>NW_024429266.1:54625442-55825442 GCF_017639785.1 Mesocricetus auratus
CCTCCTCCCAGGTATTGGGGTTACAGGCAAACACAGCCACATCTGGCTTTTCGTTCTAGTTTAATTCTTTTCCAGTGACTAATGACATCATATACTTTGTAATATATTTGTCATTTAGAGGGAGTATGAGCATGCATGTGTGTGCTGTTGTCATGTTACTCAAGTTTTTTGCAAGTTAAGTATTTAGATATTTTAATTTAGATATTTGAATGCTGGGAAATGTTGGTCAAGGAGAACAAACAAAGGGTTTCTTAAGTGCACAGCACCATATCCTAAGTGTCAATGAATTAAAAAAAGTAAACATTTTCTTCCTTTAGGAACTATAACAAGATAGAATTACATGCAAAAAGAGATCAGCTGTTTAAGTAGGATAATTATATAATGAATAAATTGACAAATTAATGTAACAGTTCTCAAGAGCTAGAGTTTATTTTCAGTTGGAAAATCTCAGTTCCTAGCAGATTGGCCTCAAAAAGTGTATATTGAGTAAGCCTACTGAACATTTTGGAGCAATGAAGTAATGTGTAAAGGGTAGTGTTTTACAGGATTTGTTTGGTAAGATTGTGTTGGGTTTATAATTGGAAGGCTGGGGATGTAGCTTGGTGCATTGTGTAGCAGACATTAAGAACTGGATCCATGGGCAGTGGTGGCACACTCGGGAAGCAGAGGCAGGTGGATCTCTGTGAGTTCGAGACCAGCCTGATCTACAAGAGCTAGTTCCAGGGCAGCCTCCAAAGTCACACAGAGAAACCCTGTCTCAAAAAACCAAAACCAAAACAAACAGACAAACAAACAAAAAAACTGGGTCCAGTCCCTAGCACAAAACCAAATAAGATGACTGGTGCCATGGCTAGGGATGAAGACAGTCTTTTTCCATGTAGCTGTCATTCTACACTCCAATGCGAATTCAGACAGGGAAGCTGGTGTAGGGGAAGAGTAAAGCTTGGTTTATGCACTTATACTTTGAGATAAGCAAACTGTTAACATCTCATGAACAATTAGGGTGTGGAATTAGATAAAGATCAAATACTTTATTTTGAAGTCAGAGGTGGATGCATGTCTCCTGGTTCCAGCATCAGAAAGTGGAGGCAGGAAGATCACCAGTTCAAGGCAAGACTTTGAGACCCTGGGGAGGCAGGTGGTGGAGAGGAAGATAAGAGTCAGCTGGATCCTCAGTCAGTTTGTAACCACAACTTACCATTTTATAAATTCTCTCAACACAAATTGAGTTCTTCTTTTAAAAAAATATTTTTCTTTGTGCCTGTGTCTTCATTAGGTTTCCATTGGTTGTCATAAACCATCATGACCAAAAACAGTTGGGGAGGAAGCTGTTTAGTTTATTTTACAGCTTATAGTGCATCATTCAGGGAAGTCAGGGGAGGCAGAAACTGGTGCAGAGACCATAGAGGAATATTACTTATTGGCTTGCTCCTGGCATGCCTGGACTGCTTTCCTATAGCACCTAGGATGCCAGCCCAGAGTGGGGAGAGAAACACTGCCCACAGTGAGCTGGGTCCTCCCACATCAGTGCAGCTGTGTGAGTGTGTGCTACACACGTGTGCATGCGGAGGAGGCCAGGAGAGGGTATCAGATTACCAGGAAGTGGAGTTAAACGTGCTTGTGAGCCCAGACATGGATTCTGGGAACTGAACTCAGGTCCTCTAGAGTTGTAGCAAGTGTTTCTAACCACTAATCTATCCCTTCAGTCCCCTCACTGAGTTTGTAAAGTTCATTTTATTTCTCTGCCTATTGCCAGTCCTGCTGTCCCAAGCTTCTGAGTAGTGCTGTATAAAAATTTGTAATATTCCCTATTTGACTTTATAGCATGCATTGCCTTTTGTATTTAAGATGTAGCACAGTTGATTGGTTAAAAGCACAGACCCAGGCTGTAGCCACTTGATGTAAATCCTGATTCTGCCACTTAGGTGTTTTGTACAGTTCACTTAATCTTGTGCTTTAGTTTCGTTGTATGTGAAATGAGGGTAATAACAATTTCAAACGACGGAGTTGTTATGAGAAATAACTGAGTTAATGTGTGTAAAGTGCTCAGAACACTGTCTGGCACAATTTAAGTACTTATATGTGCTTTATTAAATAAAATAAAATACTCTTGCTTACAATTCACTAAGGTTGTGATAATTCTTGTTGGCTTTGTTACTCACTTTTACTCTGTTACTCATTGACTCATTCCAACCATGTTCACCTTCTCTCTTCTTGACAACGGACTTAGTCATCAACTTCTGCCCAGTTTCTTCTCCCCACAAGACGTTTAGTAGTTGTCCTCTACACCTTCAGACTGTCTATGATGTCATTCCTCATTTCTTCCCTCTCTTATAGGCTGACACCAGTCTTTGCAGGATAATACCAAACCAATTGTCTTTTGATTTCTATCACCATTCTTTTGTCCCCTGCTTTCTCCTTCCATTGTTTAAGCATCTCTAGTTATGATGTTGTCTGGTCAGTGTTGGGTACTGAACCAAGGGCCTTCTATGCATTAGATCTGTGCTATACCACTGAGGTGTAGTTCAAGCCCTAATGTCTACCTTCTTAAAAATGAAAATAGCTGCCAGAAGAACCGTCCCTGAGTCTCACCTCTCTTTGAAACTACTGACATACTTTTCTCCTCCTCTTCTCTTTGAGTGGCATACCCTTCCTAGTCTGCTTTCCTGAAATTCTATGGAAATGGTACCTTGTTGTTTTTTTGTCCTTACCCTTTGGGGCCACTTAATATTTTGTTGACTTTGTCCTTTGTTAATTAAAATTTTTATTCCCTGGTTTGTGGAGCAAAACTTTTTCAGACCCTGCTCACACTTCCTGGATCATCCCACTGCAGTGACTCCTCTATTCCTTTTCCATGGTCCACTTCCCCAGAGTTCTGTCTGCATCTTCGCTTTCTATCTTCCTTCATTTGCAACCTTACTTGCTCTGTGACCTCATCTGACTCTTGTGTACTAATGATGTCCAGATCTCTTTGCCCTTGACCTTTCTAGGCTTGAGAGTTTTCCTGGTCTCCACAAGTATTTCTAGCTGCATACTAGACATCCTGATCGAGGTGTCCTGTTGGGTTTATCTTAGTCCCAGTATTTCCAGGGTAAAATCATGTTTACCCATCACAATCTAATTGTTTTTCTGTCTGCAGTCTCTTCTTGAAAAAAAAATACTACCAGCCACTCTCAGTTTGAAGCTTTTGCTCCTAATTGACAGACAATTCCAGGGTTTATTCTGAATGACTATATAGAAATCATCTGGATGGGTGGGACCACATGTTGACAATAACCCTTGAGCCTTATCCTCCTAAGTGCTTGATTTAGAAGGAATTTTTTATTCTTCTGTTCTCCCAAGTTTGGGACTACTAATGAAAACGGAAACTTGTTCCCTGTTATGACTAGGTCTAAAATATTCCCCTAAAGACTCATGTATTGAAGGCATGGTTCTCAATACAGCAGTGTCGTGTGTGAGTGTGAGTGTGTGTGTGTGTGTGTGTGTGTGTGTGTGTGTGTGTGTACGGTGGGGTGTAGGGGAAGAGTTGGATCATGAGGACCTCTTACCTCATCAATGAGTTAAATCTTTTGATGGACTATTAAGAGAAGATGGAAACTTAGGACTTGGGGCCTTGGAGGGGTTTAGGGACTGCATCTTCTGTTACCCCGCTCCTGCCTCTTATTTTACTACATACCCCCCACCATGATAGTCTCCTTCCCCACAGCACAGAAACAAGGGAGCTGACTGAAACCTCAGAGATCACTTTTTTTTCCACTTTAGTTTCTTTAGGTATTTCAACTCAGCAACTAAAATCTGTCCAAATATTCCCTCCCCTGTTGTGGGATATTTAATCCACTGAACCCTGAGATTGTGTCATTTAAATCAAATCAACCACAGGGCAAGCAACCAGCTGATTGGAAGTAACCATAGAGAGCGAGAGGAGGTTCCGTGAGATCAGGGAGAGAGAGATGCACACAGAGTAGAGGGCAGGGAGGTCCGGTTGGAGGAGGTTTTGTTTCATATGGTGGTTTAGGAAAGTTCTCCTGGATGACTGCAAAGGAGGAAGCAGCTGGGTTAGCAGGTTTTTACCCCAGTATCTGGCTCCTGATTTATTGGTGAAACAAAAAGATAGAGATTTAAACAACATTTGGAGGGGGCAGAGGCGGGAGGTGAAGCTCCCCACTGGGGGACACCCATCCATGGTCCCCTGAACCGTTAGAACTTGTAAATTATATCTTTGTAATGCCTCTTTGTCTTTCTGTCTCCATTCAAGCTGCAAGTCTAGGCTATTGTGTTTATGTGAACTAACAGGTATACAGTAGGTATTTTCTAAATTGTTGGACAAATGAATGCAACATTGCCACAGTCTGCTACAGGTCTCCAGGGTCTTGTGTAGCTCAGGCTAGCCTCAAACTCACTTTGTAGTTGAGAATGGCCATGAACTCTTGATCTTCCTTCCTCTACCTCCCAAGTGTTGGGATTACAAGTTTGTGCTATAACGCCCAGCCAGTTGTTTTTAAAATGTCAACCTAATAATGTAACTTTCCTTAAAAAAATAATATAGCAATGGTTGGTAATTTATGTTAATGTTTTAGCATTTATTCTCACCCCCCCGTGTGTGTGTGTGTGTGTGTGTGTGTGTGTGTGTGTGTGTGTGTGTGTGTGTAGATAGAAGCATGGGCACATATGCTGCCATAGTGCATGTGTGCAAGTTAGAGGATAACTCATAGGAGTTGGTTCTCTCCCTTCACCATGTGGATCCTGGGGATGGGGCTCAGGTTGTCAGTCTTGGAGGCAATGCTTGTCCAAGTATAGGTGCCTGGACTCTAGCTCTGGAAATACTAATTAGGGGATCCAGAGGAGAACCCAAATTTCTGTATTTTTGCCCAGCACCCAGGTTATTTTGGTTTTGCTTGTTGAACCCACTAACACGCAGAGTCAAATGTGGCGCTGAAACTTTTGCGCCTCCTTCCTAGTTTCTTTCCTCCCATCTAACCTTGTTCACACACTGCACACTTGCTGTTTCGTTTCTTGAGCACCCTTTGTCCGTGCTGTTTTCTTTGCCTGGACTATGCTTCTGTGCTTCTGTACTTAGTAACCCTTCCTAATCCCGTGAGGCTCAGGTATCACTTTTTCTGTGACGTCCACCCTGCCAGAGTGTCTTCCTTCTCATAGCATATTGTTCTTGCTGCTAGGTCAGCAACTACACATGATACTGTCTTACAGAATTTCATACTTGACTTTGACTCTGCCAGTCTGAGTCCTGATGGCAGGAATTACTTTTCAATCATTTTTTTAGCCCTCAGTGCACCATGTGAATCAGTTCAGTGAAGTTCTATAAGGTGAAAATTTTCAGCACTAAAAAGAGCTGACCTTTGTCAAATTGATGTATTTAAAGCAAGAAAAGGAGCCACGAAATGATCCGAGGGGAAGTTGAGGAACTTCTTAGTGTATCCTGGAAGCCAAGAAATTGTTCAATTATTTAACTTGTTATTCATCCATTTTCTTTACAAACATGTTTGCTGAATGAATACATACCAGGCACTATTCTAGAGGTCATGCTTTACAGAACTTGTATATGTATTCATGTTTAAAGTAGAAAAACATACACAACTTATAAATGACTGAACACAAAAAAATTGGCCTTGAGTTTAGCTTTAAAGCATCTTGGACTGCAGTATTTGTTATCTACATTTCTTAGCAAGAAGAGGACCAATACATAGCTCTCAGTATTTCCTGAATAGCTGGCTACCCCACTGTATTTATAAAGTCGGATTAGTTATAGATTAATGTTCTGGGATGGAAACTGGAGGGAGATGCATACTTGCAAGGTTATTAAAATCCTCAAAGGGTCTCGGTTATTTGTAGTCATTCAATGCCATACACCTTTAATCCCAGCACTTGGGAGGCAGAGGCAGGTGGATCTTTGTGAATTTGAAGTCAGTCTGGTCTACAGAGTGCCAGTACAGCCAGAGCTACATAGTGAAACTCTGTCTTGAAAAAAAAGAGAAAGAAAAGAAAAGCCAGGCAGTAGCGGCACATACCTTTAATCCCAGCACTTGGTAGGCGGAAGCAGGCAGATCTTTGTGAGTTTGAGACCAGCCTGGTCTATGAAGTGAGTTCTAGGACATCTAGGGATACACAGAGAAACCTTGTCTCAAAAAACAAAACAAAGCAACAACAGCAAAAAAAGAACAATACTGTAGGGAGGCTGAATGAATCAGGAGGAATGCAAATGTGAAGTCAGGCTGAGCTACATAGCAAGACTTCTATAATAATAATAAAAAAGAAGAGAAAAACAAATACTAGTTTCATTTTTTTTCTTGAACTGCAGTGGGGGCAAAGGTTCCCTTAATCAGAAGGCAACAGGAATTTTGTGTGACACTGGGTAGTATTTGGAGCATAGGAAACATCAAAGCCGCCCCCACAGTGACACACTTCCTCCAACAAGGCCATGTCCACTCCAACAAAGCCACACCTCATAACAGTGCCACTCCCTATGAGCTTATGGGGGCCAATGACATTCAAACTACCACACCTCCCAAAGCAGCTTTACTACTCGGAGACAAGAGTTCACATGACCCATGGGAACATTTACATTCAAATCATAACAACTCAGTAGTTTAAGATCAGAATTATTAGGGCAGCAGCCAAAAACTAAAAGAGATAAAGTGCTATGAGGGACTTGTTAGCAACAGTTATTTTTTAGCCACTTTCAAATGGATGAGAATTCATTCAACACTCAGACAGAGACAGATTATTTTCTGAGTAACTCTTGTCACAGCCCAGAATATGTATGTATGTGTGTATGATGTATATATAAAATATAAAAAAGAATATGTATTTCCTTTCGATTTATTGTTTGTGTGACCTTATGCATGTCACAGTGTGTGTGTAGAGATCAGAGGACAAATTGTTGGAATTATCTCTTCTACCTACTATGTGGCTCATGGGGCTTGAACTCAGGTCATCAGGCTTAGCGCCAAGCACATTTACCCACTGAACCATATTGTCAGCTCAGTTTTTTTTTAAGTAAATGTAAATATCTTTTTTTTTTTGGTTTTTCGAGACAGGGTTTCTCTGTATTGTCTTGGAAGCTGTCCTGGAACTCGCTTTGTAGACCAGGCTGGCCTCGAACTCAGAGATTCACCTGCCTCTGCCTCCCGAGTGCTGGGATTAAAGGCGTGCACCACCAACGCCCAGCATAAATATCTTTATATATGTATTTTTTATTTTTAAATTTAAATTTAAATTAGAAACAAGGTTGCTTCACATGTCAATTCCAGGTCCCTCTCCGTTTCCCTCCCCACCTCCCGTGCCCTCCCACCAACCTCCCAATATCCCCTCATTTCCCCAGGGAGGGTGAGGCCCTCCATGGGGGTGTCCATTGTCTGTCATTTCATCCAGGGCAGGGCCTAGACCCTCCCCCCAAGAGTTCAGGGTGACAGTGCATCTCTTATTGTTGGATGCGAGTCCAAAGTCCATTTGTATACCCGGGATAAATACTGATCAATACCCAAGGTTCAATAGATTACCTAGGCCTCCTCACTGACACCCACATTCAGGCGGTCTTGATCAGTCCCATGCTGGATTCCCAGGCAAGTCTGGGATTCAAGAGCTAACCCTTGCCAGGTCAGCTGTTTCTGGGGTGAAACCAGCTCAGTCTTAATGCCTTTGGTCATCAGTCCTCCCTCTCTGTCACTGGATTTCTTGAGTTCAGCTCAGTGCTTCAGTTTTTTTTTTTTATTGTTTAATTATTTATCCATGGGAAGTTATACAAAGAAATCCTGTGTGTCTTTTCCAGTTTCTTCAACCAGTTACTTCAGATAACTAAAATGTAACATCAAAACCAGGAGATGGACATCTGTACAATCTTCAGTCCTTACTGGGATTTCACCAGTTTTTCTGCTGGCACACTTCCCTGCCACAATAGGTTTTTATCCTTATAGAACCATACACCAACTGTTTTGGTCACATTGTTTTATCACAACAACAGAAAAATAACTAATATAGAGTTACATTTAAATGAAGATATCGAAAAAAAAAACAATTAGAAAACTCATTATGGAGGACATTTTGGGGCTAGGGAGAAATGTGGCAGTAGGGAAATTCCTAGGAATCCACAAGGATAACCCCAGCTAAGACTCCTAGCAGTAGTGGAGTGGGTGCCTGAACTGGCCATCTCCTGTAATCAGATTGGTGACTACCCTAGTTGTCATTGGAGATACTCTATCCAGTAACTGATGGAAGCAGATGCAGAGATCCAGTTTAGCTCTGGCTGAGCTCCAGGAGTCTTGCTGAAGAAAAGGAGGAGGGTTTGTACAAGCTGGGGGGTGTCATGAGGGGGGAACCCACAGAGATAGCTGACCTGAGCTCGTGGGAGTTCATGGACTCTGTACCAACAGTTAGGGGGCCTCCATGGGACTGACCCAGGCCCTCTGCATGTGTGTGAAAATTATTTAGCTTGGTTTCTTTGTAAGGCTCCTAATGGTGAGATTTGGACCTGTCCATGGAGCTTAGCTGTTTTTTTTTTGCTGAATTACCTTGCCCACCCTTGATGCATGAGGGGTGTGGGGGGGTGTAGGGAGTATGGGGGGTGAGCTCAGTCCTTCAGTCCTTCCTTAACTTGATGAGCCATGCTTTGTGCAAGCCCATGGGAGGCCTGCCCTTTCTGAATGGTAGAAGGGTGAGGGGTAGATGGGAATCAGGGGTGGGTGGGGTGGGGGGACTGGGAGAAGAGGAGGGAGGGGAAAATGAAAAAAAAAGTTATTTAAATAGAAAGAAAGAAAACTCATCACCAGGCATGGTGGCACATGCCTGCAGTCTGGACACTTAGGAGGCTGAGGCAGAAGGATGTGGGGCTACATTAGTAAGACCCTGACTCATACAAATATACAATAAAAAGCTGAATGCTGTGTGAGCTTGGTCCATGATCATATTCTGGCTATTTCCTGGTCTATGAAGGGTCAGAGGTTCTCTTCACGGGTAAGTGCCACTCAGAAGTGCTGGCATCGTGTTTCTACTGCCTCTAGTTTAGTGCAAAAGCTTTTACTGCTCTACATGCTTGTTTGTGTGTCTGTCATCGAGTTCTCTGGTGAAAATCA
Source organism: Mesocricetus auratus (assembly GCF_017639785.1). Lineage (NCBI taxonomy): Eukaryota > Metazoa > Chordata > Mammalia > Rodentia > Cricetidae > Mesocricetus > Mesocricetus auratus. Next base: position 54,634,529 of record NW_024429266.1, read on the forward strand.
ATATGATTCTCTAACTGATTATTTTCTGAGAGTACTAGCAGAGTATTGCTTTTATAAATGGTTCTTGACTTTTGCATAGATTTCTTAGTGATTAGCAAAATATCAAGGGGCTAGTGAGCACATTGTTTGATATTTGGGCTTTGTTCATAACCAACATCTTATAAGGCTTACAAAAAATCAGAGAGAAGCTGTGTGTGGCAGCACATGCCCCTAATTCTAACAGAAACAGAAGGTAGGAAGATCAAGAATTCAAGGCAGCCTTGACTCCATGAGACACTATGCCAGCCTCCAAAAATAAATCAGTGATTAGACAGATAAATTATTAACAAGCAAAACAACTCCCCTAAACCCTTCATTTGCAAACAAGTATCAAGAATTTATTTTAGATTATTGTGTTTGTGTCGTTTAAACCTTCTATATCTTTTTCATTCCCTCTCACCAGGTTGCTGCTCCATTCAATGCTTCTCTAGCCCCGACCCTCCTACTGCTCCATGGTTTCTGTTTAGTTAAAGGTCTATATGCTATACTAGATTTCAAAAATTATTTTTTTGGTTTTTTTGTTTTGTTTTGTTTTTTTGAAACAGGATTTCTCTGTATTACTTTGGAGACTGACCTGGAACTTGCTCTATAGACCAGGCTGGCCTTGAACTCACAGAGATCTGCCTGTTTCTGCCTCCTGAGTGCTGGGATTAAAGATGTGTGCCACCAACTCCCGGCTTTATTTTGGAGTTTTTGAAACAGGGTCTTGTTCTAGCTGGCTGTATACCTATGGCAATCTTTTGCCGTATCCTCCTGAGGTCTAGAATCACTGGTGTCCCCCAGCAGGCCCAGCTATACTAGATGTTTCAAAAGATGTATCTAAATTCAATTTCTTACCCAGACTGGGAAACTAATTTGAATAGTTAAGTACCAGCAAGCACTTTAAAAACTGAATTATATAAACTCATTAGTAAAATGAAAATATCCCTTCATTCTTGCTTTTCTTTTCAGAGTATAGTAACCTATTTCAAATGATCCTACACTCTTTGTGATGGTGATAATTATAGAGTAATACAGCTGGTGACTGTTCTATTGAATGTACACCTCACCTCCATTTTTACAAGTCAAGTCTTAGATATAGAGGTAGAGAGATGTCTCAGAGGTTAAGAGCACTGGTTGCTCTTCCAAAGGTCCTGAGTTCAATTCCCAGCATCTACATGGTGGCTCACAACCATCTGTAATGAGATCTGGTGCTCTCTTCTGGAATTAAGGTAGATGTGCAGGCAGAAAACTGTGTACATAATAAGTAAGTCTTAAAAAAAAAGACAAATCCAGGGGGGTAAAGTGATTTTCCCAAGGTCGCACAGCAAGAGCTGTTTAAATTACATAAAGCCCACTCTTTGTATGACTTAGAAACTTACTTTCAGTGTTTACTCTGGGAGGTTTTTTGTTTTTTTCATTTTCATGAGAATATATTTAGGCATAGCTTTGCTGAATTGCCATCCAAAGAATGGAAATATACAACTTTTTATGATACCCTATTCTTTTACAAAAGGACTGAAGGTAATAGAATGTGAATAAGTTATGAGTAATGAATGTGTTAGAACACTTTTTGTTCTTTGTCAGTCCAAACTCAATCCATTGATAAAGTCGTGTTCAGGTCCAAACGCAGTTGTTGATTTTATGTGAGGAAGCTGTAGGTGCTTGCCTTGGTCATTTCCAGTGCATGCTAGGCTAACTTGGAGAAACAGCTCTGTTCTTGGCTTTTACTATTATCTTTGAAAAGGTATATTAACTTATTTTAAACTTGATTTTTGCCATCTGGCCATAAATTGAACTACTCTTGTCAAGGATGGCATTGTGGCATTTTAACAAGTAGGAAAATGGGATGAACTAATGAAGTTCTATAAGATAGTTCATTGAGTTGTAAAAGTTTTCAGATCAAGAAAGATAAAATTGGTTCTGAAAGAGATGTAGATGGCTGAACAATAACTCTGTTGGCAAATGCTACAACTGCAGGTGCTTCAGAGTCTTTCCAGGATTGAGTTACGAAAGAGTTTCAAATAATTGCTGGTACACCGTGGGCTTCATAGTATTTTCTGTTATTATGTTCATTATAAAGTAAATGCAATCCTACTCAAAAATTTTATATAAACATGTTCCCAAAGAAATAGCCAATTCTGAAGTTAAGAATCAATTTGTAGAATTAGTCAACAGAATCCCCCAAAGCTCAGTAAGGTGTGTCTTGTGAAGACATGTAGTATAATGAGGCCATTAAAATCTGGTGGCATTACTGTAGGAATAGAGAAATAGTCAATGAAAGATGTTGCATGAGAATTTAATTTTAAAAAGGTGAAATTGGAAGTTTAGTAGACTAAAACTGGTGTGAATTAGCATTTTACTGCAGGTAAAAAACTCTTACCATCTATGGAAATAAGTTCCAAAGAATCAAGTAATGAGATCACACCCACATATACTTACAGACATTTATAGGTAAAACATCCTAATTTTTATAAGGAAATGCAGATGAGTATTTTTGTTATTAGAAAGAGAGGTATGGAAAGAAAAAGGCTTCCTGCACAAAATGAAGCTCAGAATTATTTCTGTATAATAAAATACAGATTTCTCTTAATTGAAAGATCAGTGATAGGCTAGAAAAAAGTTTGTTTTTCAAGGGTTTTATCCAGAATGTTGATTTTTTTCTACTCAACAATTAAAAATTGTTATCTGAATGAAAAAAGAAAAGGTTGTTAGTTGGCAAGTGTGACCAACAAAATATAACATATAGTTTGGACTCACCTTACTTCTTGCAAAGGATATTATTAAGAGAGTGTTGGGAGCTGGAGAGATGGCTTACTGGTTAAGAACACTGGCTTTCTTTCAGAGGACCTGGGTTCAATTCCCAGTACCCATACGATGGTTTAAAGCTGTTTGTAGCTCCAGTCCTGGGGATCCAACCCCATCTTCTGGCCTCTGTAGGCACCAAGCATGCATGTGGTAAACAGACATGTATGTAGGCAAAACACCCAGACACAGGTATTAAAAAATGTTGACAACTCATGGAATGGGAGAGAACAGTGGCAAATTGCATAACTGATAAGTAACTTTTGTTTAGATTATATAAAGAACTCTTATAAGTCAATAATAAAATCTCAAATATTTCACTTAAAATAGACAAAGTCACATTTCTAATGAAGAGATGGATGTAAGTGCCCAATAAACATGAAAAGATGTTCAACAACAGTGGTTGTACCAGTTAGTTTCTTGCTGTAGTTATCGTTATCATCTTGACACAGTTTACAGTCATCTGACAGGAAAGCCCCAGTTGAGGAACTATATGTGGGTCAGATTGACTTGTGGGCATGCCTGTGGGGTCTTGGTTATTAATTGATGTAGGAGGGCCTAGCCTACTGTGGGGGTACCATTTCTCAGGTTTGTGGTCCAGGTTGTATAAGAAAGTTAACTAAGCATGAGCTAATGAGCAAGCAGTGTTCCTCCATGGTTTCTGCTTCAGATTCCTGTTTGAGTTCCTTGTTTGACTTCCCTCTATGAACTGTGACCTGGAAGTGAAAGCCAGTTAAACACTTTCTTCTCCTAAACTGTGTTTGGTCAGAGTTGTTCAATCACAGCAGCAGAGTGAAACTAGAACATTTCTGTATTGCTGTAACAAAAACCCAACAAGAAGCATCTTGAGGGAGAAGGGGAGAGGATAGAATTCATCATAGTTAGAGGAAGTCATAGTGGCAGGAGCCTGAGGCAGCAGTCACATTGCATTCCTAACCAGGAAGTACAGAGAGTGAGGAACGCTCTTGCTTACCTCCCATTCTCCTTCTCATTCAGTCCAGCACCCCCACATGGAATGGTCCACAGTTGAGGTGGTCTCCCACCTGAATTAACCTTACAGACTTGCCCATAGACTTGTCTCCTAGAGCCTGTGAAATTGACAATATAAACCACCCCAGTGATCATTAGAGAGATGCAGTCAGAACCACTATGAGAGGGCTGGGGTATAGCTCATTGGCAGAAAACTTAGGTTAGTCTAACATAGGAAGTCCTTGGTTTGAACTCCAGTACAAGAAAAACAAGCATCTACAGTAAGACATCACTTTATACCTCTGTTGCCATTCATCATTATGATGGCTAGAATTAAGAAGTCATAAAGTGGACTGACAAGGTGTGGGTAAGGATGTTTGCTGCCAGACTTGATGACCTGAGTTTGATACCTGGCATTCACAGGGTAGAAATAGAGAACCAACTCCCCCAAGTTGTTCTCTATCTCCACACATGCTCTGTGGCATACATACACATATATGCAAAATAAATAAAAATGATAAAAAGCAAAAAAAGATAGCAAATGTTGGCAAGGGCATGGAAAAATTAAGAACCCTCATATACTGTTGGTGGGAAATGAATGGGCTGGAGAGATGGCTCAGCAGTTACAAACACTTGTTGTTCTTGCAGAGAGCCTGGGTTTGTTTCTCAGCACCCATGTGGCAGCTCACAGCTATCTGAACTCCAGTCCCAGGGGATCTGATGCCCTTTTCTTACCTTCTTGGGCACTGGGCATGCAAGTGGTGCACAGACATACATGCAAGCAAAAACATTAATATTTAAAATTAGATACAAGCCGGGCATTGGTGACGTTTGCCTTTAATCCCAGCACTTGGGAGGCAGAGGCAGGCGGAGCTCTGTGAGTTTGAGACCAACCTGGTCTACAAGAGCGAGTTCCAGGACAGCTTCCAAAAAAGGAAGAAGAGAAACCCTGTCTCAAAAAACCAAAAAAAAAAAAATACAAAAAAAAAACTACAAAAACTCAGTGTATAGTTGAATTACATACTTTAAATAGGCAAATATATCATATGTGATTCTTGTCTCAATAAATCTGCTTTACATGTGAGAAACTGTTCACTTTCATTATTAACAAAATGAATATTGAAACTATTTTTTGTATAGTATTTTAACAGAAAATTTAAAATTGCATCTGTTAAGTATGAATATTGAGATGGACTAAAAGAAATAGTCTCAAATACTGCCTTGTAGACAGGCAAATCCTCTTCAGCAGTAATTTGGAAGAATTTATAAAAAGTATAATTTTCCTTCAGGAATCTTTAAATGTACACAAAGATATATGTGCAGAAATGCCCATTTAGTATATATTATTTAGTATACCAAAGTGAGGACCTGCTCAAGTGCTCTGCTGTTACTGAACTGTTAACCCCAGAAGTGTTCCTTCCTTCATTGTTTATAGCATCAAAAATTAGCACTATGAAGAAACAGGGGGATGATGGAATACAGTATTTATTCAAAGGACAGACATCTTTTGTGGTTATGAATAAAACAATAGACATACAGACCAGTCCACTGTGGAAAGGCTATAATGGATATTGCTAATACAAACCACCTCACAGAAAATTCATAGGATATGTCCCCATCTATGTTTTAAAAATTCTATATTTATGAAAAGCGTCCCTGTGTAGACAGGGGTGTGTTAGTTCATTTTCTGTTGCAGTAACAGTGTCTGAGAGTGAGTAATTTATAAGGAGAAAAGGCTATTTTGACTCATTGTTTGGAAGCTGAGAAGCCAAGAACACACCAAAGGCATCCACTTTGCTCCTAGTGAGGATCCTGGATTGCTTCAGCTCATGGTAGAAAACATGGGCAAAAGTTTATGTAGAAGAAATCAAACAAAAAAGTTAATCTTGCTTTAAAAATCAAACCAAACTTCTTTACCCTAACTGAATCTGGTCCTTAGAGGGCTAGAAGTCAATCAAGAGATGGTATTACTTACCTTGAGGGAAGAACACTCATGGCTCAAATTGCCTCAGTGACTGTAGGAATGTAGTGTTAAATCCAGCTGCTGCTCAGGCCACTAATACCCATAGTAGCCCTTACATCTTACAGATACACTGACTCTACTGAGATATTGGGAACCTCAAGCTAACAGACTTCCTGGTGCAGGGGTTTCTCACCTGAGCAAGTGGGTTTATATCAAAAGAGGTGTGACCACACACCCTGCTCCTGGCTCCTGGCTTGTGCTGTGAAACCATCTCCTTAGAAAGCTATCAGAAGAGACCCTACTCCTGTCAAGTGGGCCACGATTTTCTGTCTTCAGTGTTCCTGCCATGCTGTCTCTCTCTGGTGCTGGTGCCTGAACTCTCTCCCCAGAATTCTACCATGCTATTGCCTACCTGTCAGTCTATGACATTAAAAACTCTTTTAATGCCGGTCGGTGGTGGCACATGCCTTTAATCCCAGCACTCGGGAGGCAGAGGCAGGCAGATCTCTGTGAGTTCAAGGCCAGCTGGTCTGACAGCCTCCAAAACAATACAGAGAAACCCTGTCTTGTAAAACCAAAAAAAAAAAAAAAAAAACAAAAAACAAAAAAACAAAAAAAACAAAAACCAAAAACCTCTTTTAATAGATTTAATAGATTTCTTACCCCAAGAGTCCGTCTTAGTGTGTCCTTGAACTTCTTTTCTAGACCTTTCAGTGAGTTGGGCAAGACAAATAGTCATTGTTAGATTTTCATTTTTTAAAGAGATTTATTTTATATGTACGAGTGTTTTGCCTACATGTATGTTTTTGTACCACATGTGTGCAGTGTCTGAGGAGGCCAGAAAAGGGCATTGGCTCCCCTAGAACTGGAGTTACAGATAGTTATTAGCTGCCATGTGGGCACTTGGAACCAAATGTTGGTCCTTTGGAAGAGCGGTCAGTGCTCTTAACTGCAGAGCCATTTCTCTAGCCCCTAGATTTCCATAAAAAGTATGTTTAATATACTCCTGTGTTACTGGATTGCTTTCTTAAAAAATCAATTTAAAGAAAGGCCATGGTATATATAACCTTTAATGTGCAGTTTGGGACTGTGAGTTGGGAACAAAGGGAGTAATTCTGCATCGTCTTAAGCTTTCTCAAGTGATTTTATTCTTGAGATCTCATATATCACAATGTCAGGAAGTAGGATTAGTACCATGTTATTTCTCATTGTCACTTTCAGAACATTACTTCCCATGACCTCTTATAAAATTAATTTTGTTTTTGCTCCTTTGTGTCTCATGCCATTTGGTTTGCCACCTTCTTATCCCTTCATTCATCAAAGATTTAACTTCACCTTGTTTTACTAAGAGACTGTCCAACACACTAACCCCTTAGGTTTTTAACTTCTGCATGTTGTGTGATTTATGTCTCTACTGAGGCTGTGTCATCTGCATCCATTCTAATAGCTGGTCTTTTTGACAGTAAGATGCTAGGTCGAGTACCCTTACTGACATTTTTATTAAGAACATCTAATATGAATTCATTGTCCCATCTCCTTTCTAATTCATCAGACGTTCTTATCTAGATTGTTGTTTGTTTTTTGAGATAGGGTCTCATAAAGCACACAGTGGCCTCAAATTTGCTGTATAGCCAAGGATGACCTTGGACTTTTGGTCCTCTTGCCTGTACCTTTGCAGATATTGGAAGTATAGGTTTGTGCCCCCGCCATGCCTGATGGATCTGCCTCGGGACTTCTTCATGCTAGACAATCCCTCTACAAGCTGAGCTCCATCTCTGCTCCCACTTACCTAGACTCTACGTTTATTTCAAAGATGCTTTTTGTCTCTGAACTTAATTGGCAGAATTCTAACTGAATGTACCTGACTCTTGATTTCTCTGGTTACATCTATATGGCTGAAAATAGAGCAGGTTTTTTTTTTTTACCATATAATTAAATTCTTACCATTTTCAAACCATGTTTCAAATCCTACTGTGTGTCCCTGTCTTTGATCTGAAAGGATTATTCCATATTGTCTGCATACCTCAACCTTCAGCCTTTCTTAACAGATGATGTCACCTCTGTGACTTTGCTTCCCTCTTCACAGCCTACTCTGACCTTGTTTTTACCTCTTATCACAGCGCCAAAAAAACTTTTACACAACATCTGAAGGATGTTACATTAAGTATGGCTCAGAATATAGGCTATGAACCAGGGTTATTAGATTCAAATGCTTGTTTCTTCATTTTGTAAACTTAAGAAGGTTTGAACTCTAAAAAGTGAAAATAGTAATGATCCTCTTATAATCTTGGTAGGAGAATTAAATGAATAAATATATGTGACGGTGCTCAACCCACAGTAAGTACTCAATAAACAGTAGACATTATTTTTATTAAGTCTTTTTTATTAATTTATATTTCACATTCTAATCCCAGTTCCCCTTCCCTCCTCTCTTCCCACTCCCCCCACTCCACCTCCCCCACCTCCCATCTGCCCCTTAGAGAGGGTAAGGCCTCCTCTAAGAAGTCTACTAAGTCTGTCCTGTCATCCCGGTAATCATCATTATCATCATCATCATCATCATCATCATCATCATTATTATTATTTCTACTGCTCCCTTTGTTACCACTACAATGTTTGTTTGTTTGAGTCTCACTCCACAGTCCACAGGTTCACAAGGAACTCAAGGTTTAAATCAGACTGGTGTTGTCTTTGGGATTATCTTGCTAGCTCTTTTCAGTAGTGCTGGGTTTACAAACATTTCTTTAGTTTTCTGCCTCCAAACCACTGCCTGTGTCAGGGCATTGATCTCTTTTCTTTCCCCCTGCTGGATGTAGAGAAGATGTTCTCATTTCCTTTCTGTTGCTGTGATAAATACTCAGACAAAAACAATGTAAGGAAAAGGGGGTTTCTGTACCATTAGTTACCATTCTAGGTTACATATCTTTATTTTGTCCTCTGGAAGAACAGTAAGTGCTCTCTGCTGCTGAGCTCTGCCTCCAGCACCTGCTCTCACTCTTATTACCATCATTCACCAGCTTTTCCCTTCCATAGAGAACTTTTGGGAGGACTCATGAAAGTATGTCTAAAGTTTGATTTGTTTTTAAAAGAAAAGGTGGCATTATAATTTACTGATATTTTGTGGTCTACTGAAATTAATCTCCAAAATACAACAAAGTTCAATCCTATAGAAACATACTATTGAACTTAAAAATGTTGAAATACTGGCCAGGTGGCGGTGGTGCACACCTTTAATCCCAGCACATGGGAGGCAGAGGCAGAGTTCGAGGCCAGCCTGGTCTACAGAGCAAGTTCCAGGACAGCCTCCAAAGCTACACAGAGAAACCCTGTCTCAAAAAACCAAACCAAACTAGACCAAACAAACAAACAAAAAACCAAAACCAAACTGTTGAAATAATGTGCCTAAAATTACTGTTACGTTAGCAATTGAGAGTTTCTAGATTAGCAGTGTTTACACACCGTATACAAAAAGCCATTTCCTGACTAAAGAAAACAGTACTAATGATGACGATAACCACAGTGCACAGTCCTGACAGAAGCAGCTTCTGTACTTTGACACTTTGTTTCTTCAGTTTGTCATGTTGTTGCGAATATGATTTTGAGCCCTGCAACAGAGAAAAGGATCTCTGGAGAAACTACTCATTCCCAGCTAGTGCATCTCATGCCAACTGCTGCCAGAACCACTACAGCAGCAGTCAAAACAGAAAGCTGAGAACAAACCAAGTCCGATGTTACTTCCACAGCAGCCAGAAGAGATTTTACAAATGTGACAATATCTTAGAAAACTGAGGAATCATAAGTTCCTTGTGTATCTTTACTTTCCTGTTAGTTTTAGTTTGTGGGCAGTAACCTGAGTCTTCACTGGATTCTCTCTCTATAGCTGTGTAGTGTTTGACTGGTTTTGATGACAGTAAATTGCCTTTTGGAAAGGTTCACCATTTAGCTTTCTCCCTTAAAACAGCATTGAGTTTTTAGAAGACAGTATGCTAGGCATGCTGGTTAATTCAGTGTTTAGCAGACACCAGTCTTCTGTTAGATTGTGTAATATCTGGCACAGGAATCAGTGGGCATCGGCATTGTGGTATGATATGCCTGGCAGTAGTATAAGCAGAGGACAGAAACCCTGGCCTGGTGAAAGTGGCTAGAGTCCTGGGTAGCCCAAGCAACTCTTAGGATCCTAAGTGAGAAAATATACTTTTGTCTATTGATTATTCCCCTAACAGCTTAAGAGCAGATTCAGAAAAGGCCTCTAGTTCTGGCAATTTCTGTATGCATTGTTATATGTAACGTTTTCAGATTTCATTAGTTAGTCTTCTCTTTCCCCCACTACCATAGCCAGATTATTTTGAATAAATTCAGACTGGACATAGTCTTTTGAATTGTTAAATGTTAGTATTGCAATTATCAATGTGTGGGTTCTTAGATGTTTGCTATTAACTAATAACAGCACCAGGATGAACCCTGGGTGTGCCAACGTGATTTATTTTATTCAAAATGGTTTTTTTTGGCATTTCATATCTAGTTCTATACACATTTATTACATAATGAAGCGATTTCTATTCTGGTTATTGCACTGGGTTACCTTCTGTCCTGTTAAAACTGCTGTTAAGAAAACATGTGCTGCCAGGTAGTGGTGGTGCAGGCCTTTCAATCAGCACTCAGGAGGCAGAGGCAGACAGATCTCTGTGAGTTTGAGGCCAGCCTGGTCTACAGAGCGAATTTCAGGACAGTCAGGACTGCACAGAGAAACCCTATCTAGAAAACAAAGAAAGCATGCGCTTTTAGTGTAGAGCACTATTGATAGGTACTGGAATATAATTATCATCATAGGTTATATGGAAGGAGTCTGGCGGTGATTTGATCTGTGCTGTGGATTGCACCCAAGGCCTCATGCGTGCTAGGCAAATGATCCATTACTAAACTTTAGGCCTCTTGTACTAACTATCCTTAATTTTTTTTTTGGTTTTTTGAGACAGGGTTTCTCTGTGGCTTTTGGAGGCTGTCCTGGAACTAGCTCTTGTAGACCCGGCTGGTCTCCAACTCACAGAGATCCGCCTACCTCTGCCTCCCGAGTGCTGGGATTAAAGGCGTGCGCCACCAATGTCCGGCTAAAAATTTTGTTTTTATGTTCATCTCTGTGTCTTTTCATCAACCCTGAAATAAAGGAAAGGTATATTTGGTTCTTTCTATCTTACAGCCAGGAAATTTAAATGGGCTGGACTGTGACATGTTAAAGTCAGAGTCTTCTGCCTGTACAGTATCTTGCAATGTTTCCATTTGCCCTCTAACTCTGTCCTAGATAGACAGTTGCTCAGAGCTTGCACTTGAGGCCACCCCATAAATGAAGATTAAAAGAGCAAGGCAGCACATGATCTCTCCTAGCAGCTGTCATCTTTGCAACAGCATCTGGAATTCGGCCCTGGCAAATCTCTGCCTGACGCTGAGCCTGCTGCCGGTGGAGCGTTCCAGGAGGCTCGTATTGGATTGCAGATAAGGAAGCACTTCCCATCAAAAGAGACAGAGGACATTTCTTAATTTCAATCCCGTGAAGGGATACTGTTGCACCATTGGGCTGAATAGAAAGTCTTTGCTTTAAAGCAGATGTTGAACCCTTTTCTAGATTCCTGCCTGCTTATCAGTATTTTTCTACCCAATTCCTCCTGCTACTCTTGTCCTGTTCTTGGAACCATTTTCTTATTCTTGAGCTTGGAAATACCTTTTTTAACCAATTAAATTCCAGAAGCTTCTGGTGTGAATTTAGCACCAAGCTGCTCAGAGAGAGTGGAATCTAACTCTTATATAGGAACTCAAGGGATGTTTGTGTTATTATTGATCACTTTATATCAGTCATTCCACTTCTCTGGTTTAGGGCGTACATTGTGTTGAGCTTGGTGTTTTCAGGAATAAGCAATTTTTTTTTAGATTTCTAAGGTCTTAACCACTACTGTCTTCTCTTCCGGCTGCAGAGGTGAATGTGTGTCATCAGGTGCAAACTTGGTTATATGCAGATTACACTGTTAAGATTGCACATAAATAAGATGCTGTATTAAGGGAAATCAACTGCAGTTTTAAAAAGCATTTCTTGGTTGTGAACAGTGCTGAGGTCAGAGTAGTACAGAAAAAAACATTGTTTTATGCAAAGGGTGAAATGCCTCAGAATCAACTCAGACACCTATAGTGTGGCCAGCAGGCATGGGACATTTGTCAAAATTCAGTAAATATAGACATTTACATCAGACTTGTGGTTTTTATTATATGCAAATTTTATTTCAAAAGATGAACTATACTTTAAACAAATACTGAAATGTAGTTGTTGACATATGTAGTGAAGTACATGGAGAAATTTTGTCTGAACTCTGATGACAAGATAAAGGGATTGATTTGATTAAAGTGAGCACGACAGTGTTAACTGTGAGTTTATTTGGTACGTGTATGTTTGTTGTGAAATTCTTTCCACTTTGCTGTGTTTGAGAAAATACCCAGCGAGCAGGGCAGGTGGAGTAATTAATAATGCAGACTAGAGTGGTAAAGGTCATGGTAGAGTGTCTGTGTTCTCAAGTTCTGCTCAAAGAAACAGCTTTTATTCAACTCCTGCCAGTTGGTACTTTGTGGAAATCTGGCTCCAATATTGACACAAATAGTCTTTTTTTTTTTTTTTTTTTTGCTTTTTTGTTTTGTTTTTTGAAACAGGGTTTCTCTGTAGGTTTTGGAGACCGTCCTGGAATTCTCTTGAAGACCAGGCAGGCCTCGAACTCACAGAGATCCACCTGCCTCCGCCTCCCGAGATAGTCTAATTAAAAAAAAAAGATTTGTTTTTATTTTTATGTGTCTGTGTACCACATAGATACATGCCAAAAGAGGGAGTTGGGTCCCCTGGAACTGGAGTTATAGACAGTTGTGAGCTGCCGTGTGGGTGATGGAATTGAATCAGGACCTCTGGAAGAACAGCCAGGGCTCTTTAACTCTCCAGCCCAGATTTTAAAAACAAGTTCCGAACATAAGTTTTGTTTTTTGTCATTGCATGCGTGTGCATGTGTGTGTGCGCGTGTGTGTGTGTGTGTGTGTTGTATGCTCACCTCTGTATGTGCTTATGGGGGCTGAACATTGACTTAGGGTATCTCTCTCTATTACAGCCCACTTGCTTTTTCAGACATGATCTTTCAATGAACCTGGAGTCTGCTGTTTCAGCCAGATTGGTGTCTGACCTGCAAACCTCTGGAATCTGCCTGCCTCTGCTCCCACTCCTCCCCAGTGCTGGTATTACAGGTGTAAGCTACCAGACCTTGTTTTTACATCTTGCTGGGCACCCAGACTTAGGTCCTCATGCTTGCAAAAGCCAACCCTTTACCCACTGGACATCTTCTTTTGCCTTCTTAATTAAAATATAGATTTATTACACACAGGTACATACACACACATGTATGTTTGTGTGTGTGTGTGTGTGTGTGTAGGTTATATAAGATGAAATCAGTTCTCTTTCTCTACTGTGTGGGTCCCTGGGTATTAAACTTGGGTTCAGACTTATCAGCAAGCACAGTCACCCACTGAGCTGTCTCACTGGCCCATTCTTGTCTTTTTTGAGGTCTTCCTCAGCATCACAAGTGCTAGGATTATAGGTACTTACCATGATGGCCAATTTGGGTTTCTTCTCTTTCCATCCTCTTCTCCCAACCTTTCTTTCTGACAGAATGTCACTATGGAAGCCAAACCTAGAATTTATGATCCTCCTGTCTCAGCTTCCCAAGTGCTGGGGTAATAGGAGTATCTTACAATGCCTGGATTTCAGATACAGGAAAAATGTATTAAAAACTTTTTAGGTATGTGTTGTGGTTCACACCTTTAATTCTAGCATTCTGGAGACAGAAACAGGTGGATCTTTGAGTTTGAGGCCAGCTTGTTCTACATAGTAAGTTCTAGGCCCGCTAGGGCTACAGAGCAAGAATCTGTCTTAAAAAGTCTTTCTAGCTAGGCCTAGTGACACAAGCCTGAATCCCACCACTCTGCAGGCAAAAGCAGGATTGCCACAAGTTTGAAGCCAGTTAGTCTACAGAGCAAGGCCCCACCTCAGCAATAAAATCAAAGGAACCTTTATTTTTAAAATACCATATGTACCAAACAAAATTTTGATTTGCCAACCATTTTATGTTCCAACAATTTCAAGTTAAGAGAAGAAACTGGGGCATCCTCTTGTAAAATCATTATTGTCATTGTTAACCTGTGACTTTAAAAGAGATTTCAGCTGTAGCTGAGAGCTTCTACCCATAACCTCAGTTCCCCTGTTGTGTGGCTGCTGTACAATAATGTTCCTTGCCAGGGCATGTCACAGTATTTATGACACTGATCCACCCAGGACTTTGCTGTGGGTCAGGGAACAGCTGTGAGGTTTGGCACTTGGCACCCATATCTCTAGGCTTGCTTTAGTGTTATTTAACATGGAAAGGGTAGCAGCACATGCTAGTTTTCTGCACAGATAGCGTTTCTGAACATAGTGAGGCTTCAAGAGAAATTAACACTAGAGGAGGCTCAGAAACAGAAGCAGCCCCTAAGACTTCCTGATATACTGTTTTGATTCAGTGTGTCACGGTTAACTACAGCCCCAAGCTTTCCTGGGTTCAATTCCCAGCACCCACCAGTCGGCTCCTGACTGTTGGTAACTCCAGTTCCAGATAATCTGGCATCCTCACACAGACATACATGTAGGCTAAGTACCAATGCACGTAAAAAAAAAAAAAAATCTTTAAAAGGTATCTCAGTGGCCGGGCGTTGGTGGCGCACGCCTTTAATCCCAGCACTCGGGAGGCAGAGGCAGGTGGATCTCTGTGAGTTCGAAGCCAGCCTGGTCTACAAAGTGAGTTTCAGGACAGCCTCCAAAGCCACAGAGAAACCCTGTCTCGAAAAACCAAAAAAAAAAAAAAAAGTATCTCAGTGCTGTTCTTCCTTACTACTAGGATTCTTATTATTCTATCCATCCTACCCCGAGAGTGTTTCTCAAATCCATCCTTCCCCCACAGCTTCCTTGCCAGTACCTTACTTCAGTAGCTCATCCTCAGTAGCCTGGATTAGTGGTCTGATGGTGACTTTACCATGAGTTTTTCCTGGCAAAAGTTCACTCTTTGCATTCCCACGGCAGTCACACCTTTGGGTATAATTCTGGTAGGATCACAGTGATCTCCCCCTTACCTGAAGGAAAGAGGTAAAGGTCTTTATTACAGGCTAGCATAGGAGAACCTTCTTAGCTGCAAGTCTACTGTGTCCACTACTTTCCCATTAGCCTGTAGAGTCAAGTTCAAACTTTCCAGTTTGCCAAATGAAGCATTACTTAGATTTCTGTTGTGGAGTTTCTTGTCTCGCCATTTCTGCCACCATTTTAACCCCAAATGAACACACAAAGACATATTAATTATAAAACTATTGGTCAATGGCTAGGGCTTCTTATAGCTATGTCTTAATTATTAACCCATAACTACTGATCTATGTATTTCTCCATGTCCTTGCCTTATCAGAGAATGCCTGGTGCGTCCTATCTTCCTGGCCTCTATATGGCATCTTCTCGGGGCATCTCTCTCCGCTTACCTTTCCCAGAATTCTCCTGGTTCTGCCTATCTTCCTGCCTTTATTGGCTATTGGCCAATAGTGTTTTATTCATCAACTAGTAAGAGAAACATATATACAGAAGGACATCCCCCATCAGATTTCCATATATCCTAACTCCATCTGAGTTCAAGTATGCCAAATTCTTATCATTTCAAAAAAAAAAACTGGCATTTTCTTCTGTTCTGCAAACCTTGTGTATACTGTTTCTACAAATTGTCATTGCCTCTGCTTTTCTAGTTGGTTACCTTCTTCATGACATGTAAATCATGTCTTCTGGCGTTTGCCTCTCCCAGTTAGTAACTTCTTGCATGCTACAGGACTTGTTCTTATCAGTCATTTTATACTGCAGCACCATTCCTGTTGGATTGGATAATTTCCCTGTCTCATGCCTCCACTAAATGGTAAAACCTTACTCATTTTTTATTACTCTCTGTTCCCCCAAGGACCATCTCTTGAATAATATAGAATGTGTCTGTTACATAATTTAGAAGCATTTCATAGTATGAGAACACTGATTACTGGGACAGATTCTTAGCCTTTTCTTTTGGTAATGTGAACCAGTGTCTGAAACTTACATCTGTCTTGTTAGATTTTTTTCTTTTTGTAACATATGCTAACAGAAGACTTGCAACTGTAGCCAGTGACTGTGTATGGTCAATCCTGGCCTCATTCCTAAACCCCCTTTCCATGAACAGGAGTCCTGGCCCATTGCTTTTCCTCTTTTCTAATAAGCCCACTAACTTCTATTACTAGTGAAACCTGAATGTGTATGATGTTTTGGAACTTATGTGGCATTCATACTATATGCTTATATTAATTTCCCTGTGTGGAAAAGAGTGAACCACAGACTCTTGGACCTATTATACACATGTAGTAATGATAGCAACTAAATTAATGAGGCATGTGACATTAGCTCATTCCGTCCTAATTGGGGTCCCATGAAGTCCTTATGATTACTAACATGGTAATTTTTATAGGGGAAGAAGTGGAAACATACATAACTTGTTAAAGGGATCACAGGACTACTAATTGGCAGGCCTGGGATTTGAATCCAGTAGTTCTGGTTCTGTCATCTATTTTAACTTTTTTTTTTGGGTGGGGGGTGGAGTTGAGACAGGGTTTCTCTATTTTGTTTAGTATCTTTTACAGCATAGAATATATGGAGTATGTGGGGCATGAAAGTGATATGAACCACTATATTACAGAGTTTGGCTGTGCAAAACTCCTGTTGAAAATGTACTGGGAATTTTTTTTGTTTAATATGCCCCTTTAGGATAAAACTTTGTATATTGATTCATACTGGGTGAATTTGAACTTCCTGTTATTTCTTTGTGGCTTTCATGGCTTACCCAAGTTGGGTTGCATAACTGCCTGCCTTCTTTTCCCAAGGCTCACTTGACAGCCATGGAGCTTTGCCCATGCCATGGCTTTCAAGCTGTACTCCTGCGGCTTGTGAAACACTTGTTTATGGGCACAGAGTGATCTGGAGTTAAATACAAAAATCCCTCTCCATGGAACAGCAATTTATTCTACATGCCAAGTTGGCAGAAGAATAGACCTTTGGGGGGCTGTGGCTGAAACAGGTAGCCAAGATATGAAGGAGGTTTCTAATCCAGACTCATGCTAATAAATAGAATGGTAATGCAATCACTTTCATGGGATCTTTGTAGTTTATATTTTATACATAGTCTAATTTGGAGTATCCAATCCAGTTTCACTAATTGGCTACTTTCCTCAAACAATATTTTTGAAGATTAGACTAATAACAGATTACTCTGTATATGTTAAAACTGTTTTTAGGGAAATGGAATCAGATATTACAAATGTTCATGAGGCAAGTGATATCTTATCCCTAGTCCACAAACCCTATTTTGGATGCCTCTGTATTACTAGGTAGAAAGAATTTATTTAGTTGGTTCTGCAATTGAATATGTGACATTAAATAAGCATTAAGTTATACAGAATAAGTTACCCCTTAAAATTTACATTTGTGTTTGTGTGCTATGGTTATGATGCTTGTATGGAGGTCAGAGAACAGTTTGCGGAAGTGAGTTTTTTCCTTCCACTGTGTGGATCCTAGAGATCAGACTCAGGTTCTCAGATTTGGTGTTGTCTTAGGGTTTCTGTTGCTGTGAATAGACACCATAACCATGGCAACTCTTACAAAGGACAACATTTCATTGAGGTGGCTTCTTACAGTCAGAGGTTCTGTTCTCTGTTATCATCCCAGGGAGCATGGCTGCATGCAGGCAGACATGGTGTTGGCTACATCTTGATCAGAAGGCAATAGGAGCATAGGAAACCTTAAAGCCTACCCCAACAGTGAGACACTTCCTCCAACAAGGCCATACCCACTCCAACAAAGCCACACCTTGTAATAGTGCCACTCCCTGTGAACTAATGGCTACCAGTTACATTCAAACTACTGAAGGTGTCAAGCACCATTTCATGGCCTTCCCTCTAAATAAATAAATAAATGAACAAATAAACAAATGGGTGTGCCTGTGATAGAGGTCTGTTCTTGGGCCTAGATTTGGCCTCTAGTACTATAAAAATAAGCAAAAAATAAATATTAGAGTTATTCAGATTTCTATACTTCTTTGTTCTAATTAAAAAAATGATCCATGGTCTTTTTTTACCAGTACCAATAGGTCTCATTTATTGTTCGTCAAAGTTAGGACCATCAGGAGCAGAGAGTAGAGACTGGGAGGTTGGACCATGAATCTTCTGTTTGAAGACCATATTGTCATTTTTAATGGACTCTTTCTTCACATTTTTCTTTCCACCTTTATTTAAAAGTATATTTATTTGTGTGTGCATACACATGTGCGTGTGAGTGTGGAAGTCAGAGGACAGTTTGTGGTAGCTGCTTCTCTCCTACCATGTGGGTTCCTGGGATTAAATTTGTCAGGCTTGGAGGTAAGCATCTTTCACCTACAGAGCCATCTTGCAGGCTCATGGTTTTTTTTTCCCCATATATTTTTTATTTAACTTTTTATGCATGTCACTTTCAATTCCCTCTCCCTCCCCTCCTCCCCCACTCCCCAATCCTCCCAGCCCATCACCCCCACTCCATCCCCCCTCCGCTCCCCAGCAAGGGCAAGGGCCTCCATGAGGGATTTTCAGGGTCTGTCACATCATCCCGGGAAGGGCCCAGGTTCTTCCTCATGTGTCCAGGCTGAGAGAGCATCCCTCCACGTGGTATGGGTTCCCAGAGCCCTTCTGTATGCCAGGAATAAAAACTGTTCCACTCTCCCAGGTCCCACAGATTGCCAAGGCCTCCTCTCTGTCACCCAGGTTCAGTGGGAGGGTGTCTGGATCAGTCCCATGCTGGCCCCTCAGTCATCAATCAGTCTGGGGTCCATGTGTTCCCCCCTTGTTTAGGTCAGCTGCCTCTATGGGTTTGCCAGCCCGATCTTGATTCCTTTGGTCATCACTCCTCTTTGCAACTGGGTTCCAGGAGTTCATTTCAGTTCACAGCTGTGGGTGTCTGCCTCTACCTCCATCAGCCATTGGATGAGAGTTCTAGGATGGCATATAAGGTAGTCATCATTCTTATTATCATGGGAAGCCATTTAAGGTAGACTTAATGCCAGTTGGTGTCATTCTTATAGATCTGTGAAGATCTCACTAGTGCCAGATCTCTCCTCCAACTTATACTGGCTCCCTCTTTTCTGGTATCTCCCATCCTTTTCTCCTTTATTCTTACCCTGGCTCAACCTTTCTGCTCTCCCATGTCCTCCTCTCCCCTCCTCTTTTCTCTCTCTCTTTCTCCCATCTCCTTCTATCCTCCCCCGCCCCAATCCAATTAGGAGATCGCATCCCCTAATCATTCTCCGGGTTTCCATTCATATCTCTCTTAGGGTCCTCCCTGCACCCCAGACTCTCTGGCGGTGGAATTGTGGGTTGGCAATGCCCTGCTCCATGTCTAAAATCCATATATGAGTAAGTACATACCATGCTTGTCCTTTTGTAACTGGGTTACCTCACTCAGGATGGTTTCTTCCAGTGCCATCCATTTGCCTGCAAATTTCAAGATTCTATTTTTTCCTGCTGAGTAGTACTCCATTGTGTAAATGTACCACATTTTCTCTATCCATTCTTTAGTTGAGGGGCATCTAGGTTCTTTCCAGGTTCTGGCAATTACAAATAATGCTGCTATGAACATAGTTGAGCAGATGTCCATATTGTATGAAGGTATATCTTTTGGGTATATGCCTAAGAGTGGAATTGCTGGATCTTGTGGTAGACTGATTTCCATTTTTCTGAGGAATCTCCATACTGATTTCCAAAGTGGCTGCACTAGTTGGCATTCCCACCGGCAGTGGAGGAGTGTACCCCTTTCTCCACGTCCTCTGCAGTATAAACTGCCATTGGTGTTTTTGATTTTAGCCATTCTGACAGGAGTGAGATGGTATCTCAGAGTTATTTTGATTTGCATTTCCCTAATGGCTAAAGATGTTGAGCACTTTCTCAAGTGTCTCTTGGCCATCTTGGACTCCTCTATTGAGAATTCTCTATTTAGTTCTGTACCCCATTTTTTAATTGGATCCTTTGGCGTTCTGGAGTCTTGCTTCTTGAGTTCTTTGTAAATTTTGGAGATCAGCCCTCTCTGTCAGATGTGGGGTTTGTGAATATCTTTTCCCATTCTGTGGACTGTTGTTTTGTCTTGTTGACTGTGTCCTTTGGCCTGCAGAAACTCCTCAGTTTCAGGAGGTCCCATTTATTAATTATTGATCTCAGTGTCTGTGCTACTGGTCTCCTGTACCAATTCATTCAAGGGTACTTCCCACTTTCTCCTCTAAGAGATTCAGTGTGGCTGGATTGATATTGAGGTCTTTGATCCATTTGGACTTAAGTTTTGTGCATGGTGATAGATATGGATCTATTGTCTTTTACATGCCAACATCCAGTTACTCCAGCACCATTTGTTGAAGATGCTTTATTTTTTCCATTGTATTATTTTAGTTTCTTTGTCAAAGATCAGGTGTTCAAAGGTGTGTGGGTTGATATCAGGATCTTCAATTCGATTCCATTGGTCTACCTGTCTGCTTTTGTGCCAATACCAAGCTGTTTTCAGGACTATAGCTCTATAATAGAACTTGAAGTCAGGGATGGTGATGCCTCCAGAGGTTCCTTTATTGTACAGGGTTGCCTTGGCTATCCTGGGTCTTTTGTTTATCCATATAAAATTAAGGATTGTCATTTCGAGGTTGGTGAAAAATTGTGCTGGTATTTTGATAGGGATTGCATTGAATCTGTAGATTGCTTTTGGTAAGATTGCCATTTTTACTATGTTGATCCTACCTATCCAAGAGCATGGGAGATCTTTCCATTTTCTGGTGTCTTCTTTAATTTCATTTTTTAAGGACTCAAAGTTCTTGTTATACAGGTCTTTCACTTACTTGGTTAGAGTTACCCCAAGATATTTTATGTTTTTTGTGGCTATTGTAAAGGGTGATGTTTCTCTGATTTTTTTCTCGTCCCCTTTATTGTCTGTATACAGTAGGGCTACTGATTTTTTTGAGTTAATTTTGTATCCTGCTACTTTGCTGAAGGTGTTTATCAGCTGTAGGATGTTTAGGTATGTTCTTGTTATCCCTGATCTCTCCAAGACCTTTATCATGAAGGGTGTTAGATTTTGTCAAAGGCTTTTTCAGCATCTAGTGAGATGATCATGTGGTTTTTCTTTTTCAGATTGTTTATATGGTGGATTACATTGATGGATTTTCATATATTAAACCATCCCTGCATCCCTGGGATGAAGCCTACTTGATCATGGTGTATGATTTTTCTGATGTGTTCTTGGATTCGATTTGCCAGTATTTTATTGAGTGTTTTTGCATCAATGTTCATGAGAGAGATTGGTCTGTAATTCCCTATCTTGGTTGTGTCTTTGCGTGGCTTGGCTACTAATATAATTGTAGCCTCTTAAAAAGAATTTGGCAGTGATCCTTCTGCTTCTACTGTGTAGAACAATTTGAGGAGTATTGTTATTAGCTCTTCCTTGAATTTTTGGTAGAATTCCTCACTGAAACCATCTGGCTCTGGACTTTTCTTGGCTGGAAGACTTTTTATGGCTGCTCCTATTTCTTTAGGGATATAGATCTGTTGAAATTATTTATCTCTTCTTGATTTAATTTTGGTAAGTGATATCTATCCAGAAAATCATCCATTTCCTTTAGATTTTCCAATTTAGTGGAGTACAGATTTTCAAAATATGACCTGATGATTCTTTGGATTTCCCCAGTGTCTGTTGTTATGCCCCCTTTTTCATTTCTGATTTTGTTAATTAGCGTGTGTTCTCTCTGTTGTTTATTTAGGTTTGATAAAGGTTTGTCTATTTTTTTGATTTTCTCAAAGAACCAACTCTTTGTTTCATTGATTCTTTGTATTGTTTTCTTTGTTTCTACTTTATTGATTTCAGCTCTCAATTTAATTATTTCCTGGTGTGTACTCCTCCTGGGTGAGTTTGCTTCTTTTTGTTCTAGGGCATTCAGGTGTTCTGTTAATTCTCTAGTGTGGCAATTCTCCAGTTTCTTCATGTGGGCACCTAGTGCTATGAATTTTCCTCTTAGAACTGCTTTCAAAGTATCCCAAAGGTTTGGGTATGTTGTGCCTTCGTTTTCATTGAATTCTAGGAAGTCTTTTATTTCTTTATTTCTGGATTTCTTGAGCATTGTTCAATATCCATGAGTTTGTGAGGTTTCTGCAATTTGTGTTGATGTTGAATTCTAATTTTAAGCTGTGGTGGTCTGACAGGATACAGGGGGTTATTCCAATTTTTTTGTATCTGTTGAGGTTTGCTTTACTGCCAAGTATGTTGTCGATTTTAGAGAAGGTTCCGTGTGGTGCTGAGAAGAAGGTATATTCTTTTTTGTTTGGGTGGAATGTTCTATAGATGTTTGTTAAACCTAATTGGGTGATAACTTCTGTTAGTTCCATTGTTTCTTTGTTAAGTTTCTGTCTGGTGGACCTGTCCAGTGGTGTAAGTGGAGTGTTGAAGTCTCCCACTATAAGTGTGTGGGGTTTAATGTGAATTTGAGTTGCAGTAATGTTTCTTTTATGAACATGGGTGCCTTTATATTTGGGCATATATGTTCAGAATTGAGACTTCTTCCTGATGGATTTTTCCTATGATGTATATGAAGTGACCTTCTTCATCTCTTTTGATTAATTTTAGTTTGAAGTCTATTTTGTTAGATATTAGGATAGCTACACCCGCTTTCTTCTTACGTCCATTTGATTGGAAAGTCTTTTCCCAACCCTTAACCTTTCTGTCTTTGAAATTGAGGTGTGTTTCTTGTATGCAGCAGAAGGATGGATTTCTGTCTTCGTATCCTTTCTATTAGCCTGTGTCTTTTTATAGGTGAGTTAAGACCATTGATATTCAGGGATATTAATGACCATTGGTTGTTGATTCTTGTTTGCTTTGGGTCTGTTTTTTGGTGGTGGTTTTATGTGTGAGTTTTTCTCCTATTTCTGATTTCTGGTAAAGTTAGAGTATCTATTACCCTTGTTATTTTGAGTGTAGTTAACTTCCTTGGGTCAGAGTTCTTCTAGAACTTTCTGTAGGGTTGGATTTGTGGATACATATTGCATAAATCTGGTTTTGTCGTGGAATATCTTGTTTTCTCCATCTATAATGATTGCGAATTTTGCTGGGAATAGTAGTCTGGGCTGGAATCTGTGGTCTCTTAGTGTTTGTAGAACATCTATCCAGGACCTTCTGGCTTTCATAGTTTCCATGGAGAAGTCAGTGTAAATTCTGATAGGTTTGCCTTTATGTGTTACTTGGTCTTTTTCCTTTGCTACTTTTAGTATTTGTTCTTTATTCTGTATGTTTGGTGTTTTGATTATTATGTGGCAAGGGAACTTTTTTTTTTTTTTTTGGCCCAGTCTATTTGGTGTTCAGTAAGCTTCTTGTGGTTTCATAGGCATCTCCTTCTTCAGGTTGGGAAAATTTTCTTCTATGATTTTGTTGAATATTTTTTCTGTACCATTGAGCTGAGCTTCTTCACCTTCTTCTATACCTATTATTCTTAGATTTGGTCTTTTCACAGTGTCCCATATTTCCTGGATATTTTGTGTTAAGGATTTGTTGGATTTAAGATTTATTTTGTCAATGAATCTATTTCCTCTAGTTTATCTTCAGTGCACGAGATTCTGTCTTCCATCTCTTGTATTCTGTTAGTTATGCTTGCATCTGTAGTTCCTGATTGTTTTTTAGCCTTTTGAATTCCAGCATTACCCCAGTTTATGTTTTTCTTATTTTCTCCATTTCGGGTTTTCAGGACTTGAACTGTTTGAATCATTTCCTTCATCTGTTTGATTGTTTTTTCTTGGGTTTCCTTGCTTTCTTTAAAAGATTTGTTGATTTCTTACATTTTTTGGTTTGTGTTTTCTTCCATTTCTTTAAGGGATTTTCTCATATTCTCTTTGAGGGCCTCTCTCACTTTCAGGAGGTTGTTTTGAAGGTCATTCTTTTCTGTTTCATCTGTGTGGTATGTTCAGGTCTTGCTGGTGTAGAGTTTCTAGACCCTGGTGGTGTCATACTGGTTCCTCTGTTGTTGGCTGTGTTTTTATATTGCCTTCTTCCCATCCTTTCTTTCAGTGGAAGCTCGTGGGGTCTCTTCCCTCTCCTTAAGCACCGGGAAAGGACCCGAAGACACAGGTGTGGGCAGACTCAGGGTGATCCTTCCGGGAGGGGCAGGTCTTCTCTAGGCACAGCAAACATCTAGGGAGATGGAGCTGGGCATGTAGAAAGTTGGGGCTCAGAGCAGGGCCCCCACTCACCTTAAGCACCAGAAGACACTGAAGACTGAGGTGTGGGCAGACTCAGGGTGGTCCTTCTGTGAGGGGCAGGTCTTCTCTAGGCACAGAAAACGCCCAGGGAAACGGAATTGGGGATGTAGGGGGTTGGGGATCAGAGCGGGCCCCCACTCACCTTAAGCACCGGGAAAGGACCCAGGCTCATGGTTTTGAAACTTAATTATTATTAGTCATTAAGCTGTATCACATACCATGTTTGTTGGTAAGGGAAGGAAGATGTTGTCTGGTCTTAAATTATAAACAGTTATAATTTTGGAATAATATGATAGTCTACCAAGAAGAAGTCATAATCAGTTGGACAAGTGATGGGAATTTTTTTTTGTTATTTTGTGTTTTAAGACAGTCTTATATAGCTGTAGTTGGCCTCAAACTATGTGTCTAGAGTGGCCTTGAACTTGTCAGTCTTTTTACCTCAACTTTATTGAGTGCTGAGTTAGAAGCCACTATGTCTAGCGAATGGAAAATTCTTTACTTCTGTTGTCTCTTGGCCATCTCTGTTTGAAAGGCCACTGATCTGTGTCCAGAGACTGCCTGACCAGTGAGTGCATAGTCAGATATAGTTCTTACCATCTGAGAGCCAGACATTCTATGCCAGTGGAGTTCTGAGTCTTTCACATAGGACTGACAGCAGCTGGGGTCACCTGTCACATTGGAGTAGACTACTCTAATGATTCTCAGTTAAACAGCAGTTATTATATTGTAATATGTTTGGAACTGATAGACAGGTACTTGGAGGAACTGACTGATGTGCTGAATCAGTCAGTCTTAAGGACTGTATGTGAAAGCCTTGAGTAGTGTGATCTGCTGATGGTGGAGATTTCCAGATTTTCTAATGGCACTACCACCTTAACTTACCAGGATAATGTCTTAGCACATTATGAAGTTACCTGAGTGGAACAAAAGGATCTTGAACTTACATATTTGGGGTTCACAGGGAGCTCATATACAATGCTTTCTACTTTACTTTCTGTGTCTGTGTTCAACCAGAATGCCTCCAGCAAATCTGGGTGTGGTCACATAAACCTGTATTCCCACTACTTGGCAGGTAGAGACAGGAGGATCAGGAATTTTTTAAAGTCACCTTCCAGTGCATAGTGAATTTGAAACCTGGCTACATGACACCCTATCTCAACTCCCTTTTCCCCCATTTGCTAATGAAAGAACCATGGGGTTAGATCTGTCAGGACTTTACTATTTGAGCTAAAGTTGGGTTTAAAAATGAAAGCATTCTATTTAATATATTATTTTGAAGATCTGTGTGATCTCTGGAAGGGGCACTTTTCATTTGGAAAAGAAGGGATCAGTCACTGTTGGTGTTTTCAATAAATATAGCAAGAAGTTGAGTGAAGGCAGACTCTAGATTTGGATTCTCTAATGTATGCCAGTCTAATCATTCCTGCGCTTTCTGTCAGACACTACCACACACTTGTTGGCTTCTTGAGTGTGTGTGTTGTATTTAATACTACATCTAGCTTGTCTACTCATCTGTTAATGGACTCTAGTTATTTCCACAGTTTAGCAATTGTGAATAAATGCTTTCATGAACGTGGCTGTACAGATATCTCTTTGAGACTGCTTTCAAATCTTTTGATTTTTGTAATACAAATTCTACTTTTGGATAGAATAGAAATGATAATTGTAGGTTTTTGTTTTTGTTTTGAATCACCATGCTGTTTTCTGTAGAAACTGTACCGGTCTACACTAGTGTAATGGACACAGATTAAATTTTTCACATCCTAGAAAGACTTTTATTTTTTGTTAATTTACCTATTTATTTATTTTTTGAGACAGAGTCTCACTATTGCATTCCTCACTGTTTTGGAACATACTATGTAGACCAGGCTGCCCTGGGATGCAGAAGTTTGCCCAGGGCTGCCTCCTGAGTACTAGGATTAAAGACCTGTATCATCTATAGTATTGATATGCACTTCCTTAATGATTGGTGATGTTAAGTACTTTCTCATGTGCTTTTGAGCATTTGTAAACACAGAGACATGTTAAGCCCCCCCCACATTTTTTTTCCCCGTTTTATGAGACAGGGTTTCTCTGCATTGTTTTGGAGGCTGTCTGTCCAGCCCGGCCTCGAAGTCACAGAGATCCGCCTGCCTCTGCCTCCCGAGTGCTGGTATTAAAGGCGTGTGCCACCACTGCCCGGCTCCCCCCCCCCCATTTTTAACATTAGATTACTTTTGTTGAGTTTTAAATATACCTTACATATTTAGGTATGAATTTTTATCAGGTACCCGACTTTCAAGTTTTTTCTCTGTTCTGAGGGCTGCCTGAGGTAATTGGCAGTGTGTCTTTTGGTGTTCTTTTTTTCCACCCAAAGTGACAGCAATGTTTTCATCATGGTTTATTGAAATGAAGGCAAACACAGAATAAAAAAATATGTGGGAGTTAGGCTGTACTAAGTGTGATTTTTGTTGACAACCACCTGGAGCTGGGCTCTGTGGAGATTTGTTTGCAGGCAAAACAGGTAGCCTTAGCTTTCTCCTGAGACACAACAGCAAGGTCAGCCTTGTGAGCCAGCACTAGGCTGTGCTGACAGTTGGAGGCTATTCTGGGACCCAGAAGACTTAGTTTTGTAAGGCCCTGTGCTCCCAGATTAACTCTGGCTTTGGTTAACCCCCAGCCACTTTAGCGGTTGATACAGAGAGCAATGTTAGGTACAGTAGAAAGATCACAGTATCCATATTATTGATACAAGAAGTATTTTCCCTTGCAGAGAGCTTGTCTTTATTGCATGCTGATTATGAAAACCTTTATTTACTAAGAAGTTTTTGGAACCATTAGTTCTTTTTGGACTAAGAATTAAGCTTTATTGCAGAGCTTAAAACAAACTTTTACTCTAGTAACATTCTTGTATGTCTTTAGGGATATAAGCTAAGAGGAAACACACTTAAGCTACAGTGAAGAGACAAAGAAGTTCCACCACTGTTGTCATGGTTAACACCCAAAGATTAGCCTTCTTTCCAAGGAAAGGAATGAGTTCTTGTCTGGAGAATTGAGTATAGCTCTGGGTAGAGATAGAGTTTTGCAGATGGGTGAATCTGCTCATAGTCCATGCTGCATGAGTCAGCAGCACATCTGCAGATGGAGTGGGCAGAGGACATCTAAATTTAGTCCTTATTCACTGGAGAAGATTTCAGAGAGCATCCCCCTTCCTCTCATCCATGCTCTAGTCATACCCTCCTGGAACCAAGGCAGGTGGGTGGAGGAGAGGCAGGGCGGTTGAAGGTTCCAGACAGCAGAGTTCTGTAGCTCTGTTGCCTTGTACCACTGACTAGACTGGTTCTTTCCAGTTCTGTCATGGAGCATACTTATTCACGTAACTCTTGGATTTAGGAGTCTACAGTACTCTGAAAATTAGGGAATTTTCTGAAATTAGACATCCAGATTCCTAAACTTGGCTAGTTCAGAGACATTTTGAATCAAATTACTTTTCTAACAAGAGCCATAGCGGGTGAGGATTAAATACATTTGGTATGTGTGGCCATTAAAAATACTGGCTCAAAAACAGTGCCAGGAGCTGCAGATGCCCAGTGCACCCCTGTTCAAGACTGTATGCACCAGCAGAATCCTGCAGTCGTCTGTTTGGTTTTTACTTTATAGAGGGAATGGAGAATGGTTTGCAGAGTTGGAGTGCTGTATTTCATCCAAAGTAATTCAGAGATTCTTGTTCTTCCTAATCTCTACCACCCATCTCAGTGTTCACACTCAAATGGTTGTAACATTTTTATTGAAGTCTATGAAGAAAATTGAGTCTCACATAGATATGTTCTTGGGAGCAGAAAGGGTATTTTAACAGATAATTTAGTCAGTTATAGGAGTTATCCTGAGATGGGGTATCAAAACTCCCATAGTGGTAATTTTGCTTTTTGCTTTTTTGTGGTAGTTCTCATGTATCTTAAGGTAGCCTTGAACTTGATGTGCAGTAAAAGATGATGAACTTCTAATCCTCCTGCCTCTACCTCCCAGGCACTAGGATTGCAGATGTGTACCACTGTATGGTTTGAGGTGTTGGAGATTGACCCCAGGGCTTTGTGCATGCTAGGCAAATACTCTGTCAACTGAGTGAACTATGTCTCCAAGCCTTGTTAGTTTGTTAATGCTAATTGGAAATGCAGACTGAAATCATGTCAATGCACAGTCTTACTTTGTCACATTAAAACCCATTGTTTGGGTGCTAGAGGCAGGTGGATCTCTTGAGTTCAAGGTAAGCCAGGGCTACATAAGTGAGATCCTGTCTACAGAACAAAACAACAGCAAAATATATCAATCTAACTTGTTCTTTGAATTAAGCGTTTACTGATGCCTGATTTTCAAACACTATGTATTTACTATTTGAAAAACACAGGTTCATTGATTTATGTAGATTATCCATATTTAGGCACACTTCATATATAATGCCAACTGATCATACTTACAGACCATCCAGTGTAAGTATCAGAACAGAATCAGGAAACTGTCAAAATTTTGACAGTTTGCTTCCTAAAATTTCATTTTTTATTTGCATGGTCAAATTTTATCATAACAAAATTTCATTATTTTCTTTGAGACTTATTTTGTTCATTTTGATGTCTGAATAACAAATGCTTACTGTTTTCAATACAAACAGTATTCTGTGAAAAAGTGCTAGTCCATGTTGCAACCCTACACAAGTACTTTTCCATCATAAATCAGTAGGGCTTCAAGTATGCTTTCCATTTTGTCACACAGAACATTAGAAAGACTTATCCTCAAATACCTAGTTTTAATAAAGTTAATAATGTTTTAAGCAATTTATTTATTTTTATTTTATATGTATGAGTGTTTTGCCTATATACATGTCTGTGCACAATATGCATGTGGGGCTGGAGGAGGCCAGAAGAGGACATTAGAGTCCCTGGAACTGGAGTTACAGATGATTATGAGCTGCCATGTGGCTGCTGGGAATCAAACTTGAGTCTTTTGGAAGAACAACCAGTGCTCTTAACCCCTCAGCAATTTTTCCAGCCCCTAAACTAACAAACTTCATTGCTTCATTTTTAGGTTGAGTGGTCTCTTGATGCAGTGGTTTTGATTTATGCTGAGGCACCAGCAGTTTTACCCACCATTGCTTTGGCATCATTAGTGCAAATGTCAACACAATGAAAAGACAATCAGTTTCCTAATATCATTAAGAAGACGTTTTCATTTGACTACTGAATTATTGTTCAGCTAATGTTTTAACTGTTTATTTACTTGAAATGTGAAGGAAGGATTCACAGGCAGCTTTTTTACTTATTTCTTTGAAACAGTGTCTCCTTATAATGTCTCATCATAGCCCAGGAGGCTAGGAATTGTGACAGTGCTTCCTCCTCAGTCGTCCAAGTGCTCAGATTCAGGCATTTTACCACCATACTGGTCCATAAGCAAGTTTTTAAAAGGTAGTCTCATTTCCTTCTAGGTCCTGAATTGGAACTGTCTGAATCTGAATAATTATCCTTGTCAATGATTTCCTTTTTATTCTGTGTTACTGTTTTCTTTTCTGTTTTTCCTTCCCTCTACCTCTTTGTGTGTGTGAGTGGGGGGGCGGGTGCGCGCGCATGTGTGCAAGTATATGTCTGTGCATGTAGAAACCTTAGGACAACCTTGGGGTATTGCTCCTCAAGTGCTGTCCACCTTTATTTTTTCAGGCAAAGCCCTATTGTTGTCTCTCTCTCTCTCTCTCTGTGTGTGTGTGTGTGTGTGTGTGTGTGTGTGTGTCTGTCTGTCTGTTTGTCTGTCTGTCTATCTATGTTTTTCAAGGCAGAGTTTCCTTGTGTAACAATTCTGGCTGTCCTGGAACTCACTTTGTAGATCAGGCTGGCCTCCAACTCACTGAGATCCGCCTACTACCTGTGCTTCCCAAGTGCTGGGATTAAAGGCGTGCGCCACCACTGCCTGATTGTTTTCTAATTTTTAATTTATTTTGAAGTAGGGTATCACTGTGTAACTCAGGCTGACCTCAGTCTTGAGCTCTTTCTTCCCGAACCTCTCAAATGCTGGGCTTCCAGGTATGTCTCACCATGCCTGGCTCAACCAGATTTCATTGTGATTATTTCTTTTAGTCTTATTAAAGATTTAAAAGCTTACTGGGCATTGGTGGGGCACGCCTTTAATCCCAGCACTTGGGAGGCAGAGGCAGGCGGATCTCTGTGAGTTCAAGGCTGGGCTGGACCGACAGCCTCCAAAACAATACAGAGAAACCCTATCTCATAAAACCAAAAAAAAAAAAAAAAGATTTAAAAGCTTTATTTTAAAAAGCTTCTTTGTTTTCCCCTACTTGTTGGTTTGAAAGCAGAGAACAGTATCTGTCTGCAATATCATTTGAAGCCATTTAGAAAAACAAGTGAAAACATTTCTAACATACTTTCCTTTTTATTTTTTAACCTTTTTTATTTTTTGGTTTTTCAAGACAGGGTTTCTCTGTGGCTTTGGAGCCTGTCCTGGAAATAGCTCTTGCAGACCAGGTTGGTCTCGAACTCACAGAGCTCCGCCTGCCTCTGCCTCATGAGTGCTGGGATTAAAGGCGTGCGCCACCAACGCCCGGCTTACTTTCCTTTTTATAACAAAATGCTACAGTAGCTTCCCATTTACAGCACTATAGAAATCATTTCACAGTTAATCCCATTAATACTCTTAGTACTGCAAATAATATCTAATAGTGTTTTTAAGTTCGGAAGTCATACTCCAGACACTAGGAAAAATAAATAAACAGTGTATCAGAACTGCTGGCCACTGTCATTGTCCAGAGCAGTGTCTGGTATGTAATAGAACTCAATAAATTTTTGTTGAATGAATCAATGGGCTTTTCTTTTCAGGCCTGTATTGATGAAAATTTGGACATGGTGAAGTTTCTGGTGGAGAACAGAGCCAATGTAAACCAGCAAGACAACGAGGGCTGGACACCTCTTCATGCAGCAGCTTCCTGTGGTTATCTCAACATAGCAGAGTGAGTGAGCATCTGCTGTGGGTTTGGTGCAAACCCCACTACTTACCTGAGATTGAATTTTACAAATAGTTATCTCTCTAAATTACAAACACAGAAAATTGACTATTAAGAGCCAGCTGACACAGTGTTTTATATCCTCTATATATGCACAGTTCTTACCTACAATTTTGTTTGCTTCTGTTTTGTGTAATTCATATTTGCTGAATTATTCAGAGGCAGCATCAGCTTGGTACACTGGCTAATTTCTGAACAGCAGAACACATGCATGTGAGTTGTAGATTTTTTTGCCCCTTTGGACTTCTCTATAAAGCTGTCTTTTTTTTTTTAAATAAGTATTACTGCAGTAAATAGCAAATTATAAACTGGAACACATAGGATCAAGGCAAGGCATATGTTCTCCACATTGGCTGAATGGCTATGTTTAATATGTTAGTAGCTGCTGACCTCTGTGGGGGTAGATTGCCCTTTCTAGGGTAAAAGAATCCTGATCACATTGTACCTACTATATGAGAAGCACAAAATAAGTCTGGAATATATGAAAGAATGACCATGAATTTTATTTCTAGTTAGG
Organism: Mesocricetus auratus; assembly: GCF_017639785.1. Taxonomy (NCBI): domain Eukaryota; kingdom Metazoa; phylum Chordata; class Mammalia; order Rodentia; family Cricetidae; genus Mesocricetus; species Mesocricetus auratus. Next base: position 54,666,236 of record NW_024429266.1, read on the forward strand.
AAAGAAACTTTGGCAGTTGAAACATCTTTAAAATTTCCAGGGCAAATTTAGATTGGTAAAGTAAATCTAATCAGGATAGTCTGTGGCCTTTTGAAAATCAGATTGATTAAGTCCTTTTCAATGATTCAGTTGGGGTTAGCACATTTTTTTTTCTTATTCAGCAAACAGTCATGTAGGGATCTGAGAACTACATTTCCTGGAGCATTGATGAATGGCTAGATTTCCTTTGAAGCATGGATTCTCAGTTGAAGAAGTATCAGAGCAGAGACACATGAGGCATCAGTGCAGGTGCTGGACATGGCTGCATCGGTCCCAAAGCCAAGACTACTGGATAGTAGAGTTTTCTTTGTTCTCCATCCCTCTTCCTGTTCTAAGTTAATAAAGATCTGTAGCCTCTTTGTCACCCAGGCTGCCACTAATTCTCAGTTGTACTCACCAATGTCAGTGTTCCCATGCATAGGAGTTAAGATGACTTCTTTGTCCATTTTGGACTTACAACATTTATTCAAGAAATGTAAGGCGTATCAGCTTCTCATTATCATACTTGAGTATGAGTTCAGGTGGAATGTTTGTAATTGAGCTACAAATCTCATTACATTCAAGAATTTAGTTTTTTACTCATTTTTTTCTTTCTAAATTATCTAAGGTTAGCTGAGTCTTAAAATTAGAATAGTAGGTAGTGTTATCTTTCTGGGACGCTAAATACAGAGAATTATTGTAATACCTTTTGTGATTTCTTTAACTCATTTTTAAGGACAAACACAGTTCCTTCAGAAATACATTTTTTTCCCCAAGTCAGGATTTCTCTGTATTGTTTTGGAGGCTGTCCTGAAACTTGCTTTGTAGACCAGGCTGGCCTCAAACTCACAGAGATCCGCTTACTTCTGCCTCCTGAGTGAGTGCTGGGATTAAAGGCATGTGCCACCAATGCCCAGCCAGAAATACATTTAAAAAAAAGATTTATTTATTTATTTGTTATGTATACAGCATTCTATCTGCATGTATGCTTGCACGCCAGAAGATTGCAACAGATCTCAGTATAGATAGTTGTGAGCCTCAGATCTTATTACAGATAGTTGTGAACCACCATGTGGTTGCTGGGAATTGAACTCAGGACCTCTGGAATAGCAGCCAGTGTTATTAACCTCTGAGCCATCTCTCTAGCCCCCCAGAAATAACTGTAAAATTAGAAATCTTTACTTAACCAAATAGTACCTTGAATGAAGTAAGTTTATCAGTGACTATCATAACTTATACATATGAATGTCTGACCACAGTGAGCTGATCCAGACTGCAATCCACTGTATATGTGGGATAGAGGTAGAGATGGCATGCATTAGTTTACCATGTAATATACACATTTAGAGCATTAGATAAGTTATTTTTATGTACACTGGTGTTTTTGCCATGGGTATAAGGCCCCCTGAAACTGGAGCTACAGGCAGTTGTGAGCTGCCATGTGGGTGCTGGGAATTGAACCTTAACGCCTGAACCATTTCTCCAGACCCCAGATAGGTTTTTACTTTACTCTCTTTATTTGTAATATTTTTATACAACAGATCAGGAAAATAACATGATTATTTAATTGGGGATTGGAACAGAGCGATGACTCAGCACTAAGGGTATTGGCTGCTCTTCCACAGGACCTGGGTTGGATCTGTAGCATTCATGTGGTCACCTACAACCCTCAATTAATTACAGTCCCAGGGGATCTGGCACCCTCTTCTGGGCTCCAAGGGCTGTGCACACATGTGGTGCACAGACATTCATTGGGACAAAGCACCCATACTCACAGCATAATAAAAAGTGTTTAAAAAATTAATTAGAGATGGGTATCACTGTGTAGCTCTGACTGACCATGGTCTCTACTAAGCCCAGGGAGCCCTTGAACACCAATCCTTCTGCCTCAGTAGCACAAGGTCTTGAGTCACACATGTCACAAGATGTCAAGACATCTTGTTTGGGATTTGAAGAACTTACACTTTAAACTTATTTCTACGATAATTGGCAACACTGGACTTAAAGGGAATGGGAATGAAGGACAGAGAGACTGGCTTTATTCAGGAGAAACCCATGACAATTCTATTTCATGTTCCTTGGTCATCCTTTCTGCCATGTATTTCTATTCCTGTGTGTGTGTGTGTGTGTGTTTGTGTGTGTGTGTGTGTGTGCGTGTGTGCGCGTGTGTGTGTGTGTGCGCATGCGTGTAGTTTATTATTTCCTCGGTTTGAGTTCAAGTAAATACTAGTTGGCTAGATTATTCCTAGTGGTGTTTAATTTATAAGCAGGAGATTGACCCAAACATTTAGCATGACTTATAGTTTATTGCAATGCTAACATATTTGAGCTTTTTAAAAAACACATTTATTTCTGTACTTTTTTCCTTAAAAGAACAGCAAAGGGAGCCATTGAAATGACTCAACAAGTAAAGGCACTTGCCATCAATTCTGAGCACCGGGTCTGTTTCTTGGAACTCATGTGGTGAAATGCAGACACTGATGCCTGCAAGTTATCATTTGACCTTCCTGTATGTTTCATGGCCTGCTCATGTGCACATACACATGAATACATTAATAAATAAATGTTAGGAAAGAATACCTTTTATCAATGCTCAGCTAGGCTTTTAAGGGACATATGTGGTGCTAACAGCAATTCTGAGGCTATAGGCAGTTAGCAGCTCCTCCTGTTTCCTGATGCTTAGTAGTTTATATGCTGATATTTACTCTTGTTCAGTACAAGTGCAGTGCTAAAGGTGTCTGTTTTTCTCCTATGAGCTGGGGAAATGTGGAAAAATGAAAAGCTTTATTTCTTGGTAGAAACCAGTTTTCTTTTTTTTAATTTTTTTTATATTTTATTTTCCAGTTTAAATTTAGATAAGAAATGAGGTTGCTTCACAAGTCAGTTCCAGGTCCCTCTCCCATTCCCTCCCCTCCTCCTGTGCCCTCCCCCCAACCCCCCCCTTTATCCTCTCATTCCCCCAGGGAGGGTGAGGCCCTCCATGGGGTTGTCCATAGTCTGTCATTTCATATAGGGCAGGGCCTAGACCCTTCCCCAAGAGTTCAGGGTGAGAGTGCACCTCACATTGTTCTATGGGAGTCCAAAGTCCATGTGTATACTTGGGATGGGTACTGATCTGCTGCCCAAGGCTCAATAGATTCCCTAGGCCTCCTCACTGACACCCAGATTCAGGGGGTCTTGATCAGTCCCATGCTGGATTCCCCGGCGGATACCTGGGATTCAAGAGTTAACCTTTGTCTGGTCAGCTGTTTCTGGGGGTTAAACCAGCCCAGTCTTAATCCCTTTGGTCATCAGTCCTCCCTCTCTGTTACTGGCTTTCTTGATCATTAGCACATGGAACAGATCAGAAAAGGGAGACTCGGTAGCCTATATAACCTATGTAACCTGACCCAGGAAGGGATGGATACATGTTAGAATGAAGACCTGGATATTTCATATAGTTTAAGCAATATTTATAGAATGCCAAGAAAAGAGACAAAGCAAGATACAGTGTCTGTTATGAAAGGAAGAGGTATATGTATTTAATGTTTACAGGGGCAGGAAGGTAGCATTAAAGGAAGGAGAGAGAGAATTCAGTTGGTGGGAACAGGTAAGATTCTTGAAGGCAAAAGAGTTTGAAATGAACCTTGAAAGATGTGAAAGGTTCTTGCCTCATTCCTCTTCTCTGAACAGATGGGGAACACGACGAGTGGTGGGGGGGAGTGGGAGCTGGGAAGAAGAGAGGAAGAGAGAGTAGGTCATGGGGGAACAGGAAGGTTGACTTGGGGGGGTAGAATAGGGGGAAGAGGGAATCATAGGTTAGAAGACAGATCAGGCACCAGAGTGCCTCTAGTGATCTAAAGGGATGACACCAATTGGCAAGCTAAGCAATAGTGGAGAGACCACCTCGAATGTCCATTCCTGATAATGAACTTGATGTCTATAACAATCCGGGAGCCTTCATCCAGTGACTGATGGAAGCAGAGGCAAACACACACAGTTAAGTACTGAACTGAACCGAAGAAACCCAGTGGCAGAGAGAGAGGAGTGATGAGCAAATTGGCGAAGAATGGGCTGGCAAAACCAGCAGAGACAGCTGATCTGAACAGGGGAGAGCTCTTGGACCCCAGACCGACAGCGGGGAGGCCAGCATGGGACTGATCTGGACCCCTGAATGTGAGTGTCAGTGAGAAGGCCTGGGCAACCTATAGGGCCCTGAGCAGTGGATCAGTGTTTATCCCTGGAATACAAACAGACATCGTGTGCCCATAGCACAAAGAGGGCTGCTGTCTCAGCCTGGACTCTTAGGGGAGTGCCTGGACCCTACCCTGAGTGAAATGACAGACTCTAGATATCCCCTATGTGGAAGGAATTGGCAATAGGGTGGGAGGCTGGGGGGGTTGGGGGGGTGCGGGAGGAGGGGAGGGAGAGAGAACTGGGATTGACATGTAAAACAAGCTATTTAAAATTAAAATAAAAAAAATTTTAAAAAAAGATGTGAAAGGTATTTACAAAGAGAAGGGAATTTGTTTCATTCACTTATAGAAAATAGCTCACCCTAAGGAGCAGAGCTGGGTGTGAAGGGGTTGGGGGTTGGGGGAACTAGTAAATGATTGGGTTTGGTTAGAGTATATATTTCAGTTCAACCAATATTTATTGTGTATAGTATTTGTATATTGTTTTTTTTTCAGGGTACAGGTGGTATGATTGAACGCTCATTTGGCTTGAGGGGAAGAAACCAAAAAAGAAAATAATTGCATACAATGGTGCCACTTGGTAGATTTAAAAATATGGATAGAAGGAATTAACTTTAGAGTTGTGTAAGGTGTCTTTCTCTGAATCTCTGAGGGAGAAAATGCCATTGAGCTGTATCTTAAAAAACCATAACCACAGCAACGCTTACACAGGAAGGCATTTAATTGGGGCTGGCTAACAGTTCAAAGGTTTAGTCCATTGTCATCAAGGCAGGAAGCGTGGCAGCATGCAGGCAGATGTGGAGAAGTAGCTGAGAGTTCTATGTCTGGATCTGCAGGCAGCAGGAAAAGAGAAAGACTCTAGGCTTGGCATGGGCTTTTGAAACCTCAACACACTTTCTCCAACAAGATCACACCTCCTAATCCTTTCAATTGTGTCACTTCCTGGTGACCAAGTATTCTATCTGTGAACTTATGCAGGCCATTCTTACTCAAACCACCACAGGGTGTATATATGTGGAGTTGCTATATCAACATTTATTAAGGCCCTATTATACTAGGATGCTAGCACTGAGAAATCAAAGTTATGCTTTTAATTTCATTTTTATTGAGTTCTTTTCTCCTTTACCAACTCAAATATATAGCCCATCCATATGTTGATTGTTTTTTAATCTAACCAACTAAAATGTGGTTCTTTGAATGTCATCATAGTAGATCAATAAATGTTGATTTAATTGTTGATTTTTATTGAATTGGAAGATAATTTGCATAATTTTTTAAGTACTTCTGAATGTCTGATAGTAGTCCTAGAATTATTGGGATTGATTATTTATTTTTGTTTTTTTTCAATACAGGGTTTCTCTGTGTTGCCTTGGCTGTCCTGGAACTCGCTCTGTAGACCAGGCTGGCCTTGAACTCACAGAGATCCTCTTGTCTCTGCCTCCCAAGTACTGGGATTAAAGGCATGTACCACCATTGCCTGGAGTATTATTGAGATTCTAATTAGCCTAAAACTAATTTGATTTAGACTGACATGAGAAAGACTGAGGCTAATGACTTTTGCCAGTACTAGTTGCATGTTTTTAAGAAAAATCACCTTTTTTTTTTTTTTTTGAGAAAATGACTTAACATGTTTGAATTTCTATTCTTTGAAAGCAGTGTTTTTTACACATAATTCGAACAGTGTTTTCACATGTAATTTGTGTATATGTGTATGCAATCAATGGTTTGCATATGAAAGTCAGAAGGCCACTTGTGGGAGTACATTCTCCCCTTCCACCATTCTGGGATTGAACTCAGGTGATTGGGCTTGTCCGCCAGTACCCTTCCCCATAGTTGGTGTTAAGAACCCCAGTTTCTTAAATTAAGGGATAAGAGTACTTAGTTGCATTTACATTGTCTTCTGCACAATTTTAAGACTGATTTGTGTGCATGTGAGACAGAGAGAGAGAGAGAGAGAGAGAGAGAAAGAAAAGGCACTTTGAAAATTAAAAGATATTGAGTTTATCAGCCCTTTTTTCTTCAGGATACATATGGATTCAGAATCTGTGTAGCACTTTAAATGTTTCTTTAGTAATTTAATTTCCTTTATGAGGTAGATTCATATAGATGGTTTGTTTTGTGAAAGTTAAATTCATGCAAACTCTAATACATACTTTATTCTTCAGTTTTCATACCTACAACACTAGTAAGCAAACTTCACCTTGAAACTGAAAATGAATTTTCATGAGAACTGCTTAATGTTCTTATTTCTAATATTGGATGTGTAATAAATCTTTTTAAAATTTCTTTGGATCCTAGGTTCCATGAGTGAGGGCTGCATGCTTTCCCTATTTTCCCTCACTAAGTCAGGTCTCACTAGTCTAGAATAGTCTGAAATCAGCATGTAGGCCAGGCTGACCTCTAACTTCAGCTCCTACTGCTTCAACATCCTGAGTTCTAGGATACAGGCTTGGCCAAATGCCCTACCCGACCATGCTACTTATAGTATTTAGAAATACTATATTCTAGTATTTCTAGAAGCAAAAGAATTGGTGTTAAGAATATGCATATATAATACATCTTTTTGACTTGGCTATGTAAGAAAAGTAAGTATGTAAATAAATATGAGTATGTAAGAAAACATTGCTCATGTTGGGAAACCTGTGGTCCTAATTATGGGAGGCTACTAGGGCATGAAACTAATAATAATGAACAACAAAACACTTTATCTATACCATGCTTAAAACCCCCAAATATGCCTTGCTGTACATTGAATTCAAGACACAGTACAAACTATATATGATTGACAGAGATAATATCGATTTTGCCACACAGGTATTTTATTAGCCATGGAGCCAGTGTGGGTATTGTGAACAGCGAGGGTGAAGTTCCTTCTGACCTTGCAGAAGAGCCAGCCATGAAAGACCTTCTTCTGGAACAAGTAAAGAAGCAAGGTAACCTAGGAGACTGGGTGGTTAGCAGAGGCTCTCACACTGCCCCTTAGGGAGCATAATCCTTCTTCCTTATCATGTGACAGGGCAGGATTAAGTCTGTCGGCCAGCATTCGTCATCAGTGCTCTTAATAACTCATACAAGCATAGGCCGAATGCCCAAAGGATGACCAGGCCTTCCTTGTCTTTGCTATTCTAAGGTTGTGTACTGGTCTAGGAGTTAGGAGTGACCCGAGGAAGACTGTGGACTGTTCTTTGTGTGTGTGCACATTCTATTCTATCTGTTGCACAGGATAACCTGAAGAAAGGCTGGAATCCAGTGTGACCAAATCCATTTTGTGACCTTGTGTCCTTTTCTTTGATAACTACAGGTGGTACAAGGAAGCTACTTATTAAAACCTATGAAAGGATCTTTGGCCATAGTAACTGTGGAAACTGTTCTGACAGTTTCTTTTGTTTGTATGTTTGTGTTTTGGAGAAAGAGTTTTACTTCATAGTCCCACATGCGTTAGAGCTTGCTCTGCAGTCTAGAGAGTGGTCCTCCACCTCTGCCTCCCTATGTTAGATTACAGATGTGAGCCCCTATACCTGGTTCTAGTAGTTTCTTGAAGTAAGAAACTTAACTTAGAATAATATATTATGAAATTGTATATTCTTATTTTGTAGTTTTAGAAGAAACTCATTTCAGGGCATAAGGTGGGGCTCTCCTATTAGACACTTCAAAGTCATTTTGTTTTTATACATAGAATTCCCCAGGCTGTCCATGGACAGATGCCTTAAATCTCATTTCTCCTCACCTGTATTATAGGCAAGCACCACACCTAGCTTTTGAATTTTTTTCAATTTAAAGTTATTGACTAACCATGGACAACAGGTCTTAGGTTTCTGTTCAAATTATCATGAAACTCTGGATGGGATCTGTAGCAATTGGAGATGGGGAAGCACTTCTAAATTACTGGAAGTTATTTCCAAAGCTTTAGTGTCCTTTCATGCTATGGTTCTTTAGAACAGTTAGGGCTAAGTCTGGCCGCACTTGCTTGTTTATTATCCAAAGCTGCTTTCATGCTGCATCAGCAGAGTTGAGTAGTAATGACAGACTGCAGGGCTGGCAAATCTGCAAGGAAACATTAAGTATCTCACCTTTTATAGGAGGTATGCTAAGCCTGCCTTAAGCAATGGATATTCCAGGTCATTCCAGGACCTATAACTACAGCCCTTATGTAATTTTGTGCCTTACTGAATTAAATTTTCCTCTCCTAAAAATACACTTTTAAAAAAGATTTATTTATTTTATGTGTATGAATGTTTTCTCTGCATGTACATCTGCACACCAGAAGAGGGCATTAGATTCCATAGGACCACAATTGTAGATGGTTGTGAGCCACCATGTGGGTGCTGAGACTTGAGTTCAGGACTTCTGGAAGAACAGCCAGTGCTCTTAACCACTGAGCCATTTTTCCAGCCCTCGTTTATATCCTAAAATATTTTACAGCTTACAAATTTAAAAGTAAGTTTTAGTTTGAGAACCCACTCTTTTTCTTTGGATTGCTGACTCTTCCTTCATGCTTTGTGGAAACCAGCATTTAACATGCGTGCTTCACTTTGCAGCCCTGGTAACTCTTACTGTGTCTAAATAGGCTTCTTCTTTACCCTGTGCATCTTCAGGGTGAAAAAGAACAGACAGTTCTTCAGCAGTTCCTTATTTAAGAGCCCAAAAGAAGACTGGAAGCACAGATAAAGTCTGCTTATGAGTATGGAACCTTTTGAATGGATGTGTTTGTAATTGGAGCATTCATTTTTTTATATACTGAGGAATGTCCTTTCTTAAGGCCCTTCTTTACTGGCCTAGATATTCAGATTGATGGATAAAGGGATGAACTCTTAGGAGTACCTCCATATGATTGTAAGGGAAACAAAATCTGCATTGCCTTAAAAGCAGATTCTAGTGTTGGCTTCAGATCACTTACTCATGGCTGAATTGCTCTGTGTAGCTTCAGGTAAGTATATACAGAAGTGCATATGGAAGTGAGCTTTAGGTGGAGTGCATTCTTCCATAGTATATCCTACCCGAAATGAAGACTTTTTTTTATTTTTTTTACGAGACAGGGTTTCTCTGTATTGTTTTGGAGGCTGCCTCGAACTCACAGAGATCTGCCTGCCTCTGCCTCCCGAGTGCTGGGATTAAAGGCGTGCGCCACCACCGCCCGGCTAAAAATGGAGACTTTTATTTGTTTATTTTTCGAGACAGGGTTTCTCTGTGGCTTTGGAGGCTGTCCTGGAACTAACTCTTGTAGACCAGGCTGGTCTCGAACTCACAAATAGCTGCCTGCCTCTGCCTCCCGAGTGCTGGGGTTAGAGGTGTGCGCCACCAACGCCTGTCAAAATGAAGGCTTTTGATAGTAAGCTTATGGTGTAGTGAGTGGAAAAGAAGAGAGCCAAGAGCATCAAGGAGTTCTAATGGCAGCTCTGCCACTGACGTTTTTGTGACCATACGCAGAGCATACAACATTTCTGTGTTTTTTGATTCATATGTACAATGAGGCTAGTAATAGCTATTATAGTTACTCCACAGATTGTTGGGAAACTAAGATCTTATAACATGTTAAAAAAACTTTGGCATTTATAGCTTTATACAAATCTTGCAAAGTAAAAATAATGTCCCATCTGATTTTATGTTCTGGTGAAAACAATGTTAGGTATGTTCCCTTCATACGTGTGCCTGGCTGTTTAGCATTGCTATTTTGTAATACAAATGGCATTGCTTTAAATTTAATAAGTTACCAGTTTGATGCAGAAACTGTTATTTGTGATACTGTCTGTATGTTTTGAATGTAAAGGAAGTGCCCTGTTGGACACAGGTGCAGCTTTAGTAAAACTGCCGTCTTGTGTCTGGTTCTGTAGGAGTTGACCTAGAGCAGTCAAGAAGGGAGGAAGAACAGCAGATGTTGCAGGATGCCCGCCAGTGGCTCAACAGCGGGAAGATAGAAGATGTGAGACAGGCTCGTTCAGGGGCCACAGCCCTGCATGTAGCTGCTGCCAAGGGTTACTCTGAAGTCCTCAGGTATGGAACTGGGTATACTGGTTTTAGGAGTTGAAGTTCTTATCTTTTTAATTGTGGTGTATTTTTGTTGTTGGTTTTCACTTGCCTTGCAAATTTTCCTTGTATTTTGCTGGCATCCTTCATGGGTGCTCTCCCTTCCTCTGACAGTCCCTCTTCCTCAGGTACATGGGTTAGACAGACTCGAGGCACAGCGGCATGGGAAAACATCTCTCCTCTGTGATTCAGACCTGTGACCCTTCCAGTTCTATCATCTAGACAATTTTTGGGCACATTAGATCAATTATAGAACACACACACACACACACACACACACACACACACACACACACGCACACACACACCCTACCTCCGTGGGTAAAAACATCTGCTGCCAAACCTGTTGACCTAAATTCAATCCTCTACTTGGTAGAAACAGAGGACCGATTCTTCCAAATTGTCCTCTGACCTCCACTTGAGCTCAGTGGCATGTATGTACCCCTCAAACACACTCACTTGCACATCAAATGATTTAATTTTAAAATATAATTTTAAAAAGCAAGAGAAGAGAGGTAGACTCTACTATTTTACTTGTTTCACTTTTCTTATAGTCATGCTCTATGTGGCTCTTGGTGATTAGTGTTGACGAGAGTTCCAGAATATAGGGGTGCTAATGTCACTATATGTACAGTTGTTGCTAGGCTCTTCCAGTGTTCATGTTCTACCTAATAAGGTCTTTCTAGTAGGTATGGTAGTGTGTTGGTGCTTTTTCTATTTCTGCCTCAACATGGTAGTCATATGCTGCTCAATTTTTGAAAGGATGGTATGGTATAATTTAGATTTTAGAAATTGTATTTTTCTCCTTGCATAACATAGATTCAAGTTAGACTGTAGCTTTATGGTTAGCTAGATCTCTCTGTGGGTATTTTTAGAATTGGAGGTATGGCATTCTACAGAAAACAGTCATGACCTAAAAATGTCACCTACAAAGCTCATTGGTAAAGCATCCTAGAGATATTGAGTCTTCATTTCAAATGTTAATTTCTTTCTGAACTGGAAAATACAAAGTACACCCTGTAATAGAGTTGTGTGACTTGCTTTAGTTAATCTTAGGTGCAAACTGCTCTATGTATTCCTCTTGTATGGTGTATGTACCAGTTGTTTTCTGTTGCTTTAACAAACACCATGAATAATGTCACTGAGGTAAGGAAAGCAGGAGCAGAGGCAGGAGGCAATTTGCTTACTGACTTGCTTTCTCTAGCTTGCTCAGCTACTTTGCTTACATGGTTCAGGCCCACCTGCCTAGAGGTGGCACTGCCCACAGTGGGCTGGGCTCTCCCCCATAGCTAACAATTAAGAAAATGCCCCATATACATGTCAGTCTGATAGAGGCAATTCTTGAGTTGAGGTTCTTTCTTCCTAGGTAATCCACGTTTATGTCAAGTGGGCAAAAACTAACCAGCAAGGTGTAACGTGGCTCTGTGGAGGGAATGCCACGTGCATAATCTTATGGAGAGGTGCAGTAACAATTGTAATTGGTGCGCAAAGCAGTAATATGAACTGCAGGCTATTTCTTAGAGGATTGAAGGAATCACAGGATGTCTGAAGGTTATCCTGCAACTGAGTTATTAGCTTATTTAATAGAAAACTATAAAACCAAGGACATAAATGTACTTTTTGGGTTTCCTTTCTTCTAGACTTTTAATTCAGGCTGGCTATGAACTCAATGTTCAGGATCACGATGGCTGGACTCCTCTTCATGCTGCTGCACACTGGGGAGTGAAAGAGGCTTGTTCCATCCTGGCAGAAGCACTCTGTGACATGGATATCCGGAACAAACTGGTTAGTGAGCCTGAACCTCTAAAAGGGTAATGAGATCGGGTGGCTGCGTGCCTGGCATAGGCTTAAAGTCTTTGTTCAATATCCAGTTGACTATTCTGGGAGATGTGTTGTCCTCTGCCTCCTTGCCTTGCTGCTTATTATCAGTATAATAAGAAGTACATTTGCTAGATAAAATAAAATCCACCAAACATGTCATCTGTTTCTACTTGTGCTGAAGCCCCTAAATCAAAAGTAAATGAAAAAAGATGTCTGCTCTTGACAACAAATGAACTTTGAGAAACCTAATATCCTGTCTAAGGTGAGATATGAAATATTTTACTATTTTCTCAACTTGAAGTCTTTTAATAGCTGAGCTCTCTGTATATGGAGTCATTCAAGAACATATGTAATGGCAAAGATCATTCTGTTTTGACTGAAAGCACTCTTATCAGTCTCACTTCAAACAGACTTTAGACTGTGTATGCATATAGTCTAAAATCCAAAGCACTTCTGCTCCTAAGCATTTTGGATAAAGGAGATTCCGCTTGTATCATAGGACTAAAAGGCAGTAACTAAATAGGGTATAGTCCCTGGTGAAGTCACATTATTGATTGCTGCTTCTGTTTTATATCTGTCATGGTGCTCCTTTGTCCTGCTAGGGCCAGACACCATTTGATGTGGCTGATGAAGGTCTTGTGGAGCACTTGGAGATGCTTCAGAAGAAGCAAAATGTGGTAAGTCTGGTTGATGCTTTCAAAGCTTTCCTAGCAATTTATAGTTTACTCTGGGTGTCTTAGTCTCTTACTTCAGTGTCATTGGTTCAGGGTTGAACTGGATGTATCTGCATTTCACAGATGTTATTTGTTCCCTTCAGAGATTATCAATAGTCTGCTTGAAGAAATTGCTTTTGTAAAGAGCAACTTATCATGAAATAGCATACAGGCAGCTAAAAGTCAAAAACAGAGAGGAATGCATTTCTCTCTTTGTTTTCTTTGCTGAGTATTTAGGATTAATTTAAGTGATAGGACAGTCTAAATTTCATGTTAACACTACTATTAGCAGCAGCAGCCTTTGGTAGGCTAGAGCTCTGTTTTGCATAGTTAAGTTTTTATATTATTGTAAAATCTTCTTCTCTAAAGTAATTTAGATTAGCCAGTGTTAGTGGTGCACACCTTTAATCCCAGCACTCGAGGCAGAGGCAGGAGCATCTCTGTGAGTAAGAAGCCAGCCTGGTCTACGGAGCAAGTTCCAGAACAGGCTCCAAAGCAATACAGAGAAACCCTGTCTCGAAAAACTTAAAAAAAAAAAAAAGTAATTTAGACTCCCATAAAAATTACCTAAATTGCTAAATTGGATTGCTTGATTTGTTCAAATATGTCCTCAGCATTCCTGGCCTTGAATGTTTGTGTTTTTTAATTCATTTCAAACCATCATAAATACTCATTGGGTGTGTTCTTTTAGAAAGTGTAGGGTCTAGAGGAGTGAAGTGCTTTTCTGATACAGAAAGTTAGGGGCCTGTATTGATATCTTTTATACTGTAGTGATGAGTACCTGAGAGGAACTATGTAAGGGAGGGGACTTTATTTTTGGCCCATGATTTCAGTCCACGTCGTTTAATTAGCATAATTAGGTTTTGGGCATAAATGGTATCTTCCCCCAACCATTTGAATTTACTTTTTGGTCCAGGCTAGTCTGAGTTTACAATCCTTTTGCCTCAGCCTCCCTAGTAACTGGTGTGATAGGAAGGATTGTATACCCAGACCCAACCTCACCACATATTCTTACTGTACTAAAGGGGTTGGTGTTTCTCTTTGTGCTCTGTAAAACTTTAGGCTCCAAGGACATAAATATATTTTGCCTAGAGTGTTGGTACTTAACCACCCTAATGCTGCAACTCTTTAATACAGTTTCTAATGTTGTGGTGATCCCCAGCCATAAAATTATTTCATTGCTACTTCATAACTGCAATTTTGCTACTGTTATAACATAAATGTGGCCCCAGGGACTCATGATAGGTTGAGAACTGCAGGTATAGAATACACATCTAAATAGTAGACCAATTCTAGTAGTATATATCTAATAAAAGAAACAATAACTTATTTCCCATAAAGTATCTGCCCGTGATTTTGTTAGAATTGTTGAGAACATGTTTTGGTATATGGATCATAAAATTCTTCCCAGGTTCCTTTTGTCTCTTTATCCTTTAGAAGCTAGGCTTTTTATTTTATTTTTCCCATTAAGGTTTGATTAGGGATTTTGAAGGGACAATTTTCTTGAATCTCCAGGACCATGGTTTCACTTCTACTTTTGGGTAAAGATTTTCCTCTGTTACTTTCTTCCAAGGAAATATGGTACAAAGTGATGATGTGTTTGTGTTTTTCCTGTTCTTTGGGTTTTTGGGACAGAGTGTCTTTGTATAGCTTTGGCTGTCCTGGAACTCACGCTGTAGACCAGGCTGGCCTCAAATTCATAGATCTGCGTCTCTCTGCCTTCCAAGTGCTGGAATTAAAGGCATGCCACTTAGTATGTTTGTCTTTTTTCTTTTTTCTTTTCTTTTTTTTTTTTTTGGATTCCCTTCTCCCTCTTTGAGTTTGTCCTGTTTTTAATTTTTTTTTCCCCAGAATGATGGTACCATTCTGGCACTTCTCAATACTGTTGATTTTTCACAAATAGTCAACTTCTTTTCTCTCTGTTTTCTCAATTTCCAGCTTCGAAGTGAAAAGGAGACACGTAATAAGCTCATTGAGTCAGACCTAAATAGCAAGTTTCAGAGTGGACTCTTCAAGAAGTAAGATACAAGCTTACTTGTCTGTAAGGACTGAGATGCGCTTGGTGTTCTGTGTGTGTGATACTTGAGAATTTTTATATTAAAATGATTCTGCATTTGATTTCAGTCAGATCTTCAGATGTGAAAGTGTTTTGGGGTAGAGGAGATGACACTGATATGGGGAGGCACTGAGAGTAATCAATGTGCTCTACACTGAGAGATTGTATTGGCAACGTCTCTTTTAGCCTAGCCTGGAGGTTCTTAGTCCTGCCCTCTCCTCTTCTTATATGGAGTGTTTCCTCAGCTCAGGAATTTGTCCCTTTGTTTACCACTGTTTCAGTATCTAGCAAGATTTCTGGGATGTAATAAAACTCAGAAAGTTTTGTTTGATGACTTTTAAAAATATTTATCTGCCCCATTACCATCTCATCCTTGTAATTCATGGTTCTCTTTTATCTGTTTGTTGAAAAGACAAAACCTCCTTGAGTCATATTTTAAAGTCAATAATAAACCTTAGACTGTTGAAAAGCCAAAGATCCAAGAAAATACATAGGTAGAAGAAGGATTTCCATGTTTTTACTGTTGCTTCTACATACAGATTTATAGATTTGTTCCCTTTATTATACCTGGTTGTCAGTGAACTTAAATGGTTTGTCATTTCTGCTTTCAAATTAATTTAGTAAAGAGAAGATGCTTTATGAGGAAGAGAGCCCTAAATCCCAAGAAACAGAGGAAGAAGACAAAAACTCCAGCAGCTCCAGCTCAGAGGAAGAGGAAGGTGAAGATGAAGTTTCTGAATCAGAAACAGAGAAGGAGGCAGGTAATGCAAAAGCCCTTCACATCCATTGCCCCCCAGAGGCTGGTCAGGTCTCCCAGGCTTCCAGAAAGAGCTTTAAAGTACAGTTCCCAGAGATTGAATTGCTTATGGCAATATGCTTGTAAACGCCTGTTAAAATGTCCCTGCCAGTTCTGATGCAGCCATATGGTGAGGTCTATTAGAGAAATCTTGCGTGAGATAGCCAGTTGTCCTGCCCGTAGATTGATAGGTCAGCCATAGAGTCCAGGAAGTCAGTATGCTGAGAGGCGTAGGGCTTATAGAGACTTTAGGTCAAATGTTTTCAACACACTGGTAAAAAATTGCATTTATTTATTATGATATTCTAATTCTCAAAACTGAATCCTAATTTTTTTATTTTGTAAACTTTAGCTTCTGATTGAAGGAATTAGTAAAAGAACAAATCAGGCTTACTTTTACTACTTTTATTAATAATATATAGATTTATCTTCAGAGTCATGGGAAACTGGCTCATGAGATAACGAAAATCTTTAATGTACAAGTCTTATATATGTTGGCACAGTGTTTGCATAGAAATTGTGTGCACCTGCCTGTATACTTCAAACCATCTCTCAGCTGCTTATATTACAT
The DNA here is from genome assembly GCF_017639785.1 of Mesocricetus auratus. Taxonomy (NCBI): domain Eukaryota; kingdom Metazoa; phylum Chordata; class Mammalia; order Rodentia; family Cricetidae; genus Mesocricetus; species Mesocricetus auratus. The sequence goes on from NW_024429266.1 coordinate 54,682,410, forward strand.
GCTACAGTGTAAATAACAACTATACTATGTTGCTCAGGGAATGGTGAAAATATAAGGACACAAACCTGGAAAAAAAAGAAAAAACAACAACAAAAAAACCCTGTATATATTTAGCACAAATGCAATATCATAGTTTTGTTTCCAGATTAATTTTAGTTTGTTGTAAGTTGAAGGATTGAGGTTGAATAGCAATGTTTGACTTTGCTGATAGTTTCTCTCCATCATGGGAGAATACTGTTCTTCTTCATGTCTTAATCTGAGGTTCATTGACTGTCACCAAAGAAAGTTAGGTGCCATTAGTTTTATAGAGAAGGCAGGCATCAGCTAAGTTTTCAGTAAAGGGGAATTGACTTTATATTCATGGAGCCTTGGATTTCCTTTAAATTATCTTATTATTTTTATGTATATGGGTGTTTTGCCTGCTTCTCTGTGTACCACATGCATGTAGTACTTGTGGAGGCAAGAAAACAACATCAGATCCCTGGAACTAGAGTTACAGATGGTTGTAGGTGCCATGCCTACTTCCTTATAGAATCCAGGACCACCAGCCCAGTGATGGCACCACCTACAGTAGACTGGGTCCCCCCCCCCATTAATCACCAATTAAGAAAATGTACAACAATCTTGCTTATATCTTGATTTTATGGATCTCTCTGTCTCTGTCTCTCCCTTCCTACCCCCCCATACATGTAGCCTTGGCTGTCCAGGAACTCGCTCTGTAGTCCAGGCTGGCTTAGAACTCACAGAGATCCACTTGCCTCCGCCTCTTGAGTGCTGAGATAAAAGTGTGTGCTGGAGGCATTTTCTTAATTGGCTGGAGGCATTTTATTAATTGAGGTTCCCTCTTCTTAAATGACTTTAGTTTGTGTCAAGTTTATATAAAACTATCCAGTACACAGACCATGTCTATATTGCTATTAGAGTAAAATATTGACAATACCCTATGATCAAAGTATACTTCTGTTTAGAAACCTTCTATGGCCATCACCCTCCTTCCGTCTTTGTCTGCAGAGTAAGTTCCAAACCCTGTAGCCTAGCCTTCAAGGCTTCAGAAAGTCTAGCTCCAACAGACATTTTCAGTGCCCTACATAGACAAGAACATATTGCAGCCAAATTGAATTACTTGATTTCCTCAAATATGACCATAGCATTCCTGGCCTTGTATGCTTATTTGTGCCTTTGAATTCATGTAAAACTATCATAAATATTCATTGGGTGGTTTCTTTTAGAAAGTGTAGGGTCTAGAAGAGTGAAGTGTTTTTCTGATACAGAAAATTAGAACAGTTGGGGCCTGTATTAATATCTTTCATATTGTAATGATTTGTACATAAGAGAAACTATGTTAAGTGGGGAGGGGGTGGATTTATTTTTGACTCGTGGTTTCAGGGATTTAAGTACATGGTCAGTTGGCTCTATGCTTCAGGGCCTGTGTGTGGTTAAGTAGAATATCATGGTGTCAGACAGGTGTGGTAGAGCAGAGATGCTCACATTGTAACAGTCGGGAAGTAGAGACAGAAAAGGGTCAGAATCAGATACTCCCTCCTGTTTTTACGTATGCTGCACAGTGGCCACACCGGATCCTACCACTGCCTCAGCTGCTGACTGCATCTCCAGAGCTGCCTTCCCAATAAGGTCAGGGGAGCCTTTGCATCTAGCCACTGCTTCAGCCGTGTCCCTTTAGGGACACAAATATTGTTCTAATTAAGTCTTTATCCTTTTATTTTACCAATAAGGACTCTCCTGGAGCCAAATGCTAGGGAAAAAACCTGCTACTCAGAGAGGGAGAGAAAGGAGCAAGGCCACCTTACTCCTCAGCCATCATTTCAGAAAGAGAGCCTCTCCTCCCCTGTGTGAAAACAACTCCTCCACCCAGATGTTTCTCCCTTCTCCTTCCTGTGCCTCCCTTTCCCTGACCTCACACTCTATGGTTACTTTCAGTCACTGGTTGCTTGCTCCTCTCTGCCTATGGTTGATTTTATCCAATTAACATAATCTCGGGGTTCATAGTATGATCAAATAAACCACAACTACTCCTAGTGACCTGCTTACCTTCTACCTTCTCCAAATTATGAGTTTGTCAATGCATTATCCATCAGTGAAGCCAGAGCCCCTATGATCCAGTCACCTCTCAGTGAGTATAGACACTAACTAGGGACTAAGTATTCAGTACTTGAGCCTAACCCTGTGATCCTGTCAACTTGATGGGTTCTAGAATCACCTTTGGAGACAAATTTCTGGTTGTGCCCGTGAAGGACTTTCTAGATTCGATCATAATTGAGGTGGGAAGATGCCATATAAATTTGGCTGGCACTATGCAGTAAATTGGGCCCACAGGCTACATTAAAGAAAGAGAGAAAGAAGCCTGCGTTGTGGCGCACACCTTTAATCCCAGCACTTGGGAGGTAGAGGCAGGCAGATCTCTGTGAGTTTGAGGCCAGCATGGTCTACAGAGCAAGATCCAGGACAGCCTCTAAAACAATACAGAGAAACCCTGTCTCGGAAAAAAAAAAAAAAGAAAAGAAAAAAGAAAGGAAGGAAGGAAGGAAGGAAGGAAGGAAGGAAGGTAGGTAGTCAGCTGAGCACAAGCATTTGTCTGACCGTGGACATGATGTGACCAGCCACTTCTACTCCTGATTATACCTCTCCTTCCATAATAGACTATATATCCTGGAACTATAAGCTGCAACCCCTTCCTTAAGTTGCTTTTGTTAGGTCTTTTTTATAAGATAGCAACTAATACAAGTTCCTTTCTGTGTTTTCCTACCCTGTGCTTTTCACTTAATTTCTGTCCCTATGGCACCATGCTCTTACTTCTGTTCTAGTACTTCCCAGTTTTCCTGAGAATACTGAGTTTATTATTATACTCGAGATTTCAGCATACAATAGCCATTCATATTCATTAAGTGATTTTGTTGACTATACCTAATAGGAGAATAGAAGTCATTATATAAATAAAATACATGTCATGTGAGAAAGGTAAATGCAATAAGTGGTATTCATCAGTGGGAAAGATTATGACTCATTCTGGGAATTATAATACAACTCTACATCTCTATAGTGCTTTTTACTTTGCAATACACTTAAACAATTTTTATTTAATCCCCACAACCATTCTTTATGGCATGTATTATTATCACTCTTTTTTTAGAATGAGATATTGACACTGTTTGGCATATGTGAACTAGGTTTCATAGCTAACTAGTGGCACTGTTTGTTCACTGGGTATATAACTCCTCAAAGTAGGAGGGGACAGTGGAAATTCTCTGTATAAGAAATAAAACGTGAAAACTGTAGAAAAGAGGAGCTGGAGAGATAACTTAGCTGTTAAGAGCATTTGCTGCTCATGCAGAAGACCCAAATTCAGTTCCCAGTACTCATGGCAACAGCTCACAACTGTTTGTAACTCCAGTTTCAGGGGATCTGATGCCCTCTTCTAATTTGGTGGGCACTAGGCAGGCATCTGGTACACATACGCATGCAGGCCAAACACACATATAAAAATGATAGTAGTTAACTGTTGAGTGAAGCCTTTTCCTTGCCAGCCGCTTTGGTTTTTCCCCACCAGTCGCCTGGGCTCTGCCACATTGTAGTCCCCAAATAATACACAAGACGCTGTATTAATTATGAAGCTGTTGGCCTTGCTTGTTTCTTACTGGCTAGCTCTGACTTAAGCATTTACCCCATAATTGTTAATCTAAGTATTTCTCTTACCGGAGAAAAGGGTCTGGACTTCTTACCCCTATGGCAGCTACATGATGACTCCCTGTGTTTCTCCTACCCAGAGTCCTTCTCGACTCCTAGTCCCACCTGTCTTGCTTCCCTGTTGGCCAACAGTGCTTTATTGACATATACACAGGACTTCCCCATCAGTTAACTTTTTAAAAACTGTAGAGAAGTATGAGGTTCCCAAAGATTATAGAAAAAGGGAGATATGAAAAAGAATCTCAGGGCATTCGGTGTTGAGAAATTGAGGTGATGTTAGTGAAGTAAGCAAAGATATGACCAACAGGTTGAGAAAAACCAGGATGTGTATTTCTGCCTCAGAGAAGCCAGCGGGGAAGCAGTAGTGTGATGGGAGCCTGCAGGCATGATACAGCAATGAGGGAGTCACCAGTAATCCTAGACAGCAGTTTCAGTAGCCTGGTGTGGGCAGAAGCCAGATGGTTCTAGCAAACTTCCCTACTCATTTCTCTAGTTCTTTGCCAACTTAAATTTTACTCATGTCTTAGAGCTCAACTCAAATCAACGTCTGTTATCTTACCATGTAGATACATGGGTTTCTTTCCTTTGTTGATTTTAGTAGCTATTTGTTTGGAACTCCTTTATATTAATTTTCTCATTGCTACTTAATATTTGAACTATTTCTGTTTTTTCTCACCCTTTCTGTTGGTCCAATGGACAAGCTTTGGATGCATTTGAATATCCTTATGTGTTTTCTCCATCTTTCTGTGTGCCATATTGGCCTTCTGTGTGTAGGTGTTTGTTGTGGGATCCGCCTGGGTCCCGTTGCCACTTTAGCCCCCAAATAATACACAAGATACTATATAATTATGAAGCTATTGGCCGTTTGCTTGGTTTCTTATTGGCTAGCTCTGGCTTAATTATTAACCCATAATTACTAATGCGTATTTCTATAAGGACTTATCTTTCCGAGGATGGCATTCTGACCCATCCTTTCCTCCCGGGATATCCCATTGCAACAACCTCTTCACTATATTTCCCAGAATCCTCCTAGGCTCTTCGTCCCACCTATCTTGCTTCCCTATTGGCCACCAGTGCTTTATTTACATATACACAGAAGGACTTCCCCTATCAGGTGTTCATTAAACATGCTAGTAGAGTGCATGGAAGTGGGTCTTCCCTAAACCTTTCCAGATGTTGCATAACACATGAGTGGACAAGTTGAATGTTGAATGATTATAAAGATTTCTAGATGCAATCTCATAGAAATTATAGTTTTCATATGTCTTATACATTGATATTATATTAAAAATATAAATTATAGTTTGAGGTAAATATAAGCATTTTGATTAGAATTTCTGTTTTCTCTTTTTTTTGTCTGATGTAAGTATTTTATATATCAATTCTCTATTACTTCATAATAAACTACCTCCAAACGTAATGGCTTGAAACAGGAACTCTGCTAGGGTATGGCTTAGTTGGCAGAGTGCTTGCCTAGCTTGTGCATGGCCTTGGATTAGGTCCCCAGCATTGCTGCACACTCTTGTCATTTTAGCAATTGGAAGGAAAAGCAGGAGGATTAGAGATTCAAGGTCACCCTCAGCTACATATCTAGTTTGTTATCACACTGAGCTACATTAAGATTCTGTCTCAGTGGGCGAAAAGGAAGCTAAGAAAGCAAAGGCTCTTAATGTAAACTCTATTCTATGGCTTGGCAATTGGGGAATGGATCAGGTAGATAGCTTGTCTCTTCTTTAAGGCAATGATGTGTTTATTCATGTTTGTACCTTCAACTAGTAAGGTGTATGGAGGAATAGTTGGTCCTAGATAGCATTGCTCATGCTTCTGGTGGTTGGCTGTGATAGTTGGGACAAGTGATCTCCTGTCATTTAGCAGGCCTGCTCCTATTTCCTCATGTGGCAGCTGAATTCTGAAATTAGTTAGGAGGGCAAGGCTGAGTTGTCTCAGTTGCTGATGTTTCAGAGGCCATTGCAGGCAACCTGGTCAAGCTCAGAGTTGATGTGAAAAAGGCTTTACATGAGGCCACGGGTTCGGGGAGTCAAGATGCATTGGCAGCCAGTACTGTAATAGTCTATTTCGTTTGGTTTATGAGCTAGATTTCTTGGAGCTTAGATATATTTAGTACTTAAAGAATGCCTTGGTCATTATAATACCTGCAAAATGATAACATTAAAAACATAAACATAAAGAGGCTTACTATAGCCAAGGAGTTATGCAGTTTAAAAGCACTATTTCTAATCTTCATAAACATTCTCTCAAGGCAAAAATTAAAATCTCTGGTTAGGGTTTGGAGAGATGACTCAGTTGTTAGGAGCACTGGCTGCTCTTCCAGAGTACCTGAGTTCAATTCCCAGCAAATAAATAACCATCTATAGTGGGATCTGATGCCCTCTTCTGGCATACAGGTATACATGTAGAGCACACCTCCGTAAAAAATTATAAACTAAATTTTTAAAAATCTCCAGTTAATTAGAAAATAGAGCTTCAAATATGATATGTCTCTTAGTATCACAAAATTAGGCGTAGCTTATAATTATCACAGGATCCATGAAATTTACTCTGGATCTGGTTTTAGAGTATAAATGCCAGAATCATAGTCACCCGGGACAGGCATTGTGTTAGTTATTAATTGATATACAGCCATATGTAAGGCAGATAGCTTTCTGATTGATGACCCTGCTAGGCCGGACCACCCCTAGTTATGTGATACCAGTTAGTAAAGTTCTGAAACTTAATCGACAGTCTTTGAAATTCTTTCTACTGTTAAGTCCTATTGTAACCCCAGGGATTACACATAATTAACTTAGGCCAGCCACTTAGTAACCAACAAATGTGTGATTGTGATCACCGAAACATCACACCTCCTCCACCTGGCCATCAGTTTATCTTTCAGCTTTCTTTGGAGCTTTTAGAGAACGTTGACTGATTGTATCAACTTTCTTATTTTATTCCTCAGAGGTTCTGCTCGTTTTTAAAATCTCCAGCACCTGTTGAAATGAATCAACCATATGATTTTGTGTTTTTATTATTCCCTTTTTATTGTAATTACCTAGAGAGCAAAGTCTGTTGTAGGCATTTTCTGTTTTCATTTCCCAGCCAACTTCCCTACAGAACTGAACAGATTCTTTATAATGATGAATTTTACATACAATACACACACACACTCACTCACTCATACTCTAATGTAGAGACATTTTTATCAGAAGTTGGAGCCTACCAAGATAATGGGTATCCTTGAGTTTATTTTCTTCTACCCACAGTTGCTAGAGTTTGTTCAATTGTGAGTCCAGTCCTAATAATCTGCTTTGATAATGACAAGACACTTTTTTGTTAGTAGAAAGGGATCTATATACACAAAGATTAATATTTTCGTATTTATATTTTTGCTTCTCTCGTCTTAAATAACAGATAAAAAGCCAGAAGCTACTGTCAACCATTCGAACTCTGAAAGCAAGAGTCGTATCATGGAGCAGATCCCAGCCCCAGCTCAGAACACCTTCTCTGCCTCTTCTGCTAGGAGAGTGAGTACTTTGGAATTGATCTGAGGTTATATTTCATTCTACTATAGTACCATAACACTTACAAAGGCCTCAGAGACGTATTCTTGCAAAGCAGTAGAAGTACGTTCTTGCCTCTGTTAGACTCTTACACTAAAATACCATAAACTGTGACTTAAAAAATAAAAATTTGCCTTTTTCAGTTGTGGAGACTGAAGAGTTCCCAGAACAATGTGCTAGCCAATCCAGTTCCTCATATAAGGATTGTCTTTTGTCTTAGTGATGCCTCCTTCTCGCTGTATCTTAACATGCAGAAAGAGCACTGACTGGTGTCCCTCTCTTAGAAGGGCACCAACCCTACACTGTTGACCATATTCTACCATTGTCTCTTCCTCAGAGGCCCAGTGTCCAGATGTAATCGCCATGGTTGAGGCTTCAACATGAGTTTTGGAGGGATACAAAATCCTGTCCATAGCATTGCTCCTAAGTCCTTGAAAAACCAATACCAAAAAAACATGGCTACAAATGTATTACAGTTACAGGAAGTATTCTAAGACCAGAAAGATTCTGTGTGTTTTAACTGTTTCCCTCATATTGAAAATGAAGAAAACTGTATACAAAGTAGACTGGTAGGAAGATACCCAGCATCCAGAATTGTTTTGGTGACAATTGTTTCTGTTTCTCATGAAAGTTTAGTCTCTAAGGTTGTTGCCCTATATGACGGGCAAGGATGAGAGAAGAAGGACTTGTGGACATGCCACAAACTGTCCCGCAACAACCTTATGTGGGCCTCTCAGAAGCTGCAGGCTTCTGGCACAGGGACAAAGTTGGTCTGAGATGTTTGGATGGGCAATTGGGAAAGCTCTCTGGCCTTAGAGATTTTAATTGGCCACCTTAGGGAAAATAAGGAAAAGTCTAGCCAGGCCTTATTTATTTTTAGAGGCATCATTGTAAATCATTAGCCAGGCTTAGATAGAGTGCCATCCTTGCTCCTTATTCAGTCATTATACTGGCACTGCTTCTAGATGTGACTGCACATCTCACTTTTTATAAAAGAAGAATACCAACCTAAGAAATACAAATACTTCTCTTTGTGTATATTTAGATGATTGGTAATAAGAGAAAATCTGAGTGGAAGGTGGTTGGAGATGAGTGATTTTTACTCTAAAGGTCCCTAGACACTAGGAAAGGAACTGCTGCCTGGCATCTGAAAGACGTTGTACCTTAAAGACCTTAATCTGGTTTCTGGGCCAATGCTAGCCTGTGATGTTTCCTTGCTTAATTTTTTGTGTGCACTAGGAACTGAACTTTGTATGTATATGCTGTGTCACTGAACAGTATCTCCAACCTGTTTCTCTGCTTTATAAAATGATAATGCAGAATTGTCCATGAAGTGTTGTTGTTTGTCTTTAGTACTGATGCTAGAACCTAGGGTCTTGAACATGCTAGTCAAGCATAGTGCCACTGAGCTGTATCCTGCTGGAAATTTTCTTTTCCTTTTCTGTGGTTTTGCAATGGGTCTTAAGTAACTATAGGCCATGCTGGCCTCAAACTTACTGTGTAGCTGAGTATGATCTTGATCTACCTACTTCTACTTTCTAAATGCTGGAATTTACAAGCATGTGTCACCATACCCAACGGAAGCTTCCTTTTTTGATATTCAAAATTCTTTTAAATGCAATTGTGGTGATGGTGAGCTATTGGTTTCTTTGAAAGGTGTTCTGTTTAGGTAGAATAAGAAAGATGGTGACTTTCTCATTTCAAAAATATTTATCTTTTTAAATTTCTTGTCCAATAAAATGTCAAACTCTTTGACATTATCTTCTTAATATTAGAGTTAGAATTTTGAGGAGTTATCATCAGTAGTAACTTAAAATTAACTTACCATGAGAGACCTTGGGACACTCAGCCCTAAACGAGATGTCTCCATCAAATCCCTTCCCTCAGGGCTCAGGGAACCCTGTGGAAGAGGAAGCAGAAACAGTATTAGAACCAGAAGGGGTGGAGGACACCAAGGAAACAAGGTCCTCTACATCAACATGAACAAAGTTCATGTGAACTCAAGAGACCGAGGCAGCACGCACAGGGCCTGCATTGGTCTGAGCTGGGTCCTTTGTGTATATTATGCCAGTTTAGTGTTTCCATGGAATTCCTGAGTGTGCAAATGAGTGGGTCTCTGTTTCTTGTGACTTCTCTTGGTTCTCTTCTTTCTTTCTTTTTTTCTTTTTTTGTTGTCCAATTCTGATATGTTAGTTTTTGTTTTATTATATTTATTATTTTCCATTTACTAATGACAGATAAAATGGGAAGGGATCCAGATGGGAGCAGAGGCCAGAAAGAACTACTAGAAGCAGAAGGAAGGGAAATTGTAACCAGGTTATGTTATATGAGAGAAAAAAAATATTTCAATAAAAGAATATAATTAGCTTATTACACGGAAGAACCTTTCCTCTACATATATTTATATATTAGCTCATCCTATTTCTTCAGACTGTATCAGAGGGAAGAATTAAGCTTGTTACCAGTTTTACAGATAAAGCACATTGAGGCAGAGGAGAAAACTAGCTTATTTTCAGGTACCCAGCAGTCAAAAGAAAAGGAATCACCGGAGCACAGTCTCCTGGTGCTTCAGGGGAGTGCTGGTTCACAAGGACAGCAAAGGGGCTTCCTTTCTCAGAGCAAGTTTGTGGGTAGAAGAACTAAAAATTGGAGTTCACTGCTGGCTTCTGAAGAAAGAACTCTTGGGAGCATCTAACATCTGTCAAGTGAATGGGCACAGTGGCCGGAAGCCTGCCAGGGGTCTGTTCCTATAGTACGTCCTAGGCTGCTCCACGGAACTTCATTAAGTGGTGAAGAGCAAATAGGACAAAGCAGAATAGATCACCAGCAGTTTCCCCTTCCTTTTTTTCCCTCATAGTTGTCTGGTCTTTTCAACAAGACAGAAGAGCCCAAAGACGAATCTCCTTCTTCGTGGAGACTGGGACTCAGAAAAACTGGTAGTCACAACATGCTGAGTGAAGTGGCCAACTCCAGGGAAGCGTTTAGAGATCGAGGCTCTTCCATCTACCGTTCCTCATCAAGCCCTCGGATCTCAGCTGTGCAGGATGACAAGGTACAGTGAGGGAAGGGAGGGGGTCTGCCGGGCATTCCAAGGCAGTGTTCTTCAGTGAAAATTCAGTCATGACAACAAAGAGAAGTGTTTTCTAGTCCCTAGGTTATCTGTGGAAGTACAAAGACTGTGAAGATGTTCTTAAAATGGAGAGCAAAAGTAATTTCTTGTTACAAAAGGATGAAGGGCTTTGGTATAAGGCATTTGATGTCTGTTGAAATGAGTTGGCCTTGCCACTTCAATAGTTTCATCAAGTAGTTATTTATTTGCTAGTATTTTTCTTGGCCAAAAAAGAAAGTCTTAAAAATAGCTTTTGCTTTTGGATTATTTTATGTTCATTCTTTCTTACTTACCTAGAGCAAAACAATGACTCAGAAAGTTGAACAAGGCCCAAATGGTTCTTCTGAATCAGTACCAGGAAAACTTAACTCTTTTGATATTTGCAAGCAGAGTTGAACTTTGAACCTTAGTGCAGCTGGGTACGTTAGCACTTAGTGGTTTATTGTTTCTTTGTTAAAATTAAGACAGGATGGTCTGGAACTTGCTATGTAGCCTTAACCTCCCAAGTGCTGGAATTCTGGGTATATACTGTCATACCCTGCCTAATAGAAAATTTTTAGCCTGTTATTTTTCATTTGTAGAAATATATGACTAGGCTGACTTTACAAGCAGTTCACTATGGTATTCATCAAAGAAGAGTATGGTTCTAGATTTTATGAGATTCACTTAGTGTTCTACTCTGGGGTCTTCCTAGGAATCATAGCCCTCTTACTGCTTGCTTTTCTGGCAACAGCTTGAAGGGATGAGTTATAGTGGTTGGATAAACTGCAGTGTATCTGTGGCATGTGTCCTTAAGGAAGTTGCATTTTGAGGAAAAAATAGCTGGAGACTCAATGAGACCCATGCCTACCCGGCATTACATGGAGCTGCTTGTGGCTTCTCAGGCCCCCTTTCTCACTCCCCTTCATGCTGTCCTCTGTATAAATTGTGCTGTTTTCTTCACTGGAGCACCCTGACTTTCTTCTTGAGAATTGTTTCCCTCCATATAGGATTTTTATGATGGATAGGTAAGAATAAGTTTTTGAAAGATAATCTTTTATAATAACCACTCAAAATAGAATTAAGGATGAATCCAGATATGAGAATATATAACTATCATAAGATCCACTTTTTTCCTCTTCTTGAGATTTGAGGCCAAGTCTCACTTTCGTAGCTCTGGCTGGCCCTGAACTTAAAATCTTCATACTTTTACTTCCCAAGGGCTGGGATTACAAGTGTACCACTGCACCTAGTGGAATCCTGTGTTTGTACCAGAAATGTTTTATGTTCTGTCAGTATTGAATCTTTCTTGCATTTTGCATGTTTTTACTTTTATAGGAAAGGGAAAACAAAAACTATTTTAATACTTTGGCACCCCGGAGGCTCAGCAGCACAAGTGACATTGAAGAAAAGGAGAACAGGTAATCACAATACATGTCAAAAGATGATTTCTTTCTGCCCCTCTGGGCATAGGGGTATGGCTATTATTTGTCTGCCTTTTTCCACAGGTGTTCTCAGTACATTGTGGATTGCTTGTCCTGCCCAGAATACTTCCCAGCCTTTAATTTCTCTCTTTGCCAGTTCTACTCCCTTTAAATTGTAATTTCAGTTTAGACATTACTGTCTGTAGGACTCTGGTCCTTCCAAGTATGAGTTAGTTTTAGTACCCCAGCAGGCTATTGTTGCATTTCAAGACAGAACCCAATCTAGACCCTTTTTTTCTGAAGGCACGCTACTCTCAACAGACATCACTTGGGAGCCTGTTGGAACTGCAGCTCAGGCTGCATCTCAGAGCTGCAGAATTAGAATCAGAATTTCCTCAGTGATTCAAATAAATGTTAAAGCCCACGAAGGATTGCTGTAGCCCTATAGCCTCTACAGCAGAGATCCCAAGTTCTTGATTGTGAGTGCAAAAAACCTACTACAGCCCCTTCTGGATCTCTTGTCATTTGTTAATGCTGAACAGGCATATAGCAGCACCCCTCCTGTTTTCTTTCTGTAGTAACTTATTAGCTCCTTCGCCGCTGGAGATCATTGCAAGGTTCTTAAATGAGAATAAGAAGTGATTCCTCATCACAAAAGGAAGAGGGGCTTTTGGTGTGAGGTACAGTTTTGTTCCTGTTGGAATGAGTTGGCTTTAATGCTGATAGAAGAAAGCCAACACCAGGACAGGAAACAGGTGGAGAAAACAGAGTCAGTTGAAAGATGTGCTTGTTTCTTTAGCGTGTTACAGTTTTCCATTGGCTCTTCTCTGTGTTTATAGTTCAAATTGGTGGTAGGAATCATCGTTTTGTTGGTTTGTCTTTCTTGCCTCCACAGAGAGTCAGCTGTTAATCTAGTGAGGAGTGGCTCCCACAGCAGGCAGCTGTGGAGGGATGAAGCGAAGGGAAATGAAACCCCACGGACAACTGCCCCCTCCACTTATGTGTCCACTTACTTGAAAAGGTACCAGCTGCAGAGGGGTGGGAGGCGACTTCCTTCACTCTGATCATGGGAGTGTGGGTAATGACTGCATGCTTTTCATATCCAATTAGTACCACAAAAATGGGTGGCTTTTAGGCTTTTGGGGTCAACATGTTCACTGACTTAAAATTAATTTGTTCTCTTAATTCCTGGATTAAAGTAAGGCAGTTCCAATCCTCACAGCAGACATGACTTTACATGCCATCCTCTCAGCCCTATTGATATTTCAATCTGAAGTAGCATCTACTGATCTCTGGGGGAGATGGGATTTATGCTCTTGCCCAAAACTAGAGTATTTTCATCACAGGTTACATTGGGGGTGGGGAGAGGGAGGGGCACGATAGGGTGGTAAGGAATGGGGAATGGGAACAGTTTTCTATTGGATTTAAGACATTTCATGTTGAGCCTGTTAATTTAGGGACTTGAGTTGTTTTTGTTTTTTTATGACTTTAATGGCCCTCAGATCCATCAAGATGTGAAACTCGCAAGTTTGGTGTGCAGAGAAGGTACATGGGTTTCCTTTGATCTCATCTGTATTCTCTTTCCTGCAATTGTTTTCTTTGCCACAAGCTAGCCAGCAAGCAAAGCACCTCTGCCAGAACCATTAAGCTACAAGGACACTTAATAATATTTTTGTTTGAATTTCACTGCTGATGTAGAAGAATCTGTTTTTCATTGCTTACTTTGAATTCTTTCTTCACTTCCACTTAACCCTTCCAGCTATCGCCTCCTGCCTTCATCATTAGGCTTTCTAGATGGCTACCTTAGAAACAGGCTTTGGCTAAGACTGTAAGAGCAGATTTGCTGTTTGTGGTCAAAACTATTTCTACCTAACAGTAAAGCTCTTGACAGGTAGTTAATGTTAGAACATGGGAAATAAGCTGTAATGGAAACAGACACCACTGCCTTTTGATTCTTTACTTCTGCATGTACATCCTAAGAAAGGACTTGACTTTGAAAGTACCTAAGTACAGCTCAGTGATATCAACAGTTATTTTATGTATTTATTTATACAGACAAGACCTCATGTAGCCTCAGCTGGCCTTGAACTCAATTATGTAGTTGAAAGTAACCTTGAAAATTTGATCTACCTGCCTTCACCTCCTGCGTACTGAGGTTACAAGCATATGTGACTACACACACTTATGAGGCGAGGAATTTACCCCAGTGCCTCCTGTATGCTAGGCAATCATACCAACTGAGTTACATCCAAGCCCACTGACTATTACACAAATCAGGTGTTTGGGGCTTTATGAGGGTATCACCAATTTCTCTTGAAGGGAAGGCCTTGAATTACAAAGATATATCGCTATTTCTTACAGTCAAATTCAATGTCAAAGAAACTTTTCTAAGAGAATAATGTTCTAAAGGTAGGATAAAAGAAAACGTCAATTTAGTTTCCAAGTGTGGAGTTACTTGGGGGTGAGGTTATTGATGCTCATGACCCAAATTTATCAGCAAGTGGGTTTAAGTGGCTTTGGTTTGCTGTAGTTTGGGCAAAGTTATAGTGAACAGAAGATGAAAGAGCTACAAATTGTGCTTAATTAATGAGCATTTATCGAGAAAAGATCTACAACTTGCTTGGTGCCTTAGATTTCCAGTGGTTGTTTTCTGTGATCCACAGTGATTTTATAAAGCCTTGTGATCTTCCCAAGAAGAAAGAATTGTATGCCATCAGCATTTTATAAAGAAAGTACAAGAAGGAATCTCTCATCCCCTAGCTGTGCCAAGCCTTGGTATTCTTCAAATTTCCTACATCATTTCTTGTATTTAGCCAGGGGCTAGTCTCATGCATCCCAGTAAAGCACTGCTTTTCTAGAGAAAGTTTCACAGCTTTTTTCCTCACTCCCTAGTGTTGATTACAGTCAGAAAGCATCTACAAACTTCTAACACAGTGATGTTTGCTGCAGATGAGATAGTCCTTACGTCTTCAATTGAAAACGAACAAAACTCTTTGCTGTTTTCTGCCCACACACTGTTACTCTGTAGACTTAAAGTAAGCTTTAAATCTTCCCTATGCCATTTTTGTTTAAGCTAAATGACTGCAGCAGCTGATTTTTCCTCACATAGCTCCTTTCTTTCCTTTTGTGTTTAAAAATTTTAAGACTTCCCCAATTCTTGGGTCTTTTGGCTTCTGCAACATTACTTCTCTATCATGTAGGTGGTCATGTTGCATGATTTGGGGCCTGGGGTTTGTTCGGGATTTTTTT
Organism: Mesocricetus auratus; assembly: GCF_017639785.1. Classification (NCBI taxonomy): domain Eukaryota; kingdom Metazoa; phylum Chordata; class Mammalia; order Rodentia; family Cricetidae; genus Mesocricetus; species Mesocricetus auratus. Next base: position 54,697,430 of record NW_024429266.1, read on the forward strand.
TTTCATTCTAATAATAGTCTCTCGTCATTTATTCTACTTTCTTGCTTTCCGTTGTTGAATGCCGCCTCTCTTCCTTTTCTCTTGGATGATTGATCAGAAAAAAAATCCTCCTTCAAAGAGTGATGATTGTTTCACTCTTGGATGAGTGCCTGCTTGCTGCTGGAGACCCAGCTCCGGCTGGAGTTACCTCTCCTCTTCCTTGGTTGCCATGCCATCTCTTTGGTCTACATTCCTTTCACGTGCACAATCTGGGTGGGAAGGTGGTGTTGGGAAATGGTGGGTGAGCAGCATGTCCTGAAGAAAGTGACTGTGTGCTGTTTTTCAGTGCTTCCTTTGGTAAAAGTAGTGACCCCACAAGTCCCTACATTTCAGCCAATCGCAATTCATCTCCTGCTACCTCACCCATTACCATTGGTTCATCCACCTCTCGGGGCAGCCAGTGGCAACCTGCCTCTTGCCCTGCACCAGTCAGTACAAACACTACTGCATCTGTACAACATGTCAGGTAAGGCTTCTTGGAGCCATTTGAGTTACATCATCGCAGTTAATGCTTCTGGAAACACATATGAGATTTGAAGCAAGGAGGCTTTGTCAATGTAGGAGTAAGTTAAATTCCTGTGGCAGTATCCAGAATTTAATGAAGATGCTTTTGTTTTGACTTTACTAGCCAGTCGATAGTTGCTTATTGAATAACATTTGATTCATATCATTGTCTTGATGTTCAAGAGTCAAAGTAGCATGATTGCTTTCATTTCTCAAGCACCTTTCCAATTGTGATTACTTATTATTGTTTTAGTAAGAATCTCATGTATTTAGTCTTTTGGAAGATGACATACAAACCCAAAAGAAAAGCTAATCCATGTTCCAAAAACCTCCTATAGCCTTCTGAAAATTATGCCAATTAGTATTCTTTTGGGAGGACTGTGAGGAGAGGTTTGTCTTTGCGGAAACTATGTACTGGGAGCGTATCTTTTTGCTTTTCTGTTCATCTAAAGATAGCATGACAGAGTGTCATTGTGAAAGCACAGCAAGACTTCAGTTCTTTCTTGGTTTGATTATTTTGAGATAGGGTCTCACAATGTAGGCTTAGATGACTTTGACTTCACTATGTAAATCAGGCTGGCCTTGAATTGAAAGATCTGCCTCCTAAGTGCTGTGATTAAAGACATGTACTGACACCCAGTCGATACCCTCATATACATACTTAATTGATGTGTATGTGTCTATACCTCCTTGTCTGTGTGTGCACCATCAGATCTCCTAGAACTGCATTTTCAGGTGCTTCTGCGCACCTGAAGTAGTTGCTGGGCACAGAAACTGGGTTCTTTGCATGCACCAAGTGCTCTTAAGCAGAGACTTCTCCAGCCATTAGCTGCACACCTGTAAGTAAAACTATAGGCATTTACCCTTTCCTGGGTGTTGGAGGCCATTTTGTTTTTGCCATATGACTTTAATGGACCTGCTTTGGCAAAAAGACAATTAAAAAATAAAAATGATGATAGTATTGTTGCCAGAATACCTAGTATGGTGGTGCTTCATTGATGTTTACCTGTTTAATAGATTTCTTTCCCTGAAACAAATAGTCACCATTAATTTGGTTAGAAAGAATTATTTTATAATACATTATTATTAATACTGTTATAATTATGTTGAGATTTCAAGCTTATGACTCTGATAGTAACACTATATAGTTGCATAGAAATTTATTTTATTCCAATAATAATGCAGCTGCATTGACATTCTGTGTATTATCACTAAAGATGAAGAATCCAGACAGGAGGATGGAAGCTTAACATAGTGTTTAGCACTTGCTTATCATGCCTAAGGCCCTGGGTTCAACCCTGAGCACTGAGGAAATCACAGAGCTGACACAGGGAACTGTTTTGTTGAACCCTATCTTGTGACAGGCACTGGACTAGTTTCTGTACAAAAGGGATTTGTAGACTGGGATTTGTTTTACTCACACGCAGCAGTAAATCCCTGTATTATTGCTTTAAGTATGAGAAGCTTTCCTTTTCTTATAAATAAGAAAGCCTAGAAACAAGGCCAGCGCAGCAGCTCTAAAGTCATTAAAAGATCCAGTTCTTTTTCTTTACATCATGGATTCTGTTTCCGAGGCTTGCCTCACAGTCCAGAATAACTGCTGGAGGTTCTAGCCGTGGTGGCTGCATTCTGGTTATGAAGTAATAGACAAGAGAGAAGCAGGTAAAGAAGGACCTCTGAATTAATACTTTTTTTAGAAACACTTAGAGCTGTGCTTATGTCTTGTGGTATATTTCCGGATCTGGCATACCTTGGAAGATGTGGGGTAGGTACATTGTTGCCCTAAGAAATACAGAGCACATAGGGCTGGAGAGATGGCTTCCAAGTCTGATGACCTAAATTCCATCTTTGGATTTCACGTAGTTGAAGGAAAGAACTGACTCCTGCAAATAGCTTCTGACCTATGTAAATACGTCTGTGTGCATACAAACCACACACCCCATACACCAAATAAATAAATGTAAAGAATTTATAATCTCAAAAGATAAAAAGATAATTTAAAAGTATGTATAGGGCACCTGTTAGGAAGGTCAGGGATAAGGAGTGTTAGGTAACTCTTGCCTTGGGCACTTATATGTTATTTACAATTTTGCAAGCAGCTCCCTGATATATTGAGCATCGTATGCATTTTTAGATGAGGAAGGCAAACCAAAAGCTTGGTCATCTGCCCAAGGTCACAAAGCCATTGAGGAACTGAAGCAGGCTTTATATCCAGATTAGTTCATGAAGAACCTGTTTTGTTTACCCTTAGTTTATATTTTATTCTGGGTACTATTTAGGTATTGTGTAGACATCACTTTGTTTCATCATCACGAGAGCTCTTCCTGATGGCAGCATTACTTTCCCTGTGTTATAGATGAAGAGATCAGGTCTTGAAGTTGGTTGATTATTAGCACCATGTGGTTCCATTATGTAGTTTCTGAGCCTGCTGTAGAGCTTTCCTGGCTGCCCTTGAACGACCTGCTTATAAAGTTATGACATGTTTCAAAATAATAGTAAAGTTTTATTAGAAAATAAAATAAAATCTCTGGCATTTCATCAATCTAAGAGATTGCAAGGCTGGCGAGATGTTCAGCAGGTAAAGATACTTGGGGCATAGGTCTGGCATCCTGAGTTTGAGACCCAGAACCCACGTAAAGGAGAAAGGAGAGAGTGCCACAAAGGTGACCTCTGACCTCCTCCCATATACTTTGAGCATATACACACCTATAGATAAAACTTAAAAAAAAAGAGATTACAGAGAATGCAAAACACATTATTAACCCCAAAATAAACTTCAGTAACTTTCATTAAGTATAAAATCTTACTTCAGGCTTTTTTGTTTCTGGTGTTTGTTTGTTTGTTTGTTGGTTGGTGAAGGTGGAGACTGTTTCCCAGACTGGTCTCAAATCTTGGGTTCATGAAATTTTCCTGTTTCAGCCACCTAGTAGTTGAGAGTTATAGGTAAATACACTGTTCCCAAGTTGGCACCATATCCCTGTGGCTATGCTTCTCATTAATTTTATTAGTGCTTTGTATATATTAATAAACCTGAGAAATTATCTCCAACTTTTTAGATGAGAAAATGAATATACATTATCACCTTATTCTGAGATTTTAATTGCTTCTGGAGAAGTAGCTTATATTTTTAGATATAGCTTCTATCTTCAAAAATATTATATTTTTATATGTGTCTTAATGCCAAGGTTAGACTTTATGACTTGATTATCTCTTTTATATTTACCCTAATAATATATTTGGAAGTGAGTTTGTAGTTACTTGTAACCATTTCTGATAATAATTGTGAGTAGGTGAAAAACAGATTTTTAACATTCATGCTTTTCATTGCTTTTCCCATCTCTGCAAGTATCAATTTTGGATCTCTGTTACCCCAGCAACAAGCTGTGACATCACAAATGATAGCTTTTTGGGTGGAGAGCCAATGGTTGCTCCTGTCTCTTTGTTAAGAAACAAAGATCTTATTTTCACATAAATGACTTTAATTACACAGCTTGCTGTTGCAGTCTGTAGTTAAGGTTACATATAGAATCCTGCTCCATTTCTGTTTCAGTTTCTTACTTAGGCAGCTATGAATTTAGAGAATTAGGCACTTGGCTAAATGGGAAACGACTGCAGTTGCTGGACTAGGTGAGAGAGAACCAAATAGACTGAGGTTGTAGAATAATTTTCAAATGGATAATTCAAGAAGATGATCATCAAATCTAGGCTGAGGACTGCCACAAAGACTTTCCCTGCCAAGAATTGAGGGACAGGTGGAGACTAACCTCGTAAGTGATTTTAGTGTCTTTTTTCACCTGTAGTGAGATCCTGTCTCTTTGTGCATGTGTGGAGGGAGGTCAGGTGGCAATGAGTCATTTAGGACACTTGCATATGTCACTATCTCGCCTTGTGCCACAGCTGATTTTTGTTTGTTTGTTTTTTAATCTCATGCAAAAAAAAAAACCCTATAAAATGTAAGTCCTGGGCAGAAGATGTGAGACTAAATCTATGATCATACTGTTCCAAATTTAAGAGCCCGCAATTAACAAACCAACAAACAAAATCTGAGCAAGAAGATTCTCATTAGATCTGTGCCCCTCCTTTCTCTGTGCCAGTATTTTATTGTATACCACACCTGACCATTCTCCTTTTGTTCCTGTCTTTCTTAATTTCAGGACTCCTTACAAATCCCAGACTGATTCAACAGCAGAGAAAACAACAGACAGTGTCTCTTCTAGTACCCCTCTGTGTGTGATCACCAATCGCCCTGCACCAAGCACTGCCAATGGGGTTCCAGCTGCTACAGTGTTCTCCTCCACTGGAACAGACTCCTCTGTCGAAGCCCGGGAGAAGAGGAGGTAGGGGGTTCCTGATGCATTTGCAGGGCTCTGCTTTGGATAAGAGATAGAGAAGTGGGTATGAAGTCCTTGACCCAAGCTCAAATAGATCTTAATTTACTATTTAGGTTATCTTGGAAGGTGTTTTGTTTTGTTTTTGCTGTTTGTTTGTGTTGGTGGAGGTCTTATTTCTGACCATTTAGCATTATGTTCTGTATATAGTCAGACATTTTTTTCTTCTTGTCTTATAATAATTGACAGGTATAATTTTGCCTTTTGTGATGTGGAGCTTGAAGCCCTTCATTTTGTTCTGAGTTTTCTGTGATCACTCTGTGCAGCAAAGTAATACTGTGAAAAAAAAAAACTCAAAGAAGCAGAGCTGGATGCATAGTTTTATATGTGTGAAAATAATACCAGGGAAGGAAGTGAACATTTATGGTGATGCAGGATTGAGACCCGCCTGTCTGTAATTGTTGAGCCTTGCTGTGCTCCTCAGGCTGCCTCCAGTCTTTTGAGCCTCTTGCCGTAGCCTGCCTGAGGCTAGGAGTGCATGCTCTGCTACACTGCAGTGTTTTTAGGACGGAGAGATTCTGAGAGGGCACAAGAACACAAGTTTTGGCTGTTAGGATTAAGAGGTTGTGGATATTGTGATGAAAGGAAGAACTGCTGAGTGCTGTCTCCAGCTTGTGGTCTATAAAATCCAGTGTGTGTGGAAGACTGAGGCTACAGTATCACTTTCTAAGACTAGAAAGAGGCAAACCTTTATTGAGATTTATATTTTTAGTTTGATTTATTTTCAGTATCCAAAAAGATATTTTTCTATTTCTCAAGGAAGTACTATCTAAAAGATACAGTACCAAACTTTTTAGGTATTTTTTTATTGTTAAGCATACATTTTGAAAAAGGAGGGGAGAAGTTAAGTGTATTGAAAAATGGTATTTTCCTGTTTTGTTTTTCTTCCATAAAATTATAAGAAAATCACTTTTCTGTACTAGCAGGTCTCTGAGACAATAGTTGTCCTCTTTTGTTTTTAAAAGAGACATTTTTATTTGCATGTGTATATATGGGTGTGTTTTTTGTGTGTGTGTATGTATACATACGTGTGTGTGTGCTTGCAAGTGTGTATATGCATGCCTGCCATGTGTGTTGCTGTTATCTTTGGAGACCAGAAGAAGGTGTCAGGTATCTTGGAGCTGGTGTTACAGGAGGTTGTGAGCCTCCTGGTATGGGGGCTGGGACCCAAATTTAGGTCCTCTGGAGGAGCAGCAAGTGTTCTTAAGAGCTGAGTCATTTCCCTAGCCCTAGTTGTCTTCTTGCTAATTGACTTCTAGTCAAGTAAACATTAATAAGTTGGTCTTGAATGTGTAATGCTTGTATATTTACTAATTTGCAGAGAAATACTACTAGTTTCACCTGAGAAACTAAATTTAATAGCAGACTTTTCAATAGCCATAAAAGAAATTATTCTTTAAAATGTTTCTTAGGGCATTTGTTGATAAGTGTTTTGTGCAAGTATGAGGACATGAGTTCCGATCATCAGCAACCAAGTAATAGCAGACAAGGCATCTCACATCTGTGACCTCCACTTGGAGGAGGCAGAAGTAGGCAGCCTGAGAGCTGCCCTGGCTGACAGTGTAGACTATACATGATCTCCTGGTTCAGTAAAAGTGGAGAAACAGCTGAGGAAGACATGATCCTACATACACAGCTGCATGTAAACATGTACATACTCACACAAGTACATATACCCACATCTCACACATCGTGTTTCTTAGCTGAGAGAGGTAAAAACAAGTTGGATTTATTAAGATTATGATCCTTGGGGGCCGGGCGTTGGTGGCGCACGCCTTTAATCCCAGCATTTGGGAGGCAGAGGCAGGCAGATCTCTGTGGGTTCGAGGCCAGCCTGATCTACAAGAGCTAGTTCCAAGACAGCTTCCAAAGCCACAGAGAAACCCTGTCTCGATAAACCAATAAAAAAAAAAAGATTATGATCCTTGGAATGGTGGAGAAGTCATGTTTGTTTTCAGGCTGCATTGAGTTGGTGCATTCATTAGAGAATCATGGAGAGACACTGCCTCCTTGAATATCATAACTTACATTATGACAGCATTTGCTACAGATTTGATTCTGCTTAAGTGTTTTTTTCAGTCTACAGGTATCCACTGAACACCTGCTACTTAAAAAATAGGATGGCTAGGACACATTTCCTCAAGAAGCAGCAACTGTAAAAACAAAGGACTAGCTGGGCATGAGTGGTGTGCACCTTTACTTCCAGCACTCAGGAGGCAAAGGCAGGCAACCTCTGTGAGCTCCATGCCAGTCAGCGATACACATCTAGACCCTGTCTACATAAACAAACAAAATAACTAATTAAAAATAAAAGGACAAAGCTGAGATACTAGTGAACTGTAAGTATGCTGTATCAAGATGCATGAAGAGTGCTGTTTAGTGCCTTTAAGAAGGAATGAAGTGGAACCGGAGAAATGGCTCAGCACAGAGAATGCAGGTTCTATTCTCAGTGTTCATATGGTGGCTTAACAACCATCCTAACTCCAGTCCCAGGGGGTCTATGGCCATCTTCTGACTTCCACATGTTTACACATACATACATTCAAGCAAAACATTCACACACATGAGGAACGGCATGAGGGTTTGACACTAAGAGCTGTTAGTCACTTGTTTTGTACTAACTTTCACTCTTTTCAAAATCTTGATTGCTGCTGTTACCAAGTAGTACATAAGTGATTAGGCAAATATAATATGAACCTACAGGAAACATATGTACTGGTAAAAATGGCAAGTGCTAATAATAATCACATCTGTGGTATATACAATCGAGCATCATTAATCTGAAAATAGAAAATGTTCCAAATTCCATGCATACTCAAAATTGGTTTTGTTTTGTTAATTGAAGCCCAAGTCCTCCTGGCTGCTTGGTACTTATTAAATAGTTCAGGCTTGACTTGAACTTATGGCAGTCCTCCAGCCTTAGACTCCTTCATCCTAGGATTATATATGCCACCATATCTGACTTCACATACAGAGTTCCTAAAAAGTACATAAGGTAATATTCATGTTGTGTGTGGGTGGATATGTCAGTTTTTGGACACTACGACAGGCGTCTGAGAGAAATGTTTAACAGGAGGGTACTTCGCTCATGGCTTCGCTCATGGCTTCAGAGGTGATGCTTCACGGCCTGTGGTTTATTGTTGCTGGGCCTGTGGTGAGGCAGACCATCATGATGGAAGTGTGGATGAGCAAAACTGCTCATCTCTGGCAACCAAGAAGGCAGGGAGCAACAGAGGAAGTGGACTGGAACAAGATAGCTCGTGGGGACATCCCTCCAGTGACCAACCCGCCAATGAAGTTGCACTTCTGAATGTTGTAACATTGCCTATTCGTGAGCTGTTGGGATCTGTCACTGCTCAGTTGTTGGGCTTAGCCATAGACCAAGTTTTCAATATAAGAGCAGGTTGTGGGGGACACATCATATGAAGCTTAAATGAATCTTATGTGTAGATATGGATTTCTTAACCAAAATAACTTGTTATGTTTATGAAAATATCTCAAAATCTGAAAAAAAATTCAAAATCTGATATGCGTCTGGTTCCCAGAAGTTTGGTTAAGAGATACTCAACCAGCCAGGCAGTGGTGGTGCATGCCTTTAATTCCAGCACCTAGGAGGCAGAGGCAGACAGATCTATGTGAGTTCAAGGCCAGCCTGGTCAACAAAGCTACATAAGGGAAACTCTGTCTCGGGGGGGAAGAGAGATGCTCAACCTGTACCATAAAGAGTGAGTTATGAACAGCATGTTACAGAAGATGAACACTTCTCCTGGGGACCCAGACGGCTCTCATGAGGCCTGTAGGATGAGTAGCAGCTAGGGGAAAAACTTTTTAAAAAAGATTTATTTTATGTGTATGAGTGTTTCGCCTACATATGTGCACTCCATGTGTGCCTGGTGCCTAGGGAAGTCAGAAGAAGGTGTTGGATAGCCTAGAACTGGAGGTATGGATGGTTGTGAACTACCACGTGGAGACTGGGAATTGAACCTGTGCTCTTAATACTTAATTTTAATCTCCAGTCTCCAGGGGACAAACTGTCTAAGTGAGTTATGGCAATTGAAAAGACAGTGTTAAGTGGAGTCAGATTATTTGGAGAAACTGCAAGAAGGTTTTATATCTAAATGAAACATTAGGGGGAAAGTGGTTTTAGATGAGGGTGGGAAGTAGCTATATCATGTCAGTGCAGTGTCTTGCAGCCAGTGATGAGGATTTGGGATTTATAGGCTATGAATTATGGTGAGCCAGTAGAATAATTTTTCCAACAGCTTTATAGAGATATAATTCATATATCGTATAGTGCACATGTTTAAAGTAACAAGACATTGGGTTTTTTTTTAGATTTTTTTTTTAATATGGAACGCTTCACGAATTTGCATGTCATCCCTGCTCAGGATCCATGCTAATCTTACCTGTATCATTCCAATTTTAGTATATGTGCTGCCAAAGCGAGCACTCAACAAATGTTCTTAACCACCAACCCATCTCTCCATCCAAAGACATTAACTTTTAGAATGTGGACCAATAGGGTGTGACTATTGGCACAGTGAATTTTGAACATTCTTATTACCTGTAAGAGAAATCCTATACCTATTTCCCTCATCTCTTTGTACCCTCCCTTTCTGCAACCTAAGCAACCTCAAGGACCCAAATTTGGTTCCTAGCACCCACATCCAGTAGCTCATAACCTCCTTCCTATATGGCCAGCTCCTGGGCATCTGATGCCTTTTTCTGGATTCCAAGGGTTATGTGCACACACACACACACACACACACACACACACATATTTTAAAAAACGAAATGTATAGATTTCTGTTAGGGTGTGGAGGAGGGGAATCCAAATCAGACTGCATTGGTACCTGGGAGATGACTAGAGGCAATTGGAAACTGATAAATAGCAATGGAAGGTGATATTTTAGAGGAAGCCTAAGAAATTCTTGAAACAAACAAGCTTTCTCTTCCTAAAACTGGAGGAAAGCAAGGCCATTGTAGTGTTTCTGCAAGTATTTTTTATGAAAACAGATTTAGATGAAGGGAGTGGGGGATAGCCAAATTAATTGGAAAACAATGGATTAAGTGAAGTTAAACAGGCTCACTCAAAAAGCCTTCTCTGGTCATCTGGGAAGAGTAATGGTTGAAGGTGGGGCTTGGGAATGAGTAGGATGTAGCATGTTCCCAACAGGGTTGTTTTTACTTTGCAGAAACCCCCAAATTAATGCTCCGCTGGATCGTCTTTGGAAAGTAGGCAGGAACCAAATCAAGTAGGCTTTTGTCTGTGGTATGTTAAGAAACTTGATCTTCTGTTCTCAGAGCTATGAAATACCATAGTGGAATTTTCAATAGGAGAATGACTTGATCACATAAAACATATCATTTAAGCCTTTACAGAATTAAAGCCATTTTGCTTCTCCCTTTAGATAAGCATAAACTAAAAGGGAAAAAAATCAGATGTTTTGAAACAGCTAAATATTTCTTCTGAAAGAGCATGCTGAGTGATAATTCTTTGCCTTTGAAGCTTCAGCTTTCTCTGTAATCAGTTCATTATGGAAGTGTTTTGACTCCTGCTGGGAAGCCTTGAGGGAGGCCTGAAGCTCTTATTCACAGGTCCAATTTGAAACAATTAGTAGCATTGGAATAAATGGGGATTAGAAACTGGTCACAGCAAGACTTAAGCAGTAGAAAGCCATCACCCAGAAATAATCTCCATTTGCCTTGTAATTGAAGCACTTAGACTGGGGAGTGGGATTTAGCCCTGCATTTCACAGTTGGTACTCTTGCTCCTCAGCAGTTTTGTTTGAGGAAGGGATAGTGACTGTGTTTAGGACTAGCCAACAGGCAGTTTCAGCTTTATCTCTTTGTCACTAGATCTGGTTGACTGCTGACATATTGTTAAATGAACAAGCCAGGTGCAAAGGATACTTACATTATGATACCAAATAAACGCAATAATGTTAATACTGTGTGTTGGGTGAGAGGATTCTGGCTAATCCCCTACTTTTCTAGGCTGAAAAGGTATTGCTGTTGCAATGGAATGGAAGGAGGAAGAACAATTTAAAAAATTGCTCTGGAACCAGTCTCCCTTGTGATATTAGCCTGTGGAAATGGCCATGTCCACCCAATGGTAATGGCAATAGCCAGTCAAAGTTTTCAGAATTCTCTCTGTCTCTGTCTCTGTCTCTCTGTCTCTCTGTCTCTCTGTCTCTCTGTCTCTGTCTCTGTCTCTGTCTCTCTCTCTCTCTCTCTCTCTCTCTCTCTCTCTCTCTCTCTCTCTCTCTCTCTGTGTGTGTGTGTGTGTGTGTGTGTGTGTGTGTGTGTGTGTGTGTGTGTCTAGAGATTGGACCTAGGGCCTGGCCTTGTTGCTTCTAGGTAAGCACTCTGTAGCTGAATTACTTTCCATAGCCCCTTTGTTAGCTTTATTTTTTTAAAGGGGTTGGGAGAGGGACAAGGGCTTGAACTTGCTCTGTAACCCTGGCAGAACTTGGGGGTCTCCATGCCTTATTCTCTTGAGTAGTTGGGAATACAGACCTGGGTAATTTGTTTTCTTCCTTCCTTCGTTCCTTCCTTCGTTCCTTCCTTCGTTCCTTCCTTCGTTCCTTCCTTCGTTCCTTCCTTCCTCCCTCCCTCCCTCCCTCCCTCCCTCCCTCCCTCCCTCCCTTCCCTCCCTCCCTTCTTTCCTTCCTTCCTTCCTTCCTTCCTTCCTTCCTTCCTTCCTTCCTTCCTTCCTTCCTTCTTCCCTTCCTTCTTCCTTCTTCTTTTTTGACTTTCTCTGTGTAGTCCTAGCTGTCCTAGAACTCTCACTGGCTTCCAGCTCACAGAGATCCTCCTGACTCTGCCTCCTCAGGGCTGGGATTAAAGGCATGCACCACCACCACCCAGTTTGTTTTTGTTTTTTTGTTGTTGTTGTTGTTTTTTTTTTTTTTGTTGTTGTTGTTGTTAAGACAAGGTCTCATTCTGTACCTAGGCAGCCCTTCTCAGAACTGGATTTACAGGTGTGAGCCACCATGCCCAGCTTAATTTATGGTTTTGAATACACATTTGAATCACCACAAAATACATAATATAATTTATTATTTGTAGGGAGAGCATGGTCTTGGATTTACTAAATCCCCCTTCCCTGAAAAAACTCTAATGTATTAATTCAGCCGTTACTTCCTTTACATGAGGAAAGGAATAGGATAGGTTCCTTACTTAATGAAAGGGAATGTTGCAGCCCTAAGATCATCGAGTCTTTCACTTATCATTGGCTAGGCTTCCTTTCCCTCTCTACTGAACTACTACTGCTTTTTAATTAAAATAATACCCATGTATATTAAGTTTTATTCCAGGGCCAGCCTGTCTTGATGTGCAGTCCAGAATACAGCACTTATCACTGTCCTCCAGTGTTTGGTTTGACCTGGGGGCTATAGAAAAGAGAAGGGATATCTGTTTCTAAAGGACTAGATGATTTGACTGGCAGACTGCAGGACAGAAATGGCAAGTGGCCAACAGTTGGCAGATAGCTCTGCAGGGATACCAGAGCCAAGTAGCAGCTGTCACAATCATGTTGCGGTCAAGTTCATTTTCTGAAGCTCCAAGTTTTCCTTAGCAACAGAATATAAATAATTCCCCTGGCTAATATTAGGGTCTGATAGTGACTGTCTTTGCCTGCCTTCTCTCCTTTTGTTTTCCTGGTAGTTTATTTCCAAATGTATTATTAGCTCTAAAGAAGCTAACTGGGCATTTTGATGCTTTTCTTTCTTCGGAGATTCTCTGAGTGGGCGGAGTTTGGAGAGAGAGAATGGGCTTTCTGGATGACACAAGGGCAAGCTGGAGGTTCCAACTGAACAAGGATCAATCAATATGACAACTTTCATTCACTTGCTTTAGGAAATGGCTCCAGCTACCGCCATCTTTAGTAACTGTCATAACGCTCAGCTGTCAGCCCAACATCACAACAAATCAGCAAGGTGTCACTCTGGAAGTTTTTGGTTTTTAAAAGAGAATTTAAGTTATTCCCAAGAACTCCAAATAATTCTGAAAAGAAAATAGTGGCCCTCTGCTTGGGTCCTGGTCATGAGGTGACTGAATACTGAACTTCACTGCATCAGGCTGAAGACATCGTATAAACAGAATGGCCTACAGCATTGCACTGCACCTGTATAGTTTTTCTTTTCTTGTTTTACAGGTTAGTCTGCCATTTTTTTTTTTAAAGACAGTCTCACTATGTTGCCCATTCTGGCCTTGAACTCACAATCTTCATTTTGGTCTCCCAGTTTCTTGTGTGCTAGGTTTGTAGATGTAAACCTCCATACTCAGCTTAAATGTGTCTGCTTTAAATGGTTGTAACAGTACATTGCTACCAAGGAACTACAGAACAGTGCAAGGCAGGACAGTACTGAAAAGTTCTGATTCAGAGTGCTATTGGAGTATTTGCTATGCGATTTGAGGAAAGCAGATTCCCTTTTTGACCTGTTCCTTATAAATAAAGAGGACTTGGGATACCTTCTTTGTAAGTTTGTTGTGAGGATTAAAAATAATTTATGGAAAACACAGGTATTTTACAAATTGTAAAACAATTTACTTGACAGTATTCACGTTGTTACCAGTAAAAACAAAATGTCTTTCATTAATGTCTGTACATAGCTAACACATTTGGAAATAAGATCTACCCAAAAGTCTAATTGGTGCTGCTATTTTAGATTTCAGGTTGCTAGTTTCATTTAATCTTTAAACTTCGCATGCTGTAGGGATCCTTTTTTCAGGGTTTTGAGACTGTGTTCTTAATGTGGGATCATTTATTTGTGTCTAACTCCTTGACTGCTATTGGCATAACTCAGAGTTATGGTGATTCCAAACTACTACAATAAAATGAATGTCACAGAAAAAAAATACTGGATAAAGCAAATGTTTTGGTTTCCCAGTGCATATAAACACAGTGTTATCTTTTATAGTCAGTTTTGCCATAGCAATGCCTAAAAATACAATGGATTTGACCTTAGTTTAAAAATACTCTATTGGGCTGACAAAGTGGCTCAGCAGATATAAAGGCACTTGCCACCAAGCCTGATGACCTGAGCTCAGTCCCCAGAACCCATGTGATAGAAGGAAAGAACTGACTCCCACAAGTTTTCCTCTGACTCCATACATGCACTGTGGCACCCCCACCACTGAGAATCAGTAAATGTAATTTTAAAGTTTTTTTTTAAACTATTGCTAAGTAATCCAGCTTCAGCATGTGGTAATATTTTTTCTAGGGAGGCTCTTACCTCCATATGGATGCCTGCTGACTAGTCAGGGTGGTGGTTGCTGAAGACTGGGGGGCTATGGCAATTTCCTAAAATACAGTAAGAAAAATTTCCACATTAGTTGACATTTCTCTTCACAGGAGGTTGCTGTTAGCATGATGTGCTGTTGGGTCAGCATGATGTGCTGTTGGGTGGGGTGTGACCCTTGTGGAATTTCTTTCAAGTTGAGAGTCGGCTCTCTTAAATCCTGTCACTACCTTATCAGTTACTCAGTTATATAACATTCCAAGTCCTTTGCTGTCCTGTCAACAATGTCCACAACATCTTTAGATTACACCTTAAGAAACCATCTGTTAGAAACAATTCTATATTGGCTAGAATTTTGTCAAGAAATCACAGCAATTCAGTCATATCTCCAGACCCAGCTTTTAGTTTTCATCTCTTTTTAAAAGATTTGGGTTTTTTATAATTATTTTATATGTATGAGTATTTGCCTGAATGTCTGTATGTGTACCATGTGCTTGCCTGGAACCCGAGGAAGCTGAAAGAGAATGTCTGATCCCTTAGAATTGCAATTACGCGGATGATTGTGAGCTGCCATGTAAGTGTTGGGAACTGAATCCAGGTCCTCTGCTCTTAGCCACTGAGCCAACTCCTCAGCCTTTAATTCTAGTTCTTGTCTGCTGATATCACATCTGTAAGTACTGACTGCCTCACTGAAAACCTGAACCCTGAAGAGTGATTCATGGATTGAAGTCAGCTTCTCCTGAAGTCCAGTTAATCCTTTCATCACTGTAACATGTATTCTTTCCCGCCAGCTGCCTGAGTTCTGCCGCTGTCTCTGCCCCCAAATAACATAATAGACACTATATTAATTATGAAGCTGTTGGCTGTTTGCTGTGGTTTCTTAATGGCTAGCTCTGACTTAATTATTAACCCATAATTACTAATAAATATTTTTATAAGTTCTTATCTTACCGAGGATGCACCCTCATGCGTCCTCTCTTCCCAGGATCACATGGTGACTCTTTACTCTTTACATTTCCCAGAATCCTCCTCAACGCCTAGTCCCACCTATCTTGCTTCCCTATTGGCCAACAGTGCTTTATTCAACAACCAATAAGAGGCAGATTTACAGAATGGCATCTCCCATCATCTCCTCTTTTCTGTCTAAATAAAAAGAAAGGTTTTAACTTTAACATAGTCAAATTATATATAACAGACAGTTATCAAGTAAGAACATAGTTACAATATTTTATCCATTAACATTTAGTAAGATTTAAAGAAAGCATCATCTATCCTATCTTTGTGAGTCTAAAGTCTTATATGTAGCTTATCTTTTATCATAACTAAGGAAAACTATGACTATAACTATCTGTCTTCAACTCCATCAAAGACCACAGAAGGATAATATATAAACACTAGGATTGACAGAGACATCTTGCTGCCTGGACAGTCACCGCCTCATCTATGCTGACATCCAGCAAAAGCTGCTGACTTGGAGATGTTGTCACTGCCACTTCCAGCTGTATTCAATTGTTATCAGAGCCTCTTAAAAGAACCTTGCTGGGTTTTTTTGTTTTTTGTTTTTTGTTTTTTTGCTTATGCTGAGTCAGGAAGACTCCCTCAAGCGAGCCGCATGAGTCTCTGGTTGTCACTAGCAAAACAGAGCCCACCTGAGAAAAATGCTGCTACCAAGAAGCTGTGCTTCTCTCCTTTTGTTTCTAAAACTCCTTTTAAGCTTTTGTCATTCTACGTGGAAATTCAATCCTACTTCTGACACCATTATCCATTCTTAGCTAATGAGACTTAAGAGTCAAAATTACTGTGACCCATGGCTGCAGAGTAGATACTGTGTCAGTAGGCATAAAACATTAATCTCCTCATGTGTCCCCACCCTACCATCTCTTGGCGACTAAGTGCAGTGTCAATGAACAGTAATATTTTGGAAGGAATCTTTTTTGTTTTTTCTGAGTAGTTGTTCTCAACAACAGCCTTGGAACATTTCTGTAACCATGTTATAAATAGATGTGATGTCATCCAGGCTTTTGAAGGCACAGGCAAGTAGACTTAGGTACCCTAGGAAATTCATAATATTAAGTGAGCATTGGCTTCAACTTAAGTCTTTTGTTTGGAGCCAGACACCGACTTTTCCTCTTCAGCTCTGAAGTTCCCAGAAGACACTTTACTAGTAAAGGCCCTTTTGCCTACACTGGCAGTCTTGTTTCATGCAGCCACTTTTGTCAGTGACTCAGTTGGGAAACAGGTAACAGCTTCGACTTCAGCTCTTGCTGCTTCCCCTGTACTCTGGGGTTATGGAGATGGCTTCTTTCCTGAGTTGTTACTCAGCTTCTGCTAGCTTCAGACACTGCTGCTGCAGCTCGCTTGCCTCAGCCTTCTCGGGAACTGCATTAGGCTCTTGCCTTCACTTAGGCTTTGATTAGGGAATGCTGTGACTGGTTTTATCTTCTGTCTAGATACTAAGACTTCCTCCATATTAATAAGCCTGTTCCGCTGTGTAAGCTGGAATAGCACTTTATTTCCTTCAAGTTTTTTTAATGCATTTTCACTCATATGTTGGCACAAGAGACCTAGCAGATTTTCTTAACTATTGATGTGGTTTCCTCGCTAAACAATTATTTCTATCTTTTGATTTGAAATGAAAGATTTATAACTCCTTTCACTTGAATACTTAGAAATCACAGTAGTTGCTAACTGGCCTAATTTCAATATTTATATATCTCAGAGAATATAGACACGTGAGAAGATGAAGAAATAGGGAATGACAATTGACAGAACAATTAAAATATTTACAGAATTTACTGTCTTATATAGATACGATTCGTGACACTCAAAAAGTTACAATAGTAACACCAGATATTACTGATCACAGATCATTATGACATATGTAATAGTGACAAAGATTGAAATAAAGTAAGAATGATCAAAGGAGGGAGCTGGAGAGGTGGCTCATCAGTTAAGAGCACTAACTGCTCTTCCCGAGGACCCAGGTCCAAGTCCCAGCAACCACATGGTGGCTCACAAACATCTATAGTGGGATCTGATGCCCTTTTATGCCATAAAAGTATACAGAGAACACTCATGTAAATATAATGAATAAATACATCTTTTAAAAAACAAAACAAAAAGCAAAAACGTATGTGAAATAAGCACATATGGATGGAAATTGCATCATTAGATGTACTGGAAGCAAGGTTGCCACAGACATTCTATTTGTAAACATATTATCTATAGGTACAATAAAACTAAGCATAGCAAACAAGCAATGCCCATATTTACAGGGTCATTCATTGCCCTGATGCATTTCTAGATACTAGGGGAAAAGGGTTTCTTTTTGTGGTTTGTTTGTTTGTTTTATCATGGCAGTCTTACATACGTCCCTTCTTATGCTCTTTCTTTCTTGAGGAGAGAATACTAGAAACTCAGCACTTGAATACCTATTGGAGACAAGCTAGTGATCTAAGTGTGATGATGCCAGGAATTGACTCTTGTAGCGTACCTCCTTACTTCAGGAACACTTTGGTTTTGTTTTTGAGGAAGATGAAAGTGCTTTAAGATTGGTTATGGGAATGTCTCATAACTGAATGTACTGAGAACATTTGAACAGTACACTTCATGTACAAATGAATCCTGACTCTGTAAAGGTGTTTAAAAACATCAGTATTGTTTAGCTTCAGCAAACAGTTCTGGGAAAGACGACCTGGATGGTATCTGCTAAGAGTTAATATGATGAGACTTGGGTCTTAAAATGTCTGTTATCTTTTGCCATTTCTGTTGCTAAACATTGTTATCAGAACACTTTTCTAGGCTAGGGACAAGGGCATTTTTCATGCAATACTTTAACACACCACATAATGGCTCAGGAGTAGAGACTTATCTCCTCCTCCTCTACCTCCTCCTCCTTCTCTTGAGTACACATTTGTTTAAAAGATAAGACTCTTCCTCAGCATAGCCACTTCAGATGGGGGAGCAGTCACTAACACCTGCTGCTCAGAGCTCATATCAGCCATATTTATATAGTTAATTTCCTTATGATAAAATAGTTCTTTTCTCAGACTTGTATTAGTCATATGTAGGAGGGACCGAGATGTCATGCCTTGAATTTTTTTTCTCATCTACCAGTTCATTTCCCATGCTCTTCATCATAGTCTCATAAAATGTATTCTGCTGTTTACTGAAAAATGACAAGAGTGGCCACCTGTCTGTTGAAAATTGGGCTCTGGCAAAGTCCTTTGCACAGGTGTGTGACAAGGTGTGTCTGAGTAGCTCTTCTGGCATGATCTGACCCAACAGTTTAGTACTTGCCATTCTTTTATGGAAATCAGAGGCACAGGAAGTTGCCTGTGTGTTCCAAGAATTGAATCAAGCCTCTGCCATGGGTTACTAGCGTTCTCATTCTGGCCACTCAGGGCTGCTCAGGAGAGGAGCTGGGAGTAAGACTTCAGTGTTGTGGTGGAATGGCAGAACCAGCACTAACAATTGCCGTGACAGTTTTCATCTTAGATTCATGCTCTCAACTGTCACGACAATTAACATTTTAGATACTTGTTTTCATGCTGGCCCTCCTCTTCCTTGTAGTTCTTTGGGACATTAACTTGGTTGTTTTCACACTGTGACTGAAGAAGGAGAAAATGCAGGTGGTAAGAATACGATGCAGGTGTTTAAGATTACTGGCTTAGAATGTGAGTTTCTTCACATCCTAAATGAATTTGAACAGGTATAAGTATATAAGGAGCAGACCCAAGACTCAAGGCAAGTACAACAAGCTAATTAAAAATTTAAGAATCCAGGAAAGCTCTTATCTTTTAAAGATGAAATTAATATTGTGTCTGTTATTATTAAGTTGGGTGCTACTGATACATAGGTATTAGTAGTGTTGTTCATCTTTTTTATTTGCCTTAAATATTACATAATGTAAATTGTAGTTTAATGAAAATTGCTGTCCGATAGGGCAGTTACTGAGAGAAGCTGGGTAGATTGCAGTTTAGCTGACCTTTAAATAAAGACACTAATGATTTGAGGTCTGTGTATATAAGGATGTTGACTTATTACTAGATGTGAACTTACTTATAACCATAGCTGAGACCATAATGAATCTTAAATGCAAAGAAATATTTTTCCATGTGTAGGACAAAACATTTTCTAATTAGTCTACATGCTCAGAGGACCAGTTTCTGAACAAAATTGAAGATAATGCAGAGTCAGGCAGTTAAAGCAACGTTGCTCGATTGTTTAGTTCTTCAAAGAAATTACTCTTTAGTGTCTTTTCCATTTTTACTTGGGTTTGTTCATTTATTAAGATGGAGTCCCACTATGTACATCAAACTGGGTGCTTTGGAAGAGCAGCCAGTGCTCTCAACCGTTGAGCCATCTCTCCAGCCCCTTTCTCTTAAACTCTGTTCCATTTGCGGGGGCTGGAGGGTTGCAAGGGCAGAGGGTGGATGTGAAAGAATGGGGAAATGAATGGGATCCAGGTGCATGATGTGAAAGACAAAAACAAATAAAAAGTTAAAAAATAATTTTTAAATTTAAATATATTTTGATCATATTCTTCCACTTCTCCAAGTCCTTCCAGATCCTTTTCCCCTCCCGACCCATCCAACTTTAAGTTTTCTCAGAAAAGCAAATAATTACCCAATACAGCAACAAAACCACACCCCAAAATAAATAAAAAATACTAAGCTGTAACCAAATAAAAGCACACAAATTGTAGACTCTATTGTATGTTTGTCAAATACTCCTGAATATAAGGTCTGTCCTGAAGTGGTTGACATACACAGTGTCTCTTTATTGGAGAAAACTGGTTTTTCCTCTCCCAGAAGGAGTGAGGGTTGAGCTGTTAATCCTTACCCTTGTAACTAGGTTTTCATTCATTCATTCTTAAAAAATAAAAGATAAAACAAAAACTATCACATTGAAGTTGAACAAGACAAACCAACAAAAGGAAAAGAGCCCAAGAGAAGGCTGAGACCCACTTGTTCACACACTTAGGAATCCCATAAAAACACTAAACTGGAAGCTATAATATGTACACAGAGGACCTGGTGCAGACCTGTGTGGGCCCTGCTTCAGTCTCTGTGAGCTCTTCTGAGATTTGCTCAGTTGATGTGAAGGGCCGTGTTCTCCAGTGTGCTCCACCCACCCCCTCTGACTCTTACACTCCTTCCACCTCTTCTTCTGGGTTCCCTGAGCTCTGAAGGGATGGAATTTGATGGAGAGATCTCATTTAGGACTGAGTGTTCTAAGGTGTCTCACTTTCTGCACAATGTCTACCTGTGGGTCTCTATATTTGTTACCATCTGCTCAGGAAACTTCCCTGTTGATGGCTGAACAAGGCACTGATCTATGAATATGTCAGAGTATCATTAGGAGTCTTTCTATCCCTTCCTTCCTTCCTTTCTTTTTTTCCTCCCTCCCTCCCTCCCTCCCTCCTTCTTTCCCTCCCTCTCTCCCCCCCCTCTCTTTCTCATTGTTATTTGATTCTACCCTAGATTCCTGGGCTATCTAGTCTCAGGTTCTTGAGAAGTATAGGTGGTATAGAGTAAGGGACTAGAATAGTGGTTCTCAAAATTCCTAATGGATTGTAACTTGGTTATCATTGACTTCACAACTGTTATTCACATATAAGTAAATACATGCCATATTTGTCCTTTCTGAGTCACTCCACATGATTTTTTCTAGTTCCATCCTTTGCCTGCAAATTTCATGATTTTTTTTAAGGCTGTGTAAATGTACTACACTTATTTTATCCATCTTTCCATTGAGGGACATCTAGGTTATTTCCAGTTTCTGGCTATGATGAAGAAAACAGCAGTGAACAGGGTTGAACAAGTGTCTGTGGTGGGATAAAGCATCCTTGGTGTATATGCCCAAGATTGGTATAGCTGGGTCTTTAGGGAGATCAATTCCCATCTTCCTGAGGAACCACCACACTAATTTTCATAGTGGCTTATGAATTCGCACTCCCACCAGCAGTGTGTAAGTGTCCTCTTACTCAACATCCTTGCCATCATGAGCTGTCACTTGTTGATCGTAGTCATTCTGACAAGTGTAAAATGAAATCTCAAAGTAGTTTTGATTTGCATTTCCCTGATGGCTGAGGATGTTGAACATTTCTTTAAGTGTTTATCAGCCATTTGAGTTTCCTCTATTGAGAATTCTCTGTTTAGATCTGTGCCCCGTTTTTAATCAGGTTGTTTTCTTAATATGTAGTTTCTTGAGTTATTTATTTATTTTGGATATTAGTCCTCTCTCAGATGTGTCATTTCCCATTCTGTAGGCTTTTCCCATTCTGTAGGCTGCTGCTGTGTCCTTTGCTGTGCAGAAGCTTTTCAGGTTCATGAGGTCCCATTTATTAGTTGTTGATCGTAGTGCCGGTGCTAACACTGTTCTGTTCAGGAAGTCTTTTCCTGTGCCAACCAGAGTCCCTTTATTTTAAATCTACTGCTTACTACTATGCTTCCCAGCTCCAGGCTGAAGCCAGAATTCTCTCCACCATGTTCTATTCTATCACAGTTCTTAGGACTGATTTGACCAATTAAATGGTATTAAGTGGTATTTCTGTTGTTGTTGTTACTGCATTGTGAACTTGTGAACTGTTGCTTTTTACAGGGTTTTATTCATATCACAGAGCTTAATAGATGTTAGATCAATGTTTGTTTGTTTGTTTTTAATAAAATTGTAGTAATCACCTCTCCCCTTAAGGTGGCAGCAGAGGAATGTCAGTCTATTACTAGGATGTGTGACCTCAAAGATTCTAGTTTGTGTTTGGATCAATTTTCAGATGAGCACAATTCCCATATTCCATTTTAAGTGCTCTAATATAGGAAATGCTGGTAACTTCTAGCACATGAAAGCCCTTGTGGATTTCTAGATACTTCTTCAGAGGACAACACCAGACACGGGGTAAAAAGCTCCCTGTATTATAAGCAGGATGCATACTTTACCTTTCCACAAAGCAGTTGATGCCTTCTCAGGCAAGCTATGTAATCTCTCTAGTCGGGGTTTCTCCACTGGCTGACTAGAGAAGTTAGGGAATATATAGATAGTATTAAATGCCAAAATTATGAGATCCCTAGTTATCAGTGACTGTCTTAATGAATATCTGTGTACTTGGTGTTGTGCTAAGACCTATAGGTAAATAGGAAAGGATATGCTATACCTTGTACTCTCAATATTGAGGATCTCTAATATATTCATTATCTCCTTTAGTTCAACATTGTGTTCCAGCAAATATATTAGGATTTCAGGGAAAAAAAAAAAAACAAGGTAAATGATGGAGGCTAGTATAGCTAGAATGAGCTTCATGGAGGTAGAATTTGACTCAGCTTTTATATATATGAAAGGATTAGGTAGATTAATAAATAATGATTTTTAAAGTTTATTATATTCCCAGGCCCTCTTTTCTCCCCCATAGTACATGTAAGAATTAAAGCCCAGCTAGATTAAAGAACTTTTGGGTTATCAGAATTAGTAATGAAAAAGCAAGATTTAAAACCCAGTCTTTAGAACTCCATTGTCATTCTTTGATTTAGCACATTCACACAAAGGCATAACCTTAGCTAGACCATCAGTACCATGAGCCTGGCAGTACAAGCATACCGACCAGATGTCTTGACATCTTTAAAGGAACCATAGTACTTCAACGAAATGAGTATTAGAGATGGCACTTCTGAAAACATAGCAAATGGAAACTTTCTGTCTTCTTTCAAATCTGATGGGAAATGAAGGGCTTCTGAGAATCGGAAGAGAAGTTGCCTTGGGCATTATTGGGTGGGGATTTTTTGTTTTATGTTTGGCAGAGTTCTGGAGCATTGGGTGACATTTCTGCTTAAAAAATATTTACAAATAAGGCTTAGCAGTGACCTTGGTGGTTGTTCCTGGCTCTTCTTTAAACAACACCCTTTCTTCCTTGGGTCTTAAGGTAACTCTGGGCAATATATTTACCTGCCTCTTTGATTCATTTCCTCTTAGGAAATCTTCGTCTTCTAACCTGAGGTGGGTAAGACTGAGCGTGTGATTCATAGCCCCCATGCACTGGTGCTGAAAATGGTTCACTGATCATTGGCATGTAAATAAAAGGATCCTTCATGAACCAAATTCCACTATAATGAAGTCAGTGGTGTTTAAAACAACTCTTGGTGCACACAGTTCATAAATAATGGGAAGCAAAACCACAAGTTTAGTTGCTCTCTCACAGGATTGTACTCTGCATAGACATGATTTGTCCTTGGAGGCATACTTCTTTCTCATCTTAGGTCTCACCTCTGGCCCCACACTGCACTCCGACATTACCAGTCTCACCCTTTTTAGCTGCTGTTGGTCTTGAGAAAGCCCTCTAATCTCACTTTATCCACCTCCTAGCTTCTTACTCACTCTTCAGCCTACTAAAATAGAAATTCTGCTCCACCTGCCAACCCAGTGGCGTTGCTCTGGCATAGGCCATGACCTTAATGATTGGATTCCATGGTCATCTCATCTTTTACCTTGAACTGTCAGCAGCACTTTATAATATCCACTGTTGTTCTTAAGAGTTATCATGACCACTCATACTATCCTTTCCTGGCTCCCTTTGCCATTCTGAAGTTCCTTCTTTGTGTCTTTTTCCATTCCTATGTCTTCTTTAACATATAAGCACCTTCCCTTGTCATACCAGGATTCTTGCTCTTTAACAGATCTTCTCCAGTTGCTTCAGCTGTCCATGAGAGTTCTGTCCTGAATCTCTTGGTGTTCTTCATAACACATGTAAGCTGAAGGGGAAGTGTTCAACTTACTTTCTAGACACGCCACAGGAGTATCTGTGACCTTTGTTTTCCTTCCCCTCTGCTCTTCCCCTTTATTTCTTCATCTGTTTCAAGTATTATTGTAGGTCTTTCTCTTAGGGTTCTCAGCTTCCCTTAATCAAAAGGGCAGCAACTTGGTCTTGACTCCTTTGTTCATATTATCGCTCCTCCCTCACTTCAATTGTACTCCAAGAGCTTGACCCAATGGTTAGTTGTGGGTTTCTGTATCTGCTTCCATCTGTTTCTGGAAGAGGGTTCTAGCTTCTCTGGGATTATGGATTGTAGGCTGGGTATCTGCTGCTTTATGTCTGGTACACACTTATGAGTGAGTACACACTATATTTGTCTTTCTGGTTTTGGGTTACCTCACTCAGGATGTTTTTTCTAGTTCTATCCATTTGCCTGAAAATTTTAGGATGTCATTGATTCTGCTGAGTAGAACTTCATTATGTAAATATACCTCATTTTCTTTAGCCATTCTTCAGTTGAGGTGCATCTAGGTTGTTTCTAAGATCTGGCTATTCTGAATAATGTTGCTATGAACATAGTTGAACAAATGTCCTTGTGGTGTGAATGTGCCTCCTTTGGGTATATGCCCAACAGTGGTTTGCAGGGTCTTGAGGTAGATTGATCCCTAATTTTCTGAGAAATCGCCATGATGGGAAAACCCACAAAATCAGATGACCTGAGCTAGTGAGAGATCACTAACTCAGGTCTGACAAATAGGGAACCTGCATAAGATCAAACTACACTCCTCAATATGGGTAAAAAAGGTGTGACTAAGACAATATGTGAGGTCACTGGCACTGGGTTCAAGATATAACTCTAATGCACAAATGGACTTAGTGGAGCCCATTCTGTATGGAGAGATACCTTGCTCAGCCTAGACACAAGGGTGTGGGGGGGTGGAGAGGTGCCACTATCCTGTCTCAGTGAGGTGATGGGGCAAACTTAGTAGACTTTCTAGAAGAGGCCTTACCCTCTCCGAGGAGCAGATGCAAGGTCGGGGGGGGCGGGGTTGGGGGAGTGGGAGGAGAGAAAGGGAGGGGAACTGGGATTGGAATGTAAAAAATTAGTAATTAAAAAGAAAGGGCAGCAACAAACCAGACTAAACCATTTATTCTTCTGGCCTTTAAAACAGAAAAGGTCTCTTCTTACATATATTTTTAAAATATATTATCCTGTATATATGCTACCCAGTTGAGAAATTCAGAAATCAAACTAGAAGAGTTTGCTGACAGAGAACCAAAGCAGGCACTCGCTAGAAGCCTATTCCTTCTTAGCTCACATTACCTTGTAAGCAAGACTTTCTTTCTGCTTCTATCTGGGGATGTTGCCTAGTGGTGGAATATCTGCTTGGCATGTACAAGGCCCTGAATTTGATGCCCATATAGCCCAAACCAAAAATCTTTCCATGATGCCTACATTAGGACTTTGGAGGGGTGGTTAACATTGGATGGATGGAGCACAGACGATCGCTGTTCACTAGACTTAAGCTCACTGTTAGTCTGCAGTGTGGGACTGTAGCATTTGGCCATGTGTTGGAGGACACCTGTGCTTCCCATGTGATTACCAAAAATAGTCCTTAAAGCTTTAGATATACATAAACCCTGTTGTGTATGTTAGGTCTAAAACCTGGGACAATCTAGCTAACTGAGGTGCCTATTAACATATCAAAGTAGACTGTGGCCACCAGTCTCCCTCAGCCCCTGCTTGTACAGAGTCCCCTGACTGGTGGTGTGAATCGCCTGCACTGGGACTGGGCTTCTCCCAGCTGCTCCTCCCTATATAACCTCAGCCATTTTGGTTACCAGCCCTTTTGGCTTGGCCACCACCATTGGTTCCTGATCTCCAGTTTTTATATTTTATATATGTTGAATCACTCTTGACATTCTGAAATTCTATTTTCTTTCAACATCGTTTTTTTCCTCTTTAAATGTTTTAGTTCATTATATGATTATACTATGATCCAATTTTTTCTATGGGCATTGAGGTGCTTTTTCTCTTAATACTAATGATAATACTGTGTATACTCTTATTCATATTCCCATGTATAAATATGCAAGAGTTTCTAATGGGTAGTTCTTTCTAAAAGGGAATTCTAAGTCTATAAACAGTGAGTTCATATTTCTCTCTTGTTTTACAATTGGGTTATATTTGAAGAATCCTGGTTTTTTTTTTTGTTAATCAAAGAAAGATAAAGTAGCTTCTTTCCGTTTTAAACTGGTATTTTCTAGCTACTAGCGAAATACTTTGTCTTTTGTTTACAGGGTTTCCTGGTTTCCTGTTTCTTCAACATATATTTTTGGTGATTTGACATTTTTGTTTTAGTTGATTTAAGTTCAGGTTTTTCTGCTATGTATCTGTAATACTTTTTAATTTATATAGTAATGCTTATGAAAATTTTGTCATACAGATACTCCATAATTCATTTATCATCCTTTCTATTAAGATTTGATTTGTTAGGTGGTGGTGGTGTAGTTCAGCACTGAGGAAGCAGAGGCAGGTGGATCTCTGGGAGTTCAAGGCCACTCTGGTCTACAAAGCAAGTTCCAGGACAGCCAGAGCTGTTACACAAAGAAACCCTGTCTTGAAAAACCAAAAAAAAAAAAAAAAAATTGAGTTATTTCTATGTGTGTATTATGTGTTGGCTTTCTTATTTTAAACAGTAAAACAGTAATGGTACCCTGCTGTGTTCGGCATTCAGTGATAAATGTTGGCGACAGTTGGTCCGGTCTCAATGGTGTAGCCTGTGGGTATGCAGTAGAGCAGCATGTACTGGCTTTGTTGGCACACATGTGTCTGTCATTTTTGGCATCACTAACACCTGCTGTGACCAATGAACTAATTGTAAAGTGACCTACATAAGTAAAACACTGTCATTTGTGAAAGTGGCTTTGGCTCTGAACACTGGCATGTTTTTTATTGAGCAAATGTTCAGAAGGAGGAGAACCCAAGATTAGACGCTGCTGATTGAAGGTAGGTCACACACGATAGTCATGTTGACTGTGTACAGCAAAAAGAATTCTCTGAGACCCCCTGAATGTGGGTGTCAGTGAGGAGGCCTAGGGAATCTATTGAGCCTTGGGCAGCAGATCAGTACCCATCCCAAGTACACACACGGACTTTGGACTCCCATAGAACAATGTGAGGTGCACTCTCACCCTGAACTCTTGGGGAAGGGTCTAGGCCCTGCCCTATATGAAATGACAGACTATGGACACCCCCATGGAGGGCCTCACCCTCCCTGGGGAAATGAGGGGATAATGGGGGGGCTGAGGGGAGGGCACGGGAGGAGGGGAGGTAAAGGGAGAGGGCCCTGGAACTGACTTGTGAAGCAACCTCGTTTCTTATCTAAATTTAAACTGAAAAATAAATAAATAAAAGAGTTCTCTGAGCTATAGGTTAGTGCTGTAGAACTGTGAGGCTAGAGTTGGGCACCTGCAGAGCTTCTCTGTGAATGGCAGGTGGTAGACATTTTAGGCTTTGAAGGCCATGTGATTTCTGATATGTCTGCCCAACGTCTGCAGTGCAGTGTGGCAGCAGTGCGTTTCTAGCCTTGGCCCTGATGCCATCAACAACTACTTGGGCATTGTTGGGGACACATAGTTTAAAGATTTATTTTATGTTCCTTTATTCCAAAAATGTGCTATACTCAAGGGTTGAAGATTCCACACTGTTGGCATTTAGGGCCAGATAATTCTGCCGTTCCCATGGAATGGAATATGCAAATTTGTCCCTGATAGCACCAGTCTAGAAGATTTGGAAATGTCCCCACCTTTGTTCTCTCTGTATCTGTCTTTCTCTTTTTGGTTACTAGAGTGATAGTGTGGGTTCCTTGCTTGAACTTCAGCTCTAATATCAGGCTGAATTAGAGTCTATACTGGCACATAGTTCTTAGAATGCAGTTATAGTAAACTGAAATCAAATCATACCTGAATGTATAGCATATGCTAGTGTACTGATCAGTTATTTGTCCAGTTGACACAAACCTGGACATACCTGGGAAAAGGGAACCTCAGCTGAGGAATTGCTCCTACCAGCTAGGCCTGTAGACATGTCTGTGGGGCTTTTTCCTGATTGCTAAGTGATTGCTGAGGGCCTGTCCCCCTGAAGACAGTGCCACCCCAGGGCAGGTAGATGAATGACGGCCTGGGAGCAGGTAAGCACCATTCCTCTGCAGCCTCTGCTGTATTTCCTGCTTCCAGGTCCCTGCCTTGAGTTCCCCACCTGCTTCCCTAGATGGTAGACTGTAACCTGTAAGCTAAAAAACCCTTTCCTCCCTGAAGCTGCTTTTGGTCAGTGTTTATCACAACGGTAGAAACCATACTTAGATGTGGAAATCTTCCTGATCCTTAGGTAGTTTCTCAGCCTGGGAAGTGCTTACAGTCTTCTGCTATCCAGGGCTGAAATTTGTCTTTTCGTTCCTGTCTTGTGTTCTTTTTTATCTGTCTCTTTTCCTCTCTCAGTATGTGCCAGCTGGCTGGAGCCAAGCCTCCAGTGAGGTAGTATTCACAGCTCACTCGGGTGGATGCCGCAGCAAGGATAGCCCAAGGGCAGATGAGAGAGCATCTAGAGTGGGAATGCTGCACCTCTCTGCTCTGTCCTCTTTCAAATAAAGAAAAATTCCTCTCCCTCTCCCTCTGTCAGATGACAAGGAGTATTGATCGGTTTGGTACGGTATATAAAATATGCGTATAATGGAATGGTATTTTGGGAACTATTAGCCCCATTGGGTTGCTGAGCCCCCAGATTTTACCCTCCTCCTCCCTTCCTTTTCTCCTTCTTAGTAGCAGCTTCTTAGCAAATTACAAGCTCTGCCTCTGGCTTGCTGGGTAGCAGTGGCACACTGCAAGCTTTCTCTAGTTTCCAAGGGAGACGGATGCTGAGGCTGCAGTGTTTCCCAGCAGCCACTTACCTTTCTTGCTGTTCATCTCCATGTATGTCTTGACCTTCGTTCTGCTATGCAGGCCTGCACAAGGAGGTAACAGTCTGTTTTTCTTGGAGTTCTGTGTGTCAAGGGGGGCAAAGGGAATGCAGGGTGGTATGGCTAAAGGCATGTGGAGACAGCAGAGTATAAATACTGAAATTAGAAAAAAAGTGCCTCTGAGGTGCTCTGGTCTGCGAACATCTTCCTGTTTGCTATACCCATAAATATCCTGAAGGTGGGAGCCCCGGCACTAGCTCGTAAAACTGAAAATTACTGTATATAAAAGCGTAAGGTTATAGTAATACTGCCTATGGAAAGCACAGAAGAAAAACGAGAACTTGGGAGAAGAAAATATCATCAAATACTCTATCTTCATGAATTCTGTTAAGTGTGTGTTATACACTTTTAAGGAGAGAGCTGAGAATATGCATTTTCATTATATTCTCAGGACTCCAGAGCTGTGCTTCCGAGTGTCATAGTCAGTATTCCTGTATGGCTATTTAAATGTAATGGCAAATAAAATTAAAAGTAATGTCCTCTGTGCACTAGATACATTTAAAATGCTACTGGCTTCTATATTAGACTGGTTATTGGACATTTCCATTGTTATACAAAGTCCCATTGAAGAAACTAAAGAAAGTGACCCATAGAATATGGGAAACTTAGTACAATTAATGTTCTGTATCACAAATTCTGAATCTGTGGATTCAACCAACTCTGGTTTGAAAGTATTAAGGAGGAAAAAATACACCTGTGCTTAATATGAACAATTTTCTTTTGCCATTCCTTAGCTAGTATTGTATAACTACCAGTTTCACAACATTTACATTGTGTTGGGCAGTGGAAAGAAGCTAGAGATGTTTTAATGTATATATATATATATATATATATATATATATATATATATATATATATACAAAGAAGATGTATACGGTATCTGCAAATGCTATAAGAGACTTGAGCACTCATGATTTGGGGCATGGGGAGGGGTGCTGGGACCAATCCCCTTGGAATATTTAGAGATGACTGTATTTGGCCAGACCAATGAATAAGCTTTCAGGAAGAAAGTATAAAGGCCTTTTGTTCACATTCAGCATAAATATGAATTCACTATGGCTACAGATGACTGAAATCTTGAGAAACATTTGCCTAGTACTTTATTTTGTGACTGAAAAAACTAAGGTCCTAAGAGGTTGAAGAAAAAAACTCGTGTTCCACAGTGTTGACCTCCCTTTCCACTCTGCATCAGGTAGCACCTGAGATTGCAGAGCCAATTGCATCCTCCAAAGGAGAATCTAGTCCCTCATATTATTTCATTTTTATGGTTTGTTCACAGCCGCCCTATAACATATTGATGGCACATCTGTAAACATAAAAGCCAGACTCTTCAGTATGGCAAGCTTTAGGGAGATATCAGAGGATACCAGAGGAAGGCCAGGGCAAGACACCTCCCTCTACTCACTCTTGGTGCTTGTAGAATTCAAGGAAGATACATCTTGCTCCACTAAGCCATGTAGCTGGAATGTCATCATGCTTTGGGAAAGAAATGAATATTTTTCATTGTTGAATAAAGCAAGGAAAGTCTGGGTTCAGGAGAGTGTCGTGACAATGTCTGTTGGTGAGTGACCTTGTGATCTTGACTATTTTAATGCTCTCTTGGGCCTCAATTGACTCATCTGCAAGGTGGAGATGATTTTATCTTCTCTACCCAGAATTTTAGAGCTAGATCAAATTTTGAAGTCCTTTAGGCATTGGTCTGCTGAAAATAACTACTAAGCCAGGCGGTGGTGGTGCACGTCTTTAATTCCATCACTGGGGACGCAGAGACGGGTGCATCTCTGAGTTCAAAGCCACCTGGTCTACAGAGTGAGTTCCAGAACAGCCAGGGCTACACAGAGAAACCCTGTTTCAAAAAAGCAAAAAGAAAGAGAAAAATGAAATAAGTGCTATAAAAATTAGACTTTATTATAAGGGTTTTATGAAAAGTTGTCTACCACCAAATAAAAAAAGTCCCTGCAAAACAGAATATTTGTTTTCAAAATAGAAAATGTAAATAAGCCAACCTATTACAGAATTTGAATATTTTATTTAAAAGCTTCCTCCAAAGAACACTAACTCAGATAACTTTTATTGGTGAATTTTTTTAAATTTTATAACCCGAATCATACATACATCATTATAGAAAATAAACCAGGAAAGAACACTTCCAACACACATAACCTTAACTCATAAAGCTGTCCACTATATCATGAGAAGAGAAAATCAAAGGCCACATTTATTACTTTTATGACTATGAGTATAGATATCTCTTCTCTTCTCTCTCCCTCCTTCCCTCCCTCCCTCCCTCCATTCCTCCTTCCCTTCTTTCTTTCTTTCCTTCTTTTCTTTTTTTTTTTTTAAGACAGGCTTTCTCTGTGTAACAGCCCTGGCTGCCCTGGAACTCACTCTGTAGACCAGGCTGGTCTTGAATTCACAGAGATCCATCTGCCTCTGCCTCCCAAGTGGTGGGATTAAAAGTATGCATCCCCAGTGCCCTGCTGAGTGTAGAAACCTTAAAGTAAATAGTAGTAATACATTTTGGGGCTGAGAGGCATGGCTGAGCTGGGAAAATGTTTACTGTATAAGCATAGGTCCTGAGTTTGGCTCCCTAGTATAAATACTGACTATAGCAGTATGACTGTAGTCCAGCACTGGGAAGTAGAGATGGGTAGCTCTCTGGGGCTTGCGAGCCACCTAGTCTAGCTGAACTCGTGAGCTCCAGATTCAGTGCAGAACTCTGTCTCAAACAAAGTGAAGTGCAGAGTGATGAAGGAAGCCACTTGACACTGGCTTCTGGCTTCCACACACATCTGGAGTACAAAGATATCCACATATTTATATCTTGAGCTTTATGTGTGGCTCAGTGATAGAATACTTGACTAGCTTGCACATATAGGCACAAAAGCAAAAGATAAACACCAAAGTTGGATAATTTTGTTTGAAACTTACAGAGTTTTAAATAAAAAATCAATATGATTTTGCTGTACAAGCATGAGGACCTGAGTTAAGATCCCTAGCACTCACATAAAAAGCTGCACTAGCACACAGCTGTAATCTTGTCACTGGGGATGCAGGGAGAGGAGTTTTGCTGGAATCTTACTGGCCAGCCAGTCTAGCCAAATCAGTGTGCTCCAGTTTTAGTCAGTCTGTGTTTCAAAAAATAATACAGATGGGCTAGGGAGATGACTCAGTAAGCAGAAGTGTTTGGCACACAAGTGTGAGCACCTGCACTCAAACCCCCAGAACCCACATAAAAGCTGGATGTATAGCAGCTCATCTGTATTCCAAGTGGTCCTATGGGGAGATAGGAAGTGGAGACAGGAGAAGCTTCTGGACCAATAGCCTGTCATATGCAGTGGTAAGGCACCCTGTCTCAAATAAGGTAAAGGTAAGGAATGATGTTCAAAGTTGTCCTCTAACCTCCCTGCACATGCTGTTGTATGTGTACACAGTGAGATGTACACTCCTGCATTTATGCACATTAGTGTTCACCCGTGCACACACACACAGAGCGATAAAGACACTTGGCTTTAATCTCCATGTGAACATGTGGACATGTGCATCAGTGCGTGCAAAACCTTAGCCTGCTTTCCATGAGAATAGGAAGTTTTAGTTTATTTTAATGAGTGGTGTCTAGAGAAATTTTACAGCCAACATCCCTTTTAGTGGTAAGGTACTGAGAACAGGGACAGAGAATGGATACTTACTATCACCACCTCTCTTTAGCATGGCCTACAATACTTGGTCAGAACAGTAAACCAGGAAAAGAAAAAAGTGAAAGGACAAGATAAAAAGAAATAAAATTAAATTCTCTTTTTACAGATGTACACTTCTGTGTGAGTGGTGACATAAATATTTTGAATGCTATAACAGCATTTACTGGGGGCATATAGCATTCTTGCCATTTGACCCTTAACATTTATTTTCAGCATGTGGGAATCCCTTCAGTGTGTGGGGTGCCTTTTTGTTCCTGCAGCGCATGCAGCAGAGGTGTTACCTGCTGTTCCCTCTCTCCCATAGATCTTATCTGACTCCTGTACGGGATGAGGAGGCAGAGTCTTTACGGAAAGCTCGCTCCAGACAAGCTCGGCAGACACGAAGGTCTACTCAAGTAAGCATGACTCCCCCACACCCCAGTGTTCTCGTCTGTCGGCCTTTCCAGTGGACATATGTGTTGAAAATATTAAAACGGATGCTTTTATTCCACCTCCTTCGTTATAGTTGTCACCATGTTAAGGCTATACAGTATAGAATCAAATGTACAGCAGTTTCTACCCAGTCTCACCTCTGTTCCCTCAGGCTCAAGACTAATCATTCCAGCTTTGCTTAATAACTTTAAGAAGCCTTGTAGCCCTCAAAGGAAACAGACAGTAGTTTGAAAAATGTTAAACAAAGAGTTTCCATTTGTACACAGTCTACCACTGTTAAATATACGAAAACATATTTTCACAAAAAAACTTGTATAGAGAATCATACAGTAGAATTATTCAAAATAACCAAGAAGTAGACCCAACCCAGTAATGTACTCCATAATAAGCAGGACTAACCTGTTATAAAAGTATATGTTCATTAACCAATGAATGAACTAAATATGTATTGTTTATACAGTGAAATAGTATTTGGAATTAAAAAGTAACGTTACAGAGGCTAGAAAGATGCTTCATCAGTTAGCATTTGCTACTCTTGCAAAGATTCAGAGTTCAGTCCCCAGCACTCACAGCAGGTGGCTCACCGCTGCCTGTACCCCCAGCTCCAGGGGGATTCAGCAGCTTTGCCTGGCCACCCCTGGGTACCTGCATACACATGCACAAACTCACACACAGACATACACATAAATAAAAAATGAAAATAGTTAAAATTACAGCATGGATGAACTTGGAGAAAACATTCCAAGTGAAGCAATCCAGGTACAATAAGCCTATTTCTTGTATGAGTCCATTGTGTAGTGTATCCAGAATGGCACATCCAGAGAGAGAATTGATTAAAGTTTGGGTCAGCAGGGAAGAAGAATAGGAAGAGAATCGTTAGTGGGTGTGGTTTCTTTTGGGGGGTGATGAAATGTCCTGAAAGTAGATAACAGTGATAGTCGAAAAGCTCGGAGTATTCTAGAAACCATAAGATTGCGTATATTAAAAAAGCAGAATTTATGATATATGAGTTATATTTTAGTTACAAAAAAGGTCTTTTATGGGAGTCATGAAAGCAGTTTAAGGGAGAATCTGATTTAGCTCACACTGTTTTGCAGAGATGAGAGTGGTAGGTAAAGGATGTTTGCCAAGCCAGGAAACCAGATTTAGTTAGGAAGCTGTTCACAGTAGTCCCACCTGAAATATCGAGGGCATGACCTCGGGTTGTAAGTGTGAAGGAGGCCAAGGAAGCCCGTGAGGCAGATGAAAAGGAGCATCCAAAGAAATGAAAAGAAAACCAGAAAGCAGCATTGGCATTTGAAGTGAACCAGAAATCGGTGTGTAACAGAAAGGAGGCATTCAACAATTTTATTTAAATAGTGCAGAACTCAAGAAGGAAAGTCGATGACTAGGAACATTATACATAGCAGCAGAAAGATTGCTTCTGTCTCTCCCACCCCTCCCAGAGCGGGTCAGGTGTTCTGCCTTCACTTTAGCTTGATGAGTGTGTATCTGTTCTTCCCGTAGAATCCATCTTCCCTGAAGCCCATACTATTTTATCAATATACATTAGAAGACTTACCATTTTCCATTTTTATAAGTTTATAGTTCAGCATTCTTAAGTCCTATCAGCACTATCCGTCTCCAGAACATTCTTCATCTTTCCGAACTGAAACTCTGTATTCATTAAGCAATCACTCTGCAAGCAAGCAATATTCTGTTTTGTAGCTCTGTGAATTTGACTTTGTGAATCTCATATAAATGAAATCATATGCCATGTATCTCACTCGTTTGACTCATTTCTTGTAACATAATGCTGTGGCTCATTAATGTTGTCCACATGGCATTATTTTATTTTTAAGGCTATATGTATATGCCACAATTTGTTTATTACCCACCGTTTAGTAGACACATGACTCCCATAATAATATCACTGTGCAAATGGCTGTCCACATGTCTCTCAGACCCTGCTTTCAGTCCTTTGAGGCATCTGAGTGTAAATATATGCTGGCTTGTATGATAATCCTATTTTTAATACTGTTGTATATTCTTATGATAGCTGCCCTGCTTCCCACTCCTGTCAGCAACCACAAGTCTCCTCATTTCTCTAGTCCTTTCAATATATTTGTTTTATAGTTTGGGAATTTTTTAATATACTAGCCACTCTAGTGAGTGTGAAAGTAGAGGACTGACTATATTTTGTTTTACATTTTTTAAAAATGTGGAATGGCACACAGGTGAAGTTCAAAGGATAACTAGTCAGAGTCAGTCTCTGTCATGTGGGTGCCACATGTCAAACTCAGGTCCTCTGGCTTGGTGGCATACCTTTACCCACTGGACCATTTCAATAGCCCACTGATTATATTTTTACTCTCATCTTTTCTCTCAGTGTACAGTAGATAATCATAATATGTACGCATATAAGTATATAATGGAATATATTAGTGAGTGAGCATTAATGGTGGGGGAATATAGACTCCTCCTAAATGACTTTATTTATGAAGAGACAGAAAAGAGTAGACAGAGAAAGACGCATAATTAAAAGAGGAAGAGCCAAAGATGTGTAAGTATCTTATAATGCAAACGCCTGCAATCCCAGCACTTGGAAGGTAGAGGTAGTAAAAGCAGGAACTCAAGGCTGGCCTCAGCTACATAGTGATTTAGAGGTCAGCCTGGGCTACATAAAGACCCTGTTTCTAAAAAAAGAAATCTTGTATGAAAAGACTCTGTAGAAAGAGCCAAGGTCCTCATCAGAACTAGGAAGGATCTTCAGTCTCATCAAAACGTGTACCTGACTTTTAAAAATATTTTGTTAGATTCTCAAAGGGACATTGGGTCCCCAAAGAAATATTAAACCGAAAGTACATGTCCAGTTCCTTAATGTGGCAAATGATCCAGCCTCTGGCTGCTTCCCTCACTCTCATTGGCCTCATTGTGCTCCCACTCCCTCACCTTTGCTAAACTCTGGCAGACACCGCATCATCCCAAGCTCTCCTGTTTCTGAGTCTTTGGACAAGCTCCCTTTAGCTATAACGCCTTTTACCCCCCTACACCCTTCCAGAGCTGTGCTTTTTGAGGTCAGGGCACAGCTTCATGTTAGTCACCACTTTCTTGTTTGAGGTCTCTTGTTTACCACTGAACATACCAGGCAAACTAGCTTAGCAAGCTTCTGGGGAATCTCCAGACTCTCCTTTCCTTTTCTCCGTAAGTGT
Organism: Mesocricetus auratus; assembly: GCF_017639785.1. NCBI lineage: Eukaryota > Metazoa > Chordata > Mammalia > Rodentia > Cricetidae > Mesocricetus > Mesocricetus auratus. The sequence goes on from NW_024429266.1 coordinate 54,733,690, forward strand.
GTTACATGGGTTTTGGAGATCCAGACTCTGGTCCTCTCATTCTTATCCACTGGGCTATCTCCCCATGTCCCAGTTTTTCTAATATGTGCATAATATCTTATGATCATCATGTATTTTTTCATGTAATTTCTGCCATATTAAAAGTTTCTTGAAAAGGTTGCAGGGTTAGTAGCTCAGCAGTTAAGAACACTTACCACTCTTGGAGAGGACCTGGGTTCAGTTCCTAGGTGGCTCACAACTACCTGTAATTCAGTTCCAGGGGACCCAATGCCTGGTCTCTGCAGGCTTTTGTATTCACATGGTGCACATAGCAGACTTATAACTTTAAATTAAATAAATCTTTGAAGGAAGTTTCTTGAAAGGAATTACTTGACTTGCCTCTGTAGTTTGATTGCTTAAAGACATCAGTAATTTAAAAAGAATGAGTCAAATTATGAATAGTTAAAAAGTTTTTGAGGCTGGAGAGAGAATCCTGCAGTGAAGGGTGCTTTCTCACCCCACCTTGTCAGATGACTCACAACCACATATAACTCCAGCTTCAAGGAATCAGACACCATCTTCTGGCCTCCACAAAAAGTATACTTGTGTACATGCACAATGACATGTATACACATAATTTTATAAAATAAAAGGATGTTGTGGATTTAGTACTCAATGGCTGCCTTTTAGCTTCAGGACATGCCTCTTGTGAGGCTCTGAGAGTATAACCACTCTTCTCTTCTCAGCTCTGTCCTGTTCCAGGTTTCTGACTTGCTTTGCTTCTGGTCTGCTGCTCCAGTGATTCTTGGGGATCTCTGTGATTCCTAGAGTTACTTAAGAAATGATGTTAGAGAATAGTCAATATAGTGTTTCAGGAAGTTTTGTTGTTTTAGCCTTAGTATGAATTTTTTACCTTTTTTAACCAGGTTTTAAAAGTTTGTTTTTTTCCAGTATTTACTGTTCAGGGAATAAGAAGGTAACCATTTGATCTTGGGAGAGAATAACGTGCACTCAAATAATCGAGCACAATTTCTATGAACCAAATACATCTGTAAGAGCAGATACCACTGTTGACCTATTTTTGGAAGAGCAAGTTGGGAAAGCTAAAGTATTAGTTCAGAGTGTGTGTAGATTTAGGTCTGAGTTCTCTGTACACTGTGGTGCTTATTTTAAGCATGTGTTCTAGAATTGGCCTTCTGTTGCATCTTGGGAGCTTCATTTGGTTGTTTGGGGGGCAGTTTCCCCGCTCAAGAATACTGTATGTTAGTGTGAAACTGTCTTTACCATTTGATATTTTCCCAGGGTGTTACCCTGACAGACCTTCAAGAAGCAGAGAAGACTTTCAGCAGGTCAAGGGCAGAGAGACAAGCTCAGGAGCAGCCTGGTGAGAAGCTTGAAGACCCTGGTGGGCTTGAAGGGAGCACTAAGAAGCAGGAGCCATCAGCTGCCCCAACGAAGGAAGCTGGGGAGGATCAGCAACCTTGGGGCAGGAGTCTGGAGGAAGAGGTGGGCTCTTTTCGCTGGCATGCTCTGCACCACAAGCAGGATTGTTTGGTGAACCTTCATAAGTGGTGGTTTAAATTCAGGTCTGTCTTGCTTCAGTGAACCATTCCTAAAAGACACTGTGTGTTTATAGCTGCCTTTGGTGTGGACAAATCAGAAGGATTTTGGTTTTTTTTTCTTTTAATTTTAAATAGCTTGTTTTACATGTCAATCCCAGTTCCCTCTCCCTCACCTCCTCCCGCACTCCCCTTCCCCACCTCCCTCCCACCCTATTGCCAATTCCTTCCACATAGGGGATATCTAGAGTCTGTCATTTCACTCTGGGTAGGGTCCATGCACTCTCCTAAGAGACCAGGCTGAGAGAGCATCCCTCTTTGTGCTATGGGCACACGATGTCTGTTTGTATTCCAGGGATAGACACTGATCCACAGCTCAGGGCCCCTTAGGTTGCCCAGGCCTTCTCGCTGACACTCACATTTGGGGGGTCCAGATCAGTCCCATGCTGGCCTCCCCGCTGTCGGTCTGGGGTCCAAGAGCTCTCCCCTGTTCAGATCAGCTGTCTCTGCTGGTTTTGCCAGCCCATTCTTTGCCAATTTGCTCATCACTCCTCTCTCTGTCACTGGGTTCCTTGGGTTCAGTTCAGTGATTAATTGTGTGTTTGTCTCTGCTTCCACCAGTCACTGGATGAAGGCTCCCGGATGGTTATAGACATCAAGTTCATTATCAGGAATGGGCATTCGAGGTGGTCTTTCCACTATTGCTTAGCTTGCCAGGATTTCGGTTTTTTAAGTGATCGGTTTTCTGCTCTGATAGTTAACTAATGCTTTTGAGTGAATGTCTTACTATTCTATAAAGAGGGGACATGATATAATATGATGCAAATAAGATTTGTTTTTATGGCAGACACTGTTTTAAGCATTTCAGATATATTAATTGATTTAATCCTCAGGATACCCCTCTGCAATGGATATTATTTTGCCTATTTTATGGATGAAGAAGTTGAGTCTCACAGGTCAAGTAACTTACCTTATACTCTACACATGGAGGAGTAGGCCAGTGAGGATTTGAATGTAGGCTGTCTGCCCTTCCAGCTTGTTCAACACTAATAATCAGTTGTTTCCCAAACTCCTTCGAAGCACTCTTGGGTGTCACCGTCTGTGTGTGCATGCGTCTCTATTGGATGTGGTATTCACAAAGAGGGCCAAGGGTATACTTAGGGCAAACATACCCGTGATTTCAGTTGTAGCTGTTGTCTCTATAATTATCATTACCATTCCTTCTCTCTCAAAAGTGTCCTGATAAATATGATTACTGTGGTGATGAGAGCAGGGACTCTCTCACTTATTGGTACTCAGAGTGCTAAGTTCCAAAAACAGATAGTGCTGTGCTTTTTGTTTGTTTTCTTATTACTTCCTAGCTAGCTGGATGGTGGTGGCACCTACCTTTAATACCAGTACTCAGGATGCAGAGACAGATGGATCTTTGTGAGTTCGAGGAAGGCGTTGTATATAGTGTTCTAGGACAGCCAAAGCTACACAGAGAAACCCTGTCTAATACTGAGTACTGGTTTCCAGATAGTGTTCAGGTTCCTAACACATTGTCTAAACCCTCAGCATCCTGTCTGAGGCTCAGTGAAGTTAGCTTATTCAAGGTCACATAGTTACTACCTGCAGAAGTAGACTCAAAGACAAGTTCTATCTGACCCTCAAACTTGCTTGTTTCTGACTTTGTGACTTATAAATTAAAAGTATGTGACCTCTACATTGTGAACTTAATTTATAGTTAGAATTTTTATCTTGAAGAATTTTCAGTTAATTAAGCTAAGGCTAATTGTTCTGTGTTTTAACTCTCAGGAAAAACATTCAAAGGGGAAAATAGAAATTTGCAAAAGCTTCAGGAAAGCAGGAAGGTAGTTGGTGGTACAGCCTTGCCTCGTTTGTGCCAGGCCGTGATGCCCAGGACATGAAGTGAGCTGCTCAGTGAGTCATGTGGCACTTGGTGGAGTGTCCTGACAGTGCTGGAGTGGTCATATTTGCTCTCTGTCCTCAGGTCATTGCAGCACTCTTGTTTCCTCTCACTTCTGAGCTTTTTTACTTCCCATGTACGCTGTCTTAAAATCAGCATTTCTTTTCCCATTTTCAAGGTCAAAAGACTTTTTATTATTAATCTGAATTATTTAGTGCCCTTTGGTCACTTTAGGTACAGTTTGTCTCAACTACTGTGGTCATCCTGGTATCCTTCGAATAGAATTCCAGAAGCTTTTGATTCCTGACCACTTACTAACTCTAATTCAGCTGATAGATGCCTATTGAACATCACTGTTACTAAGTCTCCTTCATATTGGAAAGGCCCATTCTGAGGAAGCCTGCTGTCTTTATCCTTTGGTTGAACTTGACCACTAAAATCTCATCCTGTGGACTATTTCCAGCCTGTCTATCGTCGCCTAAGGTGTCTAGCTCAACCAGACAAGCCCACAACACCGGAGTCTCCTTCTGCATCAAGACCTTTACTCTACACTAGTTCTCATCTACTACGGACAAGTAGAGCTTCAGTCCCTGATTCTCAGAATTCAGAGACCACTATTAACGCCACAGCTGCAAAGGAAATGGACAAGAATGGTATGTATAGTTTCAGAAGCCACTACCCAGTGTGCATGACCCAAATTTTTAAGATCCACATTCTGTGTTATCTTTGAGCAGAAAAAGAAGGAGATGATTTGGATGATCAGTCCTCTAGCAGGCTGTCTATCCGGGAGAGGAGGCGACCTAAGGACCGGCGAAGAGGCACGGGCATTAACTTCTGGACAAATGATGTAAGTTTATTGTTCTATACAGGGCACGCGATAGCGCCTATGGCTTTCAGCCTCTTCATTGAGGTCAAAAGAAAGAGCCCCATTTAGTGCCATGGCTCTCATAGAGATAGCAAAGAACTTTTACTAAGAAAGAGAAGACTCCACTAGTGTGGCACTCATTTGGTATGTTTCTGCTAAGTGCATAGAGCAGTACTGAACACAAAGTAAACATTCTGCCTGATAAAGAATTTTGAAAGCTGGAGATTTACAGCTATCATGTAAGCAAGTGGATAACTATCTTAATACTACCTATAAGCCATGGTTGAGCTGTTTTTAGGATGATAAGAATTTTGAAGGAAGGGTCTGGAGAGATGGCTCAGGGGCTAAGAATATTTGTTCTTTCAGAAGAACCAGGTCCAATTCTCAGTACCCACATACTAGCTCACAGCCATCCCTAACCCTGGTTCCAGGGATATAATAGTCACACATATGGTACACATACTTGCATTTTGGCAAAACATTTAATGTAAATGTTTTGTAAATGTAATGTAAATAAATAAGTAAATGTTTTCCATTTTAAAAGTATTTCAAAGGGCTTAAAACCTGTAAATTGACGCAGGTTTAATCTGACTCCATTTTACCTTTCTGGAGGGAAAAGGATCAAAGAGTAGCAAACAGGTCACCAGTGCTTACTAAGCACAGATACACACAGTACTTCAATGCACTCCATGCATAGCTGCTTCTAACCTTCTCATTCAAGCCTGGTACTAGCATTTTTTTAAACAAAGTGGCCATACTCTAAACCAGAGACCCCTGGTTCCTAATGACCCATTTGAAAGTTAGATAAAACTATTCAGCAAGACAAGAAATGTAACCGTAGTAGTCACTCATTACAACTGTCTTTTAGCAAAGATGCATTGCCCTGTCTTAGGACTAAATTGATAGTGTTTTGTTTTTTCCAGTTTTGGGGATAGAACTTGCACATACTAGACAAACAAACACTCTACCAATAAGCTGCATCCCCAGACAATAGGCTGACAACTTGACAGAGTGAAATGAAGTCATGTTTTACCTTTTTACCACTGTGGTTGGTTTGACATTTTTGACTACAGTGATGTTTCTAAGTCCCCTGCTTGTGACAGCTATTGAAAGTGGCAGTAGTGGCATCACTTGGCTTTCAGTTTTTATTGCCCACATTTGAAATGCCAAGAGTTGTGATTGATAGGAACTGACCTTGTTTTCAGAGAGGTTTGTGGGTATAACCCTTTGTCTTTCCTCCTCTTTCCATTCAGGAGGATGAAACAGATGTCTCTGAAGAGGTCAAAGAAAAATGGGTAAGTGACAAACTGATGACCCAGTCCCTTTAGGGCTTAGAGTTGCTCCTTGGCATATAGTTATTGGATATGAGCAGATCTTTGGGAAATGGGTTGAGGGTGACGATGAGCAGTGTGGCAGGTGCTTGTTGGTTCTACTTTTTCCTGTGCTGTAGCTGGCCATTCTCCTGAGCATCTTTCCTGTATCTGCTGTGCTAGCTGCCCGTCGTCAACGCCCACATAGGCTCCATATTTTTCTCTTTGGAAGAAAAAAAAAGAGACCAGCTCCCAGTGGTTCTTTCCTAACAGAGAACATAAACATAGAGAATATAAAAATTTGAGTCTATTTCAAAGTTATTTATATTTGTCTTTGAAGTGAGAGTAAGCACCTCACCTCTTTTGTAACTTGCCCCTTTGAAGCCTGGCATCCAATTCCTCCTTGCCCTGAAAGGCCTACACCCAACATTCCTCCCTGAGCTACTTTGATACCTCTGAATACTGAGGTATTATTTGCAAGAAAGAGGGAATTTGGTTTATGCCAAATTAATATATATCTGTGTGCTTTACTTATCAAAGCATGTAAAATCATAGCCTCTTAGTAACAACTAGCTAATTTTTATCAGTAGAGACATAAGTAATAAATTATCATTGTTATATCTCAATAGTTAAGATCCCAAAGAGTAACTCTATGGTGGTATATGTTTGCAATCTCTTATGAGTCTATGGCAGGAGGATCACAAGTTTTTTGGTTTTGAAGTGTGTGTGTGTGTGTGTGTGTGTGTGTGTGTGTGTGTGTGTGTGTGATTGTTTATGTATGCCAGCAACTTTCTAGATTCTGTAAGGCAGTGGTTCTCAACCTTCCTAATGCTGTGACCCTTTAATACAGTTCCTCTTGTTGTGGTGACCCCCAACCACAAAATTTTTTGTTGCTAATGCATAACTATAATTTTCTTACTGCTATAAATTGTAAATATCTGTGTTTTTCAATGGTCTTAGGTAACCCCTGTGAAAGGGTCATTCAACACCCAAAGGGTTCATGACCCACAGGTTTAGAACTGCTGCTTTAAGGGATTTGGAAAGGCTTCTGGAGACAGCAAATTTCCTTTGGGGAACTATGCTTAAACAGAGAATCTGAGTTATGGATTGCAAAGCACTGGAAAGGACCATAATCCCTATAGGGTTAATACAGGACATTTAGATCAAGGAATTACAAGGAAGGTTTTGTTGTCATAGGGTGTCTTGTGAGTAAAAATCTCTCTAAACTAACGGGCACTGGAAAATCCTAGCCTTTGGTACATTTAAGAATTAAAATGGTCTTGATACAGTGCTTCTTAGGGAATTTCATTTTAAGACTGTTGGATTAAAACCAAGGAAAAGACTTTCTGGTTTTGTGTAGAAAAGCATGGACTGATAAGGTTGGACACAGAGGTCATTTGTCAGACTAAAGAATATTCCATTTATCCAATTATTTGTGTCATCTACTGGTGTTTACCATATGTCAGACAGACTCCAGTGTTAATCTAAACAAGCTGTAAGCACCCTAATACCTCCAGATGGGTAACTTTGCATGTGTGTAGGTCAGCTTAGGGTTGGGTCAAGCATTTGCTGGGAAGTGGCATCCCCCACACCACTCAGAGTTCTGCCAAGGAAAGTCTGCTGATGGGTCAGCCTAGGTAAGGCTGCCTGTTTAAAAGTCTTACGCTTGCTTTTTCCTTTACTTGTTGTTTGTTTTCCTCCCTGTTGCACTCTTTGCTAATTCTAGTAGACATTCTCCATGTGGGCCCGCAGGAAAAATATCTGGTCATTGATGGCCCAGAATAAATCCTACCTAAAGACAGCCAGTGGTACCTAATGATTTTTAGGACCAGTCTCTCTCTTTCCTATACTATACTGACTATTCATTAAGCAGTAAAGTTGACTTGGTTCTGTAGCAGTCAATGTGCCAGTCAAAAGAGGGTCATTCTGTTGAAGTGTCACTGTAGCTAGTCAGTATGAATACTGTGAGAAGCCAGTGTAGTTCTTTCCTCTGTTATTGGTTCATTGAAATTATATCTGCTATTGAGATTATACCACATCCTGTCTCCTCTCTCTTCCTAAAGTGGTGATACCTATTATTTTTAAAGATTATGGCATCTGTTTTTCAACTGAAATATAATTTATAATCAATAAAATGCATAAATCTAAAATGCACTCCTGGGGGAATCTTGACAAGTATCTATCACCCAGCAGGTTGTAGAACTTTTCCAATCACCTCATAAAGTTCTCTTTTGTTCCTTTCTAGTTAATTCTTTGACCCAAAAGGCAATCATTTTTTGATTTGTCATCATAATTTTGTATGGACTCATCCAGCTATATTTAATTTTAAGAAGCAAGCGTCAGTGGTTACTAATCCTACTATATTCCTCCACTTGGGATTGGAACAAAACGATTCCCAATATGACTCTATCCTCTCTTTTTAAGTATTTTAAAAGATTCCTTAGTGTCTTGCTACATGGCAGTAACAACTGCATGGCTAAGAAGGCCTTCTGTGTAACCCAAGCTCTGCTAACATCACTAAAATCCATTTCCTTTTTTAGGTACTTATAAAAATGTAACTAAGATTTATTTACAGATGAGACTCAAAGCCAAGGATAGCACTGATGTTTTCTCATGTACAGAATAGTTGATGAAGAGATGAGTCACATGTTGTTGTTCTTGTGACCCTAGGAAACACAGTGAGAAGTCTGTGAGCCTTGCTTAAGCTAAGCAGAGTAAATGGTTATGGTCAAAACATACCCCACTGGTAAATCTACCAGCTAGTGAAACTGACAAGGAATATGTAATTTGAAATCTTAGTACCTCCTTGACACATATGTTTAAAGGAATTCTGTTTCATTATCCACAGTAGGTATGTAGCAGGTAGTCTCTAGAAATCTTTAGATATCTTTTGTATTACTAAGTAAAAAAAATGAATTTAAATGTTAATATAAATATCTTTATATTCAGAAGTGTGCTTAATGTATAGTAGTCCTCCTTTGTCCATGGGATGGATTTTCCAAGGGAGGGGGCCTACATGAGGAGCTGCTTAAAATTACAGATAGAACTGTATTGTACCTATACTATGTTTTCTCTTACGTACCTATGATGAATTTTAACCTACAAGTCCTTCATAGTAAACAACAATAAAACTGTATACCGAATAATATGACCAACTCACTAATCTTATATTTTCAGGACATTACTTAGTAAAATAAGGGCTACTCGAAGACAGACACTTCAATCTTGATGTCTTAAAGGTTGATCCGATGGCTATGAAGGCTCCTAAATGACTAATGGGGGAATATGGCAGGTTCTGAACAAAGAGATGATTCATGTTTCAAGCAGGAAAAATCAGGGTGCTGTGAGATTTTAATCACAGTACTCAAAACAACACATATTTTAAAAAACATGTTCATTGGCTAATTTGGAATTTCCATTTACTCTTTTTGAGGAGTCTGTGAGTAGCTATACCCGTGGAAAGCAAAACTGCAGAAAAGGTTTGGGTGGCTGTTGTAGCAATGACAGTCTAGAGTGTCTGCTATGGACCAAGCAACCATGGGCACACTTGAATCCTTTCCATCTGTCCTTACCTTCGTTTTGGCCTGTCTTTTGGGTGACTTGAAGTTTGCTTGTTTTTTCCTATCTTCTGGGACAGTCTATTCCCAGCCCAGTCCTGTTGTATAACTGACTCTATCACTAGAGGGCACAAGTAATCAGCAGAGATGTTGGTGAGCAAGCAGAATAATGCTCTAAAAAGAAGAGCCACAAACAAGCTGCTTTTGCTTTTAAAGACTTGTTAAAGAAGCCAATTCAATATAGTAAAGATATTTGCCTTACAACTGCTTGTATCATGAGCTACAAGATAATTTACAGATAATTTGGTTCAAGAACTTAATGGCACCCTTAAGAAAACTAAGACCCAAACACACAATTAATCACTGAACTGAACCCAAGGAACCCAGTGACAGAGAGAGAGGAGTGATGAGCAAATTGGCAAAGAATGGGCTGGCAAAACCAGCAGAGACAGCTGATCTGAACAGGGGAGAGCTCTTGGACCCCAGACCGACAGTGGGGAGGCCAGCATGGGACTGATCTGGACCCCCCCAAATGTGAGTGTCAGTGAGAAGGCCTGAGCAACCTAAGGGGCCTTGAGCTGTGGATCAGTGTCTATCCCTGGTATACAAACTGTCTTCGTGTGCCTATAGCACAAAGAGAGATGCTCTCTCAGCCTGGTCTTTTAGGGGAGTGCTTGTACCCTACCAAGAGTAAAATGACAGACTCTAGATATCCCCTATGTGGAAGGATTTGACAATAGGGTGGGAGGGAGGTGGGGAAGGGGAGTGCGGGAGGAGGTGAGGGAGAGGGAACTGGGATTGACATGTAAAACAAGCTATTTAAAATTAAAATAAAAAATGATAAAAAAAAGAAAACTAAGACCCAAAGAAGCAAGTTATTTGGAGACACGAAATCTCAAGGTGATCCTATGGCCTGCATCAGGGAACCTTTCTTACGTGTCAGTAGTGACGCACACCTGAAAATATGGCTTACATCCTTTGCTATACCCTATTCATCCGTTTGGAATTTTTGCCCAGCAGGTTACATGCTTGAATTGACTTGCTAGTAGCTTCTGACATCCTCAAGTGTAGAAACACTTTACAGTACTTAGAAGCTATGCAGAGTATTAAGACTCAGTGGGTGAGACCATCACTATTCTTCTGCTGTGCTTTGCATAGATGGGTAGCTAGTTCTGTCGGGAAGTAGGAATTATTTAGTTAGTAGAGTTCACCCCTACCTATAATCCCCCCTGAAACTTTTTTTTTTTGTTTTTGTTTTTGTTTTTTTGTTTTTTTGAGACAGGGTTTCTCTGTATTGTTTTGGAGCCTGTCCTGGAACTCGCTCTGTAGACCAGGCTGGCCTCGAACTCACAGAGATCCACCTGCCTCTGCCTCCCAAGTGATGGATTTAAAGGCATGCGCCACCAACTCCCGGCCCCCTGAAACTTTTTAAAGAGAACCAGATGATACTCAATCCAAACAAATTCATTGAAACTTTACTCTCTAAGAAAGCAACAGAGTCTTAATCCCGGATGGAACTAGTAGATTGAATTAATAACCACCCTTAAAATACATTGTTAATTTATGGATTCAAGGTACTTGCCTGTTCTAGATAACTGTTGGCCTGCTAGTGGAAAGATTGTTGGTAAGGTCCTCTAAAAGAAGTAAGCAACTTAATGTAGGCATTTTCCAACTAAATAAATGAGAGAGTACAATTTAAATTTGCTGGCAAGGCTTAGTTCTGGATGTTAACAAGAAATCGATGTCCCATAAATGTCTGCAATGCCAACCACTAAATGCACATTGTATTTTGTGCTGCTCCCTTCCCTCTAGTTAGATAGAATCTTCCTGTTCTTTCATGCAGTAAGTGCTCTTAGTACCATTTGTGGTCAGGCATTTCTCTACAGTCTGAGGATACAACAATAAACAAAAGTCCTGTTCTCGTACAATTTACTTTCCAACAAGAGAGGCCAGCAATAAATAAATTCTAAAAGTAAATAGATGATAAGTGCTATGGAAAAAACAGAGTAAAGAGAAGCAGAAGTGTCACGTGGACCAGAACTTCACATTATAAATAGGGCAATCATATTAGGCTGCATTGACAGACCGTGATTTGAGCTCAGATTGAAGGATGTTAGATGGGAAGCTATATTGGACAGATGAGGGTAGGGTAAAAGCAAAAGGAACACTCCCAGGGACCCCTAGGCAGGTGTGCCCTGCATGTTTGAGGACAGGTTGAAAAACACAATGTGGCTAGAGCAGAATGAACAAGAAGGACAGACAGAATGGACTGTGTCATTGTAATAGCTTCAGCGTTTGCTTTGAAGCTGTGGTACCTGTTAGAGGTTTTGTTTGTTTGTTTGTTTTTGTTTTTTTACACCAGAGTGATGGGCTTACTTATATTTTATGGATTCTGCTGCTATATACTCTGAGGTGATACCAATGGAAGCAAGAATGTCAATTAGGAGGCTGCTCCCATAATACAGGAAACAGTGGAGGAAGGTGGTTTAGGACCAAGTTGGTGGTAGAAAGATTCTGAAGAGTTTTATTCAGCATGTTTTTGAAACTGGGACCACATAGATTTGCTGTTGGTTTGAATATAGTATGAAAAAGAGAAGTGAAGGTTGACACCAAAGCTTTTAGCTAAGTGTTCTCTAAGGGTGGAGTTTTCTAGCCGAGCTAGAGAATGCCATAGCAAGGACAGATGCGGTAGAAAAAAGGCAGGCATCTGTTTGGGGTTTAGAAGCACTGAGCACATTGAGTTCAACTGATGTATTTTTACATGGAAATATCAAGAGACCTGTTGAATGTGCATCTAGAGCTCGTTAGAGGTCTAGACTGGATTCATAAACTTAGATGTCAGTAAACATACAGATCATCTCTAAAAGCATGGGACAGGATGCAGTTACCAAAATAGTAACTGCAGAGAAGGAACCTAAGACAAAACTCTAGAGCACCCTGAAATTCAAAGCGAGAGGACTAAACTCTCATGGGAGACTAGCCTTGACTCTTAACTTGAAGAATGAGTGAATTTCCCCCATTTCCAAATTAAAAACAAAAAAGAACAGTGTGAGTTGTTTTGGTTTGTTCTCCAATGTGTTTTTTACTTGTGATATTAGTCATACAAACTGCTTGTCCTTTTACCAAAGTGGTGTAAGAGAGCTGAATACCCCCAGAGCCTCTTCTGACACCCTCTGAAACAAAGACCACTGCCTCTCTGCAATGAGCTTGTTCTTAAAGAATCACAGGGGGCTTTGCTGATTAGCCGACTAACCTCTGAGTCCCCTTTGCTTTGTCTTATTTTTCTCAGCTTTATTGTATTTTTTAACTAGCTCTTCCACTTCACTTATGAAGCTTTTCTTTGAGAAACATTTATTTCTAGATGCTACTGAGATTCTGAACTTTGATTTAGCTTGTGGTGGCTCAAATGACCATCGTAGACAGAGTCTAGAACTGAACAACTTCAAAACCATTGAGTTAGTCGTCTCATTTTGAAGATAACAGGGCCAATGCAGTGACTCAGTGGGCGAAAGTACTTGCCACGAGAATTTGATGACCCAGGTTCAATTCCCAGAATCCACAGTGAAAGAGAGCAAACTCCCAAAAGTCGTCCTCTGACCCCCACATGTGCACTGTAGCATATAAAGGCCTGAACACTTTTCCCTGTCATACGCACATATGCTGCAAGGTTAAAAAGAAATACAGGTCACAGCAGAGGTTCAGAGATGAACTAATGCAAGGATGGCAGCATTCCATTCCCAGTTCACACTGCACTCAGTTGTATCTTTATGTCGGCTATTTTTCATGCATATCAGACTGCTGTGGCGGGCAATAGAGCATAGAAGCAGACCCAGGAACAATGTTCCCTGCATGAAAATGCCAGCTGTTTTAGATAAGATACTTCTCTTTGCTTCAGTTTCCTCAATTATAAACTAGAGGATAGTTAGTACCTAGTGTTTGACTTATGTAATAAAAATTAAGCTGGTACATGTAAGTTATTGGTGATTCCTAAGTTCCCAAATCAATCTAGAACATGGCTTTTGGAACTTTTATCAACCTTTAGAATGGTGTGATTGTAAAGTCATCTACTAATTTTCCCTTAAAGAAAAAAATTGTTTGGAGAGTTGAGAAATAACCCAAATTCCTCTATAACTCTAACAAGAATACTTTTATTGTTGTTGGTTTATTTAGTCAGGGCCTCACCATAGAGCCCTGGCTGACTCCTCCACCCTTCTTCCTGCGTGCCGGGAGTATAGACATGCCACCACACCTGGCTTTCTGAGACATTTTGAGGAAGTTTTAAGGTAGAGAGGGGGAAAAGAATGTGTAAAAAAGAAGACTGAATGTTTCACATTTCTCTCAGGGTTCTGTGAGTTTCCAAGCAAATCAAATCCTTACAGATTTCTTTATGGGTCTAGCTGACTTACATTGTTATTCCCAAATTGCTGTTCTGACTTTGCTTTTCTTCTGTGGATTTTCCAGCAATTCTGTCTATACAGGTCTTTACTGGTTTTCTCGTCCCTCCTCTCCAGATGAGTTTGTGCTATTTCTCTAATATTTCACAACTGCTCCTGGCTATTTGCTGGAATTTTTTTCCTCGAGCAGTATTTTTTAATCTTGTTATTTAATCTCATGAAGCACCTTTGTCTGTTCATTCTTTACCACTGGGCAGTGTCTTGGCCTTTCTCCTTTTAGGTAAAATCCTAGGTCTGTTTTGCTTTTTCCTCTCTATTGGGGCCTGATTGCCTAATATGGTAAGGTATTTCCCAGACAAGACTGCCCTGTTGAGCTGGAACAACAGCTTGCCTGAGTTTAAAGACACGGTAGGTAAGCTCTTGGATAGACCTAGTTATTTATGTAGTAAAGTAATTTTTATAGGACACCATATAGCAACCACAATCTTTTTTTCTTGGTAAGATTTTCCCTTGCTTTTAGCAGAGTTAAAAGGATAATGAAATACAGATTTTATTCATTCAACTTCTTTATCTTTTGACAGATAAGGGAAAGAATAATACATAAAAGTATTCAGAATGAGAGCTTTTGAGATGTCTGAGAAATTTGATAACATGATAGTGTTCATAGGATTTTTTAAATAGGGATAGATTTAATAAGCGATGACTGTTGTGAGCAGTTCTCTGGGAGCCAGTCCTAGGGAATTGGCAGGCATTCTGCTTGTGGAATAGCAAGCTGTCCTGGATTTGTGCATTTGTGACAAGGGCAGTTGAGAGCAGAGAATGAGATGGGTAAGTGGCAGTCAACCAGCTCTATCTGGGAAGTTGCTTGCCATCCAGTGTGCACTGAAGAATCTTACTTAGTGGCCACCACCACCCTGACCTGGAAGGATCTTTGCTCTCACTGTACATTTGTACTTGTTTTGTAACTGTAGTTTCTTAAAATACTACAGATCCTATGATTTTCTATATATGGATTGTGCCTTGCTCTAGCCCAGGCTGCATAAACCATCTCAAGAACAAAATTCTTTTTGGCATTTTCCTCTTATGAGCTCCATTAATTTTAGGCCATGCTGTTGCCAAGGGAATCACAGTAATCAAAGCTTACATGTATTCCTTAGAAACCCTGTAAGTTTGGACCCAGTGTCATGTTAGGCCAGTGAATTCTACTTTAATCAGAAATCTTTTTAAAGATTGATAAACTGGCCTTCAAGGTAATTTTTTTGTGCGTCTTTTAAATGTCTTATCTGAAAATGTGGAAGATTTACCCAATTATTTGGAAAAGTTAATTAACCTCCTGACCTTTCCTTTTTCTGCCTTTCTTCTTTCTGCCTCCAGTTGCCTGCAAGGTATTAGCTTGTGTTAGAACCTGTAACCTTACATGTTTTTGTTGGAGGACACTCACGAGCTTGAAATTCAGAGTGGAGTGTTTTTTTATGGTTATAAAAAAGGTAATGCACTTCATTAGAGAAAAATTATGAAGTACAGAAAGCATAAAACTGGTCCTCAAAAGCAGCAGGAGCATTTCTGGAGGCAGTTGTAAAATGTGATGTTTTTAGGGAACATGATGCTGGGGGAGCGTGTGTGCACTTACTGGGAGGAGGCAGATGTGATTTTGTGATGCTCCGTATGAAACAGACTTCCCTAGGAAGTCCTAGAGGAGTCTGAAACTAAAATCATTTAATGTATAAATTCAGTTGGTAGAGGGAAATTGTAAAAATTCAGGCATCACACAAATTAAAGACAATCACACTTAGATTTACTCACCCCTGATGGCAGTTCAATTGGGTAATGAAAGCATTTACAAGAAGTTCTACATCTTCATTTGGCCTCTTCCTTCATAGTAATTATCTAATGTAGCCCAACCTCTGGCTACTTCATTATGCCTTACAGTATTATTGATCTAGGAATTATAAACACATACATTGCTATACTCTGTATGTGTATGTTATATTTTTAAAATTTATGTGGTAGAGGTGTAGCTCAGAAAAGAGGTCATGCATCTGGTTAAATTCATACAACCAAACTAATGTGTGTGCTGGTATGTATTTCATTATAAATTACTCTATTTTATTTGTTTAATGATCTTAGCTAAATTTTATAGCTTCATTTCAGAACAGTAAAGGTGAGGGTAATAAAATATTGGTCATAAAAAGGAAATTTCTTCTGCCACAAAGAATAAGAAAAAAATTGGTCATATTATTTAGACGCCATTATTAACATTCTGGGAAATGGCTCAGTGGGTAATGACACTTGCCGCCAAACCTTGGACCAGCTGAGTTTGATGCCTTGTACCCACATGTAAGGAGAGACTTGACTCTCTTACAAGTTTTCCACTGACCTCCACACATGTGACATTGTTTGTGGGCTTCCACACATATATATGAACACAAGCAAAGAAGTAGAAAAATTTGAAAACACACTTTGATGAAATTCCTGTTTGTGTTTTCCCACAGCATTTCTATTTTTCAGTACATATTTTAAACCAACTTAATGATATTCTTGAGAAAAGCATCATTTTCCACTTGAACATTCCTGAGACCCCATCATTACCATGATGACAGTTTCATAAGGTTGTCTTCAAAGCACTTGGGTTCAAGTCTTTTATCAAAGTAACAGTCTTCTGATGGCTTTGATCATAAGAGAGCCTCCAGGAATAATTGTTCCCCTTTGAGTTGGAGTCTAAGGATTGCCTTGATTACAAAAGTATTCATTTTTTCTGTTGATAGCATGGCTGGAGAGCCTTAACCATGGCTTAGGCTTAGCTAATACTAGAGTTCTAGCCCCATGATTGAGGTTGAAAGCTTAGTGTGGGATTTGAAGCCCCTTCTCAGCAAATGGAGTGTTTATGGATTTGCCCCAGCAGGAATGTTAAGCTTGTGGCACTAACAGATGTTACTTGTAGAAGTGCTATTTTATTTTAGATAGGACCTAAAAGATTAGATAGTTAAAATGTGAAGATGGATGGTTACAAGTTACCAGCTTTAAGTTTTCTTCTACCATCTTGTTGTTTGTCAATCAGGCATATTTAAGAACTAGATAATGGCCACTTAGTAGCATGAATCTCTTAATAGGCAAACCATAGTTTCATATCCAAGTGTGAGCCTTTATACTGCATAAATGTTTATGCACAAGTTCCCTAACAAAGTGTGGGCTTTTAAAAATTCTGGATTTTTTTATGCTTTAGAATTTGAAAAATGTTTTGTTATAAACTTAAACTCTTATACCTCATTCAGTGTCCATGGTTTCAGCTACAGAGCCAAAAGGAAGTGCATTTTAAATATGTTTCAGCTAAACCAAAGCACCATGGCCCATCACCATAGTCCCAGATACTTGGAGGCTGCAATTGCTTTTTGCCAGCTACTGAAGTACATACTGTGGTGTGGAATTCTCACTTTTACTATGCTTCTGAAAAACTTTTAATGTAATAGAAACGCTTTAAGAGAAAAGTAACGGAATTCTGGGACTTTGGAAAAGAAGTGCGGAGTAGGTGAGTTATGGGACTGTCTGCTGTGGGTGAATGGTAAGTTTCTCATTTGCTCAATTGTCAGGTATGGCAATTTGCTGGCTGCAGCCAGGGATTAGATGAGATTGAGTAAAAGAGACAATAAAGTATGGTGGTTAAACTTGAACTTGCACTGAAGATGTAGCTCATTGAAAATAGTTAAGCCTATGCCTGGCATGTGTCAGTCCCTTAGCACTGAAGGAAAATAAAAAAAATAAGCAAACCATTGGACAGAACATTATCTGGCATGTAGTTAGCATTGGTTACTTTAGTGTAGTAATGGGAGTGGCATGATGAAGAAATAGCAACAAGAAACTGGGCTGCTAATGTAGATGTTGGATCAAGAGATGGACAGCTACACAGTTAGATTCTCCACAAGAAATAGAGATTCTGTTACCAAGAGAAGAAAAAGAGATAAAGAAAGAAGATAAAGGAATAATGTACTAGACAGCCTATAACTACCAAGCAGTCCTGTGGGACCTAATCCAGAAGTGTAAGATCTGAAAGGTATCCAGTAGATTTGTCATTTGGGAGAAGGTGAGTGGAATGGAAAGGGAAAACACCACAAAATGATGCCTGCTTTTTGTGACTATCTGTGGGTAATGACTTTGATGAGTATTCTAATGCTAATACCCTTGTATTGGTCGACATTGACTTTGTGGGCAGACCTCCAAGATAGTTTGCTGTTTAAAACAATTCTGGGGCTGTGGAGCTTGCTCAGTGAATTAAGTGCTTGCATGAGGACTTGAGTTCGGATCTCCCTAGAACCCACAGAAAGTTGGCTGTGGTAGCACATATCAGCAATCCCCAGCATGCCTATGACACCAGAAGCCCTGACCCCCGCTAACCTGGCATGTGTAGCAGTGAACAACAAAGAAGACCTGTCTCAAACAAGGTGAGGACTGACACTCAAAGTTGTCTTTCACATAGGTACTCTGGCGTGCATACATCTGCTCCTGCACACGAAGTGCCCCCTCCCCCATACTGAGGCTAAAAAGTTTGAGCAGATCTGATCATTGTGTCATTTGGCTCATTGTGGTTCCATGCATGCCATACTCTAATTTGCTTCCTATCTAATATTCCTCAGCCACATTTTGCTTTCTTTCCTTGTTGACATCAGATAACAGACCCACATTCTTTCCTTCTCCTGTAAGGATGTCCTGACGGAATGGACGACATGCATGCTCGCACCTTAGAGGAGCATCCCACAGTAAGCTGTCACTTGGGAAGGGCTTGTTTGTTGGCTTAGTGAGTGAGGTGAAATGGTCATGGTTAGTCAGGTTCTCAGTATCGATAATACTTCTTAGGCCAACCCTCTTTTTGTTCTTGTCACTGTCCAGCTCAGGGTTACAGAGTCCTTTCATTGTCACAGCCTAATCCGGGATTGAAAAAGTCCATAAAAACCACTGTGCTTATTACTTTTCTTAAAGCTGTGACAAATACCTGTCAGAAACAACTTAAGATTTGTGCTGGCTCGTGTGTTAGAGGGTTCAGTATGTGCTCACTTAACTGTTTCTGATCCTTACCAGAGGCTAAGCATCATGGCAGTAAGACTGTGTGGCAGTGAAGCAGAAAAGGGGTAAATACAAGGGGCTAGTTACAGCTGTAACACCAGGGACATGACTGCATTTCCTCCAGCTCAGCCCACTTGCTAGTTTGTGCCACCTCCCAGTGACGCCATCATATTATGAATTAACCAAGAAATGAGTCACTGATTAGGGCAGAGCCTCCATGATCTAGTATCTGGAAACGCTATTACAGACCCAGGTGTGCTTCACTTATCCTAAAGAGTTTACCTTTTTTTAAGATTTATTGTGTATAAAGTGTTCTGCCTGCATGTGTGTCTGCACACTAGAAGAGGGCCCCAGATCTCATTATAGATGGTCGTGAGCTACCATGTGGTTGCTAGGAATTGAACCTGGGTCCTCTGGAAGAGCAGCCAGTGCTCTTAAGCTCTGAGCCATCTCTCCAGCCCCAGATATTTCTTAATGTAACCAGCACAGACCCCCAGACCACAGTTGTGGAGAGCAGTGTGTAGTTTCTGGGATCATCTAGATGGCTTCTGTGATGGTTATTCTTGGCTGTTAACTACATTCGGAATTCATTAAAACCTCAGTGGCTGGGTACACCTGTGAGGGATTTTTCTTAATTAAATCATTTGAGGTGGGAATATACACCTTTAGTTCAGGTTTTTTGAACTGTAGAGATCTGCCTTTAATCTGAGCCACACCTTCTGCTGGAAGCTTATATAAAGAACATGGAAGAAGGAAGCTTTTGTTCTTTGCTTACTTGCTCACTGGTAAGTCCTACTTCTGGATTCCAACGTCTGTTGAAGACCAGTTAAGACATCCAGCCTAGAGGACTGAGCAGTTATTGGATTCTTGGACTTCCTTTTGGTAGACAGCTGTTGCTTGACTAACTGGACCACAGCCTGTAAGCCACTCTTAAAAATCCCATATAGATAGATGGCAGAGGGGGGATAGTGGGGGATAGTGCGGGAGAAGAGAGAGGAAGATTCATCCTATCAGTCAGTTCTACTAGAGAACCCTGACTGACAGAGCTTTCTAAAGAAAAAGTCCTGGAAGAGCTAGTAGGGGAACCTTATCCTCGCAGCCCTTCCCCTTCCCACGTATGTCATCACTCTAGAGATATTTCACAAACAAAATTATGTAGCAGATAACTGTCATTAAAAAGCTAGACAGTGGAAGTTTTGAACTCCCTACTTAGCTATGAGTGAAAGCATGTGTTGTTATTTCGTGAATGAGCCTGTCCCTGCTAGGTTTTTAGATAGCTCCTAAAGAACTTCCTTTTCATTCTTTTTTGTTCAACATTTTCTTCCTGAAAATATTGTGTGCAGAGGGTTTTTACCCTCTGCAACCTACAGCTGAGCTTCAAGGAGCAAATTTGATTCATATTATAGTTAGTGTTCCTTAGAAAATCATTTCTGGAGGCTAGGTGTGGTAACACACACTAATCCCAGAATTCAGGTTGCAGAGACAGGCTGATTTCTGTGAGTTCAAGGCCAACCTGGTCTACATATTGAGTTCCAGGACACCTGGGACTATACAGAAAGATCTTGTCTCAGAAAAATAAATAAATAAAAAGAAAAAAGTCATTTTAGAATTGCTAATAAACATAAAAAGTTTGCAACCTCACTAAAAAAAAAGCATAAATTAAGACTATGAGGAAGATCTTTTAAAACTAATTGTAACAGACCAAGACTGAAGGATGTAGGTGTGAATATAGTAAATTTGGCATTTTCATCATCTACTCTTGGGAATGCACGTTAATTTCTTTGAGGAAGTAAATGGTCAAACTAACAGAAGCCTGAAATTGATCTAGAATTTCTCTTGATGGAAATGTATTTTTAGGAAATAGTCACACGGGTATAGCTACAAATAATTCTTTATACATAGAACATTCCATCACAAGGTGTATTATATATACACTTATCTCTAAATACTTGGTCATTCCAAAAAAGTTTGAGTACTTACTATGTAGAAGATTTTTAGCCACTGTTGAATAAACTGACTTGGTCCATTTAGCTATTTATGATAGTAGAAAAATTGGAAATAACCTAAATACCCAACATTCTGGCAGTAGCTAAGTTAGAAGTGATTTATTCATGCAGTAAAATACCGTGACTCATAGTTTGTTTTATCACTAGCCATTTGGGGCTTTTTCCTTGGCCAAGAACTCAATATAAAATAGCCCTCAAAACTAAGTTACAGATTGTGTTACACCTTTAATCCCAGCTCTCAAGAGGCAAAGCAAGTGAATTCAAGGCCAGCCTGGTCTACATAGCAAGTTTCAGGCTGGTCAGAGTTACCTGGTGAGATCCTTAACTGTCTCCAAAAAACAAAACAAACAAACAAACAAAAAGCTGAGTTACAAACATAATATAAACAGGATGAAGACTTATAATAAAATATTACTGAATGAACTGGATCCTAAGTCATAGATATGCTATGATTGCATCTGCATATCCCAGGCTGGCCTTGTGCTCTTTATCCTCCAGCCTCAACCTTCTGAGCCTTGGAATTACAGGCATGTGACGCCACACCTGGTATGACTGACTTATGTGGTCTGTCTTCTCTGAATGTTCTTTACTCCCTTGTTATTGTTGTAATTTGTCTTCATAAATACTCTAGTCCTGAAAACTTAGATAAGATTCCCATGAAAATGGAGAATCTTTCAGTGGCTTCTTTATGACTTGAATGAGAATTGCTTGGTTTTTGCTTTTATGTGTGTGTTCATGTGTGAGGGTACACAGGTATGTGCCTGTGCATGCATGCACATGTGTGCAGTGCTCAAAGGACACCCTTGAATGTTATTCCTTGGGTGTTTTCCACCTTTATTTGAGACAGAGTCTCTTACTGGCCTGGAACTTCACTAATGAGCTAGACCAGCTAACCAGTGAATACTTGGGATTTGCCTGTCTACTGCTGCCTGTCTTACCGTCTCTGAAATACCTGCCTTTTTATGTGGGTTCTGGGGATCCAGACTCAGGTCCTCAAGCTTTGCAAGACAAACACTTTCATGGCTGATCTATCTCCTAAGCCCCTAAGTGAGAAATTGTTGGATACTTTCATCTCTTCTTCTGGGGTGAAAATCCTGAACAGTGAACCTTTGTACCGTCTTTGTCCACACCATGCAGCGTGATAGATGCCACTTGCTGTCTCACATTCAGTGGTGTGGATGGTAAGACGTCTTTCAACGTCTAGTTTTTGTTTTAGAGATATAGGGTGTTTTTTTTTTAATGTATCTTTAAAGGGCTGTGAAGATTGCATGAGATGTGGTACATACTACATCGTATGTTGAACCACAGCCACACTTGTATGTACTACAAGCTGCATGCGTCATGCGCTGGTTTTTGATTTCTAACATACTCTTTCTGTTCAGGGCTCTGCTCTTACCCTGCTGCTCTTTGCTGTCTTTTCTGTATTTCTGTCCATGTAACTGCATGTGCAGGGCCAGTTTCCCCTGTTCCGTGAGTTTGCTGCATGCTTCTCCGTTTGTCTCCGTCTGTACTCTGATCAAGTCAGTTTGGGGTTTATTTATTATATTTCTGTTATCTTCCCAGCTGTCAGTGACTGCTCTTGTAGAGGACCCGGGTTCAATTCCTAATAGCCACAGCATCTCACAACTGTTGGTAACTCCAGTTTCAGGGGATCTCTTGTCCTCTTCTGTCCTCTCTGTGACCTCTTCCCATACACATAAAAATAAAAGTAAATAAATCTTAAAAACAAAACCCTTAGATTATGTCTATATCTATGTAGAACTTCACCCAGCTTCCCACATTGTCCTTACAGAATGGTGACCAAATAAAGCCAAGTATGTGGTGATTCTGACTTCCACCCGACTTAAAGATTGATTTCAGGAGTGTTTGGGGGTTTGCTTTAATTGGAAAATTATTTATTCAGCAGACTGAAGGATGGCAGAGTCAGCCAATTTCTATAACCTCACAGTCCCAAACTGTGAGGTTACAGAAAAACCAGTTGAAAAGGTGCTTTAAAAGTTCTTCTAGCCCGCTCCCTATTTTGCAGATGAAGAGCTGGGGCCCTCTAAAGGGGTGTAGTTCCTAATGCCTTGGTGGGGGAAAGTAGATGAGTGTTGTGAGTTCCCATGCAGCATTCTTTCCAGTGTGCTTATGGCTGGCTTCCAGGCACAGGACTGACTGCTGGTTGGTGCTTATGACAAATCCTGCTAACTGCACTGGTTCTTTGTGGGCTCAGAAAAGCACCTACTGCTCTGGTTCAGTCTGATTCCATTCATGGGAGGCAGTAGCAGGAAATGCACAGGAGGTTTGCGCTGTTAGTCTGCTGCTGCCCCAAGTTTCTTACCTTTTTAAAAATCAGCTTCCTGCTACTTTTGAATTTTTTAAAAATAAGTGTGATCTATTTCAATGCAAATTTTACCAAACCTTCAAGGAACAAGTCTACTTGTAGGAAGTATTTTGGAGACTCAAAAGAAGAAAACTAAACTGGGCATGATGGCTCACACCTTTAACCCCAGCACTTGTGAACCCCAGCCCTTGCCAGGCAGAAGGAGATATATCTCTGTGAGTTTGAGGCCAGCCTGATCTGTAGAGCAAGTTTTAGGACAACCAAGGCTACACAAGAAATCTTGTCTCAAAACAAAACAACAACAACCAAAAAAAAAAAAAAAAGGAAGATGAAACTAGAGTCCACACCAGGTTGTCTTGATTAGTGCTTACTTAGAAACAGTAAAAGGATCCAAGAAACAAAAACTGAGTACTTTCCGACATCTGACATTCCTAGGTGATGTGTTTCATGGGATGGAACCTAGGACTCTGTGATCTTTCTGTATGCTTAATCACAGACTCCATTGCTCTTTGATTGCATTTGCAATGGTGGACTTTAGGTACTTATTATGTTGGTGATGTGGAAAAGTTGCTCTTTCGTTTATTAGAATATACTAACTAAGCATGCAGAGATTGACTCATGATCTTAACTCCAGTAATACATTGTTACCATCACCCCAGTCAGCTATCCCAGATAAATAGCATGGCATGGTGCACCATACAGGCTGCTTAGAATAGATGGTTCACTCAGTTTAGCTTCTGCCTGACCTTTGTACTCAGCATAGTATGTGATTGTCTGTGTGCCACAGGCATCATGAAGCTCAATTCTTTCCTATATTGCTTGCTGAACAGCAGCTTCCAGGACTCTGATTAATTTGATTCCCACATTGGTCCTGTTTTCCACAAACATTACCATGCCTCATGAACGTCTCAAGTGGTGTTTCTTAGAGAAATGCATGTGTAGCTCTCACACTCTGCAAGTGTTTGCCTCAGCATGATTGTGTTTATATAGAATTACATTGGCTTTGCATTGTGGGAAAGACAGAGTTGACAGGACCATTAACTTGTGTACTCTGGGAATTGTTTCTCCCTCCCCCCATAGCTGGCTAGAGGAGTGCTGTTTCTGAATTATGATGTGGAGTTGAAATGTAACTTTTAAAGTATGTACTATGCAGAGTTTTCTTTACTTCCTATGAACCACAATATTCTGGAAACATCAGAAATATTTTTCTTTCAACCTTTCTTTCTTGTGATGGCTCCGGTATGTTGAACTTTGGTTTGGTTTTGTTTGGGTGGGCTCCCTGTATCTCAGGAACAGTAGAAAATGTGGGGGTTTCATACAGGCTGGCCATGTAGCCCGGCTGTATGTCCCAGGCTGGCTTGAGACTCACAGTGTTCCTGGCTTGACCTCCCAAGTGTTAGGATTATGGGTTGTATTGTGTGGCTGGCAGGTAGAAACATTTGCATCATCTCCACAGGAACAGCCATGTTTTTCAAGCCAGAACCAAAGCTTTAACCTGTGAGAAAAGTCTAGGGAAGAGCACACTGATCTTCATTAGAAATAGGACAGACAAAAAAGGAAATGTTCAAGCTTTTAATTGACTCAGAAAAACAGTTTAAGAATAAGAGAGGTTGGAGCATTGGCAGTTAAACCCGGCTGTAGCCGTACAGTAGCATCTTTATCTACTTTCATTTTTGTTTGGAGGTCTAGGTGATTGCTATTTTATTTGTCTCTCTTCTCTTTCTTTTTTGATGCTGTAAATTGAACCCAGGGCCTTGAGTGTGTTGGATACACACTCTACCACGTAGCTGTTCTACAGTACATGAGCATGGAGATAAAGCATGGTATACTGACAACTAATAAAACATATGTGTCAACAGTGTCTGCAAAGCAGAGAGGGTGCATGCCAGGTAACTGTAGCCGGAGGGTTTTGTTAAAGCACTTCATTCTCTAATTGTTGTTCCCACCACTTTTGGTCAAATATATAAGCTTTCAAGTCATTTAACAACATGTAAAATTAAATGAAGCTAATGACAATTTTGGAACTCGAATTTAAATAGGATTTGTAATTTATTTTTCAGTCTGAGATTATGAAGCTTCTGTGACTATAACTTTAAGTTACAAATTTTACCTTCCAAATACATGAGTCTAAGTTTTAGAATATTTTAATTGGCACATTATTTTGCCAAATATAGAGATTATAATACAAAGTACTTGTCACAGATATCTTTGTCCTAAAAATAGATTTTTTTCAGATTATTTGTGTATTTTTTGCACTGAAGAGCAGCAATCTAACCTAGGGTCTTGTACATCCTGGGCAAGCACTCTACCATTGAGCAACACACCAAATTCAAACGAATCCAAATTGTAATTCAGTATTGTGAAGATTTGAATAAGAATGACCTCCATAGGCTCATATATTTGAATGCTTGATAACCAGAGAGTGGATTTGTTTGAAAGGGTTGGAAGGATTGCATGGTGTGGCCTTGTTGGAGGAAGTGTGTCACTGGGAGTAGGCTTTGAGGTTTCAAAAACCCATGGCAGCCCCAATCTCCCCTCTCTCCCTCTCCCCATCTCTATCCTTTACCTATGGATCAGGATGTAGCTCTCAGCTACTGCTCCAGCACCATGCATGCTGCCGTGCTCCCTATGATGATAACAGACTAAACCTCTGAAACTGTAAGCAAGCCCCCAATTAAATGTTTTCTTTCTTAACAATTGCTTTGGTCATGGTATGTCTCATAGCAACAGAACAGTGATTAAGACAAGTATCTTTCTCCTTGACTTTTTACAGTGACTTGTGGTATTACATATGTATGATGAGCTGGATAGATTAAACTGTATAATCTCATGAATTTTGAGCTGTGCATGCACAAAGTCTCTGGATATCTATGCTTTTAACAAAAGTCTCAGATAAATCATACACTTTAAAAATATTTTTTTTCATTTTATGTGTGGTTGTACACATATGCATGCCTGAGCGCTATAGGTCAAGGGACAGCTTGTGGGAAGTGGCTCTCTCCTCTCATCATGTACATTCTGGGGATCTAACTCAGGTTATCCACTTAGCAGTAAGTTCCCATACTGAGCATCTCCATGCCCAGGCATATACTTTATTTTGGGTTTCATGACAAGGTTTCTCTGTGTAAAAGTCCTGGCAATCCTGGAACTCGCTCTGTAGACCAGGTTGGGCCTCGAACTCACAGAGATCTGCCTGCCTTTGTCTTCCAAGTGTAGGGGTTAAAGGCGTGCACCATCATCACTGCCTGGTTGAGTCATATACTTTTAAGATACTTACTTTTTTCCAGACAGAGTTTCTCCGTATTGTTTTGGAAGCTGTCCTGGAAATCGCTCTGTAAACCAGGCTGGCCTCGAACTCACAGAGATCCTCCTACTTCTGCCTCCCGAGTGCTGGGATTAAAGGCATGCGCCACCAATGCCTGGCTTAAGCTACTTGCTTAAGTGTATTTTTGAATTCTTTAGGAAACTGTAGCTTTTAAATCCCATTAAAAAAAACTTTTGTTGCTTTTAGTTTTATCAAAAAGATTAAATTTATCCTAAGCAATTTCAGCATTTTTTTTCTTATCAGAGTACAATGAGTATTTTGGCAGGCTAATTCTTTATTAGGATCTCTCTACAGTACAGAGGACGTGCAAATTTCCAGACTGACCTCTTAAATACCAATATGTCACCAGAGTTTATTCTGGCTCCCTGGCCCTTGTGATTCCCACCAAAAGAATTTAGACCAAGCAGAGTTTATATCTAGACTATGGCAGAATAAAGCAGAACACACCCTGAAGTGTAAGAATGGATGATGACCAAAGAGACCACTACAGAGAAGAGCACACTTAAGGGATGAAGTAGACAATGCCAGAGGGACCACTATGTTGATATTTAATTTGGGTAGGTGGTATGCCCTTTCTAAGCTGTTTTTCCGGAGGAACTGTGTCCTGTTCTGTTAGTTGAAAGGTCTGTTTGTTTTAACTCTTACAGAAGGACCAATGGTATGTCTTTGTTCTTTATCAGAACAAAGGTTCATGGCCCCTGGAACCAGGTTTAAATATCTACTCAAGGTCACCCTCAGCCAGTTTGACACCAGCTAGGCTATATAAGATCCTGTCTCAAGAGAAAAAGTTATTTCCTAATAATCACCAGGCAGTTCATGTCTTCTCCCAGGATCAGAGAGAAGACTTAAGTCTTATTCTTCTGACCATAATTAGTGACTATAGGTCACTGTAAAGTCCTTGGCTTGCAGGCTGTTTGAGTATGAGGCTGAAATCCAGTCCTAAAATCTTCCAGGCTGACAATAACCTAAATAGCTGCCTAACACTACCCTTTCCCATCATGTGACGAGTGACCTCACATATATTTACATGTCTCTGTAGTAAGCATTCTCTCTCCCTTGAAAACATCTACTTCCAACTTTACTGTTGTTTTTTATGTGAAGTTTCTAAAGATATTGAGAAAGGAGAAGAAAGCTAAATGTTCACATGAAAAAAAAAGTAGCTTTTCACAAATGCTTGCCTTTCTGTGCTGTTGCTAAATGTCAATTTAATTACAAAACATGAGACTCAGGACAGAGGATATGGTATTGTCCATAAAATTCTTGCTGGCATCCTGTTTAAAAAAAGAAGTAGCCGCCCTGTGAAGTGATGTGCTCATGTAATCCCAGAGCTGCTGAGTAGACGGACAGAAGGATCCTTGGAGCTTGTTGGCCAGCCAGTCTGCCTGATACACACATGCCCCTCATGAACCAATTCCAGGATGAGTTTGCAGAGTGATTTTCCTTAAAGGGCTTCTTTTCTTTTTACTTTTTTTTTTTTTTTTTTTTTTTGGTTTTTATGAGACAGGGTTTCTCTGTATTGTTTCGGAGGCTATCGGTCCAGCCCGGCCTCGAACTCACAGAGATCCGCCTGCCTCTGCCTCCCGAGTGCTGGGATTAAAGGTGTGCACCACCACCACCCGGCCGGCTTCTTTTCTTTATAATTTCTTACCATTAAATAAGTTCCTGAGATTTAAACTTTCACAATAGCACTAGGATATGATTTTTTTTAAACTTCATGACAACAAAATTGGGGATGTTTTATAAGCAAAAAAAAAGTTATTGTGGGCTGAGGAGTTGGTTCAGTAATTAGAGTACCTGCCATGGGAACATTAAGACCATTCCCAGAGCCCCTGTAAATGCTGGATGCGCATGACAACTGCCTGCAGTTCCAGCACTTAGAAGATGGACACAGACATCCCTGGAAAGCTGGCTGGCCACACTGCCCCATAATGTGCAGGTCTGGCTTCAGTTGAGAGAAACCAAGCAAGGAAGAATCCAACAGCAACCTTGAAACCACCACATACACACACACACATCCATACCCATTTACACACACGTCTACACATGTGTGCACATGGTTGTGTACACGTACACACGCTTCATCTGGCCAAATTTGTAAGCCCTGTTTTGCTTTTTCTCTCTGTGGCTATCTTTCCCCTTAAGATGACACAGTCTCCTTCCCTTACTCTAACGCCCACCAGAATGCACACAAGATTTTTAATGGTTGTGTTTCTTGGTCTGATTTTTTTTAGCTTTTATTGCCTTTTTATAAAGAATATAATCTGAAGCCCTTTATTAGTGGCTTATCTCTGCTCTGCATTTCCGTGCATGTGTAGTGAAGGGCAACCCTGGAATGATTCATTCCAAAGGAGTAACAAGGGCAAGAGATTCCTTTGTGATTAAATCCCTCATGTGCTTTTTCTCACCCATGAGCAGCTGTGTAGAGGAGTCATTATTAGTTGTGTGCTATCATCACTAATCTTGCCCATCCCTGCCAAAGGGGAGGATTTTTGTGACACATAAACCAAAGTAGAGGATTAAAATGGGAAAATAGAGCTGGAGAGATGGTTCAGTGATTAAGAGCACTTGCTTCTCTTGCATCCATATGGTGGCTCACAACTCTCTGTTACTCCAGTTCTATGGGATTCAACACCTTCTAGCCTCTGTGGGCACCAAGCACATGCATGGCATTTGTACATACATGTAAGCAAAGTACTCAAAACATAAAAATAAATTTTTAAAATGGAAAAATAGAAAGAGGAAATTGACAAAGAACCTCTTCCCTTCGAAACTTTTCATTCCCCTTCATCCCTCAAACATTATCTGCAGCCTTTCTAGATGCCTAGCAATAAAATGCCAGTATAAATGCACAGACCAGTGAATGACACTCTCACAGACACCGGGCCTCTTCTGATTTGGCTCTGTGCCATCAGAAGCTTTAAAAACAACTTATTTAGGCTTGGAAATGCCACTCAGTGTTTGAGTACTTGTGTAGCATGTACAAGGTCCTGGGTTCAAGCCCCAGCACTTCAACCAAACCGCAACAACAAAAACCAGGTTATTTGTTTAGTATAAGATCAGAAATGAGTATATAATATACAGAAGGACCTGGAGAGGTGACCCAAGTTCAACTCTCAGCCTCATGAAGCTCTCGCTGCAGAGAGTCTGATGCTGTCTTCTGTCCTTTGTGGGAACCAAGTATACACAGCCCACACAGACACATAGTTTAAAAAAATTATAAGAAATATACAGAAGTCTAGGGGCTGATTTTTTTAAGCAGTTAGGAGACTCTTTTGTAGTTATGTAAATCTTAAGATTTCTTATAATCTCTTTGGAGATAGGAATCATATTGAAAAGAACGTTATGCATCTCTAATTGTTTTTAGATGGATTAAAGGTGTCTGTGAATAATAAAAAAAATCTATCCATTGACCCTTATATTCGTAAACAGGCCTGAAAATGGTTGTTCTACATCTGATTCTTAGCTACAAAGAAAGGGTAAACTACTTAAACTACCATTCTTGACTGTTAATATTTGACTCCTCATCACCTTCCTAAATGTAAGTTAAAATGTATTATAGCAAGTCAATTTATTACAAACTAAGCCACTTAAAAGTTGATTTGCAGGAACAGCCAAGAAATTCTTTAAAGATGAAGTAATGTCTACCAAACTGTCGAGGGTCCCCTTAGGGCCCTGAAGACCTTTGCTGTCTGGAAGCTGTGCTCACCTTTCCTAGGGGACTTTCCCACTATAGTGGAGTACATACAAAATGGTAAAGAATTCTTTTGTTACTCTACCAAAAATAGAATAGTAGGTACACTTCTAGACCATTGGTTCTCAATTATTTTCATTGCTACTTCATAACTGTAATTTTACTACTGTTATGAATCATAATATAAATATCTGATATGGATATCTAATAAGGGACCCCCAAAGGGGTTGTAACCCACAAGTTGAGAAACACTGTTCTAGATGATTAAGTTTCAGGTTGAAAGATACTTCAAGAGAGTCAAGGACTAGACCTAGTTTCTAACTACAGTCATCTGACACTTACTGCCATAAACTCTGTAGCTCAAGCTCAGTCCTGACATCTCCAAAGGTGGCAGAACTGTCACAGGAGCACTGAAGAATGTGATCCTGCTCTCCTTTTCTATTGCTCTCTCTCTCTCTCTCTCTCTCTCTCTCTCTCTCTCTCTCTCTCTCTCTCTCTCTCTCTCTCTCTCTCTCTCTCTCTCTCTCTCTCTCTCTCTCTCTCTCTCTCTCTCTCTCTGTGTGTGTGTGTGTGTGCATGTACTTGCTCACACATATGTACACTCATGTACTTAACACTCCATGGAATGAATGAATGCTCACCTTCTACCTTGTTTTCAAGCAGGATACCCTCTTCTCCTTATACCTTGCTGCTGTATAACATGATCCAGGCTAGCTGGCCTATGAGCTTCCTGCCAGTTCTCTTGTCCCTCCCAGGTCCCATCCTACAGTGGTGGTGCTGGGATTACAGGTGGCACCACCACATCTGACTTTTTAGACTTGAGTTCAGGTCATCACACTTGTACAGCAAAAGCTTTTACCTGCTGAGTCATCTCCCCACCCCCTTTTATTTATTTATTTTAATTCTATATACTTTTTAAACTCTTCATTCCCTAATTAAAGCTTGAAAATTGAAGACAGAGGCAACTGCTGCTGTCCCCCTCTTCATATGATAATGACACTTGATTTGAGTTGTCAGCTGGTGGGGCATCTTCTGTCATAATTTAGAAAAGTGAGTTGGCATTCCCAACATTCTTTCCTTGATGTGATAGTAAGTACAAGTTCCTCTGGTTAAAACCTTTAATGGCAAGACTGACCCAGGTGACACACATCTTTAATCCCAGTACTCCAGAGGCAGGCAAATCTCTTGAGTTTGAGGCCAGCCAGGGTTACTAAGTCAGACTCTGTCTCAAAAAGATTTTAGTGACATTCTGGAAATCTTCGTGTTATGTACCATGTAAGTATTAGGCTACATTTGCATCTCCATGTTTGTGTGGCCAACAGTCTGACATTGGCCACCATAATATCCTCATTCTCTTGCCTCATAATAGGGTCTGCCAGATCCCACTTTCAGGACTGCTTTCATCTTGACTGATCAGATGTAATATTGGGTCACTTTTACTTCAGTGCACATACTCCTGCCAGTTTGATAGTTTGGAGAGTGGATGCTTATCCTTGTATTATGCCAGATTAAGAACTGCCCTTGCTCTTTTCATCAGCAGAAGATCTGTGCTGAGTTTTTGGTTATCAATGTCTTCATACCATCAACTTCAAACTTTTTGCTACAACTGAAATATGAAATACATTCTATATTATTCGATACATATTGTGTACATATATAAATGTGTTGTGTGCAACTAAAAAAACAGTTTCAAGAAAGTGTAACCCATTTATGAAGCACATTCAGAATTTACTGGTGTTTGCTTTTTATAGATCTGCATATGAGCCACTAACTTTATTTATGACCTATTAGTGAGTCTCCAATTAGAGTCATTGTACCCTCCCAAATGGTTGTCTGTTGCATTGAGAAACCCCATTCTTTGAAATCCTAGAGTCCTCTAAAATGAGAAGCTATTTCTCAAGAGTTCCCTGGAGCTAAGGCATCCCTTTGTCCTCTTTTCCTACCCCAGTAAGATGAAAGAACTAGACTTTTTTCTTTTTGTTTTGAAACAATTTCAAACCACATAAATATTTAAATAGGACAAAGAACTCTTTAGTCCCTTTGCTCAGTGACCAAATCGAATTCTCACCAGTTGTCTCAACAATGTCCCATCTAGTAAAAGGACCCAAGCCTGAGTCATGAACCTACCAAGTTTGTACTCTCTAGTCAGTTCTTCCTTGACTGAAGGAAAATAAGAGCCCAGTCATATCCCTTGGTTTATGTGTATTCAGTGTTTCACCATAGTCAGAACCAGTCTTATGTTTGACACCATGATGTCATTGGAGTGATGCTATATGTTCTTTTCTTTTCAAGCTATTTATCCTATTCCCTATGGTGTTACCTTTGGCCAATAGATTAAGATGGCATATACTGAGGTTCTCCATGGCAGAGTTCCTTTTGCTCATTTGTGATTCATAAATATATTATAAAAGAATACTTTAGGATCTTGTAAAAGTCACTCACTCATCTACTTTAACTACTGGTTTGAGATTCATTTCCTTTCTTTATTTATTGTGTAATCAGTGTTCTGTCTGCATGTATCTCCAGGGTTAAAGATTCTGACCATGTCAGAGAGTTGAGCAGAGGTTTAGCTTTCAGCCAAAGGTGTATGACTGTAAAGCCCACATGCTCTCTCTCCACAAGTATGACATTATGGGTGTCTTTTCTTTTGCTTTGGTAAAATATCTGCTGAAAAAGACAGAAGAAAGGAGGTTTATTTTTAGCTTGCCATTCCAGATTACATTTCATCATAGCAGAGGAATCAAGGTGATAGGAATTTGCAACGTCTAGTCACATCACATCCAACGGTCAAGAACATAGAGAATGGATACATGCATGCCTGCTTCTGCTCAGCTCACTTTCTGTTTTATAGGACAGTCCAGTACCCAGAGCTAAGGAATGGTGCCACTCAATTTAGGCTGGGTCTTCCCACTAGTTACAATCAAGACAGTCTCTAACAAACATGCCCACAGGCCAAGCTGCTCTGGTAGACAGGTCCTCATTGAGACTGTCTTCATAGATGATTCATGACTGTGTCACGTTAATGATTAAAACTAACCATCCCAGTGGGAGTATATTCACTGCTGGAGACCATCACCAGCAGAGCAGTTTGCCAAGTGTCACTTTTAATTTTTTTTCTTGATTTGAATAATAAGAAAAAAGAAAACATGTCTGATTGATTAATTTTTCCCTTTCAGTTTTGGGAGCATTTAGTCAATGGGGGACTTTGATCAGGATTTACTGTATAAAGGTTTTCATTTATTGTTCATGTTTGGTTTATGTCAACTCAAGCACAAACCCTTTATTTTCTTGTTCTTGTGGTTAGAGATTTTTGAACTGACTGCCTGGAACTCTTAATTCATTTATAGTCACCAACTCCTTCCCTTTATCTTACCTAGAAGAAGTTAAACAGACGACAAGCCCATCGTTTTGTCCTGCCTCGCTGAAATAAGTTCTATTTTAAAGAAATATCATCTGTAAGCGTAGCTCATGAAGTGTGTTTGTGGGATTTTCCTAATCAGGCCCTTTGGTTACTGACTCAGTGTGAGACAGAATAGTTTCAGTTAGCGAATGAAGAATTCTTGCCTGGGGAGGCAAAGAGGAGAGCAGTTCTTAATCAGATACCCCCATGCTGAGTGTCTTAAGGGAAAGTGTGATTATGCCATCATCGATGTCCTTGGCCAGGACGTTAAAACTTAAGATGAACCAGAATAGAGACAAAGGTAGATTGTTTGACTCTCTGAAATCCATATGAGAAAAATGGTATTACAAAGGTATAGGACTGAAAACTAGATTCTCTGTATAACTGTAGCCAGGTACATTTCCTTTCCGCTCTTTTCATTGGGACAGGAAAGATACTTTCATTTTCATGGTAGGATTAATGTTTTTTGAATCGGAAAGGAACAATGCATTTTTTGGCACAATTTAAGAAAATAAGTATGCAAAAGAGCAAGTGAACAAAGGGAAAGTTTAGATTCAGCTTTCTGGAGATGTTATCTCTGGCTCAGACTCCAATGTATGTCTGTGAGTGTTCCAATGTATGTCTGTGAGTGTCTCAGATACTCTACATCACCTTTAAGGCCTAGGTTTTCTTGAAGGCCTTGATTGGTAAGTAGGTGTTTTCACATCAGCGTTTATTCACCTGAACCAGCAAGGGCTCAGCCCCCAGTTTTACTTCTGCTCACTTCTGCTGCTTGTATATCTTTGGCCAAGTCATTTAACCTTTTGGAACTTGGGTTTCCTCATCTATTAGATAATAATATAACAATGTACCTACCTTTCAGCATGGCTGAGAATTGAAGATAACAGTGGATATATGGGGACACTTTAATATAAAAGAATTTGTCAATGTTAGAACGTCCTTAAATAGGCATGTAATATAAATGAGAAGAGACAAAATGGCCCTTTAAGAATAAAGGGTGTTTATAGTCCCTCTCCAGTTGCTAGTAAGTGTGAAGTTACTATGTAAAATTTAGAGAAACAGGTTCAGAAACCATGGCTGAGCTGTTTTTGCTGTCCCTTTAAAGAATAGTGTAAACATTCAACATATTGGCAGGGTTAACTATGTAAGATATATCCATAATATAAAATTCAGAGATCGAAGATCAGTAAAATGACTTCATGGGTAAAGGCTCAGGTTCCAACTTTAATAACCTGAATTCAATCCCTAGAACCAAAAAGGAACAAGCTCTCCCAAATAGTCTTTTGACTTACACACACACACACACACACACACACACACACACACACACCACTACCCACCATGGCACACATGCACTCATATCACAAAAAAATTCACAGATAAGAATTCTCACAATAACTGGCCTTTTAGATGGAGCCTATAATTCTAGTCTGTTTTAGGATTAACGAGTCTTAAGGAATTGTTTTCAGATTGAAAGTGAATCATGTATTCTTTATAAATTCTTTTTAAGCTGCGTTCATTAAATTAACGCACCCCCCCAAGTAGATGATCACTTTTGCTTACTTAGTTTTATAAAATTAGTGTTTGGAATAAAGAAGATATCAAAACAATCGAGGCAAAAGAGTCATTAGTTCCAAGGATTTAAAGGGGGAAAAGTATAAGTTTCATATGGAAAGGGGAGGGTAGGATAGAGTTTCCAAGAGCCTAGAGGGAAGTGAGCTGTTACTTTGGGGATAAATCCATTGGCTTAGAAAGCATTTGGCTTAGAAATGTTGGACAGTGTAGTGATGACAACAGAATGCAAGAGATTAAATTTGAGATGTTTCTTCAAGGCTAAATCCAAACTCCTTCAACGCCCAGCAAAGAAATTCCTTTCTTGTTAACTCTTAATTTTCTCTGTGCTGCTGAGTCCTGTCATCTTGAAGTTTTGAAACTGTCACTGACTAATTGTTTCCGTCCACCTTTGTGCCACTTTCAAATCTTCTTCCTTGCTGATTATGGTGACTTAAGAAACTGGCACATTTTCTAATAGAGACTTAGCCAATAAGATGTCTGGTCTACAGAGTTTACTGCATAGTGGGCCGGAGTTTCAAACTGCTGGCCTTTCTCACGACGCAAGAATGACAGGGCATTAAAACTTCACATAAAAGGCTTGAAGGTACTTTCATATTTCTGTCTGGGCTTGTTACTTGAGAGATATGAGAGTTGAAAATCACCCTTCTCATATGCAAAAAGGTGTTTAGAGAAATCAGTCTTGGCAGCTGCTGTCTGCTCTGGGGTAGTAACTCCTGGAGGGCGTGGGGTTGCCCCTAGGCATCCCTGCAGCCGCCATTCCTAGAAGCTGGCGCTTTCTTTTCCTACTGCAAGTGGCAACCAAGTTCTGGGTTGAAAGTGAATCCTTGCCCTTGGCTACTCTCCAGCATTCCTTGCTGAGCGAATGGGGATTTGGAATGTCAGAAAATAGAAGAGGGGAGGGGAAAGATGTGCGTATGACTCTGAGTGTTTAGAGCAAAGGCAGCTCGTCTGGAAGGACTTCGGAAAGCTTGACTTCCTCAGACTGCTTCCCTCTCAGAAACTTAGTTCCTTCTTTGTTTTTAGTTGTTTAACCTGACTTTAGCACAGTAGTTCAAACCCTTACAACCCTGTGGAATCAGGCTAAGGGAGGACAGGGTGGCTTCTGGACAACTTGTGCTTCTTCCTTCTGGATAAAGTGACAGTACTTGTCCCCCGACTCATCTGCAGCAGGATCCAGAGCCATCACTCCTCTGGGATTTAACCTGGAGTCGTCGGAAGCCCAGATTCAGGTTTTATTCAGAAGCCTACCTGAGTAAGAAGCGGCCTTTGGAAAGAATCAAGGATCCCGTCCAGGCATGAATGGTGGCATTTGGCACCCGCCTTCCACTGTGCACACTTGTGATTGAAGCTGAATTGAAATATTGATGGGACACGACTCTCAGACTCTGTAACTGGACTGGTTCAGAGCTCAAGACTATAATTTACAAGGCAGTTTTTATCCTTTATTTAGTTCTAGCCAGAGTCATCTTGTATCAACTCAAAAGGAGAGATTCTGTAAGAGTAAGCGACAGGGACAGTTCCCAGCTTTGTGTGAAGAATCGAGAGGTTGGGTGTCTGTCTACATCCTCGTGAACCATGTCCTCTTTATATACACGAAGTAAGGAATTCACACGGAATAGGAAATCTCAGTCTGATTCTCCCCCAGCATCTCCATCCCCGACTGCCAAGACATTCCGAGTAAGCATTTTTATTTATGTCTGATCATAGTTATGTCAAAAGTGGGAAACAGGTTTCCATGTAACTTGCATGTTGAGACTGAGAAAGGGGGCATTTCAGAATATATAGAAGTCAATTCAGGATTGACTTAATTTGCAAGTAAAGCCTCAGAGAGTTATGTTGTGAAACAATAGTTGATACTGTCTTAAGTAAGAGCAGACTTAAATAATTCTGGCTACAGCTTTGGTCTTTTAGATTTTAATCTGTTGTAAACTATGTAGCAGTAAGATTCTAGAGAGCTTTTTGTTTGGTATGTTTTGCTGTTGTTTAGTTTTGTTTTAGTTTGTTTATTTGTGCTTGGTTGGGTTTTTTGTTTGTTTGTTTTTATTTGGGAATTTTTGTTTTGTTTTGTTTTTTTGAGACAGGGTCTTTCTATAGAGTATTGGTTGGCCAATAACTTGCTATGTAGACCCTGGCCTAAAACTAATAGAGATCCTCCTGCCTCGGCCTCCCAAGTACTGGGAATAAAGGTGTATCACCACCCCTAGCAGATTCTAAGGTTTTATCACAATGTCATATGGAGCTTTTCTTTAACTTTTTTTAAACCCATTTTTAGTTGCTGTTTTTCCTGTTTTCTTGTGAATCAATTCTGTGTTTCAAGAGAAAAAGCTCCCTAATGGCACATCAAATTTTCATAATTTCCAGGTTCTATATGCATATTCATATGTGTGTGCATGAGACAGTATATGCCTTTACCTGTTTTATATGTTGCTATGAGTAATAAAAAGTCAGAATTAATTAAGACTTATGGATAGTTGGAGCCTTCCTCTCAGGGACCATCAAGAAACTGCTTTGACAACCAGCTGGGCCGTTTAAGATTTTCTCCATTTCCTCTGATCAC
This sequence comes from Mesocricetus auratus, assembly GCF_017639785.1. Classification (NCBI taxonomy): domain Eukaryota; kingdom Metazoa; phylum Chordata; class Mammalia; order Rodentia; family Cricetidae; genus Mesocricetus; species Mesocricetus auratus. The sequence continues at coordinate 54,771,198 of NW_024429266.1, forward strand.
AGGGATATTTGTATCTAACTTATGGTCCTCTGTGGTCAAAAGCTGGCAAAAGCAAGAAATGCTACCAGGGCAAATGAGCTGTGAGAAGCTCTGATGGGCATATTAGGTAGCAGGCAAGGAGCAGCTCCCTCTAGGGAGCTAGACTGCGCCATAACCTATACACACAGCGGAAGAAGAGGACAGTCAGGCTTCCTTATTTGGAGAGCTGTGGGATTTTTGCAAGAAACCTCAGTAGACTGTGGCTTCTTTTTATTGTTTTATTTTCATTTTCAGTGTCTTCCCTCCAAGTGAAAATTGTCATCTAGTAGAATTCGGGATGCAGCATATTGGTCTGCGACTCTAGCCAGAGATACTTAGTTACTAGAGTGCCAAAAAAAATTTACACTATTTTGCTCATAGTCTTTTTTGTGAGAGGACCAAGGGGGGTGCACAGTGTTGTACAGTGTCACCACTACTGAGCTCCTGGGTTCCTGGAGTATTTTTTTCTCCTCGTAGACTAGTGCCTTCCTTACCACAAGGCTCCAGTCACTTTTTGTAGCAGCTGTTGGATATTTTCTGGTGGCCCCTAATTGATGTCCACAAAACTGAACACCATTCCTTCACCTAATGCTCCCTTTTGCTGCCTCCCCCACATCATACCCCATAGCACCTTTGGATATAAAGAGTCCCTTATTAGCATTCAGTTGTTTGAAACCACAGCTCCCAGAATCATATGTGATACCTGTAATCGCTCAGTGAGTTTCTGTTTAGCCACTGCCCTCCTCTTTTCTTTTTCCATTCCTTCATTATTACCTTGTGCTTCCTGTCTCCACTCTTTCCATCTCATTCTCTTACCTTCCAGCCCTGCCTTTTAGACAGAGAGCACGGTGAGAGAAAATTTGAGAGTTTAAATCATAGGAAATCAAAACACAGGTAGTGACTACTTCCCAGTTTTGGCGGCCAGAGGCTGTAGATTCCCACCATAACAACATCTTACTATAACTAACTTCCAGTGTCCAGATGGCTTGAGACCATACTGTAAAGAATGTTGAGTTTCATATGGCATTGGTCCATTATATCTTTAATGACTGAGACAGAGAAAGATGTGCAAAAATAATTTGAAGGCTTTTGACTCTTGGGACCAGTTACCTAACTTTTCTATTCATTTAACTCTTAGGTTTGACTAATTGTAGTACTCTATAAAAACTGGTTTTGGGTATACCTTAGCAACACATTTATTGTGGTCTTGTGCTCATGATTTCTGATGTCCAGTTGCAACGGGCTGGTTCTTTGCCACCCCGATAGCTGGGTGTTAAATAGGTTACATAAAAGAGACGTGGCTTGCCCAGCATCACTTGGACAGTAAGCAGGAGAGTTTTCAGCTCAGGTTTCTCTACTTACAAAACCTTTATCCAAAACACTGGAGTGCATAACAAATAGATCTGAAGGTCAAATTTAAGGGTCTCCTTTATGGGCCAAGATCATAGTTAAAAACCTAGGTAACTGTAGGAAGCAAAAACTTATCCATGGTAGGGAAGAAAAACACTGTGTCTGTAGACCAAGGGAGGCAACTGACAGACCATAACTGAATCTCTTGTGACTGGTTCTTAAATTGCAGTCATGCCCTCTGGGGACAAAAACACCACAGATCCTGAGACCTCGCAGGCCTCAGATTTCTCTTAAAGAAAATGACTAGGCCTTTACAGTAAAGACATAGTCAATTACTCTATCTTTAAATCCCCCCATATAGTTTTTATCAACTAGAAATTGCATTGTTAAAAAGGTATAGTCCCCGATTGATCCAACATTCTTCAAAACAGTACTGAATTTTTTGAACAAGTGTTTAAAAGTTTATTATTATTCTAGTGGTGTTAAAGGAGCAAAATATGAAACGCTTCCATATAAGGAAAATGTCCTCCGAGAGTTTTTATTATTTACCATAATTCTTTGCTATTACCACCAATCAAGTTGCCTCCGTTGTTTCTTGAAATTAAACTTGCACAAAGAAGTATGACTAGCTACTGCTTGGTCTTCAGCAGTTCCCATCAATAATTTGCCACTTTGGACATTACATTGTGTTAGTAATGAATGGAGACTCTGTATATTTTGAAGTCATGCTGAACTGCCAAATAATTGTACTCATATTATTCACCCTACTATCAGTTAAGAGCATTGTGATGCCTAGATGATGCTAGATTAAAATCAATTAAAAAGATGACTTGGTTTTGTTTATCATGTACTTTTAGAATTTATCTTACATCCGTTTCTCGAGTACTTTGGATGAGGAACGCATATGAATCAGAAGCCCTCTGAAAAACTCTATGCTCTTAGATCTCTTTTTGGAATGCATTATCTTCAAACGGAGTTGTTAAATCTGCAATCATAACCCTCAAGATGATGCTAAAATGTTTCCAAACTTCCAGGTTTGTGCTTATGTTTAAGTAGGATAAAACACATGACTGGAAGTAATGTTTTAGCATCAATACAGCAGGGGAAAGCCATACTTCCATAGTGATGCTGAATGCAAAATATTTACGAAAACTCTTGTCATCAACACTTGTACATGGAAATCACTGGACCACCTTTCTCAGTTTATTTGTATGAGATCTTATTTTAAAATACAATAAAACATTTGCAATAGTCAAAAAAAGAATTTTTTAAATAATAGCTATTTACACACAGAATATTTTGGACATTTTGTTCTTCAGCAAACGTTCAGAAACCCTATGGGTAAATTAAAACTAGCTGAATGGGTATTATTTTTAACTTGTGAAAACAAAGGTAGGATGATTTTTAGTGAGTACAAAACAGAAACTATTTTAGCTCATACCTTTACTTTAGAACTCTTGGCAGTATCTGATGCTTTTTGAATTACGTAATGCCAGATTTCTGTACTCAGTAAGCCTGTGGCCTTCTTAATAATATAAAGTCGAATCCAGGGCCAGCAAGTAGTTCATTAAGGCACTTTCCACTAAGCTTGATGACTTGAGTTTGATTCCCCATGAAATGATGGAAGAAGAGGACTAATTCCCACAAGTTGTCCTCTGACCTCTGCACAAATGCATGTGCTCACACAAATAAATAAATGTGTAAAACAAAACAAAAAAGACTGCCTACCTGGATATTGTGTGGCGTGAAATATCACACATATCTAATTAGAAGAAAATACATATCCTCAACAGTCAAGATTCATGTTTACTTTTGCTCATTCATATGTTTAAACATTATTTTTATTCTCTAAACATAAATTATACTGTTAAACATGATTTTAAAAATACCCCTTGAAAGGCTGGAGAGCATGTATTATTCTTGTATGGGACCAGGTGTTGATTTCCAGCAACCACATACAATTCCATAACTCCAGTTCCAGGGAATCCAATGACTTCTGTGGGTACTAGGCATGCACGTGTGTGCATGTGAGCGTGTGTGTGTGTGTGTGTGTGTGTGAAAAACATTTCAGATAAATAAAAATTTTTAAAAATTAGTGTAAAAGTGGCATATGCCTATAAGCTCACCTTCAGGAGACTGCAACAAAAATTCCAAGATTATGAGACTGGAGAAATGGCGAAATGGCTTAACGATTAAGAGCAATGGCTGCTCTCAGGTTCAATTCCCAGCACCCAGCTCACACCTGTCTGTAACTTCAGTTCCAGGGGATCCAGCACCCTCTCCTCACACAGACACACATGTAGGCAAAACACCATGCACATAAAATAAATATAAAAAGGAAAAAAGAATTCTAAGATTACAAATTTGAAACTAGCCTTGGCTACACAGTTGAGTTCAAAGCCAGCCTAGGCTAGTATGACTTTGTCTCATTTAAAGCAAACAACCAAACCACCAGCCTTTGTCCTCATTAAATAAAAGTATCCATCTGTCCTCTTTATCATCCTCCAGCCTCGAACCCTCACTGAGAATGCTTGGGACATTGCCGGTTTTCTGTAGATTAGTGAAATAACTTCTTTAACAGGTTCTTTGGCATCTACATTCATTTCTCATAGTTTAGCATCTCTTGTATCTAAAGTATGTAGTCTGGATTGCTTCAGATCTAACATCCCTGTTAGCTATTGATCTGTCATCTGATCTGTCACTCTGGAAAGGCAGAGCGATGTCTTTTTCTAGTAGGACCTCTCTTCTCTTACCTCAGACCAGCCGGAACATAAGATGCTTGGTTCAGACAGTCACCGCAACAGTTTCTTTTCAGAGCAATTTGTCAGCATTAAAACTCTAAGCTAGCTCTACTTTTGATCTCAGCTGCTCAGGAGGCAGAGGCAAGAAGAACAAGTTCAAGAAAAAACAAAAAAAAAAAAAAGCCAAAGCTGAAGACTCTTAGTCCTAGAGCCTGGAATATACAAGGCTCTATGTTAAGTCCCAATGCTACCAACATTTCAAAATAAAAAATAAAAAATTCTGAACCACATATATTTAGTATCAAAGTATTATTTGCTGATTAAAATATGCCCCTTTGCCTGGCAGTGGTGGCTGACGCCTTTAATCCCGGCACTCAGGTGGATCTCTGTGAGTTCAAGGCCAGCCTGGTCTATAGAGTGAGTTCCAGGACAGGCTCCAAAGCTACACAGAGAAATGCTGTCTTGAAAATCCAAAATAAAATAAAATATGCCTCTTTAATATAGTATGACATCACTGAGAACAGCTCTCAAGAGGCTGAGGCAGAAGAATCACAAGATTAAAGCCAGTCTGCCTGAGCTACATAGCAAGACCTTGTCTAAAAAAGGAAGGGTGTGTGTTTGTGTGTTTATTGAGAGAGAAAATGTAAATATGGAACATATATATATGTATATACATATATACACACATATATGCACCCATATATATAGATATATATATATAAATGCTAGCAGATATCCAAAGCATCGTGCTTATTTGCTAATAACTGTGCTGACTGCATCTTGAAATAAGTGGATCAACATCTGAATATCTGAATTCTAGGAATCTTTTCATTAAGCAGTGTTCATTGAATTGCTCATTATGATAAAAGGATCTGACCTGTAGTTATAGTCCAAGATCACTAGCATTTAGTCTGGATTGCTTCAGCTCTAACATTGAAATTGCAAAGGTTTTATGTGAGTATTTTTTATACCAACTACTAATGTACACAAAAGGAACCGTTAATCTATTTGCTTTATTTTATAATCACCCCTAATCATTACATTAGATAAATTGAATGATAAAAGGTTGCAGCTTTCATAAGAACTGATTTATGTAAGGACTCTGGTGTTCAGGACAAGGGCAATGTGTATCTTTATTTTTTAACCTTAGGTATTGATCAGTCTTGAGAGGTGCTTTGTATACCTCTGGCCAACATCAGATACTTTTATAGTGTATTATTTTATGTTCTTTACTTACAATACTACATCTGGGGCATTACCAATCTAGAATCTTTTTGTTTTGCTTCATTAAACTCCACTTTATAATTCATTATCATGGAATGAGAAACATTTTTCTGGGTAAATAATGCTAATTAGGGTACAATCTGTTAAACATTTTTTCTGCCTAATTAAAGCTGCTATCCATTTTTTTGTTTGCTTTATTCCACTCAAGAAAAGTGAATACGCTGTCCAGTCCAAGGAATCCTTCTGGGCATTACTGACACAGTCTGTAGAAATGAAAGTAGGTCTCCATTGGAAACCATCACTTAAGTTCTAGGTGTATGTGTACTGGCTTAGTTAATCCATGTCCTACATAGAGTCTGGATAAGGTAGCTTCTGAAGCCAGGGTGTATTGAGCAGAAAGACTTAGAGTTTTGAAGACATTAGCTCCTTTCCTGTAATAAGTCGTGTCCTACTCTGTCTCGGTAATACTTTGTCTCCATGGTAAGTAGGTAACAAGTCACCTGCTCTGTTTTGATGTGTAGTCTCACTATGGGCTAGTTTTGAATTCATGGGCAATTCTTCTGCCTCAGTTGTTGGCGTAACTGGGATTATAAACTGTGCTGTGTGCCAACCAATCTGCTCTATTAGTAGTCCTCTCACATTAACATCTCATGAGCATTTGCTATAGTGTAACTTGTAGACGGAAATTTCTGTTCTGCCTGGTCCCACCCTTCAGACCCAAATAAATACACAGAGACTTAATTATAAACTGTTTGACTGATGGCTTAGGCTTCTTACTGTCTAGCTCTCTCTTAATTATTAACCCATTTCTATTAAACTGTGTATTGCCACAAGGCTGTGGCATACCCATAATCTGGCATGTTACTCCTTGGCAGCTACATGGTGTCTCTCTGCCTTTACTCTCCCCAGAATTCTCTTGGTCTGGTAGCCCCGCCTATACTTCCTGCCCGACAATTGGCCAATCATCGACCAGTAGGAGAAACATATATACAGGAGGACATCCCAATCAATAACTCTTGTTCTAGATGCTGGAATTCATAGATAAAGGACATATTTTCTAATTGGAGAGATAAAAAAACAAAGTTCATATCCAGGAAGATGAATTTTTGAGAGCTGCCATTCAGTGTGGCTAGAATGAAGTATATATTCATAATAGGAAATAAGGGATCATGCTATGTGGCTCTTACTCTTTAATTCAGGATTTAGGGAGTTGTCCTGTGGACAGGGATTGACGATTTACAGTAGAGTTGTGATCCAAGTTGCATATTAGAGAAATAAGCATTGGAAGCTGAGTGCTGAAGGGAGCAGGAGCCACTCAAGCCAGTTGTCCCCCTGATGGAAGTGTTTGGGGATGACATGGCAGGGGCCTGATTGGAGATGCCCACCAGGAAGCACAGGGAAGCCTTCTGTTGTTTAGATGATGAGCTGACAATGCTTGAGGGCTGATAGAATGTGAGCAGGGATGGACATGGGACAGTGACAGAGAAAAGAGAACAAACTAAATTGTCAAACGTGGGAGGCAGAAACGCGTTTTCATGTTTCAAGATCGATTGAATAAGAGGTGCCATGGCACATTCAGATAGTGACATTTAGAAAATGTGGTTTTAGCATACCAAGCCACAATCTGAAAGGCCCCAGATAAAAAACTTTGAGGACCAGCATGATGCCACATGGAGAAAGTCCCATTTCTGACTCCATGGAGGTACACTAAAATTTTAGTAAAACAAACAAACAACAACAAAAAAAATCTGCTGGGCACTCAGAAAGCAGAGGTAGGTGGATCTCTGTGAGTTCAAGGCCAGCCTGGTCTACACAGCAAGTTCCTGGACAGCCAGAGCTACACAAAGAAACCTTTCTGGAAAAAACAAGAAAAAAATCATCTTGTTTTTTAATCTATCTCCAACATTTCTTACTATGCAAATGCCCCAAATGGAGCAAGAAATGGAAATCTGAGATACTGTTGATCCTGTACATTGCAGACAACAGATATTAAACCTATAGTTGATCTAGAGCTCAGTACATAATAAATTAATTACAGACTGAAAAGATTGATAGTAATGACGAAAGCTATGAAAGATAAATGTGTCTAAGGAATAAAGGTCCCATAAAGAAATGACTAAGTGAAAGAAGTGACAGCCGCTGTTTGCAGTTATGGCTGGAACCTTATGCATCAAGACAGCAGTGTCTCCTTTCTTTGCCTGCAAACATTGTAGTCAGCTTTCTGTTACAATAATACGCTTCTGTTCTCCGAGGACACAGAAATTTAGGAAGCTGAAAGTCCATTAGCGTGAGTTTGCAGTTGAATTCTAGTTTTGTTTTCAATGTATGATAGTTGTGTAGCCAGGGATTGTGTTTTTCCAGTTTGAAGACGTTCCCAGACCATTCACATTGGCTTTTCTCTCAATCTCATGTCTGGCTGAGCTGACAATTAATTGTACTCAGAAGTCCAAGAGGGAATGGAGTTGGACTTCATCAGCTTTTTGTTCTTTTTTTAGCTCCTTTTTGGTTCTGGTCTTGGTCTGTTTTTTGTTCACTGGGCGTTGGTTATCTAAAACTGGGATGCCATTACAGCCTCCAATCCAACAAACTTCCTTGGTTACATGATACCATGTAAAATATAAGTAACTATTTTTAAAGTTTGTATGAAAGATTAAGTATTTTTAGATTGAAATTAAATTGTAAAGTAAATGAAAGCATAATAAATCTTTAAAATTTTTGTATTTCTTTGAGGAAGAGTAACGTCCACCTAGCAAAATAATGAGGAATTTATTTGATCTTGATCCCTCTAATAGCCATTGAACATTAGGAGAATCAAAGGATGAAAGAGGGACAAGAGAGACAGCATGGAAACTCAGGAGAGACTAGCACTTTGAGCAGATGTCATTTACACAGCATGTGCTAGCCAGCAGTGCCAACAGTCACTCACATTTGTTACCTTTCTTACTACTATCAGTACCATTATCCCCATTTCACTGATGAAACCACTGAGGCAGAGGGAATTAGTTACCTAAGATCTCGTAACTGAAAATGCTGGAACAGCAGTCAGGATCCAGAGTCTTTGTCCTAACCTGAGGATGTGCAGCTGCTCCAGTGGAACCACTGTGACTCCATGAAGAGCTAGACCAGTGCCGGTATTCCTGATTATTGGATTTGATTTGATAAGGAAGATGAGGGCAATTCAACCTATTAAAGGAGGGAAACCCTTGCAGACTAATTGGGAAAGTAACAAGTAAATCTTTCAAAAAGAATTTTACATCATTTTAAAATTGGAACTTTAAAATTAGAATTAAGATCAAATAAATTCCTTAGCACTCAAGTGAAACATTTTATTTGTGGATCCAGCCCACTTCCTACTCACCCTCTCTGACCTACAGCCATTTAAGCTCACTAGTCTGCAGTCTGGATGAAGCTGTTGGCTTCTTCTTTGGATAGGAAAAAAGAAATATGCCCTGCCTTGTGGTATATGACTTTATATCATGGCTAGTGTATCTGTCAATTATATATAAATTGTTACTCTAAAGCCATTTTAGCACTCAAAAACAGATCCTAATAGTCCAGTGATTTTATTGTTTTGCTTATGCTATTTGCTTTGTAAATGTATTTGAAACAAATATTAAATTGTCACAAGTTTGGAGGGTTTTCTTACCCAAAGGACCCTTTCCCTGTCTCCAAGCAGGCACATTTCCTCTGCTGAGGTCTACATTTTAATAGACCCCATCATTTCTGGGAAGCCCCTAAATCTAAACAACTTTGTGTTTGAAGATTCCATTTCCCTGTGGAAGAATAAAAATGGAATAACAATTTCCTTAATTCAGTTTTGTTTTTATCTCTTGGCGTGCCGTCTTTGGAGCAGAGTAGCTTTATGGGATTAACTGTGGCTCTAGCAAAGCCGTAACCTACAGCAGATTTCCGTAAGTCACACATGATAGTGTCATTTAACAACCACCAGCTTCAGACTCTAAGATGTCTGTGACTTTCCTTAAAGCTTTGTTCAAGCTCTCTAATCAGTAGGAGTCTCTCCCTTTTTGTTTACCGAGGAAACCATATAATCTGGCCCTTGATTGCATTCAATTTATTTCTTTCCTTACTCTGTTTAATGGGTGTACTTATGATATCAAAGAGCCATGTCTTAGATTTTGCAATTGTATATTTATTGCTCTGTGTCACTGGCAAGGCTGGCAAGATACAGGCTCTTAATGAAAACACAGAGTGAGCACGCTGTCTGTTTAAGATTTGAACTCTTTTCCCATTCGACTGTTTTGAAGAGTCAGGGGCTATATGCTAGAGATGGCCATTTCTGAACTGAAAATTGATCGTGGGTTATCCCAAGGCAACTCAAATGACTCCTATTTAGCATGCTAGTATGTCTGTAGCTCCAAAAATAAATGAGTTGATATTCTGGTTTCTGTGGGGCAAAAAGAAAAAGTTAAAAAAGAAGAAGTCCCTGGCCTGAAGAGCTTACTGAGAAATAAAGTGACTTAGGCTTAGGCTCTTGGGATTATTTTCCTTTTACATTTTTACTGTTACTGTGTGTAGTGCTACAGTGCATGAATAGAGGTCCAAGGACATCTTTGTGAAGTGGGATCTTTCCTCTGACCTTTTTGTAGGTTGAGTTGGCAGACGAATAGTTGTGGGGAAAGTAAGTGCCTTAGGATGTGAAATCTAGGAAGATCTTTTCAAAGCTTTAATTAACAGCTTGATCTAAATTTAAATGACTGCTTTCCAACAAGCTATGGCATTTACTATGTTAAAAAAAAAACTCTTCTCAGCCAGGCATGGTGTTACAAGCAAGTCATCCCAACACTGGGGAGGTAGAGGCAGGAGGATTAGAAGTTCAAGGCATACTTAGCTACATAGTGATTGCGAGGATGGTCTCTGGGACATAAGACTACGTCTCATAGAAACAAAACACACTCATGTGCATGCATGCGCACAAAGACATGGTTGTTGCATGCCGGTAATCCAAGCATTCAGGAGGCAGAGATGAGAAGATTGCCACAGTTTGAAACTAGCCAGGGCTACAAAGCGAGACCTTGTCTCAAAAATCAAACAAACAGAAAAATAGCTCTGGTTTACTGCCCTGAAGAGGTGTGAGCTACTGAAGAGCCTCAGGGTGAGACCTGGGCACTCATGGAAACACAAGAGAAGACGGCGGCTTAAGGCTGAGCTGCTGACTTGTAAACTCATGGATTATTTTTTCCTGTGCTGAGGCTAACACTCAGTACATGCTAGGTAAGTGCTCTGTCACTGAGCTACAGCCCCAGTCCTAAATTTCCTAATGACTATATGCAGTGGAGGAGAGGTCAGGCTTCATTAAACCCATTTTTTTTTTTTATCATTACAGTGTGTATTCAAGTAGCTGAGCACACCGGTATATCCAGGCCATAGTGAGAGTATGCCTGTGGCAGTGTGAGAAGTACTAACTCTATGCTAGAACCATGTCTTTCAGGGCTTCTCATTCATAGTGTCCATCTTCATCATATATTGTACATAGCACACAGATGGCTAGGTAGTGAGCATGTGTGAGCTAATAAAGATATACGTGTTTTCTAAGGATTTTAGAATTTAAATTTAAAAAATGATTTGCCTCAGATATTCATATAATTCCTTCTAAGATCAGTACATTTTGTAATTCCAAAATAATCCAGACATTCTTCAGGAACTGTAGAAACTATGAGCTGTAACATCCTGATAACATTTTGGGAGCTAAATAAATACACCAGAAAATGAGTATTTCTATAATGTAACAAACTTTTTTGTTATATTTATTTGGGGACGATGCTCACATATTCTGCAACATGAGTGTGGAGATCAGAGGACAATTTACAGGAGTCAGTTTTCTCCTTCCACAGTATGGGTCCTCGGGAATCACATTCAAATTGTCTGGCTTGGTAGCAAGTACCTTTACCCACTTAGCCATCTCGCCAGCTCCAGTTATTTTAATTTTAAAATATAGTAAGATGTAGTAGAATATGCAAGGTACTACTATGTGATTTCTTCTGCCTGAAGTATTATAAAGTTTATAGGATAGATATGTTCACATTTATTCCTCCACACTAAACAAGCAAATGAAAAACCAACAGGGAGTCATTATCTAGCATGTGACATTTGCCCCAAATATTTATAATATGGGGCCTGAGAGACGGCTCAGCGGGTAAAACACTGGCAAACCAGAAAACCTGAGTTTGACCCCTGAGACCCATGTAATGTGGAAGAAAAGAACTAATGTCACAGAGTTGTCTTCTGTTCCCACACATGTACATCTCACACACACACACACACATACACAATGGTAAATAAAAATTTTAAAAAGAAACAGCTATAACATAAACAATGGTAAGTGGTGAATTTGATGTCCTCATTCAGCTATTTTTCCATAGGTATTTAGTAGTAGGTAAAGACAAATCAGGGAGTTTAATGTGATGAAGATATAATTTAATAGTGGCTAATTTTTTTGCTTAGCAATCTACCATCTCTCACATGGATGAGCACTTGGTTCTGGCATAAGGCAGTATTTTTAGCATTGTTTGGATGCTGAATGTATACGGTTACTCACTGCACCTAAGAGGACCATGTTTTGTTGCTAAAGGAAGAAAATTGGAAATGGTTTTCAGATTATATCCTGGCCTAATCTCCAGACACTATATTTATAAAAATATAGATCTTCTGGATTATGTAACTATTGTATGCACAGTTGACCTTGTGATAGGCAGATCCCCGCCCCCAAGTGGGCCTGCGTGATCTAACCATGTGGGCCTGGTGACCAAAGGACAAAAGGGTGGAAAGGACCCATATCCACTGCTGATTGAAGAGGGAAGGGACTGAGTGAGAAGGGCGTGGAAACCCATGAGCGCAAGGTGGCCACTAGCTGAAAGCAGGAAAGCCACGGGGACCTGCAGCCGAAGTGTGAGATCCTGGAGTCTCCTGTGAATGAGCTCAAGGCAGAGAACAAGAAGCCACTGGAGCTGTGTCAGCCCTGCAACCTATAGAACTGAGATAATGGGTGTTCTAAGAGTCTGAGTTTTATGGCAATAGAAAGCTAGCATAATTAAAACTTTGATAGTAATAAGGAAATAGTGGTTTTTATGCACATGTAGGGGAACTAACACTGCTCTCTCATTGTCTTCCCCGTGATTGCCTCTTTACACGAATCTTGTTCTTTTTTCCCTCTGTCTATTTTCAAATTGTACAAGATCCTAGCTGTCTTATTGGGAATACAGACTTGGAAAGATCTATTCCAACACGCAGACCAGTATACCGTCCTTATTTCATGTTTCCTCAAAATCCTATCCATTTGCGTTATGAAGGGTATTCCTTAAGGTACAAGGCTAGGACGCCTTTGCCTTTCCTAGACATACTCATGAAACCAGAATGGTTTGTAACAGTATGTGTGTGTTATTATGATTAGATCTTCGGGGGCTCCTTAGTCCTAAATTCTGTCTTTACAGGCTCACTTCTGCTGGCTTTTTCTGATCAGCCTGAGAACTCTGAAATGAAAGGGTAGTTCTCTGTGGGGCATCCCAGAATAGCTCAACTTGTTTCTCCTGGCTCAGCTAGAATACAGAACATGATATAAAATGTTCCTTCTGCTTAGTCCTTCTTTTGGAAATGTAAATAGATTTTTTTCCCATCACTGTGGGGTCAGACCCTGACTCCAAGGGAACATGAGTTAAAGCAGCTTCAGCCTTGGCAGTAGACATGTGACTTGGTTTGTTCCTTTCCCCTGGGCCCAGCTTTCCAGAGCCATGACTTTATTTTAAACGTGGTAGAAAGGGTTTGGTTTTAATTATGTGCCTTTCTGAGTCCTGATAACTTTCAAGTTAAAAGCTTTTGTAGGGGTTTTCTATCCAGCCTCTGGTGTTTTGAAGGCTGTACTCATTTCAGAAATCAAAACCATCCTGGTTCCTGTCCCTTTCTAGGATTGCCATCTGAAGTAATGTCAGTCTTCACTGTGCTCTCTTATTAGAAGCAGACCCGAGCAGGGGTCTGTTATGGAGCATTTCCAGAGGCATGAAAGGAAGGAGCCTGCTTCTTAATTTGGGACATTTCTCAAATTATATTTTATCCAGCTAGCTATTCTTTTCACCTCAGCTCACTGAATTCTTACTGGTTTCCAAAAGCTTCAAGTCTCTTCTGCTCCAGGGTCCAATTCCCAGTATTTACCGCCTCCTCTTGAGCCATCAAAGCTGTGAAAACTAACCCTTCACTGACTAGCTTCTATCTGGTTCAGACACATCAGAGACCCATCTCAATGACCATTATTCATCTGTCTTGAGCTAAAGGTAGAGCAAAATGATTTTTAACAAAAACACTTGAAGATGTTCTCCAAGACTTCCTATTTAAAACATATGCTATAGTTGTGTGTTCACCTGAAAATTGAGTAGATGATTCCCACCTTTTTTGAAATATGTAATGTTATTTTATAGAGATATCTAGACCCTAGAGTAGACTACATGTAACTCTTCTGCTTTTAAAAGAAAAACTATGCAGAAGACAGACGTAAGAGAACCAGGCCATGGTTAAAAGGTGGGTAGCCACAATCCCAGTCTCCAGAGGATCGCAGATTCAGCTGAGGTCTCTAAAGTCTCTGTCCTAACTTCTCCTCCCTGCCCTCCTTGTGGAGACTCTTTGGTGTCCATTTCTGTGCTGTGCTTGCCTCTCTGATGACAGTTCCTTAATCACTGTTCCCTTAGACCATCTAGGCACACTCCCACTTAACTTTAGATTTACTCCCTGTAGGATTAGCAGGCAGCTTTCTACAGTGAGAAGCCATGTCAACCTAACAGTTGAAATATGCTTAGTTTGAGTGACAACAGGATGAAGAGGAAAAGTTGACTTAGTCTCCTACATCAACCAGGTACTATACCCCTTACCCAAGATACCTGAAGCTTTTTCTCCCTGGGTCTAACCAATGTTTCATTTTTTTTCATCAATCCTCCAGTTATCTAGAATATCAAGAAGCAAAACAAACCAGTATTTTCAAGAGGTATTCATTAGTGAAAAACCATTTAGGAAGCATTAATCAAAAACCTAAGCTGTTTTATCAGGAGTTAGACAGTGTACATTAAACCTGTATGTTTCAGGTCTTACCTTGCATTTAGTTTATTATAAGCATACTCTTCTTAGTCTGTAAACTTTAAGGAAGGCTTTTCCTAAGCATCTCCTTTAGAAGTCTGTTTATATTGAGATAACTATTTTACCTCTGCTGTATCCAAATCTCACTGACTTCTGAGATTTAGCTTTATATAGCCTTCTCTAACTGCCTGGGTTGGCTACTCCAGGGCATTGCTAGAGCTAGCGGTTGAGTACAGCAACCAGCAACCCACATCCTTCCAAAGTCAGGTAAAACCTACAGGGAGTGTTCTGGGAACAGTCAGGGATTAACTGAGAGAGCTCTTTCCACCCTGCTGGAGTCTAAGTAGACTGTCTCCTCTGTTGTCTGTTGAATCACTCCTCCCTTGTACATTCTATAAAAAGTCACCAGAAAGGAATTAGTAACAAAATCTTTTTTTTTTTATTTTTGGTTTTTTGGTTTTTTGAGACAGGGTTTCTCTGTGGCTTTGGAGGCTATCTTGGAACTAGCTCTTGTAGACCAGGCTGGTCTCAAACTCACAGAGATCCACCTGCTGGGATTAAAGACATGTGCCACCACCACCCAGCAGTAACATGCATATTATTAGCTTGTAGTGTTCCAAGCAGGTAAGAGTGTCATCCATCAGCTTCTTGGATGGGCATCTGTCAGAAGCATCCGTAGGAAGGTTGAGGGGCAAGAACTGTTGTGGCCATCACCACTGGCATCACCTTTCTCACATGCTCTCCCATCTGTGGGAAAACTAACCCCATGGAATCTGGCTATTTCTTGACAGTACTAACCTATTCTTTATGATTTTCTGTTTTTTTAAAGACCTTTTATAATTTATCTATTTTATTTTATGTGCATTGGTGTTTTGCCTGCATATATGTCTGTGTGAGGATGTCATGTCCCCTGGAACTGGAGTTACAGACAGTTGTAAGCTGCCATTTGAGTGCTGGGAATTGAACCAGGATCCTCTGAAAGAGCAGTCAGTGCTCTTAACTACTGAGCTATCTCTCCATTTTTAAGTATTTGCATTTTACATCAGCATCCTTACTGGAGACTATATAGTATACACAGCCATACTATGTAGTCAAATAATTGTCGAGAAATTTCCTTGGATGTGATGATGGGGAATATTTTATCATGATTCTAGAACTTTCTAAATGGAAAAAAAAGCTAATTACATGTCGTTCTTATGGGGTAAATCAATGGAAATGATTAGCATGCTTTATTATATGTAGTTGCAAAGATTGATAAAGAATAAAAATTCTAATTTCCCTCTTCTAATGGGGAAAGACACTTTTTAATCTTGTAGAGATGGGTGCCAGAGTTCACCCAGCAGAAATTAGAGCTGAAGATGTCATTAAATCTTATTCTACAACAGAATATTTACAAAGAAGGACCTAGATGTGGGGGGGGGGGGCATTTCCAATTGAGAGACCAAATTTTAGTAAACAGACCTGACCTCTTAGAAAGTTAATTAGACCCTTGAATGTGCATACTCTGCTTAAGTTCCAATAGAATGAAGCCTAAAGCCACCCAGGCATTGGTGGCGCACATCCAGCATCAAGAGGCAGAGGCAGAGGCAGGCAGATCTATGTGAGTTCCAGGTTAGCCTGGTCTATAGGAGGAGTTCCAGGACAGCTAGGGCTATACAGAGAAATCCTGTCTTGGAAAACAAAACAAAAAGTGCAAAGCCAGTTACTTCCTTTACAAGCAAGTCATTCCTTACATGTAAACTCAAGTGTAGGCCTGTCTGGAGAGACCGCAGAACACTGCTCCCATTTGCATGCAGTTGTCTAAAGGCTGTCCCTGGATGAGCGGCACTGAGAGAGCTTCACTGCACTAACAAGCATCAGTATCAACACGGTGTCCCTGTAACAGAAGAATAGAGGAGGAAAGAGGAATGCATTTCCTCCCCACCTAGTGATCACATGTAACTCTTACCAGTGGATAGTAGTTACTTGCTTAAGCTTCATTGGTAGAAGAGTAGAAATTAGACCCTAGAACCAGACAAGGATATCACACTTAGAAACATAAACAGCTCTTGTCACTAGAACTTACCACGTTGGCCTTGTCAGCGCCAAGGATGTTAACTGGGAACAAGATAATGGGTGAATTTCAGGTAAGTTAAGACTTTAAAGCACTCACTATAACAATCCGCTGTCATTGTTGAAACTGTGGGCATTTGTAAACATACATGTATTTGTCTACCATCATCTCAGGTCTCATCTTTGTAGAAGCTTCTTAACTGGAACCCAGAATTACTGCCTGCCTCCACAGCACACATTCACATGGTCTCCCCCTTGTGCTCCAGACAAGCTCACGAAGTGTGCTCACAGTATTCTCCTGGCTTGTCATGCAACCAGCTAGGCCTCTTTCTCTGGACCCCTCCCACAAAGCTCTACTGCATACCATATGCTTTAAGTGCAAAACAGTCTCTTCACATTTGACAGTATGACGTTTAGTCTCAGTTATTCACAAGTATTTGTTAAGTCCCAGTTAATGTTGTCCTGGGTGGTAGACTTTAGCTCACCTATGTGCTGTAAGGCTGATCTTCCCACAAAGCTCGTGAATGTACATAGCCAACACCCTCACTTCTCAACACCCCCACCTCCACCCCCACCCATTCTGAGAATTGGAGCTAGGATCTCGCACATGTTAAGCAGGTGCTACACTGAGCTGTATGCCCTGACTTCTTTTTATTTTGAGACAAGATCTTACGAAGTTGCCCAGGTTGGCCTTGAACTCACTCTGTAGCCCACAAAAGCCTCTGGTCATGTGATCTTCCTGCCTCAGCCTCCTGAATGTCTGTGATTACAGACCTGTGCCACCATACTCAGCTCTTAGGACACTCACATAGAGTAATATGCTGGGCTCTTAGGACACCGTTACATAGAGAGGTGATAAAAAAAAATTTTAAAGAAAAATGGTGTGTGTGTGTGTGTGTGTGTGTGTGTGTGTGTGTGTGTGTGTGTCCACATGCCACAGCATTGATGTAGAGGCCATAGGACAACTTTTTGAGGTTGGTTCTCTCCTTCTACAATGTGGAATTGAAATCAGGTAGTCAGACTTAGTGGCCTTTACCTGCTGGTTTTGTTGCTGTTGATGTTGTTCTTGTCATATTTAATGCTGAAGAGGAAAACTTTGACAATGTTGATGGTCCATGAACTTAAGGGATACAGATATAGATATGATTTGTTAAAAACCCTATGTAAGTATATTATAGCTGGCTGTTATACCTTTAATCCCAGAACTCGAGTTTGTGGCCAGACCCTGTCAAAACAAAACAGAACAACAAAAACAGATATATAAATGTAAGAAAAGAAAAAAATGTCATAATTACAGATTTCTAAATTTTAGAATTCTCAAAAAAATTACAAGTCTATGAGAATGTTACAGATATACTATAAACTTTTCTACATGTTTCCCTCTAACCTCAAAGTGGGCCCTGTAAAAAGGAGTTCTTAATTGGTCTAAGAGATTAGAGAGAAGAAGGAGCAAGCCAAAGCCACCTTTACCTCCTTAGCATCTCAGCAGACAAGAGCACAAGTTCCTGTTTCTTCCAGCTTATATCCTCTTCCGCTCAGCCATCTCACTTCTTGTCTGTCTGTGCAGACCTCCAGATCTCTATGGTTAGCTAGTAGCAAGCTCCATCCTCTGATCTTCAGACAGGTTTTATTTGTATACAAGCACATATCCCCCTTTTTTGTCTAAAAATAAAGGTTATAACTAATATAAGAAAAATATATACAATTTGTATAACAGCAAAAACTATATTAACAATGTCTAGTCCATTAGCATTTGAAAAATTCAGAGAAAATACTCCCATTATCAATTCTTTCTTGATGAATCCAAAGTCTTGTACCTAATTTACTTTCTAATTTGTGTTATCAAGTTATCTTCTTAATGTCTTTCAAACCTATTACACTCAACACATCTTCAGTGAGTTTCTTTATTGAGTCTGATAAACAAGGAAAACTATAACTGTACTACCTAGTATTCAACTCCCTCAGAGACCCAAGAAGGAAACAATATGAACTGAGTAAGCAGGAAGTGTGAGCAGTGCAACTTCCAAGAAAAATGTGAGAAATGACAGAAACAGCTGGCTGCCTGGACAGTCACCAAGGTGCAATATTGGGGCATCCATCTTCAGCCTATAGGCCTAGCATATATGACAGACACTTCTGTGAAGCTGGAGTCTTGGCAAGATTTGCAGTCACTCTTTTTGGTGTCCTGTTTGTCCAATTTGGACAACATACTGTCAGCATTTGAGGCAAGGGCATTTTCTTGCCCAGTGGCTTACCTTTGCTGCAAAGAAAGTAAACTCCACGTGGAGTTTCTTCAATGCCCATCATCTTTTCTGATGTAGATTGGTACTATCAGGAGCAAACATGTCTCATTGTCATAAAAAAGACCTATATTATTAAAACATGTTAAATGCTATATTCTGTAAATCTCTGAAGTGTTTGAAGATAACCTGTCTTTCTAAAATATCTGTTTGACCTTGTAAACATACCTAATGTGACTCCAAGTTCTATTGTAATAGTTGACTAATAACTAAATTACATTTCCTTATTATCCTATATAGTTAAAAATAACTTTTAAGGACTAGAAATATAGATTACATTGTTAAATGAGCTGTATAGATACAATATCTTGAACAATATTAGAAATGTATGTACAGTATGTTTTAGCAAATTTAATCTCAAATTTGTATCTATACAACATTTGTATACAGTATATACAAATCCAATCCAATGTAAAATATTTAAAACTAGTAGTTGCTTTTAAAGAGTGGATTCATATTCTTATCATATATTTATCCTCCATTTTTTCTTTTCAGAATAGATTCAATAATCTACCCTTTTTATCCTATCATCTGTATTATTCCTCTTTTTTTTTTTTCAAAACAAAAACCTGGAATGTAATCTTCTTTGTTCAAGTTTCTTCCTGATCATAGCCAACAACATTTTGTAACCAATCCCCCTAAACAATGACAAATATCTATAATCCAATGAGTGACCAAAAACCACCCACCCCACCTCTTGGGAATGGGGGCGTTGTGTTCTTAAAGTTGCTTCCTGGTGTCTGGTGATGACGGCACCCTTAGGGGATCCTAAAAAGCTGTATCATTTGTTATCCAGTCTCTGCGTAATGGGCCAGTGCAGGGCTTGTTTCAAATCCTGGCTAAAGTAGTTTGAGGCTGTTCCCACTCAGCCATCTCACTTCCTGTCTGTCTGTACAGACCTCCAGAACTCTATAGTTAGCTAGTGGCAAACTCCATTCTCTGATCTTCAGACAGGCTTTATTTGTACAAGCAAGGTCTCACCACAGGACCCTGTCTCCATGTTTAAATGTTCATTAAGGTGAGATCATTACATGGGTAAAGATACTTGCTGTCAAGCCTGATGATATGAGTTCAGTTCCCAGGACCCAAATGGAAGGAGGAGAAAACTCTGTCTCCTAACCACTCACCTCTAACCTCCACACTGTGCTGTGCTGTGGCACACATGCACACACACATGCATACACAATAAAATAAATAAAGTGTATGTTTAGTCCGATAGTACTTAACTAGAGATACACCATAGAATTGCCTGGGAGCTTGTTAAAGACCCATAGAAGATATCTCTATTCCATAGCCACAGAAAAAGAACCCACACAATTAGGATGTGTGCTTGTGACCATTTTAAATACAACTCTTGACTTGAAGAGGAGTTCCATAGAAAGCCACCTTTGAGATGTGCTCACTACACTCCCAGTACGACTTGAGGGTGTGATGCATCCGACTGCTATATTCCTGAGCTGACACAGCAGTGACTTCTGGAGATTTAGCAAAGCGGTGTAGTGTGTGCTGCTCCCAGTTTAAGGGTTCCTCTTCCTTTTGTAGATCACCGCGCACTGCTTCGTTCATTCTTCTGTTGTCTGACCTTTGGGTTGTGACTCTTAACATCTCAAAGGAGGGAGTAAATAGACTCATAAATCAAGTAAATGCTTGCTTGCCTGAGTTCTCTCTTTATGAAAGGATAGAAGGACAAAGGTCATTTATAACTTTTTTTTTTTAATGGGAGATGCGGACATAGTACTCACTGTTGCTTTTTTTTTTTAAGCAAGAATTAAACTTATAGCTTGCATCTATGAAATTCTTTTCTTCTGAGATCTCAAAATACTTTATTATCCTTATTAAGTTCTTAGCAGTATCTAGGGACTAGGATGGAACTTTCCCTCCTCCTCACAGCTCCCTCATTCTTTCACCTGCACTGTAGATCTTAGTGGAAGCCAGGAACTGACCTGAGCTTTAGTATTTATAAATTGCAGTGTTTACTCAGGGAAGGCTCGGGTGGTTGGAAACTTAAGAAGATTAATAGGATGAATTGCACACTTCAGTGTCACCAAAAGCGAATGACAGTCACTCCTGAGGCACAGCTTGGTTGTCTAGTTGATGGAGAGGGAAGCATTTGATCACTGTGTTTTGGGGTCTGCCAGTTTGAAAGTGCTGTCTCCAGAGCCTTGGATCCGGTGAGTCAGAGGATGTAAAGAAGTGTGGGTTAGAGCTAAGTGGCCTTTTCACAGTCAGTCCAGTTGCTTCCCTTCATGGTTTAGCAACTCCTATCTCCACTGCGAGGTTGAGACATCAGACTTGAAAAGTACATTTATGATGGAAATATAGTCTCTTGCTAATGCTATTTTCTTTTTCTTTTTTGTTTTTGTCTCCTTTCTCTAGCATGAAAGACTTTCTAGGTAAGAATTCTGTTTTATATGCATGCTTAATTCTTGTGAGTGAATGCATGTCTAGTTACATTTAGTGTCATATAATATTTAGTAGTGTTCTTCATAGCCTTCCTTTTCATTTCCTCAGTCACCACAATAAATCAGACTTACTTCTTGCCCAGTATTATAGAACAGCTTTCAACTCACCTTACTGCCACCAGATCCGCTCCTTCCCCTTCCCCTTGTATATTTCCAACGGGTGAATTGTCCTGAAGCATCAGTTCCAGGCCTTGACCTTACCTGCAGTTAGTTTACAATCTACTGGAGCAACAAATCCTTTCAGAGGGACACAGAAAGTGCCATTTAGACGTGCAGGCAGGTATTGTGGATGCAGGGAAGGGGCAGTTAACCCAATCTGATAGTTCAGAAGACAGGGTTATTGCCAAGTGGAACCCTGAGTTGAGATTGAAATGATATTGTCATTTTATAGTGAACCCAACCATCTATCTCATATCTAAACAGTGCTTGTGAATAGCTCATCACATGAACTAAAAGCCTGTTTTGCAATTACTTAAATAAATAAATACCTCTATAATTTTTCACATAGTATCTATCTTATAAAACTGATCTTCCTAAAAAAGAAAATAAAAATAATAGCAACTTTGGAACTAAATGAATCCTATTTTCACTATTCCTGTGATGGAGAAATTAAGAGGAGGTAGGTAGAGAGAGCAGATGTAGTTCTAGGATGGCACAGGGCAAATTGATCTCATAACCTGTTTGGAAGTTGAACTAGCTCTATCTTGTTAATATATGCTAAGATTTTATGTATTCTTCTTCTGTCTACCCTCTCACCAATTACCAGCCAAAAAATTAATTTACTTAACAAAGTAACATAAAATGACTTAGTCAAAGAGTAGTATTTTGCCATAAACTCATCTTTAAAGGATTCAGCTATGTTACCGTGGCCACATTGAAGGATTCTTTCTCTACAGACTTCAGAATATGGCATAAACTTTTCATGGTTAGAATACTGAAGTACTACTTCCAGAATAAAGACAGAGGGGCTGGTGAGATGGCTCAGCTAGTAGAGGGATCCTGGGACGCGCATGGTAGATGGGAAGAACCAGCTCCTCATAGCTGTCCTCTGACCTCCACGCTCACTCATGTGTGCACATACATGCAAATAAACAGAGATTGCCAAAACAATTCATAGCACCTTTAAAAGTCCTGTGTGTGATGTGAGTTTTCATCTCATGGGTGGATACAGACTTAGTGATTGAGAAAATGAACTATTTTGATTAGTTTGTTTTGAGAAAATACATCCTTCCTTCAATTCATACTAAAAAACCAACAGAAATATATTTCCAATAGTTACATTTTTAAAAAGAGAAAGGCCCTTTCTACAAAAATAGTACAAGATGTTATTTTATTATCTATATATAGGAAACACCTTCCCAAACAGTACCCAAAAGATTATAAAGTGCCAAGTTCCATTACATATAATTTTACATCATTGCTTTTAAAAAAAATAACTGTAAATAGCTGGGCATGGTGACTCATACTTCTAATCCCAGCACTGGGAAGGCTGAAGCAGGAGGGATCAAGAGTTCAAGGCCAGCCTGGACTACGTAGGAATTTCTAGGCCAATTTTGGCGATGTGAAGCCCTGTTTCAAAAACAACTAAATAAAAGTAAGAGACCATTGATGCTTTTTAAATTAAAAAGAGTTACTATAGACAGATAAAAAGTGAAGAGAAAAAAACTGTGAGATGTGTTAGACATTTGTAAAAAGCCATAATGTGTAAGAGCATTATCTCGGGGCCTGACAAGAGAATGGAGAAAGTTGTTTGCCTTAATAAACAAAGTGTGACTAGCCATCCAGAGACAACAGTACTGAATAACTGCACATCTCCCTAGTGGCTTAAAATACTAAAATAGGATCACAAGAATACTATTTCCTCATAGCAAGTTTGAGGCCATTCTGTGTGGTATGAAGCCCTGTCTCAAACAGAAAACCACCAGCTGTACTAAGGCTTATAAATAAATCTGCACCTTTTAGTATTGCTAATCGATACACTAATAGCAATGTTTCTATCACCTGAAATTTGGTTAAATTACCAGATAGCCATGGAATGAACTGTATAGTCATTTTTTTAAGGACGTATATTTTTACTTACATGGTAACATTCCCAGAGAATCATAAATACAGGGAGTAGGAGTTGGACAGTGTAGGTGTTATCTAGCTTTATGGGAATTTTTTTTAACATTTTGGCATTTGACATTCCAGAAGTATATGAAACCTACTGTTAATAGCAGTTATTTCTTGGACAAGATTATGGGGTAGACACTTTGGTATTACTTAATGTATTGCTTCTGTAGTCAGAAAAATCATCATGTAAAGATTTCCATGAACAGGGGTGGGGAGGCTGAGAACACAAGTCTTGGCCTCTCTAACAGTGGCCCCAGCTTCCTTTGCAGCTACCACTTTACTCTTGCTGCACTGCCCTGGCTGTTACTGCCCTCTCTGCCTTACCAGCTCCTGCAGCTTTGCCAGCAGCTTCTGCAGGAGCTTCTAAGATGGCACAAACCAAGGAGTTCAGGCGTCAGTGCTCTGGAAGTCTGGTTTGTACACAGCACTTTGATAGGTGTTACACCTGGTGAACAAAGAGCAAAGCCGAGGGAAATAGAGCTGCGGTGAAGGGCTAGACCGACACTAGGACACTAAACTGGTAGTTAGCAAGAGACTTCTCAGACCACACACACGTAGCAGTCTAGAAGCAAAGCCACCAGCAGTTCTAGAAGTTCACTTGCCAGAAGATGTAGAAATCTTAGCTACAATCACAAGTATTGATGTGGATACAGGAGAGAAAATGGGTTGCTTGAGGATATTTGACTCCAGCAAACCTGTTGTGCACCCGCAAACCCAAGCATCTTGCCATGGTTGCTGTTCCCCTGTCTTCCCCGCTGGCTCACTCTCCAAGCCCATATGTTTCTGATTCATTGGCACTTCATTATAATCATTTT
The DNA here is from genome assembly GCF_017639785.1 of Mesocricetus auratus. Classification (NCBI taxonomy): domain Eukaryota; kingdom Metazoa; phylum Chordata; class Mammalia; order Rodentia; family Cricetidae; genus Mesocricetus; species Mesocricetus auratus. The sequence goes on from NW_024429266.1 coordinate 54,795,347, forward strand.
CCAAGAGCCCTTCAGGCCCAAGAAACTTTGACTCTTAAAGGTACACTCTTTAGGGAATCTATTCAACTCCAAATTAACTTGAAAGCTCAAAGGTGTAAAGCAGCACATGGGTCCAAGCCACCAGTTTTTCAAGTGAGCTCTACTCTTGGCAAATGGTGGCCTCTCTCCCAAGCTGCCTGCCTGCTCGTGTGCTCATCACTCGTGCAGTGTGGCCATGAGAGGTGGCACAATGGCTAAGAGATTCACGGAAGGCCAGTTTCTGGCCAGAGCTCTCCAATACCTCCTAGAAAAGGCACAGACTAGCTTAGGCTTTATTAATACACACACACACACACACACACTCACACACACAGTGTTCTCAAGAACAACTTTTATCTTCAACATTTGTCTTATAGGTTGGAGTCAGGAGGCAGTAACCCAACCAGCAGTGATTCCTACAGTGACCGTGCCTCAGCAAGAGCCCGTCGGGAGGCCCGAGAGGCTCGCCTAGCCAGCCTGACCAGCCGGGTAGAAGAGGACAGCAACAGGGATTACAAAAAAGTAGGATCTCTTTCCTGGTTTCCTGTTCTTAGCTTATGATGTATAAACCTACTAGCTTTTCCCCAATAGGAAAAAAAAATGAACAAAATTCTAATAAGGAATACAATTAATTATTTGCTTTACCTCTCTACTCACTAATGATTCTTTATATATTGTTTTTATTGCAATAAGTATATACCTAGAATCAAATATTTAGAAGTATGGGGGAAAGTAAGGAATTTACTATTTTAAGAAGAGCAAAAAGCTGCCGGGCGTTGGTGGCGCACGCCTTTAATCCCGGCACTCGGGAGGCAGAGGCAGGCGGATCTCTGTGAGTTTGAGGCCGGGCTGGACCGATAGCCTCCGAAACAATATAGAGAAACCCTGTCTCATAAAAACAAAAAAAAAAAAAAAAAGAAGAGCAAAAAGCATAATGTTGTATGTCTGAGCCCATGAGAATTACTTGGTTAGGCTTATTTTTTAAGAAACATGTGCTTTTAATAAGGTGTTTTGAATATCAACCAAATGCTTTTTGGTCTTAGTTTTTAAAAATTCATTATCATCCATCTCTCTGGGCTTAGAGAGGAGTTAAGTTATTTACATCCAGTTTCTCTTGGTTCTTGCTCTTTAGACTTTGAAAACATTCCTTCCAGGTATTTGAGATAACATTTGGTTAAAGAAATTTTTCTTTGTTGATGTTTTGGTTATGCAGAATTTGACAAAAATCAACACACTGGTTCCAGAAACAATAAGTCTGTTTTGTCTAGAAGCTGCACTTTAAGCAGTGGAGAGACCATGTGGGAGGAATAGGTGACTGGTTTTTCTCCCAGAGTTTAGCCCTACTGTCACTGGAGTGTCAGCTTTCTCCTTGCCATCCAGATCATGCCATTTGGATGCCAAAGAGCAGTGACTCTCCATGACCGCCTTCCTCTTCTCCACCCAGCTGACCTTGGTAGCGTGGAGCAGACAGTATGAGTTCTACTACTGGGAGCCCATGCAGTGACCTGGCTCTGTTCCCTTCACAGCTCTACGAGAGCGCCCTGACCGAAAACCAAAAACTGAAAACAAAACTTCAGGAGGCCCAGCTAGAGCTAGCTGATATAAAATCCAAGCTTGAGAAGATGGCCCAGGTAAGGGGAGGCAGGGTACAGCAGCGGTGGCAGGGACATTCTTAAGGAGACAGAGTGGGTATCCTGGAAGCAGTTGTGAGCTAGACTCAAAGTAGCACTTCCTCAGAGCCAATCAGATGAAAGTTTTATAGAGCCTAATTTTAAGGTTTTTGGGTTAAGTGGATCTTTAATTTAACTGAAAACTGACAGTTAAGTTCCCTGAACAACTTACTGATGTTATGAATGCTAGTAATTAATATTTAACATAACTTCTCACTACACTGTACAAGTCAGGTCAGTACTGGGGCAGTGCTAGATAGTTCCTCCTGTCCTGTTCCTCAGCATCTCACCTGCTGGAGCAAAATAAGCAGAACACTGTACCCAAGTACAGAGGGCCCCAAACAGGGCCCCCAAATCATTGTTTTCTTTACAATCAGGAGTGAAGTGGTTCCAGATTAGGTTTCAGGAGGATTGCACCGTGGATCCAAAGTGTTCCCCCATTTGGCATTACAGAAATAGTGGTAGAATGAGTGGGTTAATTCCCCACCCCCCTTACTGCAAGGCCGGATTGAGTTACACAAAGCTTGGGAGGCTGCTAGCTAGTGATTTCATTGCCATGAGACAAGCCCTGCAGTTGAAGCTGCAGCAGCCTGTCTTGGGTTATTGCAGTGTTAAAAGGAAGCCTTGAGTTATTGCCTTCCCAGAACGCCTGGGGACTAAGTATCTCAAAAGCAGAACTGAGGTAAAAAGGGCTCTTTACAAGGATATGAAATGAAAACCAGAGGGGCTATTTAATCTGGAAATATGATATAATCCAAAAGCAAAAATGAAATTATAGGCTCATGGTGTTACAAGCATGTGGCATGTGGTGGGGGAGGGGTTGAATGCCCTCTTTCTTAGCATCTTATTATAACCCCTTTTACATGAGATACACAGGGGAGCATGAGGGTGACAAGAACTAAACATGGCTCTTACTGGACCTTGTGAGACCTACAGCTAACACATACTAGGTGTAAAGCCATGTTGTGAAACAAGAAGAAAAACTCACAACACAATTAAACCCTGCCGTAAGTGGAGAGTGAGCTAAGTAAGCTTGGTCACGTTCCCCTCTGCATTACTAAGCTGGGCAGTATGTCTTGGTTCTGAATAGCTTCCATATGGGCATCAGTTAGAACTAAGTGCAGCCCTGAAGCTGCATCCACCAAGAACATACAGGGCAGCCCCATGAAAGCAGTGTGACCCTCTCCTCAGCCAGAACTGCTGATGCTAGCCCATTGAACTCATGGAGGTCTTGCTTTTCTCCCAGCCTGTGAGGTCACAGCAGCCTTCAAGCTGTGCAGAGTGACCCACACAGAACGTCAGAATAGAACTAGCCTTTCCTAGTCACTGGGCAGCATTGCCTACCAGCCAGCCGCTTTGCTAGGTATGCCGGGATATACTTAATATACTTACCAAATGCAAGCTATTTGAAGCTCAGAAAGAAATGATGGTACTACAACCAAGTCTCTATTTACCAAAAATGGAGATGTTTGGTAGGATGGGCAGGCCAGGGGGCGGGGGCTGTCAGCCTCATGCATTTGTTTGGAGACAGTTCCCACATGGACACATGCAGCATTTTACATAAAAGGTCGACTAAAAGTCAAGGGAGTTATAATTTAAAATTAAAGAAGCAAACAAACTAGTTCTTTGTATTCTGAACTTTGTAAATCTCAAAATCCTCCCGCTTGTCAAGCTTAGGAAAGAGATGAAGGAAGACACAAACTCCAAAATCTACTATGCAGTTTCTTCTGTCCTTTCTGCCTTGGCAGATGCAGTGTAGAGGCAGACAGCCGTGACCTTCAGAGCAGAAGGGGAACGTCTAGGATGAGAGCCAGAATTCCAAGTTTTATTGTTAGTGTCAACTGTTCAGTAATTGAGGAGGAGAGAAAAGGAGGGGGTGGGGAGGGAACCTTCTGCAGGACCAGCCTAATGTCCCCATGTATTGCAAATGTCTGGGCATGGTGCTAGACAAGATAGAAGAATCATTCTTTACTCATCAAATGCCTATTGAATATACAAAATTCCACCCAGTCCTATAATGCTTAAGACCAAAGGACACTTGCAGGTTCCTCCATTCCTGACTCCTCTGAAGGATTGAAATTGAAAATATCAGTGATGATCTAAATATATATTGTAAAGCCTTTATTCAAGTAAAATCTTGTTAACAGATTAAGAAGGAAACCAAACAGATAAAAGTGGAACAGCTCTGTTCAGTCAGCCAGAAGCTGCCTGAGAAGACTGTCTAGACCACACTAGAAAGAAAATGGCCTTGGTGCTCAGAAGTGGCAGGGAAAGCGCTTCTTTGCAGGAGTGCCACAGGGTTCAGGCACTAAGGTCAGGGGATTTCCAGCCTTTAAGGAAGGCAGGGCAGGTGATTCAGTAAGAAAGTAATTAGTATTGGAGTTTGTTGTCTGAAGGTGAGGGAAGGTGAGAGGCAGTACAGTGAGTAGCATCCGTTCACGTGTTGGACTTCAAGGACTATTCCTTCCTTCCACTCCCCAGTGGCCACCCTGCATACTGTTCTATACTGTTCAAGGCAAGTGTTGGGCTTAGCAATCTTCCACAGTCTGTTTGCTGAGGCCCTTGTTAAAAGGAAAAGCCCAGAGCTCTGTTGTCTCTTTCTGGATGTCTGGAGATGAACCAGAGCAAAACTGGGCTTCCTACTACATGTGAAAGAGCCTCAATAACAAGTGTCTCCCTTCTGTTCACACAGCAGAAACAAGAGAAGACCTCTGACCGCTCGTCGGTGCTAGAGATGGAGAAACGGGTATGCACATCTCCTTGGCTGCCTGTTGCATGTCTTCTTTTGACCTTCTCTAACTTTGTTGTTTGTGCCAGTGGAAAAAGTTCATCTTAAGAAACGGGGAGCTCTGCAACATTCCATTCCCAGCTTAATGATAATTTGTTTTGGGTCTGGCTCTGGACAGTGATTTGATGACCAGTCCTTTTGGCCTCCTCATATAGTTGGTTACTTTGAACACACCAGTTTTAGGGTGGGAAGGAGTCTTGGGAAGTCATCTCATGCATTCTTCTTCCTTCAAAACTGCATACATACAGAGAGCTGTAAGATACGTGGTTATTTACACATGTACACAGGTCTAACGGCTTTCTGCCCTTTCCATGACCTTAGACAGAAAGGAAGGTCTTGGCTGATCATGGTGACTCAAACCTCTAACCCCCACATTTGTCACAAATTCAGGACCAGCCTACACTACGGAGTGAGTTCCAGGTCATCCACGGCTACATAACAAAACCTAATCTCAAAAGATAAAGAGATATCCAGTGAGGTGACATGCTCATATACACAAGCCTAACAACTTGACTTCAGTTAGCAGAACCCATGGTGGAAGGAGAAACTGTTCTCTGACCTCCATGCATATACCATGGTGCACATGTGCGTGCACGCACACGCACACACACACACACACACACACACACACACACACAAATAAACATTTTTAAAGGAAGTTTTTCATCAAGAGCCCATGCCATTGATTTAGGTGTTATGATTTAAAACCTGAGAATCAGCCTTCATCAGCCCTCTGGTGGGGGGCATTCTGGTCAAATTCCTACCCTGGTCCCAGCTGTACTTAGATGTTTGTCTGGGACTTGATGTTCTTGGATTGGAAAACTCAGTTAGATTTAGTGATGAACCCTAATTCCAATTTGACTCTCAGAATATAGTATGTTACCATCTTTCTTATTGTCTGTTTAATTTGGAAAAAGCTTAGTTTTACATTCATTCCCTTGGCTTCTACCTCTTGGTATTTCATTTAATTAAAGGCATCTCATTGAGTTCAGGCTAAATTAAGAGTAATTGGCTGGGAGAGAAATGGGGGTGGGAGGTGGAGAAACTGGCAGCCAGCAATGTCTACTTTCCCGCTGACCATGTGTCCCCATCATAAAGAACATAGGTGGAGTACTACTAAGACGATGGATTTTTGTTTCTACAGCAAGGGTCCTCATTACCTGCAGTCATTTGAAAACTTTAACTTGCAAGGAATAACTCAGCATCTTGGTCTGCTTGTCTATTAGGTTGCCGTCCCTGTATCTTCCAATGTCTGATAGAAGACTTAGAGGATAGGAATCTCATCGGTGAAGTAGCTCCATCCTATGGTAGCAGGGCAGAGAGTGTACATGTGGAGAAAGGTTTGTCCCAGTCTAGACAGACCCCGAGACTATGAAGCTACTGACGGTGTGACGTGGGAGGTAGCTTTGTGATTGCGTCCTGGCCATTGTCTTTTCAACAAGCTCATTGTTTCTAAACAGGAGAGGCGAGCATTGGAACGGAAGATGTCAGAAATGGAAGAAGAGATGAAGGTATGAAGAAATTATCTTTGTCTTGGTGTGTCTGTTCTCTGTATGCCTGCCTAAACTAGATGCTTGAGCCTAGGCTTGCCTGCTCTAACTGGTAGTGACAACTGAGCACCCTCAAGAAGAGATGGTGTGTGGAGGAAGTGTGCACCCCCTCTCAGCCATCTTTTAGGCTCTCCCAGCCCATGCTGCAGCCACTGTGGCCACCTCAGAGGCCTTCTGTGAGCAACGGGTTGGTTTATGGGGAGACCAAGTTCAACTTCTAAGGTTTTCAAAGCAGTGGCTTCTCCCTTGGGAGGCTGTGTGACAGGTCTAGGGCAAATTCTCCCTATTCTGCAGAGTTCCCACTTGGGGAGCTCCATGAAGCCTAGGCATAGGCACAGGCCTTTCTCCCCATATGCAGCTCTTGCAGGAGGAACACAAGCTGAGTCACTCTACAGCAGTATGAGAATTTATTTGCATATCAATTTCCTGACCTAGGCCATTTCCTCTGCAGTACTCCAGAGTTCTTGCCCTTCCCCCACTAGTGCAAACTCATGCCTCCACATGACCCACTTGGGGACTCACTGCCTTCCTCTTCTCGAGGACGACCAACAGTGACCGTCACCTCTTTTGGCTACTTGAATGGACTGTTGCCAATTTTGAGTGCCAGCCCATTGCTATAGGAGGGGAAGATAAGGAGCTAGAAGGAACAGCTTAAAGTAGCCGTGTCTATCTAAGATATTGGAGCAGCTCATCCCTGCAGTACTTTGTGCTGTGTGGCTATAGTCCCTTAGTAGTCGTTCAGCCTTTTTCCTTTCATCAAGGATCTTATTTTAGTGGCTGTGCAATGCCAAGTCAGATGTGGATCTCTGCAGTTAGGAAGCAGAAGCCCTGCAACACACCAGACAAGTCCCCAAATGTCCCGTTGTCAGTAAGTGTCTCCGATACGCAATCGAATTGCTTTTTAAGAGACAGTTGTTTTAACGACTTAAAAAGATGTTATTTATGTATAACCCACCACCACACACAAAAAAAGTTTTCAGGGTCTAACGAGGTCAAAGGTCATGGTTTTACCAGATCCTGTACTCACAATCCTGTTAACTCCTTCTAGTTGCAGAGTGGAGGGGAAATCCCAGTCTTGCCCCTCATTTCCTGGTCACCAACTCATGGCTGTGACTGGTAATAGTCATGTAGACTTTGAAGCAATAACTACTTATCCCTCAAACACTTTAAAAGTAGAAATAGTATTCAGTTTTCTTGAGGAGAAGGAACAACACCCTGAGAAACAGCATTGAATTTTCCATCTTCCAGATTTTCCAAACCCACCTCACTCACAGAAGTATTTTCTTCCTCTTAGCAGAGCATGTTAATATTGCCAAATAGTTCTTCATGAATGAACACACACAACTCTCTATATGAGGGCTTCCCTTCTGAAACCCTTAGCTATCCCATCTGTTCTCCACCGTTAGTCAGCTATGGGTAATGCTGGCCTGGGCGAGGGTGGCACGAGGGATAACTCGGTGGTTAAGAGCACTGGCTGCTTTTGCAGAGGACTTGGGTTCGGTTCCCAGCACCCACACGGCGGTTCACATCCATCCGCAATTCCAGTTCCAGGGGATCTGATGCCCTTTTCGGACTTCTGTGGAACCTGGCACACACATTGTGCACATACATATATGTAGGCAGAATACTCACACATAAATTAATACTTAAGTAAATATTTTAAAAACATATACTAATTTAAAGCTTATATCTGGGTATACATATACCTGTAATCCCAGCACCTGGGAAGCAGAGGCATTGTCTGTGAGTTCAAGTCCAACTTCATCTACATAAAGACTGTCTCAGAAAAAAAAGAAAGGAACTAAGAATGTAGCCTAGTAGATAAAGTACTTAACTTAGCATGCAGTTAGCCCTGGGTTTGATCATCAGAACCCATAAACCAGGCTTGCTGTTATATACCTATAACCCCAGCATTCAGGAGATAGAAACAGAAGGATAGGAGTTCACAGTCATCTTTGGCTACATAGGATACATGAGATACTGTCTCAAAAAAAGGTGGGGAGAAAGAGATACAGGAAATGGAAAGAAAGGCCTAACTGCTGATCTGGAGCATGTAAACCAGGCCAAAGGTACCTCCGTGAGTACCCGGAAGCCCACAGACAGGCCGTGCACCCTTTGCGCCCTCCACACAGACCCCATACAAGGGCTCAAAGGGGAACTTTGCGCTCGCTCTGCTCTTCCCATTCTAAACTGGCAAGTACAGGCGTTCTTCTGTGTTCTTAGTCGCTCTGAATCCTTTGGGTTGACACAGGGTTGCGTGTTTCTTTCCATGTTCTTATCCTATCAAGCTGTGGTTTTCAAAACTAGGCTGTGAGTTCATTTCTTCAATGTTTTAATAGAGATAACAACACATGAAAGTATTTGTTCTTTCTAGTCAGAAGTTATTTGCCAACAAGTTTAAAAATAAATCGTTGGGCTGGAGAGATGGCTCAGTGGCTAAGAGCACTGGGTGTTCTTCCAGAGGTCCTGAGTTCAATTCCCAGCAACCACATGGTGGCTCACAACCATCTGTACTGAGATCTGGTGCCCTCTTCTGGCCTCCAGGGTTACAAGCAGGCAGAACACTGTATAAATAATAAATCTTTTTAAAAAGTAAAAAATAAATTGTTTAAGAGGCTAGAGAGATGGTTTGGAGGTTGCTTCCAGAAGACCTGTGTTCAATTCCCAGCACCCACCTCATGGCTCACAACTATCTGTAACTCCAATCCCAGAGGTTCCATTGCCCTCTTCTGGTTACCTCTTGTACTGCACACATGTGATGCAAAGACATGCATATAAGCAAAACACCCATACATATAAAGGGGAAAAATTAATTATCAAGTAGAGCCAGATGGTAACTGGTCCTCAAACTAATAAGTAAGCTGTTTTGAGACTCCATTCCCATTATTCTCTACTGCTACTTACAAAGTCAAATAGAGAAGAAACATCTGCAAATTGTAATGCACCTAAACATAATTTGCTCAGCCCTAGCATAATATTCCAGATTGCAAATTGTCTAGCTTCCTCTATAGGACTAAGAGAGAAGAGCATCAGAACTTCCAGTCATATACCAGTGTTAGGCTTCTGTCTGTACCTTCAAATTCACAAATATATTGTGAAATTACTGTGTCTGCTCTAAAGGAGTTGGGAAAATGGTTAACTCTCAGGGTTTCCGTTTAGGCTATTATTTATGCTGACCAACTTTTCTAAGGATTAATGACTAAAATATTTGTATATAAGACAGTCAGTGAATGGTACATTTGTCAAGCCTGGAAAACCTCATCAGATACGGAGTGTATTAAGCCTTGGGACCAGCTGCTCTGTGTTTGTGTGCAGACTGTGCAGGAGCTCAGTCTTTCCTGGAACCATCAGTAGGGTACTGTTTGTAGGGATAGCTTCCTGTGAATGCTTAAAGGCTCAGCAGGCACTCCTCAGAAAGTGACACCAGCAAAACACAAAGGTCAAGTGAAATGGGAGCCATGAGGTGGGCTCTCCCAGGTGTAGGGCGCTGTGGTTGGGAGACAGGCTGCCCAGAAAGGTAAGTATGAATTCTCCCCAGGAGAAACTCCAGCAGATTGATCTGACAGGTGTGCATGTCAGTGTGAGCTGAGCTGCTCTGCACCTGTCTTGGGATGTCCATATCCAATCTGACTACTTCCTGCTTCCGCTTCCTTGCTAGACCTAACCAGGTCCTTTCCCAGGCCTTTGCATGAGAAGAGCCCAGCAGCCATCCCCCTGTAAGTTGCTTCTGGGATCCTACCTGCTTACCCTGAAGTACCATTCGCCAACTCCTCCCTGGACTCTGCCCTTTCCCGCCTCGCTCCATGTTCTGCTCTCCTCCTTTCCATCTCCTTGCCATGCTTGTTTTCATAGCTGCTTCCTAAAGAACATCCCACCAGATTGTTTCCTGCCTCTCTCGTTATACTGATAGCTTCCAGATTCTTCCACCTAAAGCTGCTGTTCAAATGGTAGACTAAGTCACTTTCCTAGTTCATTGCTGTGTCATCCCTGGGAGGCAAAGACCACTTCAGATGACAACTGTGAGTGTATTGAAAGCGTTGATCAGATGTCAACACCAATGAAGGACAGAAGCCAGGGGTTTTCTGTGGTTCTTAAATTTGGTCCCTACTCGTGTCTTCAAACTCCTCCCTGTGCTGTTTATGATCTCTCTCACCTGTCCCCTCCATGGTCAAGATGCCTACAGTCTGCAGAGGATGGCCTAGTCTACTCTCCTGTGGCTGCAAGGACCTGCTTGGCAGCCCTACCTTTTTGGGGAAAGGAAGGGAGTCTTTTTCTTTGAACAAAGAGCTACTCAGCAGTTTGTCTCTGCTTGTTTTTCCTTTTCACTGTTTTCTCTCATGCTGCTTTCATTTTCTTGCTGGTTCACTCCCAAGCCATTGCCCCACTAATCTTCCATGTCCATCCTTTCTCATTGTGTAGTATGAGAGTCCCCATACCCGAACCTTTCTTTTGTCATCACTATAACCTAAACCCTATTTGCATAACACTTCCCTTTTCCAAAAGAGCTGGTAGTCTGTGTCAAGGTCAGTGCAGAGGATGCCTTAGGAAGGCATGTGGCAGAGTTGGCAGGCCTGTGCTGTAATCACTTATTGAAGTCTTCGAAGCACTTGTGAAATGTCAGGTATTGGGAAGACTGTCAATTCCTGTGACTGGTGCACAGGGGCTAGACTACTACAGTGATCCAGCCAGTTCCGTCATCACCTGGCATTCATGATTTCTCTTCTTTTGTACATTTATAATTTCCAGTGTATGCTTGGACACGTTTAAGCAGCTCCTAGCCTTGGCATGAACTAGGGCAGAGAGCGCACACAGCTGTGAAGTTAGTGATATATAGAGTATATATAGCAGGTAGAGGCCAATTGGCAGCTGCAGGACCCTAGACAAGCTCTGTGTGCTATTGAGGAGAACTGGGAAGGTTAATTAAGCATCCTGTAAAACGTGTAATGGGTCCTCGCAAAGAGCTGGCAGGTGTCAGCCTTCTGAATAATACGTGCTGTATGCAGAAAGTGCTTAAAGGAAACACCCCTCTTGTATTTTTTTAATTAAGTAATATATTAAGAGAACAGGAAGAAAACAAATAGAAATGAGGGCAAGTGTGAGGACAAGATAAAGGGAGAGAGAAAGGGTTATGTTTAGATTTAAACCCCCCCCCCCCAATCCTCAGCCCTGGTCCCAGTGACAATGAAAGAGAATCCTCGAGACTCAGGTTCTGCGGGTGAATTTGCCAGAGGGCCCCAAGCCCTGTGTTGGCCTCTCATTCTCAAGTGGTCCACACGTAGTTTTTGGAGCTTGTATAGCCAACCGCAGCATGCTGAGGGCTCTCCAAGAGCCACAGAGCCAGCTCTTCCTCCGCTGCTTTTCTCCTCTACCTCCCTGTACAGCTCGTCCCCGTCACTACTGCCTTCCCATCTCCTTTCTTGCATGCAAACTAAAAACAAGAGCAAAAAGTCACATAGTTTCTTTGTCCTACTTTTTTCTCTCTGCTCTGTCTTGTCTCTTTCTTGTCTGTCTCCTTCATGTCTCACTCTCTGCAGAACCTTCACCAGCTAAAACAGATTCAAACCTTGAAGCAGATGAACGAACAACTGCAGGCTGAGAACAGGGCCCTGACCCGAGTGGTGGCCAGACTCTCCAAGTCCATCGAGTCCTCGGACACCCAGGAGCTCTAGCTATTGCCCTTCCTCTCCACCTCACTTCCCTCCTCTACTGCTCCAGGCAGGTTTACTCTTCTTGTTGGTCCCAGAAGCCCATCCTTCCCGTCAGAGCCTCCATGTCTGGGTATCTGCAAAACTTTGTTACCTGGAGATGGAGCAGGACTCAGACCATGTAATGGGACATAAGAACCTCATTCAAGGGTGGTAGTGGGGAGACTTGTGTGGGCAAGCAGAGTGTCTAACATGTTACGGTTGCCATGTTACCTTCTCTTCCCTTGGAGACTGAATCCAGATGTACTCAGATGCAAATGGATACACAACTGTGTATATTTAACTGTGTGCATATATGCACATGATTTTATTTCAGTGATGGGGTCTTCATCAAACTGAGATAGAGCTTTCTCAGACAACACCAAATGTATCTGACTCCATTAGGGCCTGGAGTAACCACGGGCAAGAATTCCCAAACCTGACTGCATGTTAGATCCAGCTAGGAGCCATTACTATCCACCCATCCCAGATGCTCCACTATCTGAATTGAGACCTGGGCATTAGTGTTTTTCTAAAGCCCCTCTATTGATGTGTATGTGACCTTCGTTGAGAACCATAGCCTTAGACTGCCAGGTGGAACTTAATCCCCACAAGTGACAGCACTGCTACATGGAAAGGACTAGGCCTAAAGGCCAGCTTCCCTGACCCCACCTCTGCTACTAGCAAAGACAACCACCTTCCCACCACTGGCAGGGTTAGATAAGTAGTCTTCACCTCCTTCTGTAAGTCTTTGCTTTCATCTTCCTCTTTCCAAAGCATTTGTCTCATTCCTCACAAATCTCCCTGCCCTGAGTCTGTGGGCCTTGAGGCAGAACATAGGCAATATAAATGAGCCCTTCCTAATGGGATTGGCTTTGCAAAGCAGCCGGAAGCAGTGGAGCAGAGCAGGATTTATTTTCAACTGAAAACCACCCCTCAAAAAAATGTGTTTGGCAAACTAGAACCTTCCTCTGGCTGTGGATCTGAAAGACAAGCTCACATACAGTTTCCCCATCCTAAGATGTGATAGGGTCACCATTTCCCTGAAATGAGTTTCTGATTGTCAGCAACAGTCTAATTAGACTTGACTAGAACCTGTCTCTTTTTTCTGCCTATTTGCATTTGCCTTTAGGATCAGTAGCTGGCAACTAACACCCACTAGAACTGAAGCATCCATATTATCATAAGGGCTGAGCTAATGTCCTGCTAAAGATGCTCTCACAGGCAGAAAAAAATGAAAGGGGATATGCTGCCATGGCAGGGCGATGAGCAGCCAGCAGTAGGTCCAGACCGTTTCAAAGTTAGCCTCAAAAGTCCTGAAAGGATGCTAACATGTAGCTCTGTGGTGGAGCATGTGTGTAGTGTACACCAAGACCCTTGCTTCAGTCCTAGCATGCACACACACAGGCACATACATGCACATTGTAGGAAATTTTAACTAAGGGAAAAATACAGACCCCCAAAATCCCACTTATTTCTGGTCTCCCAACTTGTTGCAAGAGAGTGTAGGATACGGGGCAAAATTAGATCTCAGCCTTTCAGTGGCTAATACGTATAACAACAGGCATTTATTAAAGCCTGTGCTGAGTGCTTTTTTTTTCCAGTGGTTCCTCAGCACCATTGTATGTATTTAGAAGACAGCCTACAGAATCAGATACAAGTGTATCTCTTGGAGTGTAAATGGTTGAATACAAACTCAAACGCCATGTTAGATTCCAGACTCAAAGGTCTTAACCACTGGTTAAGCAGCTACAGTGCAGGGCATTGCATCAGAGAGTAACAGACAATTCTACTGTTTTAGTACTCTGACTTACTTAAAAGGCCAGTTTCAGCCAGGCATGGTGGCACATGGCTTTAATCTAAGCACTTGGGAAACAGGCAGGCAGATCTCTATGAATTTGAGGCTAGCATAGTCTACATAGCAAGTTCCAGGACAGCTAGAACTACAAAGAAACACTCCATCTCAAAAAAAAAAAAAAAAAAAGGCTAGCTTCCAAAAAAAACATTTACCTACCAAAAGATTGTGTCCCTGTAATGTCATTGCCTGGTACATGACCTACAGTAAGGAAAGCAAACTATGACCCATGAGCCATGCCAATAGTCAAAGGAAATAAAAAGAATTGTATTTGACAAATAAAATTCCTATGGAATTCAGATTCCAGTGTCCAGAAACTAAGATTTATTGGGAACAAACCATACTCTTCAGTTTCTGCATTATCAGTATGTGACACCTTCTGGGCCACAGTCATGGAAAGAAGTAGTCACAGCAAAGACTGTGTGGCCTGTAACCTAGTCTAAATACTTGCTGTGTGGACCTTCACACTAGGAGCCTGCCGGATGACTCCCACCAGCAGGAAAGATGGGTAACTAAGCTAAGCTGGCAGTGTGGCCAAGAGATTTCTGCCTCGCTCTCACCCTTCTGAATTATCCCCTGCAAGTCCTAACGCCGCACGCAGTGCCAGCCAGCTCCATCTTCAGAGACAGGGAAGACTCCCTTCCATTTCTCGCAAGGCAGCTCTGGTCAGGCTTATTGTGACACCCTCCCACCCACAGTTTGCCTTGCCTTGATACACCCTGAACCCTCAGGAACCCCGTCCCTGCCTTTAACACAGTCCTCATCATAGGCTATATGAAGTAATGTTTAAGAACACATGTACTTGATTGTGTCTGAAGTATCAACATCAAACTAGCAGGCTAGAAATTCAGAAAGGAAGAAGCTGAAGTCGGGAGAGTTAGATGCACTCTATAAAACTCGGTGCTTGTACAGTTCTTTCATACACATTCTTATTTAACTGTTAACTTCAGCTAAATGTCAGACAGCACTATTCAGTCCCCCTCATTTGAGCATAGAGTCTGTGTCCCCTCCTTCCTTTGTCTCTGCACACCACTGGTGCTTTATATTATCTTAAGATATTAAATGTTGCAGCTTTGAAATTGTCATGTCCATCTTTTCATCCCCGAAAAATTGAGTTCTTAATGTGGAAAAAAACCAATCCCAACACTAACACAACCCATTGCCATAGATATAGCATCTTCACACCTGAAGAAGCGGAGTTTTCAGGGGCTAGCGAGAGGCTCAGCGGTTCAGAGCATTGGCTGTTCATCCCACGTGGTCTCACAACCAACCTTGGTTACTCCTGTTCCAGAAATGCCCTCTTCTGAGCTCCACAGGCACTAAGCACAGACACATGTGTGGGCAGAACACCCATACATGTAAAAGAAACAGTTTTTACATTAAAAAGTCCCACCCAGGCAAACAAACCCCCCAGACAGAACAACAGAAAGGAGATGGAAGGTACCAGCCTGGACAGGGCTTGCTAGTGTGAGCTCTGAGCACTCCATTCTGATAGGCATGACAGAGGCTAGCCAGCGCTGCTCTGAGTTGGAGAAGAGAGAGTCAGAGACAAACTTTGCTTTATAATTCTTTAGATTAGTTTTATTGGTAAAGTATGTAGATGACTTGCCTGCTCTTCCAGATTCATAGGGAAACCAAGTGGTAGCAGGGATCCCCAGTATTGCAAAACCCATTACACACACTAGCGCTTCCATGTCTCCTACTCCTGTCAGACTCAGAGGCCCATCTGTGAGGGAGCAAGGTGGTTACTGTTCTTTTTTAGCTACAATCAGAAAGGCAGAGAAGTCAAGTAGTTTGTCTAAAGCAGTGGTTCTCAACTTTCCTCATGCTACGGTGATCCCAACCATAAAATATTTTCGTTGCTACTTCATAACTAATTTTGCCACTGTTATGAATCATAGTGTAAATATCTGATGCAGGATATTTGCCGTGACCCCTGTGAAAGGGTCGAGAACCTCTTGGCTAAAGCAGTGTGGATCATTGAGAGTGACCACTCCTGAATTTGTTTCTGTGCTACAACTACTGTGGTGGTTTGTTTTCCATTCCTACCTGTAATGAAGAGATAGTCTTTGGACTTGGGAACATATGGGTATAATTTCATCACTAGCATTTAGCTAGCTGGCTGCCCTGGACTAGTGATGGACACATGGTCCCTCAGTTATAGAGGTAAGAACATCTGCAGCACAGACTCCAAAGGTGCCAGTGAGACTTTCTAAAGCCCCGCCCCGTTCTACAGTTGTTTTCCCTTTGTTCTCTGACATGGGCTGTGGGTACACACACACACACACACACACACACACACACACACACACTCGCTCGCTCATATACTTGCACACAATTGTATATTGTAACCTGCATCTTCCTCGTGAGGTTAGGGTAACAAAGATCATACATATTTTTTCAGGTACATTATAGATTCCCCAGTTTAATAGCAATGCCAAGAGCTTGAACTACATGGCCCCATAATTCCTGAGCCCAGGTCACCCTTTTCTGGAGGCCTTGCTCACCATATTGAGTCCTGAGGGTTGAAATGACTGGTCAATGAAAGAAAAGGTGTCTGCATGACCATGAGGATACAGACTTCTAGAGCCTTCGTTGTGAGATGTATTTACCTTCGAACCCCAATCTACCCACGAAGTTCACACATGAACTGTAGCTCATTAAGACTTTTCAGATGTACAAATATCTTTCAAAGTGCCTGATCACATAATAAAGACTCGGTGTCCAAGCTGGGACTTGCTCTTCCTGTGTTCCTCGAGTTGAGCAACAATCTGTGTTGTATTCCCAGATGGAAGAACTGACAGATGGAATCTTCACTCCATCCCTTTTTCCATAAGCCTGTTTGCCAGAATTATTCTAACACCATCCCCCAAAGTACTGGGAAAGCCCCCTGCATCTTGGCCTCATCTGTAAGTTGCCTGGATGTTACTGTTGAGAATAGGTGTGTATAGTATGACCAGTGAAAATCTGGATGGGTTCTAGTTACCAAAGGCACCAGGGTGACCTTGGTCATCTTGGCGTGTGGCAGACCTGCCAAGTTCTGTTCCTCAGCTTGCATTTTGTTTTTTATGGGGTGTGAGGCAGTGTCTGACTGACTCCTTGCTGAGGAGGACACCCATGTCCTCACCAGTGTGCTTTGGCAGTGTCCCCAGTTTCTCCAGGCTACAGGTGAGTTCAAGGGCAGGAACAATTGCAAGTAGCTACTGACTCAATAGAATAGCGCTATAGGCTATGTGGAATCTGAAGCTGGCTCACAAAATGAGCTGTGTTTTCCCTAAATATTTACATTTCCAGCCCAGTAAATAGGAAGATCGAGGGGGTTTAATCCCTGAGCAAGAGGATAGTGACAACTTATCACATAGCTGTCCCAGGAGGCCCTGCTCACCTGCTGGCTCAGCCTGGGAAGGTAGTGGCCATGGTGCGAGGCTCTAACACATCTTTCCCTCTGTCGCCGCAGGTGTTAACAGAACTGAAATCCGACAATCAGAGGCTGAAAGATGAAAACGGTGCCCTCATCAGAGTCATCAGCAAACTGTCCAAATAGATGAGGTCAGATCTGGAGGCGGGGACAGCTCTTGCTGCCCACCCTTCATTTCCAGCTGTGGAATGTTTCAGAAGAAGGGCGCCTCCTTCTCTGTCAGTCACCTCTGCACTGTACATTTTCTCTGCACTCTCGGTGTCCCGCTGCTCCCGCACCGCTATCCCAAGTCTTATGACAGTTTTAACTGAAGCATGATTGTGACCATTGCAAGCAATCTGGAGAAAGCTTTGTGGGGTACACCAAGCTGAGGCGTGGACCCCCAACTTTCTGCTGCTTTGTCCACATTGGTTTCAGTATAGATATGTAAGGCTTTACACTGACCCACTGTCCCTGATATAGGTGAGTCGTGTGGTGGCCCCTCCAGGATCCTCTCTGGGGTTCCAGGAGAAAGGGCAGAATGTGGGGTTACTCTGTGGACTGCCTCTGGAGCTGTTGCGTAGAGTCCAAGGTGATTGTGACTCTGTTATTCACCTCAGGGACCGACTTGTTTTTATTTTTCTATCAATAACCTAGAACTTAACCTAGTCTTAACCCATTTCTCCCTTCTACAAGGCTTAGATGGTCTTGGACTCTCCTGGTCCTTTTCTTTCTGTCTTTTTATGATTTCTCCTCCCAACCTGATGGTGTAAAAGCTGAAACAGAGCTCCTGACCTCAGTTGCTTTGGGCCATTGTGGGAAATCATCACCCTGTTGCCTTGGTACCATGACCCCTGTCCCTGCAAAGCTAGAGGGTGACTTAAGGGGCATGCAGCCCATTGTTCACATTTCCCACTAGTCTGCTTACTAAGTGATTTTCTGGACTCTTCAAGTCAGACATAGCAGTATACACCTGCAGCCCAGCACTGGGGGGGTGGGGAGAGGGACTGGGCATGTAAGGCCAGCCGTACAAGACCCTCTCTCAAGTAAAAAGAAAGCTGGCTTCTAAATACTTCAGTTTGCCTTCTCCCTTTGGCTTTTTCTTTTCCACTTGTGCACCTGCTCCTAATGAGGAATGAAGTTGTTGCAAGGAGACCTGGGGGAGAGTCGCGGGCGGAAGCAGGCTAGACAGGAAGAAAGCGTGTGAGGAACTCGGAACACTGTGCTTATTATACTGTGAGAATGGTGGTAACTTTCTTTCTGGGAGCCACATTCAGGGGAGAAACACTGTCCTTAGAAGCCAACAGGAGAAATGACTTCTGGGATAGAAACTGAAGAAGATGAAGTGCATACGGCCCATAATAAGACTCATGGACTCCTAAGAGTGGCAAGGCTCATACAGCATCTGGCCCAGCTTCCTTCCCTGTGTGACAGGGACCCCTCCCTGCCACCATAGCTCTGACCTATGGTCAGCCTTTGGTAACTATGCATTTATTACTTGAAACTTGGGCACCTCTAATAACCAGAGTTTTTACTAACAGAAGCTGAGGTCTGCTGCTCCCAGCCTGCCCAGCACATTAAATGTGGATGGGTGGTGGATGGGTGGTAGTCTTTACTTCTCTAGTCCTTTCAGTCCTTCCTCAGATGCCATGGCTGTGACACCATCCTCTAGAGTCTAGACAAAAGCAGCCCTTTAGATTATCGAGTCTTAGCCTTTACAGACTATTCCGTAATCCAGCACAGAGTTAAAGTGCTAGTTCTCAACGGTGAGCCGGTGTTGGTAGGGATAATGCTTGATTCTTGTAGGCATTTTGTCCTTGGATCACATTACAGGACAGGTCCTTTAAAGCCTCATTACTCTGGGGTTGCCAGTGATGTGGACCATTCAATGCTACCTCTGTTGTTTTTCTTTTGTGAGGATGCCACTATTGTCCTTCTCTGTGGCCCTTGCAGACTTCGAGTGCTCTTAAACAGAAGTTGTAATTCAGGGTCCCAGTTGCAGAATAGGACCATGCTCACTATGGCACTTTGAGCACATACAAGATTCTCTTTTCCATTTCAACCCACTCTTCTGAGGAGTCTGCTGGGCCACCCTGTCATGGAGCACTGAGCCTAGGTCTGAGGGAAGACTGAACCACACACACAGTGAGAGGGACTTGTCTTCTGTTATAGGAAGCGTTCTCGTCTTGCTGGGAAATGTCAACAGTGTGCCAGCCAACTGATTCTCCTAGAATAGCTAGGACATTAGGAAAAGAAAATGGGATGTTGGGAAACCGTTTTGAGCTTCCTCCATTCATAGACCAGGTAAAGGTGGGCCTTTTGAAGTGTGGGGGCAGGTTCTCAGAACTCCTCACAAACTGCCATCAATACCTGCTGCTGTACGTGGCCTTCCTTCCAAGTTAAGATGCCACCTCTTGGCAGGAAGGTTTCCTTGTGACAAGTTATTTATAAGCTTTTCCATCTTAGAAGTACTAGACTCTGTGGCCAAGAACATATCATATAGTACAAATGATCCTAGGTAATTTCAGGCACTTCCTTTTGGCCACTAATTTTATTAGACAAGAAAACATTGTGAATTTAGCCTCTTCCAGAAAAGAGAACTGTTTCTTCAGAGTGCTATTGACTGAAAGCCCCCATGAAAGACACAGGCCTTCTGATCGCCAACTAGACTTGTGGCACTGGTCTCCTTTTCCTTTGTTGCTTGGCCACTTACACACTGTAGGTCTCCCCGATGGCCACCAGCCTCACCTGCTGGCTTCTTGTGAGTGATCTCACAGCTGGAGCTTAGGGACCCACTGCAAGTAGGACTCAGCCTGTCACAAACCAGTCTTCATGGGAAATTCGGACGGGGACAAGAATGTTCTCAGTCATTTGACAGCTTTGGGAGTAATGACTGGGACAGTCAGAGGTTCTCGGGCTGGAGTTTCCCTGTGACTTTCCAGACAGCACCTGAAGTGCTCCCTCCCACTTCCATCCCTGTCTCTAGAGGAAGGGTCTTGCCTCAAAAGGACCAGAAGGACAGGTCTGTCTTGGGCCCTCTAATGTCACTGAATTCCTAGAGCCTCCTTGCATGTCCAGTAATGGGGCATGTTCGCTCTCCCTCTAGATGCAAGCATGGTTCAGTGAGGTGGTTTCTGCCCGGGATGTACAGGAATGGAGACTGTGGGCCCCTACAAGAGAGTATAAACCAGAGATGAAAGGAGGGACTCTCCAAACTATGCCCTTGCTGCGACTCCGGTTTCTGGCTCCTTTTGGCCTTTCCTAGCACAGACAACTGTCCCCACCCAGTGCAAAGTACTGACAGTGCTGGCTCTTTTGGAGTGGGCCTCTGTGACCAGAACCTTGGGGCCTAGAGGACCGTGGGAAACATGTGCACCTTGAAACAGACACCTAAAGGGGCAGCTAGGCCAGCAGGGTGCTTGGGGACTGCTTCTCCCAGCAAGTAAGCGACAGCGCCCACTTCAGTTGCCCCTCCTGTGAGGCAGGGATGCAGGAGCCCTGCTGTCCTCAGAACCACAAGGCTGTAGTCCACGGTCACATGCCTTTTCAGAGGTGGCCTGCCCAGATCCATGCCTAATTATAGCCACATCTCAGTTGCCAGTCTGTTCTGAAGGAAGGTGCAAACCCTTAACCCAGGAAGTGAGGGCAGGCTAAGGTGCACACAGTTAAACCACAGGGAGTCCAGGGCCAACTTATATAGCTGTAACCCTGGGGCAGGATAATCTTGTAAGGTCCCATTGTGCTTAAAATTCTGTGATTTATTCATTTGTAGAAAAATGAGAACATTTTTGACACTTAGATTTCTGCTTCTTTTCAAATTTTCAAAATCAGTCTTGTTTTCTTCCCAAATGCAAGCTGTTTAAGATCAGGATGTCAAGGCTGACCCAACCTCCTTGTTAGAAAGTGAATTTAACATTGGGAGCAATTGAATAGTGTAATGATTGCTCTCCCTCCTGGTGGCTAACTAAAAAAAAAACCCATCCGGAAGAGATGGAGCACGCACTGCGTCACTAGGAAGTCAGCTGCTGCTGGCAGGTTTGCTGGGCTACTTCTCCCAGTCGTGACCAACACTGTTCCTCAGTATCCAAGCCGCAGACTTAACTTCAACTCTGCTTGGCACCAGCTCGTTCCTAGTCTTGAACTCTGCCTTGAGCAGCAATAGTGTGTCTGTAGTGAAGACCTCAGCCACTCCAGCTGAGCTCTGCCTCTGAGCACCAAGCTCTCAGAAGGAGGCGCTCTGGTGGTGTTCAAGGTGGCCTTTCAAGAGATATCATCTGCTTTTGTAGGTGTTTACAGACCCCACAAACAGCCTAGCATAGAATGGTGTCCAGCTGTGGCCAGACTCCTACAGTTGGGCCTTGGATGTAAGGAGAGGGCCAAACCCCAGAAGTGGATGCCTGCATGCTGTAATGGGTAAAGGCGGGGTATGGTTTATGCATGTGAACACGAAGGAGATGGCAAGCCCTGAATTTCCACACCTGGAAGTACTTGTGTCTCATTGAGTGCATCCCTGAGCTCCAGCTGAGGCTGAGTGGAGATTTTAATCAGCCTCCCTAATGGGTATTGACACTGCTCAGAGCAGTGGACTCTGTCAGGGTCAACTATTGATTGTTTGTGTTCTGATTAGATTGGAAAAATAAATCAACTTCATTATAGCCCAGGAGCTATCATTGTCACCGCTACAAAGGAATGAAGTGGTCTCTGAGGGAAAGAACTGGACTCCCAACAAACCAGAGGGCAGCTAGAAGTTGTATCCACGTCTCCTTGAGAGTGGTGGGTAAGGGTCACAGTCGTCCTGAGGTGGGCCTTGCAACCCAGTGCCTGGATCCCCACTGGCTAGATGGTGGAGGAAGAGACTTCCAAAGCCCATGGCACTGATGCATGTTCTGGCTCAGAAGACTGGACAGTGAGAAGGTCTCTTCAGCCTGGGAACAAGCACACGCATGTACACACACACACGTCAGGCTGGAGCTTTCAAAAAGAGGTCTGGCATTTTCTTGATTAGAAAGGAGAACTCAGAAACCAATTTCATACAAGTATAGCTGTCTCTTTTTTGCTCTTCCTATACCAGCTTCCCAAAGGACTTCTCTCTCCCACGCATCTGCTTGTTTCCCAGCTTGGGAATCTGCCAGGATGACATTTTGTTATTTTGCTTCTAAATTTTCCTCTAATGCTTCCAATAAAAATTAACTTGGGTGGCCCTTAAGGTGTCATCAAGATGCTAGTGTGGGTCCATCCAAATAAGTATACCCTTCCCCCTCCTCTCTTCCACACTCCTTAGGCCTTGCTTCTACACTTGGACTTGATGGTGCCTGAGGGAAGAGGTTTCCCATAAATCAGCCAAGGGTCCTGGAGGATTTTCAAACACAAACAGCATGTCATTTCCCCTACCCACGCAGGGCCAGCCCCTATCCCACTTTCAGAGCCCCTCAGAGACGAGGTTTGGCTTATAGGTCTAGATGATTCCTCTGTCACAGAGCTGTATCTGAGACACTCACTCCATCTTTTCCTGGGGATGTGACTGGTCCTCGCATAAGGCACAAGTGTCTGCCCAACACAGGCTGAACTAGTTTGTCTGTGCAGTAGGTGACAGCTACTCAGCCACGCAGGAGAGAGAAGATCCAAAACAGGTTGGGCCTTGAGGAGCCATAAGCTTAGATATGCACTCAAACCCAGAGCTGGAAATCAGAGCAGGATCCTGAAGAAGGGACACTCGGGGCCAGCACCAGCCTGATTCTCCCCCAAGTGCATGCCTGTGCTGTTCTCAGACCTCGGGCAGATTCCAGCTTCCCTAGGGTGAGAAAGACTAGTGTAAAGCAACTGTAGGTAAGGTGGCTCTAGGGGAAGATTCTGAGAACGCAGCCATCCAGCATGCACACAGTGCCCACCAGTCACCATCTCTTGAGCCCTGGGCAGGTCGGGCCTCCCCTGGCCTCACCTTAAAGCACAGCTGGGGTTCCCCAAGGGCGGGGGAGGTGTCTCCTGAGGCAGTGGTTCAGAGCTCAGCTTTGGCTTCCCAGTTGTCCTCTGTTGTCCTCCTTTGCCCCCTCCTGGTCACCACCTGAGCGCTAGCATTTGCTATGTCCTCTCTCCACCCTTCACCCATACTTAGTGCACCGAGTAAAGCTGTTTTCTAGCTGAGCTGTGCGGATTAACTTCAGTCAACTGTAAATAACACCTGGAGGAGGCTCCTGAGGGAGAGAAGCCCGACTGGCTTTGTGAACTGAATGTGTTTCTATGCAACTTTGAGTGGCCTTTCAACCCTGAGATGGATGGATTTGTTTTACTGGCTGTTATTATATGGTATTAAGTATTCTGTGTTTGAAAGTTTGGGAATAATATTCACATCTGTATGATGCCTGTAAACACAACAGTATTTATAAACGAGCAAATAAAACTGTGTTTTAACTTTGTGCCATGAGATTGACAGAACCTCCTATACACCACGCAGCCCCCCACAGTTCCCACTTACTTACGAGTCTCTTTACCATGGCAACCACAGGTTTGTAAGGCAGCACCTGCCCTGCCCCAGGAAGGTGTCTGTGACCAAGGAAAAACCTCAAGTTTCAGAGCAATCCTGAGAAGTCAGGTTTCCCAGTACCTAACGGAAGGTAAAAAGTGGGGGGTGTATGACCCGCCTGATCCACCCTAACACCCATCCTACGCAGGAAGCTAGGGTCCAGAGAGCCGCTGGCGGTCTAAGCTCTTGTGCAGGCCCCCAGCACCCTCAGTCCTCTGCGGTGTAAGGGTCCTTAGGTCATCGTTTGAGGAGATCCAAAAGTTACTCCCTAGTTCCAAGCTATGCACATGAAGCCAACTGTGGGGTCATTGGAGGTTGAGTCTAAGCTCTGAAGGAAAGGAGCCCAGCTCAGGAGTTGCTGCAGAAGCTGCTGGTAGGGCTAGAGAGTGGGCAGCCAGGCTTTGAGTCTGCTTTCTGCCAAGTGGAAACCCTTGGTCACTGACTTGGGAGGGAGGAAGATTCCTTTCCCCTGCTGTCACCCAGCTGTTTGTAGCTCAAGCAGCAAGAAGAAATAGGCATGATGTCATGGTTGAAGAGTTCAGCCCTGGCCTTGAGGCTTGAAGCAGAGGTAAAGCATAACTGGCACAGGGGCTCCTAGACCACAGACATCTCTGCTGGGAGGGTAGGGTCTGTAGAGCCAGGCTCATTCACTGGCCATGGGTACCAGCCTGGCACCCACATTCTTGGTCCAATACACTCAAGCCATCTAGCCCATGGTCTCAGGACTGAAGCAGCCAGTCAGCCAGATCTGGGCTCCTGCCAGCTCATAGGCACTCTGCCTACCTGCCCTCCACCGCCCCTTGGCCCTCTTGACTTGACACAAAACAGTCTAGTGCATGATGGTCCCAGACAAGTGACAAACTGATGGGGTGACCTTCTCTGGGGCTGGGAACTAAAAGTTTAATCCATTCCCGGTCTTGTCCATACTGCCCCCAGTCTGTCCCTAAGCATTCTGAAGCCTTGCTGGTCCTGGTATCCCTTCCTCAACAGCCAGCCTTCTTTACAAAACAAGATTGGAGACTTTGTAGTTTCCACTTTTTAAACATGTACACCCTGGGACCAGCAGCCTTCCCTGTTGTCAGGGTCAGACTGTGGCTACCCCCTAAGCTCAGGTCCTCTTGAGGGATCTCACGGGTGTGGGACAGCCCTCATCCTCCCAGGAGGGTGGGCCCTGTGTGCCTACCAACCACCAGAAACCCCATCTGCCCTTCCCCAGACCCAGCAGCCGTGACCCCACATGCCGGGCTTCAGGCCAGAGCCCCCAAACCAGCTCACCCCCCCCAGCAAAGAAAGTAGAGATGCTCCCCGCCCCCAGGTTGCTTTCAGCTCTTTTCTTTAATAAGGAGACGCAGCTCGTTACAAAATAACAGTTTGACAAGAGATCAGACAAGAACAGAGTCCACACAAGGGAATGGAGACAGCAGTGCCAAGCGGAGGGGGAGGGGGAGGGCTACACGTGTCCTTCCTATGAAGACAGGGAGGGCTCCTGGTGGGGCCAGTGCATTCCAGGGGTGGCGTGGGCTCACTTAGGTTCTGCCCCAGCCCTAGTTTTGAAAGTTTCTGGGTTCAGAAAGCAAATCAAGTCCTTAGATGAAGAGGATGGCCAGGCTTCCTGGTCATTTCCTAAACTCCTGGCTGCTGAGGAAAGCTGGGGTGAAACTGAGGCCCACAGGCTGCTCCCCACACCTTGCCGGACTCTCCTGCCACTGTTCCCAGTTTCGGTTTCTGTGGAGAGTAGTGGGGACGCCAGCCAACCCGTCTACTGAAATGGTTGCTCCAGGTGCCCTGTTCTTTGTCACTAGCACAAAGGTCCCTGGACTTGCTCAAGCGTCATGGTCTGCAAAAGGCAGAGTCCCCTTGCTGCTGCTGGCTTTGTCCAATACGCTTGCCCAGCTCTGCCTGAGGTTCCCTAGCTTAGTGACACGACTGCCCCCCCCAGGAGTCCTGCAGGTGACCAAGCTGCTGCATTTCTCTCTACCCATATGGTTACCCTTGCCATGCCTGCCCAGGCTGCCCTGGGAGCTGGTATGAGGGTCAGAGCCTAATGTCACTGCTCATCAACACACCTGCCACCTTGCTCTCGGGGCCACCCTGCTCCTGTGGCACTGCCAGACCACAGAGGGTGTGTGGGAGGGGAGTTTAACCTACTGCAGGTCTCAGGATTCCCCACGGGTCACTCCTCCACGGCTCTCTGATGGCTCAGGGAGAAGTAGGCTGAGCTAGCCTGTTCATCCCAGGGTACAGGCTGCTGACTGCTCCTGAGAACCCTGGCTGCCTCTGCAGGCCTCGAAGATGGTATCTAAGCCACAGAGACACGCCACTGCCCTGCCTATACCCAGGGTAGAATTGAGTCCCACCATCAGACCCAAGCCAAGAAAGCCAGCCAGGGGCATCTCCTGGGACCCCACCAGAAGCCCTGAAACACCAGCTGTCCTCATGACACAGGGCTGAGGAAGCAAGAGAGGGTAACGGACAGGTGAGCCCTTCACAAGTGTTCTGTGGGGAGCCAGTTGGAGGGACGGGGTGCTCCTAGGAGGAGTCGAGAGCAGCCTCCAGGAGGAGACCCCTTTATGGCTTTTCAGTTTATTCAAGACAGTGGGAAGAAAGGGACCACACCACACACATGGAACATAAAAGCAATGGAACACCAGACACAGTGCACTGTGCCCCAAGAGTTAACCCTGCAGACAAACATGCAGCAGACCTGCCTCGGGGCTCATGATCTCCGGCATCTTCCCCAGGCAGGGCTGGCACCAGGGCCAGAATGTTGTCTCCCATTGCAGACATTCCCTGTAGGTAGGGACATAGGGTGGGACTGTAGACAAAGACTTTACACAACATAAAATCAAGGAGCAGCCAGTTTTGTAAAATGGGTTTGGGGTTGGAAGATCAAGGGGACACTCAGCATTGCCATGCGGCTATTTACAGATTTGTAGACATGCATCTTGATTAAACAAGAATCTGCTTGTATGTTTATAGATAGCATCTTTTATAATATATAACTAAATGCACATGGAGGGGTCAGATGAGGCTCAATGGCTTCAGAAGTTTCCTGTTATGTTGTTGCTTAAAAAATAAAGTATATTCACCAGGCGGTGGTGGCGCACGCCTTTAATACCAGCACTCGGGAGGCAGAGGCAGGCGGATCTCTGTGAATTCGAGGCCGGGCTGGACCAAAAGCCTCCAAAACAATACAGAGAAACCCCGTCTCGTAAAAACCAAATAAATAAATAAATAATAAAATAATAAAGTATATTCATATATCTTCAAGTCACAGTGTCCCCTTTTCAATATTGCAGTTCAAAAAACAGGTTAAATCTGTACTAACCGACCTCTGGCCCCTGGGACTGAAGAAAAGAGGGATAAAGTAGCCAGAGGGTACATTGCCAGACACGATACAGGATTAGCCAATTAAATGTAAAGTTTGCATTAAATAATAGATCACTGTATAGTACAGTATGCCCCAAATATTGCATAGGACATACTTATACCTCAAAATTATTTGTTTATCTGAAATTCAAGTTTAACCAAGTATCCTGTATTTGCCAAATCTGGCAGCCATTATGGGGCTATAAGAAAAGACCCCATGGCTCTGAGAAAAGACCCCAACCAGCCTGCAGTGAGGGGGAGACAGCAGGGAGACAAGCAGAGGATGGGGGAGTATCCAGTCTCTTCCTAACTTGGGCAAGACTGCTGCTGCATAGGCCCTAAAGACAGGCTCCCCTACAGGGCTGAGAGACCCAGGATTCTCAGGAACTGACACATACATTAAAGGGGCAAGGGGTTTCCTCCTCTTCAGTATCACCACTCACCCCCACCCTCACATGTAGCATGGGGGCTTGCTTATAAAGCCACTTTCACAAAGAGGCCTGTGGTGAAACCCTTGCACCTCCCAAACCACGGCTACAGAGACACGAGCTGTGTGTTGGCTTGAAGACCGAGGTCTCTGGCTGGGCCTCACCCTTGCTTCTCTTACCAAGCACCTGCTGTTGGAGCTCCCCACTCTGCAGGCCTCAAAAACTGCCCACAGCACTACAGAGCTTCCTCCTGCTCTCGGAGGGTCATTCAAGGGGGACATGCCCCCCAGATCCTGTGTAGGACCGGGTTTGGGTTTTCATGGTCTTATGCTGTCTTTGGAGAAACAAAAACAACAATTTAAAAAAATCAGTACTTTCCTCTCCAGGTTGAAAACTTCCATCCTCAGAAGTACCCAGGACCCCTCACCAGCCAGAAACACTGACTGTCTTTACTTCATGCTGGTACCCCAGGACCCTGACGTCCCCAGAAGTAAACCCCCCGAGGCAGTGAAGGTTTGGAATGCTGTTCTGGGGTTTGGGTCACATCAGCCTCCTACTGCACAAACACTGAACCCTTGACAGGTTCCTGCCTAGCTCCTGCACTTGGACGCATGCCATCTGCTTGGGTGGCTAGTGAGGGACCAGCCCTGGGCCTGGGGAGGAACCACTTCCTGGCATCCATGCTGGCTCCAAAAGAGTGATCGGAGTCAAAAAGCCCTGGCAGGCTGCCCACAGAAATGAGCTGTAGCCCGTCTGTAAGGCCAGGGACACTCAAACCACAGAGGAAGCTACCGTTCCTCCTCTCCTCTGGGAGCAGAGCAGTAGGACTATGAGCTAGGGAAGGGCTGAAGAAGGTTCCCAGGAGAGAAGCCAAGGGGTTGAAAGGTGTTTGGGGAGGGCTGGAAGAAAGAAGGGTGAAGCGGACACAGGGAGTTCTGTGGATGGGGTTTATGGAATGTGGGTGAGGGGCCGGGAAAGCACCAAAAGCCCACAGCTCTGAGGGTGGAGACTTCCAACACCTATTCCCGGACCCTGGTACTCCTCAACCATCTGGACTCTGAGTAGACCCTATTGTCCTACAATTTTCTATCACGACCATAACTCGGGTCCCAAGGACTACAGCCCATAATCCTGTCAGAGTTCTCCCTTCTCAGTGTTTAGCACACACACACACAGTGTATAAGACTCATAGCTCCCATGCACCAAGGGCCAGTAGCAGAAGCATCTCTAAGACAGGCAGGCCAAACCTCACTTCACAGCATGTTTCTGGTAGAGGTGTTAACTCACTCCCTACTTAAACCAAAAAGCAAAGCAAACCCACCTATCTCCCATTTTCATTAAAATTAAACAACACTCTGCACCTTCTCCATGCTGGGTTCTCAAAGCCAAACTCCACACCACCATCCATCAGACGTACAAGAACCAGAAAGGGCTGAACGGGGCAGAACAGAAGTTCTGCCACATTTGCTGTTAAGAGTGACCTCCCCCAGGCTTCAGGGAAGCTGTATATTTTCTGTGGTAAGAAAACACGGGCCTGAGAGATTCGAGGATAGAAGCAAGACCAAGGGAAAGGAGTAGCATCTGGCTACATGGGACCCAACTCCCATGTCCAGGCTGAAGGTTCGGAAGGGTACCCAGTGCTAGCCTGACTAACATATATATGGCTTTTTATCAATACTGGGGACAAGTAGGGTACAGGCAAGGGTACACTGAACACAATGTAGAGATACCTTAGCATGTTCCCTCCTCCA
This sequence comes from Mesocricetus auratus, assembly GCF_017639785.1. NCBI lineage: Eukaryota > Metazoa > Chordata > Mammalia > Rodentia > Cricetidae > Mesocricetus > Mesocricetus auratus. Next base: position 54,824,377 of record NW_024429266.1, read on the forward strand.
CCCACTTGAAATGAATGCCCTGGGTGTCCTGGCAATCAGAGAAACACGCGTCTAGGAAAGGAAAGGATATGGGCCCTCTCCACAGCTCTGCCTAGGCCACTCAGGCTGCCAGCATGGAGGCCCGAGGCTCCGGGGAGTCAGGGATAGGAGTTGGGAGCTCATCACTATCCAGCCATGCTCCCTCTTCTTCACCTCCTCCTTACCTGGACCTCAGGGGACCTAAACACTCAAGCCTCCCTCTCACAGGCCTTGGCTCTGTGCAGTGCTTGTCCTCAGACAGTACTTTTCCACTTACACAAAAAGGGAAACAAGCAGGAGCAAGCTGGTGCGGGACTGCAAATGAAGGCAGCACTGCTCGCACTCTGCTGCCTGCCGGATGAGGCGGAGGTCCAGGAGCTCCACTTCCGCCATTCTGAGTAACGGGACTCCTGTTCATCATGTTTGATGATGTCAACAAGAATGCAATCCTGGGGCTGGCAGTCCCTGGTCAAGTCCAACCAGTCTAGTGAACAGTTTGTTTCCATGAATGTCCCCAAAACCACACTCCTGGGGGAAGCCATGACTGTCAAGAGGAAGTCTATAATGGCATCAAGGGCTTTGGTCCCAGTTCTAAACACATCCAGTACCACATCAGGCTGCCTTCCAAATGCCATTCACAAGGACTCTGAGAGCTCCTGGCATCTGACCAGGGCTTGGGGCTTCTTCAGACACTCATAGGCCACCCACTTGGGCAGTGGGCTTTCTTCATCTCGGAGCCCCTGAAGACTTCGTCCCTTCACACAGCTTCATTGTGGCTCATTCCAGAAATGAAGAGAAAGACTCGAAGACAGAGGCAGGCAGGGTTGGACAGGTGGACGGAGTGACTCTCTCTCTCTCTCTCTCTCTCTCTCTCTCTCTCTCTCACACACACACACACACACACACACACACACACACACACACACAACGCTGGCCATTGTGTTGCCTTGACAATCAAGAAACAGAGTGTGTTGCCATTTTGTTGGTCCAAGCCCCAGGAAAAGCAAACTGCTTCAACTTTCTGCCAGTAGAGGGCCTCACTTGAGGCAAGACCTATGTGACGCTTTGAGAGCGAGGGAAACTGTGACAGGGCATGCAACAAGGACAGATCCTGGGACAACAGACAGAGCCAGGCTTCTTTCACCTCCTAGGGGACGCCCTTCACTCGGCCACCAAAGGAAGTTGGTCTTTGAAAAGGAGAAAAAGGAAGGGAAAACAGGACACACCGCAAACAAATGAAGAAACCTCTACAGTCGCGTAACTGAGGTATTGATAGCTCTGGATCTTGTCAGTGTCCTCAGGGGCGCGTGGCCCCAGCTGCCGCCATGGTCTACTTGTTCTTGCCTAGAAGCGCGTCCACTTCCTCCTCGGGCTTCAGAGAGTGCCACTGGGCGATGGGCCTCCGAGGGTTGGCCAGCATGTCGGACCAGTGCCGCAGCTCCGTGCCTGTGGCGTTGCTGCCCACAAAGATCTTGCCGATGGCTTCGTTCTTGCCCAGCTTGTCGTAGTCTAGCACAGTGACAACCACCTGGACTTTCTGCAAGGAAGCGAGGGAAGGAAGGGATTCAGAGAAGCACGAACCCAACCACACGCTCGCGCCTCTGTGGGCCGACGCCGCAGATGCTATGGAAGGGGAAGCCTCCAGCTTCCTGGCTTCAGACTCCAGCTCCAGGTTCAGTGTACACACAGAGATAGAAGCCAGGCTTTTTTTTTTTAAAGGCAACCTGTATTTCTACCAGCAGGTATAGTTGAGCACACACAACACTCTAGGAACTGGAAGAATTCATGGGACGGGAGTGGCCTCTGTTGAGATCAATGGACACACACACACATGCACGCATGCATACACGCGTGCACGTACACATGCATCGCACACACGCAAGTTTTCCTCCAATACATTAAGGAGCTATATTACTTTTAAAATTAGTTCATGTTCATCTCCTCGGACAATGGGGGCCCTTCCGAAAAGTCCTCTCCAGGGTCCCACGTCAGCACTGTCAGCCTCAGATCCTTCCCCACCCGAGTGCACCCCTGTGGCTGCCCTCTGCCCACACCACCCCACCCCCACCCCCACCCCTGACTTGTCTGGTGAGCTCAGCCCAAGGGCCCGGAGGCTTAGGCACCTGAATCTGCTCAAAGGGGATCTCGAAGCTGAAGGACTCGTTGAAGTAGGGGTTCAGGGTCTTCTTCTTCACTGTCGTCTTCTTCTTCTTGAGTCTCTTGCCATTCTGCATCAGGTGGATCTTCACATAGGGGTCTGCAGAGAGAGTCCCAACCCAAGAGGCACCTCAGCCTGACCACCTTCCGGTGTCCCGAGGCCACGTCCACCATACAGGCACCAGGCCCTTGGAAAGCCCAGAGAAGGGACGGGAAGTCCCAACAGCAGAAAAGTCATGTAGGTCAAGGGTGGGAAAGGGTTAAGGGCCACCCCCCGTTTATTACAGATTCCTAATGCATGGAGTCAGCGGAACTTCTGAGCTTAAGAAAGGCCTTACGAGGAAGTGTGGGGACCAACTGGCCCAGTGCCTGGGCGGCAGCACACAGAAAAGCACTGAAGGCAGAGCCCATGTCTGCCAAGTCCTGCCCCCACCCCACCCAGCCGTCCTAATCTGGGGGCAAAGAAGGGAAATGCCCAGCCTAAGGTCACACCCTGGGTCAGCCTAAAGCCCACCTACAAGGCCCGTTGTCTGAGGAGGTTCTGCAGAGGCAGTAGGCTTTCCCACCAGCATCCTGTGGCACAGGCTAGCCCTCTTCACTGTCAGAGCATTCTCTTCCAGAACAGAGCTGGCAGAGCCTACAGCCTCTCCTGGGAAAATATCCCCTACTCTTGTGGCATGACAGAAAGGCAGACTTTGGGCTAAGCCCTGCCACTTCCTCCACTCTTGAGGTCCAATGCCATTAGCTCATGTGGAGAATGGCATTCTTCTGTCTTCTCCATGGCCCGTGGGGCGTGGCCAAGGCAATGGGAAGGGACTCATATGGACAGGCCTGGAAGAAGGTGAAACTGGCAGACCTGTGCCCCCAACAAGCAAGACGCTCGCTATTGTCAGCTCCCCGGGGCCACACCCTGGCTCCTAGGTTCAGCGTTACCTGAGAGGCCCCCCACATCCATCTTCTTGAGGTTCTTGGCCTCCAGGATACAGACTGTGAGCTTCCCGGCAGTGGGCACGTAGCGCAAGGAGGTACAGATGTCACCCAGCTTCTCGGGCTGTCCGGGGAAAGAAGCAGAGCTGTCAGCCACCCCGCGGCCTCTAGTGTGGCTCGCCCCATCTTGCCAAGACTGGCAAAGCAGTGACTTCCGGCCTCCCCTCCCCCAGTCATCGGCCCCCACATCTGCAGCTGAGGAGAGCTGCGGCTTTTCACATGGGTCCCTCACACGCAGCTCCCAGCCACCGCCTGAGGAAGCTGATGTTCAAGGAAACAGAGGACAGGCTACAGAGGAGGGCCTGGCACCTGGCAGATGCAGGGTAGGTCAGATCCCCACCAAGCTGGGGGGAGAAGGGCATGAGGAAAAGGTGCTGGGAGGCCAAGCGTCTTGGGGAGCTTTTTCCCTGCTGGCTCCTGCCTGCTGCCGTCCTTTCCCATCAGCCACCGGGCTTGCAGGATGATGTGTGGGTTTCAAAGCACTTTCCTTTTCTTTTATTATTGAAACCTAAACCTTTTGTAAGGATGCTTTGTAACCAGCAAGAAATCCAGGTTGTCAGGGGACTTTTCTTCAGAGTCAGACAGCAGTGTAGCACTGGGCAGCAGAGGTCTCGGGACTCCTGACCTAAGGCCTCTGCCAGTCCCCAGGGATGGGGCACCAGGGAAAGAATAAGCCCAACCAATCACACACGCCTTCCTCCGGTGTGTAGGCCTCCATCACGGACAGCAGGGCAGGCCCCAGCTGCAGAAGGCGGCCCAGGGCCTTCATCCCCGCCCCTCCACTGAGCACTGTGCAGGCAACTTCAGGGGCCTGGATGAAACATACGACTGATCCCGGCAAAGGAGCTGGGTTGGGAGTTCTGGCACACAGTAAATGAGGGGTCGGCTGCTGTAGCAGCTCCTGGGAAGACAAGCCACTCGCTGAGAATCCTATAGAATCAAGGCTGGCTTTTCTTGTGGATAAACTGAGGCCTAGAATCTGGTTGACAGCGGGACCTCAGAAGGAACAACAATAATGTAGTCCTTATTCCATGGCTTGCTCGACAGACACCAGGCGCTGTACAGGGCACTTCGCATGGGCAGTTAATTTCCATCTGGAAACCCATACATGAAGAAACCAAGGCCACAGTTTAAGAAGCTCCCCCTTGGCCTGGCGGTGGTGGCGCACACCTTTAATCCCAGCACTCTGGAGGCAGGGGTAGGCTAATCTCTATGAGTTAAGGCCAGCCTGATCTACAGGGCAAGTTCTAGAATAGTCCAGGGCTATTCTATACTTGAGAAAGAAAAGAAAAAAAGCACACGGAGGAGGAGGACGACAATGATTAACAAAAGCAGCGGCAACTTGTCCTGCGTCAGCAGCCGGGCAGTGGGGAGCTGGACCCTCAGCCAGCAGACCTGACTCCAACCTCGACTCTTCGTAACCCCTGTGGAGGAGCAAGCCCGCTTGAGCTCGGAGAGGCCTGGCCTCTCCACTCTTACCTCTTCCTTCTCCCCGCCTTGCAAGTCTCTCCACTCCTCAATGGGCTGGCCAAGGTCCACGGTGTTCATGGGCACCTTCACCTCTCCGATAATATCATGCTTAGAGAAGCGATCAAAGTCGTAGATGGCCATCACCAGGGTTTTGCCTCCTAACTCCTGGTATGGCACCTGTAGGGCACAGACAGGGTCAAAGGGGGCCAAAGTAGCTTGAGCACTTCTGGGGGGGACGCTATGGGAAGAGCCCCGGGCTTGGGCCTGTATTGCCCAGAGGACCAGGCAGATTGTGGAAACCAGCGTGTGAGATGGGAGAGGCCACTGCAGCCTGCTACTATGCCGCACTGAGCATGTCCCAGGGCTCCGATCATGGCTGCGGACCAGGGAACGGTGTGCAGGACACAGGGGCAGAGGGGGGCTGGGGTCCACCTCCCGGTTTCTATCACCTTGAAAGTGAAGGTCTCGTTGAAGGCGGGGTTCAGCGTCTTCCGATGCACCTTGGTCTCATATTTCTTTTTCTTGTCTGGGAGGAGGAAGACTTTGACATACGGGTCTGAAGTGCCACCCATGTCCAGGGCAGGGAGTTCAGCAGCTTGCAGGACGCCCACGGTGAGCTGTGGAGAAAGGGTGCCTCAGTCTCATCTCGCCCCAGTGGGGTCTCCCGCTGACCTCCCACCCCTACCGAAAAGAGAGTCTAGGAAGAGTTCACCTGGACCTTCCCCAGAGGAGACGGGCGGTCCAAACCACAGGCTGTATCTGCCCTGTGGCTTCCAACGGCCCCACTCCACGGAAAGAGGCGAGGCCCACCTGTCTCTAGGCACCCACTTCTGCCCACACCCTGCCCTGCTTGCCCAGCCCTACACACCTGGTTGGCTTGGAAATCGTAGTCTAGAGAAAACTGCAATTTGCCCAGGTTCTCTGGCTCCTTCTCCTCCTCGCCTTCACCTTCTCCTTCAGTCAGGCCTGTCTCTGCGTCGTCGTCATCCTAGGAGACCTGCGGGTGGGAGAAAGGGGTTAAAGGAGACAGCAGCAGCCATCCTTCACAAGGGCACAGAGTGCCCAAACCCTGACTCAGCCCTTCCGGGTACGAGGCAGACCACAGAAGCCAGCATGTGAGGTGGATGGGAGAGGGGCATGTGCAGGGGCTCGCCCGGCCCCCAGCTCATCAAGACCCCAGGGCAGACACTCGGCCCCACACTTGGAAGGCATGGCTTCGGCAAGAATCTCTCCTCCCTGTGGGGTCAGGCACCATGCCACAGGCCAGCTAGCTTCTTGAGACAGGGGAATTGACAGGGGGTGTCCTTCTGTATATATGTTTCTCTTATTGGTTGATGAATAAAACACTCGTTGGCCAGTAGCCAACAGAAGCCTAAGTCATCGGCCAAACAGTTTCTAATTAATATAAGTCTGCGTGTTTATTTGGGGTTAGCAGTGGGGCCAGGCAGGAAAGAAACTGTGTCAGGGAATCACTTCCCTTCTTAAGCCCTATGAGCCCTTTGCTGATTTACCCACCCTGTATGAGACATACCAGGATTGCGGTCCAGGCAGCCAGGAGCAGGGCAAATCCAGAGAAGCAGAAAGGGAAAGAAGCGATATGAGAGCAAACCCTTCAGCTGAAGCCAGCCTGCTGCTTGGGGAAATCAGTTTGGGTTGCACGCACACATATACACACATGCATCTACACAGGAACACACATACAAGCACATATACATGCATGCATACACACACTAACACAGAGATGTGCATACATACACACCAGGCACACGCACACAGACACACCGTAGGCTCCTTTGAGGCCCACCGAGGCACGCAGACACGTGATCACTGAAAGCCATCGTGACCCTTGGCTGCCTTTCGAAGTCAGTCCCTGCTTCCGGCCTTCATTATAGTGCCTTGAGAAAAGACTCCTCCAAAAGAGGACCGTGAAGCACCTGACTCTAAACTTAAGCGGAGGGACTGACAGCCAAGGGACCTGCTGAAACCAGCACCAACAGGCCAGGATCAAAACATCCTTGTGAGAGTGACGGATTCCACGTCATCCCGTCTTGGTGCTTTCGAGCCTTACCCCTGCCTCCTCTGAGCCCTGACCCCACGCAGCCAGCTGTATCCGTCCTGCAGTCTCTCCTGGCAGGAAAACTTGATGGTACCTAGTGGCATCTTCCTGTAGTCATCATGGGTGTCTAGCACCTAATCTGGTGGCCTTCTTTGGGAGCCCATATGTTGTTCCTTTTCTTTTGCCTTTTGAAGGGTGAGCTAGCTCATGCTAACATGGACTTAAGTCCCTGACCTGCAGCTTGGGGTGACTGACCTGATGCTATAGGTGCCACCGTCGTGGCCTGTGTGGAGAGTGTGAGCCCGCGAGGAGCGAAGAGCTCATACAAAGGAGGAAGTCCGGCAGAGTCACCTCACCTCTCAGCACCGGGAAAGCTGGCAGGGCCCCTCCCCGCCCCTCCCCACCCCTCCCCGCCCCGCCCCTCCCCAGCACCCTACCTGGCCGCCCTTCATGTCCTTCATGTTCATGGCATTCTTCATGCCCTTGCCCTTCTCCTTCTTGTTCTTCTTCCTCTTGCAGCAACACTTCTTGCAGATGCAGACACAGCAGGTGAGCAGCAGGAGACCAGCGACCACAGCCATGGCGATCAGAGCCCAGGGCGGCACTGCCCACACACAGAGCCCCAGAGTCAGCACTCTGCGCCTCACAAGCCCTCACCCCAGGCAGGACAAACAAAGTGGCTTGGGACTCCCCCATTCTCCATCCCCACGTTTTTAGCCACACATCCATGAGGTGTATGGATACCCAGCTCTTAGCCGCCCCCTTGTGGACACAGCCTGTCGGGTTAGCAGCCTGGAGGATCTGAGGAGGGAGAGCAGCTTGGGCTTACTCTAGTGTTTCAGTTACTTGATCTTTGCACAACTGGCTGACCTCAAGACAGCCAAGGGAAGGAGGAGCCCTGTGGAGCCTGGTCCTGGGACAGTCCTCAGAGGCCTGGCCCAGACTCAGAGAAGTTTCCAGAGCTCTAGCTCCCCTAGAAGGCTGGCCTTGCTTAGCCAGAGGGACAGGGGAACCCTTACCACCACCACCACCCCCGCCCCCACAATGCTCTCTGCTGTCCCGAACCCCTGGTTCCAACAGTTTGCTGATCCTGCAGAGGGGACCCTAGTTCCTCGTGGAGAGCCTTTGCCAGGGGTTCAGAAAGCCTCCTTTTCCTCACTGCAAAACAAAGCAGTTTCTAAATGCTACTGGAAAACCTGAATAATGATTCCTATCTCATATTGCTTCACCTTTTACTTTTATCCTTTGGCAGGATTTTAAAGTTGTATTTAGAGTTGAACTCACCCACTAAAGCTTGGCCCATGTAACAAGTCCCTTTGGTGGCCTCCTTAATTTCAGAACATACTCCCAGCCCATGCCTGATAGGATTGCCTGAAAAATCCAAGCTGAGACCCAAAGAAAGAGCCCAGCCCAGCCCAGCAGCACCCCACTCCTCAGGCCCAATCATGTCACGGACCACAAGGGCCACTCACAGGGGATCTTGTTGATCTCATTGAAGAATTTCTCCTTCAGCTTGGCGAACATGTCTTCTTGGCTCTCTCCAGGGCCTGTACTCTCTGTGGAGTTGTCGGCAGGTCTGACAGGCATCGTGGCGGTGGTGGTGGCAGGAGCCACGATGGGCTCCTGGTTCCTCTTGAAGATGTTTCTCATGGTGGCAGAGGGGACAGCTGAGGGTGAGAGGAAGAGAGCAAGGTAAATATTCCAGAAGCTCTGTCCTAAGGACCAGGAGACGTTTCCAAGCTAAAGACTTTTGTCTGTTTCTCCCTCTGCAGCGCAAAGGTGCGGAGTCCACAGTGTGCAGAGACAATGGCCCTCAGCAATGCATGCTCAGGGCTGTGACAGGGACCTACTGCATGTGAGCTGCCAATCCAAACTACGATCTGAGGTGAGGGTTTTTAGTTGTGTTTTGGGTTTGTTTTTTACATGCTTCTCACTTAACAGCTGGGGAAACAGACTCAAAGAGCTAAACAATCCTGAGGTCACTCGAGCCTGACAGACCGGCCTGGCTCCAAAGCCTAGAGACCGCTTTCCTGTGTCATACACATCTAGGAATGTGGGGATTTGCATCTAACCTCCACAGCTCTCGGAAGGAGCAGGACTCTGTGCTCCCTGACTTCACAGAATGGCCCGGCCTGCACTCTGCCTGTCTCCACGACACAAGGACACCGGGAGCCTTGGCTGCCTGTACTGGCCTCCAGCACTTGCTCAGAGTCTGTTCCTACGTTTTCAGATCCATTTCTCTAGCCCTGTGCCTCCCAGCAGCCCTAGAGCAAAGAGGTGGCATCCCCAGGAGATAGGAGGACAGAAAGACAGAGGCAGAGACGTTGGGGGGGGGGCACACGATCCCACCAACCAGAGAACAAAGGCACTTGGCACACCTCAGACCAGCATTCATTCTGTCTCATGTCTAGACTATACCGTGCATAAGTTGGCACTCTGCTTATACTTTTCCTTTACATTTTGTCTTCATCACTAAGTGGCTAAAATGCATCCCACCGTACATAGTAGTACTGTGATCTTTTTATCCCATTAGTAATAGAGTGTCCACTGCTATGTCTCTGGGGTATAAATAAATGGTAGTCCTTGCTTAGCATGTGCTTGCCTAGGTTCTGAACCCAGCACTACACATACTCATACATGTGTATGTATAGTAAATATGTATGTATAATTAGATATACACATGCATATATTGCTATATATACTATGCATATATTATAACTATAACTACATACCTATACATATACATCGATAACAAGATGAGCATAAACTGTGGTCTTCATTTAAAGCTGTTCTCACAAGCTCCCAAACTCTATCCTGCCCTCCATGCCCTCTCTCACACTGCTCGGCTGCTCAAAGGGGTCTGAGCCTCTTCAACTCACAGGGGCAGGGGCTGTGCTGTGCTGACATTAGCTGCTCCTGTGTCACACGCACACATTTCTAAGATACACTTTCTTGATATCTGGCTTGCTTGCCTTTGAGACAGGATCTGACTATACAGTATAGGGCTGGTCTTGAACTTACGATCCTGATGTCTCAGTCTCCCAGGGGCTGGAGTTATAGGTGTTCATTGGCACGTCTGCTTGTGACCTCTTTCCTTTAGTGTGTTAAGTTTCTTCCATGCAGCCTGTATTCATTCTGTGTGATGGGTTGGTGGGTGGGTTTTTTTGAGGCAGGGTTTCTCTGTGTGGCCCTGGCTAACCTAGAACTCACTCTGTAGACCAGGCTGGCCTCAAACTCACAGAGATCCGCCTGCCTCTCCCTCCCGAGTGCTGGGATTAAAGGTGTGTGCCAACACCACCTGGCCTGTATCAGTTCTTAATTGCTACTTACAAATAACAATTATATTCCTCTACATAAATAACACATTTTTACTTATCCAGTCATCAATTTATGGACATTTGGGTTATTTCTGCTTTGGGGCTATAATTATGAATTATTATGAATATCTACATATGTTTTTGCTTATCTTGGCTATAGTTACGAGGGAAATGTCACTAGATCACAAGCTTTCCCTTGTTGCTGTGTTCGTGAGGCTGGAAAGGTGCCTCACTGTGGTTCTGACCTGCATTTCTCTACCGTCTGATGCGCTGGGCAGTGTCCACCACTCATCAGCCATTTGGTTATTTTCTTTAGGTAAATGAGTATTCAAATCCTTGACTAATTAAAACATTAGTATATTTTATGGGGGTGCACGTGTGCCACAGTGTGGAAATCAGAGGACAGCTTGATTCTCTCCTTTCTCTGGGAAAGACTCTGGTTGCAGAGTCACCCAGATGGAACACAGGTTGTCACACCTGGTGGCAATCCCCTTTACCCGCGGAGCCATCTTGCCAGCCCCTTTGCCACCTTTAAATTGAATGTCTGTCTTTTTGTTGTTGAATTATATCATTTACATATTCCGGATTGTAGCTTCTTACTGGAGAGGGAGCTCTAGTCGGTCAGGTTGCATTCCCTGCCCAGACTGCTACAAGAGCCAGTGGCAATGTCTCCGCTCCACAGAGGACTGGGGAGTGTCCAAAAAATCATTTATAAAACAATTCTTTAACCTTAGAGCTACTTTTTATGATGTCCTTTAAAACATAAATGTTTTTAATTTTGATGAAGTCTATGTCTTTGATTGCTTGCATTTTCAGTGGTGTGTCTAAGAATCACTCACACAGACAATGTCACCAAGATTAGATTTATCTAAGATTTTCAATTATAAATTTAGCTATTGCAATAATGTCTACACCCACTTTGGGTGGTGATGTGGGGTGTGTGTGTGTGTGTGTGTGTGTGAGAGAGAGAGAGAGAGAGAGAGAGAGGCAGAGGGAGAGACAGACAGACAGACAGACGGACGGACGGACAGACAGACAGAAGACAGAAGACAGGGTCCAAACTCATGGGGATCATGTAGCTGTCCATTTGGCACAGCAAAAAGCATCATTCTGGCTGTATGTAGCAAACATGGCATGCTTGAAAAATGCCCCCGGTGTTGAATACAAAGGTGGGTGCTATGCAGATACCCTAGGAAGGGTCAGAACTCACATGGCATTGAACCTTTGAGCATCTGCCTTCCCACCCAAAGGAGGGCATTTTTCCTTTCTTAATAAACCAACTCTAGTTCTATTATTACATGTTCTGGGATGCAAGAGCCTGGAAATCCAGCAGGTACACCCTGGACTCAGATCTACACCTGAAACTGGCAAGCTGGCCAGGGGGTAATCTGTGCTCTTTCTTATTTCGGCTTCCTTCTTTGCTCTCCCCTTTCCTTTAGCCCAGAGCACTTGGAGGTGGGCAAGCATGGGGGCCCTCTCCCTTCCTGTCTTTCTTCCATAGCCCATGTGGCCAAGGGCCAGTGATGTGCTTGGCCCTCCTGGGGTGTACATCAGCGACACACACGCTGCCCATCAATTGCGCGTAGAGTGGTACTTCAAATGGGCTGAATCTGGGAGATACAGGGAGGTGACCACTGACCAGTGGATGACCAGATACGGGGCAGCCATGCCGGTGCCAGTAAAGACGGTGCCACAGTCTCACTTCCTGTGTGGTGGATACTCACTCATCCACTTTTATTCTCCCTTCCTTTGGCCTTCCCCGGCACCCACCAAGATGACAAGAATGGCAGGCAGGGCTGTGGACAGGACACAAAGTGGCTCCTGCCAAACTCTTATCACACAGAGATAATTCCCTCAGAGACCTGCACTGACTCTGTCTCCCTCGGGGTCCTAAAGCCAGCTGACCTCACATGCGGACCCCCAGGGGACTCTTAGCTAACCTACTGTCCACATCTCTACATCAATGCCTTGTTATTTCTCCACTGTACCCTAACAGCTCTCAATTGCTCTGTGTTCCTCCACTGCAGATAGTTCTATCCCCAAGAATAGAGATAATTCCCCAAGTGATAAGAGTCTCCTGAATATGAGGTTCAAAGGAGGTGACAATTTAAAACCAAATCAAAAGGGCAAAACCATTCATAAAACTCAGTCTCGTCCCTGATATAGCAGCCCAATAGCTCAGGAATTGTATTGGTTCCTAACTCCCCTTCTTGGGAGAATTAACTTAATTCACCAAGATAAAAGAAATGATCTCAGGGAAGGCACAGCAGGGACAAGTCCACAGGACTCACAGACAATGTGACAATGTGACAATGTGAGCCATGGGTTCGGACCCAAACCAGATTCTCAGACCCTTCTGTGGCTCCTCTCAGGCTGCCTTGGGATGCCTGGGTAACAGATGATGAGGACAGCTCTAGCCCACCAGGCGTCCTTCACGACTTGGAGGACAAGAGGAATGCTCTCTTCAGAGGCCCTGACACTTGTCACTTTCCCTTAAGCCTGTCCCTCGGGACTCTGCGACTGTTCAGCCTCAAGAACTGGAATAAGGTTTATCCTGAAAGTATGAAGGGAAGGAAGCTGCGATTTTACTGGAATCTCCTCTGGCCTCAGTACAAGCTGGGTGATGGGGAAATTCCGATAGACAGGAAATTAAACTACAGCATCGTCCCGCAGCAGGACCAATTTGGCAGGAACAGCTGAAAATGAAAAGATGTGCTTCTCACAGGCGTAGGGTGCAATGCAGTAACCTCTGCCAGCCTACGTGTGTCCCTTTAGCGTTCACACCCCACCCGGCAAACAGCAGCGGTGGGCAACAGGACTCAGGTACTACGTTTCTCCCACTCTGAGGAGTCCCAGGCCACCTCCATACGTGACTCACTCCATCTCCAAAGGAGGCAGGAAGTCTGAGGGACGCACAGGTGCGGTACTGTCACCCATCTCTTCTCTACAACACTGTGGACAATGAGAGCTCATGTTCCTTTTTCAGCCACCGGCCTTCAGCTGTACAAGAAAAAGTTGGGGTGCTTCTCTAAGGACTCCCAGAGCATGACAAAGAACCAGCATGTACTAATTGCTGTCGCTCCTCATATTCTCGCTTTGGCGTCATGGGACTTCAAAGACCCAGATTTCCTGCCTCCTGTCACACCAGGCCTATTGTCCTCTCTTTACTGCCCAAAGACTGTTCTGAGAACTCACTAACCCAAATGGACAGGCTTTACCCTCTGACCCATAACTCTGCCTTCTTACTGTTCACATTATGGCCTGAAGGAAGGGACCCTGGCGTGACCCTACCGCAGGACTGAAGGTCCAGATGGAACACACCGATGGGAAAACAAAAGTCAGAACTACTGAGGCCCCAAGAGTCTGCCTCCAAAGACAGAGAGAAAAAGTCTGTCTTCACTAACATAGTCCTGACGTGTGTTCATGGTTGTTTACATTTGATACTCTCCCTGTCTCTGGAACCTCTGACTTAACTGGGGAACAAAACCTGTAGCTACTTCAGGTTTTTCCTTTTTTTTTTTTTCTTTTCTGGTTTTTCGAGGCAGGTTTTCTCTGTGTAACAGCCCTAGTTGTCCTAGAACTCACTCTGTAGAGGAGGCTGGCCTCAAACTTACAAAGATCCACTCACCTCCGCCTCCCGAGTGCTGGGATCAAAGGCGTGTGCCACCACAGCCTGCTCATTCATTTTTTTTAAGTGTGCACTAAATTTACTTTTTATTTTCTCTTTTGGCATGTCTATTGTAACCTGAGTGTGGGCTCGTGTATAAATATGAATGTTTGTAGATGACATTCAAAGGCCTGATAGATGTATCCTGTCTTAAAAATTGGCCACTCTTAATGTCTTAGAACGTATCAACGTGGTGACTTTGGGTCTACTGAACATTTCATAAAACTTTTTAAAATGTAGCATTTATTTAGTGTGTGTGAGTGTGTGTGCGTGTATGTGTGTGTGTGTGTGTGTGTGTGTGTGTGTGTGTGTGTGTGTGTAGGTACTCGTGTGTCAGCACACTTGTGGAGGTCAGAGGACAACTTGAAGCAGTCAGGTCTCTCCTTCCACTGTGTGTGTTGAGGGATCGATTCCGGTCATCAGGCTTGGCACCAAGTGACTCCATACATCCAGCCAGCCCCTCATAAGACCTAAAATGCTGCTGCTTACTCATATAAAGTAATATTCATTAGTGCCATGAGATCAGGTGTCCAACGTCTTAAAAACATTGTTTAGCCGGGGAGTGGTGTCGGACACCTTTAATCTCAGCACTTAGGAGGCAGAGGCAGGCGAATCTGTGAGTTTCAGGCCACCCTGGTCTACAAAGTGAGTTCCAGGACAGCTTCCAAAGATACAAAGAAACCCTGTCTCAAAAAACTAAAAAAGTTCCATGAAATTTTACATTATATACATAGATTTTGGTAGATTTCCTTCAAAACTAAGTTCTGGAAGAAAACAATTCTATTTTGCTTTTTAAAAGTCATAAATAACAAAACATAATAGACAATAAAAATGTTTTACATTACTCAAAATACCTCTAAATAATATACATTTAAAATTATCTTATTAGATTGTTTTGGATTTATTTTTCAAGAGTATTCTTTTTTTTTTTTCAGGCAGAAGCTCACTATGTAGCCCTAGCTGGCCTAGAACTCACCAAATAGACCAAGTTGGCCTTGAACTCACAGAGATCCTCTTGCCTCTGCCTCCTAAGTGCTTGGATTAAAGGTGGCATGTGCACTCACCATACTTGCCATTCTCAGAAATGTTCTTATTAAGATGGGTGTTGGTGGCGCACACCTTTAATCCCAGCACTCAGGAGGCAGGGGCAGGCGGATCTCTGTGAGTATGAGGCCGGGCTGGACCAACAGCCTCCAAAACAATACAGAGAAACCCTGTCTCATAAAAACCAAAAAAAAAAAAAATGTTCTTATTATGCCAGTGAGAAACGTAAGATTTTCACTAATAAGGCTGTTACATATGTAAAATGATGAGTAAAATGTTTACCAAAGATCTATATGTTAAATTCCCCTCTCACAATGAAAATTAGAGGCAGTGCCTTAAAACCTATGTACACTCACTCCAAACGTAATAAACATAGATGTTATTAAATCTTAAGATAATGCTTACATTTAGATACATTTTAACTTACACTTATGATGTTAAAGTATAAAAGATATTACCTGTTCTCCTGTGCACTCCTCCTTTATGAAACGGGCTTCTCAAGACTCTTGTTCAATTAAAAACTAATGGTAGTAATTTAAGAACCAAGCGTTGGTGCCCAGGACTGATGAGGTTAGGTTCTGTGTCTTTAAAACCCAAAGCCTTCTATTTTATTTATACTGAAAGTCATTTCTTTAAAAGTCTGGATTCTGGGGCTGGAGAAATGACTCAGAGGTTGAGAGCACTGACTGCTCTTCCAGAGGTCGTGAGTTCAATTCCCAGCAACCATGTGGTGACTCACAACCATCTATAATGAGATCTGGTGTCTTCTTCTGGTGTTCATGCAGGAATGATGTATACATAACAAATAAATAAAACAAAATAAAAAGAAAATGCTTGAAAAAAAGTCTAGATTCTGGGTTAAGGGTTGTTAACCCTATGAAAGATGACCTGCCTAACATAAACTTAAAGCTGACAAAAGTTACAAAGCCTTTGGCATTTTATCTTCTGTTTTGGTTTTTCAAGACAGGGTTTCTCTGTGTCACGGTTCTGGCTGTCCTGGAACTTGCTTTACTGACCAGGCCTGCCTCTGCTTCCCAAGTGCTGGGACTGGAGACCAGTACCACCACTGCCCAGTATCGTTGGCATTTTTAAAGTCTGTCTTTATATACAACTATGTATGTCTTGTCTACATGTGCTGGTGTTTTTATATTGTTCACATGGTCCATAAATTGAAAGTGTTATTAGTCCAAATTCCTTCTAGTCTGTAGTGTGACTAAAATTGTAAAATGAAAAGCAACGGGGTGCATGCAACTAAAACAGTCTGAACCAAGATGTAACGGAGTTGGTCTTTGTCTCTGCGCCAAAGTCTCTATTGTTTGGGTGAATAACTGGCTTTCAGAATATGGGGACTCCTGCTCCAGGGTGTGGTCCTCTTCAGGGGCGTGGTCCTCTAGGCTCTGCTACTCCTACAAGCCCAAAATTGGAACAGTGAATTATGTCTGTACTTTCAGCTTTCCCTAAGTAATGACTGTGTTTACCTACAGAAGTAAAAATCCAAGGGAAAGGTGGCGACACTAAATGAAAGTAAAAAATCAGAATTTTACCCGGGTTTGGAGTTTCATGAGCCCAAAAAAACAATTTTAAGCAAATCTATAATAAATTGGTTCATTTAAATTTGTTGATTAAAATAAATATTGTCTCCATGGTTGCTACAAATGTTTTGCCTCTCTTTCAGATATATCTTTCTGTGTTTCATTAAATACAAAGTAGTCTTATTAAAAATGTCTTCTAAACCGGGTGGTGGTACAGCACATCTTTAATCCCAGCACTCAGGAAGTAGAGGCAGCAGCAGATGGAGCTCTGAGTTCAAGACCAGCCCAATCTATAGAACCAGTTCCAGAACAGCCAAGACCACACAGAAATACTGTCCTGAAAAGCAAAAACCAACAAAAAAGAATGTTTTCTAAGCTGGCTGTGCCTCTCACTGGACACTATAGCAAGAGATCTGGTCACTGCACGCTGGAGAGATGGCCCCCACCCCCACCCTAGGTGAGGGTAAACCGACCCTGAGGACCCAGCATGTGGGGGAGCTGACTCCACCCCCTCACCCGAAGTGGGCAGCAGGCAGTGGGCAGTTAATGCAGAGACTCACACCTGGTAAGGGTACGGAAAACAAGGCGACTCCTGAGTGCTCGGCTCCGAATGGGATAGCCGTATCAGACACCACCAGCCAACCCAAGGCTCAGGGGCATCTCCTCTTGGAAGAGGAACCCAGAAGGAACGTAAGAGAAGGATGGGGAGAAGTGTTGCGAAATACTGTCTTCAGGACATGGCACGGCCAGCGTGCTGGTAAAGTCGCTGCAGCTATGGCTGTGCACAAGAACAAGTCAACAAAATCAGTCAGTATTCCATCAGGAGCGGAGACGGGAGGTGGGGAGGGGTGCATTTTCGGGGTGCACTAGAGGAGTGTAAGAAGGCAGCTGATGATGGATATGACCAAGATACACTGTGTACATGTATGAAATTGTCAAAAAATTAGTTAAAGACATCCTATCAAAAAAAAAGAAGGGGCAGGAGAGATGGCTCAGAGGTTAAGAGCACTGACTGCTCTTCCAGAGGTCCTGAGTTCAAGTCCCAGCAACCACATGGTGACTCACAACCATCTGAAATGAGATTTGGTGCCCTCTTCTGGCCTGCAGGCATACAAGCAGGCAGAATACTGTACACATAATAAATAAATAAATCTTTAAACAACAACAAAAAAAAAGAAATCGAGAAGTATTTTCACAAAGAGGAAGAGGGGGGGGCTGGAGATGGAGAGATGGCTCTGTGGCTGATCTTCCAGAGAACCTGGGTTCAATTCTCAGCACCCACATGCCAGCTCACAACTGTCTGTAACTCCAGTTCCAATGCCCTCAATACAGACTTACATAAAGGCAAAACACCAATGCATATGAAATAAGAGTAAATCTTTTTTTGTTTGTTTGTTTTGGTTTTTTCGAGGAGACAGGGTTTCTCTGTATTGCTTTGGAGGTTGCCCTGGAACTCGCCCTCTAGACCAGGCTGGCCTCAAACTCACAGAGATCCTCCTGCCTCTGCCTCCCCAGTGCTGGGATTAAAGGCATGACCCACGAACGCCCAGCAGTAAATCATTTTTTTCAAAAGAAAAAAATTGTAACTACCTCATTAAAGCTTAAGTACATAAAGATGTTTGCTGCCAAGCATGATGATCAGAGTTTGATCCCCAGAACTTACGTGTTGGAAGGCAAGAACCAACTCCCGCAAATAGTCTTCTGGCTTTCACTCACATACCGTGGCATGCCCAGGCCCACACACACATGCATATCATAAATAAGTAAAGATAATAAAACATTTAAACCCTGAGTCTGGGCTACTGACACGTCAGCTCAGACAAGCACAGCAACCATACAGAGATAATTCCAGTTCTAAAGCTGTGACCTTACTTAAGGTTTTGGCTTTCTATGCTGTTTTTCTTTTGGTGCTGTTGGTACTCAATGGTTACAGGCTCACACATTCTCTGCTCCAGTCTGATCATCATTGGGTTTCTTCTAAATAAATATCCTTTTTTATTTTAGCTTTCTGTGCATGGGTGTCTCCTGCCTGTGTGTACGCCTGTGCACCACTCACATGCCCAGTGCCGACAGAGGTCAGAAGATGGAGACCAGTCACCTGCAATCGGAGTTACAAATGGCTGTGGCCAACCAGGTGCATGCTGGGAACTGAAACCCAGTTCTCTATAAAAGCAGTCTAGGCTCTTACCGGCCGAGCCATTTCTCTAGCCCCTCTTTCTATATTCTTCCTTTCCCTCTTATTGAAAATAGATTCTTTTCATGCCGGGCAGTGGGGGCACACGCCTTTAATCCCAGCACTCGGGAGGCAGAGGCAGGTGGATCTCTGTGAGTTCGAGGCCAGCCTGGTCTACAGAGTGAGTTCCAGGGCAGGTTCCAAAGCTACAGAGAAACCCTGTCTCAAAAAACCAAAAAAAGGAAATAGATTCTCTTCTCATAGAATATATCCTGATTACAGTTTTCCCTCCCACCTCCCTCCCCATCCCCCATCCCCTCTAGATCCACTCCCTTTCTGTCTCTCATTAGAAAACAAACAAACAAACCAGGCTTTTAAGAGATAGCAACAAAACATAACAAAATAAAATATATAATAAGCTAAAACACAAAAAAACATCACATCGAAGTTGGACGAGGCAAGCCAACTGAAGGGAAAGAGCCCAAGAGAAGGCACACGGATCAGAACCCACTGGTTCACACACTCAGGGTCCCATTCAAGAGCTAAACCAGAAGCCATGCTTTGTGTGCAGAGGACCTGGTGCAGTCCCCTGCAGGCCCTGTGCTTGCTGCTTCAGTCTCTGAGCTCCTGTGAGCTTTGCTCAGTTCACGTAGAGGCCTTGTTCTCCCGGTGTTCCTCCATCCCCTCTGACTTTTAGACTCTTTCTGCCTCCTCTGGGTACTCAGCAGGCTACCAAAAAAAAAGAAACATATACCAACACAGCCACAAAAGCTAGGATCTGCAATGTTGTGCTGCCTGCAAAATGGCTCTAGGGAAAGCTGGCAGAGAGCTTGTGAGTGTCACCAACTAATGTCTGATTTGACTTAAAGCCCAAGAGATGGAACCCATACCAACACTGCTTGGGTGACAAGAACCAGAGACTAGATAACCCAGAGACCTAAGGTAAAACCAAATACTGATGGTCCAAAAAAAAGTAGTGATACTCATAGATCAGTACCTTATTCAACCATCGTCAGAGAAGCTTCTTACCACTGCAGCAGAGGGGAACAGATGCAGAGACACACGACTAGACATTATGCACAGACAGACAGACACAGACAGACACCTTAGAACACTTAGCTTTAAGTGGAATTCTCAACCAAATCCCTCCCCTCAGAGCTCAGAGAATCTTGCTACATTTTTAATGTGTAACCACCAGGGCTATATAGTGAGACCCTATCCCCCCCCCAAAAGCTTGCAGAAAATATTAGAACCCCCTTTTTAGAACCACTTTGAAAACATGTGACCATAAATAGCACCCATTAAACATGGGCTGATTTTGAAGCTGAGCCATTCACCGGGAGCTGGAAACGGCTCTGGCACAGTATGGGGCAGGGAATGTACCAGAAGGGACTTCCTCTCAAAGTGCCAGAGCCACCTGCATAAAAAGGCCAATCTGAGGTGACGACATTGCATGTGCAAAGGTTCAGGCCACCACAGACCCGGACACGAAGGGGAGAAACTGCAAGTCCAAGGAGAGGGACTGGACCCCTGTTCCCTCAGGAGCAGGAGCTGTGGAGGCATCATGGCTGTTAACCAGGGCCTTGGGAAGTTAACTCCTCAGGGTGAGCAGAGAGAGGCTGGCAACCCAGGCCCACAGGAGACTGGCTCAACACAACAAGAGTAATATAGACCCAAACCAGGAAGAACATGGTCAACGGATGGACGGATGGCCAGGGTGCAGCCTGATGTGTGGGAGGCCCTGGGTCCTCATGCAGAAGAAAGCATGGGAGGGAGAGGGAGGGGCAGGGAGGGAGGAAGAGAGGGAGAAAGAGAGAGAGAGAGAGAGAGAGAGAGAGAGAGAGAGAGAGAGAGAGAGAGAGAGAGAGAGAGAGAGAGAGAGAGAGAGAGATCCACTATGGATTGAGCCATCTGTGTAGCTCTGACCATAAAGCAGATGTGAAAGTCTACGCATTAAGAACTGGAACACAGGGGCTGGAGAGACGACTCAGAGGTTAAGAGCACAGACTGCTCTTCCAGAGGTCCTGAGTTCAATTCCCAGCAACCACATGGTGGCTCACAACCATTTATAATGAGATCTGGTGCCCTCTTCTGGTGTGCAGACATACATGAGGCAAGATGCTGTATTCATAATAAATAAATAAATCTTAAAAAAAGAATCGGGACACAACTGAAGGTAAAACAGTAACGGAGTGCCCCAGGGCAGGCAGAGAGTGTGGGCACTGATGTGGAAGAGAGGGAAGGGAGCAGGTAAGGAGGCGTGAAGAGCAGCATTGAACAGCATAGCACGCGAAGGATGCAGAGGTAGAGGAGGGTGGCGAGCACCACAGAGGCAGCAAGTCCAGTGACCTCCCAGCCTGGCCTTGTCACTCCACGCAGGCCGTGGCAGCTGCCACCTGCTTCTTCATGCCTGACACTTCTTCTGTCCCTCTGGACCTTGCCCAGCTTCCAAAGTCACCTAGCATGGCTCTCCCACCCCACCCCTCCCAGCCTCCTTCCTGAAGACTCACCACATGCTACACTTCAAAAGGAGGTGACCGCCATAGCCACATGGCCTGTTTCCTTGTCTCTCCACCTAAGGTGTTTCTTCCTCGCCCGCCTACAGTAGGGGCTCTTGGTAGAGTCGTGGGCAGCCTCTGACCCTGAGGACATTTCATTTTCTCAGACTTGACCTCTCAGCATTAGTCACCTCCTGACAGCTTCCCTGCAGGGACCGTCTCTCCCTGAACCTCAGGCACTCTGGGTCTGCCCCAGTGTCCTCCCAGGGCTTCCCTGACATCACTGCCAGGCCCTGTATTATTCATGCTCCATCCCCAAGGCCCACCTGCGCTCAACAGAGTCACTGGCCAGCCAGCCCTGCCCACTCAAGTCTCTTCTGCACTTGGCACCAAGCTCCTTTCATAAAATGCAAGCCAAGCTTGTCACTACTGTTAAAGCCATTCCAGGGACATGAGCGGCCCAGCATCATGTTTTCCCCTCCTGGTCCCTTACAACGTCAACCAGCCTCTAACGCAACATGTTACCCCCTCCATAGGGCCTTCGCACATGGTACACCACACCTCAGCTCATCGACTTTATGTCCTTACTTTTTTTTCAGCCAAGCTCCAACTGCACACCCTCCTGGAAGCCTGAGGGCTGCCACGACTGCACCCTGATTCCTCTATCTCCACGACAAAGTCCCACTTCCTGAGGATAATCACACCCTTATCCTCAGAGTACCAATACTCCATTGAGACTTTATCCCTTATGCTTTATTGTGGCAGTAAGGGAAATCAACACCACGCATCAAATCTAGCTCCCCCACCCAACTTCTGTAAATCAAAATATGCCAGAAAAAAATGCTGGCTCATTTACACTCTTGTTATTGCTGTTTTTGTCCAAACAATGGAGTCGGTGTCCCAGTACCCTTTGTCAACTTGACAAAATCTAGAGTCATCCTGGAGCAAAGTTTTGATTGAGGGATTGTTTAGATCAGATTGGCCTGTGGGTGTATCTGTGGGGGGCTGTCTTGATTACTGATTGATGTGTCCAGCCCACTGTGGACAGCACCGTCTCTAGGCAGGTGGTCCTGGGATGTAATACAAAGCTAAGTATGAGCCGGGCGTTGGTGGCGCACGCCTTTAATCCCAGCACTCAGGAGGCAGAGGCAGGCGGATCTCTGTGAGTTCGAGGCCAGGCTGGACCGACAGCCTCCAAAACAATACAGAGAAACCCTGTCTCTAAAAAAAAAAAAAAAAAAAAAAAAAAAAAGAAAGCTAAGTATGAGCCCACGAGGGACTGAGCCAACAAGCAGCCAGTCCTCCATGGTTTCTACTTCAAGCTCCTGCTTGAGTCCCGACTTTGATGGCCCTCAATGATAGATTATGACCTGGAAGGGAAATACACAAACCCTTTCTTCCCCCACGTTCCTTTGGCCGTTGTGTTTTATCACAGCAACAGAAAGGACACTAGAATAGCTGAATATAGCAGAAGATGCTGGTCCACAGGCGAGAAACCACCCACTCTAGAGTTCCTTGGGGGCAGGACTTGACACTACCACAGAGGGAAACTGTCTGGAAAGGATGCCATCAACACATATGTGGATACATGACTGAGCAAAGTAGGCCACTGGGTCACACCACGTCCTTGTAAGCAACTCTGAAGCCCATGGCAGTGCCCTTCCATGTCACGGATACTGGAGACAGGCAGAATCCACAGGTATTCCAGAAGACATCAGCCAAATCCAGAGACATCACCCAATGACAGATTAGAGGAAACCAAGGCCTGGTGGTTATGAGAGTCACCCACCCTCCCTCCCTCTCCTGCCTCGGGCCCAGGCTCTGGAGTCAGAACCGTACCCTCGGGCACATGACCTGGGACAGTTTCTTTCCCAGGCACCATGGGAAGCAGCTATGGCACTCAGTATGGGGTTGAGGCTGGTATTGGACTGGCTGACACTGAGGATACCACACACACATGCAGTCCAACTGCCCGGTGCAGAGCCTGACGCTCGTCTGCGTGAGTCCACCTGCCCTTGGCTCTGTCTTCCCACATGCTACAGCAGAGACCTGTATCGCCTCAGCAGCCTCCCCCTAACATGACCACTACCCTGTCCCCTAGATGTCGTCCCCTTCATGGCAGTGGATGGAAGGGAGGCAGGCATCCTCCTCCCTGCCCCGTCTGCCCCTCCCACCTGCTTATAAGCCTCCCGGAGGCAACTCCGTCCTTTGTTACCCCCCCAGTCTGTGGTTCTGTGATGAAAACATAAAACCCCTCAGTGCCATCTGGCTGTGTCTGCTATTCTAAGATGACAGGGTCTCAGATTTCGCTATAATCCCAGGTCAGCAGCCAACTGGCAATCCTCCGTCTGCCTCCGTCTCTCAAGTGCTGGGATTCTAAGCAAGCGTCAGTAATGCCCAGCTAGCTTTTTGCTTGTATTCTGACGATAGCCTCATGATCATCTTTGGAGCCATGTGCCAGGACGGGCCCTCACCCCTCTCTCTCCTTCAGGTCTCCCAGCTCTCCTGGTCACACCACATTCCCTGCATATCCCAAACGTGCCAGACACCGCCTGGGGCCCTCCAGCTGCTGTTCCTTCTCCCTGAAACTCCCTTTCCTGCCAGTGTCCATGCAGCTCAAGTCCCCAGATAACATCCCTGCCCAACCATGGCACCCTGTGCTGGCTGGCTTTGTGTGAACTTGACACAAGCTAGAGTCATCAAAGGAAGGAGCCTCAGCTGAGGAAATGCCTCCCCAAGATCCCAGCAGAAAGGCATTTTCTCACCTAGTGATCAATGGGGGAGGGTCCAGCCCATGGTGGGTGGTGCCAGCCCTGGGTGTCTGGTCCTAGGTTCTATGAGAAAGCAGGCTGAGCAAGCCATGGGAAGCAAGCCAGCAAGCAGCAGCCTCCATGGCCTCCGCATCAGCTCCTGCCTCCAGGATCCTGTCCTGACCTCCTTCAGCGATGAACAGAAATGCTGAAGTGCAAGTTTATCACACTTCCTCCTTTCCTCCCCAATTTGCTCTTTGGTCTTGGCGTTCTGTCATGGCAATAGACACTCCCCTTCCCAGACTTTGTTTCCACCGACTGCTCCCCAGTGACGCTTTATTTTACCAACCCCACTGGTCTGTCTCCCGTCACTAGAAATTAAGATTGGCAAGTACAGGCAGTTTGGACTAACACTTAGAAGGGGCTCAGTAAATAGTGACAAGGACTGGATGGTGGTTCTCCCACCCATGAGGCTCACACTTGCTGTCCTCAGATATCTCAGTGTGAACAGTTCACCAGCCAGAAAGTGACAAGGTGGCGTCCTCCACCCCCACAGATCTCTGGAAGCCAGGGAGAAGAGGATGAAGACCCTGCTTGGAGTCTCAAGACTCCTACAAAAACTCGGTGGTGGCACACACCTTTAATCCCAGCACTCGGGAGGCAGAGGCAGGCGGATCTCTGTAAGTTCGAGGCCGGGCTGGACCGACAGCCTCCAAAACAATACAGAGAAACCCTGCCTCGAAAAACCAAAAAAAAAAAAAAAAAAAAAAAGAGACTCGGAGAGGGAAGTGGCCGGGTCAAGGTCACATGGGTGACTGACTGGCAGCATGACAGCAGAGTCTGTCTCTGGACCCCTGGTTCCAACTCCCAACTCCACCCTGTCTCGCACAACTGCACCCTCCCGCGTGGGCACAGCCTGGGATGCAGGGCTCCTGTGGCCCAGCAATGACCAGAAGGCAGCCAGCTGAGGACTTGAAGATGATAAATGAGTCATGCTCCAGGAGCTCCCGGATCAGAGGAGCTCCTGTCCAGCTCAAATCACATGACCAGAGAAGCACGAAATAGCCCCATTAGGTGGGAAGAGGGGGAGGGAGAGGCGGGGAGGCTGCTCCAGAGGAGCCCTGCTGAGCCCTATCACAGGGCCTGGGGTCAAGGCCTGCAGAGGAAGACCAAGGAAGCAGACATCTGGGTGAACAGGTCGGGGACAGATCTTCTAGGTATGGTCATCACTGTGGCCCTGGAGACCAGCTGGCATACACATGGCCCTTGGTACCCCAAGCACCTGGCCAGTAGGCAGCAATACTGTCTGACATTTTGCACTGAAACTCTACCCCAGTGTCCTCTGTCACAGGGGGCTAGGGGACTAAACCTGGATATTGAGTGTCTATGTAATTTGAAAAGAACTGCCAGAGAAGCAAAGCCAAGAGGCTTGTGCCCCAGAGTCCCACCCTATCCTCCAACATGGGAGCTCACAGAGCCCGCCTCCCACATGTGACTCCAGAATGGCAAGGGGGTCTGATGCCCCACCCTAGTCAAAAACACCTATGTATGCACGCACACACCCCTAACTGCCACCTCTACCAATTAAATGTGATTTGGGGATGATGGACTTCTGCAGATCATCCACTCAGCCTTGGCCTCGATTGAGGAAGCTAAGGGAGGGTGACTAGAGTTTAATCTTTCCCAGCACCATGTTTGCAGAAGCCAAAGTAATGACATGGAAATAGGTTAGCCAGAAGGATGACTGTCGCTGACGCCGGGCGGAAGCGATCGATATTCAAGGATAAACTCACAACTTTGTGTTTGCACCAAAGCTCAGTCCAACATTTGGTGCCAGGAGGCAGAGAATAAAGTTTTAATGAGTTAATTTTCTAGCTCACATTGAAAGTAAATCACCCATTTCTTTTGAGTTGCTTGTGCACAGATGCCTGTGCACCCTACCAGGTCAGCAACCATGTGGAGGGCTGCCACACCTCACACACAGGAACAGGGTCTGTTCTGGACCAGACGTGGGGAAGCTGCCCACCCCCAGGGTCCTAAGAAGGGGATGGGGGAGCCAGAGTTTGACTTCAGTCTCTGCTGCAGCAACCGTCGCTTTCCCTCTTTTATATCCAGGCTGAGATCAGTAAATCACTGTCCACCTGAGAGATGGTCTGAAGCGGAGGCTGCAGGCTGAGGCTCAGAACCTGAAGGCTGGGACCGAGCCCTCCTGCATGTTCAATGTGTGTGACCTTGGGCAAGGCTGTCAATCTCCCTGGGCCTTAGCCCATGCACAGCCCTGAGTGAAAGTTAGCTACTGTGCTCTGCTACTTAAGGGCAACTGTGATACCAAGGCTCAGAGCTCTCAACCCACACTCAGGCATGATGCTTTTAAGTCTCAGGCACACACACAGGGTCTGAACACCCAGGAGCCTCTCAGTCCTTGCATGACAAAGCCTACCTTCTGGAGACCGACAAACTGAAGTCAAAGCATCCACCCACCAGATACACCACACAGTGACAGAGCTTGCATGGTCACCTCTGGACTCCCTACCCCTGCCCACCCCTCCCACACCCCACCAAGCCCTGCCAGTTCCTTCTGTGCCCCTAACTAACCATCAGGGTTCAAGGCTGGGTGCCCCATCAAGCAAGTCCCTCTGCGTGTCCCCCACCAACTCCCACCCTCCAGCCAGGACCTTGGCTTGACCAGACAAAGTGAAAACGCCAGCACGTGAGGACAGGAATGAGGCTTCCTTGACCTTCATAGATGGCGAATAGCGTGTAGTGGAACCAAAGTGCGCACAGTGAGGAGGTTAGGGCACAGTGGGTAGGCTTGTGTGTGGTAAGCAGAGGTGTGAGTGACAGGTAGGATGTGTGGGTGTGAGTAACGGAGTGGTGTGTGGTGGTGAGCATGTGTGTGCTGTGTGGTTGTACGCATGGCATGGTAAATGGAGGCGTTCGGGGCTGTATGGCGTATGTGACGGTAGGGCTGAGTAGTGATGGGGTGTCAGTGGCACACGAGCCAGGAAAGCTCACAAGGGTACGTGGTACGAGGGGTGTGTCGTGTACAGTAGGCGTGGGAGAGGGTGGGCGTGTCTCCTGAGGGAGGGGGAGCAGTACCAATGTGCGAGCAGAGAGGATGCCTGGGTGGCAGGCCCAGCAGCTAAGCAGCCTTCCTTCCTGCCTGAGCTGATTGGTTGAGCCTGCGGTGCCCCCTGCTGTCTGTCCAGGAGCCAGACTACTGGCCTGTGCAAGGCTCCTGCTAGGGAAGAAAAAGTGGGGGGGGGAATGAAGAAGGCGGCTACGCCAGCTAAACAATGGAGCCCGATTGTGGCACCAAGCTGCCTTCCGCCTCAGCTAGGAGAGGGGCTGGCTCCATCTCTCAGGCCCATGGAGGGAACATGTGTTACAAAAAAGCTGTGTGTGCCCACACACATGTGGACACCGTGTGTCTGAGCATAAACATGGGTGTGAACATGTGTTCACGGGCACCATGAGTGCAAACCAGTGTGCATTGCAGCCACACGTGAGACGGGAAAAGCCCGGGGGGAAGGGACAGCTGGGTTTCAGACTCACCACTTACCCAGGAAGCTGTGGTCACTGCTAAAGGCCCTACGCTCGGGTAATGAGGCTATCGTCTGACTGCTCTTGGAAAGTGCTCTCAATCTCCCAAGATGGCCTGAAGCCTCGAAGACTTGACCAGCATGTGAGACACTTCCATCCCCAGACACAAATAGCATGTGGGTTGTAGAACAGCCAAGGCTGCTTTCCCTATCCACGGGGCAGCCAGAGCCGAGCTCTGACCACAGGCCCAAGCTCTGTCCAAGAAAGCCAGCGCTCCTACACAGCTGGGTGGGTGAGTGAGTGAGTGAGCGGGTGGGCTCCTACACAGCTGGGTGGAGAGTGAGTAGGTGGGCTCCTACACAGCTTGGTGGGTGAGTGGGTGGGCTCCTACACAGCTGGGTGGAGAGTGAGTAGGTGGGCTCCTACACAGCTGGGTAGAGAGTGAGTAGGTGGGCTCCTACACAGCTGGGTGGGTGAGTGAGTAGGTGGGCTCCTATACAGCTGGGTGGGTGAGTGGGTGGGCTCCTACACAGGTGGGTGGGTGAGTGGGCAGGATCCTACACAGCTGGGTGGGTAGGTGGGTGGGGGAGCTCCTACACAGGTATGTGGCCTCTGCACAGCTGTGTGGATGGGTAGGTGAGTGGCTGGGAGCCTAAGACCCAGAGCCTTCTTCCAGCTCTGTACACACTCTTCCATAGACTGTCCACTCTGCCTGGAGACAGCTACCTGTGCATGCTGCCCAGCTCTCCACAGCCCACAAAGGCTGTGAAGAAGAAATGCCTTATTTCTTCCTATGCTTTCTCACCCCATCCCAGACCTGCCCAGAGAAACAGCCTGGTAGCTAGGCCTGGCAACAGATAACCGAGTAGGATCTCACCAGGAAGAGCTTCTGGAAACCTCTGCTTCAGGCTGCAGGCCGGAAAGGTTGCTCAGTGGGAAGGTGGCAGGCTTGCCACCCTGGAATGCCCCACCTGAGGGGAGAGGTGGGCATGTCCTGGCCAGCACACCCTCCAAGTCCAGCAAGGGAACCTGTGAAATGACTAATGTCCACCTTCCCCAGCCTTGAGACTGACCCTTCCAAGCGCACCTGCGTCAGGTTCATTCTTTATTCTAATACTCATATTTTCATCCCAACTCCTGTGCCAGACCCTGTGCTGAGAACTAACCATTCATCCTGTCCCAAAGCAGCTCACCAAGGAGATGCCAAACTCAGGCCTTCATGGAATGGTGGAGCTGATGTAACTCTTGTTGCTTGACAGGAGACAGCCAAGACCCCACTGTGAACCCCAGCCAAGGGTTCTGCCTTCCACAGCCACCCTAAGCCTCTGGGACCCTCTGGGGAGGCTGCTGGCCTTACAGGGGAGATGTGCCAGCTCCGAGGTGCAGGGACTAAGGGGGCAGCACTCCTCACCTCACTCACTCTCGCCACCATGGGAGCTATGATGACTCTCACCTTACGGAAGGAGAAACAGAGGCTAAGCAGGGAACAAAAGAGGGTGCCTATAACATCTCACCTTTCCCAAATAAGAGCTTCACTGCCAAATAACGAGCTCAGTCTGTCCTGGTGGGTAATGGGGACTCTGGCATCCGGGAAGGGTCAGCCTGGGAGAACAGTCTGACTCTTTTGCTCTAAGAGTGCAGTCTCCTCCTAGACACCGGCCAGGAGCAAAGAATAAAGAAGTACAAGCCACTCTCCAGATGGAGATGCCCATTACCGCCAGCACCCCTGACAGCTCACAGTATCCGGGAACGAAAGTGGGTCATGCCAAGTCCTGGGGGCATAATTAGAGTCCCGGAAGCCAACTTTCTCCTGCATGACCTGGGGCTGGAACAGATATGGAACAGGGCTGGGGAGGGGTTAAGCACAGACTCAGAACACCAGCAGGCTGGCAGGGAGCAGCGGGGCAAGATGCATCCTGCAAAGCTCACCTTGGAGCCCTGTGGGGTCCAAACTGACTGAAAAGAACCAAGTAAAGAGCAGACGCCACCAAGCAGGGAGAGCCAGCACCTGGCTTGGAGGCCAGGGTGAGGCTCAGCCCAGCCACTTTCTGCCATGCAAGCTTGGGCAGCTGCTTAACCACTCTGGGGCCTTGTCTTTCTGCCTGCAGTGTGGCATCAGAGCAGAACCTACCTCCAGGGGTTAGCAGGCTTGGAAATGACAAGGGAAGCAGGATGTCATGCCCAGATCAGATTCTAAGGCCTTGGGGAACAGGTCTCCAAGGAACCGTTACAACTGATCCAGCAGGGCCGGCAAGGTGGACAGCCTGCTCCCCGCCTACCATGCCCTACAGCGGGCTCAGTGCCCTGTTGTACCTTCTAGACCAGTGGTTCTCAACCTTCCTAATGCTGCGACCCTTTAATACAGTTCCTCATGTTGTGGTGACCATGAAATTATTTTCATTGTTATTTCATAACTGTAATTTTGATACTGTTAAGAACCATAATGTAAATATCTGTGTTTTCGGGTGGTCTTAAGTGACCCCTGTGAAAGGATCGTTCAACACCCCTAAGGGGTCATGACCCACAGGTTGAGAACCACTGTTCTAGACACATTTAGGCTTTTGCTGCCACTGTCTAGCTTTCATTAAAAAACCCTCCTTCTTGGGGAAACCCACAGGATCAGCTGACCCAAGCTAGTGAGAGATCACTGACTCAGGTCTGACAAACGGGGAATCTGCAGCAGACTGAACTAGACTCCCTTAATATAAGTGACATATAAGTGACAACGATGTGACTGAGACAATATATGAGGCCACTGGCAGTGAATCCAAGATCTAACACTAATGCTCAAACTGACTTAGCGGAGCCCATTCTATATGAAGAGATACCTTACCCAGCCTAGACACAGGGGTGTGGGGGTGGAGAGGTGCCAGATTATGGGACAGACTTTGTAGACTTCCTAGGGGAGACCTTACCATCTCCATGGAGCAGATGGGAGGGGAGAAAGTAGGGGGAGTGGGAAGAGAGGAGGGAGGGGAAACTGGGATTGGAATATAAAAAATAAATTAATAAAAAATCCCATCATGCTCTCAGCTGACCCAGCCCATCCTTTAGGAGGTATGGCTTGTGGACAAGCCTCTATTCCCTCTGCCCTCTGTGGCCCTGACCCTGGCTTCTCCCTTGCCTAAGCCTAATTTCAGTCCATGTTCAACATCCATAACCTCATCCACCATGCCCACTACATCTCCCCTTGATGGTTCAAGTTCTAAGTTCCGGGTGGGTTCCTACTGTATCTAAATTAAAATGCAATTTTAAAAGGGGGGAACAAACAGGACACACAATTCGGGATGCCGGGGGTATAGCTCAGTGGTAGAGCATTTGACTGCAATTCAGGATGCCAATCGGCCAGTGTTACACATCATGACCTCCCCGGTGGTCACTCTCCAACACTCTAGCTTGCCCAGGTGCTACAGGACACCCAGCTAGGGCAACGTGGGCGCCACCCAGGTACCAGAAAAGGTGCAGAGACTAGGGCCCGCCCTGGGGTTTTCTAGGTAGCAGCTCCGAGACAAGGTTTTCAAGGAAATGAGTGGGCTCAGAAGTGGTGACCAGGGGCAGGCAACAGGCAGCCAGCCTGGCAGAGTACCAGGTGACACTCAGTGTCTTCTGAGTGTGACCTTAGAGCATATATGCATAGCTGCCGCCCAGGGTAGTTATGACTGCAGACTGAGGGAGTGATGATGTCACAGAATACTGCCCTGGCTCTGGGTACCCCGCCTCCTGAGAGCTACTTCACAGAGGCTGGCCTGGGGGCAGGTGACCCCTCTAGACCCTCTCACAGTGGGGGTGAACACAGTCCCTCTCTGACTAGAAGAGAAATGCCCAGTGCGCTAGCCTCCCTGTCATGTACCAGAGAGGCATGGGGCACCCACAGAAAATGGGCAGAGTCCTACGGAGCACACCCCAGGATGCACACATCCACCCACATCACCCGGGGAGGGCCATGCTGCACACTTTACCAAGCCAGAGGGCATGAGAAGCCACGGCCACAGAGTGAGAGGGGAGTCTGGCTCCCAGGCCAGTGCTGTCCCAGGCCCCCAAGCATGGAGCAGTTCCAGTGTTCTGGAGCCCCAGGGCTACGGTTACCTGACCCCAAGCTGAAACTGTCCCTGGAAGTCCCTCTGTGACTCCTCTCAGATCCCCAAGTCCCTGGGAAACCAGAACTCTCTCACCTCCATAGAGGCCAGTGGTGTAACTCAACATTCCTAACTTTTCTGTTGCAGACCTGAGAACCTCCTCGTGTAAGGCAGGTTCATCTAACATCGTCTCAGCTCTTCCCAGGGGAAAAGTCCAAGCTGAGTTCCCTCAGCAAAAGTCCCTGCTACGTTGGTCCATGGTTCTGAGTAACTCCAGCCCTGACCAAGACACCATGCTGTTGTTGTTTGCAAAGGATGACAGGCACCTCCTCTGACCCCCCCTTTTCTCCTATAAGGCAGTGAAGACTAGAGGTAGATGAACTCCTTGAGGGGGTCTCCCCTCTTTTTGGTGGGGGATCATTGATTTAGGATCAACAATAAGAATTTTTGCACAGTCAGCACCGTCCAGTGATACTGTCAGGGAGGGGCTCTGGGGATATAACTGCCTGTCATTAAGGACATGCCCAGACAGGAGACACAGGACTGGCCTGCATGACATCAGGGTTCCCTTTCCACCTGACAGTCTTCCAGTCTCTGACATTACTCATGACCTTGCTGCAAACCAGCCTCGGCCACGCAGAGCCTTAGCTCCTCAGTTGTCCTCAAAGAGAAGTAGCTCCCAGTGCGTGGGAGGCTCCACTGTCCTCTTACAGGCTGGGCTGACATGGGGGAGGAAGAGGAAATGTAAGACAGACCTCAGCACAAGGAGAAAAAGCCTTTCTCAAGGGTCTGAGACCTGCAGGCCAGCCCCAGGTGAGCTGAGGGCCCACTGCAGGGCAGATCTCGGGAAGCTACTGCTGGGTCCAAATGGGAACCTGCCCAGCTCTAGCCTCAGACAGGGCAGGGCTGTCAGGTATGAGAAGCCCAGGCAATTTCTGAGATTGCTAGAGAGCAAGGTGCTGCTGAAGATGTGTAGCGGTACGCAGCTCATTAAACCCACAGAGCTTAAAAATAGTGAAATGCGCAGGCAGAGGAGGGAGGGGCTGGGACGGCAGTGCAGCAGAGGCCAGAGCAGCATGGGAGAGCAGCATGGGAGAGGCCTCCACAGAGTGATGGTGAACTCCTGTTATCCCAGTGCTTGGGAGGTGGAAGCAGGAAAATCAGGAGTTCAAAGCTAGTCTTGGCTTCATGGAATTTGAGACTAACTTAGGCTACAGGACACCCTGTTTTAAAAACAAAAACAAAAACCAGAACAAGGGCTGGAGACATGGCTCAGAGGTAAAGGGCACTGGCTGCTCTTCCAGAGGTCCTGAGTTCAACTCCCAGCAACTACATAGTGGCTCACAACCATCTGTAATGAGACCTGATGCCCCCTTCTGGCATGCAGGCATACATGTAGACAGAATACTGTATACATGATAAATAAATAAAATCTTTAAAAAACAGAACAATAAAAAACTGAGGGGGGGGGACTATGGCTCAGGAAAGGACATTCACATAGTCAAACAGGACCACTGTTTCATTCAGGGTTAAAGAGATGAGAGCTGTAGATGCGTGCAGAGTGCACCTGCCCAGCGATGGCACCTTGGCTCTTCTGGAACCAACACCACCTCTCTCAGTCTGGTAGCACAGGCATCGGGACTAGGTGGCCTTCACTCAAATTCTGCCCTCTTGCCTCCTCCCAGCATGGTGACCTTGGAGAGGTCCCCTTTCTCCACCCTCGGCTTGTCTCCTCAGCCATAAAATAGAGAAGCTTCACACTCCAGCACACAAGGCCGCCTGCCGTGCTCTGCGTGTCCCACGGAAACATGGGAGGTAAGCGGCTGGCAGGAGCGTGGGGGTAAAGTATGGAGGACATGCATGTCCCAGACAGTGGAGAATGCAATTCGTGCTTTCACTAAAAAAGAGACCAGGAAGCTGTCTTGGGGATCAGCGGAAGCAGCGACCACGGACTCGATATTGAGCCATACCCCAGTCAACCAACACGTGCTGGGCACCTGGTGATGCTCAACACCATCCCTCTAGTGAGCACACACCAGGAGCTGAGCCAGCCTCGGGAGGTGGCTGCAGCCACTACAGAGGGAACAGGACTCGGGGAGGCATAGGCAGAAGGGACCCCCAAAAGAATATTTGGCCACAGAAGGTGGCTCCTACAGCAGGGCTGTGATGGAAGGGAGGCTTATGGGGAGCTCTGAGCTCTCCCACTTGGCCCCAGAACTGTTATACTGCTCCAGAGGTGCTGCTGGGAGCATGAAGCTTACACAGGGCATGAGAGCTGGAAGGAATTTGAGCACTGATTATTCTAGCTCTTACTGAACAATGGGAAACCAAGGCCCACGGAAGAAAACTCCCTTCCCTTCCAGTCCAGGCCACTTTCAAGGGAGCCAGGGCTAGACTCCATGGTGCTGCACTCTCCAACATGCTTACCTCTTATTGGATGCCATGATGAATGCTTAACATTTCAAAGGGAACTGAATTGAGGGTCAGATAAATTCCCTGAAACCACACTGTAGTCAGAAAGAGAAACACAAAGTGTCTGGTTACCACTCCAGGGTTTAGCCAGGAGTTGCAGAGAACCTACTGTAGGCCTGGCAGGGCCTAGCAGAGCTCTCTCACTCTGCCCACACAGAGCCAAGTGCGGGGGACCTAGGAGTCTGGCACCCAAACCCTGACTCTATTAACTGAAGGTCTTGCAAATGGTGCCTCCATTTCTTCACTTTGAACAATGAAGATAATTATAGTATTTGCATTAATTACGACGCAGAGTAGGGCCTTGGAATATAAATATACCACTTGAGAATAAATCCTAAGGACTGAAAGTATGGCTCAGTGGTTTGGAGTACTTGCTGATCTGGCAGAGGATACAAATGTGGATCCACATCAATAGCTCACAGCTACCTATAGCTGCTGCTACAGGGGATCTGATGCCCTCTTCTGACCTCCACAGGTATCACACACATGTGTAAACATATACAAATACATATACGCACATAAAATAAATCTCAGCCAGATGTGGTATCACATGCCTTTAACTCTTGCACTTGGGTGAGAGAGGCAAGCAGATCTCTGTGAGTTCAAGGCCAGCCTGATCCACATAGCTCTAAATCAATCAATAAATCAGTCACTCAGTCAGGCCGACAGGATGCCTTAGCAGGTAAAGGTTCCTAATAACCTGAGATTGGTTCCCAGAACCCCCATAGTAGAAGAGCTAAGTCCTGTGCGTTTTCTTTTGACCTCTATATGAGTATTTTGACAGTGCCCCCATAAATAGATAAACAAATGTAATGACACATCTATTTTAAAAAGTAAATAATTGAACACAGTAATTCCAGTGCTAGGTACATAGCCAAGAGAAATGAAAATGCTGCCCTGACAGCCATTTCCCCAGAGCTTATGCATAGCATCACAGTGTCCCGGAGCCATGAAGCTTCCAGTCAAATGCCTGTCAACAGATGAACACATGCCCACAGTGCATGTCCACATCTAGATGCCATCCACAAGAAAGGAAGGGCTGGCCCTGCCCAGCACAGGGGCAGCATGGATCACTGTCACACAGTGAGTGACTCAGCTCATGGAGAGATACAAAGGGGGCAAAGTTATAGAGAAAGGAAGCCAGTTATTAGCTAGTTAGGGCTGGAACAATGGAAAGCAAGGGGATTGTAACATAACCGGGGTTTCTGGTGTGTGTGTGTGTGTGTGTGTGTGTGTGTGTGTGTGTGTGAGTGTGTGTTCTAAAATTGAGTATGGTGATGGTAAAATCACCAAAGTGTGCATTTTAAAATGGATAAGTTGTTTTGGTATATAAGCAACATTTCAATCAAGCTGTACTTTTAAAGGAGGTAGGTATTTAGAAACCCCTGTGAGGCGTGCCAATCCCATTTTAGAAGTGAGGTTCAGCAGGCTGGGTACCACCCCAGCACCACGTAGAACCAGGCATAATGGAGCACATCTGTAACTCAGCACTCAGCAGGTGAGACAATTGAAGCACAAACTCAAAGTTACCCTTAGCCACCTAGCGAGTTCAAAACCTTTCTTGTTTGTTTTGTGACAGGGTTTCTTTGCGAGGCCTTGGATATCCTGAAACTCACTCAGTAGACCAGGCTGGCCTTGAACCTACGGAGATCCACCTGCCTCTGCCTAAGCACTGGGATTAAAAGTGTGTACCACCACCCAGCAACCATTTTTTAAAGACAAGAAAACATAGAAATGAGACTCAAAGCCATGTGCCCAAAGCTAGTAGGTTCAGGCCCTGATTTTGAACTTTGAAAAAAGTTAGTATATTTGTCTGTAACTTAATAGGTCTCAGTGAGACTCAGGTACAGTAAAGGACAACTTGGTTTTATGTCAAATTGAGAGTCAAAATATTTATTTGTTGTATAAATTGCCTCTAAGGATCAAACACTTCCTTTGTTTTTCCCCATGCTCTCAAAAGTTACCTGCCAATTGAATAGAGCCATTATGCATTTTTTATAATGGAAATAAAAATGAACTCTGCTTAAAAAGTTATTATATTTATTTGTGTTATCATATTATATAGTTATATGTTATAATATAATTTCTATTATATAGTTGTTATATTCATTGTGTGTTCATGTTCATGCAGTACACAAACTGCAGCAATGTGTAGTCAGAGGACAACTTGCTGGAGTTGGTTCACTTTCTATCGTGTGTTCCAGGGACTGAATTCAGGTCCTCAGGCATGATAGCAGGCACCCTGACCCTCTCAGCTAAACTTCAATTCCAGGGCTCTTCTCTGAGGTTTCCCCAGATTCACGGGAGACCACATATGCACTTGAATGTCCTAGGAAGAGTCAGGCATGGTAACTAATGCCTCTAATCCTGACCCTGGGTAATACTGAAGGATTTCAACAAGTCTGAAGCCAGCCTGGGCTCCATAGTAGTGAGTTCAGTATCAGTCTAGGGCACATGGTAAACTTGAGACCAACATGATCTATATAGAGACTGTGTGTGTGTGTGTATGTGTGTGTGTGTGTGTGTGTGTGTTTAATGAGGGAGCCTCTACTACCCATATCAAGGATGCCACAGGAAAGTTCTACCTGTTATCTAGTCTAAACCCATTCAATTTACACAAGGATGATATACAGGGGGATTCAAGGTCATAAGAGACAAGTACCAGAGCAGAACCCCACAGCACCAGCCCATGTTGAGGCCTCATCCAGTGAGGCTTGGGGAATGGGGCAGATGAAACACAGCTGACTCCAAGCCATGAGTTCATGATTGACTTTAGAAGTGGCCTTGGCCAAGCAGCCTCATATTTTGGGCTCTTGCTACAATATTTGGGGGATGATCCGTAAGCAGTCCTTTCTAAGCCTTGGGTAGCCCTGCAATAATGCACTCCCCTCTTCCAGCCTTCCACTCGCCCCGTGACCAGGTATAGAGTTAAGGGGCAGTGGTTATCTCCCAGTCGCTGGCTTTGGGTGAGTAGAATATGGTCACCTCACAGTCTTTGGTTGACGTTAGGGATCTAGGAGAGACCAGTGGCCTAATCGTCAAGCTAATACTATCAGCAAATCCTGTTAGCTAATTGTCCCCCCTCAGGAAGAAGGAAGCAAAGGGACAGGGCACTCTCCAAACAGCAAAGATGCTGGATGTGATGTGGAACCAAGGTCTTGATTCTGAACCACCTGCTCCATGCTGTTGGCAGGGAGGGAAGGCTTCACCTCAGCTTGTGTAGGGATCTCAGCCAGGGCATTCAGGCTTGAAGGAAGACCCTCTGCCCTGCCCTCTGCTTGGCCGTCGGGGTGCACAGGAGCATGTCAGGGCCCTGCATTGGAATCTCGGAGCACAAAACCACAAGGCCTTTCCCTGGACAAATGAAGACCAGAAAACGAGCAACCAGACTCAGCCAAAGTCACCCAGAAGCCAAGCAACCTCGCTGGGAGAACAGCCCACTGGGTCTGGTACCAGGGACTCAGCCAAGATGCCTGAATGTGTCCAGAGAGGAGGAAGGAAGAGGCCACCCCATGGGTGTGCCAGGCCTGCTGGCTCTGCCAGGCCGTCATGCACCACGGGACACTGGGGGAGATGTGGGAAGATCGGCCTCCTTCACTGCGTTTCGACAGCACAACTGAGACCCACGGGTATCAGGAAGGCAGAGAGCCGCAGCTTGCCTGCAATCATCCATGGTCAGTCCACCATACTCCACATCCTTCCTGTCAAATTCACCCACACCCTCCCTCACCCACTCCCAGCTCTAAGATTTTTTTCTCTTCAACACGCTCTCTTCTGTTTTACGATACACCCCAGAGTGATCATGGATGCATCTTACAACGTCATCCTCGTGTCTCTAATATCTTCCAGGATCTGGGTAAATATTAATACATTAAATCCTCACATCAACCCTATGGGTTTCAAACTACTTTATTTCCACTTTCACACATAAGGCAACTGGGATATCGAAATAATTTAGTCAAAGCCACCCAACACAGGCCATCCACCCGAACACCTAGCGCTAGCACCAGACGGCCACTAGGTCCAGTCACGCGGGTTCCAGGAGTCAGGGGAGCCAGGAAGGAAGTGTGCTAGTGCTATAAGCCTCATGCTGGAGGGTTGGCAGGGGCCAGGCTGCAATCTGTGAGGTGGCTACCCTCAAGTCCAAGCTGAAGGCACGCTTGGAGCTGGCAGCCTCATCCACCACACTGCAAGTGGCAACTTTGAGACCTGCCTGCTGCTGACACCAGTGCTATTCTTGGGTCAGGGGACAATGCTGGCTGACCTAAGAAAGGGAGTCAGCTCAGTAGACCACCTCCCACGGGTGCCCATGTGGCAGATTCACTAACCACGGGTGATTCCCACAGTCAAAGCCTATCCCTAGACCTCACACAGCCCAGCCTGCACATTAAAAACCACATCTGCCTCCAAACGCACCCTTTGTTAAGTTGCTACGGCAAGATTCCACGGGCCAATGCGAATCAAAAGAAGCCATTCAAACAGCTGGGAGGTGACACGACCCTGTCCTCCTCCAGCCCCTCTGCAACTCCAGGACAGAGAAAATGGGGCGGGACTTTTAGATGAAACAATGCAAGATGGCATGACAAAGGCAAAAAAAAAGAGGACATTCCCCTCTCCTGACCTGCCAAGGACACGGCGCATCTGTCCCTGCGCTTGGGGGCCAAGATAAGGAAGCCTGCCTTTCTGTGCCTTTGCAGTGTCTCCGGCAGGCAAGCTCCATGGGCCATCTGCTGCCAGGCCTTCTGCAAAGGCCTCAAATCCCATCTCTCTAGGGGGCGGAAGCTGGGGAGGCATCAGCTTATGATGAAGAGAATGTGTTAGGTAGGGGGAGAGGGTTGCCCGGAGGACACGTGGCACCTGGGCCAGACCAGACAGCTCAGGATGAACTCAACACACAAAGGGTTATTCATATGGGGAGCCCAAAGGAAGCAAGCACTCGATCCCCAACTCTACCCTCCCTCCCTCCCACTCCCCCCCAAGTCCTGCTGCCCTTTGCCGCTGGGCAAATATTGACTTTCTTTCACTCTGCTGGCCAGGGAAACTAAGAGCGAAGCACTGGCTGCTGTTTTCTTCCTCTGGGAGGCAGAGCAGCCTGGCAGCCAGAGCTGCAGCCATCCCAGACGGGTCAAGAAGCAGGGCTGCTCTTAGAGTCAGGCCGCTGTCCTTTGGCCTTCATTTTGTCTCCATTCCCAAGCCCGTGGCATGTCTGGGTTGAGAGGAGGGATGGGGTGCCTGGTGTGGTGACTGTGGAGCTCTGGCCTGACACTGGGGAACTGTGTGAAAACTCAACACTGTCATCAGCAATGAGCAGGCTCTTCCGGACCCATGTTCTTCCTGCCATCAAAGCACTGTAGCTCGTGCTCTGATGCTAGAGAAATGGAAAATAACTGTCTCCTACTTAATGAGGAAGATGGAGAGATATACGGACGGCCCCAAAGTGCTGACTCAGCTCCTCTGCTGGTTCTAACTCTCTGCAACACTGGGCAGATGCCTCTGCATCTCAGTCTCTGCAATGGGAACTAAAGGAGTGAGTGGAGATGGCCCGAGACCCATCTGGATGCCTAATTCTGAGGCCCCCTACCCACTAACCCCAGCATGCAGCAGAAGCAATGTGCTGGCTCCATCTGCATTTCCTCCAAGACCCCATTCCTCAGCCTTTCCTCATTCGGACCTTGAACAGGCGGGCACTGTACCTGTGTCCCCACTGACAGTCCGCCATCCCACGGCTGAGCCTCCCTAACATATGTCCTGTGCCCAGGACATGCACACTCCAGGATGCGGGCAGGCGAACGACACAGGAAACAGCACTCTCTTGGATGCCTGTGTTATGCTGGCAGCTACAAGACAGTGAACTCTGACCTCCCTCTGTGTGACAGATAACCCCAGACAGCACCTATGATCACAGCAGGAACACCTCAGATTCCAACAATTTTACATAAATTATCCCCATGTGGTATTAAGAACCCTAGAAGGCAAGGAACATGATGCCCATTTCACAGATGAGACAAATGAGACTCAGAGACATAAAAGAACCGGCCTAAATCCACACAGTTACTAAGGAACCTCTGATCTTAACCATCAGGACTCAATGGGCATTGTCATCACCTCTCCCTAGGCTGAGTCACAGGATGGACACCAAGGGACAGTGAACATTAGATGCCTAAATGACCCCAACAAACCTCCCAAGAGCCAACAGGGCCAGCACAGATTCTTCCAGCTGGCCCTCCACGTCACAGAGGAAGCTGAGACCCAGAGAGGGTGTTACCTCACAGGAGCTCACACAGCGGGTCTGGGGTAACCCCTGTCCCTGCTCTCCTCTCCACATCACGCCTGCACACAAGGTCTGCTGTGGTCCGGGGTCTGGGGAGTCCTCCTGAGGCCCAGCTGGTCTCTTTGCTCTGCTACTGGCCACATACTCCAGAGACATCCAGCCGTGTCCCTCTCCAGGCATCAGTTGGCTCGTTCCAGGATGGTTCAGGAAGTGAGGCAAAAGGCCACTGTGTGATCAGCACGGAAGAGACCAGAAGTGGCATGGGGTGAGGAAGGCAGAACTGAGGTGAATTAGGTGTG
This sequence comes from Mesocricetus auratus, assembly GCF_017639785.1. Lineage (NCBI taxonomy): Eukaryota > Metazoa > Chordata > Mammalia > Rodentia > Cricetidae > Mesocricetus > Mesocricetus auratus. Next base: position 54,864,707 of record NW_024429266.1, read on the forward strand.
AGAGTGTAAAAAAGTCAGTCAGTGTCTCCTCCCCTACTGCACAGTGCCTGGTGCTGGAGGGACAGGGACAGAGACAGTAGCTGCTCCCACACCCGGGGGAGCTTTGGGCTCCTTGGGGTTGACCATGCTGCAAGTCCCCTTAGCCCTCTCCCTGCTCTCCACGGCCACTACTCCCAGCTGCTCCACTGCCTGTTTTCCCAGGGCTTTGACTGATACGATGAATTACGGCCGTGACTCTTCTGGGATCAATCCACACTGTATGAAGCACCTCACATGTTTCTTCTTTAATCTTCATAGGAACACTAGAATACGGCCACCTTTATCACATGTTTTGACAATGAAGTCACTGAAGCACAAAGACAGAAAGACACTCACTCAAGGTCACTGAGTAGTAACCAGCAACATGGGGGCTCCAGAGCTTACTCCAGGGCTGCGTGGAACCTGGGAGAGGGGTCCTACTTCTCAGAGCATGTCTCAAGGCGTCTCTGGGGATGGAAGCAGGGTGGAGTCATGTACTGGGAGTTCCAGAGGCCACCTGCTCCCATCGGACACCCTTCTAGTACTTAAGCGCCAACCCTGACCTCCAGCCGCAAGTCTTTGAAGATGGATGGGTTCTAGGGCATTCTCTGACTTGACTGTCTTCACAAACAGGCTTACCCAAGGTCATATATGATCATACAAGTGAGAAACAGAGCCTATAAACTCAACCTAACTCTTGTTTTCATCCAGAAGTCTTCCTAAAGCACCTGAGACCCAGTACCAGACCAGGGATTCATTTCAGCGGAAGTCCCAACAGATGACCTCAATGAGATGTTATGCAGGCAATCCAGGCTGAACAATGGGCTGGTACAGCTCACAACGGAGGTCTTTCTAAGCAGAGAGGATTCTTGAGGTAACTGGACACAAGAACAGATAGCATGACCTTGAGAGGAGGCCTCTGATGTTCCTACCTACCCCAGGGACCCTATCTCCTGGGAAGGCTATACCTGTGCAGAGGGTAAGCAGTTCTGGGCTGACACTGACTTGCCTTCCTCCCAGGTCAGAGACTCTGTGAGGAACAGAGATAAAAGGATAAGCCTCTGTCCACTGGTAAGGTTAAAGAGAAATTTACCCAGAAGCTAGCATTCTGAACCCTGCTTCCTCTTCCCCTTCAGTTGGGACACAGGGTGTCAGGCTTGGGGAGACCCCAGATCCTCAAATGCCTCAGGTTCAAACCCCCATTTCTAGAGCAAGTGACTTCGGACCCAGAGAGGTGAATGAGTTACTCAAGGTCAGCAAACAGATAAGAAAAGAAGCCTTCTGGCTCCCCCTGGGGTTCTGGGTTCAGCATTTCAACACCGCCATCCCCTCCCTCCCAAGTATGCACAGGGCTCTCTGCAGAGACCAAGAATCAAAGGCTCGGCGGGTGTACTCATGAGCTCGTTCATCCGAACGCCTTCCTCCTCATTACCCCCACACACCATTCCCATTCCTGTGTGATGCACCAGTCCCCTACACCCAGCTGAGACTCCCAGAGGTACACCATTCATCCAAGGTCACACAACAAGTCCAGTAGAACACTACTGCCCACTCTCCCCTTCTCCTGGGTCTCTCCTAGGTCTATGGCTGCTTGCAAGGGCCCTTGAGAACCCTGATTCCTCCAATGCACAAAGCCGCGGCACTGGTTGGAGGATGAAAAAGTTCTGGGGAGAGAACGAGGCAGAAAACATGACAGATTCTGGTCTGGACGGACCAGGCTGATAAGGGCTGTAAAGGACAGTGAATCCTGCGTCCTGTCCTGCAGAGTGCCAGCACCCCCACTGCGCTCCACTCTGCGCCAGGGGGCTCCAAAGCACCGTGCACGCACGTGGTATTCTCAAACTCATCCTCCTTGCAGCGGGGGCGAGCAGGGTCCCCCACGCCCTGCACATGCTTCTCATTGCACGCCCACTCCATCCGCCCTCCAGGGCATGCCTTCTAAGCTGTGAGCGAGCCTCGCTTCCTAGCTAGCTCCTTGTCCCAGCACAGATGCGCTGTCCTAGGCATCGCACTAGAACAGGTCGAGGTGGAGAGGTTCCTAAGATATTCAGGACATCTCCCCCGGGACAAACAAGTGGATTTTCAGAGCCCGATCTCATCAGGAGCTGGTCCTGCACTTAGTTTATACCTCAGCCAAGTGCCAAACCCAGAAAGTCATGGTCTCACTTGGTGACCCAGCATCTGGGGTCCAGCACCAGGCCCTAGGAAGCTGCGGGTGTCCTGGGTGTGGCCTCGTTTGGGACTGCAGTGCATGAGATGGCCTTGCAGGGTGCCCTGCTTGGGCTCCCTCTTACCCAGGGACGTTCCAGGAGCCGATCGGTGTGGGCTGGTGGAGAAGGCAGAGGGAGCCTGCCGCTCGGAAGTCCAGGTCCCCTCTTCCCACTCCCGCGCTGGCCGGCGTTGCGGCTCTCCCGCTCCCTCGCTCGCGCGCTCTGCAGTAGTAACAACCTGATCCGCTTCCCCCGCCCGCCAATTGAGATGCGCCTCACATCCGCCTGCACACGCGCTTGCAGCCCCTCAGAGGCGATTCCCGATCCTGATCCGGATGCCGGGGAGCAGGGACCTGGACCGGCACCCCCACGCCCCCTTCTTCAGCCGGGACAGCCCGCAGAGGGCGACAGAGAAGGGGCCACCCCAGAAAGATGCTGCCTGAAATCACAGAGCAGAGGGGTTTAACCGCATGCGGCCATTCAGAAGTTGCAGGCTGGGCGGCTCAGAGACTGGAACCGCATGGGGCTCCCCCCGGCTCTGCGGAGAATCCCCGCTGCTCGCGCAGTGACTTCCTACGACACTCCCCACCCGCCCCACCACCGCAAGCTTTTCCAATCCTCTCGGTGCTCAAGAGTGGCTGGGGGAGGGGAGCGAGAGAGGGGGACCTCCGCCTGTCGGAACTGCAGGGGAGAGGGGAGAGGAGTGACGTGCTTCAGGGATACTGGTGAAGGTTTTCTGGAGTCGAGGGAGAAAAGAGAAGGGAGGGGGAACAAAAGGCACACACCGAAGGGAGGGAAAGAGGGGGTGTTGTTCAGGGGTCTCTGCACCAGGTCTCTGGAGGGTGGAGTCAGGACAGGGTACGGGGGGCGGGCTTTCCATGGGTAACTAGGGGAGGGGGAACTCAAAAGAAGGAAGCTGTCCTCAAAAGGGTTATATCCTGGAGCCCTCCCTGCTTGCCCCAAACCTTGCTTTCTTCTTCTCGGGAAAGATAGGGCTTCCACAAACCCTGAGTGGGGACACTAAGTAGGAAGTGGCAGGGAGACTTGGAACCAAGGTGCCCCCTCCCCGGTGTCTTGGTCTCACCCTTGTGCCTTGCATTCACCCCCCAACAATCCTGCTAAGACCTCAGTCTCCTAGCAGCCCCAGTCTCCCGGCCTGTCAGGCTGACCGAGACCATCTCACCCTTGCTCAAATCGGTCCAGCTCGCTCCACCCTCTGCGGCAGCACCTTCCTCCTCCCCCTCCCGTTCAGTACACTCAGAAAGAGGAATCGAGTTCAGGACCTGCCACAGCAAGTGATCAGACCAGACGTGTAGGGAGAACTGGCTTGGGCTTTCCAGGGCTTCCCAGGGGCATATCTGGGAGAGAGAGGAAATTCCTAGTCTCCCACCAACCCCTTCCTCTCCCTGTCCCTAACCCCAGAACAGTATGCCATCATGCCCAGGCCAGCACCCACCCAGCCCAGCACCTGCCCAGCTCAGCACCTGCCCAGCACCCGCCCAGCCCAGCACCCGCCCAGCCCAGCACCCGCCCAGCCCAGCACCCGCCCAGCCCAGCACCCGCCCAGCCCAGCACCCGCCCAGCCCAGCACCCGCCCAGCCCAGCACCCGCCCAGCCCAGCACCTGCCCAGCCCAGCACCCGCCCAGCCCAGCACCTGCTCAGCCCAGCACCCGCCCAGCCCAGCACCTGCCCAGCCCAGCACCTGCCCAGCCCAGCACCCGCCCAGCCCAGCACCTGCTCTGCCCAGCCCAGCACCTGCCCAGCCCAGCACCCGCCCAGCCCAGCACCCGCCCAGCCCAGCACCTGCTCAGCCCAGCACCTGCCCAGCCCAGCACCCGCCCAGCCCAGCACCCGCAGTGCTCTTTGTGGGTCTAGCACCTCCTTTTAGAATGGCCGCTGCAGAAGGGCTACAGGAAAGCAAATTCGGGGATTCTTAGCATGCCTGGGCAGGAGCACGTGTCTGGACACCTGGCAGGGCCTGCACATGGGTGCTGGGAAGGGTGCTCCCAGGTGGCCATTTTCCAGAAAGAAAGGATGGCCTGAGGGTCAGGAGCTCAAGGTCAGAGTATACAGAGTACTAGAAGCCAGGGCTTTCTTTAGCTCAGAGTGACCAACAGCCTTAGGAGGGCCCGTGCCTGCATGATGGGAATGGATGAATGGGGTGATACTCAGGATGGATGAAATGACACTACTGCATGGGTTGGAAAATGTCTTGAGCCTACTCACAACTGCTGCCTGCAATTGGGTCTAAATCAGAGATGAAGTCCATCCGTAAGGCTATGTCCACACTTTCTAGAAATACCTGTTTAGTTTACAAGCGCCTTCCAAGCGCCTGTCCCCTCCTAGGGTGGAGGGACAGTAGAAATCTGTTGGTATGTGAAAAGATCAGGTGACATCTACAGAGGCAGGGGGCTGGGCTTGTCCTCTGAGAAAGGTATCTACAGCTGGCTCCCTTCCATGGCAGGGTTACAGCCTTGAGCTCTTAGTCCATGCAGGTGGCTTTAGGGCAAGGCAGGGATAGTTCTTTGTTAAATGAAGGAGAGATGTCCCTTAAAATGTGGGTGACTCAACCAAGGAGTCAGGGTGGCCCAAGGCTGAGTCTTGTGATTCCAGCCGCTGATCTTTCCCTAGAACGCATGGGTTGAGTACCTACCTACACCTTCCCCCTCCTCCCCAGGGGCTCCTCCCATCAAACTGCCCCCTTCTTTGTCTTCTTGCAAGTTTTCCCTGCCCCAGAGTCTCAAGGTGCTGCCCCTCCCGCTCTCCAGTTTCACCTGGTTCTGCCCTGGCTACATCTCTGCCTTCAGCTGTCTACACTGCCCTGCAGGACCCGAAAGGGCCATGCTCTGCCTGGTTCCAGGAGCTTTGCACAAGCTGCTCTCTCTCTGCTGGGCACTGTCCCCTCCCCCCTCGCCAGGTCACCATGTCAGCCCCACCCCCAGACCCGCTCGCCTCAGCTGCCCGCCCCTCCCCCCACTCTGTTTCGGTCTTCTACACTCTGAGGGTAACCTCCACGAGAGGCCTTCCTTGGGTCTAGCCTCCATGCACACAGAAAACCCTCAGCTAAGCACAGCCATGAGGCCGAGTATCCTCAAATGCCAGGGCTGCCACAGGTACCTGTGACTTGACACAGCAACCATTCAAAGGATCTTCCTCACCTGTGACCCTGGGGTTTAACTATAAAACAGGGCTATTATCCTAAGGATCAAGAGGGTGGAAGAGACTCAGGCACGCTGTATAGGTGCTCACCCCTCTACTCTAGCTTCCCCGTAGGACACTGAGTTCTCACCTGCCGTCACGCCTCACTTACTGGTTCTTGAGCACCGGACGTCTGTCCTAGACATCCTGGGGAAAATGGACCGCAGCTGGTACCAGCTCGTCCCCTCTCCACCTGGCTTCACCCTTTCAAGGCTGCCATCAATTCTCTACATTCACCCTGAGTTGTCCCCAGGTGCCAGCTCAAACCAACCCAGCTTCCAGCCATGGCCACATGCCTTGGCTGACTCAGGAGTGGCCAGGGGAGGGGCTGGGGGTTCTTTTGTCCCTCGTGACCCAGGTCACTCCCAAATAAGTCCACATGCTATGAGCAAAGTGTCTCCCTTCAGGTCCAATGAGACGGCAGCTCTAAGCCCCTCCCACACAGACAGGAAACTGGCCGGGCTGCTTGCATCCAAGCAGCATGCCCCATGCCTATTGCCAGAGCTCCAGGATGGACTGGGGTTGGGGATCACACTCGGGAGGGATGCTCTGAAACCCACTCTGCATTCCCCCTGTTGCTGCTCAGGTGTCCTCCTCCTTCCTGTGTCACCCAAGCTGGCAGGCGCACCCCCTCCCCACTTTACCCCAGGGGCACACCACAGCTGGTTCCCTGCAAAGTAGCTTGAGGTTGCTGCACACCCCAGGCTTCCCCTGAGCAGGGGGAGCGGGATAAAGGAGGTGTGGGTGTATGATAGCTCTTCACCTTGACTGAGCCCCCTCCCCACTCCACCTCTGTCCAGACAAAATAACAGCCTTCCCTTGCAGAGAGGAAGAAATCAGCTCCTTGCAAAGAGCCCCAGCTCCTGGAGATGCCACCATGACCATCATCAGAGCTGACAGACACCCTTTCCTCCTCCATGTCGCCCCTTTCCCCACCCATCCCAGTCACCCAGCCATCAGAGCCCCAGCCTCCAGGGCCAGAAGCCTCAGGCTTCACAGCCGAGAAAGCTGAAGCTCTGGCAAAGGCAAAGGACTTGCTCCCATCTCCGGAGCCAGGGCCCAAACCAGGCTTCAAGCCTTGATCCGTGGGTGTTGACAGCCACCCACCTCCTGGGGAGGGAGAGGACCGTCCAACACCGTAAGCCAGTTTTAGTATCCTCCTGTCACAGCCCCAGTTCCAGCTGGACTCAAAGAAAGGATCTCCAGATCTCCCCAAGGAGGGCTTTTCCTAGACAAGAGCAGTAATTCCCAGGCCACCTATGCAGAATGCATGTTTGGCAGAGGGGCCTTGAATAGGAAGAGGAAATTGGAGCTGTACACTGAGCCTCTCCAGAGAATTCAAGAAGCGAAGATAACAGCTCTCCACAGTTGCGGGGGGGGGGGTACCTCAGTGAGGGCACACAAGTAAGCCTGCCTACCTGAGTTGGGGGAGGGCGCTTGCTCACACCTGGTGACCGCTATCGCCATCTACTGGCCAGAACACCCACACACCCTGTGTGTTCCTTCTAGAACAGTTGGCTTTTTCCTGCAAAGAAAAGAGACTGCAACCTGGAACTTTCTGTCCCACATTCTTTGGATAAGCATTCCTGAGGATGCAGTATTTGATACACACTCCACTAGGCTTGGGAATGACATACTGTAGGTCAGAGTCCCTACTAGCGGAGAGGGGCACATGAGCTGGAGAGAGCGGCAAGGAAGCTGTCCACAGGATCGGGTGTTTCTCTGGGGCCTCAGTGGGGCCTGCTCTGGAGAAATCCCAAAGACAGGCAGCCTCTCCCTGGCACCCAGAGTCCACGTTCTGCTGGACTCACGAGGCATGAACAGAGTGGGAAGGTGTGACGGGGAATGGAATGGGACTCCGGCAACATCAGGGGCCTGAACTCAAAGGACCTTGGCGGTCAGACTGTGAGCAGTGAAGCACTGTAGAGGGCTTGCTGACATCAGGGCTGGCCTTGGGGGTGGGGCACAGGGAGACCCAGACAGACTGCAGGCCGAACGGCATCGGAATGGGAAAGATGGCACAGGTGGACCATGGCGGTGCACCACGAGTAGAAACGGCATCCGGGGCAACTTGTGGACTCTGGGTGTATCAGCACATTGATGGTAGAGTCCGCCACCGGAGTGCAGAGAGACTGAGGAGTATGAGTTTGGTTTGGGGCATTCCCGGTTTAGAAATCTGGACTGTGTTCTGGTGGAAACACCACGCAAGCCCTTAGACATGCCGATGCGGGGCTCAGAGAGAGGCTCTGAGCAGGAGACACATCTTTCAAAGTCACCTACTCTCGACTCCTAGAGAAAAACCCAAGCCCATGACTTGTGTCCCAGATCACTGGTGTAAGTGCTGGCTAATTCTCTTCCCCACTACTCCTCCTTTTGCATTTTGATTCCTGAGCCAGCAGTGAAAGCCCTTAACTAACAATCTATGGAAATATGTCCCTCCCCAGTGCAGAATATCCTTGAGTTTGCATATATGGTTTGACAACTCAATGACATTATTCTAACTAGAAAATAAAAGAACAAACAAAACCTCTCTAGCATCTGCACACAGCCAATGTGCTACTTTCTGACCGTGATGGCCCTTCCCCATGACCCCACCTGATCTCAGCACCCATGCCTCTGAACCCAGCACCCCAGCACATCTGCACCCCCACCCTGCCCACTCCCCTGCACTGATTCACTCAGCCATGTCAGAGCGCCTCACTCCCAACCCCCAGACCTCCATGAACTTCCTTCTGCTCTGGCCTTCGCCAGTCTCCAGAGGCTTTGCTGGTGCACTGTGGGTTCCTCACAGTTACCCCACTCATCCAACACACCAGAGGCACACAGAAAACACTTCATCAACCTCAACTGCGGACCTCGTATCACAGAAAAACTGGGACTATGCGCTCCTCTCTCCTCCGAGACTAGGAAGAGGGAATTAATCCGGAATAGAGATGGGGCTTCATTTCTGGACATTTCTCTAGGTGAGTGCTGTGTCACTCTGTCACCATGGTGATCCCTGACAGTGAAGCGGAGGTCCTAGGCAGGGACCTCGGATATGGCTGTCACAGGCTCTGGCTTGCTGGGTGACCTTGACTAAGTCATTCTCTCTCTGGGTCACATCTCAGCCTGTGTCTTTATCAGAGGATCAGTATACAGTGGTAAGATGGCCACTGGGGCTTCCGGGCACTAACAGCCTGCTGTTTTTAGCCAGCTTCCTCCTACTCCAGCCTCAAAAATGGGGGAATTAATTGAGTGTTCAAGCGTCTCCCCTTGCCCAGCCATAGCCGAGCTTACTGGGAAATTAGGGTGACATTGGTGCAAATAATTGAGTGTCTTTCCCAAAATGGTCTTCAGGCCCCGTTGCTTTAGCTACTGCTTAAATAGATGAGCTAATTAACTTAACTAATTGCTCCCAAAGTCTAATATTTTCAGTCACATGACCCAAGCAAGAAGACACATTCTCCATGGCCTTCCTGCTGGCTGCACTCCCCCACTGATGGCCTGGGCTGGGGACAGCCACTGCACCCTGCATTCAGACCAGCTCTTACAGCACCAGCGTTCCACCTGCCTCAGTCCACAAAACCTGACTCAGTTTACCTGCTAATTCCTCCATCCACTCTGCGACTTACAATTAACTGTCTGCTTCATGAATCAACTGCGGTGCTTAGCTGAGGAGTCAGTGATGAGCAAAAGCAAACGAGGTCACGTCCTCATGGAATGCTTGGCTTGCTTATCGAGGTGACACCAGTCATGGACCGCACACATACACGTATGCCTGTATACCTGTGATGCAGCCAGTAACACACACACACACACACACACACACACACACACACACACACAAATGGGGCAGCGCTATATAACAAAGACGATCGGATTTCTCAGGGAGATCAAGGGGGGCTTCCTGGAGGAAGAAAGGCTTGACCTGATTTGAAGGCTGGGAAGGTATTAACTGCACAGTGAAGAAGAAAATACACTGTAATCAGGTTCCCTGGGCTCTGCATAATCCAGGAGAGATGCTAATAGCTGGACCAGGCGACTTGGGGTGGAAAGAGCAAAAATTGATTTGCTTTGGGATTGGATTGGGTATGAGGAGAGAGAAGGAGAAGCATTAAGAATGATTTGGGCTGGAGACATGGCTCAGCGGTTAACAGCATGTACAGCTCTTCCAACAGACTGGAGTTCGATTCTCACAACTACCGTAACTCTAGACCTCGGGGATCGGACACAGCTGACCTCCTGGATGCCTTAATACATGTACACATATCCACACCCACACAGACACAAACACATACACCCTATATCTTAATGCATGTACACGTACCCACACCCACACAGACACAAACACATACACCCTATATCTTAATGCATGTACACGTATCCACACCCACACAGACACAAACACATACACCCTATACCTGATGCACACCTGGGGTCTCCGCTGAAGGAAGATAAGGTCTGAGCCTGGGGAGGGGCCTGGACTTTCCAGAGCTGTGAAGGGCCCAGGAAGGGCGGCAGCCACCGTCAGATGACAGGCACTTTCTAGCACCTACCCAGTGTTGTCAGCGTGGCACTGTGGGAAAAGTGGGCTTTGGAGCACTTACCCATGTGTGCACTGGCGCACACACGTTATATCCACAAGTACACATGCCCACTCCCACTCATACACGTGTGCATACACGCATGTGCATGCAGGAGGTCGGGGGACACACCACACAAATCCCGTTATCACCTCCTGGGCTGCCTTGAATAGCTACTGGATGACTTCATTAGTGAGTCAGGAGGAAGCCGCTGGCCCCTGTTGACAGCCCTCTGGCTGGGTTTCCCTCAGCACCTTCCCATCTCTTCTTGCCTTGCCTCTGGGCTCTACAACCAGCTCTGCCCCAGCTGAGTGACCTTGGCTAAATGATTTTCTACTGTGACAAAGGGACTGGGTAAGGTGATCTCTAAGTTCCTTTCAGCCCTGATGGTGCATGGCTTTGAGTCTCTTAAGCTGGGATACTGTAAAGGAATGGACAGAAAAGGCGCGCGCACGCGCCCGCGCACACACACACATGCACGCGCACACGCATGCACACACACAGGTTTTTTGGAGACAGTGGACAAAATTAAGAGAATGTCTCACTCTGGACAGAGCCAGCAATGGACAAATATGGGTTTTAACTGAAGGTTCTCTGAGTACTAGGCATCGCTAGGTGACAAGCTGTGGACCTGGCAGGAAGCCGCCTCCTAGCCTGGCCCCTGTCTGCTGCCCTCCCCATCCCCAGCCATACCATCGCCTCCTGAGCTCTGCCTGGGCAGTCCTGGGCGAGCCCAGCGGTGGTTGAGCCAGAGTCACTGTCCCACTCAAGGCTTCAGGGCTGTGACAGCAGCTGCCGGAGGGGCGAGGAAGCCCCTGGTGTCTGGGAGCGTTCCTGTGCCATGCTGGGCAGTTTGCACGTCAGCGACACTGCATTGCAGTGGTCCAGTTTTTTGTTGTTTATGTTAGTTTTTACCCTAAAAGTCCTCATTTCCTGGGGAAATATGAAGCCAAATGCTTTCAAAAGGGGGTGACCAGATTGCCTGGGAATGTCAGTTCCCTCCCAAAGGGACACCAGTCTGTCAGTGAAGAGCCCCTGGACCCTGCTCTTGGAAAAATGGGGAGGTCTGGGTCAGAGGAACATAAAGTGACTGATTTTCCCTTCCTAGGAGCCAGACACAGACTGAACATAAATGTTTGTTGAATTAGAATACTTCTGAGTTCCCTGGTCCCTGGGGGCTGGGGCTTGAGGCTCCTCCTCCCAGAGGCTGGGATGAGGCTGGGCTTAAGGAGGATCAACCACTCTTTCTCCTAATGAACCCCCACAGGGGCCGCAGTGCCCTCTTCTTCCAGAGTACACTGTAAGCTCCAGGGGTTGGGGGACCCTCCTCTCCCCCATTGCCTGGCATACTAATTCCCTACACTTAGCCTCTATTAAGTGTTCTTCTGGTCTTACATTTCACAGTCAGGGGATGCCAGGCTCTACATTTCCCATTAGAGGCATGGCAACACAGGCCTGCAATCCTAGTTCCTGGCCAGTTGGCACAAGGACCATGAGTTATATAGTAAGATTCTATCTCTAATTAGATAGATAGATGGATAGACAGACAGACAGATGGATAGAGGCAGTAAGCTCAATCAGCTATGAAAATAAATCTGGAAGAGAGGCTGAACTAAGTCAGTGGTAGACTGAGCCCTGCTCCTTGCTGTCTCTCTTCTATCTCCCTCAGAGGAAGATTTCAGGGACTCTGTCCTGGAGAGACAGCAGGGTCACCTTTCTGGCAGGTTCCGCAGAAAAAGATGGCTTAGACACAACGTTGGGGCAACAGCTCTTGGCTAGGTAAGTGGCATTCCCACCTCAGAAAAGACAACAGATTCCCACCTCAGAAAAGACTGACCAGCTTTGTGCAGGTCCTCAGGCGCCTGAACTGGGCTCGGGCGGTACAAGCACTACACGGCCCCAAACTCTCCCCCCTCAACTTGGAAGGGCTTGGAGAGCCTGTCTGCCCTTCGTGGTGCTTAGTCTCTCTCAGGCACAGATGGCTGTAGCTCAGGGGCAGCCAGGGTACAACCGAGCCAATCTGGGAACAGCCCGGGGAGGGATACTGCCAGTCAGCCCATCTGCCGAGCAGGTGACAGCTGCTGACATGTAAGTGAGGGACAGGGAGTCTGGTTGATAGGGTCAGAGCTGCCTCCTCTAGGACCTCTCCCCACGCTCGCCAGACTCCCTGGGCACTGTGCCTAGCATGCAGGTCTTCAGTAAACACAGACTGACGCCTGTCTGCTGGGAGAAGCTGCCCCCCACCTCCCACACACCCATCAAAACAGCCCGGAGCACAAGGTCGCTGCAGATGGAAGTGACCACTCTCCTCCCCCCTGAGATCTAGACCAGAGGGAGGGGAAGCAAGATGAGGGTTAATCATGAAGGGGAACCCCCTCTAGAAAAGCAGGTGCCAGTGTCACGAAAAGCCCAAGCTTGGGTCTCCGAGCCTGCTGCTTTCTCACTGCTGTGACCTGAGGCAACTTCACTAGCTTATCAGAGCCTCAGTTTCCTTGAATATGAAGGAACAGCAATACGCATATCTCGTGAGACAGGGCTATGTGGCAGGGCACGCATGCCCTCAGTAAGCAGTGACTACAACTAGCCCCGAACAGCAGAGATTGGCAAGAGTATCTTTCCAGGCAGCCATGACCAACCGGCTCCCAGAATTTAAGAGACATTAAAAAGACACCTGGAATTTCTCACAAAATGCAGATTCCCAGGCTAAATCCCAGACTCAGTTGCATTAAGGCGAGTTCAGGCTCCCCAGAAGATTTTGAGCTGGGAGTCTACGGGCTACATTTTGAGAACATCAGCCCAAAAGACAGGAGAGACGGCCCCAAGGCTATTGTCAAGGACAAAGGGCCATGTTTGCAAGGGACAGAATTCTGTCCCAGCTTCCTTCCCCCCACCCCTTCTGTCAAGCATTTTGGCTTCTTGCATCCTTTCCCTCAAAGCCATTGAGTAGATCCGCAAACACTCATCTACTGTGGCCGACGCTGTTCTACGTGCTGAGGACAGAAAGAGCAATAAAAAGACACAAAGCTCCTCACCAGGCTTGGTGGCACATGCCTGCAATCCCAGTATTTGGACAGCTGAGGCAGGATGATCCCAAGTTCAAAGCGAGCCTGTGCTACACAGCCAGATCTGCCTCAAAGCAAGCACCACAGTCCTCAGAGACAGTATAATTTGTGTATTTATTGGCACTCATTCACCTAATACCTGCCCTGCCCAGCACTGTACCAGACACTAAAGCTGAGTGCAAAGAGGTTCTTCCCAAGCAATCCAAGGTGGGGAGGGCCCTTAGGGACCACCCAAGTCCCTGGACTTCCATTCAAACCCTAAGGCTTAGGGCAGTGTCACAATAACTGCTCTCCCTGCAAGGCCATCTGCTGGCCTCACCAACTGCAGATCAGAGGAAGCACCTGGAAGACATGGATGGCTTGGCCTTTCTCCCTGGCTCACTTACTGTCACTGCTGGGTACAAACTATTGCTTCCTTCCCCCGATCCAGCTCTGTCCCTTTGTATAATTCTATGCCTCATAATTACATATGAGGGAAAGCTAATTCCCCCAAATGCCATGTCAGGCCATCGATAACATTCCCTCGTGGCCGCCCTGCATCACTCTGCAGCCCTGAAACCTCCTGGCAGGGAGAGCTCAGCCCATGGCCTCAATTTTTCATGCCAATCCCACATCTATCACCAGCCTGCCAGCTCTGCTCTGCGCTCCAAAGGGGCAGGTATTCAAAGAGAACACTGCAGGTGCTGGCCTGCTCCCCAGCCCCTGCTGGAGTGCTTACTGGAAAATTTTAAGTATATTTCTTGGTGCTGGGAACTGAATGCAGGGCCTCATGCTTGCTAAGCAGGTACTCTGCCACTGAGATACCAGGGCCGTCTCTGAAGGGTTTGTCAACACAAAGGGATCTTCGTGGTTTGTAAATAGATTGAGGCACAAGAGTCCCTGATTTGCTCAAAGTTGACTGCAAAACTTGCCATTTATTTCACCTGTTCATTCATTCATTCATTCACTGGGCAAGTACCTTCAGAGTGCTCCAGGTACCAAAACTAATTCATCACTAGACATATAATAATGATGAGATGGTGTCCGACCTCAAGCAGCTCCCACATGAGGAGACCCATGTAACCACACCACAGACTGACACAACGCAGGTACCAGTAGGACAAATGTCATTATCCAGGAGGGGTGGAGCTAAGTGGTTGAAGAGACCACAGAGACCCCACCTTCTCTGAGCTGAGTGAGCATGCTCCCACTTCTTTGAGCACAGACCAAGCTCACCATGAGACATGTCCCGTGGTCCCAAATACAGGCTTTGGCGTGGGGCACAAAGCTTAGTTTGGCAGCTAGCTCAGCCTCACCTGTCTAAGGTAAAGGCAAGCAGACCAGAAATTCAAGGTTGGGACCAGAGAGGTGACCCTGCACCATCAAGCCTAATGACGAATTAGCCCCAGGACCGCCAGAATAGAAGGACGGAACTCCTGAAAGTCGTCCTCTGATAGCCACATGTGCACTAGGGCACGTGCACAGCCACACACACAAATATAAACGTTTAAAAGGAATGCTAAATCTGTCCAAATACCAGGATTACAGTGTGGCGAGCCTTTCATCCCAGCACTCAAGAGACAAAGGCAGGCAGATCTCTGTGAGTTCAAAGCCAACTTGATCTACAGAGTGAGTTCCAGGACAGCCAGAGCTACATAGTGAAAGCCTGTCTTGAAAAAAAACAAAAACAAAATAAATAAAAAGAATGTTAAATGAAGTTTGTGGTCATCCTCAGCTACACGGCAAGTTCAAGGTCAGCCTGGGCTACAGAAGACCCCGTCCCAAATAAAATAGCAGTCAGCAAAGAATCTGGTACACAGTGAGCAACTGTCTGTAAGGATGATGGCAGTGGTGCCAGGGCTAGAGAGGAAATGCTTGCCCTTTGCCCATAGAAGGGGACAGCAGCAGGACATAGTAGAGGTCCATGGATATACTCTATGGATGTACTGGCTGAGTTACTGAACGCACATGGCATCAGCACTTGCACAACAAACGTATTTCCTTCTAATCCCAGGATTATTAGATAAGTAAACAAAGGATGATGGCCAAGTTACCTCTGTCCACCAATGAGTGGGAAGGATCCTGCGGTGGTTTGAGTGAGACCGCCCCCGGAGGCTCATATATTTGAATGTTTGCCCGCCTGCCACCACATTCCGCAGCATGACAGCAGGCTCTAACCCTCTGAAACTGTAAGCAAATCCCCAGTTAAACGCTTTCTTCTGTAATGCCTTGGTAATGGTGCTTCCCCACAGCAATGGAACAGTAACTAAAGCAGATCTTTTTCTGGATACCGCGAAAGAAGAGAGATACGTCAAGCCACCCCTTTGTCCCTGGAAGAGCATGTCATTTGATCTCAGAGGGGCGTGGTGGGTGACATTGCCCTCGGCAGGAAAGAGGTCCTGCAGCTTGGGTTCACAGGTAGAAATGGCAGTCGGTCTCATGGGCACAGCGAGTTCCCTGCAGTTCATCTGCTCTCCAGGCCTTGCTGGTCCTTCCCGTGCTGGGCAGGTATCACCTGGATCCCACACTGCAATCCTGAGTCATTCATCATCTTTCGTCCAAATCAGTTCTTTCTCCCATGTCCTGTGTCTCTTGGGGCATCTTTATGAAAAGAACTTGCATTACAGACATCCTCAAATTTATACAGGATTGGAAAAGAGCCTGTGAATACCAGCATCTATGAACATTTTATACTCTCTCATTGCCTACAACCTCTCACACTTGGGACTCTAGGCGTTCTTTATCTTGTTTTTGGCGTTACTTTAAAGTGAATCCCGATATCATGCTAATTCCATTCATAAATATTTCGCTATACTTCCCTACTTTAGAGGCCACCAGAAGTATATCCCCTCCTATACAGCAGGGCATCCTCATGTCTCAACACTTATTTTCTACACTATGAAGAATTCACATTCAAATATCCCAAAAGGGCTCAAAATGCCCTTCTTAAAGCATCTTTTGACTGTTGGGTGACAAAGACCTCAACATTTGAGAAGCAGGAGCTCCAGAGTTAGCCTTGTCTATATAGTAAATCACAAGCCACCCAGAGCCACATAGTGAAACCCTATCTCAAAACAAGAAGCAAAACCACCTTAAGTCAACACATGTTTCATTTGGTTGTTGAATCCATCAAGTCCTTTTGATTCTACAGTATTTTTTTCACACTCTTTTGTTTTGTTAAGACAGCATCTCACATAACTGAAGGCAGCCTATGTGGCTGAGATTACAAGCGTACACCACTAATCCCCCCCACACCATCGGTTAAGTGGATGAAACCTGCACACTGTCCCATACCCTGCGTCATCTGGGTGCTTCCCCCTTCCCTGCTCAGCTCCTCATGCTTCCTGCAAACTCACGGTTAGTCCTAAAGACTCAAGTGGGGGCAAGTCCAGCCTCATTCACCCCTCGTCTGTCTCTTCACTCACCCCTCAGGCAGCACCCCACAGACTTAACTACTGCTCCTTTACTTTGAACACCCCTTCCCCTCTCTTCCTGCCTTGGCTACGCTCAGACAAGTTGGGTTTCACTTTTCTTCTAGGATATGGCATCTCCTTTCTTGGTTGGGGCAGTCTACCCAAACCTCAGTGTCATTCAATTTCCCTGGCTCACTCTTTTTTTGTGGGGGAGGGGGTGAGACAGGATTTCTGTGTACAGCCCTGACTTTCTTGGAACTCACTCTGTAGACCAGGCTGGCCTCAAACTCATAGAGATCTCCTGCCTCTGCCTCCAGAGTGCTGGGATTAAAGGTGTGCGCCACCACCACCACCACCAACACTTCATCTCTTAACTTCTTTCTATGTGCTGAGAATATCACATTTGAAATAATACTTTTATTATTTGAGAACTGCATGCAATGTTGATCATATTCAATCCCTCCCCCAACTCCATTTGGAGTCACCCCCTTTCCCTACCCACCCAACTTCATGTTCTCTCGTTTTGTTATTAAACCCATCTAGTCCAGTTTGTGTTGTTGAAATACTCTTGGGGTGCAGGGCCAATTGCTGGAGCATGGTCTACCCACCAAGGGTCACAACCCTTAAAGGAACACACCTCTCTGTCTCCCAGCAGCTAGCAAATGCTAACAGTTCCTCAGCTAGTGGCAGGACCTCATGCCAGGCTCCCTGCTCTTTATGCTGGGATTTTGTCTGGCTGGGACTTGTACAAGTCTTGTGCATGCTGTCACAGTCACCATGAGTTCATATGTGCTCTGCTGTGTCTGGGAAAACACGGTTTCTTTCTAGCCAGCCACCTCCTCTCCCTGGGGCTTGGTGTGACATAGATGTCCCATTCAGGGCTGAGAACTTTGCAGGCTCTTGTTCTCTGCACATTGACCAGTTGTGGGACTCTGTGCTAATTTCCATCTACTGCAGGAAGAAGCTCTCCGATCAGAGTGGAGAGGCACACCGATGCCATAGCGGCACAGATGTTGGGAGTAACCAATCGCTTTCTGATTGGATTTAACATCCACCCGATGAGATGGAACCCGTAACTGACACTATCATCAGGACCAAGAATCTGTGGCTCAGCAGATCATAGGCCCTACTACTGTTATTCTGGTAACTGCTCACAGTATTAAAAGGACCCCTGATGACTTGCTGCTATGCCTATAGACTAGTGCATTCCATCAGCCCCTTTATTATGACCTGTGAAGAAAAGGCTGACCTTAGTAATCTGACTATCCCAGTATCCAGCACAGTGCCTGGCATGTACTGAGCATTTCACCAACGTTTACAAAATGTCCAAAACACATTCAACAGCAACACTGGACAAATGGCCACTGGGAATCTGGCAAGGTTTTAGAATCTTCAGTTGGGGCCCTGGGTACAGCACCTGCATATGGCAGCCCCAGAGGCAGAAACGCAGAAAGAAAAGAGAGGCTTCTAGCAGGGGTGGAAACACAGAGGCATAGGTCCCTTCTCAAGAGGCTTTCTGGGACCCCAGCCGCCTGACCTCCTCTCCCCTGATGCCTTCAATAAGCTTCCCAATAAAGCTCCCCAGAAGATTGGGGTGCCTATGCCCTAGCCACAGCTGGAGTTGACTCTTCACCTTGATGTTTTCCTGCTTTATCCAACACAGGCAGGAAGGGTGAGCTCACTCACCATGTAAACCTAGGCTTCCCCAACAGGAGGTGTGAGGACCAGGGAGGGGTGGATGGAGGGCCTTCCCACTTGAAAGGAGGGAAGACTCCTCAGCCCCTTTCGAACTATCCAAAAGGCTTCTGGAAGTTGGGGATTTAGCTCAAAGGTAGAAGGCTTGCCTAGGAAGAAACTCCTGGAAAATCTACCTCAGGTCCATCCCATTTGGATTTCCTGAAAGCACATAATAACATCAGGTCCCAGCTGCCTCTGCTGGTCCTCTTTTTGCTTTCTAAACAACTGTATTGAGGTACATTTACAAACATATAAGAAAACATGCCAGTTTGGGGACTAGAGAGTTGGCTGTGAGGTTAAGAGCCCTTATTGCTCCTCCAGAGGACCCAGGTTTGGTTCCTATCACCCACATCAGACAACTCACAGCTGCTTGTAATTCAGGTTCCAAGGGACCTGCCGCCCTGGGTGGCCTCAATGTCCCTTTGCCCCATGCTCTTCATCACCCTCATCAGTCTCAGGCCGCCAACAATTGGTTTTTCCTACCACAGATTCCATTTGCCAGGATCTTTTTTTTTTTAATTGATGGAGACAGAATATCAAGTAGGCCCGGCAGGTCTTGAAGTCACTACACAGCCAAGTCTGTTCTTGAGCTCCTGATCCTCCTGCCTCCACCTCTGAAGTGCTGGGACCACGGGTGTGCACCACCACATGTGCTGTTTGAAACTGCACTCCCATACAATCTGCACTCCCCTGGACTGCATGATTCCTTTGTGACATATCCCTGTTATTACAGGCAATAGTAGCTCACTGCTTTTTATTGCTGAATATAGTATGCATCCTATGAAGTGTCAACTAAATTTAAGCTTAAAATAGCTTGAAAGCTATTTTTACACATCCACTCAATTCTTATTCTTCACGCCCACAGTCTCCTAAGAAACTTCACAGCCTTCTTTAAAGTTTGTCTGTCCTCAGAATAGAAGTACAAGAGAGGAAAAAGTAAAACAAAAGACTAGGAGCTGAGGATGCAGCTGGGGTGACAGACTCTTTGCCTAGCAGGGAGTCTAGGTTCCATGCCCAACACTCAGCACGCCATCAAACTGGCCATGGTGGTGCATGCCTGGAATCCCAGTACTTGAGAGACAGAGGCAGGAGGTCATCCTCAGCTACACGGAGAGTCCAAGGCCAGACCCTGCCTCAAAGACAGACACACACAGTAGGAGGAAAGGGGAAGACAGAATGGGAGGCGGAGAGAGGAGGGAGACTGAGACTGTTTGCTATCCTGTATTATGGATATAGATCAGAGTTTCTGTCCTGCCTAGAGATGCTGTACACAAGTCTCACAGCTTCTCAGCATTCTGATTTTCTTTCTGTGACATGACAAAACATAGCAGCACTGTGACATCATCAAACCACAGCAGCGCTGTGACATCATCAAAACAGCAGCACTGTGACATCATCAAAACACAGCAGAGCTGTGACATCATCAAACCACAGCAGCGCGGTGACATCATCAAAACAGCAGCACTGTGACATCATCAAAACACAGCAGCGCGGTGACATCATCAAACCACAGCAGCACTGTGACATCATCAAACCACAGCAGCGCTGTGACATCATCAAAACACAGCAGCGCTGTGACATCATCAAACCACAGCAGCGCTGTGACATCATCAAACCACAGCAGCACTGTGACATCATCAAAACACAGCAGTGCCTCTTAGGTGCCAACTCCTGGCTAAGTACACCTGACAGAGGTCCTTCCTGAAGGCACTTGTCAGGGAGCTGGGAGATGAACTTGTGACTGTGTCCACACTGAATGAGAGCCATCAAGAGAAAAGTCAGCTTGGAATGTACATCATTGCTTCAGATAGGCCACTGCCACCTGCAAAGGCTTTTATGCTGCAATCCCAGAAGGCCAGAGAGAGAGGCCATTACCTAGAAGTGGCACCCCATCTCTTCTCTCCTTTAGGGATTTCTTAGTACCCCTGTGGTGGTGGTGAGTGGTCCTCAAGTTCCTCTCCCCCACTTGCTCTTCCCTCTTCATAGTTGGCCACCAGCACAAAGTGCATATTTTATTATCTGTGGTGTTTACTGAACAGAATTTTAGGTTCATAATTGCTCATTTAAGAAGCCAAGAAAATGGGGACAAATTTATTTTGTTAAAGAACCAAGTAAATAAGTTTGCCAGCAGCTCTCAGTAGAAAAAAAAGTTACCTGGGTTGTCACGATGCCAAACCACTGATTTAGCTTAAATTTCCCCAGTGATCTACCACTTCAGTGTGCTGCTTCAGCAGAGTCTAGAGTTGGTGTGCTCGTGAAAGCACCACCATTTTAAGTCCCAGGAAGTTTCCTGTCCAGGAAACTGGGACAAGCTAACATCTCACAAAGCAGTCCTGACTGGCTCAGGACCCCTAGGATTCTGAGCTCTCTCCATGTCCTGCGTGTAAATAAAGGGGAGGAGGGAGAGCTTGAGGGCTGGTAGTAGAGATACCTGGGCCGGAAGATAACACTCTGTGACATACACCTGCAACTTCCAGGGCTCTCTGAGAGGGTGAGCTCCCAGCCATGAGCCTAATGTCACTTGAATCTAAGCTCACAGTGTTTACTATAGTGTGTGTGAATGAGAGAGAGACAGAGACAGAGAGAGACAAAGAGAGACAGAGACTGTGTGTGCCATTGTAAAGACAAAAACAACAGAAGGGAATGACTGACTAACAGATGAGGAGAGACGGAGAGACTGACGGGGCAGACTCAACCCACAGAAACACAGCAGCAGAAAACCATGGCCACCTCAGGGCTGGCAGGAACCAGGAGGCACTCAGATCAGCCCCCGATCGGGCACTAGAGTCACAGAGGAGGAGAGCTGCACCAAAGAGGATGGTGGAGGCCAGGACGGGAAGAGATGCTCACCTCTAGTCCGTTGGGACCCCAAACGCTCAGCATTCCATTGGCCTGAGAGCTTGGGGAACAAGGTTCCCTGTAACCGAGCGAAGTGGAGAAGGAGATGGAAGACAAGGGCCACACTCACCCAGTCGTGCCTCTATCTGTGCTTCTAGAAAGAAGCATGACACACCACATTGTGTAGTGTCCACTGTAAATACATCTCCTGAGCGTCACGTGCTGAACCCTGAGCAGACTTCCTGGTAGTTTTAGCCCCTCCCCACCAGCACTGCCAACACCTGTCCAGTAGCTCGACAGAAGTGGACACCGAGACCCTCTGGTGGGAGCGAAGAGATGTGATTTGAAGTCCGCTAAACCGCAAAGACCCTAACAATTGCTGCTCACAGTCACAGACACAACACGACTGTCCTCTCACATCTATAGACACTCACACAGGAAGCTGTGCAAGAGACACAGCGTCTGCCTTAAATCCTTCCTCTGGTGCAGTGTAAACCTCTCAGGTGTGCTGTGGAAGATAAACGGGCGATACATACATTCTGCAAAGTCTACAACATATCACTCAAGTAAACACTAACACATCATTGGTACTGTACTTACACTCTGTATTTAGTTATGAGTGGAAATTGACAGTGATGTCTGGAGGTAAAGTCATATGATTCACAAGGCTAGAGACTCTGGGACAGCAAGAAGGGAGCCTTTTGTATGGGAGAAAAGGCCATGGTGACAGCTGTCATCTGTGGCACGCTTGCTCAGCCCAGGTCCTGTGCTGGCCATTCTGGACAGCACAGTCTACTCAATCCTTGGAGAATTTATGCACGGCAAATGGTTCTTTACCCATTTCCCAAAGGAAAAGTGGTTAATAAATCTGCACAAGGTTGTATGGCTACTGAGGCCCAGAGCTAGGTTTGAGGCTGGAGGATGTCTGGCTCCAAGCCCACCCACCACTGGACAGGGCATCTCTCACAGACTGGGAAGGCAAAGCCCTGATGGAGGACACCAACTTGGGATGTTGGTGGCCTTTATTTTAATGCCACATGCATTTCTTGACGTAGATACCAAGAAAAGGATAACAACCAAGGTTATACCATGTGCAGATCTCTGGCGGGGGGCAGGGCTCTTGGAGTCTATAGCTCACTTTTGTCTATGCCTCAGGAATTCGGGGACATGTAGATAATTCTAAGTTTAGGGTTCATTTGACAAATTCATTGCACATGAAAACACTATAGCTCATTAGCTACTAACACAAACCAAGATTCTAGGGGTCACATGGCTAGTCAGTCTCTGGGACCCCTTAAGCAAGATACTGCCTGCTTAGAAATCCCCAGCCAATGTGTAATTTGTATCTTTAATAGGAATCCGAGCCATGGTTGGATAGAAGAAATGAAACTTGACTCTCTCATTCTGTCAACCCATCAGAGCCTGGGCTCCTCAGATCAGGTGTGACGGAGACACTCCCATCCATCTGGTGCCATACAACACAGTCGGTGTGGCGGGAGGACTGATGAATACGTAAGTTGTGGATCCAGACCCAGTCAGCAGTGAGGTCATGTGCCACCCAAACATTCCACAGCACCCACCGACTCCCCGATGTATACCCAAGATCACAGGGAAAATGGCTCACCACAAGCCAAGAGCAAAAAGGAGACCCCCCCAAGAACACCCCTACTAATAGGAGTCAGGGTTCCCAAGCAAGGGGCTTTCAGTGTCTAGGGTGATACTCAATGTTAGATTGGCCCCTTATGAAACTTATTAAGTCCCAGAAGATCCCATAAGTCCTAAGCTTAGGGAGCGGGCAGAAGGAATTGGGACATGCTGCTGTTCTCAGGGCTCGGGAACCAAGACTACAAGGATGAGAGACAAGATGGGGGACTGGGTATCCTGCCCTTTGACCTCTATGCGGTGCAATTAGTCTGGCTAGAGGATGGTGAGACTAAGCTGTAGAATCCCCCCACAGTGCCCAGCCTGCTCTCTCTAGGAATCAACGCATCCTTCAGTCACTTACTGTGCAGACAATGAAGGGAAGGGGGAAAGAAGACACTACATTGGGCACTAAATCAAGATTAATGAAGTCTCTGCTAGGATTAATTACTGTACTCCCCGAGAGCTGGGAGCAGAGTATGGCCGTGCCTATACATAATGGCCACAGCTAGCTTTGAACAGCGCGGGTGGGACATGGCGTGTGACTCACCCTCTGCCTACCTAAGGTCTGAAGCAGCTGCCCAGGAAGCAGTGTGATCAGAAGGCTCCTCCCACAGTCCCAGACACCACTCTGCACTAAATCCATCCTTCGTGTGTCTCTGTCTGCTAGGCTGACTAGTCGTGCTCAGACACGGCTTACCTTCGATGAGGCAAGAGGAACAATCTTCCAGTGATCTGTGGATGAATGCCAGGTTCAAGTACGGCTCTTCAGAGTCTCCTCCCATTTCTGAATCCTAACTCCACACCTCACCCAGGCTCCCCAGGATCTGAGGGCTAGTGGCATCTGGGTCTGCCACTTGACCAGTGCTGAGGTCCATGAACCAGTCCAGCTGAACGTGGTTGGAGGCAAGCCTGTAATTCCAGCACGCAGGAGACTAAGGCAAGTGGGCTGTGAGTCCCAGGCCAGCTCATGCTATGTAATGAGTTCCAGACCAGCCTGGGCTACATAAGACTGGGACATCAGAAAAACAATCAGAAGCAGGCCTTGTGATGAACAGTCGACAATTTCTGTTGGCCATTGGCTGGCCCAATGAGCCGTCAGATCAGCAAAACAAACAGGTGGTGCCCATTCATCTCCAGTAGCTTTTATGTGATCACTAAGGATGTCCAACCACTGTGATGAGTCCTCTATTGGGAAACAAAGTCATGGTCCTTCTCCCTCACCTTTGAAAACAATCTAACAGAGGCTTGGGGAATGGATGAGACCCAGAGCAGCCCATGATCCACCGTGGCTTGAGTGAGAGCCAAAGAGAACCATGACTGATCTTCTTGCCCAGGCCAGGCTCACAGTCCTCATTCCAGCACCAGGGCTACAGGTAGTCAAGCACACACAGCCAAGGCAGACCCACTTTCAGCAAAGGCAAGCTGGCTCATGAGGATTGACCCTGCAATGATCAGCACCTGAACAGGAGGGGATCTAACAGCACACCCGAGAAACACTGGGCCCCTACGTAGCAGACAAGGAAAACCCAGAGCTGGACAAACAGACAGAAAGACACTTCTGTCCTGTTAGGGAAGTCCTGTGCATTTGTCAATAAAGCACTGTCTGGCCTATAGGGAATCTAGATAGGAGGGACTAGGAGTCCAGGAGGACTCTGGGAAGGAGAAACACAGGGGAGTCAAGATGTAATGCCATGGGGGTAGGAAGCCCGGAACTATTCTCCAGTAAGAGAAATACTTAGATTAACAATTATGGGGTAATTACTTAAGTCAGAGCTAGCCAGTAAGAAACAAGCAAGGCCAACAGCTTCATAATTAATATAGCCTCCTGTGTGTTTATTTGGGACTGATGCGGATCTAGAACCAGGCGGGCGGGAAAGCTTCTCTCAAAGAAAAAACTTCCTTTAACACTGTCCTGAGGGCCTTTGTGGTTCAGCAGCTCCTCCATCCCTTTGGTCTGTGGCCAGAGTCCTCCAGAGCTCCCTGCTGCCTCTTGTTCTAGACTGGGACCAGAACGGAGGCCTCAGATGTAGAAGCCAGAAAGAAAGCAGATGGTACTAACTCACTTTTCATTCTCTGCCTTGGAAACTTAAGCCTTCAACTAGAACTGGGGTGCCCTACCTTAAGAACGTCCCCAGGTGCTCTGCAGACACGAATACGAAGCGTCTCTGAATGAAAGAGAAAAGTAAAGAGGAGGGAGCTGGGGGCAGGGCGGCTCAGTTGATAGAGCACTTGCCTCACATGCTGGCAGTCCTGATTCAGTCTGAAGCCCTGCACAAACCAGGTGTGGTGGCACATGCCTGCCATCTCAGCACTTGAGAGGCAAGGCAGGAGGAGGAGAAGTTCATGGCCATCCTTGGCTACATAGAAAGAAAAAGAAAGCAAGACAGTGCTTAGCATATGGTTAAAGAAAAATCAAGGGCTGGGTGTGGTGACTCATGTCTGTAACCCCGAGACATGGGAGGCTGAGATAGGAGGAGTGCCGTGAGCTTAAGGCCAGCCTGGGCTACATATTGAGTTTGTGGCAAGCCAGGGCCACATAGCAAGACACTATCAATAGTAATAATAACAATAGGAAGGAGGAAGAGGAGAGAAGAACACTAAGGGTAGAGGTCCCGCAGTGCCTTGAGGAGACTTGGCAGGAGCTGAGGTGACATGTAACATGAGCCTCACAGAGGCTGGCGTTAGTAGACGCTGATTGGAAAACAACTGGGAAGTAAAAGGTCAACATTGGAAAACAAAAGACAATAAAAAAATAACTGTTTCAAATGATGAAATACAAAAAAAAAAAAACTTTCTGGCTGGGCGGTGTTCATGCACGCTTTTAGTCCCAGCACTTGGGAAGCAGAGGCAGATGGACCAATGTGAGTTCAAGGCCAGCCTGGTCTACAAAGCGAATTCCAAGACAACCAGGGCTAACCATGTCTCAAAAAACCAAAACCAAAACTTTCTAGGGCTGGAGAGATGGCTCAGTTGTTAAGAGCACAGGCTGCTCTTCTAGAGGACCCAGGGTTTAATTCCCAGCAGTCACATGGTGGCTCACAACTGTCTGTAAATCAAGTTCTAGGGGATCCGATGCCCTCTTCTAGCCTCCTGGGGCAGCAGACATGACACAGTGCACAGATACACATGAATACAAAACATCCACACACATAAATAAAATTTAAAAGTTAAATCTTTCTGGACACAGGTAAAAACACAGCAGATACAGAATAAGGACTAAAAGACTCAAAGGATTCCGTGGAAAAGAAATGCATATTTAATTGGAATTACAATATAGTGGGGGAAAAGTGAGAATCATAGGTAATTAATTCTTGAGGAGAGAAAGGCTAAAAAGATTTCCAGAGATGATAAAAGATATCAATCCAGACATCAACACTGTCAACAAATCCTAAATAAATGGAAATTCAAATCTAGACACACCACCTAGAAACATAAGAAAACGGTCTGCCCAACATAAAGCCACCCATCAGAGGGCATCCCAGGCTCCAGGAGTCTTGCCATCCAGATGTTTGCCTGTGTTTAAATGAGTGAAAGCTTTCTTCACTTCCTCACCAACATCTGGGCCTACGGCTGGGGTGCAGGGAGTTAAAAGACTATTTCTGAGATGAAGAACTAGCAAACGAGCTGTCACACAAGCGTAGACATGGGCCTAGATTTATTAGACACTAATACATCACTGGAGGCGAGGACTGAATGAGCCGTACACGCTATTCATCCTTGCTTAGAAATTGAAATGAGATTGTCTTTTAGAATAAACAGTAGGCTGATCACACAGGACCGGGTATGTTGGGTGACGAGAGACACAAGTACAGACGTAAGTAAAGGGACTGGATGGCTCAGTGGGGAAAGTACGTGTCGCCAAGCCTGGTGACCTGAGTTCTATCCCTGTGCCCACATGGCAGAAGGAGAGAACAAAACCCACAAGTTGTTCTCTGACCTCCACACATGCCCTGTGGCATAGGCACACACACACACACACACACACACACACACACACACACACACACACACACTTTATTTAAATGTTAAAAAACACCTATGTTTTTAAATAATTGATAGGCTTGGGGTATGGCTCAGTGTCAGGTTTTTTTAAGAATAAAAAAGAGCTGGGCCTGATTGCAAATGCCCATAATCCCAACACTCAGGAAGCTGGGGCCAGCCTGGTCTATATAAGAAGATTCTGTCTTTTAAAAAAATAGTAAGTGAAAACAAACAATATAATAAAACCACGGGCCTGGGATGTTGGTTACATGCGAGAAAGAACCATCAATTTGTATCTAAATTCAGTGCAAACAAACTAAAAATTTACTGACTCTCATCTCTGTCCTCTAGAACAGTTTGAACAAGTTCAATTCAAGGGTCACTTTTCCTCTCAGAATGAACCAAACAAGACAGATCGCTCTGCATTGCAAAGGCCAGTGCTCACGCTGTCCTTGGTGGGAGGGTTAGGCGTCTCCAGATGAAAGGATACATTGCTCAAGAAGAAGGCCATAGTTACCTTGGGATGCCCTCAAGCTGGGAGCTACACTCTCTCCCTCTCTCCCCCTGCTCCTGAGCAAGTGGTAGCCTCAGCCGCTGCCCCCCCCCACAGATTTACTACTCTGTCCCCACCACTGTTGCCAGCTGCTGCAAGCTCTCCAGGCTTCAATGCGTTCTCTACATCTGTACAGGATTTATTCAAGGCAGAGAGATTTATTTAGCACATTCATGCTCAGCAGAGAGGACTGTCCCTTGCGGAGCTCGGATCTCATTTGCTGTTAGGAGGCTTCGTGAGAGTGCTCGGCTGACGGGTGGCAGGCATTGGACGGTTCCCAGCGGGAGTGCCCGTGCACAATTGACACAGATGCACATGGGCCGTTGTGTGGGCTCACAAGTGAGTGTGTATTTTGTGTGGATGCGTGTGTGAATTTGAAAAGCGTGATAGCAGAAGTGTCATTTTCCACACGCCCAGGCTTGACATGTCGGAGCCTGTGGACACCTGTGCTACGTTGTCCTCATGCACAGGCGTGTAGGAGTGTAAACTGCTGTGTACTGCCTATGCATGGGATCGTGCAGGTCCACTCACCGTGGGACTCTTCATAAACATTAAACAAACCATCTCTCCTCAGCTGAAAACAGGCCACGAACTCCCATGGGCTTGGTGGGGGTGCCAGCTCCTGAGCTCTGGGTCCTGCTGCCTGGCCCTGCCTCCTTTGCTGATCCTAACTCCAAGTTCTCCAGCCTGCAGACACCACTCTGGTGGCATAGACGCTGCTCGTATGTGGCCTCCACCCACCATGCTGGTTCCTAGCAGGACCAAGGCCCTCTCCCAGCATGACACACTCTGCTCCCGGTTCACGGCTCTGCTCCTCTGTATTGCCCCCCCCTCAAGCATTTCCCCCAAGGAGCACAGCCACTCTTCACAGCAGCCAACCTCAGTTACTTCCACCACCCGAGGCTCTTGGAAGACACTTTCTTAGATATTGTCTTTCCTTTTTAGATTTTACTTATTTATCTGTCTATTGTTTTTCTTTTTCTTTTCTTGCTTTTTTGTTGGGGGGGGGACAGGGTTTCTCCGTATAGTTTTGGAGGCTGTCCTGGAATTTGCTCTGTAGACCAGGCTGTACTCGAACTCAGAGATCCGCCTGCCTCTGCCTCCTGAGTGCTGGGATTAAAGGCGTGCGCCATCACCGCCCAGTTGTCTTTCTTTTTTTTTAAGATGTGCTTATTTTCATTTGTGTATGTATGCTCATTTGTGTACCACATACATGCAGTACTCAGGGTGGCCAGAAGAGGGCATCAGGTTCCCTGGAACTGGAGCTACAGCCTGTTGTTAGCTGACGGGTGAGAGCTGGGGATCAAACCTGCATCCTCCACAAGAAAAAAATCAGTGTTCTTGACTGTTAGCCCTGTCTGGGTTTTTTTCCTTTTTCTTTTCTTTCAATCCTTGTATATTAGGACAGTGCTGGACGGCAAACCCAGGTCTTATGTACCAGAGAAGCATTCTATCTCCCACGGAGCCATATCCCAACACCCTGCTCAGCTTTGTATCTCGATGGGTTCTGCTGTCTGTTCCCTTTTTAAAGCAGGTCTCACTACGTAGCCCAGACTGGCCTAGAACTCCCAATCCTCCTACCACAGTCTCCCAAGCGCTGGAATGACAGGTGTATGCCACCACACTTGGTTTTTCCTTGATCATTGTCTGCTAGTGATTCCTAAGAGAAATCACAGAATCTAGGCCATCGCCTTCCTGTTTATTAACTGGGTCCCCAGAGCAATTATGTGCGAACCCGTTAAATGAGGATAGTTTATGTGATATGCATGATGTACATTAAGGAAAAATAGGATGCAATGAATATCTGAGCACGTTGAGCGCATGAATTAGAATGAGTCTGACGACCATATATTCAACACACAGTTATCCATTCAGCCAATGACTGTTTCTCATCTACCGTGTGCCTTGCACACTAGCAGGCTCTGCTCTCAGAAAACTCAGCTTGGTGGGGAAAACACTAAATAAATAGCCAGACTCACGCTGAGGCATGAACCAGTACTTGATGTAAGGTCAGGTAAGCTGGAGCTCAGCAGAGAGTTTTAAAGAGGGGCTGATGCTAGGGAAGGCCACTTTGCACACCCAGCCCACACGTGCACACACTCATGCACAACGTTCACACTCGAGGTCACCACCATAGGGTTTTCTCTCCTGTGATGGGTCATCGGCTTCTCAGGGACAGCAACTTTGCTGTGTATCATCTCCTTCCTGATACTTCCTGGGTGTATCCTGTGCCACCTCCCACACTAAGCCCCTCCCCTAATTCGTACTGGCAGGGAGCTTCTCATCTTACCTTTCTTGCTGAGGCTCAATGCTTAAGGATGTGGAGGGAATCTTTCTTTCTTGTTTGTTTGTTTGTTCTTCGAGACAGGGTGTCTGTGTATACCTTTGGAGCCTGTCCTGGCACTCGCTCTGTAGACCAGGATGTCCTGGAACTCACATAAATCCATCTGCCTCTGCCTCCTAAGTGTTGGGATTAAAGATGTGCGCCACCACTGCCCAGCGTGACATGGCATTTTATACTTCATGTCAGACAGCTGGGCTTGGTTTTATGGGTGTAATATCTTGGATCAAATGAGAAGCTGTCCAAGTTAGCCTTTCAGCCTTAATCACAGAGGAGTTAGATGAACACACGGTTCCCACAGCTATTCTCTGATGCTGGGACCAGAGCATTAGCTATGCTGAGCTATGCTATGCTCTGAATTACCAGTAGCATCATGGTAAGAGAGAAAACGTAAGCTGAAGAGCACAGGCTGCACGCTGATTATAGAAAAGTCCGAACCATCCATGTAGCAGCCATTGCCACCTCTTATCTCACTTACTCATCTTACAATGTGACACACACAAAGAGAGGGTTTATGTCCCCCTTCCCTTGACCAGTAGATTCTGTGGCCAGCAGATTTTGGCAGAAGCTGTATGGTGGAGCTGCTAGGCACTAGAAATTACTACATTTATGCCTTGCTCCCTTAGAACACTCATTCTTTGGGGTGTAGCCAGCATGCGTCAAGGAAGCTAAAGCCACAAACTTGCCAACCATGTGAAGAATCTACTTGAAAATGGGTCTTCAGGGTACTGGGTACCAGAGGCGAGCCACCCTCACTGAGCCTTCTCACTTCACAGGCGAAGCCAGTGACAGAGTGCTTTGAAATGAACGTCACATGGTTTGTTATCAGGTACTCTGAAATGCCAGATAACTGACAACGACATAGAACCCAGCATCATCTGGCTTATGGAGTATGGACCCAGCATCATGGCTCTTTCAAACACGTGGATGGAATGAGATTGAAGGAGGTTTCCAATGGGATTTTAGCTTTACCCGATGGCTTACCTATGTTCTTATAAAGGAGACTGAATGCACGTATTGCTTGAATTGTTTTTGCTTTACTTACTTGCTTATGTGAGTGTATGCATGCCATGTGCATGCAGTGATCACAGACGTGGACATCATATCTCCTGGGACTGGAGCTCTAGGTGATTATCAACCAATATGTGGGTGCTGGGAATCAAACCCTGGTCCTCTGGGAGAGCAACCAGTGCTCCTAACCATGAAGCCATCTCTCCAGGCCTGTACTGGCTTTAAATGTATAGAAACCTAGAATAACATTAAGAGCAGGCAATAAATGGATGTTTACATATGTACCTAATTTAATTTTAAAAAACTTCATTTTTTCCTTCTGTTTTGGTATGGTTTTGCTTCTTTTCAATGCTGGGGATCAAAACACACAGACTTCAGCATGCAAGGCTTTAGTTTTTTTTTTTTGAGACAGGGTCTCCTGAAGCCAGGATGACCTTGAGCTCCTTATAACGGCAAATGACCTTGAACTCCTGAACCTCCTGCTTGTAGCTCAAGATTATAAACACGTGTCACCATATCCAGACTGCTTATTTTTTGAAGCAAGGTCTCACTCTCTAACCCAAGCTGGCCTTGAATTCCCAAGTGTCCTCTTGCCTCAGCCTCCCAAGTGTTGGGACTGTAAGCATCAGCCATCATGCTGGCTGTGTGGTTTGAATGAAAATGGATTCCATAGGTCCACAGGGAGTGGCACTATTAGGGGGTGTGGCCTTGTTGGAGAAGTGTGTCACTGGGAGTGAGCTTTGAGGTCTCAGATGTTCAAGCAACCCTTTGTGACATTCTCTTCCTGCTGCCTGCTGATCCAGGTGTGGGATTCTCAGCTCCTTCTCCAGCACCATGTCTGCCTGCAGGCTGCCACGCTTCCCGCCATGATGATAATAGTGAACTAACCCTTTGAGCTGTAAAAACCATCAATTAAATGCTTTCCTTCATAAGCGTTGCCATGGTCATAGTGTCTCATCACAGCAATAAAACCTTGGCTAAGACACTGACCTTTGTTTTGTTTTGTTTTTAAACAGGATCTTGATGTATATACAGCACAGACCGGCCTCAAATTCACAAGATCCTGAGTGTTAGAATCACAGGCATGCACCGCCATACCTGGCTCCAAAAACGTTGAAGATTCTGATCCTAGTAGAGCATGGTATAGTGCCATCCGTAATCCCAGCACTCGGAGGATTGTGATTCTGAACTACAAAATGAGAGACCATCTCCTAGAGTTTGTGGGTTTTTTAAGATTTATTTTAATTTTCAGTTATGTGTGTGTGTGTGTGTGTGTGTACTTGTGCAAATGCACATGCACAAGTGCAGGTACCCTGGAGACCAGAAGAGGGTTGGATTTACACTCAGTTATGAGTCATGTGATGTGAGTACTGGGAACTGAACTCCGGTCCTCTTCGAGAGCAGTATCCAGTCTCTCCAGCCCCAAAGTCTGTGATCTGGTATGGTCTTTCAGATCTCTCCAGCTCTCCACTTCTCCCTACTGGTCTCTCTCTTTGCTCCAAGGCTCAAAATATTCTTGAGCCTCTGAGATCTGCTCCCTTCCAGCCCTCTCAATGGCCATGCCTTTCTGGGCCTTCATCCAGTCTTTCTCCAGGGCTCGCTTCCTTCCCTCAGCCTGGCTCTCATGGGAAGGCTGGTCTTAGGTTGCTTCGGTGTCAAATGGCTCCTCCTCTGTGCTCGCCGCCACTCGCCAACCTCTTTCAGATCCTGCCCCCCTCCTGCCATCCCTCTTCTACCTTTCGTCTGCAGAATCACTCACTTATCCATTTGCAAATTAAAACCTCTAGCTACCTGCAAATAGCTCTTCTACCCACACAGACTCACTTCTGTTCTCCCTGCCACTCTCAGTCCA
The DNA here is from genome assembly GCF_017639785.1 of Mesocricetus auratus. Taxonomy (NCBI): domain Eukaryota; kingdom Metazoa; phylum Chordata; class Mammalia; order Rodentia; family Cricetidae; genus Mesocricetus; species Mesocricetus auratus. The sequence continues at coordinate 54,897,107 of NW_024429266.1, forward strand.
AAACTGACCCAGAGCCCTGCATCTGACAATACACTCCATGCTGCCCACAGCCCTGCATCTGATGATACACTCCATACTGTCCACAGCCCTGCATCTGATGATACACTCTGTGCTGCCCACAGCCCTGCATCTGATGATACACTCCATACTGCCCACAGCCCTGCATCTGATGATACACTCTGTGCTGCCCACAGCCCTGCATCTGATGATACACTCTGTGCTGCCCACAGCCCTGCATCTGATGATACACTCCATACTGCCCACAGCCCTGCATCTGATGATACACTCTGTGCTGTCCACAGCCCTGCATCTGATGATACACTCTGTGCTGCCCACAGCCCTGTATCTGATGATACACTCCATACTGCCCACAGCCCTGTATCTGATGATACACTCCATACTGCCCACAGCCCTGCATCTGATGATACACTCTGTGCTGTCCACAGCCCTGCATCTGATGATACACTCTGTGCTGCCCACAGCCCTGTATCTGATGATACACTCCGTACTGCCCACAGCCCTGCATCTGATGATACACTCCATACTGCCCACAGCCCTGCATCTGATGATACACTCTGTGCTGTCCACAGCCCTGCATCTGATGATACTCTGTACTGCCCACAGCCCTGCATCTGATGATACACTCTGTGCTGCCCACAGCCCTGCATCTGATGATACACTCCATACTGCCCACAGCCCTGCATCTGATGATACACTCTGTGCTGTCCACAGCCCTGCATCTGATGATACTCTGTACTGCCCACAGCCCTGCATCTGATGATACACTCTGTGCTGCCCACAGCCCTGCATCTGATGATACACTCCATACTGCCCACAGCCCTGCATCTGAAGATACACTCTGTGCTGTCCACAGCCCTGTATCTGATGATACACTCTGTGCTGTCCACAGCCCTGCATCTGATGATACACTCTGTACTGCCCACAGCCCTGCATCTGATGATACACTCCATACTGCCCACAGCCCTGCATCTGACGATACACTCCATACTGTCCACAGCCCTGCATCTGATGATACACTCCATACTGCCCACAGCCCTGCATCTGACGATACACTCCATGCTGCCCACAGCCCTGTATCTGATGATACACTCCATACTGCCCACAGCCCTGCATCTGATGATACACTCTGTGCTGTCCACAGCCCTGCATCTGATGATACACTCTGTACTGCCCACAGCCCTGCATCTGACGATACACTCCATGCTGCCCACAGCCCTGCATCTGATGATACACTCTGTGCTGCCCACAGCCCTGCATCTGATGATACACTCTGTGCTGTCCACAGCCCTGTATCTGAAGATACACTCCATACTGCCCATAGCCCTGCATCTGATGCACTCTGTGCTGCCCACAGCCCTGCATCTGATGATACACTCCATGCTGCCCACAGCCATGCATCTGACGATACACTCCATGCTGCCCACAGCCCTGTATCTGATGATACACTCCATGCTGTCCACAGCCCTGCATCTGATGATACACTCTGTGCTGTCCACAGCCCTGCATCTGACGATACACTCCATACTGCCCACAGCCCTGCATCTGATGATACACTCCATACTGCCCACAGCCCTGCATCTGATAATACACTCTGTGCTGTCCACAGCCCTGTATCTGATGATACACTCCATACTGCCCACAGCCCTGCATCTGATGATACTCTGTACTGCCCACAGCCCTGCATCTGATGATACACTCTGTGCTGTCCACAGCCCTGCATCTGACGATACACTCCATACTGCCCACAGCCCTGCATCTGATGATACACTCTGTGCTGCCCACAGCCCTGCATCTGATGATACACTCTGTGCTGTCCACAGCCCTGCATCTGATGATACACTCCATACTGCCCACAGCCCTGCATCTGATGATACTCTGTACTGCCCACAGCCCTGCATCTGATGCACTCTGTGGCTGGTCCTTCTCAGCTGGTTAAAGGGCTTTCCAAAAGGTCTCAACACCTCTGAATTGCTCCTCTCTTGCTGCACTGTGGCAAGAGCCACAGCCCCTCTGGCCTGCCTCCCTCCGCCTTCCCCTGCTGACCTCACATGGCTTTACCCACTGGCACTGGTAGCCCTCAGGATTCCCTGTCCCCACCCCTGCCTTCTCTCCCTGCTCTTCTGTCACAGCAGAGCCAGCCTGCCCTTAAGTCCCAGACCTATACCTACAGGCATTCACTGATCATTTCCAAGCAGACACTGCAGTAGCATGACTTTGTCTCTAGTTCACCTGTGTGGAAGGTGGTCTAATAACAGGAGGTTAATCATGAGCGCTCTGCCCTCTTGAGTGGGTTAAGGTCCCAGACTCACTGTCCCTTGCTCTTTCTCTCACCCCTCTCAGCCTTCTACCAAAGGACGGCAGAGCCCCTCACCAGCGTCATGTTCCTAGACTCTGTGGCCTCCAGAACTGTGATCCAAACAAGTTTCATTCATGATGAATTGCACCGTCTCTGGCACTGTCACCACAGCAGCAAGCAAGACAGCTGCCCCAGAGGCACCTCCAACTCAGTCGTCTGCTCTGAGATTCAGGAATTGTCCCCGGGGCTGCCTTTTTCCTTCTCTCTCACTCAAACTGGTTATTAAGTTTGGTGCGTTATTCTTCCTAATTATCTCTCCAATGCAGACTCCGTCTCCCAGTGGTCCAGGCCTGCATCATTTCCTACCTAGATTCCACAATTATCTCTTAACCACTCTCCCTGCTGTCTCCGTTGCTCCCCTCAAAGCAGGAATCATTTCTCTGCCCAAGTGAGATTTCCTAAATGCATGTAAGGTCATAGCCTACTTGCTGAGTTGCCTCCGGTGAGATCCATACTTGCCTAGCACTCAAGATGCATGGGCATCCCTCCTGACCCGTCACACCCCAAGAAGCTCTTACTCAGTTTCTCCTCTGGTTTTCTGGGCCTTGGACACCCTCTGTTCATCAAAAGAGTGCTACTCCTCCCGCAAGAAGCGTCTCACACATCACCTCCTCTTGGAGCCCACAAACCTTGATCTGGCCAGTGTTTTGTTCCCCTAAACTTCCTCTTCCTGTACTGAAGTAGGCTCAGTGTCCCCAAGATGCCTGCTGTATAATACTGGAGTTTGTGGCTATCCATCCCTGAATCCTCAAACCCACCATGATGCCTAGACAAAGGGCTCCATCCATTGTTTTGCTAAATAGTCAGCTCCCTAAAATCCAACCTGAAAATTTAGAGGAGTCCAACATATCTAGGCCATCATGTAATTGTTGCTGAAGTAGGGAACAGGAACGCACCAGTGCCTGCCTGCCTGCTGGAGCTAAGAGGTTCTGCCCTTGGGACCTTTGTGAGTGACTGCCTCTCATGTGGTACAAGTCGCACCACATGCACTACAGAGGCAGCTAATACAGAAGAAAACAGAAAGGGGTGGAAAGTGCATGTGAGAGGCAAGGGAAAGAGACCCCCAAATCCCAGCCCTCCTCTGCCTGTCCTCATCTAAACAAACTCTCAAAAATCAGACTCAGGTGTTCCAGCAGCAAGACCTGAAGGCATGTAGAGGGGCAGACAGCAGAGGGAAACGCTGTGATATGCCCTGCCCTGGAGGCCGGGGACATTGTTCTGATTGGTTTTTGTCAACTCAGCACAAACCTCAACATATCTCAGAAGACAGAATCATATCTAGGGAAAGAAAATGCCTGCATCAGAGAGACCTGTGGGTGTGTCTGTGGGCATGTTCCTGACTAATGGCTGATGTAGGAGGGCCCAGCCTCCTGTGGACAGTGCCACCCTGGGCAGGCGACCCTAGAATGTTTAAGAAAGAAGATGAGCATAGTCGCAGAGAGCGAACCACAGGACGCAGTTTTCTTCCACGGCCTTGCTTCAGTTCCTGCCGTAAGTCCCTCCCCGACTTCTCTTCAAGAAGGACTCTAAGCTTCGAGCTGAAATAAACTTCCCTCCCCACGTTGCTTTGGGCCATGGTATTTATCACAGCAATAGATGGTAAACTAGACAGCTGGGCTTAGCTGCAGGAGGTGAGGAAGGGGTATTAGTTCTTAAGTAATGGATAATCATGCTACAATCCACAGACCCACAGAGGCCAAATAACAGGGAGGGCTCACAGGGGACACGTGAATCTCCCTGGGAAGGGGAAATAGAATAGATTTCATGGGTGGACCAGGGTTGGGTTGGGATGGGAACAAGAGGGATCAAGTAGGGGGCATGGAGAGACAGAGAGAGAGAGTACAGGAAGAGACAACTACAATTGGGGAGCATTTTTGCAGTGAGGTAGAAACCTACTGCAATGGATACTCCCAGGAATCCACAAGGGTCCCATGACTCCTAGTAATGGATGAAGGAAAGAAAGACAGAAAGAAAGGGTCAATGAAATAATTCCTAAAGATAGTCTGCTATCCTTGTAGACAGGAGTCTAATCATCAGAGAGGCTCCATCCAGCAACTGATGAGACCAGAGGTAGAGACCCACAGCCAAACATTAGGTGGAGGCAGGGAATCCTGAGGAAGAGGTTGAAGAAGGGTTGAAGGAACCAGAGGGTTCAAGGAAACCATAAGAAAACAACCCACAGAACCAACTAACAGGCCTCATAGGGGCTCACAGAGACTGAATCACAACCAGGGAATCTCTATGGGTCTGATCCAGGCCCTCTGCACGTATATTATGGTTGTGTGGCTTGGTGTTCTTATGTGACTCCTAACAGTGGGCAAGGGGGTTGTCTGTCTCTTTTACCTGTGCTTGGGACCCTTTTCCTCCTAATGGGTTGCCTCATCCAGCCTTAACATAAGGGGACGTGCCTAGTCTTATTATAACTTGATATGCCATGTTTGGCTGATAAACCTAAGAGGCCTAGCCTTTTCTGAAGGGAAAGAAGTGATCTGGGGAAAAGAGGAGACATGGGGGAGGGACTGGGAGGAGAGGGGGGAGAGGAAACTGCAATAGGGATGTAATAATATATGAGAAAAGAATAAACAACAATTAAAGAAAAAACAGCCATCTTGCCAGCACTCCTGGTACTTGGGACCCGGGGTGTTACTGACTTCAGCAGAGGCTCTGCCCATGCCCTGGCTGACTATCAGTCCAGCTATAATGTCGGCAGGTATACATCTGGGAGCATCTGCCAAGCCCCTCACACTCCTCCCTAGCTGTCCACAGTCCTAATCTCTCACTACCCTAAGGCTACCCAGCCCAGCTCCTGACCCAAGGCTGCCCAGGGATCTAGCCTAGCCCTGCGGTCAGTGACAACGATGGAGGGAGAAGTAGAAGAAAGAGTCCCTGGGGCGAGAGCCAGCAGCTGTGAAGAATCTTCCTTAGCCTGACTGGTGTCTCCTCTTATTTAACTGGAGAGTCCCCAGGGCAGGGTCCTTAACTCCTCCATCCTCCACAGACGGCGGTGAGCACTCAGGAAACGCTAAATGGAATCTCTGAGACACTCCCATTGAAAGCCTTTCATTTGCAGCCCTGAAAAAATGCTTCAGACAAAAGTCCAGGATCTTCAGACAAGTGCTAAGCCTCCCGAGCTCTCAACAGAACACATGGAGAAGGTAAAGCATAGGTACCAGTTTCTGGTAAGGGGTCTCTGGGCTCAGATCACCTGATGGTTATTTGTATCAACACAGAGAGTGTCATAGAACCACCCCCAACACACAGGGCTAGCAACCTCTACAAACTAGCCTAGCAGAGAGAGAGACAGAGACAGAGACAGAGAGAGATTTTTACACTGCCTCAATAGAGGCAGAGAAGCAAATGTGTGAGGCAGTGTGAACTATGCTTCTTGCTTGAGAGCCCCTGTTACTCTTTGGAGACCAAGTCTGAGCCTATGACCTACCTCATCAGCTGCTTCAGCAAGTGGTCAACCAAGCAATCCAAGCTCTGTTCATTAGGTTTGGGGTCATGGAGACCAATACTAGTCTACATCTCTGAGGTCTTGCCTTCTAGACCAGCCTGAGTCACTCTGCCCACACTTGCTCTGATATCAACCCATCACGTCTCCTCAGAAGAGTGACCTCTTGGAAGATAAGTAGCTCCCCTCTGCTGCCTTCTACCCAGCTCAGGGTTTGGCCTCAGAAGGCACCCAGGAAGTCAATTGGACTGACTGAACAATCTAGCCTTCTGTTGGGCAGGTAGAGCATGTCACCGCTGTCTTCTGCTGGATTTCCAACTCAGAGCCTCTCTCCTTCTGGATTCAGGCAGGTACACCCAGCGGGAACAGAGACACCATCTCCCTAGGGATGTTGGCCTTCAGCAAACAGAAAGTCAGATCACAAGATGAGTCAGTCATAAGAATGATCACCGACAGACTGGGATGTGGCTGGGTGGTTAAGAGCACTATCTGCTCTTGCAGAGAACCTACATTTAAGTCCCAGAATCTACATGGTGGCTCACAACCATCTGTACTTCCAATTCCAGGGGTCCAATGCGCTCTTCTGACCTCTACAGGCACAAGGAGTGCACATGGCACACAGATACACATAAAGGAAAAGCCATCATACATACGGCAGGAGGGTTGGGTGGGGATGATAATCACAGGACTGGACATAACTACTCAAGGAGGCAAATAGACAAGAAGGTGGCCTCCTGGCCAAGGCTGTGAGCCACTGGAGTAAAGACAAGCTTCCAGATGGAAGGGGGGCTTCATCCAAACCTTAACTGAGCCCAGAGACTCCTAGACAACGTGCCAGCAATGGCAGGGAGGTAACAGCATAACAGGGACTCAGGACCCACATGTGGTCCAATCTAGCCAAGATGAAGGCCTTCAGAGGGAGCTACACACTGAGACATAAGGATGGAGAGTCAAACTCAGAGCCAGGTGTGCCCAACCTCCATGCCAGGTACAAAGCAAACCTGATCCAATAAGCAGGTGACAGCAGAAGCCAGGACTTGCAACTAGCCAGCTAGATCCCGGATTCAATACCACCCGGCCTTTCCGCTTTAGGAGAAGAAGCAGGAGTGGAAAATCAGAATGTAGACCTTCAAGAGAGGTACCATCACGTCCACAAAACAGTAAGAAACAGACCATGAAGTAAAAGTAAGCAGGAGGGGTTTAGGAAGAGCACTCTGGTCAGGAATGCTTCCTGCTCTTCCAGAAGACCAGAGTTCGGTTCCCAGCACATGCTCAACAGCACACAGCTGCCTATGACTCCAGCTCCAGAAGGTTCTTGGGCGTCATAGATAGTACTGTACTGAACATGGGAGTGCAGAGGTACCTTCTAGAAAGGACTGCATGCAAAGCTCTGGCTACAGGAACCTGTCTTTGTATCCTCTACTCCATCTTGGCCCCTTTCTCAACGTATTCATCCTTAGTTGTTAGTCAACTCTATCCTTGGGCCCTGTGTTCTGGCCTTTTTTTTGTTTTGTTTTTTGAGACAGGGTTTCTCTGTGTAATAGCCCTGGCTGTCCTGGAACTGACTCTGTAGACCAGGCTGGTCTTGAACTCACATAAACCCACCTGCCTCTGCCACTCAAGTGCTGGGATTAAAGGCGTATGCCACCAACACAAAGCTCTGTGTTCTGACTTTGACTGCACATGTGTCTTAACATGTCGCTAAGATTACCTTCTGTTCCCCAAGCCATGAAAACCTGACACTCCGGTCAGCCAACCCAGCCCCTGCCGACTCTCTCACCCTCCCACTGACTCCCCGTTCCTCCCTCTGAACTCCAACCACACTCTAGGACACAGCCAGGTGGCGGGGGTGGAGGCAGGAGCCTCAGGAGAAGAGCTCAGCGTGGGGAATGACCAGCCTCAGTTCAGACTAGGAGGTTGGCAGCTGGGAAATGAGAGAGACACGTGAGGTCCAGGCAACCTGGGTGGGCCCCTGGGGGAACCTGAGGCCATCAAGAGGGAGACAGCCCTTGACAGAGCCAGGTTCTGAGAGTCCAGCCCGCGAAGCAGCCTGCTGGGGAAGTAGCTGCCTGAACAAACAGCACCCAAGGAGTCAAGGGTCTGAAAGCAGCGTTTCCCATTCACTAACACTAACCTATCTCGGGATACTGCTAAGCAAGTGCTTAGAGAGACCAGATCTGCACCCTTCAACCTAGACTCCCCCAACTCCTTCCGTATACTGACAGGGCTCCACTAGCCCTGCAAAGAATAGGTGCGCTTTCATCACTCAAGCCAGACACAGAGGGCTTCAAACACACCCATTCTTGCCCTCAGAGTCCAAAAGTCCCCATGGGTTCAGAAACCTAAGACCTCAGGTCTCCTTCTATCTTGTCCCTTCCTTGGCCATCCCCACATCTACTTCAAGAATGCCAATGCCTCATCTTACCTCTCAGCACTTGCAGGGCCGCCTATGTGGGGAAGAAAAGAAAGTTGGGAGGCTTGGAAGCTGGGGTGGGGGTGACATGTCTGCATTATTCCCGTCTAGTGCTTGGCTGCAAAGTGCACTGCGTGTTTCATTTCAATCCGCAATGAAGCATATTTCAGCGCAAATTTCCCGTCGCCTGTCACAGCTCGGGAAAAATGAGCGTACATTTCCCCAGCTCCATTAAGTAGGGGAACCGGCTCCCACTGCTAGCAGGCATGTTCTCTGCAAGCGAGATAAAGGATGAGGTCATCAACATCCTCCCAGTCCTGGGCACGGGTGGCAGGGGAAGGGTCTAACTCTACACTCGGGGGCAAGTGCAGAGGCCAGGCCAGCCTGCCACAGGGAACATCTGTCCGGGAGAACACAGCCTGGTTCTCAGGACTTTGGTCCATGGGTCCCCACTGACTCCCACTGCCTCAGCCTTTCTTGTCCCCGCCTAATCTTAGACAGACAGAAAACAAGAAAGCATAACTTGCAGTGTCTCTTTCCTCCAGTTGTTCTGCCACTTGACGCCACTGGCTCGGGGCAGAAGAGGTACGCACTGGGGCAGCGCTCTCTACTCTCAAGACAAGATGAGCCAGCTTGAAAACCACTCCCAAATCTCTACAGAGTATAGGCAGAGAAGTGCTTCTGCCTGCCTGGTTCCTGATACTGTCTGAGGCTACCACCCCGGACCCTATGTCTCTGCTAGCCCCACCCTCCACTTGCCTCCTGAGACTGGGTCGTATTATATAAGCGTGGCTACCACAAACCCACTATGGCATCCAGGCTAGCCTTGAATTCACAACAGTCCTCCTGCCTCAGTCTCCCGAGGGCTGGGATAACAGGCATGAGCTACCAGACTCGGTGAAGTGTTTATTTTAGTTCCTGGGATGGAAGCCTTTGCCTTAAGGGCTCTCCTGAGCTACATCCCAAGTGCTTGGTTTTTCAGACAAGATCTGGCTATGTAGCCCAGGCTGGACTGGACTTTAAGATCCTCCTGCCTCTGCCTGGCTCTCTGCTGGTGCCTACTGCCCTCCAAGCCACTCTCCATGCCCTATTAAAGGCTCAGTCTCACTTCCCTTCCCTCGCTGCCACTGAGCGCGGCTTTTGAAGCCTTTCTGGGCCTGGTCCTCCCCTCCCCAGCCTGTCTCTTCTCCAGTCTTCAAAGTCTCTGGGTGTGACTCCTCTAAGTCCCCACCCAGCTGAGTGCCTCTCCACACAGGCCCTTGTCCATATCTGGAGGATGCCCGCTGCTTCCACAGGCAGCAAAACCAGATCTGGAAAGTCCCTTCTGTGGCAACTGAGGAGCAAACCCTAATTTCTCGGTGTCCCACACCCTCATAGTGACACTGGTCCTTCTACAATGAAATTACCTGTGGCATTCTGGCTGTAGGCTCTTGGAGGGCAGAGGCAGACCATACATCTTTACATCCCCAGCGCTTAGCTATATGCCAACCCCCTAGAGTGTGCAAAGTCACTAAATGGATGACAGAGGACTCTGAAGCCCTGCAAGGCATGTTTTCTGACTAAGAGTCCTCTTCCCAGGCACCCCTCAACCTGGCCTCGATCTCCTCATGCTCCTCAGACTCCCAAAGTCCATTGGGTAAGTGTCTCCCTGTGCCCATTACCAGCCAGGCGTGTGGTTGACCTTCTCAACTTAGTGGCTAAGGGGTGGTAGGCAGAAAGGGGACTCTGTGAAAGAGAACCCACCACATCAACCAGAGCGCCTGAAGGAAAGAGCCCTGCAGCCCTGGTGAGGTGGCACATTCCTGTAATCCCAGTACTCAGGAGGCAGAAGCAGGAGGATCATGATTTTGAGGCCAGCCTGAGCTTCCTAGTGACACTATATCACAGAAAAAAGTCCACCTGTATCTCTGTGTATTTAAGAACACATTGTCAGCCGGGCGGTGGTGGTGCACGCCTTTAATCCCAGCACTCGGGAGGCAGAGGCAGGCGGATCTCTGTGAGTTCGAGGCTGGGCTGGACCGATAGCCTCCAAAACAATACAGAGAAACCCTGTCTCGTAAAAACCAAAAAAAAAAAAAAAAAAAAAAAAAAGAGCACATTGTCTCCCATAGTCGTTTGGGTCTAAATTGCCCCCTAACATTCTCATGCTGAACATCTGGCCCTCAGCTAATGGTGCTCTTGAGAGACAGTGGCAACTCTACAAATGTAGCCCACTGGGAGTCACTGGAGGTAGGCCCACGAGACAGACATCAGGACCATGACCTCCGCCTCTCCCTCATCTCCTTCCAGCCTCCATGAGGTGAGCAGCTTCGTTCTGCTATGAATTCCCCACCGTGAGGCCAATGGCAGCAGAGCTGAGACCATGAAAAATGTAAGGGAAATAAACCTTCACTCTTTATAAGCTAATTACTGAGGTATTTTGTCGTGGTGACAGAAAGCTAGCACTTATCCCATTAATGCTTTTCTCTTAGAATCTAGGTGGAAACCCATCTTCTCTCCCTTGCCCCTTCCTATCTGAACTGAAATGGAACTGAACAAGGAAAATCGCTTTTCAGCGACACAGCTGAGATCTTGGTTACTTTTCTATTGCTGTGACGAAACCCTATGGCCAAGGCAAACTTAAAAAAGAAAGCGTTTAATTTGGCTTACAACTTTGGAGGATTAGAGACTGTAATGGTAAGTACAGCCTGATAGCTCACATCTTAATCCACATCAAGAGGCAGGAAGGGACACACTGAGAACAGCATGCATCTTTTAAAACCTCAAAGTCTGCCCCCAATGACACACCACCTCCAATAAGGCCACACATCCCAATCCTTCCCAAACAGCTATATCAACTGGGGGGTCAAGTGTTCACGCATATGAGCCTGTGGAGGCCACTCTCACTCAAACCGCCACAGAGGACGCACATTCCCACAATGGGGACAGTGGGTAACATGGGCCTGCTCTATACCACAGCCCCTCTCTCATACAGCGGAGGCTAAACATGTGGGGTCCACACTGGTGTAAGAAGCCTGGCGTCCTGGCCACTATTGTTCCTTACAGAGCTCCCTGCAGAGCAGAGCTCAGAAGCCACATCTGCACCCCAGGCTTGGCATACCATGTCACTCTGTCTGTCTCATTTGTTGTCTGTCAAATAGTCTACTGTGATCCGCCATGTCACCCTGAGCCCCTGGCCAAAGCACACTAAGCTTTCCCACATTCCTTAGCAGGGATAACCCAGGGGAAGGGCACAGCTTGAGCCTGGAATAGGTTGGACTTTACCATGAGAAGACAGCCTGGTTCTCACTGTGTCTCCTGTGAGCATGCATCCTTGACAGGACCCAGCAAGCGTGAGGAGAAAGATGTCAAGTTGGGGATGACTGATGGGCATAGAGGGATTTGGCTCTAAAGTCCAAATCCCGAATTGCATTATCCTCTCTCTTAAGCAGACATTACTCATCCACCTCCCACACCCACCGTGTTACACGAGACCTCGAGGGACAGGAAGACATATTTGGTTGCAGCTGGAGGACCTCAGACTAGAGAGCAGTAAGAATTTCCTAACAACAGGAAGATGCTCTGGTGGTTGGAGATGGATGGGAGCAGGGGATCAGCCCTTCCTCAGCCACCTCTCCAAACTGGTGGGGAGCCTGGGGTAAGCTGCTCAGTCTTTAAGAGGGGTGTCCCAGCCCCACACTGCAGTCGTGGGAGATGTGATGGCAGTGTGGCAGAGCGAACAAAACAGAAAGCCAAGGGCCTGTGCATTCTGCATAGGGTCTGAGACTCTGCTGCAGAGTAAATGCATACGCACAGAGCAGCCCACAGGGTCACACAGCCAGCAGGAAGGCCTCCTACAGCACACCGGGAGCCTAGCTGCTCCCCTGCCTGTGCTCTTGGGTGCTTGGGGTCTTAGAAGTCAGAGGAGTAGAGGTAGCTAGATTGCTCTCCATCCCCTGCTCCCTAAGGAGGAGAAGGAGACTAGCATATGACACCTGCCAGAGTTCACAGATAAGCATGTCACTAGACACGTGTAAGGATGTGCCCGTGTACTCCCAGTGTGTGTGCAGGGGCATGCACATTTGCACACCACACACACACACACACACACACACACACGCACTCACACACACACCAAGGACACAGCAAACCCTCCTAAGCATACAGTGGCTGTGGCTGTAATTCTATCCTGGGATCCCAATGACATCATCCCCACAGGGTCAGCAGAGAATGGGAGTGGGGAGACTTGGGAGTTAGATGAAAGAAGAAACCAACAGACTGCTGCTGCAGACCTATGCCAGTGCTATGGGGTGGCATCCTGTAGGAGGAGCCCTTCCTCAATGGCAGCAAACTGTTTAAGGTCTTAGCACCAAGGGACCAGCTGTCATTCCAGTAGAATTCCTAGGGATACATGATGCCCCTTTGCTTCCAACCAGCTCTCCTGAGAGTTCCCCCAGAATCATCAGTATTGGGCAGTGTTGACATCTCCACAAAGCAGACAAGTTCAGTCACTGGGGTCATAGACTATGAGTCCCCCATCTTCTCTCTATTCATGAGCCTGAGAATCCTGACTCACAGTCCCTGGCATAGTCCTCTGGTGTCAGAAAGATAGCCCCCTCCTGCCTTAAGAGCAAGGGAAACCCAGGAGTCTGCACCCAGGAGGGTGACACCAGACACCTGAGCACACAAACCTGCTAGAGGCCTATGAACACTTACTTCCTCAGGAGCAGTGAGCCATTATTCAACATCCATTATTCATCTCCTCACCTCCAGACAGGAGCGGGGACATGGAAGGGCAGCAGCTGGAACTGGGACCTGTGCTCTCTCTCCACTCTCCTTGCAGACACGCAGTCATCATACGCACATGCACAAGCACACATACACACACACGTACATGCACACGCACACACAGAGCACCCACCTCTAGAAAGTACACCTGGGAGTCGCAATGCCATCACCCCACTGAACAGATGGTCAGCAAGTCACAGGCCAAGCTGAGAGGGGACATGCGAGCCTCCCAATGAGGGTTTCCAAGAAAGGAGAAAGTGCTCACTTTACTCTGTGATAAACACTCTTGGTGACAGGCTGACCTAACAGAGGCAGCTGGGCAAAAGGCACCAAACCACTTGTCCCTGGGTGAGACTTCCATTGCCAACTCAGCCACAGACACATTGTGAGGGTTCTTTCTTCAAAAGAAGCCACAGAATTATTGCTTCTCAGAGCCCAGGGAGACAGAGTCCCCAAGTGTGTGCTGTCAGAGCCACTGTAGTCCTTCCCACAGCATGGCAAGCAAACGGTCACCCGGCCTCTGCTGAGTTCTACCCAAAGAAAAGGCTCACACCTGCCAGGGAAGGGGAAATCCCTCAGCATTCACAGGTACCCGCTGAGCATCTTTGTCCTACTCGGACCCAATGAGACAACGGTTTCACAACTGAAGTAGATGAAGGGATAAAGGCCTGACTCTGTTGGAATCATCCACTTAGGAGTGGGTCAAATGAGGGGCTGGAGAGATGGTCCCACTGGAAAGAATACCTGTTGTTTTTGCAGAGGACCTGGGTTTGGTTCCCAGCATCCACGGTTGTCTTAGTTAGGGTTATGCGATGAAACACCATGATGAAAAGCAACTAGGAGAAGAAAGGGTTTGTTTGGCTTACACTTCCACACCACTGTTCATCACTGAAGGAAGTCAGAACAGGAACTCGAACAGGGTGGGAGCTGATACAGAGGCCATGGAAGAGGGCTGCTTACTGGCTTGATCTTTATGGCTTGTTCAACCTGCTTTCTTATAGAACCTAGGACCACTAGTCCAGGGATGACACCACTCACAATGGGCTGGATCCTCTCACACACAGAGGCAATATGCTCATACATAAGATAAACAAATCTAAAACAAAAACAAAAAGGGTGGGTTAGATTAGTGGCCAGATATCTTGTGTTCACTGGGCTTGGCAGGAGATGAGCTGTGGGATCAATTTTCCTCATGGCTCAGAGCCTTAGACCACAGCAGGAAAGCTGAGGACCCAGCATGCACTCTGAGGCTCACCATGTGCACTTGAAATGACCTCTGATTTGGGCAATGGTTTACAGGACTGGACTTGGGCAATGCGGAGCCACGGAAGTAGGGCTTTCAGTCCCCAGTTCTTCCCTCCCAGAACACTATAATAACACATGTACTAACACATGCATGTAAGTCTGTCCCCACTCCCCTTAGTCCCCCACACCTCCAAGAACTAGTGAGGTAGGGAGTGAGCCACCAGGTGTTAGGAGTGGCTCCAAAAACCCTGCATTAAGAGTGCTCCCCAACAGCCCTACCACACCTGCAGGCCACTCCCATTTAGCCAGGCTTTTGCAGACTGGTACCTTCTGGTAGGAGGAGCCTGGAGTCTGGGGAGTGAGGGGCTACATAGTGAGATACAGTTCCCGGGGATTAGAGAGGAAGATGAGGTAGGCACCAAGTGACAGCAGGTGCACTTGGCATCTCTGAGGAGAGCTAAAGCACAGAAATGCCAGCTTGAGGTAGGGGGTGACTTAATACTTCCTTGAATTTCCCTTGGTGTCAAGACGTCAGAAATATGATGCCGTCCTGCTGCGGGGACGGCAGGGCGCAGTCGCAGTTAGCTTCTGAGCCTCTTCCCACTCTCACCCCCACAGCCCTGAGCTCTAAAACCCATACTTCTTCTCCCAGGGAAGGAAGGCTGTGCCCACTGCGGCCCAAGCCTTCGGCTGAGGCAATGCCACCGTAACCAGGAGGGGTGCTCACTCCGCCCCGCCTACCAACACTGCAAGGCCTGGGATCTCCCTTCCAATGCCGGCAGTCCTGACCCTCTGGAAGTACCTAGCCTAGGTGTTTGCTACTTCATCTGCTTTCTCCTCGCTTCTGCTTCTGTCTCCAAAAGTAGAAGTCAGCTTGTGACCCTCCTGGCCAGTGGAGAAGACCTGGCCAAGCGCTGTCCGTGGTGCTGAAGTTCCTGAGGCCCCGCCATGGCTTGCCTTCTGGGGCTTCCAGCACTGCAAAACTCTACAGGGGCTTGAGGGGAAAGATGATGACAGCACAGTCCAAGAAGACTATTTACAGGAAGGAAGCTGGGGTGCGTTTAAACAGAATAAATAGGCAGGCGTCAAGACCACAATGAAGGGTAGAGTCCCGACTCACTGCTCACAGCTCCTAGCCCTAAAACATGGTTACACAGATCCTTTCAGAGGATCTGGATGTGAGAAAAAAGCCTAGCTGATAGATACTGCTTGGGCAGAAAGCCACTCACCAAAAGAAAACCACTCACAGGAAAAATTTAAGAATATGTAGGTAACAAGAGTTTGTGGTTTGGAAAGGTCTTACCTGGAAACTGATATTTGCTCACATTTCCAAAGCCCAAAATCACAATTGAGACTGTCTTAGTTCTATTGCTGTGAAGAGGCACCATGGTCAAGGCAACTTAAAAACTAAAAGCATTTAATTAAGTGCTTGCTTACAGCTTCAGAAGGCAAGTCCACGGCCATTGAGGAGAGGAGCAAGGCAGCAGGCAGGCCTGGCACTGGAACAGTAGCTGAGAGCCACATCCAGGCAAAGAGCAAAGCTACCTTCTTTCATGCCCTTATATAGGCTTCCAGCAGAAGGCGTGGCCCAGATTAGAGGTGTGTCCTCCCACCTCAAAGATCTGGGTTAGAAGTAAATCTTTTCCCTTCAAATCAAGCAAAAAATCTCTCGCAGATGTGTCCCTCCATTTTGGGGGGTTTCAATTGATCCCAAATGCAGTCAAGTTGACAGCCAAGAATAACTACCATAGAAGAACTAGGAGGCATGATCTTGTGAAGGAAGGTACATTACTCAGGGTGGGGTTTGAGGTTACAAAAGTCCATGCCAAGTCCAGTCTCACTTTCTCTACCTCCAGCTTTTGCTCTTGCCTCACTAGCAATCCATTCCTTCACTGGAATTAGAGCCTACTTCAAGATTCTGGCATATCCTGAAGACCTGCTAAGATACCCAGACTCATGGACTGAACAACTGAACTGTTGAACCATAGTCCATAAGCCACTCTAATAAACTCCTCTCTCTCTCTCTCTCTCTCTCTCTCTCTCTCTCTCTCTCTCTCTCTCTCTCTCTCTCTCTCTCTCTCTCATTCTGTGTGTGTGTGTACATTTATATCAATGTATCTGATCCCCTGGAATTAGAATTAGAGCTGTGGACTGCTGCAAACCACCATGTGGGTACTAAGAATTAAACCCAGGGAATTCCATGAAAACAAAAAGTGCTCTTAACCACTGAGCCACCTCTCCAGCCACCCCACTCCACCCCAAAACATTTTCAGGGACATCAGAATTATGTTAGATAAGAATGAGCTAAATCTTACCAGGGTTCTAGACTAGTTACTGTTAAACGAATCTGGAAGTCTCGTTCTTCCAAAGTTCTGGACTCTTTACTCTCCCTCCATTGTTGACGGCACAGAGCTGCAGCTTGTTGGCAGGGCAAAAGCTCTACATGTCTAAACAGATCACATGCAAAGGGACAGGGGGTGTGACCAGACCGGCCCACATTGGCAGGACAACCTACATGTCCTGGGGCAAGCTTTGTCTTATGTCGCTAGGTGCCCTCATCTACACATCAGCCATCTCACAGTGACAACATGGCAGAGATAAAGGGGTCCCACCCCGCCAAGTTGTGATGTCCAGGACTTTCCCCCATCCCTCCCTCTTCTGCTGTCTTCGTATCCCCTACACTTCCCCACACGAAGGGCATTGCTTGAATGGAGCTAACCGGCTGAGAGTTGTGCACACACTCAGCTCTCCCTAGCATGTCTACGCACACATACTCAAGCCGTGCTATAGAGAACTCAATCATCAAGCTCTCCTTCGCAAGTGCCTACCCTGCCTCAGACCTTCCACGGAGCAAGACAGCCTCCCCACCTGCTTGGTCGCCTGTAGCAGCACCTGTGTTTAATGCCTGCCAGTTCCTCTTCAGATGCCTGAGGTCTTTCATGCGATAGATTTGTCACCCACTTCCTGACATCAAAAATCATCTGTGTAGGTGCACAGCGTGGGCTTCAGCAGCGGGGCAGCTGGGCATCCTTGGCCCAGCCATCTGCAGGTAGACCCAGGCACACATGAGGAGCCTGGGGCTACTAGCAACAATAAAAGACAAAATTCAAGGACACGCCAGGCGTTGGTGGCGCACACCTTTAATCCCAGCACTCGGGAGGCAGAGGCAGGCGGATCTCTGTGAGTTTGAGGCCAGCCTGGTCTACAGAGCAAGATCCAGGATAGCCTCCAAAACAATACAGAGAAACCCTGTCTCGAAAGAAAAATTCAAGGACACAAAAGGCCCCCAGAAAGCATCTGTTGATCTGAAAAATAAACTATTCAGGGCCCCCTGAGAGGACAGCAGCAAGGCCACCCAATCGCACACCCTCGAAGAGCTCATCTGCTGCCCTCGTCCCTGGGTCTGAAACACCAATATCTCTGACTCCCCACTGCCTCCAAAGCCAGTTGCCCCGGCCCCCCACCACTAGCAAGTAATACAGTTCTCAGATGCCGTATTTACATCACAGCAGGACAAGAGAGCAAAGGTGTAATTGGGCTGGACTTGACTGATGTGACAGCTGCAGCTAGCCACA
The DNA here is from genome assembly GCF_017639785.1 of Mesocricetus auratus. Lineage (NCBI taxonomy): Eukaryota > Metazoa > Chordata > Mammalia > Rodentia > Cricetidae > Mesocricetus > Mesocricetus auratus. The sequence goes on from NW_024429266.1 coordinate 54,914,938, forward strand.
TGTGTCACTGAGAGATGCGAACTGGGGATAGTTTATGCTGAAACCCTCACTGGCGAGAGGACCTGACATCTTCCTCTCACAGACATCCAGACGCCGCTGACCTCAGCTGCAAAGCAAGAAGAGATTCATGGGCTTGTCTGAGGAAGACCGTGTGAGGCCATCCCTGCCACTGCCACCACGCAAACATCTCCCTCAGAAATGCTCTCTCTGCTTTCCTGAAACATATAGTCACTGCTGCCACACCCCTTTAATCACTTGTCAGACTCCCTGGTGCTGTAAGTACGAGTGCACTCACTACCTGGTATCTAACCTAAACTCTGCTGCCCTTTGCAACCGTCACTCTCATTCCACCCTGGTGCCAGGACGGTCTAGTTCCTCCATGAATCCTGCCACTCTGGGACTCATCTGCCATGTGCATCACGTGTACAATCACAGGACTGTGATTCCCTGATTCTGGAATGTTCTCCAACTCGTTTGTTCATTGGGGCGAGTGGCTGATTCTAGAATTCCTCTCTTGGTATCTTGGATAAAAACTATAACTGGCCTTTGGGAACCTGTGACATTTTCTTGGACTCTGGGAAAGCACACCAGGGCCTTTCTGGTTATATGTCCTCATTATATGGGAGGAACAGAGACAAGGAGTAGTGACACCCAGGGAAGTAGAGGCGGAGCCAGAATCTGCAGACTCTACAGCCAGATCCTGTCTCTAAGCTCACACCCAACAGGAGGGATGCTAGGGGGTGCCAGCGTCCTCTCTATTCCACTGTAAACCCCATAGTTAATCAGTTGTAGGGCAGTTTTGGCCTAACATATTGTGTTCCTTGGACTACAGGGACCACCAGCATGGCCTCTCTGTCTTCACCCCCACCACTCCCTGTATGGATGGGGGTTGTGGTGACTGTTTCTTACTTGAGTGAGTGATGGAGACCTTTGGAAGGGAATCCCATGAGACTGGGAGAAGCTACAGAGTTAGGGTCCTGGTCCCCAAATCCTGGCTCCACCACTGGGACAGAGTCTTACTGCTGTGGGGCAAAGCAGGAAGATCAGGTAAGCCCATCCTGCCAGAACATTTTCAGAACCCCTCTCACCCCCACACTCACCCCCCAAGTCTCCACTACCACTCTGCCACCAGGGCAGTAAGTGAAGCCCCAGGCTTTGGTCCCCAACACACAATCACTCACTTTCCACAGAACTATTGAGAAGCACGGCCCCATTGCAGTCTCTAAATTTCCACACTAAGGGCTGCATCTGACCAAGCTCCAGGCACCAGGAAAAAGCAGCAGGTGGCAGAGAGGTAGCAATGGCTTGTGGGGGACCAGAGGCCCCAAGTCTACAAGGGGACCACACAGCCAAGTACCCAAACCAGACCCCAGCCTAGGATTCCTGCCAAAAGGTAGCGCATAGGCAGGGAAGGTTGTGTAAGACCATGAGTCTCCTTGGACTTAGCGATAAAGTCTCAGGTTCAGTTTCATGGTTCCTTTCCAACAAGAGCTAGAGGGAAATGCCACTGCCAGTGGGCAGCTTGCCAAAAGCTACACTGGTGCTTGTTTGCATGTGTGCAGATCCACGCCTGAGAAAGTGTGAATCTTTCCCAACCCGCTGCTGCTGGGTGCATGAACCAAACAAGAATTTGCTTCCAGCAAAGAGGGCATGAGCCACTACTAGGAGCTATTTCGGAAATATGTCTGGCTCATTTTAGGCAAAGGCCAAGAGCTCTGGCCCCAGAACTAGGAGTTTCAGGGACACCATGGGCACATTCTTCTGTCCCCACAGGATCACCCTATGGCCATGTGTTGATTTATGTGATAAATGTCACCCGATGTACATGTATACCAAGCCATGACACATCCTGAATATCTGCAGTGTTTGACAATTTTGTCTCAATAAAGCCATAAAACTTAATTTAAAAATAAAAATACGCCGGGTGGTGGTGGCACACGCCTTTAATCCCAGCACTCGGGAGGCAGAGGCAGGCAGGCAGGCAGATCTCTGTGAGTTCGAGGCCAGGCTGGACCGACAGCTTCCAAAATAATACAGAGAGGGGGGCTGGAGAGATGGCTCAGAGGTTAAGAGCACTGGCTGCTCTTCCAGAGGACCTGAGTTCAACTCCCAGCACCCACATGGTGGCTCACGACCATCTACAATGAGATCTGGTTCCCGCTTCTGGCCTGCAGGCATACATGCAGACAGAACACTATATACATAATAAACAAATCTTTAAAAAAATAATACAGAGAAACCCTGTCTGGTAAAACCAATAAATAAATAAATAAATAATACTTTCAAGTTCACTAGTGATTTCCACCTTGTTCTACAGGGTCAGAGCCACAAAAGGCTTCCAGGAGGAGGAGGAGTGCACTGGTGTACCAGGAGACTCGGAACCCCCCAGGGACAGTGTCCAGGGTCTCAGCACCCCGCCCCACAAGGTAAGTGTAAACCACCTGAGTCAGTGGTTCTCACCCTTCCAATTGCTGCAGCTCTAATACAGTACCTCAGGCTGTGGTGGCCTCCCGACTGTGGCATTATTTTCCTTGCTACTTTAATTTTGCTGTTGTTATGAATCATAACGCAAATATCTGATATGCAGGATATCTGTTATGTAACCCCTTTGAAAGAGTTGTTTGACCCCAAAGGGCTGAGACCCACCGGTTGAGAACCACTGACCTAAGTGACTGTTATCACCCAGGGAAATGCCCCTCCCCTCTCCTTCGCTATGTCTTGGTCTTTCCCCATTCCCCATTCGCCATCAGAACTGGAAACAGCCCCCAGGGAGGTACACTGAAGTCTGGGCAGCTGAAGACTACCAGTCTGGGAAGGGGCCACAAGCCAGGCTGTCACCAGCAATGGCCCAGCCCTGTGCCCGGAGAGAAGGGCAAGTTCCCTTTCTGCCACACCCTCACCTAGGATAGCTCTCTGCTGTCCTACACAGCCTCTCCACCTTGCCCTCACTCATGTCCCCTGGACCACCTAGCCCTAATCCCTGGGCCAGAGCCACAGATGTCATGGCACACACATGAGGTCTACCTGGCATTCCCACAAGAACAACTCTCTTTGAGTCTCAGAGATCAGGGAGACTATTTTAAAATTCAGCAGACATGTGACCACCAAGTCGGCAGAGTTCATAACTGCCTCTGGCTCCCAGCTTTCCCGTACACAACGGCTCCCAGCATCACCATGCACAAGGGCTCCCAGCATCACCGTGCACAAGGGCTCCCAGCATCACTGTGTACAAGGGCTCCCAGCATCACCATGCACAAGGGCTCCCAGCATCACTGTGTACAAGGGCTCCCAGCATCACTGTGTACAAGGGCTCCCAGCATCACTGTGTACAAGGGCTCCCAGCATCACCATGCACAAGGGCTCCCAGCATCACTGTGTACAAGGGCTCCCAGCATCACTGTGTACAAGGGCTCCCAGCATCACCGTGTAGGAAAGAAAGGAGGATGATTCCCCCTGCGGCTGGAAAGGCTGGAAAAATCCTTAGAGTGCCTCTGTGTCTTCCTTCAACGCACCTGTGTGAACCCACACCCAATATACAAGAAGGAAGGCTGTACAGGATGAGTACATGAGCACTCACTGCAGCAGAAGAAATGTGGCTAGACACAAGAAAGAACTTCCTGTCCATTCTGGGTTACCAGCATAACATAAATTCTAGTTCCTGGAATCTTACTTCCCAGACCATCAGCGGGTCTGTTTGCAAAGCTTTGGGTCTCCTGGAAGCACCAAGAACCTGTTGTTGGAACTTTAATCCTGAAAGGGTTTCCCCCTCAACATCCCTAGAACTGTGTGGACAAGATCTACTCCAGTTAGATCCCTGTGACATCAGTGGAGGGGGTGGCATTTGTCCACAGCCCTCAAGCAAGAGACAGCCCAACCTTCTCTAAGGCAGGCAACTGAGGCAGACACACTTGATGTGGACATTGGTCCGGAGGCCATCCACCAGCAGCAGGGTGACCTCAGGGACCTGTTTTACCTTTCAGAGACCATGTCCCTTTGTAGCGGGTGAAATGTCATGGGCTCTAACACTGGATTATGATGACTGTCCAAAGCCATCAATACATTAAAAGCCATCAAATCCAACACTTAAATAGGCAGAGCTTAGATCTATAAACATTACCTCCATAAAACTGAGGCATGTTACAAAAAAAATGAGCAGGAAAGCAGTGTGCCCGTGTAAAGAGTTCCCAGTGTGCCAGCACCGGAGTCACACTTGAAACTCCTGCAGCCACAGCAAACTGCCTCCTGGGGCACCCTGACCTCACCACTGCAGAGGCACTGTTGTGCTTATGTTTGGGTTTTTGTTTTGCTTTGTCTTTGACTTGTAAGCCCATACTAAACTAAAATTTACAATCCTTCTGCCTCAAGTACTGGGACTTGGGCTTTGTCTTTAGAACAAGGACATGCTACAACATATTAAAATCTTTCTTTTTAAAAATGTGCTGCATTAGGATGTCAGGTCCTTTGGAACAGATGTATAGACAGTTGTGAGCTACCATGAGGGTGTTAGGAATTGAACCTGGGTCCTCTGGAAGAGCACCCAGTGTTCTTGACATTGAGCCCCCTATTAAAATCTTTCTAAAGCTTCAACAACCCCCCTTTTAGACAACTTAAATGAAATCCAATATTAAGAACCCCAATATGCAAGGCAGAGTTAAGCTAGAAGCACAGGGGCTGAGATATTGGGGAGACCCTCCAGGATATCCCTCCCTCACTCTAACAAGGTCAATCATGGGATAAGGCCTGGACCCCAGAAGCTAGCTGAGGCCAGCAGGTCAGGTGCCTTAAGGCTCTCCCCGGCTGGCACTGTCTCTGCCCGCTCTTCTATGCAGACTGCCCAGCCAGACCACCAGGTGACTGGGACATCTGAGACACATGAACACTCCTAACTTCTGCTCTGAGGTACGAAGTTTTAGGAAACCCTTCTGTCTGCGCCCAGCTCCCACACAGGCTACCCCAAGGACAGTGGCTCAACACTTGCCTGATGAGGACCCAATTCACGCATGCACACATGAGAGCCAGGCAGTGGTGGCGCACGCCTTTCATCCCAGCACTCGGGAGGCAGAGGCAGGTAGATCTCTGTGAGTCTACAGAGTGAGTTCCAGGACAGCCTCCAAAGCTACAGAGAAACCCTGTCTTGAAAAAAAGAAAGAAAGAAATCCAGACTAAAGCTATTCCATTATTGGCTGACAAAAACAATTCGTTACATGGGAGCACAACAGATTTCAATAAAACTGTAATTCAAAGATGAAAAAAAAAACTAGATGTGTTATCTCATAAGGAATATGTCCAGGTTTTTTTTCAATGCCTGATTCACTAGAAGGGACTGGAATTTCCCATCCCATACTGGGTTCACTCTATCACAGTGAAGGGGGGAGGGAGGGAGGGCGACTCAGACCCACACAGAGTGTTTGACTTCTATTATTGTCAGGGAAATGGCACACATCACATAGTGGCCACATGCAGGCCAAAGGAGATCTTTCAGAGGTCAGTCCTCTCCTTCCACCATGGGAATCCCAGAGATCAAACTCAAGTCATCAAGCTTGGGGACAAGTACCTTCATGTACAGAGTCATTTTGCCAGTATTTTTCTGATAGGATTGCATATAGTCCAGGCTGGTCCTGAACTCCTGATTTCCTGCCTCCACCTCCCAAGTGCTGGGATTATGGGTGTGCACCACCACACCTGGCTAAGGGAGGAGTATTTATTAAAGATTTTCAAATCACATGGATATTCCTTGATATGACATCAAAATTTGCCATGCGGTGGTTTCTAGGGTCACTGCAATATGGAATCTGCAACCTTGCACCCAGTGGAAGATTGAGGATGGTTCTACAGCAGCTCCTTCAGTGTGTAGCTCTTCTAAATGCTGACAAACTTCACTAATATTAACGACTCATCTATTCAATTCCCACTGGTCTGACCCCAAGAGTCTTTTTCATAACAACAGATATGTTTTCCAAAATTCTAACTTTTACTTGAAGGTTTGGATTTCACCATTGGTAATAGCCATTGCTGGGTGTTTTTCTTGAAATGACAGACTTGATCCATTCAGTTTTTTGCAAAAACGTCTACTCAACACTCACTCTGAATGACTATATTTGTTGGCCATTTTCTCAAGTGAAAATATTGGTCCATGAAAGAAGTGGCTAGTTCAGCTTGTAACTCGAACGGATGCCCAGGAGGTTGGGCTTCTGCCCCCACTACAGTGGACAGCAGAAGTGCTTTGCATATTCTTCTCGTTTTATTTTAGAAAATATTTTAAAAGACAAGCATCCATTCCAGGGCCCAGGCTTTGTGAAATCAGTACTGCTTCATCAAAGACCTTTTGTGATTGTTTGTTTAGCATGTTGTGGGGAGAATACAATGACCAGGACGGTTTGGTGCAGCCTTGACTCACAAAGCACCTATTCCACCACCACCTTAGCATCAAGGCTGTCTGTCAAATCTGTCCAGCGCTGAGCACTTCAATGCTGTTACTGAAACTGGCCTCCCCTTAAGGAACCCTCTGAAAAACTTTTGGGAACTCCCCCAGGGAGTGTACTTTGGGAGCTGCTATCATGAGGAGTGGGCAGCCCCTGTGTTCTTAGCTGTATTCTCTAAGGGGGCTTCTGAGGCTACAAGAGTTTAACTTAGCCAGGCGGTGGTGGATCTTTAGAATGTCCAGCTGTGGCACAGCTGGGGAGGGGCAAGCATCTCCTCTCCCTCTTTCCCACCCCCCCCCACACACACATCCTGAGGAGCCTGGAAGCTCACACCTATTTCAGGGAAATCCTAGGGACATCTCCCAGCCTGGCTCCTCCCCCTGGACATTGCCACTTCTCCACCAGCAGAAGACTAGGTGGGCTGGGAACCAGATATCCCAACAGTCTCAGAACTCCAGGGCAAGGTCAGTCCTCCTCCAGTCTCTGCCTCCCACCACAGCCAGAACAGTTCCCAGCATCAAAGCCCTAATCCAATTTCGCGGCTGTGTTCCCCCTTGCCTCCTGCAATGCCAGGATTGATTTGGAACCAGGGCGGCCCTTATTAAAGTGATATCTTTCCTCCTCACGGGAGACTAAGGCTGGGAGAGGGAGCCCTCCCCCACCAATTAACTCAGCTCACACGATCCCCAGCCCCGGCTCTTGAGGGCTACCTCTAACTTCTCTGGGTTCCAGTGGTGAGGCCAGATTTCAGTCCTGATAGCTTTCCATGCAGCTTCCTCTATGCCTGAGCTGTGCCTGACTGAATGGTGGGTGGCTCTCTCCTCCTTCAGGTCTCCATCTTCTAGGTCCCTCACTGGGGTCTTTGACTATTCTGTGTGGCACAAAGGGATCCAGGGTTGACTTGTGAACATGGGAAGACAGGCCAGAAGAAGATGAAGGACATATTTTAAAATGTGTTTTCCTCAAAAGACACACAGGAGACATGTGTGTGGGCTTCTGAACCCGGAGCACCCTTGTCCAGTCCCCTCTTCAGGGGCCCTGCGGCTGCCTCTGAAGTTCCTCTCCGCTCCAAGAAGCTATGATGTGGCCGGAGCTTCCTTTTCATAAATGCACGCAAACTTCCCCACTTACTTTTCAAAGCTGAACACAGACCCCCAACACATCCAGACCAGAATCCGTGTGATATGGAAAATCTATTGTTCTTAAACTTCCCTGTCCTTAGGGAGTGGGCATTGTCTGGAGGACCCAGATAACATGAACAACAAAATAATCCCAACCAAACAAATAGCACATGTCCGAGGCCAAGGTCTTTGTCTAAGCACCACACTTGTATATAAAGATGCCACACTGTATGTACCCCATAAATATGCACAACTACTCTGTCAATTAAAAATAGACTTTTTTTGTAGGTAGAGTCTCACTATGTAGCCCTGGCTGGGATGCACTATGTAGATCAGGCTGGTTTCAAATGCACAGAGATCCACATGCCTCTGCCTCCTAAGTGCTGAGACTGAAGAAGTGGAACACCTAGCAAAAATATAAGTATTTTATGAAGAGCCCAGTGACGTCTCACATCTGTAATCCTAGCACTGAAGAGTGCCCAGGTTAAGACCAGTTAGGGCTACACAGTAATACCCTACCAACACACACACACACACACACACACACACACACAGGCCCAAGGGGAGCCCCAGTGATTCTGCCTCGGCTAATTACTATGCAGCACGCTGAAGGCCTCCTTGCCCCATCTCTGCATCACCACCAAATCACCCCCTTTGTTACGCCAAGTACGAGAGTATGGAAAGGGTTAAGTCCCTCCCAGGCCCACCCCACCCTGGAGTAAAGCCCCATCACACTGCTTTCTTCATTTCTATTTCCTATCTCCCCAGTGCTATGCTCAGTCACAACCACCTGCACTCACTATTAAGAGGCAGGGAGTGGTAATGGGAAAATTCCACCTCTAATTGCAGTGTTCCCTAATTGCTGCTCCAGAGCTACCACATCAACCCAATTACAGGCTGCCCAGACAGGGTTCTCCATGGCCGAGGACTCCCTGCCCAGATCAGGGGCGCCTGCACTTGCAAATGCAAAAGGGAGCCTTCCTTATTCCAAGGGGCCCAGACTGCCTGCCCAGTGCTGAGCGCTTGGGCCCATCAGTTGTGGCTGGGAGCAGAGAGGAAGGAACAGGCTCCAAGGACCCAGGAACCTGGTGCTGGCAGGCTGCCACCCCGGGCTCTGGAAGCACAGCCACCCTACATGGGCTATCGTGAATGCTCCTCTTGGGGGCTATGGGTCCCCCAGGAGTTCTGGAATCTTTCCAACTTGGTGTCTTTCAGAGAGTGGCTTAGACCCTCCAAATGGAAAATAAAGGAGAAAGAGCCCTGCTTCTTAAGTGTGAAATGGGGCCAATGACAGCTGCTCCAAGATGGAGGGGCAAGAGTCCCACGAGCCCTTTCTGAACTGCTATATTGCAGAGGGCAGGAGACAGGTGGGGCTGGGCTCTGCTGCCACCCATGACCCATCCAGGCTCTGCCTTCTCTTATAACTACTATCTGTACAGCTGCAATCTTGAGGCCCCAGATAAAATGACCAAGAAAGATCTGAAGGCTACTTGGAAAGCACATGCTGGGTGGTTCAGTGGCCATCACAATGGACCTGCAACTCACACCCTGCTTTCCTAAGTGGCAAGGTCTGAAGGAAGGTCATCCATGATCCAGGACTTCATCAGGGAGGAAGCTTTCACAACAGCTCCTGCTCACCATGCATCTGGAGAGCCCTTCTTGGAGTTTGCTCTTGGAGCTAGTGGCTGAAGCCTCCCCACAGTCCAGATTCAGAGACTGCTCCAGTCTCTCAGGGCTGGGATACAAAGTCACCCACCACCCCAGTGACCTCTTCCAACTGCCTGTCCCAGAGATGGAAATGAAGGGCGGCTGGGACTGGTCCTTCCCAGAAGTTAAGCTCGTTGGGCATCATGCAAAACGGCCTGAGAGCTGGAGAATGAGGAACTGGAAAGAGCGCTGACTCTGTGGACCAGGACGGGACTGATGTGGCTAAAAAGTACTCACACAGCTCCCACCCTGGGCTGCCATCACTTGCTCCTCCCTGTGAACACCCGGTGTTGGGGACAGAGTTTAGCTCCATTCTACACACGGGATGATAGAGAAGAAAAGTCTGACTAACAATTTGTCCAAAGTCAGAGCACGTGCAGAGCTGGATGGCACCCAGGCAAGCTCCCTATAGTCACTGCCTCTTAGGGCATTGTGTGACATTTCTCCACATAAACTGCGCCATTTACTACAGGCTTCCTGGACACTGAGAGAGTTCAGGGCTAAATCTCCATTTCCTGGCCTGGCTTCTGGCAGAGCAGATGGTGAATCACCAACCAGTTGTATGTGCGGATGCTTGCACTGGGCAAGTCAGACTGTATCAGTGCAGGGAGGCATGGACTACTGTGTAGACAGTGTCAATGGTCACTGTTCATAGGCTCCCACGAACGGCATTCGTCACAGGTGTGTTGAGTTATCTGGATAGCTATGTCTTCAGCTGTATAGCAGTCAGTGATCAGAGGGTGGGAGCCAGGTAAGCTCATTTCCATCTCAATACCTGTCACCTCGCATGGCACACAACAGACTGTCAAAAAGCAATAGTTAGCCAGGCCATGGAGGGGCAAGCCTTTAATCCCAGCACTCAGGAGGCAGAAGTCTGGCAAATCTCTAAGTTAAGGGCCAGCCTGGTCCACAGAGTAAGTTCCAGGACAGTCAGTGCTACACAGAGAAACCTTGCCAAAACAAAAACCCACCAAGGCAAAATAACAACAACAAAACAGTAATTGTCAAGTGGTGGCGCACACCTGTAATTCCAGCTGGGAGGCAGAGGCAAGACCACCAGGAATTGGAGACCAGCCTGAGCTCTATAGTGAGTTCAAGGCCAGCCTGGACTACATAGGAAAATCCTGTCTCAAACAGCAACGACAAAGCCACAGGCAATATTGAACAATTGTGGGAACTGATAATCAAAGTAGCTAAGGCCCATTGGAATGCAAAATCCAGAAGAGAAGGGATTGGGGCTGAGAATCCAGTGCTCAGTTGGTAGTGTTTGCCTATCATGTAAAAAAGCCCCAGATTCCATCCTAGCAATGTATAAACCAGGCGTTGTAGCAATTCTTACACCCTAGCACTTAAAAGGTCAAAAGTAAAAAGCAGAAGGATTGACCAAGACCATTCACAGCTAAATGGAACCTTGAATCAAAAAAGAAAAAGAAAGAAAAAAATAAAAAAAAAGGACTCGTAGGACGTTGTCTGTTGTGTTCATGGCCACATCCATACACAGTGCCTAGAACAATGGCACCAGGATGTACATGCCAATAAAATACTTGTCTCATACATGAATACAGCCACATCCTTCGCAGTTAGTGCATTAGCTGTAACCAAACACCTGGAAAAAGCAACTAACACAAGGATAGCGCTTGTTGCTGTTGTTTGGAGGTTGGTTGGTTGGTTGGTTGGCTGGTTGGTTGGTTGGCTGGCTGGCTGGCTGGCTGGCTGGCTGGCTGGCTGGCTGGCTGGCTGGCTGGCTGGCTGGCTGGCTGGCTGACTGGTTTTTTTGCTCTGGGTTCAGGGGTAGAGTCTATCGTGATGAGGAAGGCGTGGGGACAGGGGTAACTTGTAGCTGTAGCCATGAGAACACACACGGGTAGTTGAGGGAGTATAGAGCAGGGGGAATGTGGTGCTTGGTTGGTCTTTTACTTCCATCCAGGACCCCAGCCCATAGGATGGAATCCCTCATATCCAAGGTAGGTCCGTCCCCTTCAGTTAATCTATAGAAAAGCTCTCTCTCACAGATAACACTCAAAGGTGTATCTCATTGATGTCCTAGGTGTTTCTTAATGCAGTCCAGCTGACCATCAAGCCCAGCCATTACATTGGCTCTGGAGATTAGACCCCAAGTCTACATGACTTTCTAATTGCTTTGCATTGGACTTCCTGCTCTAACCACCAGCTGTACCCAAGCCCTCTGTTGCTTTCTCTGGTTGATCACTCCGGTCCCTAAACAGAACCCTTCCACCCTAGACAGACGTCTGTAATAGCTAGTTCAAGACAAGCAAATTTAGCTTTAGCTAGAGCTTGTCTAAGAACAGAAAAGTCTACCTAGCAAATCCCAAAGCTAAAGGAAGCAGTATTCTCCTCAACTTGGCCTCTGTCATCCTGCCTCAGCCCCAGGCATCCCCTCATTGTCTTCCTGTATGCCTGCTTCATACACTCACTGCCCCTCTAGGCCACCTCCCCTGAGAGGGCTGCACAGGCTCAACATAAGGGAAGAGAGGGTTCTGTCAGGATAGGACAAAGATAGAGCAGAAGCCACTAAAGGTCAAAGGTACCCAGATCCAGGAGGCAGGGAAGAGACTTCTCCAGCCATCCTACTCTGCGGTATTAGGGACAGCCTTGTAGCATCTACCCGGGAACAGTTAAAATGAGCTGCAGCTGCAGTGTAGTCAGGAGAGCCTGAGCAGGTCTGGAAAGGTGTTCCCTGATCAGGATAATGCTTCTCACAGGTGAGACCAGTAGTAAGCTCCGGTGGCAACCTACAGATGCCAACGCCTTTCTCTTCCCCTGGTCTGGTGTGGACGCCAGGCCCCAAAATGGAAAGAACTGTGTTTGCATGCCCTCCTGCCTCCAAAAGCATCCCAAGCTGTCTGGGGAAAGCTGACTCACAAGTAGGGGACTGGTCCCTGTTCCACCAGAGGGTAACTGGACACCTCTGCCCCCTCCCTCCACAGTTCCCAGGCTCCCGTGCCTCCACAGGCCAGATGCAGAGGGTAAAGGGTGAAGATAAGCCCGTGAGATCCTAGGAAGCAGCCCCGATCCGAAGGGAGTCCTAGAAATGAGACCAAGCGTGTGTCGCCGAGCAGAACAAGGCTCCAGCAGGGGAGGAGAGCCCAGTTCTGAGGGCACTGGCCATTCTCCAGGAGCACAGAAAGAATGATGAGGCCGGATGCCCCGGATGTGTGCCTGGTGTAGACCCCCGACGCTGGCTCACCTCTGGAGCCCTGACACAAACTGAAGCTTGCAGCGTCTGCCAGGCCTGTCCCAGCACATCACATCTGCCCTGCCCCTGCCCCTCTGGCTCGGGCTGAGGGTCGTCAGACATGTCCATTTCTTCATTTTTGAAATAGCCCAAAGGCTCGGTGTAAGCTGGGGATGGGAGGCAGCCGGAAGGACTCGGGTGTCCTGCTCCTCCTGGACACCCGAGTGATGAAGTGCCAGGTTCCTAAGAGCTAGAGATTGGACTGAGGACAATCTATTACATTCACGACACCACCTCCCGCCCACAGCAGAGGATGAAGAGCGTCTACCTCAGTTTTCTTTCAGGTGCCCCCTGAAAACCTAAGGGTTTTTTTCCCTCGCGTCCACCCCATTTCCACCCCGTCCCTCCCTCTGCCCTCTCCACACTGCTGTGGCCCTGCTGGGCAAGCGCCTCCTCTGTCCTTGCTCTGGTTTCTTCCGCAGCCTGCCAAGGAACACCACCTCCGCCAGCACCTCAGGAGTGGGGATGTGCAAAGGGGGACCCCGTGCCGCTAGAGGCACCTGTGGAATGTGGGGAGGCAGGAAGAAACAGGGGGCCAGGGTTAATGGGATGCGATGGGGAAAACATGCGGCCTCTAAGTTAGAATAGAAAATTCGTGATGGTGGGAGGGGCGAGTAAGAAACGCAAATGGAAGAGTCCAGAAGGGAGAATGGGATTGTTTGGCCCTGAGGACCAGGGCTAGAGCAGCGACAAACCGTCCTAGGTATTGCTGAGTCATGAGATTTGAAGGGACATCTTCACAACCCCCCACGCCCCCACACCCCCGTCGCGTCCCAGACTGCTTCCCTCGACCCCTCACTTCCAGAATTCTAGTCTGATCCCCCCAGCCTCACACGGACGACCTTCCTCTCTCCTCCCACGACGGCGGTGCCGCAGAGCCCCGAAGCTTGACCCGGGCAAAAGAGGCAGGCTGGAGATGGCGCAAACGGGGGGGGATGGGCGAGATGCAAGAGGGGGCGTCCAGGGACAAGAAACGCCGGGGAGCAGAGCGGGAGGGCCCAAGGGACCCTCGGCCCTTCTATCCTGCAGCTCCCCGCGCAAACCCACAGAGGATCCTGCTCCTCGCTCCTGGCTATGGCTCCCCCAAACCCGTGGCGCTGCAAACTCCCGCAAAGGACGGTGCGGGAGACCGGTCTCTTGGCCCCAAACTTCCGCAACCCCACCCACCCCCAGGAGCCAGATGCCTTCTGCCCCAGGACTCAGAAGCCGGGATGGAGAAACTTTGGAGGGGATAGGGACTCACCCGAGGGCGACCCCGACGCGGCAGGAGAGATTCGCGGTCCTCGACGGGAGGCGGAAATCGGCTGCAGGGATGCGGCGCTGGCGACCGTCCAGCGGCGGCGTTCGTTCCCCGGGGTGCGGAGTCCCCGCTCCGCCCCGGGCCCAACTCCCTCCGAAGTGCCTTTGCGGCAAGACTTGCTGAGCTTAGCAGTCTGCGCCCGGGCAGAGGGAGGGGCTGATCGATGGGCGAGCGCGAGCTCGGCGAGCGCTGCAGTGAGGGGAGGAGACCCGGCGGGCGGCGCGGGAGGGCGGGCACGCGCCGGGAGGTGCGGGGCGGGCCTGCCTGCGGGACTGTCCTCGGTGCGCAGCACGCTGGGCGCTGCGCCCCCGCCTCGCCTCGCCTCGCCTCCCGTCAAGGTCAGGGAGGCAGCGCCCGGGACAGGAAGAGCTAGGCAGGCAAAAGGACCCGGTCCCCTCTACCCCAGGTGGCTTGGCTCCCTAGAGCCTGCTTCCTCCGGACCTCCACAACCGCTCACTGCAGCCAGAGGCTAAGTAGTTGGGCTCAAGAGCACCCATAGCCATTTTGGGATCCCTGGATCCCGTTTGGATTCCTGGACCGCGTTTATTCTCCCTTGCCAGCGTAGGAAGGCCACCCCCACCTATTGCGATCCCTGGGCATGGTGGAGCTTCTGAGCGCAAAAGATAAATGAAGAGGAGAGTCCCTGGAAGAGGGAGGCCCGGTGGGCGCTGTGAAAATAGGGTGTGCGGGGCTGAAATGTACCTCACGAGGAGAGAGACTGAGCTGGGAGGAGACTGGGAGACGGCCAAAGGAGGGATTTTTCATGTATTTGTCTTCTAAGTCTAAGATGTTGCTGGGAAGGTGGAGATTGCCGTCTGGTTGCTGATGGAGAAACAGCCCCCAGGCCCTGAGCCAAAAGCAGCTCCCTGTGCTGTAGAACCTGGGGAGCCCAGACTGCAGCACCATAACCTACCCAGAGATGCCGGCCTGCCAGCGCACCGGGGAAAGTCTTAGCGGCACAGTCGACTTCAAATATTTTTAAATTTTCATTTGTCGTTTATTTACTCTCTCCCTCTCCCCCCACCCCCCCCCACACTGAAGTCAGAGAACAACCCCGTCAGGTTTGGCAGCAAGTGCCTGTACCCACGGAACCATCTTGCAAGCCCCCACTTTAACTTTTGGAGTGGACTTTTATAATAGGACAGTAGCACCCTGCCTTTCTCTTGGGTATCAAACGGTAGGCTGGAGGTCCTCAACACACATTTGCTCTTTGAGAAATGAGAGATGAATGAAAAATGAGGTGGGGGTTCAGGGTTGACAACGAGAAGAGGCAGGGGTGGGGGGAGACTTTCAGATCACATTCCCAATAATGTCAGAATTCTAAGACCACCCCAAGTCAGCTTGCTTCAGCGGAGGGAGCAAGTGACAGCCCCTCCGTGACTGTCAAGCAATGGACCGTTCTTAAGGCCACTCTACAGCCTTCACAGAACAATCCGAGGAAAGATGCAGGGGTTAGTGAGGAAACAGGTGTGGTCATACCACCCTCCACCCAGCCTCCCTCCCTCCAATGTGCTTCAGAACTTGTTGCTGCACCGTAGGGGCAAGCTCCCCTCACTCCTCATCCCCAGCCTGACAATGTGTTATCTACAGGATTCCTGCTAGAAACGCTGCAGCGCTCAACCTCAACTCTTTGGGGCGGGCAACACACACCCAATCGAAGCCCTTGCCAGCCTGGCTCCTCAACTCCTCCCAAGCAACCCTGGGAACTTATGGTTAGGAGAAGCTGCCTGTTTTCCAAAACTATTGGAGTCAGTACTTCAATTAGTTTGGTTAAGTGGAAAGTGTGGTGTCCCTGGTTACAGCGTTAATGTTCTTTTAATTCATCAGGATCAGATGTTATAAACCTAATCAGTGGGGATTTCTCTTGCCTATTCTCCTTGACTTCAGGACTGGAAGAGAAAAGAATTTAAAAGGCAATGTGCTCCCTCCACACCCAGCATATTACTAGATACTTCACTTAAAACTGTTCACATTAAAAAGGTGAGCCCTGGGTACTATGACACCACCATGGTGGAAATGCATTCCCATCCAAGAGCTATGAGGCAAACCCCTGCCTCCATATAAGATCATTCTGAACTGAGGGCATGGGAGAGGAGGTCTAACACAGAGTAGAGGCAGCTCTGCCTCCCCTGGCTACATTGCTTCTTGGCCTTCTCCCACTGCTTCCCTGAGGTCTCCGGTTCTGGTTTTGCCTAAGTAGGGGAGAGAAGTCAGCAGGGAACTTCAGCATCACACACACACACACACACACACACACACACACGCACGCACGCACGCACGCACGCACGCACGCACGCACGCACGCACGCACACACACACACACACACACACACACACACACGCACACAGAGGAGCCTACACTCCTCCCCTACCCCCACGTGCTGCTGGAATCCTGCGTGTTGGTTTTTCCTGCTTCCACTCACACCCTGCAACACTTGGCTTGCTTCCTCCTCTCTTCCAGTAAGGTCTTCGACCTCACACAACGTTTCAAAGACTTGCTGTTACCTATTGCAGCAAACAACAAAAGCATGCCCTCACCTCCACAGGCAGGGCCAGCTCACAGCCCACTCAGGGATACAACAACTAAGCCCGGAAACAGAAGTCCTCATCCTCCCATCCCCCCACACACCTTACCCTTCTGGAGTGGGTTGCATTGCTCTTGACAACCGAACAAACCCCAGGCTGGAGGACTCTGAAGTACCTGCTTGACCAGTGTAATTGAGTCGATGGGCTTCTCAAACTCACATTCGATCCCGGTCACCACTGCTCTTGGTTTGCTTATCTTCCGAGTCTGTAGACATGCCAAACTTAAGTGTATTTTAAATTGTATTTTATTTAAGTTAGTGTGTTTATATTAGCCTATTTAATTTTTAGATCACCCATAAAGATGTTTTAAATATAGACGACATTAACTCATCAAATGGAAAAGGATAAAACACAAATTAAAATAAAGTGAGACATCATGTAATCCATATATTATTTTAGATTTTAACTAAAAATAAAAATCTTGTCCTGGTGTAGTGGCTAATGATTTAATCCCAGCACCCAGGAGGTGGAAGCAGAGACAGGCGGATCCCTGTGCAGCTAGCCTGATCTGCATAGAGTTCCAGGTGAACCAGTACACAGAGAGACCATGTCTCAATCAATCAACCAGCTGATAAGTCCTGACCTAACGAGTGGTAAAGGGGAAGTCTCCCAGGTGGACTGTAATTATCTACTCATTGTGTAACAAGTCAATACAACATGACCACTGTGACTGGCAAGGCGACCACCCAGTAGAGGTGATTAATCCACTGCTCTTGCAGGGGGCGTGGTTTGGTTCCCAGTGTCCCAAAGGTGGCTCACAACCATCCATAAACCAAGTTCCAGGGGATCCAATGCCCTCTTCTGGCTTCCATGGGCATCAGGCACACAGGTAGTGCAGACATATATGCAGACAAAACACTCGTACACATAAAATAATGAATCTTACTAAAATGACTATCAAGTTAGGATAAAACTCTTGATTATGGCAGATTGGAGAGGGTGGAGGAGTCCTGTGTAACTTTGTGGTCCTAGGAAGGAAACTTCTTCATGTTTTCATAACTGTATCTAGCTTATGGAAGAAACTCAGTAAGTTACAAATAATGACCACAGGCTTATCGGAGCTCAGGGGCTGGAGAAGATTGTAAGGACTTTGTCACAGGCTCCTCTCACCTAATTTGTCTGAAAGATCAAATGAATTTCCCTTCTCAGATTCAAAACAAGGAGCACCCTAAGACACATAAGCAGATTACTACTCCTTGGTGTAGCACCAGGCTGTATGCCTCAGGCAGTGGGATGAGCCTTGGCTTTCACCCCGCTGAACAGGCAGGAGAGGGCTCTGAATTATTCTGCCCACCCTCTGTACTGAACACTCCTGGTGAGCCTGCTAACACAGAGAGACGCTTCATGAAGGGAGTTGTAAGCCTTCTGGAATGTGAAGAGAAAATGGCTGGCTGAGAATTAGCAACCATACAAAGCTTTGCAGCACAAGGCATCTTTCCTCTTGAGAGGGCACCCATGGGCTTTGAAGTTCACTGCCACGACAAGATGAAGAGCAAATCAGCTGAAGCTCTTTGAGGATAATTGACCCTGGCCCTTTAATATCCCAATGCCCATGAAACCTTGCCTAAATCGGGGTTGTATCACTAAACTGCCTTTGGGGTGGACCCTGGCTATGGAAGATAAGCACCAGAAACCTCAGCAGAGGACAGTGGGGAAGAAGCTGCAGGGCTGGCATCTGCCAGGTCCACCTACTACCCTTCTCTGCATGTCCAGTAAAGGTGGAGCAGATCTCTTGAGTTCCAGATTGTTCCATGTATGTACACATCACCTGTCCCCTACACATTTCATTGCCCACTTCTGGCCCTTGGGAGCCTGGCTAGGGACCAGCAATGAGGAGAGGACACTGACATACCTCAAGTTCACAGCTGCCTTGTGGCAGAGTGAGATATATGTACCAACAGGGAAGTAAAGGTGTTGTCGGATCCCCAGTGAGAGCCACCACTTCAGGGGGAGCAGAGAATGACTGTGACCTCCCCTACGGAAGACTCTTCACCTGCCTCTGTAGGAAGGGTGTCCCCCAGGGGTGCAGAGAACAGACACTGATGGGACAGAGTATGCAGTCTGCTCACCGAAGAGCTCGACAGAGAAACAGGACAGCGGCGTGACCCAGGAAAAGCTTGTTTCCTTGATGATTGAATGAAGACTTTCACCACCTTAAGAGATGGATCTGACTGAATAGTTTGTGGGGCTGGAGAGATGCTCAGCAGTTAAGAGCATGGACTACTCTTCAAAAGACTGGTTCAGAACCAGCTCCATGATGTCTTCTAACTGTAACTCAGTTACAGAGGATCTGATGCCCTCTTCTGGCCCCCACAGGAACTGCATACACATGGTGCCCAGACATACATACAAGCAAAACACCCATATACATTAAATCTAGAAAAATATGAAGTAGCTAACAGGTGGCTACTATTACTATGCTCAGAAAAGAGAAAATGGCTTTGTGAGGCCATGGTGTAGGGTGGTCTTGGGGCCCCTGAAAGGTTACAGAAACTAGGGCAAAGCCATGTAGATTCCACAGACCAGCTCTTCGGTTTTTCTTGGGAAGGCAACTGAATCAGTCACTAAAAGATGAAGTTCAGGAAAACTCCTCTGGAGTTAGACTGAAGGGTCTGGAAGATCTTGGGGGAGGAGATGTACCCCAGTGGTGCAGCACTTCTCTAGTAAGAACGAAGCCCTGGGTTTGACACTCACCCCAACATTGAGAAATTAAAAGCCAGGAATGGCTTTTACCTGTAATCCCAGCTCTCAATACATTAAGGTGTTTCTTTAAATTCAAGGCTAGCCTGAGCTACATAGTAAGCTCCATACCAGCCTGGGATACAGAGTGAAACCCTGTCTCTAAAAAACCACTAAATCACTGGGCAGTGGTGGCACACGCCTTTAATCTCAGCACTTTGGGGACAGGGGCAGGCAGATCTCTGTAGTTCAAGGCCTACAAGGCAAGTTCCAGGACAGCCAGGACTGTCCCACAGAGAGACCCTGTCTTGAAAAGCCAATAAAACAAAGCAGACCACTAAATCAAAATGCCCATGGGGCAGGGATGTGTGACTGCCTGAGTTTGAATCTCAGCTCACTGTGAGTCAAGCAGCACGGGGACCGGCAGAGCACGGATACTTAGGAATTGCTCTGTACGTGTTGAGCAACATGATAACTACTTCCTGTCTAGCACCAGTACACCAAGTCTTATTCCTCTTAAAAAACTTGAATGTTGCTCTCTTTCTGCAATTTCTCTGAGAAGGCAAACCTCTTTCTCTCTCTCTCTCTCTCTCTCTCTCTCTCTCTCTCTCTCTCTCTCTCTCTCTCTCTCTCCCTCCCTCCCTCCCTCCCTCCCTCCCTCTCTCTCTCTCTCTCTCTCCCTCCCTCTCTCTCTCCTCTCCTCTCCCCCTCCTCCACTCCCCTCCCTTCCCCAATATAAAACTTGTTTCCAATGTTAAAAACTAAAGTTGAGTGTCTCTCTCAAGGAAAGTCAGTGTGTCTGGAAGTCTAAGGACTGCTGGCAGTGGGTATACGTGTGTGGGAGGAGGTAGAGATGGAGAGGCTAGAACAGACATCCTGAGCTAGATCCCTGCTCCTTCCATTGGCCAGGTTGTTGTATTTTATGGCTAAGATCCACCAGCAATGCGGCCTCCAAGGTCTCTTACCTAAGTCTAGAGCATTGATGAGGTGCTTGTGCCCCAGCAAGATTCTGCCACAAGAGCAGCCTTTGGAAGTCGACCTGCCTGGTACTAGGGTTCCCTTTTCCCAGGCAGACTAGTCACCTTGAGATTTTCCACTTTTGCTTAGGTTGTTTCATCATTTAAAGGGCTTGTTTTCTTAGATTGAGTTGTTTTTGTTTTTGTTTTTGCCAAAAACTCAATAGATATGTCTGGCTCAACCCCAGCTGAGGGGACTTTGTTCCCAGTGGCAGAGGTGTCTGGGAATGCCAGGGAAGGGCTGCCAGCCACCTGCCATTAGCCACAGGGCGGAGTCCTGGCTTATGCATGTGATCCACTTTCTGAAGAAGACACCTGGGCCTGAAGAACATTTCCAACTTGACTGAAATACCCAGTTTAAGAAAAAAGAATGTTCCCCCAAACAAAAGTTTTTATAAGCCTTACCCAGTGAGGGGTGGGAGGGAAAACCACCCCCAGGAAAGTGCCAGGATTTATTATTGCCTTGGAGCCATGTTTCTCAGGCATGTTTCTCAAGGGCAAGCCTCAAGAGTAGCCACCCACCTTCCTGTCTTCTGTAAAGGGTCAGAACCTGGGACAGAATTCTCATTCTGTGTACCAGCTGGGTGGCCTTTCCCCCACTTCTGGTTTGTCTGTATCCCAGACTGGCCTAGAACTCATGATCCACTGTGTCAGCTCCCCTGGTGCTATCTGTTGCCTTAACAATTGCCCAATTCCTTTATATGAAAAATCAAGCCTCGTTGGAAGTTGCTCGGATTACAGGTGATGCAGGCAGGGTAGTCACAACTCTGCCAGCCACACACACTATGTTGTACTAGCTTTTCTCTCTTATCACCACACATGCCATTTCAAACGCTCCTTCCTCAGCTTTCCCAATACACAGCATGTTCCTGCCATTCCCTTACCAGTACTGAGCAGGCTCCTGGAACCGTATCCATGCTCTCCACTCCTGTTATCTGGAGGGTCTCAATATCAAAGATTCTACTGAGCCAGGACCTGGCTCCACTCAGAAAACACCTGTACTGAGACAATTTGTAATCAATGCCTCTGATCTAGATGATGCTTAAGGGAACCACTACAAAATCAACTTGATATAGAGAGAAGCAGGTAAAAACATGTTCTTCCTATGTGTAGCAGAATGCAAGCTCAAAGTTGCAACCTTCCTGCCCCAGCTGGGTTTGGCATGTATCACCGCATGAGCACCCCTGGGGATCTTACACACCAGTCTCAGTGTGTGTGTGGCAGCCCTATCCTCAGCAAGGTCACACAGTTTGGCAGTGACACAGTTCCTGTCAATTCAATTTTTTTTTGCCTTTTCAAAGCATTGGCTTTTTTTCTTCTAAGTTCCATTATGTTCAATATAGCAAGAAATCAAAATGAGCTAGGCATGGTGGCACACAGTTGTAACCCCAGCACTCAGGAAGCAGAGGCAAGCAGATATTTCTAAGTTCAAGGCCAGCTTGGTCTACATAGTGAGTTCCAGAATAGCCAGAACTGCACACAGAGAAATCCCAAAGAAACTGAGATCTATTTGCATAGCCCTTCTGATGGTAAACCTTGAGCTTCTCTGTGTACAGCCTTGAGAATACAGGAGATGCTCAATGTTGGGGCTCATAATAGGGATCACCACCAGCTCACCAGCAGATCTCTACCATTTGGTGGAATACAAGCTTTAGTCTTAATTCTACAATCCAACGTCCTCCCACACAGCAGGTCAAATGAGCTTAAGGAGTTGGAGAGGCGCAACACGTAGAAGACAGATCCTAGTCTAGTTTAGACTAAGACTGGAAAGTGACCCTGCCTTTCCTCCAGCCGGCCCAGTTCCAGTCCTGGGAACTAGGTAAGTAGCCCAGGCTCCATCCTCTGTTGCCATGTGCTACAAGTTTCCTGTGACTCCCACAGGTCTGGAAAGCACCCATCTTTCTCCAACCTCCCATGCTGCCCAGTGGTCTCATTGCATTAGATTACAATTAGAAACAAGGAAGGTGACTGTGACTGCTGTTAGTTCAGACTAAGAAAAGAGCCATTATCTTCCTGAGCAAGAAAAAAACAAACAAAATAAGATGGAAATGACCTTCCTCTTTGGAACACTGGAGCGCTGTCCAAGTATCTGGCAGACTTAGAAGAAACACAGACATGCTCACTTCAAACTCTATAAAGCTCATGGTTAGAGGCATGATTTTGACTTCAAAGTCTCACCCTTGGGCCTGAAGAGAGGGCTCAGTGGTTAAGAGTTCACCCTGCTCCTGATCTCTGTGAGTTCGAGGCCAGCCTGGTCTACAGAGCAAGTTCCAGAATAGCCTCCAAAACAATACAGAGAAGCCCTGTCTTGAAAAACCAAAAAAGAAAAAAAAAAAAAAAAGAAAAACAGAGTTCACTCTGCTCTCCCAGAGGGGCCAGCATTCCCCAGCACCCACATTAGGCAGCTCACAGCTGCCTGGCACTTCAGCTGCAAAGTCGACTCTTTTCTAGGTCCTGAAGGCACCACCCACACGTAGCATACATTCTTTTTCTTTTTTTTCCCCGTTTTACAAGACAGGGTTTCTCTGTATTGTTTTGGAGGCTGTCGGTGCAGCCCGGCCTCGAACTCACAGAGATCCGCCTGCCTCTGCCTCCTGAGTGCTGGGATTAAAGGCGTGTGCCACCACCGCCCGGCGGTAGCATACATTCTTACAGACATCTTTTAAAACTTCCCAGGGCTAGAGGGATCACTCAGTGAGCATGCATTTACTCTTCCAGAGAACAGAGTTGCATTCCCAATGCCCAAGTCAGGTGGCTCATGTCAGCCTGGAACTCCAGCTCCAGAGAGGACTTCTCTGGCACAAACACAAACATACAACACACGATTAAAAATAAGTGTTAAAAAAAATCCCACCCTGGAGCTGGAAAGATGGTTTAAGATTAAGAACACAGAGTGCTTTCCCAGAGGACAGAGGTACAATTCCCAGCACCCACATAGTGGTTCACAACCTGTCTGTAACTCCAGTCTCAAGAGATCCAATACCCTCTCCTGGCCTCCCTCAACAGCAGGCATGCACATGGTGCACAGACATACATGCAGGCAAAGCATCCAGACACATAAAATAAAAATCAACTTTAAAAAATCTCATGCTTACCTTCAGGGACATTCTTCTTTGTATTAGAAGGATTAAATGTGTGTAAATCTACAAGAATCTTGTTTGATAGGACTTGCTACAGAAGTGTTTTGGTTTTTTTTTTTTTTCTAAAGGACCAGAACGATGGCTCAGTGGGTAAAGAGATTTATTGTTGTGCCCAACAACAAAGGTTCCATCCCTGGGACCCACATGGTAGAACTCCAAGTTGTCCTGAGCCCCTCACTCTTGCTCTCACACACAAAAGCAATAAAAACTTAAAATGGCTGAGCGTTGGTGGCGCACGCCTTTAATCCCAGCATTCAGGAGGCAGAGGCAGGCGGATCTCTGTGAGTTCCAGAGACCAGCCTGGTCTACAAGAGCTGGTTCCAGGACAGCCTCCAAAACCACAGAGAAACCCTGTCTCGAAAAACCAAAAAACAAAACAAAACAAAACCTTAAAATGTACAAACAAAACAAACAAAAACTTTAGAATCCTGTGGTTGCTGGGGCTGGAGAGATTAGGGATTAAGTGCACTGGCTGCTCTTCCAAAGGTCTGGAGTTCAATTCCCAGCACCTACATAGCAGCTTATTGTCTAAAACTCTGGCATCTTTGTACAGACACCCATGCAGGCAAAACATCAATTCATAAAAATAAATCTGTAAAAAAAGTGTAGCAGTCACCAGGTGGTAGTAGCACACCCTTTAATCCCAGCACTCAGGAGGCAGAGGCAGACAGATCTCTGTGAGTTCAAGGCCAGCCTGGTCTACAGGGTGAGTTCAAGAACCACCGGGACTACACAGAAAAACCCTGTCTGGAAAAACAAAAAGCAAACAAAAGTGTGGTTGTCATGACACTATGGCAAAGCCAAGCTGGGAGCTGGCTTTAGGCCTCACACAGGTTCTCTACCCCAGTTCAAGTCACACATCATTAACAATGGACATCTACAGGATGTCCAGCAAGGAGGAGGTGATCACTTCTTTAGGACCTAGCCATTCTAGACCCTCAGTTAAGTGCTCACTGTCCTCAAACCTTCTCTAGTTAATACATGGTTCTGGAAGAACAATGAGGTTTCCCATGGGTGCACCTCAGCCTGACCAAATACAGCCACCTAAATGGTGAGAGGAGGAGAATTGGGAGAAGGCAATGGTTTACACTGTTGATCTGACAGGGTGAGAATCACTTGGAGACAAATCTTTGGGCATGGCTGTTAGTGGTCTTTCTAGATTGCCCACTGGGAATCCCGTGCTTCCTGGCTGTAGATGCAATCTGACCAGCTGCCTCAAGCTACTGCTGTGGGGGCTTCCACACCATGGTGGACCCTACTCTCAAACTATGATCCAAAATGAGGCCTTGATTTTCTTGTGCCAGGTATTTTGTTGCAACAAGGCAAGCGACTAATCCAATGCACAGCAGTCTCTCCCTCAGGAAAACCTGGAGCCTTTAAACTGTTGATAATCTTATCCAAGGTTGCCTGAACTCACTAATTTGTTTCCTCCCTTTTGGCCACATAACAGGAAAATCCAAATATCAAAAGGCTCCATAGCACTTGAAGAAACAAAACAGTGCTATCTGGTGGCCAAGGCTGGAGTGGCAGCCAGAGAACAGGCTAAGTCAGTCTGGAAAATAAGCAGCAGAATATGTATCCGAGCACTGCAAACCCCATAATGCTGCCCACCCCCCACTTTCACTTCCTGACACTACTCCACTTGAAGCAATGAAGTCCTACTTGTTTGCTTTTGCTCACTCAGCAGTGGAAAGGTGAGGGATGTAGCAGAGACAGAGAGAGCAAGGAACAAGCAGGGCCTCAAAGCCACCACGGCCTGCTTTTCCATGGCATTCGTGACCAGAAGCCTGGTGAGTACTCATGGCACACAGCACTAAGCGTGTTCTCTTCTCAGTAGAATCTGACCAGAAGGTATTTTGCCCAGTGGGTGGCCATTTCAAGACTACACATGACCACCTCACACCAAGTCCATGCACATAAACAAAGGCTGATTGGTGATGTACGTAGGTTGACTCTAGGGGCTATGTCCACCCTATTCAGAGATGAAGCACTCAATGACTTCATGGACAATATTCTTAAGACTCTGGAACTGCAAGAAATCTTGGTCAAGGAAGTAGTGAGACAGACCAAATGTTCTTAAATCCCATTCCCAAAGTTCACCTCTGCTAGGACTATGTTAGCTCTTTAGTATCCACTCTTGGGGTGGTGTTAAGGTGCTAACTTCCAGTGGGAGGTTAGGCTCATCTTGATGGGGAATTGTCTCCTGAGAGATCAGGATGGATGTCTTGCAAGAACTTTGACTGGAAACACCAGGCAACTCTTAGCCACCTGGGACTACCCTCAACTCCACCTCTGCATTTCCCGGGTAGAACACGCTCATGCTCGCTGCCTAGAGAGCACTTACAGCCTGCCCTGGCAGGCCCTCATCCTTTACAATTTCCAAGTGTAATGAATATACATACATGGTATATGATATAGGTTAAAACAGACCAGCAGCCCAGATCATATGTACAAAGGCTTTCTTTTGGCATGCTCACAGGGGAGCCAGGACAGTGGGAAAGCATTGGCAGGGGCAGGCTGTCGAGCAGCTCAACATCCACCATTTCTAAAAAAGAAGCTCTCCAGGAACTAATAAATAGGTTGGCCTATCTTACATTGGAAGGCAAATGTTTATAACTTACATTTCTGTGTTTGTGTCAAACAAATTACAGCCCTGTGGTCTCTAATCACCTAGATGAAGCAATTGCACTGTCCCATATCTCTACTGCAAGGCAGGTTAGTTATCCCAAAGACTCAAAACATCCCTGGACTCACCAGATCACAGCTCCACCCTCTATCCCAGATCCCAAGTTGGGAGCTGGCTGCCTTGAGATGTCTCACTTAGGCTGTTGACAGCATACACAAACATTCTCATGCAATGCTTAAACATGAATTTTGTTTACATAAGTCTGCAAAGAGTGAAATATACCTTACAAACTGATTATGCCTGGAAAATGGATTTAGAACAGTATTGCTTTATATCATTTTTTGTCTAGAACTTCTTAAGTACCATTTTCTTTACAAGTTACATATGAAGCCTCTCAGACAAAGATGAAAAACTTGAGCCACACGCAAAGGGCTGAGGACAGAAGGCCATCAACTCTGGTGTTCCAGTCACTGTTGAGGAAGGACACTCCAAATGGAGCTCATGACAGTGTCTTCACTACTCTCTTCGGTAGTTCTTCTCCACAAGCAGTATTCCAGATTCACTATTTCTGAAGCATCGTGGCAGGAGGAAACCTTTTCTTTTGACGCCTGTGGAAACCAAACTCAGGGCCTCACTCCTGCTAGGCAAGCATTTTCACCAAGCTCCATCCCCAGCTCAACAGAACATTTTAATGTAGGCTAATGCGTAGCACAGACTAACACATGTTGGTTTGTTACTGGATGACCAGCTCTGGCATAATGCTCAGTGATCATTTAAAATGCCTGCTGTCCAATTTACCTCCTGTTACAAACACATAGGAATCTATTCCAGTCAGGACTGGGCCCAGGGAAACAACCATGGGTGCTAAATACCTCTTCATGCCTGTTCCAAGCTATAAGCAGATCTGATAGGGCTGCCGAATAGCCATTCAGATTTTTGTGGGAAGAGGGAAATGGAGCAATCCACCACAAAGGCCTTAGGGCTGGGGATGGCTCCTGAGGGAAGGTGCTCGTTGTAGAAGCCTGGGAGCTGGACTTGATCCGAGACCCAGGTAAAGGTAGGAGAGAACTGACTGCACAAAAAACGACCCTGGGAGTACAGCCCTGATGAGAGCAGCTCAGTTTCAACCATTGCCCAAGAAACACATTAACACCCAAAAGCCATATCTTATTGTTGTAGCTTTTGGAGGCAGTCTCTCTATGGAACTCAGGATGACCCCAAATTCACAATGCTCCTGAACCAAAATCCTAAGTGCTAGGATTACAAGTGTGTGCTTTTAGTGGTGGGCAAACTAGGTGCATCTTCACCACATCTGCCAAATCAGAAGATATTAATCTCAAAGCTTTTTAAAGGTTAATTTCTTCATTTATTTTGTGTGCACTGCTGTTTTGCCTGCATGTACGTCCAGATCCTTTGGAACTGGAGTTACAGTCAGTTGTCAGCTGCCATGTGGGTGCTGGGAATTGAACCTGGGTCCCCTGGAATAGAAACTAGTGAGTGCTCTTAACCTCTGAGCCATCTCTCCAGCCCTTTTGTTTTGTTTTTAAACAGGGTCTTGCTACTTAATCCAGGCTGGACTTGCATGGAGGCAAAAATCTTTCTGGGATTACACGCATGTGCTACCTATGTGTGTGCCCGCACACAGTGCTGCAGCATCAAGACTAGGGTTTCAAAGATGTTAGGCAAGTACTCTTAACAAATCACAGTCCCAAGCCATCTCATTGTCTTAAGTCTCAGGGATAGATGAAGCAAATTTGTGTTATTATCTACCACTCAAAGTGACACTTCACTCTCTCCACTCCCAGTGAGTTTCTCGAAAGCTAGGACAATCATACTTTCTCCAGCTACTAGCTTTATAGAAAACAAGCTCTTCTACGTAAGAAACCTTCCAGTAACAGTCACTGAAGTGAGGCAGAGTGCTCTCTCCCAGCCTTTGCTACATACAGAGTTCTCCAATCTCATTGTTTGCTTACTAACTGCCCTCCCAGACTCGGGCTCATGTAACTCCACTCTCCTCTCGTCCAAGCCCAGGGACTGTGGGGCCACTAAGATGGAAACTCATGTCAGTGACCATTTTATCTTTTCTCCATATATCCAACTAACGCAACCGTCCTTGTGTTGTGGTGACCCCCAACCATAAAATTATTTTCATTGCTACTTCATAACTAATTTTGGTAGTTATGAATTATAAGTACTTTGAGATAGGTTTGATGAAGGGGTCTCGGTCCATAAGTGGAGAACCACTGCTAAGGTATCAGCAAGCTACAACACTAACACATAATGGAATGTAATTTTTTTTAAATAAAGCTTTAGTTTGTAGTCAGGCACAAAAAAAGATAGCCTAAATTGGAAGCTGAATGTCTCTAACATCCGCGGTGTTTGATGCTGCACAAGGTAGCACAGATAAAACACACTTGAAGAACTTAAGAAATCCTAGGTGTCATTTGATTTTGACTCATAGTATGGTTTTATGCAGCTGACACCTCAGTTAGGGAGGGGATGGTTCAAATCTCCCATCCATGAGCAGCAGCTATGTCAGCAATGCTGCTACTATCAGAGACCGTGCATAGGTACCCATGAAGACAAGCTGCTGGGGGTGCAGATAAAGCTCTCATGGTAGAACGACTGCCTGGCACCACATAAATCAGCCACAGTGGCACACACCTGTAACCCCAGAATTCAGGGGTAGAGGCAGGACACTGTAAGCCAGCCTAGCTCACATGAGACTCAAATGAGCAAACCAAACAAACACCTGTGGAGACCTAGAGGAAAGGAGGGCTCATACTAGATGGGTGAAAGTCCTCAAAAGACTTTATTTTAGCAGCAGTCCTTTATTCTTTGAGCCCTACTTATTTTTGGTAGTGCAGGGTATGGGATCCAGGGCCTTGCTTATGCTAGGCAAGTGCTCTACCACTGAGCTGCACCCCTGGCCTCCACAGTGCCCCCTTCAAAGATTACTCTCAGCCCCAGACAAGAAGAGACATCACAGCAACTGCAGGACACTGCAGACCACTAGGAGTTATTCTTAAACAGATTTAATGATCTGCATTGCATAAAGGGGATAGTACATTTAGATCTTTGCTACATCACAGACTTTTTTTTTGATGTTTTATTAAGGATCTACTAGTTCTACCCACTAGTAGAGGCTGGTAGCTACAGACAGTGAGGAAAACAAGTGTCTGCAACAATTTAGGAAGAGTAAGCAGGAACCTGTTGTTCTGCTTACCAGGAACCCTTCCCCTCTGCAGAACTGAGGGAAACAGCTATGGGCTGCCCATAGCCATAAAGAGGGATGGAATTACAGAGTTGGGAAAGGAATCCCAGGTAGGCAGGTTTGGTAGTCCCAAGTTTCCCTTCAACTGATACAATAAAACCAACCGTCTAAGATGATGAATTCCAGCATCTTAAATCAACCAAATTTCCCTGACAATTCAAATATAATAAAAGCATTTCATAAGGACTTATTTGAAGTCTGAAGTGATATAGGGACCACTCCAACATTCTAAGAGCTTATTTATAAGAGCATGGCTTGAAGAAATGGCTCTGGTCTTTGAAGACAGGGGTTTTTATTAGTGGGGACATGAAGGCAAGGACCCAGCTAAACAATCAGGCTACAAAGACAGAGTCTCCACAAGTTTGAAGACAAACACACTTTTGCTGCAGCCTGCCTGGGGAGAAGCAAAAGCAAGCAAGCCCTCTAGTTCTGTAGGCCCACAAGGTGGAGGGGCAGAAGAAGCTGCAGTCTAGTGTTACAATAGGACCAAGGATTTATTATTCCACAATATAAACTGCAACATTTGATACAACCTTTAAAAAAAGGGGGGGGGGGCAGCAGGGACAAAGCCAAAATACGGGCGTGGGATTACTGACAGTGCAGTCTCTTTCTACATCACTAATTCATCAGTGACACTAGAAACTGGGTACTTGCGGTCTGTACATTAACCAAATGCTAAAGCACCAACACACCGTTTAGAAGCTTGTTTGTTTTAATTCCAGCCACTGAGACCAACATAGAAGTTATTGCTCAGATAAATAAACCTAGCCTACCAGAAAGAAAAAAGTAGAGAAAGAAAGGAACAAAAACCCCAAAGAGAAAAACTTAAAATCCCCCAATGTGGTAACAGAGTAAAGGAGAACAGTTGCTCAGTGAGGGTTACTGGAATTCTGGTGCCCTTTCTGGGACCTGAAACTGAGTTGGACTCTTAAGCCGGTAAATCCCAGGCAGAAGTACAATGTTAATGCTGTACATGAAAAAGGTGCAAACTCCAATACCTTCGAAACTGGTAGAGACCCCTGCAAAAAACAGTCAGCATTTTAAACTTCAACAACCACAAGGAAAAAAAATACAAAAAGTGTCAAAAAATTTTTTAGTTGTTTTTTTTCTTTTTTTCAAAGAGTTCTGGAAAAATGATCCCGCAAGGAATAGAAATAGCACCGTGTACAGGCTGGCTTGACCCCAGTCCTGTAGCTTTGCTGAGATTGAGGAAATCTTCTTTGCTGGAGTCCTGAATTCCATGAAGTAAGTGTGTTTGTTTTTACTTTCGGTTTGGTGTGTCCTTTGCCGTGCAGCGCACACAGATGTAGTCTTCCTTCTCTGCCATCTCTGGAGAGACACCAACACAGACCTGGTGAAACCACTGATTGCAGCTGCCATCACACTGGACCCAGTCCACCTGGTTACAAAGAGCAGGGAGATGGGATGTTCAGAGGAAAAGAATGCCACTCAAAATTGGGCAGGCCAGCCTCAAGACATTCAGGCCATTTGCCACTAACGGCCACTGTCCCAGCACTGGGGCCTCTGGCACAACAGCTAATCACAGGAGTGTAGCTGTCCCACCGCCAAAGCAATCGAGGCAGAGTCATTCTTCAAGTTGTGCCTGCTTTGGGGTAGACAGTGCTGCTCTGTGACCGTAAGCAAAAGGGCACTCCATCAGCATCCCCCCCACCTTCCGGGCGCCAGGACGGTGAAAGCTGGAGGAGCAAGAAAAGGAAAAAGGGAAGAACCAGAGTTTCTTCAAGAAAAGGGAAGAGACCCACGGCCGATGTAAAAGCAGAGTTATCAGTAGGGGAAACTGAACAATCCATTCAGATCAGCCCAAGCAGACAAGCAGAGGAGAAAGCCCCGAGGAGGAGATGAGGTCTAGATTACAGGGTTTCTGAGTTAAGGGAAAGCGTCCTCTATTGCCCACACCTCACTGACCTCATCTCCTTCTGGCTGCAGACAGTTCACAGCTGGACAGACGGCATCTTCATCCTCAGAGTCCTCCTGCTCGGAGTAGGACGTGTCTGAGGGCAGCGAATGTGTTTCAGCATTACGGACTAAGTCATAGCTACGCTCTCTTTCTAATTTGAAATTGTTCATGTCCTTGGGGTGACTCAATTTGATTTTCTTCTTTTGGGGGGTCCGCATTTTTTTAACTCGATCCCACCGTTCACTGGGAAGGCCTTCTCTTTCTGGGCGTCTCTTCAGTTTCCTCTCAAGACTGTTGATTCCATCTCGTTTCCCTCGAAGGCAATCATTCTGGACAGGAGATGACAAATTCAATTTTAGCATTCAGTTTACCCATTACTAAAATTGATACAATATGCGAATGCGAAGCCAAATGATCTCTAAGTATTTATTGAGTCCTAACCACTACCATCTCCCCACTCCTAGTCCTCAAGAACAACCAGCTAATGTCCAGGATCCCTCCTTACTGTTGGTGAACTGAGGGAGCACTGGGAAAGAAAGGGAATTAATGACATGAGTGACCTTCAAGGTGGCCCACTAGCATCAGTAAAGAAAAGATAAACATAGACCCTTCTCACCCAAAGTGAGTGACTGGTTGTTCTAAGTGTTTGCTAAGGACATACATTCTGTCCTTCCAGGAGAAAATGATTAACTCGGTCTGTAATCAATCTTCAGGGGCCTTTTATGAGGGTCTTTTTCATTGTGACTTTACTCTTCCCAGTCGGTTTTTATCCTGATTATATTCTTAGGGACTTTGTGTGCGATAAGCTCCTTACAGAGCTAGAAGGCAGAAGTTCTTTAACTATGCTGAGATACAGGACATTACAGGAGCTGGGGAGACAGCTCAGCATTTTGTTGTTGGAGTTTTTTTGGTTTTTCGAGACAGGGTTTCTCTGTATTGTTTTGGAACCTCTCCTGGCACTTGCTCTGTAGACCAGGCTGACCTCGAACTCACAAAGATCCACCTGCCTCTGCCTCCCCAGTGCTGGGATTAAAGGCGTAAGCCACCAACGCCTGGCTTACAGTTCAGCAGTTTTAAAGCAAGGAACCAGAGGGAGCCCCCAAATCCATGTCAATACTCAATGGCTGTGGTGACTTGTCTGTGGTTTCAACCTTGGAAAGCAGAGACACGGGATCCCTAGAACAAGCTGGCTAATGCCCATCTGCAAGCTCAATTCAGAGATCTTATCTCAGTGAATTGGGTGGAAGAAAGTAATCAGAGTCTGGACATCAACTTCAGGATCCACATATACAAGCATAAACATACATATGCATGAGATATGCAAATACACATAAACACACATTGGAGATGAGTAAAGAAAAGCCTTTGTTATTTTACATCTTTAAAATCTTTGCCAAAAAAAAGGAAGGCCCTTTGAGCTACAATGTTCATCTTTATAGCATTACTTCTATAGAGAAAAGTAATCCCACTACCCCTCACTATTATCTCGATAATCCCACTTCTCATTATTATCAAGGAAGAGAACAGTTCCCTAAAAAGGAAAAGAAAAAATTCAGATATAAAACAAATCTAAGCTATGACACCCCAACTGCTGTGAATGGTTTCGGTGTCTGTCTGGTTGCAGAACGGAGTTGTGAAGTACAGTTTGCATGCTCTTCTGGCTCAAAGACAGAGCTATCTCTTCACCAAAGCATTAGGTAGTGACACTAAAACATGCAATACCACTGCAGACTTGCTTCCCAGCAGCCTGTCACTCACCTTTTCACTACTGACTCTAACAGGTGAACTTCGGTCAGTTTGCTGAGCAGAGCTTGGCTTTGTAAGTAAAGTCTGATAAAGCCCCTGAATTTCAGGAAGTGATACCTGGAGCAACTGGGCTTCCATTAACAGTTCATTCACTTCTGGACTCACACCTGGTAAAGACCAAACCCAATCAAAACAGGAACGGCAAGATTTAGTACATGCACATTTAAAGCTTGTCAGCACAGAAGACTGTCCCCATGCCACTTTCCTCTTTCAACTGCAGTTAGTTTGTTATACGTGGTTTTTGGCTGCCTACTCATAAGGAGTGGCACAATGAAGAGGTGTGGATTTGTTGGAGTAAGTATGGCTCTGTTGGAGGAAGTGTGTCACTGTCGGGGCGGCTTTGAGGTCTCATATATGCTCAAGCTACACCCACACAGTGTCTCAGTTCACGATGTAGGATTCTCAACTCCTCCAGCACCATGTCTACCTGAACATCGCCAAACCACACCATAATCATAATGGACTAAACCTCTGAACTGTAAAACACCACCAATGCCCAGCTAAATGTTTTTCCTTTATAAGAGAGCTGCTGTGGTCAGGCCCAGCAGTGGTGGAGCACACCTTTAATCTCAATACTCGGGAGGCACAGGCATGTGAATCTCTGTGAATTCGAGGCCAGTCTGGTCTATAGAGAAGAATTCCAGGACAGGCTTCAAAGCTACAGAGAAACCCTGTCTCAAAAAAACAAACAAAACAGTTGCAGGTCTACAGGGCAAGTTATAGGACCAAGACAGCCAGACCTACACAGAGAAACCCTGTCTCAAAAAACAAAAATAAAAATAAACAAACAAACAAAAAAAAGGACACTGCTGCCCTATAGCATCAACAATTTGAGCAGAGCAAGGAGCTTAGACCACATGGCTAAGGACTAAGGATCAAGATTCCAGTTGAAACTTTAGGCAGAACTCTAAGGAGGACTATGTCTACACTTATAATCCCAGCACTTCCAAATTGGAAGTAGGAAGATCAGGAGTTCAAGTTCATGCTCAGCTACATAGGGAGTTTGAGGCCAACTTAAGTTAATAAAACCCCCTATCTCTCTCCTCTCTTCTCACTCCCCCGGCCCCCCCACACACACAGTAGAAGAGAAGGAAAAAAGTCAAATGTGATAGCACACACTTGTAATCTCAGCACTTGGCAAGTGGAAACTAGACCATGAGTTTAAGATCACTGACTGGGGTGGAGAGATGGCTCAGAAGTTAAAAGCACTGGCTGCTCTT
The DNA here is from genome assembly GCF_017639785.1 of Mesocricetus auratus. Classification (NCBI taxonomy): domain Eukaryota; kingdom Metazoa; phylum Chordata; class Mammalia; order Rodentia; family Cricetidae; genus Mesocricetus; species Mesocricetus auratus. The sequence goes on from NW_024429266.1 coordinate 54,949,009, forward strand.
CCAGAGGGCCTGGGTTCAACTTCCACCATCCTCATGGTGGCTCACAACTGGCTGTAATTACACCCCCAGGGATCTGATGGCCTCTGTAGACACTACATGCACATGGTACAGACATATAGGCAGGCAAAACACCCACACACATAAAATAAAAATAAACAAATGTTTAAAAAATATCATTTTTGACTCAATATTAAATTTGAGGCCAGGGCTGGAGAGATGGCTCAGAGGTTCAAGAGCACTGGCTGCTTTTCCAGAGCAGATCTAATGAGATCTGGTGCACTCCTCTGGCATGAATTTGAGGCCACCCCAAGCTAAAGGAGACCTTAACTGAAGATGGGGGGTGGGAGTAGAGAAGAGGTAGGTTTCAAATATGGGTTATCTCTAACAACAAGGCAACCCATGACTTAACATTCTGACCTAAATACATGGTGCTTGGTGTTAGCTGGTGTGGAGGGCTAACTCTTATTCCTAAAAGTAACAGAGGATGTATCCTTGGTGTTTATAAAAATCTTCAAGTACAATCCATTACTTTGCTACTAAGAAAATGCACAATATTAAAGGTTTTTGGTCTGGTTGCTGTTTTTGAAACAGAGCCTTGCTATGTAGCCCAGAAATCCTTCAACTCATAATCCTTCTGCCTCAGTCTCATGAGTGCTGATGTTATTTATACTTATTCAACACTGTATCTGGCAAGGATACAGTTCTTTAGGATACCAGATCATCTATTACAAAAACCTAAGCAAGGGGCTGGAGAGATGGCTCAGAGGTTAAGAGCACTGCTTGCTCTTCCAGAGGTCCTGAGTTCAATTCCCAGCAACCACATGGTGGCTCACAACCATCTACAATTCAATCTGGTGTCCTCTTCTGGCATGTAAGCAGAACATTGTATATGTAATAAGTAAATAAATCTTTAGAAAAAAAAAAAACCTAAGCAAGCTGGCCAGCTACTATCTAGAAACAGTATAAAATACAATACAAACCATGAAGGGGGACACAACTCTGTCCAGTAGAGAAGGGAGAATGGGAAAAGGAGCTTCTATTGTCCCAGTCCTCAGGCAATGAAATCGATGTAGTACCAGGAGGTTGAGACACCTAATGGAAGAGAAACACCTTATTACAAGGCTTTTGCAGATCAAAAACACTACCAATTAAATGGAAGTATCTTCTAGAATAAAGACTTATTTTTTTTAGTAAGTTACCTCAGGCATCCAGAAACACCAAACCAACCCTCATAGGAACAGTTATTCAACTTCCCAATTTTATTCAGAATGATCTCAAGAGGTGAAGACATAGGGAAAAGAAACCATTTCCACTCAAGAGAACACATTATACCACCTTTCAATGTTTATGTAACTTTTTTTTACTCAAAAGGCATGTAACAGCTGTGCATGGTAGCACACACCTGTAATCCCAGCACCTGGGAGGTAACAACAGGAGGATCAGGAGTTTGAGGATATCTATGGCTCTATGAAACCCTGTCTCAAAAAAATTAGCAAAACAGTGTGTCCTTTCCCTTTATTAACTCTCAGCACACCCTTGGTAAAGGAATACAAGTGGCTCTGCTACTGGCTACCCAAACAGCAGCAAATATTTAATGACTTGCTATTACAGAAGCTATTACACAGGAACAAATGAAGTTAAGATAGGCCATTTTCAGTACTTACTTGTGCTTTGCTAAGCATTCAACTCCCAAGAATTATGATCCTTCCCTCCTCCTTCCCTCTCCATTGTGGTGCAAACACACCAGGCCATATCTAGCCTCACGTTGTTAAGAGAGATAGAGTGTCTCTACTTTGCCCAGCCTGGTCTAAAACTCTTGTGCTCAAGTGACCCTACCTGCCTCAGCCTTCTGAAAGCTAAGGATACAGATGAATATTACTATGCCCAGTTTGTAAATACCTTTGTTACAGAAATATATTGGGATAAGGGACCAGCAAAGTGGCTCAGCAGGTAAGGTGCTTGCCAATATGCCTAATGACCTGAGTTCAAAGACCAGAATTCACAAGATGGAAGGGGAGAATGGATTCCTGCATATGAGCATATAAACATATAAGTAATTGTAAAAATTAATTGTCTATAACCTCAGCACTCAGGAGACAGAGGCAGGAGGACAAAAGTTCAATATCATCCTCAGATACCACAAGTTCATGACCAGTCTGGGTTAGGAAAGACCACATCTTAAAACACAAAAAGCAGGAACACCGAGATGGCTTGAGACACAAGCCTATGGTCAGAGTTCTCAGAAACCACGTGAGGTAAAGGGAGAGAACTGTTCACAAAAACGGCTAAATCATGCACGCCCAAGAGCACACACAATAATAATAATAACAATTTTAAAGGCAAACAAACAAAAACTCCTGACAATTAGGGACAGAGAAAAGTGTAAGGACAGAGAGAGGTGAATGGCCTCTAAAGAGGGAAGTATAAGTGTCATAAATGCTAGTGACAGAAGGAAAGATGTCTCGGAATGGCCACAGCAGACAGGACCACACAAAGCTATGCAGATGTCAGTAACCCACAAAAGCCAGGCTAACCTTGTTTGTCTCTGATGCCGGTCCTACTGAGGCTTGCCATCTGCTAAACAGTCCAGAGCCCACTTGGTCTTGCACAAATTTTAGATTCCCTGAAGAAAGTAGTTGTTGGGCTCTGTGTTGCCAGTTCACGGTTCTTTCAATCATATATCGAAGTGCATCCCCCTCAGGAAGGCGAACTCTTATACGCTGCAGGGAGGCCAGCAGGGGCAAAATTTTATCTAACGGAGGCTTCTCTGACCTTCGACAATGAGGACAAAGCCAGATGCGGGGGCTTTGTGGAATATTAGGTACTGCTACACAATGAGTGTGGAAAGCATCCCTGCAGAGTTCACACTGGATCATGGGAGTGGCTGGAGTCTTCTGGCACAGGCAGACTTTCAGCTCTACATCTTGGACAGGTGACAGCAATTTCCCTTCATTGGCAAGTCTGAGAGACTGCAAAGCTTCCATCTCTCTTAGGCGAGCTTCCCCAAGAGTTGCCATCTGGAAAGGAGTGAGCCATCATGGATATTATCATAGAGAACTATCCCTCATCCACAACACAATCCAAAACAAGCTCTGCCTCAAGCTAAGCCACACCCACTACGGCTACATTTCTGCATGCCAATAATGCATACCCCACAAGGTCTATGAGGAGAATCAAATGAGATGAGACACAACACTCCATCTTGTGCATACTTAACCTACGCCACTTCTGGATTTACGGCCTAGAATATTTACTTCTCTGAAAAGACTGACACTAATACTTTCCGTATGTTCATTTCTGACCTTCTCTACTAGCTTCCATTCCCTTAGATTTTGTGGCCTTTTAGAAGAGCACATGAGACAGAAAGTCTAGAGCCAGGTGTGATAGCTCAAGACTGAAAGCATAGCACTCAGGAGGGTAAGTCAGGAGGAATTGAATCCGGCCTCAACTACAAGAGGGTCGGGGTGGGGTGCTCAAGCAGTCACCACACAGTGGCTGCTCTGTGTTTACTGTTATTCACTGCTAAGTCGTCCATATGTGATGAACACAGCTGCCATTGAGTCCTCTGGAAGAGCAGCCAGAAACCACTGAGCCATCTCTCCAGCCACCTATGTTATACTTTTTTTTGTTATTGTTTTGTTTTTCGAGACAGGGTTTCTCTGTATTGTTTTGGAGGCTGTCCTGGAACTCGCTCTTTAGACCAAGCTGGCTTCGAACTCACAGAGATCTGCCTGCCTCTGCCTCCCGAGTGCTGGGATTAAAAGCATGAGCCACCAACGCCCGGCCCTATATTGTACTTTTAAAGTGGTTCCTAGTCAAGTTAACTTGTTTTACCTTTCTGGTAGCACTGACCTCCTAACTAGTATTTCTAGATAAACCCACATGCATTCTCAATATTCAAGACTCAGACTAGGCCAGGCATAGTGGCACACACCTTTAATCTTAGCACTCAGGGGGCAGAGGCAGGTGGTTCTCTTCAAGTCTGAGGCCAGCCTGATCTACAAAAGTGAATTCCAAGACAACCAGGGAGAGCCCATCTCAAAGACTCAGATTGGGTGGCCTACTCAAATTTTATGCACCTCTGGGTATTTTTGTATTTTATCATTTTGCAGAATTCAAGAACTCATTAATGCCAGGTAAGAATTTTACCAATGAAATAGTTTTTTTGTTTTTGTTTTCCAAGACAGGATTTCTCTGTGTAACCCTGGCTGTCCTGGGACTCACTCTGTAGAACAGGTTGGCCTCCAACTCACAGAGAGCCATATGCTTCTGCCTCCCCAGTGCTGGGATTACAGGTGTGTGCCACCGCCGCCACCACCACTGGGTCCTAACAGCTATCTTTAAACTTAACAATTTTCAAAAGTCCTTTAAGTAAACTCAAGCACTTTTCAAATTATCCTACTAATTGTTCCATATCCCTACATAGTACCTAAAAGGGTAAGAAACTATTCTCCCACAAAACAAACAGAAAACAAACAAAAAGAAGACATCCTACTACGCACAGCTGAAGCAGTCTCTTTGCTCTCTGTTAAGGCCCTTTCCAGGTCACTCAGACTCTCTAATTTGGTACTTTTCTTCTTCCCACTTGGCAAGGGCTCCTTCAACTTTCTCTGCTTCCTTTTCAATCCCAGAAGGCCAATATCACACCTTGGACAAAGCACCTAATATGAGGGAAAACAAGATCATTGTTTAAATAGATTTCAGATTATACAAGTTAAAAGCCAAAGTAGTATGCAAGGTGTCCATTTCTTATTATCTATCATTCTTTGAAAAATGCTACCAAATTCTGAAAACTCATGTGCGTGCACATACACACCATTAATTGACTTGATAAAACAGACCCTTAATAAAAATGTAAAGTATAAAAATGTGATATAAGCTAACTGATTCCAATGAAAACGCATAAGCACCAGCTTACTTGAAAATAGAAATATTTAGCTTAAGCACTTTTTATGCAAAGTAAGTGAGGTCATATCAGGTTTACTGAAATGGAGATGTCTCAGTGGTTTTTGGGAGAACTGGGGTTCAATTCCCAGTATCCATCTAGTTCACAGCAGTTCCAGGGCAGACTTGACTTTACCCTTCCATAGATAGGCACTAGACACATATGGTGCACAAATACACTGTAGTAGGAAAACACCCATACACATAAAATAAAACTAAGATAAAATGAAGGTAGTGAATCACAGTCAGGTTTAGAGTCTAATTTTACCATACATAGAAACCTTTACCCAGTCAGGTGTGGTGTACACACAGCTGTAGTCCCTGAACTTAAGAGAGTTAGACTCTACTATACACTGAACAAACAAACCCTAATGGAAAAATGCTCTTCTCTAGACATGGACACCCTACATGTAGCCAGGAACATTTAAAGTTTCCTAAAAACAACTCACAGTAGATAGATCCACAAACAGGGCCACTTTTACATGCTATGGACAGTATTCAAACTAGAGATGGTTACAAACTTACCTCTAATAGAGAATATGGTGAATTCTCAGTCAAGAATGTTTTAGAAGCACATTCTTTCCAAGCCTGAACTTCAGCTACTAGTAATTCCAGTCTTGGTAAAGAATTCAGATGTACTGGGATAGATCGACCCCTTGCGACAAGTTCGACGAGTGATTCTAACACTGGCACACGTCCTCCTGCCTAGTAAATTAAGAAATGTAAAATAGGAAAAGCACAATTCAGTCTGGCCCATGTTAAATTGGATGGGTGGGGAGGAAAGAACAACATTTGTTTTTCCTTTAACAAACAGCCCATAAATCTAGTTAATGTTAGGCTCTGATGGATAAAAAAATTAATGTGCACTGGGCATTGGTGGCACATGCCTTTAACCCCAGCAGTGAGGCAGAGACAGACAGTCTCTGTGAATTCAAGGTCAGCCTGGTCCACAAATTGAGTTCTAGGACACCCAGATGTTACACAGAGAAACTCTGAATTCAAAAACAAAACAAAAATCTTCTGGGAAATTTATTCATATATAATTTCCTGGTCCCTATCCCGGATATTCTGAGTTAGTATGTCAAGGATAGATCTGTAGATTAAAAAGAGGGGGGACATGAAGTGGGGAGGTAGGCCCACTGGAGGGTCAATAAGAGGTGGGAGAAGGAAGTTGGACAAGTTGTCAAAGAATGAAAGTATTTTATAGGACTGGGCTGGAGAGATGGCTTAGAGGTTAAGAGCACTGGCTGCTCTTCCAAGGGACATAAGGTTTGATTCTGAGCAACCACATGGAAGCCATTTTACAACCATCTGTAACTTCAGTTACAGGGGATCCAACACCCTCTTCTGAACTCGGCATACACATGGTACACAGCAGACATACATACAGGCAAAACATATGAAAATAAATAAATCTAAAAAAGATCTTAAGGTATTTTATGAAAATAATTACAAATAAGTGAACATCATTTGAGGAGTAACAATCAAGGCTGTCACAACAAAAGAAAATAGAAAAATGAGCCGGGCGTTGGTGGCGCACGCCTTTAGTCCCAGCACTCGGGAGGCAGAGGCAGGCAGATCTCTGTGAGTTCGAGGCCAGGCTGGACGGAAAATAGAAAAATGAGAGACAGGCTCTAAGAAGCCAGAGAAGAAAACCTGTAGGCATGGTCATGGCAGGTCTGAGAGCTGCCACACTTGTGAGCTAACAGTTCAATTACCAGAGGTCTGTGGCCTTCTGCTCCCACCTGCTTATCCACTTTGCTGTCAACACTGAGGAACAGCAGCTGCAAAGTTTCTTTCCTACATTGGGGGGGGAGGGGGGGGGAGGCGGCGGCAGCATGGCAGCTAACTGCACACTTTTTTTAACCAACCTGCAGTGCATCTACATCTCGAAGCCAGTCTCTGGCTCTCTGCACAGAATCCTTCAAGACCGCACCATTGGGCAGATAGGCAGGTATCTCCTCGATCTCCTTTACTGCTGTAGTAAGGCTACTCAAAGAATTCCGTGGTCTACAAAAGCAAAACAAATGACATGTATGAGAAGTGCATTGTTCTTATACTTACCAAAAGACCTGGAAAATAATTCATCATGGCAAACAAAAAAAGTTTAAAACATTAAATTCATCGTGGCAAAACAAAAAAGAAAACAAAACAAAAAAAAACCCTTTATTAATGACACTGATCACTACATATCAAGTTAACTCATTTGAAATGATTTAAATGATTAAGAACAAGGGACTGGAGAGATGGCTCAGCAGCTAAGAGTAATGACTGCTCTTCCAGAAGCTGGGTTCAACTCCCAGCACCCACATGGCAGCTCACAGCTGTCTGTAACTCCAGTTCCAGGGGACCAGACACCCTCACACAGAGATATATGCAGCAGGCCAAACACCAATGCACATGAAATTTAAAAAATAAACAAATAGGCCAGGCAGTGATAGCGCACGCCTTTAATCCCAGCACTCGGGAGGCAGAGGCAGGAAGATTTCTGTGAGTTCGAGGCTGGGCTGGGCCGACAGCCTCCAAAACAATACAGAGAAACCCTGCCTCGTAAAACCAAAATAAACAAATAAACAAACAAATAAATAAGAAAAAGGAGCAGGGCTTACTTGTTTAAAAAAAAAAAAAGATTTAAGAACAAGTAAGATCCCGTGCATGCGTAACTGGCCCTGAAGTTAACTTCAGGCAGGTGAGAGTTTGGTGCTAGAACTTGAGCTTGTGTGCTAAGACAGAGCAGAAGGCACTTCTAACAGCTGAGCCATCTCCCCAGCCTTAGATTCCAAAACAGCATTGTAATTCTACCTATACCTGATTTTATGATACAAAGTCTAAAGCATAAAGTAACATACAATTAGTAATTTCTTTTGTGTGAAGCTAAATGTCAAGAATCAGATAAACTAAGCCTTTAATCCCAGCATTTGGGAGGCAGAGGCAGGTCTACAGATTTAGTTCCAGGACAGCCAGAGCTGCAGAGAAACCCTGTCTCAAATAACCAAAATAATCAGATAAACTAAGAAAATGTAAATTCTCTAAAACATTAACACAAAGCACAATATCAAAATATTTCACATCCTCTAACGCAAAACAATATCTATAACCTAGATTTTTTTGTTTGTTTGTTTTTTTCAGACAGGGTTTCTCTGTATTGTTTTGGAGGCTATCCTAGAACTCCTCTGTAGACCAAGCTGGTCTCGAACTCACAAAGATCTGCCTGCCTCTGCCTCCCGAGTGCTGGGATTAAAGGCATGTGCCACAAATGCCTGGTTTAACCTAGACTTCTTAATGCTTATGCTGTCTGCCGAACCAATAAAGATCTGCCACACAGAAAGCAAGGGCAGGAAATGACTTCATTTTCACCTCTGGTGCAGACGGCTGTCACATTTCAAATAAAAGTCTACACAGATTAAACATCCGGACTTAGCCAGCAACAGCAAAAATAGTTATTTCTACTGAAAATACTCTGCATTACCATCAGTGCACAGAATAAACACATTAACTCTCAGACCTTTGTCCTTCATGACTCTAGATTTCATTTATTAACCATAAATTTGAATAGTTCCACACATTTGTAAACATTTCCTTCTCCCAAAGATAATATCATTAGAGAATATAGGGAAATTTAATTTAATTTTATCTTTAAAAATCATTCCCATCAAAAAAAAAAATCATTCCCATCTAAATCATTTATTTCATAAGCAGTAAAATATACATTCATTTTTCTTTTCTTTTCTATTTTTTGGAACACAGTCTTATATAGCTCTGGCTGTCCTGTAGACCAGGCTGGCCTCAAACTCACAAAGATCTACAGCCTCTGCTTCCCAAGTGCTGGGATTAAAGCTATGCACCACCACTGCCTGGCTAGTTTTCTTTATCCACATTTCAAAGCAGGTCCACAAAAATAAGCTTTTTGCCCAAATATTTTACAACGACAGCTATTTTGCACAGTATGCTAGCCTCTGTGCTCTAAAGCTCACCTATTATCCAAACTTCCCAATGGAGAGGTTAAGATTTGTTTTGTTTTACCTTGCTTTGAGGAGACTTTTGGCTTTGTCATCCCAGTGCTCTGACACTGTAAGCAGTTCTTGCAGACGGGCCATAGCTTTCTCTACTGCTGAATATGGAGCCAGCCCTACCCCTAAGTCTATGAGTCGTCGCATATCATCCAACGAAAGGGAACTGGAATCTAGACAAGCCTGTTGCACCTCTTCTAGCCAACGGGCCTGTTCTAACCGAATACGAATCTCAGCAAGCTGTGGAAGTTCAACATCAAATTCAAAGCTGACATCAAGCAAGTTCTGCAGCTCGGCAGCACTAGGCATTTCCTGAGACAGTAGTTTCTGGCTTTGCTGCTGGAAATCTTCTACACGATCCAAGAGATCCTGAAAGCAAGCAAGCAAATAAAGTCAAACAATAGAAGTCATACCTTCAAAATAGCACTTCAGTACTTGACCTTCTGTCAAGTTTAAAGTCTGAAGTTCATAGCCTCTTTGGCAAGCCACATTATGTCAGTAAAAATATGAGCCAAAAAGGCAACACAAATGTCACCTATAACTAAAATGAGGTCATAACAATTTATGCCAACCCTAAGAATTAAGTTTTTATCGTGTTTTGTTTTGCATTTGTTTGTGAGGTTGTTCTACAAACCCACATGAGTCTATGTGCATGTGTGTATGGAGGGTACATGCACCTGTCCAAGCATCCGTACTTGTGAGGACCACAAGAGGCATTAAGATTAGAGTCCTCTATTTCTCCAAGGCAGGCTTTCTCCCTGAACCTGGGCTCATATATTTTCAGTCAGGAAGCCAGCAAGTCTTGGCAACAATCATGTTTCTGGGCCCCCTTAAAACTGGGGTTAAGAGGCACATGAGGCACATAATAGATTATATGGAGGCTGGAATCCAACCTCTGGTCCTCATGGTTGTATAACAAGAGCTCATTCATAATCATAATCATGGAACTATCTTTCCAGCCCCTTCGACTTACTATGGAACTTAGGCTGACTTCATATTTGTAACAGTCCTCCTTCCTCAGGACCTAATCATTGGAATTAAAAATGTGGGTCACCATGCCAGACTCAGTGGTCACTTTCATAGTGAAAATCTCCAACTTTATTATCTTCCCTCTGTTATAATCTCTCCTATGTACCCAATTATCTCTCAAGGAGAGCAGACTTGCAGTTCCCAGCACCATGCCAGGTTGCTCACTGGTAACTCCAGATTTAGTAGCTATGATACTCTTTTGGTCTCTCTCTGCAGATATAGGCATGCATACACGCACACAATTTAACCACTGAAGAGGGCTACTTAATAATGCCAACTGAGTTCACACAATATGGGATTTACCCCAATGTCCATCTTTATATGGTTACCTTTAGCAATGGTGTTTGACTAAGAACACATGGAAGAGCATACAATTGAGTCACAAACTGTCGGAGTTCATTCACAGTCAACTGATTCTGAGACTTTCCTCCACCGGATCGATACCTATAAAACAAGAGCCCAAGGAAGCTACATGAGAACACTAATGTTCATTACTCACAGGTCACAATATAACAGAAATCTTGGACCCAAAGGAAAAATTGTAACAGGTTTCTAAGTTCAGGTGCCACAGATTACCATCTCAAATAGTCAGAAATATGTACCTTGTTTGCCTTTTGCCATTAAGCAATTGTTGGGCAACAGAGGCACACTTTTCTGCATCCTGTGTGACTAAGCGAAGGTGACGCAGAAGATCATTGTCTGGGAATTTCTTCATTTCTGATTCTTCAATTAAAGCTTTAAAGCTAACAAGACCTAAAATAAACAACACATCATACTGTGATCATCAAGTTTATAATTAGTTACAAAACAAAGTGAACAGGAAGATCCCTCCACAAATGCAACATTATAGTTATTATGTATTAGACAATATTTATCTGATATGGGGGATGGGAAGGAACTGAACAAGTACTTAGAGTTGGTCTTAGAGAGGATCTAATGGGTTTAAAGATCTTTTTCAAGTGAAAATCAACTGATTTGTGAAAGAAAAACAATACGGATGTTACTGTGGTTAACCCATATTGTGGTCCTTTATTTCATTTTATAATAGACAAGAAACTGGTGATACTGCTCCCTCCCCATAACTGAAAAGGGAGGAAGTTACCTGCTGAACCACAGAAAGGTTTGAAAGAGATGGTAGTAGCAGTGATTGAAAGTAATGACAGGGGGGCTGGAGAGATGGCTCAGAGGTCAAGAGCATTGGCTGTTTTTCCAGAGGACCTGAGTCACCATGTGGTTGCTGGGAATTGAACTCAGGTCCTCTTGTAAATTCAGTGATTACCAGAGAACAGGCACATGCACAGACAGACAGGCAGGCAGGCAGGCACAGACAGACAAGCAGGCACAGACAGACAGGCAGGCATGCAGACACATATAAAATAAAATCTTTTATGAAAAAATAGGAAAAGGTAATGATCAATGTCAGGGATACCAAACTTTGATTAGGACTGGAAATATTCATAGACATCTAATTATTAATTAATATTGCCTTTCAAATAATCTATTTCTTAAAATAAAATACTAAAAAGTTGTTATATTTTCTTAAGACTTTTTTCTTTTATTTAGTTGTTTTGTTTGAGACAGGGTTTCTCTATAAATAGCCATGCTTATGCTGGAACTTGCTTTGTAGACCAGGGTGGCCTTGAACTCAGATTTACCTGCCTTTGCCTCCCTACTGCTGGAATTAAAGGTATGAGCCACCACATCCAGCTTGATTTATTTTTATGAGTATGGGTGTTCTGTCTACATGTTATCTATATAACACATGTATGCAGAAGGGGGCACTGTATCCCCTAGGATGTGAATAATTAGAATGGAACCCATATCCTCTGGAAGAGCAGCCAATACTCTTAATCTCTGAGCCAACACTCCTTCCACACTAGCATGAGTTCCAGCGATCAAATTCAAGATCACCAGGCTTGTGTGGCATGTACATTTTCCCTCCACTAGGCGTTTAAGGGAGATAGTTATCTTTTAAGGAAAAAAAATCTCTAGCAGGGCAGTGGTGGCACATGGTTTTAATTGCAGCACTCTGTTAAGTTCCAGGCCAGCCTGGTCTACAAAGTGAGCTCCAAGACTGCCAGGGCTACAAAGAGAAACCCTGTCTTGAAAATACTAAAAGGGGAGGGGGAAAAAATAACAAAAAAACTGTTTATAAGGGTGAAACAAGACTGTTTTCAGTCATCTGTTTTGTTGATAAAGTTGGTGCAACAAAAATCCAACTCCACTTTGCTGGTTACAAATCACACTCTCTGCATTACATACTTTTCTTCTTGTTGATCTTTGCTTCTAAAGCTTCATTCACATTTAAAGACCATTCATTGTAAGACTCTGCTCGAAGCTTCAATGCATTCATCATAGGATAGAGATCATCCAGAGTGTATCTATACCTGGAAACAGAACACAAACAGCTTTGAGACAGTGACTGTAGAGAAAGACTGCTAATAGAGATGTCATTGAGCTTTTTAATAAAGACAGTGTGGACTGAGAAGATGACTCAATATGTAAAGCATTTTCCAATCCCCAAAACCCATGTGTGGTGGTGACTATAAACGGCCCCTATAGGCTCATGTATTTGAATGCTAGGTCATTAAGGAGTGGTGATACTTGACAGGTATTAGGAGTTGTGGCCTTGTTAGAGGAAGGTGCCACTGGGGCTGGGCTTTGGGGCTTCAAATCCTTAAGTCAGGCCCAGTGTCACTCTCCTCCAGCCTTTGGATCCTGATGCAAAACTCTCAACTACCATGTCTCACTAAGGCTACCTTGTTCCCTGCCATGAAGATAATGAACTAAACCTCTGAAACTGTAAGCAAGCCCCGATTGAACGCAGTGCTGTGATATGCCTCTACCACCCCAGGACTGATACAATGACATGAAGTGGAGACAGGAGACTCCCTGGAAGATAATGAGTCATCCAGGTTGGCATACACAGTCAAGAACAGAGAAAACTTACCTTAAACAAGATGGGAGGCCAGAGATAACACCTGAGGCTGTTCTGACTCCACAAGCACACTGTGGCACATACATAACCACATTCACACATGAATATGATCCCCCCTCTCTCTCACATACACACACACACACCATAAATCATAAATATACACATATGTACATGTACACACAAAGAATAAAATAAATGATTCAATGCTTTCCCAAAGTAGGAGAAAAAAAACAAACCCCATCCTTCATACTTACCGCAGGTTATACTTATAAGGGGGACAGGAACACAATTCTTTTACATGATGTAAACAAACAAGCAGACCAGGTTTACAAGAGCAGGAGATGGCAGACATGAAGCATGTTGTTTTGCATTTTATACACTGCCGCTCATCATCTGGCAACAACTCAAAATCCATTCTTTCTGAATCAATTACTCCCTAAAATTAAATATACATTAGAGGCTTTGAAAGGATAGTACAACCTAAAAGACCAAGTATGCACAGAAATTTTTAAAGCCTTAGTAAAATACATAAGCATGATTTAAAACTATATGGGCTACCGAGTAACAATATCCTAGCATGTTAATAATCCACTTGTTGCAGGGCCGTGGTAGTGCATGTCTTTAACCCCAGCACTCGGGAGGCAGAGGGAAGCATATCTCTGTGAGTTAGAAACCAGCCAGGTCTACAAGAGCTAGTTCCAGGACAGACTCCAAAGCCACAGAGAAACCCTGTCTCAAAACAAAAATCCACATGTCCAGCTCGAATCCCTCTTTGGATAAGGTAAGGACCCATGTCTAAACTATTTTGATCTGAGCATAAACAAAGTAATTGTGGAATTAATACTACTACTGAGGTTAGCAGCCCATCTTACCCTAAAGTTACCTTATTTAAGTCTGAACATAGATAGGAGAAAAAGAAAGATACACTATCACAGAAGAAAAAAATGCCCACAATGCACAAAGCTAGATTTCATCCCTAGCATCTTCCTCAAAACAAACAGAGGAGCTGGAGAGATGACTCTGTGACTGAGAGCTCTCCCAAAAGACTGTGGTGTTCAGCACCTACGCCTTCTTTGACCACCCCCTAACACACACTTTAAGAATAAAAAAGGTTTTAAAAATAATAATACAAAGGAAAATGGCTATGTAGGAATTGTTGACTTGTCTCTTAACCATTTATACAGAAAGCTACCTGAAGATACCATTATCTGAGTAAGTAAGAAAATGTGTAATTCAGGAGGTAATAACCTCATTAAGAAAACATTTTAGAGCCGGGCGTTGGTGGCGCACGCCTTTAATCCCAGCACTCGGGAGGCAGAGGCAGGCGGATCTCTGTGAGTTCGAGGCCAGCCTGGACTACCAAGCGAGTTCCAGGACAGCCTCCAAAGCTACAGAGAAACCCTGTCTCGAAAAACCAAAAAAAGAAAACATTTTAAAGTCACAAATACTTCCTAAATGAACAACTTAGCTCAACTCTATCTCATCCCAGATGACCTCTAGAAGACCAAACTTAAGCCAAACTATGTCTTTTCTCACCTGCACCCAAACTCAACTTTAAGACTGCCAATTCTGGTTAACTCAATCTATGAGTCATTAGATTCCTTTACTTTACTTTAATATTGCAACCATTTCTAAAAAGTCAAAGAAGACAAGACACAAAGCATAAAATGCTAATGAATACATTTGTCATAGTAATCATGAGCAATGGAAAAGAACATCCTTGTCTGGAGAGAGTTGAGATTAAAGACCAAAGACAAACTCTGAATTTTAATCAAGAATGGAAATCATGTAGTTTATACACAATTTACAAAATTTCCTAAATGTCACCTTAGGGGGGAAAAAATAGTTCTCCAAGTTGCAGAAATTAGCCACCATTATATCTTATGTAATATTTTGATCTTGAGAATTTTCTACCCAAGTACTTTAATTACATCTACCCCTACTACAATACCCCCCCCAAAAAAAAACCCCATTTCCTTGTTTTATCTCCATTTTTTGGTTTGTGCTTAGTAACTCAGTAAGTCCAATAAGTGCTGCCATATGTACATAGAGTATGGGGTCACCCACTGGAGTAGACAACCTCTCACTGGTCCATTCCCTAAGAAAACTCAATCACTCTCCCTCCTCTAGCAGCTATCAACTGCTTAACTGCTCATCAGCTAGAGGTGGAACCACAGCAGGCTGGAATTTGGTCTTAGGTAGTTCTTCTGCAGGTAATCACTAGAGCTACCATTATTAATATAAACCTCAGCAAGTCACTTAAAACCACTAGGCATTGCTTTCTCCAACTATAAAATATCAGGGGACAATGGATAGCCTGCTGTGGTTCATTATGGGCTCTGAATAGTCAACATTCCAATATTCTACTCATCGTGGCATATAAAAACAAAGTAGTACTCAGGTCAATTGGCATAGCTTCTGCAGAAACTAGTAAGGAAAAGAAAGCTTCTTAAAACCATAGTAAAGTACAAGAACTTTAGTGAATCAGTGACAGGGAACTGGAATGTCAGAAACCTTACCATTTTACGCACAGTCTCCCTTAAAGCTTTTTCATCCTCAATCATAATGGCCATGTCTTTCTGAACAGTTGACGCCACTACAACATCTAATACATCAGCCTTGGAAGCCATTTTGCATATCATTTCATCATGGGAAAAGACACAATACCGGTGTAACAGGCGATAATGCTCCACACACTGGCGGCCCAATGGTAGCTGTGTCACAAGCAAAAGAAATATGACATATTTCCCTTCTTTTTTAATTTCCAAAAACTTTTGACTTACTATATCATATTACCAAATAATGAAATCTAGATCAAAACAACTATCAATCATCAACCCTAAATCAGACTCAGAGTCCTGGGTCTATTTATCTTTGTTCTATAAAGATCTGGCACATTAGGTAACTAAGTAAAAAACTGTTTAAGGGGAAAGTGTATGGACAATGAATTAAAATGAGTAATGTGGAGTCTAACTAGAGATATATGTACATTTTCTCAAACAACTGTGCTGAACCACCAGACTTAATTTACTTCAGGGGATAATTAATATATTCAAAATGTATTACAGTGGACTAGTGCTTTTTCAAGAAAAGCAATAGATGGTGGCACATTGCCTAAATCCCAGATCTTGTAGTATAGAAGCAGGCCATCCTCAACTACACATCAGATTTTTAAGAGACCTTGTCTCAAAACAACAAACAGAAAGCTACAATTCACTATATTTTATATCACATATAACCTTGACAGCTCTAACAATTTCAACTCTGCAATGAACTGAAACAAACATGTCATTCAACTGCTGCATTGTGGGGATAATTACGCAAATACTAGTAAGTTTTCAAACTGTAATGTCTGTTACTAGTTTGCAACTTTAATAAAGGTTCCCTGTTAAAAGTCATCAGACTCTGATCTTCAGGAAGAGTCTTTTACAAGTAAGGTTCCCTGGGGCTCTTAGCATTGGCAACATTGAAAAAAAACAAAACCACTTCTTTATCCCTAAAAAGTTCATTTAAAACTTGTACAACTTTAACAAAAAGTGTCTTGAGGCTGGAGAGGTGGCTCAGCAGTTAAGAGCAAGTACTGATTTTTACAGAGGTCCAGAGTTCAGTTCCTAGCACCCATGTAAAAAATATAATGCCTCCTCTGGCCTCTACTGGTCCTAGCACATGCCTGTGTATGTGTAGAATCTCACACACTCACTCTCACTCTCTGTCTCTCTCACATACAGACACAGAAATGATAAGTTTTAAAGAAAGAGAGAAGGGTCTTGCTACAAAAGAAATATAATGTCAATTAAAAGAAGCAGTGTGGTACATGTCTGAATTGTCATACAATGTGTTATAAGTACCCTATCTCATTGTATATGGATGGGAAAAAAAATTGCATAGTAGCCAGAAGAGCATCAAGTATACATGACGGTTTCTAAAACACTATATGCTATTCCCATGGGAAATTGGTAGATATGAAAAAGCTCAAATTCTTAATACCTACCCAATCCACAGTGCAGAAGTTAACAGCCTCGGCAAAATTAAAACCTTGGTTGAAACCACTGTGATAGGCTCTTGGAAAGGTGATCACAAACTCCCCCGCACATTGATTTGTTCGATAAACCTACAGAGACAGGGACGAGACATTTAAGGTCTGACAGTAACATTCTCAAAGACAACTATTAGATGATTCACCAGACAAACAGGAGAGGACTGGACACACATTTGTAGAGACATACCTATTATCAATTAAAACTGAGGAGAAAAAAAAATTACTGCAGTACAATTACCTGATTCTAACACAATAGAACTAATTAGTGTCTGATATAGCCTACATCTGTCTTTACAGATACAATCAGGAATGTCCTAAGGCTCAGCAATAGTGAAGCAGAGACAAGCAGATGCCTGTGAGTTGGAGGTCAGTCTGGACCACATAGCACTGGGTTCAATTCCCACCACCACCATCAAAATAGTATGCCATTTTGGTTAATCATTTAAAATTAAGATCATGAGATTCAGTAAGATTCATTGTTCATTATTCTTTATGGAGTGGTGGGAATAAAATTCAGGACCTGTGCTTATTAGTCAAGCACTCCACTGAACAATGTTCTTACCCAAATCCTTCTTTTCGATAAGAACAAGACATCAAGAGAAAAATGGCTGAATAGTTAAGAGCACTTACTGCTCCTGCAAAAGACTGGGTCAGTTCCCAGCATCCACATGGCAGATCACAACCATGTGTAACTCTAGTTCCAGGGGATCCAGTATCACTTCTGACCTCCAAAGACTACTTATATAGATGGTGCACATAAAAACATTCAGGAATACATACAAATACATAAAATTTATCAAGATTTTAAAACCAGAGTTTTGATATAATTGTTGGCTGAAAGTTATAACAAAATTTACAGTACAGAAATCATTAGTGGTAATGGTTATACAACCTCCAACTATAGTGAATTGTACACTGAAAAGTACTGCATTCACATGCAAAGCAAGTCTGTTCAGCAATACAGGTATTAACTACAACAAATTAGTATGGTGTCTAAGCATCTGGTACATTGGGTTAGTGCTATGTAGCACTAAACAGCAGCCTCAATTATCAGGTTATATTTTGAAAATACCAAATAACTTTTTAAAAAGAAAAGAAACAAGAAAGAGTAATAGACCAACAGAGAAGTAGTGAATAAGCTGAGTAGCAGGATGATAACTCAGAACATACAGGCACTTCATGAGTCATCAGAGTATTGGGATTCATGATGGTCACAAGCTGGTGGAGCAGATCTGGCTGGGACACAAAGAGCTCTGGAGCTAGTTTCTTCATTACATTTTCTAGCTGCTCCGCAGCATATCCTGGAACTCCATACCAGGTTTTGGGTTCACCCCTACAAACAGATTATAAGAGTTGATCACTTTGTTACACCCACACACATACAAAGTTAAGCTGTTCACATTTTTCTGACCTACTTCAAGAAAGTAACATTAGAAATGTGAATGAAACCATATGTAGTGCATTTTCTCTTCAAGTACAAAAAAACTAAGACTTTGCATCTAAGGTGGTCATCATCCCAGATCCCACTATACAAAATGCAGATATCATAAGAGTTTCTAAGAATATAAAGAATCACATTTGCTAGAGAGCATACACAGTTACCACAACTTCCCCCATCAACTGTGGCAACCTTCCAGCTTCCTTTTCCCTTGCCCATTCTGCTGGAAAAGGTTTAGATCAAATACAAATAGGGCAATTAGCATTTCCAAAGAGCATTATTCTTCAAAGCACTTTCAATTGTCAGCCAATTAATCTGTGCCATCCCTGTGAGGTATAATAAACATCATCTTCCTGTTACAGCTGGAGCAATTGCCTAGGGAAGCAGAGCCATGTTGCATATCCATATGCCAACTTTCTCTTTCTTGTGGTACTCCTCAAATTCCTCTGGAGGATTAGAGTGGGTTATAGATTTTTAAAATATTTTTGTGGTTCAAAGTAGAAGAAATAAGGGGAGTGGAAACAGATATGGGGGGGGAATGGCTTTGGGTCAAAAGTTTAAATAGTAAAGTTCAAATGCCTGCACAAGTGAGAGGTCTAACATGTTGTGATGTTAGAATTCAACACAACAAAATGAAACTGACAGTCCCGAGGACCTTCTCCTCCCTAAAGGAATATGGGCTACATATACTTTACTTCAGATAAAAACTATACTATTCCTAGAAACATTCTATACTTTCAAACTAGTATATGATTTCAGAGGACTTTGCAGAAGTTTTCTAAACTGTCCTAAATAGGAAACCTAATCTAATAAAAGTTAAAGCAAAAAGAGCCATTACCTTCAGACATAGACAATGCATATCTGAAAGAGGTAAATTTTCCTACCCAGCTTATATACTAACCATAGGCTTCCTATAGAATTCCTTACCAGTGTAGGTAGTTGATTGAATAGCTCCAGTGGTCTTCAATATGCCAACAGAAGGAAGAAAAGCACATGCCCACATACAACCAAGGGAGTTTCATGCCACATATATCAGCAGTAATATGAGCAAGTACAGACTGCTCCATCACTGGCATATTGTTCAAATTCCACCCACTGTCGAGATACTCCTAAAATGAGCCAGAAAAAGAGAAAAAGGTTTCAGCTTTATCATGCTAACAGTTTAGAAATGCTTGTTCCTTTCTTATTTATTTACATCAGTGGGGTGGTGGTACAATGTGTGTAGGTACTCAAGGAAGACAAAAAAGACATCAAGTACTCTTGACATAGAGACAAAGGCAACTGTGAGCAACCTGACCTGGGAGCAGTAACAGTCCAGGTCCTTTGCAAGGAAAACACTTACTCTTAAAACTGCGGAGCCATTTCTCCAGCCCCTAGAATTCCACTCCTAAAGGTTGCCTAAAGAGCTCCTTAGGGGTAGAAGTAGAGATGCCGCTATGATGATCACTAGCTCTGGTGATCATCCTGGTTTAAACATTAAATAAGTGGATTTGAACTGCCATTTTGGTTTTGTGATGTAGAACACCATGAACAGAGCCTAATTACATGAAGTTCAAAACCAGGCAAACTAATCTACTTCATTAGTTAGAAATTGGGATAGTGTAAGGTACGGTGGTTGTCCTGACAGAGAGAAGTGAGAAGATGAAAAGCAAAGAAGGAGAATCACATTATTATATCCTATTCTCTTGTTCTACTACTGCTGGTTACCCAAGTGTTCAAGTGTTCAGTTTTTGAAGACTAAAATCAAGCTGTATACATGATTATGTATTTCTCTGTATGTACATAAAATATAAAATGAACACCACAAACATACATACACATTAATCTAACTGCCCACAGTAAAGATGTAGAAATAGTCCAAGGGCATGAAAAGCAAGACACTCAAACATTAATGTGAGATAAGGCCTCAGATCCCTCAGGTTGTTTTTTAAAGGAGAACTCAAGGTTAGAACCTCAGGGAAAGGGTGGTAATAATGTTTCCTCATCACCATAGTGTAATGCATAATCAGGATTAGATTTTTTTGTTGTTGTTGTTTGTTTTTTGTTTTGTTTATACGAGACAGGGTTTCTCTGTATTGTTTTCGAGGCTGTCAGTCCAGCCCAGCCTCGAACTCGCAGAGATCCGCCTGCCTCTGCCTCCCAAGTGCTGGGATTAAAGGAGTGCGCCACCACCGCCCAGCAGGATTAGGTTTTTTTGAAGACCTAATTTTTTTTTTGAAAATATTAAAATCAGTAATAAAGACTATGCTGAGTAATTATAAATACCTCACGCTGACCAAACAGAATTTTAACATGCAATTTCCAAGGCACTGAGGATATCACTATTCCACAATTCTACTCTTCCAATCAAGGCTGTGCTTTAGATGCTGAGCTCCACATCATACCAAGTCCGTAGAGCTGAGCCTACCTCTTCCTCTGGGGAAATCTTGATTTTCCCATCTCGTACAGGAAAGCCACTGCCGAACTCCTTTGAAGCAATATCAGCTCCATACTCCACTGTGACATCTTCTTCAATAGTGCTTACCAGCCGCCAAAACTCCTTCTCTACCAGCTCTGTAGGAACCATCTGGAAGAATGAGGAAATTTAAAAGTAATTTTTCCATTCAGTCACAAATTATTTATGACTAGATAAAGGATGGGAATCACAGATTAATCTAGTAAGAAAAAATTCTGTCCATAATTTCCTATGGGTGACTCAAGTAATTCAGGGCACAACTCTATTTTGCAAAATAAATTTTACAATTAAGAACCATAAGAATTAAGAATTCATGTTTCCAACTAATCTGGGCTCATAGGGGCTCACAGACATAACTGACAACCAAGGAGCCCACATAAGACCAACCTAGTCCCTCTGTATATATGTTACAATTATGTAATATGGTCTTCTTGTAAGTACAGGGGCTGTCTCCAATTCTGCTGCCTGCTCTTGGGACTCATTCCTGCTACAGGATTGCCTTATACAGCCTTATTAGAAGAGAGGGTGCCTAGTCTCACAGAAACTTGATATACCACGACTGACTGATATCCATGGGAGACTTGTCCATCCATATCTAAAGAGAAAAAGGAGGAGCAGTTTGAGGGTTGCTGGGAGGATAGGAAACTTTAGTTGGAATACAATAAATGAAGTGAAATTAAAACAAAAAATTCACATTCCTTGATCACAAATCCAACTACAACTACAAAAAGAAGCCAAGGAAAGAAAAAGACCTGTTTTAGGCCGGATGTTGATGGTGCATGCCTTTAATCCCAGCACTGGGGATGCAGAGGCAGGTGAATCTCTGTTAGTTCGAGGCTAGCCTGGTCTACAGAGTGAGTTCCAGGACAGCCTCCAAAAAAAAAACAACACAGAGAAACCCTGTCTTGAAAAAAGAAAAAAGAAAAAGACCTGTTTTGTTTTGCTTTTTTTAATAATGTAAGATATACTTTTGTGTTTTGAGAAACATTTACTAAACCTGACACAAAGTAATATAGACAAACACGAATTAAAGAAATAAGGCTAGAACGATGGCCTGGTGGTCAAGAGCACACGCAGGATCTGTAACTCTAATGGCTTCTTCTGACCTTCATGGGTACTAAATACACACATGGTGCACATTCATACATACAGGCAAAATACTCCTCCCACATCAAAACCAAAGATGAATAAGCCTAGATTGTAATAAAATAAGAAATTGCAGACGACTGTTGCCTGGGTACATCCAACAATATAGTTAGTTATCAGAGTGTCAAGGAACTGTTCTGAGTAGAAGCAAATAACTTACATGTCTGCCTCTTAGTGTCTTCAGCTTTTAAGCAAAATAAAAATCAAGGAACAGATATCATAAGCCAGTGCACAGGACTGATTATGCAAATATATAGAAAAATACTAAAATTTACAAGAAGTCAAAATAAGACTTCAAATGGGATATACATTAAAAAAATATTTTGGGTAACTAAAAGCGAATGTTCATTACATAAAGGACTACTGGGTTCATAAATACATTGCTGGATTGCTGGAATTCCATAGAGATCAAAACTTTCATCTAGCCTCAGAATCATTCAACTTCAAAGATCTCATTTATGAACTGTTTGCTATGGCAAATATCCAGAATTATGCTAGAAACCATCTAATTTTATATTTTTTGATAGAATATTGAATGTCAAAAATACCGCTAATCTTTCCAAGTGAACAAGAAGTAAAAATGGAATCATATTGTAAAGTTTATAATCTAATGATTAGACAACATGTAATAAACATGTCTCCAAGACACAGTATACAGTGCACTTAAATGAAAACTTCCCAATACAAAGTATCATGGAATTCTATCTATTACATTAAACATTTTAGAAAAGAAGTTTCCTTCTGTACAATGGCTACCAGAACGAAACCTTTATTCAGTTCCTGTGACACCAGTGAATGGAGCCTTTCTTTCAGTAATGGTAGTTGCAGAGAAACTGTCTACAGTGTCCATGTTAACTCTTTTTCCTCATCAGCTATTTAAAAAAAAAAAATCAACAAATGTATAATTTGCCAGGTGTGATGGTGCCCCTATTATTCCCAACATTTGGGAGGCAGAGGCCCTTTGGATCTCAGAATTCCAGGCTATCTAGGGCTACATACTTGAGACCCAATCTCAGAAAAGTAACATAAAATAATCTTTAATCACAGCTTAGTGAGATAGACATGGTGCCAAGACTGACGACTTAAATTCAGTCCCTAAAAATACATAGTAGAAAACCAACTTCCACAAGTTGTCTTTGATTTCCAGATGTACGCTATTGCCTGAGTACCCCTGATACACACATATGTAAACTAATTAATTTAACAACAAAATTCTTAAAATTCTAAATCAAATTAGTATAAATCTACATACATGGACTGGCATGTTGAAGTAATCAGATTTAAATGAATCCGCCATTTCTCCAAACGTACGAAGAGTATAGTCCCTTGCTGCTTGTTCAAATCCAAATGCTTCTTGCGGCTTGCTGCATTCCTGCATAGGAAAAAGAAAATTAGTGTTCTAAGAGGCACTTGAAAATGCCCGAACCTCAAGTCAACAGTCTCAAGGATAATTTTTTAAGATTTAAGATTTTTTTCATTCTGTCTACAATACAAAAATTAGTATGTTTGAAGAATGATATTGTTTCATGGAATAACTTTTATTTGGTTCTGAACAAAAAAAAATGGTGTTTTGTTGTTGTTGCTTTTGGGTTTCTCTGTATAGCTTTGGAGCCTGTCATGGAACTAACTCTACACTAGGCTGACCTGGAACTCACATAGATCCACCTGCCTCTGCCTCCCCAGTGCTGGGGTTAAAGGCATGGACAAATACCTGACATTAAGATTTTTTTTTTTCAGATTCATGTATTATGTATACAGTGTTCTATCTGCAGGTCAGAGGCCAGAAAACAACACTAGATCTCAGTACAGATGGTTGTGAGGCACCATGTGGTTGCTGGGAATGAACTCAAGATCCCTGAGACATCTCTTCAGCCATCAACAATCACAATTTTTTTTAACTTTGATTTTCTTTCAGGATCAAATGTCTTCATAACTAAAAATGAGAGTAATAATGTTCAAGAATTTGGACTATAAAATCAACACAAAACACATCAAAATAGAAATTAATAACCAGATGGAAACAAAATAGCTCTCAGGCTGTGAAACTTTGTAAGATCTCTTTCCTATTCACTTCCAAGCCTAGTTTTGTTCATACTTAGGTATTATTGTTAAATCTAAAACCCATGGATGAAGGAAAAAGTTCCAAAAAATAGATTTCTTTCTCAGTCATTCTTACTTGAGCCAAACACTTAGGACACCTCCAGTCTCCCTTGGGAACATCATGGAGAGGGGGAATCAAGCAGAAAGTATGGTAACTGTCATCACAGCCATCACACAGGAGGAGCCGGTCTTCATCACTGCCACTGCCACATAAGAGGCATACATACAGGTCCACCTACAGCAAGGAAAGCAAAAAAAAAAAAAAAAGGGGGGGTTAAGCTATTATTTGACTTTGTGAATTTCTTTTTTCATTTTACTTATTCTGAGGATCTCCAGGTAACTCAAGTGGCCTCCTAACTGCTTAATTGATAAAAACCTTGAACTCCATCTATAAGTACTGGGATTATAGCCGTGCAGCATCATATCTGGTTTTTGTATGCTGAAGAATCCAGCTCAGTCTCAAGCATGCTACTTGGCAAGTGCTATACCAGACAGAAAAGAGCCAACACACCTAGGAGATATACATGCATATAATTTTAACTTAAACATTTTTGTGAGGCAGAGCAGTGGTGGCACACGCCTTTAATCCCAGCACTTGAGAGGCAGAGGCAGGCGGATCTCTGTGAGTTCGAGACCAGCCTGGTCTACAAGAGCTAGTTCCAGGACAGCCTCCAAAACAATACAGAGAAACCCTGTCTTGAGGAAAGAAAAAAAAAAAAAAAAAAGTCAGAAGTCTCTTTTACCACAGAGTTCCAGAGATTAAAATCTGATCAGTTTGGCATAAGTGTTTTTACCTAATGAGCCATCTCTGCAGCCCATCATAGTTTAAAATAAAAGTGCTACACCTTTTACAAGAAGTATTTCAAAGGTTGGAGAAATGGCTCAGCGGTTAAGAGCACTGACAGCTCTTACAGAGGACCCGGGTTCAATTCCCAGCACCCACATGGCAGTTTACAATCGCCTGAAACTCCAGTCTGGGGGATATGATACCCTCACACACATGCAGGCAAAACACCAATGTACATAAAATAAATAAACCGTAAAAAGTCTTTCAAAATCACGCGCTCCAAATTCTCACTTCTGAAATGAGATCGCCAAGCTCTCTCAATTATGTTATTATCTATTTATTCATTCATTTAGGTAGAAATAGTCAATACTTGGTAAGTTTAAGATAATCCCCATAGGTAATACATTATTAGCCACAATTAAAGATATTAAACAAATACTCTGTCTGGAATCAGGTGTAGTGGCACATGCCTGTAATCATGGCACTAGAAAGCTACGACAGGAGACCTAGGATTTCAATACTAGCCTGAGCTTCAGAGACGACTCATCACAGAAGAATAAGTTAAACAAAGCAACAGAGGCAGGTATATCTGAGCTGACAATCTGGTCTATGTTCTACGAGAGAGAGGAGAGAGGGAGAGAGGGGAGAGAGGGAGAGAGGGGAGAGAGGGAGAGAGGGGAGAGAGGGGAGAGAGGGAGAGAGGGGAGAGAGGGAGAGAGGGGAGAGAGGGAGAGAGGGGAGAGAGGGGAGAGGGGAGAGAGGGAGAGAGGGAGAGAGGGGAGAGAGGGGAGAGAGGGAGAGAGGGAGAGAGGGGAGAGAGGGGAGAGAGGGAGAGAGGGGAGAGAGGGAGAGAGGAGAGAGGGAGAGAGGGGAGAGAGGGAGAGAGGGAGAGAGGGAGAGAGGAGAGAGAGAGAGAGAGAGAGAGAGAGAGAGAGAGAGAGAGAGAGAGAGAGAGAGAGAGAGAGAGAGAGAGAGAGAGAGAGAGAGAGAGAGAGAGAGAGAGAGAGAGAGAGAGAGAGAGAGAGAGAGAGAGAGAGAGAGAGAGAGAGAGAGAGAGATATCCAGGACAGCCAGGACTACACAGAGAAACCCTGACTCAAAAAAATGGACAAACAAAATAAAATCCTACCACTTTGAACTCAATTCTAGAGTAGAAATGAGTGACTCCTGCTGATGATTCAAACCTGTATTCCCAGTACTTGAAGGCAGAGGCAGGAGGCATTGAGAAATTATGAGTTCAAGGCCAATGTCAACTAACATGAGTCTCCCACACCCCCAAAAGACAGGAAAAATTTTCCCAAATAACTATGATAAAGCATAGTTACTTATTAGTTACACAGGGGCTGAACTGTCACACACACACACACACACACACACACACACACACACACACACACACACACACAAAGTAAAAGATATTGTGGCCTCAGAAGAAACCAACTCTGCCAATGCCTTGAGTTTATATCCTGCAAAACTAAAAGATAGATGGATAGATAGATAGGTAGATAGGTAGACAGATAGACAGACAGACAGACAATGTTATTTGAGCTGCAGAATCTGTGATATTTTCTTGTGGTAGTTCCTTCTAACATATATATAACTTACTAACAGAAAGCTGAGTAGTCAACTAACAGAAAGGCTAACTTGTTAAATCTGTTTATAATAAAGGAAAAAAATCTTACTGCATGTTCTTGTATGTATGGTGGGAAAGGAACATCGAGATCATTTCCAATTTCCTGTCAGGATCTCACAGGGGAGGTCAAACTGATACTTTCTAATATGACAAAGGTGAAAATCTGCTTTTGTTTTTGGGGTTTTTGTTTGTTTGTTTGTTTTTGGCTTTCTGAAAAAAAATTCTCAACTCTGTAACCCATGCTAGGGTTTGAACTCTCACCATCCCCCTACCTCAGCCTCCCGAGTACCAGGATCACAGCACATCTAGCATAAGCACCACTTTCAACAAATGATCCAACTGAGTGCTAAATTCTCCAGCTTTCACTATACCAAAAGGCCCCGAAGAATACTTTCCTTTAGTTCCTCTCCTCCTCATTCCTTTTACCCCCTTGCTAGTTTTTTTTTTTTTTTGGTTTTACGAGACAGGGTTTCTCTGTATTGTTTTGGAGGTTATCGGTCCAGCCCGGCCTAAGACTCACAGAGATCCACCTGCCTCTGCCTCCCGAGTGCTGGGACTAAAGGCGTGCGCCACCACCGCCCGGCCCCCCTTGCTAGTTGATCTACCCTTCAGCTCCTTTGCAGGTAGGCTAATGTTTTGTAACTCTCCAGTACAAATTGAACAAATTCCAGAAAAACTGTAACTGCTACTGCTTACTAGAATCAGGTTATTTCCTTACTTATAAATTGATTAAATAGCCAGGTGGTGGTACCAAATGCCTTTAATCCCAGCACTCCAGAGGGAGAGGAAGGCAGATCTCTATGAGTTTGAGGGTAGCTTAGGTCTACAAAAGTGAGTCCCAGGACAGGTTCCAAAGCTACTTAAGAAAAAACCTGTCTCAAAATTTTTTCTGATTAAACAGACATTAAAATCTTTCCTTTCTTGATACTAAGTAATGTACATAAGCATACAATTATAGGTAAAGGGATTTTCGTAAGTATTCACTTATAGGCAGGGGAATGGGCTAGGGATGAAGTTCAGTGGCAGAGTACTTATTTAGTATATACAAGGCCTGAGTTCCATAAAAAAAAATATGCTACTTATTTAATTCCCAGAGCTGGGTATGTAGCTCAGTAGCAGAGTGCTTGCCTAGAATGTGCCAAGTCTCTGAGTCTAATAGCCTCCCCCACAAGTGGTGTGGGGGGAGGGTGGACTTCTATAATCCCAGCTACTCAGGAGGCTAGAACAGAATTACAAATCCAAGGCCACCTTGACTATGGAGAGATCTTATTTCAAAAAGAAAAAGAGTAAGCAATTAAAGAAGAAAATGGAGGTCAACTCACAGCACTGGTGGTTTTTTTAGATCGGCTCTTGGGCTTTTCCTTCTCACTTTCTAACATGCAGTCTTTCTTCTCAGTGGGTTCTTGCTTGATGCTACTTTTCATTTCTTTCTCTACAGGAGGCAATCCAAAGTTAGTTCTCTCTGTGTGTACTATGCTTATCTGCTTCCTATCTCACCTTGTCTTTTCCTCCTCTCCCCGCATAAACTATACACAAATGCAATCCCATGTTTGTTTTCACTTCAGTAACACCTAGTATTCTACATACAAGAGGTCAATACTGATTATGACAAAATATAAACTGACCTCCATTAAATTTTAGCATGTGAGTTCTATTATAAATGATGTGTGTGCCTTCAAAATAGGAACGTTCTTTAAGAATAAGACATGTGGCCAGGCGCTGGTCGTGCACACCTTTAATCCCAGCACTAGGGAGGCAGAGGCAGGCGGATCTCTGTGAGTTCGAGACCAGCCTGGTCTACAAGAGCTAGTTCCAGGACAGCCTCCAAAACAATACAGAGAAACCCTGTCTCGAAAAACCCCCAAGAGATGATTTCCTGGTTCCAAAACCTGGTAATTTTGGCTAAAGCTGAGTTATCAATTATTCAAGGATCAAGTGATTCATTCACAACAAACTCATCTCAAAGATGGTTAAAGAATTATCTCTATAGTCACACAACTAGTTAGAGGTTGAGTCAGGACTCAGACCCACAGCTGTTTACTTCCCATTATATTGTGCTGCCTTTTCACTAACACATTATTGTCTCTGAAGAGCTCATTTTAGTACTGCATTTGTATATGCCCACATGTATATATGTAGTATTTATCCTATGTGAAACACAAATTTACATCTAGTCAGGTGTGGTGGCACATTCCCATAATGCCAGCACTTGGGAGACGGCTAAAGAGTTTGAGGCCAGGCAAGAATACCTTAATTTAAAGAAAGAAAAGAAAGGGGGAGTGCAAGGGAGAAGGGAGAGAGAATGGGAGAAAGAAAGCAGGAAAAACAGCACCTATCTCAATAGATCATATCAAGTGACAGCCATGCAAGGATTATCAATTCAACTGTAAACTAGATAAGGTCTCGGCTTGGGTTGAAATAAAAAGGAACCTATACTTTTCAAGTTGTCTTTTAAGTGAATTTATTGACTAAATTTCTAAGCAGCAGCTAGATGCAGCCAGATGAGAAATTCACCTGTATTCGAAATATGCTTTTCCTGCTAGCCTGTTAGTTGTGAAAATAAAAACAATATATTATGATTTTATTTATCGAATCCAGACAACTGACCAAAGAAATAATTGCTATCATCATCCTATTCATGGGTAAACTTTCTTACCATTTTCACATTTTGGAGTTGGACAACCCATTCGGCGTCTCAGATTATGAGTCCTGGCTTCTGTTGCTTCCTCTGGTTCTATTTTAATATTCATGGCCTAAAAAAATTATCATATGTATGAATATTTTCTTATATCTCTTACTACTCAGTAATTCAAAAGATAACTTTTTTCTCCTATTAAGAGATCACATTCTTGAAATTACACAAACTAGAAGAGTATTCTCCAGTAATACAGATTTTCGGGGAAAAAATTGGTATCAAATTAAGAGCTATATTATTACTCAAAACAGATATAACAGTCTCATTTACCTCAAGAAGCTTTTGTTTTAATCATTACTAAACCTGAAACAATTATAAAAATATCACAATTTCCTTAACATCTAGTTTCCATAATTTTCAAATGATTTTTTTTTTTAAAGACAATGAGTGTCACCGGCTAGCCTGGCCCTTGCTACGTAGACCACGATGGGCTCAAATTCACACAACTGCTTGCCTCTGACTCCTTACTGCTGAGATTAAAGGTGTGCACCACCATATGTGTATGTGTGGCAGAGTATACATATGCCCATATGTGTGGGGATCTTACAGACTAGAAGAGTCATCAGATCCCCCTGAGCTGGAGATAGAGGTGGCCTGTGGGTTGCTTGATGTGGGTGCTATAAATCAAACTCAGGTCCTCTGCAAGACAAGTATAAACTTAACCAGTGGGCCACCACCCTAGCTTCATCATTATTTTGGTTTTTCAGTATAGCCCTGGCTATTCTGGAACTTGCTCTGTAGACCAGCTGGCCTCAGGCCCTGCCACTAGTACTAGCATTCAAGGAATGTGCTGCAGCAGCCGTCACAACCACCCAGTGCTTCACTGGTATTTGCATGAATCGGCATTATAAATTAGACCTCTGGGGCTAAAGAGATACACTGGCTGCTCTTCCTGAGACGCTGGGTTTGATTCCCAGCATCGACATGACAGTAACAACCATCTTTAACTCCAGCCCCAGGGAACCACACACTCCTTTCTGACCTTCATGGGTACTGTACTCACATGGCACACAAACATACATTCAGGCAAAATATTTATACACAAAAATAAAAGTTTAAAATCTCAAAAAGTTTTACCTGTAACACCACTAACTGTTAAAAAAAAAACTACTTTTTCAGTAAGGATATATAACTCAATCGCAGTTCTACTGTTCCTTAGAATATTATTGGTAAAACAAATAAAAATCCCTTTGTAGTCTATAACTGAAGTGTTTGTAAAACACTTGTTCAGAGCTAAAAGAATTTCTTCTGGGGCTGGAGAAATGGCTCAGGTTTTAAAGACTAGACTCACAATCAAAAATATAAGAATTTCTTCTGTGGGTATTATCATTATATTTGGTATCATCCAGGTAGACCCAGGCATTCACAGTACCAGGGAATGTCTTACATATACAAACGCCCAAAATAAATCATGCATGGAACACACCTATGTTCCTAGCAAATGGAAGTCTGAGGAACAGGATAACACAAGTTCAAAGTCAACCTCAGCTACACAGTGTCACAAAAGTCAAAAAGAATATGCTCAAAATTAAAAGTTGTTAGATTAATGAGCTTTAAATGTACATATGAGTTTTAAATAATAACTTCCGATTCTGACTAGTTTTCATTGAGAAATTTAGATTCTCTAAATTCTACATGTGAAAAAAATCATTTTGTCAGTGAATCTGGAAGATTGATTCAGAAGCACGGATACTGCCTTGCAGCTCCTCAGCAGTTGAGTTATTTACTAAAATTCACATCCTATCAAGCAGCTAAACAGAAATCCAAATTCCTCATGCCTCTCTATGGGAACAAAGTAAGTAGAATATTCTTCCTTTCTGAACAGAGAAAAGATCATCTTAGCAGCCTTTCCTCATGGCCCTCATATCATATTCACTTAATACTAGTACTTCCTTCATACTTCTCAATTCTTCCTTCATTCTTCCCTCTTCTTAGCATAGATATGTTCTGATTCCATACTTACTATGAACAAAGTCCCTGTCTTCACATAATCCACCCAATTGGTTTTGATTAGTAACAACAAAGCACTTTCCAGGCAATATAGAATGAGTTCTTCTATTCTCCTTTGAGGACAACACCATCCCTGGTGTAAGTAACCCTTTATGAGACTACCTAGGCTCAAAACTACAAAGCACTTACTTACAGATGAGAGAAAGTCCTTACCTCTGCTCTCATGCGCTTTGCTCGGCGAGCTGGAGGACAGGTTTCTGAGGGCTGTACCGACTGCCTCTGTGGAATATCGTGGGGTTTGTATTCCTTGTCCTTTGTATCTGAGGTCAGATTAGGCTTTTGAAGACACTACAAATAAAACAGTTGTATCAATGAATTTTCTTCCCCTATAACTATTTTTATATGTAGTTAACAGCACATCTCTTTTTTGCAGGGGAGGGGTTCAAAATAAGGTTTCTCTGTGTAATAGCTCTGGCTGTCCTGAAACTAACTTTGTAGAACAGGTCGGCCTTGAACTCAACATAGATCCACCTGCATGTGCCTCCGTAGTGCTGGGATTAAATGTGTATGCCACCACAGACTAGTGGAAACACGGTCCTTAAAGCACAGCTGTAAAAATGTCCCCATAGAGCCGGGCGGTGGTGGCGCACGCCTTTAGTCCCAGCACTCGGGAGGCAGAGGCAGGCGGATCTCTGTGAGTTCGAGGCCGGGCTGGACCGATAGCCTCCGAAACAATACAGAGAAACCCTGTCTCGTAAAAAAAGTCCCCATAGGCTCCTATATTTGCAATACTTGTTCCCCCACTGATGGCCTTATTTTGGGAGATTATATGTACTTTAGTAGTTGGTGTCTTTCTGGAGAAAATGTTGATCATCAGGGGGTCAACCTTATGAGCTCTAGGTGTGTTCTAATTATAATCTATGCCCTCCTCTGCTTCCTGCTCCACCATGAGGAGTCCTAACCACACCACCCCATTGCCATGACTCTACCATGCCTTACAGCCATGACACACTGACTGTGGCCCAAATATAAACCCTTCCACCTTAATTTCCTTGTCAGGTGTACAGTCACAGTGACAAGAAAAACAATTCAGTTCTGATCAGAAGTTTCTTTTTGCTTTCATTTTTTAGTTTGATCCTAACCTGACAGAAAGATATTTAATGACAAAACCTAACACAAATTATTACTGAAGCTAATATGAATTTCTCAAGTATGTACTTCTTTTTCATAAAGAACAAATATCACGAGAAGGGTTTTCAGAAAGATTTTGTGTTATACAAGCATTTTGCCTACATGCATGCATGTGTACTGTATACATGCCTAATGCCTGAGGAGGCCAGAAAAGGGCATCCGATTCCCTGTTACTGGACTTACAGATGGTTGTGAGCCACCATGTGGGTGCTAGGAAATAAACCCAAAGTCCTCTGAAAGAGTAGCAAGTGCTCTCTCTTAACCACTGATCTACGACTCCAGCCCCAATAAGAAGCATTTTTAAAAGCAGGTTCCAAAATGCAATTATCTAAATACATCTGAGGTATGCTACATAATTTATACTTGGCATGGGATACATGAAATATACTATTAACTGGGAATGTAGCTCATTCCATAGAGACAGCCAATCTCCTCCAGGGATCTTAGAAAACAGGATGATACAAGAGTAATGCTGTGTTCCATTATGCCAACACACTTCTTTTTCTTTTTTGGCCTTTGAGGCTGTGTCTCATGTAGCCTACGTTGACCTTGAATTCACTATATAGCCAATCCCTCTCCCCCTTCAAATATGGATGTTAATGTTTAGTGAGCCAAGGATGATGTAATTCATTTTGAGACAATGTCTTGCTGTATGAGTTACTATTGCTTCAGCAAAATACCCAACAGAAGCAACTTAGGCAAGTTTGCGTTTATAGTCCATTTTGGCAGGGAAGCATGGTCAGACGCATGCAGCGGTTGGTCACACTGTGTCTGCAATCAAGAAGCTTTTTCACTTATGCATCCTGGTAGTCCAGGGTATGGGATGGTGCTACCCACATTTAATATGATTCTTCCCACCTTAATTAACCAAATCTAGAAAATCCCTTACAGAATGCCCAGATGCTTGTCTTCCAGGTGATGCTATACCCTGCCAATCTGACAATGCATTAACCATCACAGTGTGCATCCTGGACTATCCTTGAACATGTGATTCTCCTGTCTCAGCCTCCCAAGTGCTGGGATGATAGTCTTGGACCATGTACTAGACTTTGGCCTCTGTCTTATAGTTAACATTTTATAAGTAGTTGCCCCATATAGATTAACTTTTCTATTTTTGAATTCGTCTATGTGTGGAGGTTACAGTGAGTAAGAGGGGAAAAAAAATCTTACCTAATTTATGAGTTGCAGCATTTTAGAAACTTGTCAGTAACCACCTTTTCAGTTTAGTTTTACAAAAAAAAAAAAAAACAAACACTTGAAAGCTGCTGTTTTTGTAATCCTAGCACACCAGAAGTTGAGGCAAAGGAATATTGAGAGTTCGTAAAAGCCTGAACTTATGTAATAGGATAAGCAAGCAAAGTGTAGGGATTTCCAGATAGATTTCATAAACATTGCATATGTAACTCAAATATTTGACCTACTATATACCAATATATTCTAAACATTAATGCATATTCTTTGTAGAAAGTTTTTGTTAAGAGGATTGAGGATACAGCTCAGTTGGTAGAGTGCTTGTCTCCTATGCACAGGACCCTGACTTTAATCCCTGACATTGGAAAAAGCTGGTTATAGTGGCACGTACCTGTACTCAGTCAGCAGAGTCAGCACTCTGTTATCAATTTTTCCATAGCACAGAATAGTTGCAATTACAGGATTTACTGCTTTATGTTTTAGTATTTAGAGTATCTCAAACAATGTAAATGGATTAAGACTCTTTTCTACTAGAGCCTTGAAATATGTAGGATAGTTTTGTAGCAGTTCCTTGAAACTAAAGAGGCATGCAGACAGGAACTGCAGAGAGAATGAAGTGTTTTCAGCATTAAGTCCTCTCTCCTTTACTAAACAGTCTATCTGACATCCTCCCTGGAAATCCCAGTCAGCAACTGTTAGGTCACTTAAATCACAAAAAGGGTGCTTTAATACTGTGTATCATTTTTTTAAATGAGCACATAATGACAGTGATGGCGTGTGCCAAAACCCCCTCCCCAGCAAAAAAAAAAAAAAAAAAAAAGTACGTAATAATCAAGTGCTATAGTGAAGTAAATAGATTTTGGCTGTATTTGACAGTAAAAAGGCATTTTCTTTACAATCTTATACATTCTAACACAATCCTTTAAGTACAATTGTTCCCCAAACCAAAGTACTGGAATTCTTTCTCAAAAACCATTCAACAATGTTTTCTGAACATGAATAAGACTGTCTGGTTTCCCCCAAAGACAATGTACCAAACAAATAAAAAACACATAAAAGAGGTCTAGCTCTAACACTTACCCTCAAACTGTCTCCGGAGAGGAATAAATTGTATGGATTGAGGATTCGTTCGTAATGTCCCCTGATGTGTGAACCAACAGCTTTTCCTGGAGCAAAACCCATCTTGGTGGCAATTTTGGTCCATTTTCTATCCTTGCAAACAACTGCAAAACCACCTTCTTCTGCAACTAACTGTTAACAACAACAAACAACAAAAATTACAAAAAGAGTATTAGAGGGCTGGAGAGATGGCTCAGAAACTAAGAGTACTGGCTGCTCTTCCAGAGGACCTGAGTTCAATTCCCAGCACCCACATGGTGGCTCACAACCATCTGTGATGAGATCCAGTGTTCTCTTCTGGCCTACAAGGATACAAGCAGGCTGAACACTGTATACACAATAAATAAAAAATAAATAAAAAATAAATAAATAAATCTTTGAAAAAAGAAAAAGAATAAGAGTATTAGAGAAAATTACTTCTAACACCTTGTTATGATTTTGTTATTATCTCTATCTATCTATCTATCTATCTATCTATCTATCTATCTATCTATCTATCTGTCTATCATGTGTACAGTCTTCTGCCTGCATGCCAGCAGAGGGAACCAGATCTCATTCAAGGTGGTTGTGAGCCACCATGGGGTTGCCGGGAATTGAACTCAGGACCTCTAGAAGAACAGTCAGTGATTTTAACTGTTGAGCCATCTCTCCAGCCCATGACTTTTTTTTTGGGGGGGGGTTCTCTGTGGCTTTGGAGGCTGTTCCAGAACTTGCTCAGGCTGGCCTCAAACTCACTGAGATCCACTTGTCTCTGCCTCCCAAGTGCATGTGCCACCACCACCTGGCCTTAGGTATGTTTCTAAGAACAAAATTCCCAGTTATATTTGTTGTTGCTGATTTGTTTTCTTTGTATGTTTTCCACTTCCTAGGTCAAAGGGAAAACAAACTACCAACTATTAATGTTATTTTATATATACAATGTTCAGCCTCGATATATGCCTGCATGCCAGAAGAAGGCTCCAGATCTCGTTATAAATGGTTGTGAGTCACTGTGTGGTTGTTGGGAATTGAACTCAGGTCCTCTGAAAGAGCAGCCATCTCTGTAGTCCTAAAATAGTTCTTTTGACAGTGTGCTGCACATATACTTCACTCTCAAACTACTTTTCTCACTGTCCCAAAGAATAAGGTTAACAAAGGAAAGCATTCCTCCACCACCAATATTTGGTTCTACTTTCTTATCCTAAAAATCTGTTTTTTGTTTTTTCCCGAGACAGAGTTTCCCGGTATTGTTTTGGAGGCTGTCCTGGAACTTGCTCGGTAGACCAGGCTGCCCTCGAACTCACTGAGATCCACCTGCCTCTGCCTCCCAAGTGCTGAGATTAAGGCATGAGCCGCCACCACCCAGCTAAAATCTGGAACCTAGAACTGAATTATGGCTCACATGTTTTAGCATAGTCTTTATCATTTCCCTGAGCCTTAGGTTTCCCTTATCTAAACAAAAATGAGAAGGACCCTTTGCAGCATTGAGATGTTTCAAAGGAAAAACAGATTGTAAAAAAAATCTATAAGGCTTACAGACTAGACAGGTAGAGCTCTGATCCTCAATATTTGTTTAACTAAAAAAAAAAAAAACTCACTTACCTATTTCAAAAAAGAAGCTGTCCAAAAACAACAACAAACAAAAAAAGCCAACAAACTAACAAAACCAAAAAACATGACTGAAATGACTTACAATGACAGTTGCCTGCACTTGCCTTATTAAGCTGGAACAAGTCTAAGATCTTCCTCTCCACATGGGGAATCTTCAGAGTACTTCCTTGTAGCTCCCAATACTTTGCAATCTGATCCAGAAAATTTAATTTTACCCGTGTTTGAGCCTAAATGTAAAAAAATAAAATAAAATTTAATCTCACCTATTTTTTTCCCTGTGGCATAAGACTGATCATAATCACAGCATAAACAATCTTACCCTTTTAATCCCCTAATTGGCTTAGACTCCTGGCATGTATGTACCTCTATACTTGGCACTATCTTATTTTAAAGCTCCTGCCTATAACCGTGTATTCTTTTCACTCTTAAGACTATTTAAGTACAAAACCAATTTTTATTTATTACTAAATTAAGTACAAGAATGTTTGCTAAGTTGTATTTAAAAAGTAGGTGCTGACTGTGTCTAAGGAAAATATCACTGTTAGTTTAAGTTGTAAGAGTTAGTTATTAACAAGCCTGAGCCATTGGCCAAGCATTTATAATTAATATTGAGTCACCATGTCAGTTATTTTGGAACCGGTGAGCAAGAGAGAAAAATCTGTCTACAAGCCTTGATAATTTAAAATAAAAAAAAAGATTAAATCTAAGTTTCAAACATAAAAGAAAATTAAGCCAGGTGCACACCTTTAATCCCAGCACTCGGGAGCAGAGGCAGGTGGATCTCTGTGAGATCAAGGCCAGCCTGGTCTACAGAGCGAGTTCCAGGACAGCCTCCAAAACAATACAGAGAAACCCTGCCTCAAAAAACAAAACAACAACAACAAAAAAAGGTAAATTATTATCAAAACTTAATTGCAATAATTATCATATAAAGATACAATAATTTATATGCATAGGGAAGGTTTTCTCCTTAATTTTTTATGTATGAAACTTAGATTTTAATTTCTTTTTATTTATATACATTGGTATTTGCCTGCATGTCTGTCTGTATGAGGGTGTTGGGTATCCTGAAAGCTGTGGGTGCTGGAAATTGAACCAGGATATTCTAGAAGAGCAACCAAGTGCTCTTAACTGCTGAGCCATCTCTGCAGTCCCAAATTTAACTTTTTTATTTTTTAATTTAACTTTTTTGAGACAGGGTTTCTCTGTGTATTAGTCAGGCTGTCCTAGAACTCAACTTTACAGACCAGGGTGGCCTGGAAACACAGAGATCCACCTGCCTCTGCTGGCTAGATAAGTTTCAAATTTTTATTTAGTTTATATGAATGGCTGTTTTTTGCCTGCATGTATGACTGCGCACTGCATATGCCATGCTTTCATTTCACTAAGACTGTAACATCAGTGACAGACTGATCTTTAAAGAGTAGTCCACTGGAACACAGACAAACAGAACAGTACCTCCAGTTCATTTAGTCTCTGGATCCGGGGGGTAAAATGAAGTTTATCAACATCACAGGCAAATGGTGGCTGCCAATCCTAGGAGAGAGCAAAAGCTATTAGATATGACTACTTAGCACTAATATTATTTTAAATTAAAAGCAAGGTTATACAAACTATCTCTTAACAGTCAAACAAAATATAACAGTGAGGTAGTTTTCAACCTTGTTTTCCAGAAATTTGATGTAATGATCTCTTTCCCCCAAATACCTCCCTCTATCCTGACCTAGTCCTGAGTCCACCCTCTATTGAAAAGTCACTGATTTAGGTAAAAAAATACTTTGACATAAGTATCTCTCTAATAAAAAAGTATACTATCAAATTATCTGTACACTTATGATTTTTGAGGCAGAGTTTCTCTGTGGCTTTGGAGGCTGGCCTGGAACTAGCTCTTGTAGACCAGACAGGTCTTAACTCACAGAGATCCAACTGCCTCTGCCTCCGAATACTGGAGTTAAAGATGTGCACCACCACTGTCCGGCTATCTGTACAATTGTTACATATGGAAGGAAAAGAAAAGTCAAGTGTGTGATTTATGCCTGCAATCCCAAGCATTCTGGAAACAGAAGCAGAAAGACTGCCATGAGCTCATTACAACAAGGCTACATGGTGAAATTCTGTCTCCAACGAAGGAGGGAGAGAGGGGAGGGCTGGGAAGTTGCCTTAGTAGGCATGAGGAGCTGAGTTCAGATCCCCAGAAGACAGACAGGCATGTACCTGTAAACCTACAACTGGAATATCAGAGAAAGGTAGATTCCTTGAACTCAATGACCACTAGTGTAAATGATGAGGGTCAGGTTCAGTAAAAGACCATCTCAAGAGGTATGGCAGAGGACTGAAGGGATACTTACTACCAAGTCTGAGACTCTAAGTTTTATCTTTATATACCTCATGGTAGAGAAGAGAACTGACTTCCACACATGCATGGTGGTATGCATGCAACTATACCCACACATACGTATTAAAGAACAGGATTTTTTTGTTTGTTTTTTTAAGGTAAAGAATGATGAAGGAAGATATCTACTAGAGCTGACTTCTGTCCTCCACACTTGCCCACATAGGCACAAGGACACACAAATACACCTGTGGGCATGCCCCCCCCACCCCCCAACATACTCGGCAGCATGCCTGAGGTCCTGGGTTTGCTACCTACCTAGCATCCCACAAACCAGGTGTGGCAGCACACCCTTGTAATCTCTGCATTCAGATGGAGGCAAAAAGAAAGTCAAGTTCAAGGTCACCCCCAATTATATAGCAAATTCAAGGATTTTCTTATGAAAAAAAATGTTTTTATCAGGATCAATCTATTCTTGACAGGATTTCTCTGTAGCTTTGGAGGTTGTCCTGGAACTCGCTCTGTAGACCAGACTGTCCTGAACTCACAAAGATCTACCTGCCACTGCCTGGGATTAAATGCATGCACCTAGCTCAAGTATCTATCCCTGCCGGTCAGTGGTGGCACATGCCTTTAATTCCAGCACTCGGGAGGCAGGGCAGGCGGATCTCTGTGAGTTCGAGGCCAGCCTGGTCTACAGAGCGAGTTCCAGGACAGCCTCCAAAACAATACAGAGAAACCCTGTCTCGAAAAGTCAAAAAAAAAATTTTATGTTAATCCCAGCACTTGGAAGACTGAGGCATGTAGATCTCTGAATTCAAGGCCAGCATGGTCTACAGATTGAGTTCTAGGACAGGCAAGGCTACACAGAGAAATCCTGTCTCAAAAAGCCCCCTGCCCAAAAATACAAATTATATATATATACATTGTTATCTAAATGTGATATAAACTGAAAAACAAATATCTAACAATAAGGGTACATACAGTTGAAGGGAAAAATGCTGTTTTACTGATTTTTCAGTTTAGGATAATGAAAGACGTAATAACAGATAGTGATTATGGATGCCCAACACTGTATTCAGCACTAATAATTTATGATCATATACTTGATGGTTACAAAGAAGAGTCTTGTATTACAAATTTAACATGGCAAATAAAAGACAAATGTTATAAGATCGATTCATTGATAGGGAAAGAGAGATAATTTTCCTTCCTTACCTGGTTTAT
The DNA here is from genome assembly GCF_017639785.1 of Mesocricetus auratus. Classification (NCBI taxonomy): domain Eukaryota; kingdom Metazoa; phylum Chordata; class Mammalia; order Rodentia; family Cricetidae; genus Mesocricetus; species Mesocricetus auratus. The sequence goes on from NW_024429266.1 coordinate 54,988,823, forward strand.
ACACAAACCAAGATACTTTAAATAATAATATATTATTTCAAATTATGAGAGTGTTAATTCAAGGAAACTCACAGGCTTTAATCCAGTTTCTTACTCAGAAATGTATTAAAGCTGGGGATGTGGCTCAGCTGGTAAAGAGCTTGCTTCTATCTAGTTTATCTTCCTGTGTGATAAAATACTGACAAAAAGCAACTTAAGTGGGGCTGGGGAGATGACTCAGCCATTAAGAGCACTTGCAGCATAATCATGAGGATTAAAGCTTAGATCCCAGTACAAACAGAACAAACCGGGAATCCCTGTACACCCACTCGTTAACTCCAACTGGGAGAGCAGAACTGAAGTCATCCCAGTGCCAACCTGTCTCCAGACAACCTTCACAACAAGAACACAGCACACTAGCAAGGTCATACATACACTGCAAATACATAAAAAGAGTTGTGGTGATATACACCTGTAATCCCAGACTTGAGAAGTACAAACAAGAGGATCAAAAGTTCAAGATCATCTTCAGCTATGTTCAAGCCACCCTGGAAAGAGAGGATGCCACAAACACACAAAGTATTCTACAGCCAAGTGTGTCAGCACACCTGTAATGCCAGCTCTTACAAGGCTGAGGTAAATAAAGTCTTAGACTAACAAAAAGAAGGCTGAGGTAAGAATGCAGTAAATTCTAAGCCCTCCTGAACTACATAGCAAGAGCCTGCCTAAGGGGAAAACAAAAAACTATAGAATCACCAAAAAGATTAAAAGTTTAAGTTTAGATCCATATCTGTAGAAATTAATGTTAAATTATACGGAAGAATGTCATAGGAAGGAAAACATATTGTTTCTTAATGCCCCATTGCCAGTAAGAGGAAGATTTGTCCAGACCTTTGCTCTCTCATACTTTACAAAGGCTACTACTGGCTTTCAGAAAGGAACCAGGACGAGTATATGGCTCGGTGTTACAGCATTTGCCTGGCAAACCTGAGGCTCTAGGTTCAACCCCAGTTAAGTAATGAGAAAAGGAAACCCATACAGGTATTTTTTTCAAAGGAAGGAAAGAAGGGGGAGGGCTGATCAGAGGGTGTGTGTGTATCAGCGTATCAACAGACAATTTTAGGGAATCATTTCTCCTTCTACCATGGGGACCCCAAGACTCACTCAAGTCATCAGACTTTAAGTGTCTTGACCTGCTGAGTCATCTTCCCAGCCTAAATATATAGTCATAATATGCTGTCTTTGTGGTGAAACTTACATACACTAAGACTTAAAAAAAACCATAGGTTATTCCTTGAAGTCCTATTCTAAAACATAAGATGCAGAAATGGCATGTTCCTGCCGGGCATGGCGGTACACTCCTATAAATCCCAGCACACAGGAAACAGAGGCTGGACAATCAGGATAGTCCAAGACCAACCTCTGCTACAAGAAATGCTGAGAAGACAGTGAGGAGATTATGGTCTCAAAAAGCATTTGTCACCTAAGCTTTTATTGCCTAAGTTTAGTTCCTCCTGGATTCCATATAAGGAAAGCACTGACTCTACAAAGTTATCCTCTGACCTCCACATCAGTACCTTGGTACAACCCTGTACATACAAACACACATAATAAAAAAAAAATAACCTCTAAAAATGGCACATCAAAGAAAAACATTAAGTTGCCAATAGGCCTATAAGAGGGATAGAAAAATAGTTTAAGATACTTTTTTCATTAATAGAAATCACTTCGAAGCTTTTTCTACCCACCAAAAACAAAAAACAAATCAGGGAAAAGCGGTAAATGTTCTTTCATTTTGAGACTTTCAAGGGCAAAGCTATACTCCAATGGAAAAAATTACAAAGTAGGCGGGACATGGTGATGCATGCCTTTAATTCCCAGCACTCAGGAGGCAGAGGCAGGTGGCCCTACCTAGAGTTCCAGGATATGCAGAGCCAGTCGGAATTGAGACTATATGGATACTCACTATCACAGAAAACTGCGTCACTGTTGGCAAAGTCTGGCCTTGTGTTGCTGTTTTAAATGAGAGATGGGGAAGTTATGAACTGTCCCAGGCTGGTAAGATGGCCCACGCTAGTGAAGTTTCTGACAAGCCTGAGACTGCTCAGTGGCTAAAAAGCACTTGATGCTCTTGCAGAGTGTGTAAGTTCAATTCTTAGAACCCACATGGCAGTTCACAACACCTGTAACTCCAGTTCAGAGAATCTGCCGGGTAGTGGTGGCACTCAGGAGGCAATCACACTCAAGACCAACCTTGTCTACAGTTTGAGTTCCAGGACAGGCTCCAAAGCTACAGGGAAACCCTGTCCCAATAAATAAATAGTTAGTTAATTGATTAATTAAATAAATAAAAAGTATGGGCTTGGCCGGGCGTTGGTGGCGCACGCCTTTAATCCCAGCACTCAGGAGGCAGAGACGGGTGGATCTCTGTGAGTTCGAGGTCAGCCTGGTCTACAAAGCGAGTTCTAGGACAGCTTCCAAGACAATACAGAGAAACCCTGTCTTGAAAAACCAAAAGTATGGGCTTGAAAAATGGCTCAGAGATTAAGAGCACTGGCTGTTTTTCTGGAGGTCCTTGAGTTCAATTCCCAGCAACCACATGGTGGCTCACAATCATCTGTAATAAGATCTGGTGCCCTCTTCTGGCATGTAGGGATACATGCAGGCAGAACTCTGTATACATACTAAATAAACAAATCATAAAAAAATAATAATTACAGTTCCTGGGAATCTGATACTCTCCTTCTGGATTCTGTCAGTACCAACACACTGTACAGTGCCACACACATATTTTTTAATAATTTATTTTTATTTCATGTGCATTTGTGTTTTGCCTGTGCATGTGTGAAGCTGTCAGATCCCCTGAAACTGGACTCAGGCAGTTATGAGCTGCCATGTGGAAGATAGGAATTGAACTCGGGTCCTCTAGAACAGTCTGCTCTTAAGCACAGAATCATCTCTCCAGCTCAAAAATTTAGCTGTGCACTCAGGAGGCAGAGGCAGGCAGATCTCTGAGTTTGGGAGGCCAGCCTGGTCTACAGGTGAGTTCCAAGGTAGCCAGGGCCATAAAGAGAAACCCTGTCTTGAAAAGACAAAAATAATTTATAAGTGAAAAAAAAAAGACAACATTAATAGATGTATGTAAGAAATCATAAAAAGGCTCTAAAAAGTATTTGTGGGTTTTTTTGTTTTGTTTTGTTTTTTTGGTTGGTTGGTTGGTTATGTAGTCCTGACTGACCTGTACATAGTAACAGGCCTGGCAGCGGTAGAAAATACTACCGTCAAAAAATAAAAATGAAAGAATAATTCATAGACCACAAAGCAGTCCTACACAAATTTCATTCTGGGATTTATTTTAATTCCCTTTGCTTTCAAAACTTTTAAAAATTTTTAACTTTCAAAACAAAAATTACAAGAATTGTATTATTAAAGGGCTCAGTTATTTTTCTTAGCACTCAAGAAATGCTAAGTGAAGGGAATTAAGGAAGAAGTCGAAGACTGAAAACCCTCAGAAAGGACTGAGAAGCAGGTAAACATTATCCTTAGTCCCAGCACTAACTTAGCAACAACCACTGCAATGGTCAAAAAGGAAAACTTAACCCATGTAAGAGTAACTTAACTGCCATAAGAATTTCCTTTGTAAGCCGGGCATTGGTGGCGCACGCCTTTAATCCCAGCACTTGGGAGGCAGAGGCAGGCGGATCTCTGTGAGTTCGAGACCAGCCTGGTCTACAAGAGCTAGTTCCAGGACAGCCTCCAAAGCCACAGAGAAACCCTGTCTCGAAAAACCAAAAAAAAAAAAAAGAATTTCCTTTGTAGATAACAATTTATTAGCATCCATATCTACTATATTAGAATATTTCTTAAATGTTTCTAATTAGAGTTTGACACACACACATATTCATATATATATATGTGTGTGTGTGTGTGTGTGTGTATATATATATATATATATATATATGGGGGTGGGGTATCGAGACAGGGTTTCTCTCTGTAGCTTTGGAGCCTATCCTGGCACTCCCTCTGTATGTAGACCAGGCTGGTCTCAAACTCAGAGATCCTCCTGCCTCTGCCTGCTAAGCAGAATTTTGTTTTGATGTCTGTTTTGTTGTTTTTGTTAAGAAGCTGTTATATTTTGAGTTCTGATAATTAGCAAAATGAGAAAGTACGCTCAATAGAAGCTACCCAAGTCAGTATTGATTCCCTCCAGGCACACCAATTAAAATCAATGTCAAAAGCCTGATCTTGAGGAGTAGCTCCTCTCAGCACACCTCCACCCTCTAGAGACTTGGCCTCCGGGTGCAGATTCAGGTTTCCCCTACTTCCTTCCTTTTAAGACATTTCCATCCCTTTGTTTTGTGATTCCTGCTAGACCCATAGAGCTCTACCATGGACCCACAGCGACCACACCAGGCTGGGACTCAGATCATCACTGCATTGTTTCAACTCTGAGAAGCTCCTTTTTGTTTGTTTTTCAAGACTGGATTTCTTTGTGGCTTTGGAGGCCGTCCTGGAACTGTAGACCAGGCTGGCCTCGAACTCGAGTGCTGGGATTAAACGTGTTTGCCACCAACCCGGCTCTGAGAAGCTTCTTACAGTAGACAGTAATTAACCCTGGGACCCACAACTGGACAATGTGCAGAGAGTGGAAGAATTTGGAGCACTCATCTAAGTATGAAATAGAATATCTAGAAAAAATCAAAATAAATTAATTAAATTAAATAAACTGGGAGCTGAAGGATGGCTCAGTGGATAAGAGGGCTGGCTACTCTTCTAGAGGACTCCTAGCACCACACAGCATCTTACCACTGTAACTTCCAACACCTTCAGACAGACAGGTGAAATACCAATGCACATAAAATAAAAAGAAATCACTTTCAAAAAATAAAAATAACCGGGGGGTGGTGGCACACACCTTTAATCCCAGCACTCGGGAGGCAGAGGCAGGTGGATCTCTGTGAGTTCGAGACCAAGCCTGGTCTACCTATCGAGTTCCAAGACAGGCTCCAAAACAATACAGAGAAACCCTGTCTCGAAAAAAAAAAACAAAACAAAAATAAATAAATAAAAATAAAATAAGCCAGGGTCCAGCAAAATGTTTCAGCTCATAAAGTATTGCCCCCATGCAAAGGTGGAAGGAGAAAACAGACTCCAAAGTGGTCCTGACCTCCACAAGTGCGGTGCATGTGTGCCTACACTTCATGCTATCATACAATATATAAAGTTCTAACAAAAACAAATAAGCCAGGTATGGTGGCTCATATTTGTAATCCCAGTCAGTACTCAGGAAGATGAAAGAGGAAATACAAATTTTTTTTCAGTTTATAGATGTGGCTATAGACTTCAAATTAAAGATTCGGGTACTAAGAAAACCTACATCTAAATCAACCAAGATGTCAGCTGAACTACCTGTGAGACCATGTTAAGAATAAAGTAGGGTGTTGGAGCATGGCTAAGCAGTTAAAGGCATGAGTCACACAGTCAGGAGGACTGGAGTTCCAATCCCAGAACCTGTATAGCAAGCAGGACATCCTGTAAACACTTAATGCCCACTTCTGGCCTCTAAGGTACACAGAGTTCACTAATCCCCACATATATACATGCATATGCTAACACAGAATAGACATGCACAAATTCATCTTTAAAAAATAAAAACAGCTGGGCGGTGGTGGCGCACACCTTTAGTCCCAGCACTCGGGAGGCAGAGGCAGGTGGATCTCTGTGAGTTCGAGGCCGGGTTGGACCGACAGCCTCCAAAACAATACAGAGAAACCCTGTCTCATAAAAAACCAAAAAATAAATAAATAAATAAAAATAAAAACAAATAAATAGGAGCTGGAAAGATGGTCAGTGGTTAAGAGAAAACACTTGCTGTTCTTCCAAAAGACCTAGGTTCAATTCCCAGCACCCCTATGGCAGCTGACAATCATTTGTAACCCTAGTTCCAGAGGATACAATACCCTCTTCTGACCATTGTAGGCATCAGGCACTCAATAGTGCACACACAGGCAGGCAAAACATCCACACAGAAAACAATGAAGAAAGTAAAACATGATAATACCAGTATATGGGAGGAAGAGACAGCAGGATCAGTTCATGGTCGTTCTCAATAAAAAGGGATAATGGGCACCTTGGATTGAATGAGCCCGTCTCAAATAAACAGGATTATAGTCTTCACATTCTTGTAGGAGGATCTCTGTGTGGGTTTCTTTCAGAATTTTTTGGGCTTACAGGAGAGTGGGTAAGGGATTACAGGAGTGTGGATGACCCCAAAACAGACAAGTCACTTAAAAAGTCTCACCACAGCTATGAATGATGACTTCCCTATGGCTGCAATGAAGTCTTCCTTCAGTTAGTTAACCTTCCTCACTCTACTCTAGCACCCCCAGTTTGGGTTTTCTAATCAAGATTTCACTATACAGCTCAGGAGGGCTTGAACTCATAATTCTGTCTCTGTCTTCTGTCTCTGCTGAGAATATGCTACCAATCCCAGGTATATTCTAGGGTTGGAAGTTGAGGGTGGGGTTTCAAGGTCTCACTATATTCCCCAAACTAAGCTAACCTAGAACTCATTATGTAACCGGAACTGGTCTTTAACTTGATCCTCCTGCCTCTGAACTAATGCTAGGATTACAGGCATGCATCTTATTCTAGTTTTGATGTTTGGTATTTTGCCTTTTTCCAAGTTTCACTCAAAAAAAAAAAAATCAGCCAGGCGTTGGTGATGCACGCCTTTAGTCCCAGCTCTCTGGAAGCAGAGGCAGGTGGATCTCTGTGAGTTCGAGGCCAGCCTGGTTTACAGAGAGAGTTCCAAGACAGCCTCCAAAACAATAGAGAAACCCTGTCGGGGGGGGGGGGGGGATTAAAATAAAAAAATAAAACTTTTTACTGTAGGAAAATGAGGGATATGTATTTGGCACTGATTTTTTTTTGTCTTGTTCCCATACTCTGCTTAGCAATAGGTAAGAGGAGAAAGCCACTTAAGTTTAAGCTCCTGCAATCCATTAATTAATTTAGACAGTAGCCCTAGGTCAGTGTCAGATCCCTTTAAAGCAGGATGAGAAGGCATACACACTGGGGTAAACAGACTTTATCCAACCAAGGTCATGATGCAATCAGATAAAAACTCTAGGGCTGGCTGGGAAGATGGCACAGCAGGTAAAAGTACTTACTGCACAAACATGAAGATCCAGAATCCTCAGAACCCATATAAAATCAAACATTATAGACAGCATCTACAATTCCAAGACTCTAAGGCAAGGAGAGACAGAATCCCCAGAAGTAAGAAGACTAGATAGCCTGGCATACATAGTGGAAAAACAAAGAGACTGTCTCAAGCAAGAAAGAAGCCAGGACCAATATCCAAGATTATTCTGACCTCCACATACATATGCTATGAAATGTGCACGCCCTCATTTTCAGGCTTGACTATGAACATAGACACACACAAAGGCACCTTTAAAAAGGTTTTAAAACTCAGAGATCCTCCTGCCTCTGCCTCACAGAGTGCTGGGATTAAAGGCGTGTGCCAGCACCACCTGGCTAAGAAATTGGCGTTGGTGGTGCACAGATTTTAATCCCAGCACTCGGGAGAGGCAGGCAGATCTCTGTGAGTTTAAGGCCAGCTAGGGCTATTACACAGAGAAACCCTGTCTCAGAAAACTATCTTGACAGACAGACACACACAGCGCCTACATAGTGCTCAGTGATAGATGACTTACCTAACATGAACAATGCCTCGTGCCCATCCTCAGTACTGGAGGAAAACCAAAACCCTTACCATCCAATACCATATGTTAACTAGGATTTTTTTTCTCAAATAGAAATTGCAGCATCAATGTTGAAAAATAATTACTATTCTGCACAGAAGTTACCCTAACAATCAACCCATTACTCTTCAAAAGTCACTTCCTTCTCTGTCTGAGTACTCCTGACTCTCAAGTGTTCTGTCAGGCAAAATGGCCAGTCTGACCAGGAAGTCAGAAATAAAATATGGCAAATTCCAGCTATGGAACAAGGTAGACAGGAAATGCCCTCCACCCACTACACACACACACACACACCTCTGCATGTGCTAAAGACTTGTCCTCAAAATAGTTAAGTTTCTTTACAAGCCCCCAAAACTGTAACAAGACAAAAACACTGGCTAAAACCCAGGAAATATAATCCTCACACTAGACAAAGTGAGTATCACTCACTAAATACTAGAAAGTTCACTCTAAATTGCTCAAATATTACCTGTAACTGCAATAGGACAAACGCTTAAGCTCAGATGTGCTCTACAACTGGATTGGTTCTCATTCACGGACTGGTGCTCTTCCTGCTTTTGGTTGTGAGCCTAACCTTGAACAGCCGAGCCATTTCTCCAGCTGGCTCTTCCTAATTCCATCTAGAAAAACAGCTACAGGAACTATTTTCTGTACTTGTAACTTTTTTAATAATAAAAGTTAGGGGTGGGTACCGACGCCAGCCGCCCAGACTCTGGCACTATGGTCATGGCGGAGGGGACGGCAGTGCCGAGGCGGAGCAGGCCAGGCACGAAGGCGCAGGATTTCTATAATTGGCCTGATGAATCATTTGATGAAATGGACAGTACACTTGCTGTTCAGCAGTATATTCAATAGAATATTAGGGCAGACTGCTCCAATATTGACAAAATTCTTGAACCACCTGAAGGCCAAGATGAAGGTGTATGGAAGTATGAACATTTAAGGCAATTCTGCCTTGAACTAAATGGACTTGCTGACAAACTTCAGAGTGAATGCCATCCAGACACGTGAACTCAGATGACAGCAACTGAACAATGGATTTTTCTTTGTGCAGCTCATAAAACTCTAAGAGTGTCCTGCTATAGACTATACAAGACACACACTTGATGGTGCTGCATGTCTTCTGAATAGCAATAAATATTTTCCCAGCAGGGTTAGCATAAAAGAATCATCTGTAGCAAAACTAGGATCATCAGTGTGCTGTAGGATTTATAGAATATTTTCACATGCCTATTTTCATCACCGGCAGATATTTGATGAATATGAAAATGAAACATTTTTATGTCATCAGTTTACTGTATTTGTGATGAAATATAATTTGATGTCGAAGGACAACCTGATTGTACCAATTTTAGAAGAGGAAGTTCAGAATTCAGCTTCTGGAGAAAGTGAAGCATGAAGGGAATCATGTAGAACAATGTACTGATCACATAATTAACAATTATGTACTGTATATATATCATTTTAGACACAGCAATCATGTATCCATATTATAGCTTATTTGTTTAATGTAGGTTTTTGTATGCTTGTGTTGCCTTGTAAAATGGGAAATACATTTTAAGTTATTCATGAGCTGTATATTCACTGGTGTGGCACTCATGGTTTTTAAATAAGTTTAGTATTATCTGTTTATAATGCCTGTTAATAAAAGAATTTACAGTTTGGTTAAAAAAAAAAGTTAGGGGATAGTGAGATAGCCAGTGGGTGAAACACATGCTGCACAAGCCTGACACCCTGAGTTTGATCCCTGGGACCCATATAAAAACCAGATGTGATGGCATGCATATGTTACCCCCCACTCCAGCACTCTGAAGCTTTCCAGCTAGCTAGCCAGAACTACACCTGGCAGAGACAGCACCTGGCTCCAAAACAAAATGGAATGAGAAAACAACTCCTGAAAGTTGTCCTCTGACCTCTACAGTAGCGCATGTGCAACTGCCTGTTCCCTCTCCCCACACACACAAACAACACAGACACAAATACTAGAAGTTTAAAAATTAATTTGTACCCTGGTAGCTATGGCTTTGTCAAGAAAGTAGTATTGGGAGGAGGAGGGAGCTTAAATGATTTTTAAAGTTTTGTGTGTAAGTATGTGTACGTTTTTGTGAAATGTGCTGCATGTATATATATACAATTGTGTGTGTGCTAGTGCATGCACCTGTGTGAGTGCAACAAGACCAGAGGAAGGCATCAAGTACAGTCCTATGTCTGCTTTATTCCTTAGGGGCGGTCTCTTGGAAGCTGGAACTTACATTTCTGCACTAGGAATCCTGTCTTCCTCCCTGCTCAGTACTGGGATTACAAGGGAATGTGGGATCATACCCAATTTGTTATGTGAGCATTCCAATTGGAACTCCAGTCCTCATGTTTGCACAGTAAATAGCTCTTAATCATAGAACCATCCCTTATGTTTTTTTTAAGATTCATATTATGTGTTTGTTTGCATGCATGCATATATACCCAACATATGCTGCAGAGATCAGAAGGTAGCATAGGATCCTGTGGAACTAGATTTATGGATGGCTGTGAGCCACTATGTGGGTGCTGGAAATCAAACCTGGGTCCCCAGTAGACCAAGTGCTCTTAATCCCAGAGCCCTCTCTCCAAGTCTTTTGTTTTCAGACAAGGCCTTACTATATAGCCCTGGCTGGTCAGAACTGTTATGTAAACCAGACTGACCTGAGATCTACCTACTCTGCCTCCTGAGTGCCTTCACGAATTTCTCTCCATAAATGCTAATGTGGACCAAGAAGACAGCAATGAGTGGCTAGGAAGATGGCTCATAGCTAAGAGCTCTTGCTGGTCCTGTCCTGCAAAGGACCCAGACTTAGTTCCCACACCCATATGGCAGTTTACAACCCTCTATAACTCCAATTTCAGAGGATCTGATGCCCTCTTCTGGCCTCTATGGACAACAGCCATGCCCATGGTCAAAGTACAAATAAATATGAAACAAAAAACATGAGAAGTCTGTAAGGTGATCCCATATAAAATTATATATAATGTTAAACCCTCTAAAAGTCCCCTTTTTGGCAAATTTCTGCATACCTGTTATTCATGTATTCCAACACTCTAAACAAAAAGCAAATTCCTGAGTTTGATCCCAGAATCCACATGATAGGAGACCAAACTTCTACAAACTGTCTTCTGACCTCCACATGTACACTACAGGGTAGCATGCATGCATGTGTGCAAATACACTCTCACACACACACACTCACACCCTCTCTCATACACTCACACACACACACACACACACCTCTCCTCCCCCCACACACACACTAGAATAGACATGAATAAGCTCTGTTGTCATTAGCACTTCTACCTTACAAAAGTGTGTATGTTAACTTCCCCCTTGCTCTCCAGGAGTGGAGTTAACAACCTCAAAGATGCTTAATGCATTACAACAGTCTTAAACCTCATGGCTATAAAGATGTAGATGAAGAATTCAAACAAAAACAACCAAAGGAAGTGAAAAGTGAAAAATAGCCTTTATTGTGCCATCTGGGGTTTGATTTAAAAGTCTGACTTTTGGTCATTGTCAAAGGAGAAATTTGTGGAATCTGCCCAACTACAGCCATGTTAGATATCTGAAAGCAAGAAAGTTATTAAAGCTATCAAATACAGTTCCATCAAATTTGAGAAATTCAAAGATATTTACTGAGCAGCCAACTTTTTGACTAATATTAGCACCCCTAAAATTACTGATCTCCAAATAGTACAATGTGAAAATAACACTTGTACTTATAATACTTGCATCTTAAAGAAAAAACAGAAGTAAATTTTTAATGTTTAAAGGTCTCACTTCTGAAAATAAGCTTGGCTATCCCTTACACTTTGAAATAAGGCTTATTACTGTCTTTAAACCTGAAGTTTGCAGATAGTCTGATTCACCATTTTTATCACATTTACCTTACACTACATTTCCACAAATTTTTATCAACTCTTAGACAAAATAATGTAAACATCCTAAGTTCTCAAGTCAAGCAGCTTAAGACCCTCACTAAAAAATACAGGTCCAAAACAAAGCTAAGTACCATTAATTAAAGAAAAAGCTAAGAATAAAAGGAAACAGAAATGCTTTTAATTTTCCCCTTACCTACTAAAAGTATACCACAATCTCCAAACCCCTTTAATTTAGCCACTAGGGTTCCAAAAACCCAATGAACAGAAATTATCTAGAGATAAAGGCATTATAAAGCTACCGCCATGTAAAATATTTTCTATTTCTTAAGGGTTTATTTTGTTGCCATATTTCAACTATATGAAACCACTTGTTCTTACTTTCCTAATACAAAACACTTCCTAAACAAAGACTGTTTACATCTCTTAAGAAGCCTTTGTTCCAGGACCCCTCTGTTCAAGAGCCACAACTTCTGAATTTTCTTTCTTATGGTTATATCAACAGCGAATACTGGCAAACTCTTCTACATTGGCATAGGAGTTTGTTAAACAAAGGAGGAAGCAAGTCCCCTCCACACAAAGGAGGGCTCCAAAACAGCACTACTTATGTTTGTAGATTATTTCTTCCTCGTTACCCCTTTCCTCTCAGGCTGTAGTACAAAGTACTCTCAATACAAAATGGTGGCCATCATGTGTGACATTCAGAATGGGAAAAAGCAAAACAAACGCACAAATCCTCAAGACTGCCATTATTCTGCTAGCAGATGAGAAATGGGTAGCCAAACCTAACCACAGCAACACTATTTGTCGAAGAAAACATCTCAGCTCTATAAAAGGCAAAGAAGGTAAGATAAAGGACTTACCCCAGCCCTGGTATACCACAATGCCAACATGGAGGACAGCTCACAGGAACCTAACTCCTCTATATTTTTGTTTCTAATAACTAAGCCAAGTTTCCTAATTTCTGAGCAACATCCCATTAATGCAAGCATCCAATATTTACGTTCATCTTTCCTGACACATTAATGTAAAGCTATATCGCTCAATGTTTGCAACATTCATGACCTATTCTTCAAAATTGAAACATTAGGGCTAACCAGCCCAGGGTGTAACTTGTGCAGGCCTCTACAGTAACAGAAATAAATGTACCTTCCTTTAAGCAACAATCAACCCTGTTCCACTTCACCAGGCAAAATGAATCTTATTTCCAAACATTTCCCCTATATGAGCTGACCTGGCCAGTTATTTTCTGAAGCATTTATTTCATTTGTTTTCAAAGTTGTCCAAGAGAAACTAAAATATGGTGTCTGTGGTTTATTTTTTTTTCTGGTGGTGGGGGTTGTGAAAAGATAAGGCTTATTCAGGGATCTCTCTCCAACAGCTTTTCTAGAACAGAATGATTATGTGTACAATCCCGCAACTCAAAATGCCATTACAAAGAGCAAGTTTAAGGAAGAAAGGGCTAAAAGGGGTGGGGGGGGGGTCTTCCTCCACTTGTGTGAGAGCAGGAGAGATGGAAAATTCTTAAAACGGCAGCCAAGGCAGTTAAACCTCTCTAACCGTCCCAGCCGGTCCAACGGTCGTTTGGGCCAACTCAAGACTCAGGCTATCCCAAAAGATAGGCGAAAAACCTGGGGTGTCGCAGCGCATCCAGTTCCGGCTGCGGGGGGCGGGGGAGAGACGGGGGACAGAAAGAGTGGGTCGGGCTCTTGGCGGACGTTGCAGCCGTTAGGGCTGGCTTCGAGGGACACCCCACCCCTCACAGTCCCCCTCAAGCTCGAGGCGCTAGAGCCACCGCTGGTGGGCCGAGTAGGGTGGGCTGGGGGCCGGGATGAAACCTCCAAGAGCTCGTCTGACATCTCTCCTACAAGCACGGCCTGTCCTCCACCTCAGCCCCAGCCAGGCTTCCCCCGGGAACAGAGCCGTCCCACCCCAAGGCCGTGTGGGAGCGCCCGCCACGGGGGGGGCAGGCATCGGGGGTCCCGCTGCCTGTCCTGCCCCCCAGGCTCCAAAGTGCACCCCCGACACTAGCGCCCCCAGACACACTGCCGCTGCAGGGCAGACCCGCGTCTCCTCCCCGCCCCCAGTGGCGCCGGCCGCCCCCTGCCCTAGCCCGGCCCCGGGACTCCGGGAGGCCGAGGGACCAGGTGGTGGTGGGGGACCCGGGTCCGGAGGGTGGGGCGCTCAGGTGAGGACAGCTCCGGGCCGACGCCGCCACCACACAAAGGACCAGGGGCTCCCGCCGCCATATTGAAAACTTTCCTCCTCACACGACAACTCGCAAGTCCCCCACCCCCACCCATCACACACCCCCGCACCCCGGGGAGGAGGCGAGGACCAGCCACCGAGCCGTGCGGGCCCAGAGCCCTGCCTCCGCGTCCGCGCCTCGGCCGGGCTCCGGAGGCCTCCCCGGCGACCACCCCGGCGGCTGCCACCAACCACTCCAGCCCGCACCGCTGCCGGGCCGTGTCGCGCACCCGCCCTCGGAGACGCACCGACCCGACCCTCGGGCCGCACTGCCAGAGCCCGCCGGGCTCACAGTCCGCATCCCACCCGGACAAGCCCCCGCGCCTCCCTCCCGACGCCGCCAACTCCCACCCTCTGAGGAACCCCAAACTTGACGGGGCCCGTGGGGAGACCGCTCCCCGCCCCCGCGCCTCGGGCCTCCCGGGCCGCGCGTCCTCGTTCCCTCCCCCAGCCGCGAGCAGGATCCGGGGTGCTGGTTGACTCACCGCCGGCGGCCGCACCTTACAGATCCCAGTCTGCTCGGCTATGGGCCGGATCTTGTGGATGAAAGCGAAGGGGTCCGCGAACTCTTCCCAGCTGGGCTCGAAGACCGGACACTCGGGGGGAGGCAGGAACTCGCCCAGCGGGCCCGGGCCCCCGAGCGGCAGAGCCGGGCGCGGGCCTGGGGGCAGCACGGTAGTCGGCTCCATCACCGCGACGTGGGCAGGGACGAGCACAGGCAGGCTCCCGCGACCGCGGCAGCAAGCTCCGCTCAGTCCGAAACCTGTGCGGAGGCGCAGCTCCGGCGACAAGTCCGACTTCTACTAGCAACGGCAGCACCTAGGGCTTTTTCAGCCTTCCTCCGACGACGTCTTGCCGCTACCCCACGCCGTGCGCCTCCGCCGCCACGGCGAGGAAAAAAGTCCCTACTGCCACCCCGAGCCAGGTCCCACCCCGCCCCCTAGCCGGGAGGGGCTGGGGCCTTCCGCCTGGGATGGGTTTTATCCTTTATGGTTTCGGTTGACCAATGAAGTTTTCAGAATTCTTGCTCTCAAGAAGTTAACAGTCTAGCAGGGAGATCGGATCCATAATCGATCATTCAAACACGACGTACACTTCTCCACGAAGGATGTACATAGATAAAACCCGAGAGGCACAGTACTGGAACTGATGGAGGATTCTCCACGTAGAGAAAATAGCTTTAACACTAGAGCAGTGAGGACAGACGCAAGCAATAGTAACAAGGATAGTAAAAAACACTGAACGTTTGCTTCTCCTAGATATTGTGCTCAGGGCTTTGCGCGATTGTTTAATTTCTGAGGTGGCTTAAGCATATGTCCAAACCAGGCGTTGGTGGCGCATGCCTTTAATCCCAGTACTCGGGAGGCAGAGGCAGGTGGATCTCTGTGAGTTCGAGGCCAGCCTGATCTACAGAGCGAGTTCCAGGGCAGCCTCCAAAACAATACAGAGAAACCCTGTCTCGAAAATCCAAAAAAAAAAAAAAAGCATATGCCCAAATCAACAACAGTTCAGACTATTTTTTTGGAAAGTGCGGCCGTTGCACAGAAGTTGTCTCCAGCCTTCTGACTAGGTTGGACTTGAGCACAACAATCTTGAAATAATCCAGTCAAGGAATAATGGGGCCCAAATAAAGTCAGCAGTGCTATTAATTTGAAAAAGGGATAGTGCAGTGGTGGTGGCACACACCTTTAATCCCAGCACTTTGGAGGCAGAGGTGGATCTCTGTGAGTTCAAGGCCAACCTGATCTACAGAGTGAGCACCAGGCCAGGCTCCAAAAGCTACACAGAGAAACCCTGACTCAAAAAACAACAAAAATTGAGATGTGTCTGGAAGGTACACACAGCAGATTTCTCACTAGCTGAAAGGTACAACTAGTGCTGAAGGAGAGAGATCAGTACTGGAGGTGTATGATCCCAAAGTTTCAAAGTAAGCCATGGAAGTGCTGAGATGTTAACTATGAAACACAAAGATGGGGGATGTCCCAGGAAAAGCCAAAAGATCATAAGTAGAACTTGAACAGTGAACAGTCTTCTTTAATCCAGAAAGCAGACAAACTCAAGGAAGGGCTCTATGCCACAGCCTCCTTTATGGAGGTATCCTCAGCCCTTCCGTTCAGAACAACCTGAGGAAGGGTATCTCTCTTAGCCTTGGAGTTTAGGCAGCCCAGGCTGGCCTAAAACTATGTAGCAGAGGATGACTTTGATCTTCTGATCCTCCTGACTCTGCCTCTTAGGTGCTGGGATTACTGATGTATCCTGCCACACACACACTGCTTCCTCCATTTAAAAAAAAGAAAAGCCGGTGTTGGTGGCGCACACCTTTAATCCCAGCACTTGGGAGGCAGAGGCAAGCAGATCTCTGTGAGTTTGAGGCCAGCCTGGTCTACAAAGCTACACAGAGAAATCCTGTCTTGAAAAACCAAAAAAAAAAAAAAAAAAAAAAAAAAGGAAGGAAAGAAAGAAAAGCTAGACGTAGTAACACACACCTTTAATCCCAGCATTTAGAAAGCTGCAGCCAACCTGGTCTACACTGAGTTCCAAACCAACCAGATCTACATAATACATTCTGTATCATCAAAAAAAATAAGGAAGCCGGGCGTTGGTGGCGCACGCCTTTAATCCCAGCACTCGGGAGGCAGAGGCAGGCGGATCTCTGTGAGTTCGAGGCCAGCCTGGTCTACAGAGTAAGTTCCAGGACAGCCTCCAAAGCCACAGAGAAACCTTGTCTCGAAAAACCAAAAAAAAAAAAAAAAAAAAAAAAAAAGAAAAAGAAAAAGATCATTGTAAGATGAGGTGTTGCAGCAGACTATAAAACTGTGGGGAAACCTAGGTATGAGATACAGGATTTGGCATATATGGTTTTTTTGAGTCAAGCTTTCACTATGTATCTCTGATTAGTCTAAAACTCATCTTTATAGACCAGGCTGCCTTCAAGTTCAGAGGTGCTAAGATTAAAGGCACATGTCACTTCACCCAGCTTGCCATATTTTTTAACCTTCCTGATACTTGTTCATGATAATGTATCGAGGAGAGGAAAAAAAAATAAAGAGAGGATTGCATACTTGTATGCCAAAGCTGGCCTGGAATTCACAGTGTAGCCCAGGCTGACCTCATTCCCAAGAGCTGGGATGTCAGATGATCATGTTGACTGGAGGAAATCGTTTATTGTCGCTCTTTTTTGTTTGTTTGTTTGCTTTTCGAGACAGGGTTTCTATGTGGCTTTGGAGACTGTCCTGGCACTCACTCTGTAGACCAGGCTGGCCTCGAACTCACAGAGATCCGCCTGCCTCTGCCTCCCGAGTGCTGGGATTAAAGGCTTGTGCCACCAAGCTTTGTTGCTCTTGACCCTGGGTGTTGTATGCCTGCTTGTGTTAGAGGGTTAGTCCTAGAATTGATTTTCTGTCAAGTTCTCTGCCTTGGGAGAACGCAGAACCCTTGACATTAGCATCCTACAAACCAGGTAGGTTGTAATTTTGATACTTCTAGACATACATGAATTATGAGTATATGACTGGAGGGTATGAGTTTAGGGGGAAACTCTCAGTTCTCATCTATGGGTTAGGCATGCCTCTCACTCCCAACTTTCAAGGTCTACTAGTCCTGACTCTTCCATTTCCGGTAGTAACCCTAAATGACGAGATGCTACTGCTCTTAGATCAAGCAGCAGCTGTTTGGCTCCACACAGACTCAAACAGACGCCTAGGGAGAGGGCGGTTGCCAAGCTAGTAAAGAGAACCTAGGGACTGAGAGGGCTCTCTGCTAAGGTAACAGCTCCCCCGCCCCACAGAAGACGCTTCCCCTTGCCCTTTATGATGTGTGTTTACATGGGCGGAGGGATCCCTCTCCAGCTGACAGCCACACCGCAGCCGGCTCTTCTTTTTTTAAAGAGCCTAGCCACAGGCGCTGATTGGCCGCGGCCCGAGCCGCATCAGCCTCCGGGGGCGGGGCCGGGTCCGCATTGTCTAGTGTGGGGCCAGCTGGACGCCTCAGAGGCCGGACCTGGCTCACCCTGGCGTGGAGGTCCCGGCTCTCAGAGTCCCAGAGGACTGGGAGCGAGGGCTGGGCGGAGCCGCAGCGCCAGGATCCCGGGGAGAAGCGGGGCTGCAGTCCCGGCGGCCCGAGGAGAACCGAGCCCGCTCCGAGTGCCACGTCTCCAGGAACCCCCCCCTCCTTACTCTTGGACAACACTCCGCCTCCGCCCCGGACTCCGTCCCCCCAGCACCCCATGAGTGCTGGAGAGCCTTTAGATACATCCTTAGGGCTCGATGTCTTCAGCCGGCCCACTCAGCCGTCAGCCCTCTCGCTCCCCCAGCCGGTTGAGTCCCACCCCCGGGCCTGCACCCGGAGAGCGTAGTCTGTGCCCTAAATCCGCTGGCCTTGCTCCTTCCGGTCGCCGGGCAGGAGAGACCAGACTTGTAGGTTCCAAACGCGAGACTTTCCTCTGGTTCTCCGT
The DNA here is from genome assembly GCF_017639785.1 of Mesocricetus auratus. Taxonomy (NCBI): domain Eukaryota; kingdom Metazoa; phylum Chordata; class Mammalia; order Rodentia; family Cricetidae; genus Mesocricetus; species Mesocricetus auratus. The sequence continues at coordinate 55,007,174 of NW_024429266.1, forward strand.
CGCCCCCACCCCCACCCCTTGCTCGGGGTCTGAGCGACGGCTGAGGGGGGCAGCCCGGGCTCCCCCGCTGCCCGGGAGGGGGCAGCGGCCGGCGCAGCACGTAGCGCACGTGTCGGTTCCGCTCCCCACCCCCTCCCGCCGCTGCCGCCTCGACGGGGCTCCGGTGTTATCCGTGCGCCTCCCTTCCGCCTCGGCCTCACTACCACCAACCTCCCCCCTCCCCGTTTTCCATAATATCCGCGATGCACCGTCCCAGTTTCTCATCTCCAGTTCAGTGCCAACATCTGAACTCAGCACCTTTCGTGCTCTGGAAAATGTGATGCCAGGTGTCTCCTGGGGCAACCGTGGGATGTCCCGGTGCTTTACTCGTTATGTGTCTTTCCGCAAGGTCATGTCGCTACTCCTTATTGCTGGTTTATAGCTTGACATCAGTTCCCCACCACAGTCCCTGCTACCTCCTCAGCACGTGCCCCACCCCTTGGTAAGCCGCTAGAGGGAAGGAGTAAAGTCAGTACCAGGCACGTGGGAGTTGCTCCACAAATATTTATTGAAAGGGAGGGGAAATGGCCTTGAGTTTATGCGGCTCCAATTGGCTGAGTTTGAAGCCTTGGGCTGGACATGGAGAAGAATCTGCCTGTGCACAGGAAGACGTCTCACAATAACTCCATGGTGGAGTGTTGAGACAGCCCACGCAGTGGGTGAATACAGTGAGATAAAGTGTCCTCGCCATTCCCTGCCCTGCTTAACTTTTCTCCACTGGAATCAGTGTCCCTTCTCCTCAGCTGCAAGGCTTTCCCTGTGGGATATCTGTCCTCCCCACCCCAGCTGACACCATGATAAAGGGTCTCATTATGGGCTTCGTCCTTGGAAAGCTGGTCTGATCTTGGAGAGGCATCTTGTAACTAAATCCTACTGCCTTGTGCCTACATATTTCTTATGCACACACAAGGGAGGGGAAAGGGAGGGGAGGAGGGGAAGATCTCTCCTAGACAAGCCCGGCCCCAGAGCTACAGTTCCAAACCCTCACCACCCTTGGAATACGCTGAGTCAGCTGAGTCAACTGAGATCCAAAAACCTTACAGCTTCGTTTACCTGGGTGTGAGGCTCAAAGACCTAGACCCTCGCATGGATCAGACACTCATAAGTGGATGTTCCCACGATGGTGCTAGCCCTACCCACAGGGCTGGGAGGGGCGGAGAAACCCACACCAGGGCTTAGGCTTCAAGGGCGTTTCTTCCCATTCTGGTTTGGCCGCTTTAGAGGCCTGAGACTCTTGAAGGAACACTATTTAATATTTTTATGTTTTGTTTTGTTTTTGAGACAGGGTCTTGCTATGCAGCTCAGAATGGCCTCAGAGTCACAATATAACCCAGACTGACCTCAAACTCACAGCAATCCTACAGCTTCAACCTCCCTTAGTTCTGAGCCAAAGAATGTTCTTGTGCTCCTGGAGGGTGAGAGGAAAGTCATAGTCCCAGTTCATCCACCAGCACTCAGGTCTCTGGGCTGAGAGACTCCTGTCACCATGTCCTGTTCCTCAGCTCAAATCTCTGTATCTGGGATGTAACATGCTGGAACTTTCCAGAACACCACTGTCTAGCATAACACAACTTCCTAAATGCAAAAGGAGGCTTTTTCACATTTTTCTTCCCTGGCATGAACAAGTGATGTGTAAAAACAGAAACAAACAAAACCTGAACTATTTCTCTAACACAAATAGGATCACTAGTCAGGAGTAATTCATAGCTTACTAGACACACCAGCCCATGAAGTAGGTGGTGCTGCTGTCTTAATTTTTCAGATAGAGAAACAGACTCAGATTAGTCAAGGTCACACTGATGATAATTGCAGAGCAAGGGTGAGAATGGCAACCTCAGCCCCTGCCTTTGATCTTCCCCATACACCCAGGCTAACCGCTGAAAGCTGCAGTCAGACATACAGTCCCCCAGCTGCACCTTTACCTCCCAGGTCCCACAGCTCCCTCTAGGCTGCAGTGGCTTCAAACCTTGACAGTCCCCTCCAGTGTTTTATGTACAGAGTAACAAAAGTTTCACAAAATATGCAGGGATACACCTGTAAACTGGCTGAGCCTTATGAAGTTGATTCTTGTGACCCATAATGGACTGTTTGAGAATAGACTGCTGGAAGGCTAGTTTGTTTTTTGTTTTCCCACCAGTTTGGCAACTTTCAAAGAGATGCACATACAGACGGAAGAGCAAGTACAGATGCTGAAAGACCACCAACCACAAGCCTGAATGAGGCCTTGGGAAAAGTCCTGCTAGCATCTTGATCTTGGACTTGTAGCTTCCAGAACTGTAAATAACTGTGTATTTTTTGAACCAACTCCTAGAAGTCAGTCTCCCTCTTAATATACAGATATGGCCTTGTGATATAAATGTATCTGGATGAGATGGATACATAGTCACATATCCTACTGGTTTTCTTTCTCAACAGAGCCCTTAAGAATTACCAAAAGCAGGTCTTCCTCAATTACCTGACCTTTAATTTCACCCACTGCCCGTCCATCTCCCCTCCTCTCCCCCCCCCCCCCCCGTCCCCTCTCTGCCCCCAAGAATACTGTCTGCATGATTTAGAAAACCAATCATCACACCTTGGCTCTCCTTGTGTTTTACTGTTTGTTTTCCATTTGTCTGCTTTCTTCTGCTCATTCTCCTTCTACCTTTGTCCACAGCCCTTTGTGTTCCATCTTTAACACCTTATACGAAATAAGTGACAAGCAAAGGCCAGGATGTGTGCGTAAGTTTTTCCCGTTTTTTGGCTTGAGGGGTTTTGCCTTTTTTTTTTTTTTTTTTTTTTTTTTTACAGGGTTTCTCTGTGTAGCTTTGGGAACCTGTCCTGGAATTAACTCTGTAGACCAGTCTGGCCTTGAACTCACAGAGATTGACCTGTCCCTCTTCCCAAGTGCTGGGATTAACGGCGTGCGCCACCACCCCAGCTTGTTTGGAGTTTTTAAGAGAAGCTGTCATGGTACCCCAGGCTAGCCTTGGACTCCATCTATACTCAAGGATAACCTTGTCTCTTGCCTCTACCAACCAAATGTTGGATTACAGATGTATGCCACCACATTGGGTTTATTTTGTTGTTTTTCTTGACCTTCCCCTTTATCCAGGGACTTACTATACAGTCCTGGCTGGCCTGGAATTCCCAATGTAGATAAAGTTGGCCTTTAACTCATAGAGGTCCACCTACCTCTGCCTGGGAATAAATTTAGCCCAGCTAAGTTTAATTTTTTTTGAGCTCTCCCATATTTTTAAGTATTCAGTCTCAATTCACATTTTCAGTCAGTGTAGTCAGATGGTCCCCTGTGTGAAGTATCAGCCCTCTCCACCCTCCAGTGAAATCGGAGGTCCCCAAAGAAACAGCAATTGTCACGGGAGCACGGGTTGAAGCACCCAGGAAGAAGTACAGAAAGAAGGCCAGGTTCCTCATTGTCCCAGCCTGCTGATATGGTTCATCCTCCCAGATTAGAGGGGAACTCTGACATCAGTCAAATCCAAGTCCTTACCTAGGACGTACAGTACCAACAAGCACTGTGTGGCAGATGGAGAGCATTAGAGCCCCTGGAACTGCAGTTACAGAAGGTTGTGGGCTAAAGCCAGCCTGAGCTACAAAGCAAAGTCAAATCCAGCATGGGCCACATGAGATCCTGTCTTAAACAACAAAAGAACCCTTAGGCACTTGAGAGTAGTCATCAGTCATCTTCACTTGGTAGAGAAGGAGCTGAGCTTCAGAAAGACTGACTCATTTGGCCAAGGTCACATGAATAAGTTGAACAGAAACAGATTCTAGCCTAGTTTGTCTGAGCCCATAATCTATGTGTTGTAACCGTCCTGTACCCACAGCCCTTCTCTGGCCTCATGGCACTATTATGCCCTTAGCATCTACCATAGTGTTTCTTGATGAACTTTTGTCAACTACCAGGATTCTCCCATAACCCACAAGCTAATAAAGTCTTGTTGAGCATGGTTCTCTGGGCCAGGTACTCTGCAAAATATAGATGTAGTACCAAATAAAATGAAGTGGCTGCTCTTCTGGAGTTTGTAATTCTAGGCTGGAGGACAGTGACAGACAGCAAACATAACAATCAAGATTCTTTCTGGTAGCAACAAATGCTCAGGAAAATAGATTATCCAGTAGGTAGGGAGAAGGATGGAAGCGCTGGTATGGGGTTCAGGAGCCAGTAACTCAAGGCAGCAGAGAGAACATCTGAACTTGGGAGTTCGGTGGCAGAGAAGGGGCAGCTATGGGGTAAATCTACAGAGAAGTGTTCTAAAATAACACCATGTGCAGGACTGGAGAGATGGCTCAGTGGTTAAGAGCACTGGCTGCTCCTCCTAAAAGACCCTGGTTCAATTCCCAGCACCTGCATGGCAGCTTACAACAGTCGGCCTGTAACTCCAGCTCCAGGGAATCTGATACCCTCATCCAGAAAGTAGGCAAACACCAATGCAAATGAAATAAAAATAAATATTAAAAGAGAATATTACCTGATTCGAGATTCCTGTGCAACTTACAGGACATCTCTTCAAGAAAACAGGCCTCATAAGCAGGCCATAATCAGGAGTTGGAACCTCTTATTTGAGGTGAGAAGTCACCAGAGGATGGCAAACAGAAGAGGCATCTCACTTGATTTAGAATTTTTCTTTTCCCATTTATTTATTTATTTTCTTTTGAGACAGTAGGCTTGGTTGTCCTGGAACTCGCTCTGTAGCCCAGGCTGGTCTTGAACTCACAGAGATCTGCCTGTTTCTGCCTTCCAAGTGCTGGGATTAAAGGCATGCATGGTTAAAAACCCATTTTATTGTTGTTTTATTGTTTTGGTTTTTTGTAGGGTTTTTTTTTGACAAGGTCTTTATATGTAGCCCATGTTGGCTTCCACTCACAATACTCTCACCTTAGACTCGTGAGTGCTGGATTACAGACACATACCATCCTACAAGATTTTATTTATGATTTTAATTTTTTTTTTTGGTTTTTCAAGACAGGGTTTCTCTGTGGCTTTGGAGGCTGTCCTGGAACTCGCTTGGTAGTCCAGGCTGGTCTCAAATTTACAGAGATCCGCCTGCCTCTGCGTCCCGAGTGCTGGGATTAAAGGCGTGCGCCACCAACGCCCGGCTGATTTTAGCTTTTTAAAGTATCTTACGTGAATAGGTTTTTTGCCCACATGTCTGTATGCATGTGGGGGTCAAAGGAGAACATCAGACCCCCCTGGGATTGGAGTTGCAGACTGCAGCGAGCCACCATGCGGGTCCTATAACTCACACCAGGATTCTCTGAAGACTAGCAAGTGATCATAACCATTAGGCCATCTCTCCAGTCCCTTGATTTATAGTTTTTGCTTTGGGGATACTTGTTTTGTTTGTTGGTTTTCTTTGTTTGCATTTTGTTTTGTTTTGAGATAAGGTCTCACTGTGTAAACCTGATTGTCCTGGAACGCAGTATGTTGACTGGGCTAGCCTCAAAGTCATAGAGATCCATCTTACTCTGCCTCCTGAATGCTGTTTTAAAGGCCACACCCAGTTCGATTTGTAATTTTATTTTATTTTTTTTGGTTTTTCGAGACAGGGTTTCTCTGTGGCTTTGGAGGCTGTCCTGGAACTAGCTCTTGTAGACCAGGCTGGCCTCGAACTCACAGAGATCCGTCTGCCTCTGCCTCCCAAGTGCTGGGATTAAAGGTGTGCGCCACCAACGCCTGGCTGATTTGTAATTTTAAAAGGTAGGAGAACAGGGTTCAGTTTGGCGCTGTACAAGTTAAATAGATAACTACTAATTGTAATCCTAGCAGATGTTGAAAAGGGGTCATATTCTAGGTAAAACATTGAGGACATAGTAAGAAGATTAAACAAATTAGATGTCATCTTCTAGGTAAAAATTTGAGGACATTTGAGTACCAAGATCAAACAGATTAGATGTGGAGTACTGAGAAGAGAAAAGGCATCAAAAATAGCCCCTGGGTCAGGTGGTGCTGGTGCACGCCTTTAATCCCAGCACTCGGGAGGCAGAGGCAGGTGGATCGCTGTCAGTTGGAGGCCAGCCTGGTCTACAAGAGCAAGTTCCAAGTCAGCCTCCAAAGTCTTGGAAAACAAAAAACAAAAGATAACCCCTGTACTCCCTGCCCCCCAAATAAATTACATAAAAGGTGGTGGTGTGATTTACTGTGATGGGAAGAATGTGAGGAAATGTTAGGGTAGAGGAGAGAGATCTCATGTTACATTTTGTTTCTGGTATTGAAATGATTCTTAGTCATCCAAGCAGAGACCTCAAATAGGTGACCTGTGACCTGGAACTAGATTGAATGTATTTACACACAAAACACACACACTCACACTCACACACACACACACACACACAAACGTAGGTCTGGAGTTAGCCAGAGAGAATGTGGAGGAAGAGAGAAAGCTTTGAGACCATGTGAGTAGATGGATTAGGAAATGGATGAAGCCAGGGAGAAAGCTGAGAAGGAATATTCAATGGAGAATCCGGGTGTCAGAACAAAAGAGTTCTAGATGGAGTCAAAGAGTAAAAAGTTGAGAAAGAAAACAGAGTTGTCTAACGTCCACACTGTTAAGGACTTGCTGTAGAGAATTTCAGAGAAGCCGGACAGAACTTGAAACCTGAATTCAAGGGAAGGATTTTCTTTTCTGACTTCTACAGGAAGACAACAGAGAGGGAGAAGAAACCATGCAAAGAGATAGGATGAATGCAAGGGTGACAAGCTCAGAATGAGAAGGGAATGAGAGGCCGGTGAAGGGATCGCGGACGGAGAGGATGGACAGACTTGCCGTGAAGCAGGGTGTGATGGGCAGGCTTGGTGGTTCTCTACGTCAATTCTCTGTGTTAAGAGGTGCAGAACAGTTGTTGGGGATAGCACAAATAATAATTACTAGGCGGAGATTGTGAACCACATCACATGTAAATCCTGTACCTGCCCTCTGATGCCATGAGTGTGGACCTGAGACACAATAGTAACATCACAGAGGGAGTGAATTGGAGGGGAGGAAGCATCAGAGACCTCAAACCACTGTCCCTGACTCCCAGGGTATCAACTCTCCAGTTCCTCTTAGTCTTTGTCCTGCTTTTTCCGGAAGACTGTTGGCCTGAGAGGGCCGAATAAGAACAGAATTCCCTACTGCCTAATGATGTCACAGGAAGAACAGAAGAGAACTGAGCTATGTCTATTGTGGTGAAGTCCTTTAACCATAATTATTTAGCCTTTTCATTAAGTCTGCTTGCCCGTGTGTATATGGTCTAGAGAAACCTGGGTCATCTGTGTCTCTTATATAGAAGTTCAAAAGGGAATCACCCATTCGATAAAAAGTCTTAAAGAAAACAGGTAAGAAAAATTTTTATCTATAAAACCTTATTATTATGAATAAGTATTGTTTTTTATAACTATTATCAAAAAACCCAGGGCTGGAGGAGGGCTTAGTACTTAAGAGCGTGTGGTGCTATTTGCAGAGGACCTGAGTTCAGTTCCCAGTATCCAGAGCAGGCAGCTCACAACCACCTGTAACTCCAGTTCTACAGGATCCAGCGCCCTCTTCTGACCTCTTCAGACACTGCACTTACATAAGCATAGACATAGAAGACACACTTCATTTTTTTTTCTTTTTGGTTTTTCTAAACAGGATTTCTCTATAGCTTTGGAGCTCTGTAGATCAGGCTGACTTTGAACTCACAGAGATTCACCTGCCTCTGCCTCCCGAGTGCTGGGATTAAAAGCATGCACCACCACCTCCCAGCAACACACATAATTTTTTTCAAAAAGGTTTATTTACTATGTATACAGTGTTCTGTCTGCATGTATCCCTACAGGCCAGAAGAGGGTACCAGATCTCATTACAGATTGTTGTGAGCCACCATGAGGTTGCTAGGAATTGAACTCAGGATCTCTGGAAGACCAACTAGTGTTCTTTTGTTTTTGCTTTGCTTTGCTTTGTTTTGTTTTGTTTTTCCAGACAGGGTTTCCCTGTAGCTTTGGAATCTGTCCTGGAACTTTCTCTGTATACCAGTCTGGCCTGGAAGTCACAGAGATCCAACTGCTTCTTACTCCTGAGGGCTGGGATTAAAGGCATGTGCCCAGCCCAGCTAGTGTTCTTAACCACTGAGTCATCTCTCCAGTCCCAACACACACATAATTTTTTTTCTAGACAGGGTTTCTCTGTAGCTTTGGAGCCTATCCTGGCACTCACTCTGTAGACCAGGCTGGCCTCGAACTCACAGAGCTCCACCAGTCTCTGCCCCCCAAGTGCTGGGATTAAAGGCATGCACCACCACCGCCCAGCCACACGCATAATTTTTAAAAAAGAAATTTGAACTAGAGAGATGGCTCAGCTGTTAAAGGCTGGGCTCACAGCCCTTCCCCCCTCAAAAAAAAGAGAGAGATAGAGAGAGAGAGAGAAAGAAGGAAAGAATAATAGCAGTTAATTAACTAGTTAATGTTTAAAATTTTAAACCCCACTAGGATGCAGGACATCTCTGGGAATGAAGGAAATTGGAGAATATTATGGCCTCGAGCATAGAAATCACTTGACTAGTTTCTTTATTGTGTCCTGAGTATGCAGGAAAATAATTGCTAACTCAGGTGACACGGTATATGAAGCCTCTCTTGTAGTTTAGGAGCAGTCAGAAAAGATACCAAGAGGGCTGGATGCAGGCACTTTGAGCCGAGCTGCCTGTGTTTCAATAACTCAAAAGTCACTGAAGTTACTCTACATTAACAAGTCCTGTTCTGATAAGGCCTATACACCCGTATATTTTAAAAATCTGCGATCTGAGCTTGGCGGCGGTGGTGGTGCACGCCTTTGATCCCAAAACCTGGGAGGCAGAGGCAGGTGGATCTCTGTGAGTTCGTGATCAGCCTGGTCTACGGAGCTACATAGAGAAACCCTGTCTCAAAAATAAAAACAAAGAAACCCCAATAATCTTACAGTCAGGGAGAGCAGCGCTCTGTTGCTGTGCATACTCCTCCTTGCTGTAGGAACCATATCTTAGTGTCGACACGATGCGGTGGTCCATCAGGAAGTGCTTCAAAACCTCTATGGTCGTCATAGTCCTGTGGCTCTTCATCACCCTGAAAGTACCTGAGGAAATTGAAGACATCCAAAAGGTGATGACTATTCTTTGGGAACCTGGGAATGCACAGTGGGAAAGGGTGAGGACAGGCAGGTTGCCCAAGGAACCTGGCCTTTCCTTCTAATCCTTTCCATTTGGGAGCTGGAGGCTCTGAGTGAAGCTGGGGTGTGGATCTCCCCTCTATTCCATAAACTAGCTGCATTGATTTGTCATGTTTCTCAAGGTAAGGGAGAAAACAAATACTGCCAGAGCCCTTGAACCTTTTGGCCCATGGCCAGGCAGGCACTGGTGCTGGACTCCTTCTAAAAGAGTGAGTCACTTTACCTCTTCCCCTAAAACAGCGTATGGGAAGCAAAGAGAAATAAAGGCTGCTGTTTTATGAAAGGAGGTGTGTGTGTGTGTGTGTGAGTGTGTGTACATACATACATATATACATACATACATATCCTTTGTCAATGATCCAGGTAATCAAGCATGGCAGTAAGAAGAACCCCAAACCCTTAGAAGACTGGCCAACCATCACCTCCAAATATTTGGAAAAAGTCCACCAGAGAAGAAAGAGTGAGTACCAGTGAGGGAGGAGGGTGTCCTGGGGAGGGGAGGATCCTGTGAGGGAAGGGAGCAGGAGGGAAGGTGAAACTGCATCCAGGAACACTTGGATCTGGATGACAACTCCGTCCCCAGTCCCAGCACACTGACAAGTCAGGCATATGAGGAGGAAAGAATAGACAAAGGTGGTTGTTTTAATAAGTAGAATCAGGGGGTGAAGGAATAGTTCAGTGGTTAGGAGCACTTGCTGCTCTTCCAGAGGACCTGAGTCAGTCCCCAGCACCACACATACCGTGCATGTGTGCACACGCCAGTAGGCAGACTTTTCTGTGTCCTGCCAGTCGTCACACAGAGACTTATTATTAATTATAAATGCTCAGCCAATAGCTTAGGCCTGTTACTAACAATCTCTTATAAATTAAACTGGCTGGGCGTTGGTGGCGCATGCCTTTAATCCCAGCACTCGGGAGGCAGAGGCAGGTGGATCTCTGTAAATTTGAGACCAGCCTGGACTACCAAGCAAGTTCCAGGACAGCCTCCAAAGCCACAGAGAAACCGTGTCTCGAAAAACCAAAATAAATAAATAAATAAATAAATAAAAATAAACAAAAAATAAACTGACCTATTTTTTTATCTATAGTCTACCACGTGGTAGTACATTTTCTTCAGCACAGCATGTTCCTCTTGTTTGTCTCCTGTAATCCTGCCCTCTTCTACCCTGTGCTGTCTTTTTGTTTGCAAGTCCCACCTAACCTTTTCCTGACTATCTACTGGCCAGTCAGCCCTTTATTTTTTATTTTTTTTTATTTTTTTATTTTTTGGTTTTTTCGAGACAGGGTTTCTCTGTGTAGTTTTGCAGTCAGCTCTTTATTAACCACTAAGAGTAATACATGTTCAGAATGTACAAAAAGTTTGTTCCATAGCTTGCATGCACACGCGCTCGCGCACACACACACACACATACTTACATGCATGCGCACACACAAAAAAACCTTTAAAAATACTTAAAATAGGTGGATATAATATGTTGACCACATATTACAAAACGTTTCTAAACATTACACTGTGTATACACTCATCTGCAATACCATACATGTTTACATTAGTTAAACAAGGAGCATAACTCCATTGTGTAACTTAATATTTCAATCTGCAATTATGATCATGCCCTAGAAATGATGGTTATGTGGCTTTTGGTGGTGGTGAAGAGCTATGGAATGGATAATCATGTGACTTTTTGTTTATTGATTTTGAGACAGACTCTCACTGTGTAGACCAGGTTGAATTCATAGAGATCCTCCTGCATCTGCCTCTTGAGTGCTGGGATTGAAGGCAAGCACCATTGTGCTATGCTTTTTATTTTATTTTCCATTAAGTGAAGACATGTGTCTCTGTCTGTGGCTATATGTACATATATACAGTACTCACAGAGACCAGAAGAGGGTATCAGAGTCCCTGGAGCTGCAGCTCCACGCAGTTGTAAACCTACCAGGTAGGTGCTAGGATCTGAACTCATCTCCTCTGTGGATCAGTAGGCACTCTTAACCACTAGGCCATCTCTCCAGATCTCTCCAGACTTAGGTAGTTTTTTTTGGAGGGGATGGTGCCAGCCATTGCTTTTTTGGTTGTTTATGTGTGTGTAGTATATGTATATGTATGGTATAGGTATAACATAGGTATAGGTGTAGGTATGGATCCCCAGGAGCTGGAGTTGCAGGTAGTTGTGACCTGCCTAACTTGGGTGCTAAAAACTGAACTCTGAAATAACCTCAAGCTTTCTTAAATACTGAGCCATCTCTCAGCTCCACCAGCCTTTTTTTTTTTTTTTCATAAAGAGTTTCCCTTTGCAGCCTAGGCTGGCCTCCACCTTACTATGTATCTCAAACTGGCTTTGATCTTAAGATTCCCTGACTCGGTGTCTAGGTGCTGGGATTAGAAGTATGTACCTCTGAGCCGGGTGGTGATGGTGCACACCTTTAATCCTAGCACTCAGGAGGCAAAGGCAGTCGGATCTCTGTGAGTTCGAGGCCAGGCTGGACCAACAGCCTCCAAAACTATACAGAGAAACCCTGTCTCATAAAAACCAAAAAAAAAAAAATAGTATGTACCTCCATGCCCAGAAACTGTGTGGCTTTGTAGCATTTAAATAGGAGGGAAGAGAGATTAGTTACAATATGTAAAAGAAGAGTTGTGATTAAGATCGTCTGCATTTTGCCAATTGTTGGTGGTGCACGCCTTTAATCCCAGCACTCAGGAGGCAGAAGCAGGCTGATCTCTATGAGTTCGAGGCCAGCCTGGTCTACAGAGCGAGTACCAGGATAGGCTCCAAAGCTACATGGAGAAACCCCGAAAAGTAATCTGGCATTCAGTCTTTAGCACCTGAAAAGCAGAACGAAACAAAATCATGGGTTCCTGACTTTAAAGGGGACCTTTGGAAGATGAAATGAATAAAAGGATAAAGGCAGAATTATAATAACTATAACAAAAAGCTAATATCTATCAAGTTCTTCATCCACAAGCTCCAAGTTAAAAAAAAAAAAAAGACTCAGAAAGGATGGACAAGACATATGCCACCACTGCACAGCTATAAATTAATCTTAAAAAAAAAAGAATAGCAAGAATGGGACTGGAGAGATGGCTCGGCTGATAAGAGAACTGGCTGCTCTTCCAGAGGACCTGGGTTCAATTCCCAGCACACACATGACAGCTCACAATTATCTGTAACTCCAGTCCAGGAGACCTGACACCTTCACGCAAACATACATGCAGGCAAGACACCAATGCACACAAAATAAAATAAATAAATCTTTTTAAAAAGTTTTTTTTTAAATAGCAAGAATGGGACCAGGCGTTGGTGGCGCATGCCTTTAATCCCAGCAGAGGCAGGCAGATCTCTGTGAGTTCAAGACCAGCCTGGTCTACTGAGTGAGTTCCAGGACAGGCTCCAAAACAATACAGAGAAACCCTGTCTCAGAATAAATAAATAGATAGATAGATAGATAGATAGATAGATAGATAGAGTAGCAAGAATGTACATTCCCTCTGCCAGGTACCCCATATAACATTCTCTAATCTTTAAGATTCATTTGTGCTGTGTATTGTGTAGGCACACATGTGTGGATGGGTGTCCAGGGAGTCCAGAACAGGAGTGGATCCCGGGAGCTGACGTTACAGCCGTTGTGAGTCTCCCAACAACAACAATGGTGCAGGCAACCATACTTTGGGTCTTCAACAAGAGCAGAGGATGAGCCACCTCTCCATCCCCGTTCCCTCTAACTCTGAGGCTTATTTTATTGTATTTGACACAGGGTCTCACTATACTAGGTAGCCCCTACTGAACTCGTGATCCTCCTGCCTCAGCTTCCCTCGTACTAAGATTAGGTCACAGGCATGCCTCACCATGGCTTGCTTCTTTAGCCTTTTTGCTCACTCAACACCAGCACACATTGACAGTTGTCCCTGTTTCACCTCTTCTTAGCCTGGCTGACAGTGGGGATCAACTCAGTGTCACGGCAGGATCAAGGTGGCCTCTTGGATACACTGGCCTCCCTGTACCACGCCTCCTCCGCAGCCGAGCAGAAACGGATAACAGTGCTAGTTCACCTGGCAGAGTCTGACCCCACCTGGCTCAGAAAAACTGTTCTCCGTATTTCAAGCCTCTACCACTCCCAGATCTTGTCAGGGCAATTGCTACTGATCCATGCCCCGTCTGATGCCTACCCTACCGTGACTGATGACCAGAAGGAGCTCTCGAAGGGGCAGATCTACTCCAAGCAGAACGTAGACCACGCCTTCCTCATAAGCTTTGCCACAAAGCTCTCTACTTATTTCCTATTGATAGAGGACAATGTGCTTTGTGCTCCTAATTTTGTCAGACATATTCGCTCAAAGGTAATCAACAGGAAGCCCCACACATGGGTACTCCTAGAGTTCTCTAATATGGGCTTCCTTGGCAAACTTTTCCACAGCAGGGACCTTCCACTTCTGGCCCGTTTCCTCCTCCTCTTCCACAAGGAACGACCGCTTGAATGGCTGATCCTTCATTTCCGTACCCTCCTGGCCCAGCAAAACCCAATCTTCTGCAGACCATTTCTCTTCTACCACAGGCTAACTCACTTCACTTTGGAGAACAAGGCCTTAATGGCCCAGGAAAATGGTCCTTGTGGTCCTGATGTCCTGCCTGGAACTGTTTTCACGGACATGAGGCTCCCTGGTGTCCATTCCCCGCAGGAGGCCTACACTCTGGACGAGTCCTTCTTTTGGACTTACAACGTCAGTACAGGCAACTATCTGACAGTGATTCTGAGCCACCCAGCGAACCTGAACAGAGTGCAAGTACGAACAGGCTCGCTCATGGATGCAAAGTACATCCTAGAAAAAGGACAGGTAGAGCTAGGCTACCAGCCGGAAGGAATACCCCCAAACTGTACCAGCTATACCCTGCTGGGCCGTCTTGTGCAAGGGCAGATGGATCATATCATTCTGGAAAGCACTGGGTACCAAGTGAGCTGCGTGAAGCTGTCAGTAAATGCTAATCAGGCTGGTGGTCTCATGATCAGGCATATCTACCTCTGGGGGCAAATGTCTGAACCAGAGGGGCTGATCAGACCTGATGGTCTATCAGAGTAAACAATTAAAACTGCAAGCCATCTCATTCTAGCCACTACAAATGACATCGGAGAAATCCAAGGGAATAGTAGGCAGGAAAAGAAGGCACTGCCATTTTTATTTTTTATTTTTTCCAGTGCCACTAAAACATTAGGAAACATTCTTTCCTTTTTCTACCCAAACAAACCACTCAAGTAGGATTTTGTTGTTGTTCTTTTACTCTGACAAATGTAACTTTGCCAAATTTGGGGAAAGGCCTTGGTCCCTTAGAGAGTTCTTACATTCCTGGGAGGCCTGGATCTCCCCCCTCTGGGTGTGTGTGTGTGAGCATGCTTTCATGTTTGCAGAGGTGGGGGTGAGAAGAAATGTAAGAGGGTGAGTGTAGAAAGCACACCAAGCTTTGTTCTAATGCTGGAGATTGAACTCAGGGCCTGGAACATGCAAGCAAACACACTGCCATTGAGTCATCCCTAGCATCTGCCGAGTCATTAGTTCCAACATGAGAAACAGCAAGGTGGCCCAGGGAGGAAAAGCACTTGCTGTACAAGTCTGGAGACCTGAGTTCTATCCTGGACTCTGCACACACTATCAAGCACATTACTACTAATAATAAATCAAGAAACATTCTTTAAAATGCTTCTCTCTTTCTCTCTCTCTTTTTTTTTTTTTCTCGAGACAGGGTTTCTCTGTGTAGCCTTGGCTGTCTTGAAATTCCATTTGTAGACCAGGTTGTCCTCAAAATCAGAGATCCACCTGCCTCTGTTTCCCAAGTGCTGGGATTTAAGGAGTATGGTACCACAGCCCAGCTTTCTTTTGTCCTTCCTTTCTCTCTTTCTTTGGACAAGGTCTCACTGTGTAGTTCAGGAAGACCTCAAGCTTGAAATTCTCCTGCTTCTACCTCCTGGGTGCTGGGATTACAGAAGTGTGCCACCATATCAACCCTGATATATTGCCATATATTGATAGATGATAGACAGACAGACAGACAGACAGCCCCATATGAGAGAAGTTACCTAAAATGTCACTGGCCAACAGGATTGTTGTGGCCTAGGGCCTGTCTGAGGCCAACAGCTCCTTGGTTTACTTACCTCTTACAACCAAAGATGGAAGAGAGTTTCAAGGAGACTCCTTCAGCTGATAGAGTGGGTTTGGAGAAACCTCACCACAGTCACCATCAAACTACCAGTAGTGCCTAAACATTCTCTGATTATGATGCCTATCCCTCTAGCTCTACCTCCAAGTAACTCCAGTCCAGTGACCTTGAGACACTCAAACACCCTGACTCTCTCACCCAACCAGGCCTCAGACATGTTCTGCAACAGATATGATCCGACTTTTCCTCACTCAGGCTGAGATGCTATGCGGCTGATATGGGGGGAGGGGATTCAGGTATTTTTGGGGACCAGCAACTTGACCCTGGTCAATCTGAAAAGTAGGGCATCCAGACTGCAAAATGGAAGTACAAGTCCCTCCTGCATTGTGTTCGGGGATCCCTTCAGATCAGATCAGCAGCTGCCGTCCTTGCTGGCCTCTTTTTCCTTGTGCTGCCTGCATCTTTGTCAAAAGCAGGTGCTTCACATTTTCTGGAATTGCATTGTAGAGGAATGGCATTCACGTTTCATAGTCGCTTTCTGCTAAGAACGCCCATGGCCAGACATTACACAGACTCCAGCTGCCCAGTTGATGACTGATGGGTGCTAAAACTAAGACTCCAGGAACATCCCACTGTGACCCAGCAGGAACTACCTCTTGTCCTCTAGAAGACACAAGGTCTCACTCTGTACTACAGACAAGCCTGGAGATATGTACTCCAAGAGAGCCTCATATTTACAGCAATCCTGCTTCAGCCTCCCAAGTGTGGGGATGGCAGGCATGCTCGTCCCTTTCTTTAGGATAGCATTATTTTGTTTTTTGTTTTTTTTTTTTTGGTTTTTCAAGACAGGGTTTCTCTGTGGCTTTGGAGGCTGTCCTGGAACTCACTTTGTAGACCAGGCTGGCCTCAAACTCACAGAGATCCGCCTGCCTCTGCCTCCCGAGTGCTGGGATTATAGGCATGCGCCACCAACGCCCGGCTATTTTGGTTTTTTTAAAAAGGCTTTTTTGTTGTTTTTTGAGACAGGGCTTCTCTGTGTAACAGCCCTGGCTGTCCTGGAACTTTGTAGACCAGGCTCACTTCAAACTCAGAGATCTGCCTTCCTCTGCTTCCCGAGTGCTGGGATAAAAGGTGTGCACTACCACTGCCTGGCTAAAAATATTTATTTTTAAGCGTGGGCACGTGTGTGTGTGTGTGTGTGTGTGTGTGTGTGTGTGTGTGTGTGTGTGTGTTGTGTAGGTACACATGTAAACTGCATTTCTAACAAGTAAGCCCAGAGGAGGAATCTTGATACTACTGAGGCGGAGGTGCTGCTGGGTGGAATAAATCAGCTCTTCTCCGGTTACTGGAGTTCAACAGACAGCACTAAAGCTTTAGCATCTCCCAAACATGGGCTTTAATTCCAGCTGACTTACCAGCTGAAAGATCTTGTTGGAGTTCCTTTCCCCATCTGTAAAACAGGAGTCCCATCTACTAGGCAAACTTGGCATGTGAATGAAAGGAATTCCTGCACATAAGACAGCAGCCACATCAGGAGTTGGTGGCGCACGCCTTTAATCCCAGCACTCGGGAGGCAGAGGCAGGCGGATCTCTGTGAGTTTGAGACCAACCTGGTCTACAGGAGCTAGTTCCAGGACAGCCTCCAAAGCTACAGAGAAACCCTGTCTCAAAAACAAAACAAACAAACCAAAAGGACAGTAGCCAGGTGGTGGTGGCACACATCTTTAACCCCAGCACTCAGGAGGCAGAGGCAGGTGGATCTCTGTGAGTTTGAGGCCAGCCTGGTCTACAGAGTGAGTTGCAGGACAGTCAAAGCTCCCCAGAGAAACCCTGTCTAGGAAAAAGAAAAAGGAAAAGGCAGGCGGTTTACCCTGTCGGTTTCCTGGCTTGGCCTTCACTGTCAGTCATGCTCCACCCCACCTCCTGTGTGCTCTTGTTCCCTGATGAAACACCCTCAGCCCAAGCCTTCGACCTGCCACATGAACCCTGCTCACTGGGTTTGAAGAGAGAGTCTCAGACAGGCTCAGGCATGTAGGACATTTCTTTCATTGCCAGTCCTGCCCCAGGGGAAAAGGGAGGGACAGGTTTTTCCAACCAAAAGGAGTCTCTCCCTTCTGGTTGGACTACTTCAAGAAACCTGAGATTCAAGAAGAATTGTCACCAAGAGGACTAAGAGATAGGGCAGAGAAATCAGGTTCCCTGGATTTCCCACAAGTAACATCACTTTCCTTCCATCAGTGTGGGTGTAGATAGGCATCTGCTGGTAGGAGAAGGCAGGGTGGGGTGATATGGTCTAGTTGTTCGAGACCGCTGGGTCTGGCTATAAGACAGACATAACATCTCTATAGGGTTGCTGTGGCAATCAAATGTGATTAATGTGTGAGGGCTTAGAATCCTAAAGCAAAAAATACTTCACATGGGGTCATGACATTACCCAATTTAAAGTTCGCTGGGGGCTGGAGAGATGGTTCAGTCAGCAGTTAAGAGCACTGGTTGCTCTTCCAGGGGACCCTGGTTTAATCCCCAGAGGTTCAGAACTGTCTATTACTCCAGTTCCAGGGAATCCAGTGCCCTCTTTTGGCTTCTGCAGGCATTACACACACATGGTGCACATACGTAAATACAAGCAAAGCAGCCAGACACATAAAAGTAAAGGTGAAAGGGAAGTTTTAAAGTTCTTCCCTGGCTTCCCCATAGCTTCCGGGTTACAGATATTTTTAATGACTTGCTACGCTTGTGGCTAACCACTGTCTGTCTCAAGGCTCTTGCAGCTCCTTCTGTGGGTCGGAGCTCCTTTGCAAACGCTGTTTTCTGGCCTGAACCACCTCCACCTTGCTTACCACTTGTCCTCAGCTTCTATCTGCTACCACAAAGGCCACCGAGGCCAGGCCCTCCGTTATTCGTTCCCTTTGGACCTTCAGCCTCTATTTTGCTCATGTTTACCGAGGTGTGGATGTTTAGGGTTCATAATCCCCTCTTTAGACCCCAAACACATGCTTCCTGAGCTTAGAAATTGCATGTCTGTTCTCATTGTCATTATGTACCTGAGGCCTCACAGAGGATTTGACACAAAGCAGGCGTTTCATTTGCTGAAGAAAAAAAAAAAAAAAAAAAGGCAACCGAACCTGAGGTAGCACCACCTCTAGTTTTCCAGTCCCCTTGTCCCCAAGCGTGAGGTAGCCACAGTCACTGGCTACCCCAAGCACTCAGACAGCCAAGTGCCTACCAGAAGAATTCAGAAAGGTGTTTCTTCCCATGTCTATCAAAATTCAAAATATTAACTGGAGAACCAGCCTGCCTCCATCTTAGGCTTAAAAGACATCATACAGTGAGGACAAACTAGGCTCATTCCTGTTCATAATTAAACCTGTTTCTCAAGGATTGGGCTATGCCCCACCTATAATCTTAACTACACATGGTTCTGTACTGCCTCTTCCAGGAATGGCAACCATGTCATTTCAAAAGTTGTTTAAAACCATCTTGCAACCCTACCCTTGTTTCAAAAGCTTATATGACCACCCATGAGTACCTTGTTATGACTACTTGCTATGACTCCCTCGTTAAGTCCACCGTGCAACCATGTCTTTGTTTCAGGAGGAACTAATTGTTATGCTTATGTCCTTCCAGCAACCTCGCCTGTTTTGCCTGCCAAATCCCCCATTGGGAAACCCCCTACCCTCCAGCTATAAAAGCCTAGTCTGCCTCACATTCAATGCCCATCTCCCGAACCTCACCGTAGGGGGAGGCAGCCTGTGTATACAAATAACACATCTTGCTTTAATTTGGCCATGATGATTTGGGTCTGTGGTCTTTCTTCTCCCATCTTTGGTATTAATCACTTGCCTCTTTCCTCTAGACTCCTCTCCGAGACCCTGGAACTTAGCGTATTTACCACATCACCTTCAGGTTTGGGCTGTTCTGTGAACTGAATATTCACCAGTCAGCAAATGTGCAGATGCCACCTTCTCTCCGTGCTAATCATAGGGCAACTCCTGGCATTCCAGGTCTAGCTGTGTGCTGTCCTAGACATCAGACCACGGACACTTTACAAAGCAGCTGGCATTGTGAGGTATCCAAATTACCATCTGTGTCAGACGCTGTGCTAAGCGCTTCCAGTGCCTTCCTCGGCAGGGTTCAGCTTAGCAGGCTCCATTTACCTTATTTTACCTCTGAGGTTTGTAATTGAGGCATGGAGTGGTTGGAACACATGACATGCTCACACCACTGTTAAGCTGTGTGGACTTGAATGGGCTTCTGTAAGAGCCCCAGCCTCCTTCCTGCTCAGGAGCTACCCTCAGAGGCAAGACAGATACTAAGTAGGCTGAAGTTATCTAGACCCAAGTTCAGCCAGCAGCTGGGAAGGGTTGTCTCCCAAAGCTAACTTGGAGCTTTCATCTCTGGGATCATGTCTAAGATTTACAGACTCTCTTGTAGGACTGAATCCTCACCGCCTTGGTAACTATCACAGGATCCACAGGATGATGATGAAACAAGAAACAAATACAGGTTTGGGGATCTACCTCCATGGCAGAATGCTTATCCAACATGTACAAGATCCTAGGTTCAATTCCCAGCAGGGGGGGCTGGGGCAGGGCACAGGCAATCACAATGTACTCAAAAGAAGGGGCAGGAATTTGAGTCAGTGAGCTTGGCCTCAAGTGTGCTAACTTCAAGATGTTAGGGAACATTTTTTCTGAGCTATATTTTGTTTGGGCCTGGATGGAGTGTCAGGCCGAGGAACAATTTTTAAAATATGCACCATCTGATCATCCTGTTTCCTCAAATGTCTGAGGCCCTAGGGCTGTGGTTTTCAATTCTGGCTGTACATTTGCTTCATTCAGGACAAACTTGGGCCGACTCTGGACCAAGTTCCACAGTGGTTCCAGGGTAAAACTGGGGATATCAGCACTTTTTTAAAATTAGTTATTTTTTATGTACATTGGTGTTTTGCCTGCATGTGTGTCTTGTCTGTGTGAGGCTGTCAGATCTTGGAGTTACAGACAGTTGTGAGCTGCCATGTGGGTGCTGGGAATTGAACCCAGGTCCTCTAGAAGAACAGCCAGTGCCCTTTAACCACTGAGCCATCTCTCCAGACCTCCATCTTTAGGTTTTAAAAGACATCCCTTTTGGGAGCTGGAGATCCGGCTCAGTGGTTAAAAGCACACACACATCTGTTGCAGAGGACCTGAGTTTATTCCCAACACCCATATTTGTAACTCCAGCTTCAGGGGCTCTAATGTCTCTGGCCCCTGAAAGCAGCCTACACATGTGCACCCACTCACCCCCCACACACACATACATACATACCATTAAGCCTAGTAGTGGTGGTATACACCATTAATCCCAGCACTTGTGAGGCAGAGGCAGGTGAATTTCTGTGAGTTCAAGGCCAGCCTGGTCTACAAATCAAGTTCCTGGACATCTAGGGCTGTACAGAGAAACACTTTATCAAAAAACAAAAATACAACAGTAATAAAAATCTATGCCTCTTGAGGGCGGGGAGACAGTTCAGCCCTTAACAGCATTTGTTGCTCTTGAGGATCTGAATCCAATGCCGTATTCTCATCTCTGAGGGTACCAGGCACCAGGCATGCATGTGGGCAAGCACGTGGGCATGCATGGGTACAAACCCTCCCAGGGATTTTGGTGTAAGCTGCAGAAGCCTTTTTGTTTGTTTGTTTGTTTTGTTTTTCGAGACAAGATTTCTCTGTGTAATAGCCCTGGCTGTCTTGGTTTGTTTGGTTTTGGTTTTGGTTTTTTGAGACAGGGTTTCTCTGTGGCTTTGGAGGCTGTCCTGGAACTTGCTTGGTAGTCCAGGCTGGCCTCGAACTCACAGAGATCTGCCTGCCTCTGCCTCCCGAGTGCTGGGATTAAAGGCGTGCGCCACCAACGCCCGGCTCCTGGCTGTCTTGGAACTCACTCTGTAGACCAGGATGGCCTTGAACTCAGAAGTCTGCCTGCCTCTGCCTTCTGAGTGCTGGGATAATAGGCATGCATGTGCCACCACTGCCTGGCTGGCTGCAAAACTTTTATGGAGCACAGAATTTTGAAGCTCAAGACAATCAAATCTTACCTTATCATTCTGTCCTTTGTACCCCGAAGGGAAGGGAGTTAAGCAGTTTTCCATTAAGGTCTTGGCAGTCCTCCCTTGGCTGGGCTTATCAGTCCATATCTAGTCCTCACCTCCTGTCATCCTGTTGGCTCTTGGGCAGCCTTGTAGTGTATGATCCACACAGAGGGCCACAATGCTGTTGCTGGGTGGGCATGCCATCAAGAGGAGGTCTTGAGGGCTGGAGAGATGGCTCAGAGGTTAAGAGCACTGACTGCTCTTCCAGAGGTCCTGAGTTCAATTTCCAGCAACCACATGGTGGCTCACAGCCATCCATAATGAGATCTGGTGCCCTCTTCTGGTGTGCAGACATACATGAGGCAAGATGTTGTATTCATAATAAATAAATAAATCTAAAAAAAAAAGTGGTAGTTGCCATTCCCACACATTTCCTATTTGTATTTAAAAAAAAAAAAAGAGGAGGTCTTGAGGCAGCTGTGCCTACAATCTCAGCACTTGAGAAGATACTTTGAGACAAACCTGGGCTATACAGTGAAACTCTGTCTCAGGAAAGAAAAGTAAAGGGGAGGGAGAAACTTCATCATCTCTCAGCAACTTCCACTAGCGATAAAGTCAGGGAGGGGACTGACCAAGAAAGACTCCAGGCTAGCAAAGCCATTGGATGGAAGGTGACAGCAATGCTGCATGCTGTCCCTCAGCCATCTGTACCTGCCTGACTGATGAGGATATGGCTAGGGAGCACTCCCGTGGTAGCATGGCACTGGTCTTAGTTGCCTCATTAGCCAGGAAGCATGGGGTTCCATGGACAGGTGAGGCAGAGCTGCTGTTATTTTTTCTGGTGCCTATCTCAAAGGAAGTTTGCATTTTGATGTTTCTGGGGTTCCGTAGCTCCTGGCTGTGTCAACTTGTAATAGTGGGACTATACCCAAAACAAAGGCATTTATGCTTCCTCACAACAGTAACACTGTGCCTTGTGTGTCCCTCAGTATTGGTGTCTCTGCCTTATTTCATGATCTGTATTTTAAGCTTGCAAGCAGCAGATCTTTTTGGTTTGCTCTAAGGTTAGGCCTAGGTTCTAAATACTACCAAACACCCAGGATTGTGGCCTGCTTTACCCTTGACAAGATTTCCAACTACTAGTGTGTAATTGCTTTTTTGTGTGTGTGGGGGGAGAGGTTCTTTGTTTGCTTGTTTGGTTTTGGTTTTTTGAGACAGGGTTTCTCTGTGTAACAGCCATGGCTGACCTCAGAGATCCACCTGCCTCTGCCTTCTGAGTGCTAGGATTAAAGATCTGTGACACCATTGCCTGGCTTGGGGTGGGTGTATGTATTCTTGGTTCCAACCAGTCCGTTAAGTGTTGGGATTCAGTTACTCTTGAGTTTTTTCCATACCTCACCCTTTCCCAGTTTCTAAGAACCAATGTGGTGTTGAGTATGCTGCTGCATCCAGGGGGCTAGCTAGTTCCTGCATAAAGCGGATCTTAGGGGCAGACAGCAGACTGTGATGTCTGATGTCTTTCCACCTAAAGCAATTGGTGTTCTGAAATCATGGAATCAGAGCAGAAGAAGAATCCTGTCTTTTCTTTCTTTCTTTTTTTTTTCTTTTTTTGGTTTTTCGAGACAGGGTTTCTCTGTATTGTTAACTCGCTCTGTAGACCAGGCTGGTCTCGAACTCACGGAGATCCACCTGCCTCTGCCTCCCCAAGTGCTGGGATTAAAGGCATACGCCACCAATGCCCAGCGGAATCCTGTCTTTTCTATGCCCCTGCCTTTGACAACTCCTGTACTTGAACTCAGTACTCCAGTAATGATTAACAACAGACTGTTCTACTTAACGGAATTATCTTTCTACACTTACTATTAGAAAATGTAAACATAAAAAGGTTTTGAAGAAGCTTCACACTTACTTTCTAGAGCAACAGTTCTCAACCTGCTATCTACCACATGAAGTATTTATTATCTCTATTTATGTTAATTTCCTATGTCCAACGGAACAAATCACCATGTCTGTGCCTCAGAGCAGTAGAAATTGTTTTTTTCATAGTTCCGAAAGCCAGAAACAGGAAATCATTTTTCTCAGAGTCAAAAATCCAAGTGTTGCTGCTAAGTGGAAAAGAAACCAGACTCAGACAAAAATGAAAGAGAGAAAGAGAGGGAGAAATAGTTCCATGCAGGCCTTTAATCCCAACACTCAGGAAGCAGAAGCAGAGGCCAGCAGGGACTACATAGGAAGATTCTGTCTCTAAACAGATGACTTTGTCCTTGTCATTTTGCCAAGGTGACTTAAGACAGAGCTCCTGGCTGAAAACTGGGAGACCTAGGTCAGTGTCAACAGGGCTGGCTCATGGGGGGTGGGATAGGGGGCCATGGGGGGTGAAATGGGGGCTCATGGATGCTCATAAGGGTATGGTTCTGAACCTCTGTCCCTGGCATCCTCCCTGCGTGCACATCAGATCCAGGTTCTTACCCTCCTCTTTAAAAGATGACACTTTTTTTTTTTCAATCTTTAAAATTCTTTTATTATAGCTGGGCGTTGGTGGCCAGCCTGGTCTACAGAGTGAGTTTCAGGACAGCCAGGGCAGTTACAGAGAAACCCTATTTCGAAAAAGAAACCAAAACAATTATTTTCTTACATTTACCGGTTTCGTTGAGGGGCCACACATGTCATGGATGTTGGTGGGAGTCGAATGACAACTTGCAGGAGCTGATTCTCTCCTCCCAGCTTTCAGGTCTCTGGGATTGAATCAGCTTTGACAGCCAAGTGCCATTACCTACTGAGCCTTGAGCCTTCTTGCCAGCCCTTGTTTTCCTTCTTCTCTGTGTGTGTGTGTGTGTGTGTGTGTGTGTGTGTGTGTGTGTGTGTGTGTGTTCTCTCCTTCCTCCGTGTGAACTCCAGGGATCTAACCCAGGTCATCAGCCTTAGCAGCAAACACCTAACCTGAGGACCCTCTTTTTTTTTTAAACATAGGGTCTCCTGTAGCTAAGGCTGGCTTCACACTCACTGTGGAGTCCGAGATAACCTTGCACTGGTGCTCCTGTCTCTGCCTCCAGGGTGCTGGGGTTGCAGGCATGTGCCACCCTTCCAGCTGAGACACATCCCCAGCCCAGCCTCTCTCTCTCTCTGTCTCTCTCTCTGTCTCTGTCTCTGTCTGTCTGTCTGTCTGTCTGTCTGTCTCTCTCTCTCTCTCTCTCTGTGTCTCTCTGTCTCTCTGTTGGTTTTTTGAGACTGAGACTGGGTTTCTCTGTATTGTTTTGGAGGCTGTCCTGGAACTCACACTGTAGACCATGCTGGCCTCAAACTCACAGATGTCTACCAGCCTCTGCCTCCTGAGTGCTGGGATTAAAGGCATGCACCACCAACGCCCAGCTTTTTCTTTTTTTGTTTTCTGGGTTTTTTTTTTTTTTTTAGTTCCTCATCTTTACTTTAAGAAAATATCAAGATTTAAGCTGGGCGTTGATGACGCACGCCTTTAATCCCAGCATTTAGGAGGTAGAGGCAGGTGGATCTGTCCTTGAATTCAAGGCCAGCCTGGTCTACAAATGTGAGTTCCAGGACAGCCTCCAAAGCCACAGAGAAACCCTGTCTCAAAAAAACAAAATAAATAAATAAATAGAAAGTTAAATCTATAAATTAACTCTAAATTCCATGGAGGAGGAAGGGAGGGAGAGGGTGCTGATATTGACAGGTGAAACAAGATTGTTTCTAACCTAAAAAAGAAAATCAAAATTTAGGTTTAGTTTTGTGTGTGTGTGTGTGTTTCTGTTGTACATGCATATAAATGTGGGTGCCCATGGAGGCCAAAGGAATTGGTTACAGGAGGTTGTGAGTTTCCCAGTGTGGGTGCTGGCAACTAAACTCAGATCCTCTAGAAGAGCAGCAAGTGGTTTTAACTCTGAGATATCTTTCCAGGTCCCCCATCTTTTAAAATAGCTGTTAAGGACCTTATTTCCAAAAAACACACATTCTGAGGGACTGGATTAAGACTTCAACAGGTGATTTGGAAAGACTCAATTTAATCCATGACACTTCTCTCTTTCTCTCTCTTTTAAAGATTTATTTTATGTGTATTGGTGGTGCCTTGCCTCCATGTATGTCTGTGTGAGGGTGCCAGCTCCTCCGGAACTGGAGTTACAGACAGTTGTGAACTGCCATATGGGAGCTGGGAATTGAACCCTGATCCTCTGGAAGATTGACCAGTGCTCTTAGCTCCTGAGCCATCTCTCCAGCCCCATGCTATTTCTCAATGAGTCTGAGACCTTTGTGTGTGTCTGTGATTTTATTTTTAAAATCTGAAGTCTTACGAGACCTCACCACAGCCTGGCGTTGGTGGCGCACACCTTTAATCCCAGTACTAGGGAGGAAGAGGCAGGCAGATCTCTGTGAGTTCAAGGTCAGCCTGGTCTACAGAGTGAGTTTCAGGACAGCTTCCAAAACAATACACAGAAACCCTGCCTCAAGAAAAAAAAAAGAGGCCTCACCACTTGTTCTTATCTCTGGAAGTGGCTGTATAAAGTCTGATTACACTAAGTGTAAGAGGGTGAGTGTAGACAGAGTTTCTGTTCTGCCTGGTCCTGCAGCCTTTTAGACCCAAAATAAATACACAGAGGCTTGTATTAATTATAAACTGTTTGGCCCATAGATGGCTCAGGTTTCTTATTGGTTAGTTCTCTCTGAATTATGAACCCATTTCTATCCATCTATGTATTTCCATGTAGTCTTGGCTTACTGGAGAATTCCCAGTGTCCTACCTCCTAGGTAGTAGCTACATGATATTTCTCTGGTGGCTCCTCTCTGCCTTCCTCTTCCCAGAATTCTCCTAGTCTGGTAGGTAGCACCTCTTACATTTTCTGCCTGGCTACTGGCCAATCACCATTTATTCATCAACCAATAAGAGAAACATATACTCACAGCGTAGTGATGGGCTTCCCCCATCAGTTGAGAGACTAGAAAGGAAGCCTTCTCCCCAGCCTTTCCAACTAAGGGCTTCCGATGTGGTTGCAGTCATCTTGAGTTGTCCCAGCCAGTCCCACAAGGTAAACCACCACCACCTAGTCCTGCCCAAGTTACAGAATCGTGAGTGGAAAAAAGATGATAATGGTTATAAACTACCTAGTTCCAGAGTAGTTCTGTTCTGTTCTGTTTTGTTTTTGAGACAGGGTTTCCCTGTGTAGCTCTGACTATCATGGAACTCAGTGTGTAGACCAGGTTTGCCTCAAATTCACAGAGATCCACCTGCCTCTGCCTCCCAAGTGCAGGGATTAAAGGTGTGGGCTACTGCTACCCAGTCCTGGAGAAGTTTATAATATAGCAAGAGATAAGTGCAAGAAGGGCCTTCCATTTGCTGCTCGATTCCTTCTGCAGACTGCCAGTGCCTAGTGTCTGCCTATCACCCAGGGAAGTTCTTGGGTTTTACTGCTGACTGAGTGGCTGGGAATGGGGACAAAGTTGAGTCTGTATAATATGAATAGCCCCCCTCTGACCTACCTAATAGCTTCTTCATGCCTGGGTGAAAAGCTGGGACACTGGACAAGCAGGGGAGAGACAGAGGAGACTGAGGGGTGTTTTGTCCAGGTGGGCTTCCAGCCAGAGCTTGGACGCACAGAGCAGACTGTGTGAGCTCCAGAACACTCAAACCTCAGGGGGTAAGAGGAGAAACACAGTAGTGAGAGGCCTTGGCTAAGGGGAAATTGGAATAATTAACCATTAAGAATGAATGTCTTCAATTAAGAATGCCTTCAAAAGAGCATAACTGGGGAGAATTAAGAGCAGCAGAGAAGCACAAAGAAGTGATTTCTTTGAACGGGAACGGAGGACCATTATATGGAGAATGGTGATGGCAGAGCAGGCGCTCGAGTGCGTAAGGCCCCTTTCCTCCATCGTGGAAGGTTACAATCACAGGGGCTGAGGCTTGCCAGACTGGGCAGGGCTTACTGAGTTTCGGCACCATGTGGCTGCCCCTCCCAGCCACTTCAAGGTAAGTAGTATCGTTCTCATCTTGTTTTATAGAACAGGAAACTGAGGTCCGGCAACATGGCCAAGAACACAGAGTTATAGGAATCGAATGCAGACAATCTGGCTTCAGAGTCCGCACTCTTATTCACTAATGATGCAGCTGAAGTCCAGCAAAATGGATACCCACACAGATTCTTATGCCTCCACAGAGTCTGAAACAAAGCAATTAGGCAGGCGTGGCTTGTGCTTGGGCTAGAAAGTGCATCCAAGGGGTACAGGCTTGGTAGTGGGATTATTCTTCAGTGGGATACTCCTGGCTATCATGGCCAAACAGGCCAGAATTTTCTGCCTGACCCTCCTTTAATTGTCACTGCATGAAATCCTTTAAAGGACTTGCCCACTGTCTTTCCAGCAACTGGGAAGTAGCCACTCCTAGGGGCTTGTCTAAGACAGGCGAAGCCTGCTCAGACATGATGGGGACAAGGCGGACTCCAGATCAGCAAGGAGGGCTGGGGTACGAGGGTGGGAGAGGTATAGCTCACACATCCTCAGTGTCCAGGTTCTTTCTGTCTGGATTCTGTAGATATCCCATAAGAACAGAAATGTGAGATCCTCAAATGAGGATCAAGCCCAAGTTCAGCCTCTCAATGGACAAAGAAGACAATACTTCCCCAGGTCCTAACCATTCTGTGTGAGGAGTGGGTCATTGTCCTTCCCCCAGCTGCTACAATGAACTGTCTTTTCTAAGACCAAGAACCAGGGAAGGGTAACGAGGGGGAAAGGAACCACACACTTCCTGCTGGCTCCCTAGAATGAAGGGAACCTCACAGTATGACTTCATTCAGTCAAGTCCTGCCAATCGAGAGGAGGTGTTCAAATCCACCATCAAGCAGGCATCCCCAGCCTTTCTTAGGACAGTCAGAGTGTTCCAGGACAGTCATACGGACATCTCAGCCTGAGGGTGGAGGTCAGAAATTTTGTCAGTTATTTGGTTTCTAACATGCCCCCCATCCCTGAACTATGAGGCTGAGTCATTGTGAAGCAAGGTGCCAAGAACATGGAGAATCACATACATTAGTTACCATCAGGTTTCTGTGGTCCCCTGTTGCGGGATCCTGCCTGGGTCCCGTAGCGGCTTTCAGCCCCCAAATAACACATAAGACACTATATTAATTTTGAAGCTGTTGGCAGTTTGCTTGGTTCCTTATTGGCTAGCGCTGATTTGATTATTAATCCATAATTACTAATATATATTTTATAAGAACTTATCTTTTTGAGGATGCACTCCTGAGCGCCCAGTGCTCCCCGGAGATCACATGGCGAGAGCTCTCCTCACTACAATTCCCAGAATCCTCCTAGACTCCTAGTCCCACCTATCTTGTTTCCCCATTGGCCAACAGTGCTTTATTCAAACCAACCAGACACTTATTTACAGAATGTCTCCAACAGTCCCCCCATCATTCTCTGTCCATAACTCAGCACTCCAGCACCTATCTTCCTATTCCAGGGCCCACTCTGGGCGTCTAACTAAAGCATCCACTCTTGAATCCAGCAGAATGGCTTGCTTGGCTGGGCAAGGGTACTTGCTACCAAGCCTGATAACCTGACTCTACAAGGTAGAAAGAGAAAAGTGACTCCTGCATATTGTCCTATGATCCCTACCCCTACTGCTCTCACACACACACACACACACACACACACACACACACACACACACACACACACACGTTCATGTGCACTCATGCTCGTATTAAAA
Organism: Mesocricetus auratus; assembly: GCF_017639785.1. Taxonomy (NCBI): domain Eukaryota; kingdom Metazoa; phylum Chordata; class Mammalia; order Rodentia; family Cricetidae; genus Mesocricetus; species Mesocricetus auratus. Next base: position 55,036,298 of record NW_024429266.1, read on the forward strand.
AAAAAGAAGCCAGGTGTTGGTGGCACACGCCTTTAATCCCAGCATTTGGGAGGTAGAGGCAGGCAGATCTCTGTGAGTTCCAGGCCAGCCTGGTCTACAGATAGTGTGCCAGGATAGGTTCCAAAGCTACACAGAGAAACCCTATCTCGCAAAACCAAAAGAAAAAAGAAAAAAACAGCAAAATCAAACCCCATCACACACTGCCCTCAAAGGTGCACACGCTTTGGGAACACTGTCGTTTCACTTGGTTTGAGCAGTGAGTTGGAAATGCCTGCCTCTTCCTGGGACACTCCGCCTATTTTTCACCGATTTCCCTTGCACATTCAGCATAGGCATTAGGGAGCTGCTTTGTTCTAAGACAGTAAACAGCCTCCTCTGTCTTGATCCTTCCTGGCCTGCCAGCCAAGTATTCAGCCCTCAAGATCCTGCCATGAGCCCACATCTGCTCTGCTTCTGGGTGTCATTCACATGTCTACTCAGAGTGGTCACATCATACCATGATTTGCTTACACAGCACAGCTTCCTCTTCCTAGCTCTGTTCCCTATCTATCCCAGACTCATGGCAAGTAGGTGTCATGCCCTTTGTGCTAGAGACACCTTAGAAATGACCACGATTCTAGCTGTTTATCAAGTCTCAGGAGTGTGTTCGTGTGCATGCACGAGTGTGTGACAGAGGTTGCTTTTCTGAGACAAGAGTCTTTATGTAGCTCAGGCTGGATTGGAACTTGAAATTCTCCTTCCTCTGTTACCCAAGTTAGTCTATGTTCTTGGAGGGGTGTGTTGAGTAAATGGGATGGGTTGAGGCAGTTTCACTCTGCTTCCTAGGCTGGCCTTGAACTCATTATGTAGGCTAACACCCTCTCTGCCTCCCTCCCTCCTCCTCCCTCCCTCCAAATATTTGCTTTTTTTCTCTCCCTCCTATATTTCCCACTTCCCCTCTTCCCCGCTCCCTCAATGCTCAGCTACATTCTCAAGCCAGAAGCCTGCTTGTTAAATTCTGACATAGGTCAGGAGCTTTGGACGGACCTCTAGAGTTTAGGCCAATCCTTTATGTTTTTTTGTCCTTGGATCACCATTCCAAGGTTTCCACGGAGCCAGCTGTCCATGAATTTCTGGGGAATGTTAGAAATAGATGATTCTGCCTGCAGAGAGTCATCTGGGGCCAAGAAGTTCATTTGTTGCAGTAAGAAGAATCATGATCATGGTCACTTAGAGCCCCTTAGTAAGATTCACTAAGGGTCAACAATTCCAGACTCAATTCTTTTTTGAGATTTATTTGTATTATTTTGTGTGTATGAGTATTTCACCTGCATGTATGTCTGTGCACCATGTTCATGTCTGGTGCCCAAGGAGGTGGTGAACCTTGCTCTTAACCACTGAGCCAGTTCTTCAGGCCCTCATATTCAACTCTTCAGGCAAGAATTTCTCTTCTCCATCCTCACCCCCACAAGTCTCCAAACATCAAAAGAGCCTTGGCAAGGCTCTCCCAAGGACTCAACCCTATCAAGAGTTTATAGAAGTAGGGTGTGGGGTTAAGGCAAGGTGTAGATTTAACAGACTGATTTTTATTTGAATTTTCAAATTTCATTTGTTTGTTTACTTACTTGTTTTTGGTTTTTGGAGACAGGGTTTCTCTGTGTAGCCCTGGCTCGCCTGGGAGCTCTCCCCACAGTTCTGGGATTAAAGGTGTGCACCACCACATCCAGCTTTTTTTGTTGTTGTTTTTGTTTTTTGAGACAGGGTTTCTCTGTATTGTTTTGGAGTCTGTCCTGGAACTTTCTCTGTAGACCAGGCTGGCTTCGAACTCACAGAGATCCTTCTGCCTCTGCCTCCCGAGTGCTGGGAATAAAGGCATGCGCCACCAACACCCGGCTTTGTTGCTGCTTTTTTTAAACTGTGAGAAAAGAGAGTTGAGCCAGAGGCAGGCAGATGAGGAGTCAAGGTCACCTTCAGCTATACCACGAGTTCAATTACAGTCTGAGTTACATAAAGCCCTATCTCAATACAGCCCATTCCCACTCCTCTCAAAAAGAAAATAAGGGTGTTATGAGGTTTTGGGGAGTGCAGAAACCCCAATTCTGTGAGGTGCTGAATGAATGTATATTGTCGGCATGGGCATGGCCACATCAAGGATCCTAGCCTCTGACCCAGAGAGACACTGCAAAGCCTTCCCTGCATTCCATGTGAGGATGCTGACAGTGTGTACAGGAAGTGTCCACCATAGCTTTCTTCACCCTGGATGTCTGAGGCCTGAAGACTGCTCCCCTGCAGAGGCTGTTCTCATGGAGGCGAGTTAAACTGGTCTCCTCGGTTCAGCTGCATGCCATACACCCTCCCTTCTTGTCTATCACACGTCATAACCCTGCCTCCTTGTTCAGCAGTGAGCCATGACCCCGCCTCTCTGTTCAGCCAGGTTGCAGCTGGTTTATCATGGCCTAGCTTGTTCTCTGCACTTATCTAGCTTACACTACGGGAAACTCATCACAAAGAGTGCTGAGGCTAGGTGTCCAGCCCTCTGAAACCTCTCCTTCCTGTCGCCCAGGGTTACCATGTAGGAGGCATGGTCTCTTTCAAGATACGAACTTACAGGCTATGGATGAATTCATGTACCCAGACAGAGGAAATGTTGACAGAGATCTGTAATCCCAGGGGTTGTTGAGATGTCTCAGCAGTAAGGGCATTTGCTGCCACCAGGTCCAATGACCAGAGTTCAGTCCCTCGGATCCCTGTGGTAGAAGGAGAAGCCAACTCCACAGATTGCCCTTTGACCTCCACACATATGTTGTATTATGAGCACTGTAGCAAGCACACCCATACACATATACACTCACAAGCACACACTAAACGAACAAATAAAAAAAATGTAAGAAAGAAACCTCTAATTCCAGCACTCAGGAGGCTAGGGCAAGAGAATCCTACATTCCAGGACACCAAGGTCTACAGGGAAAGATGTGTCCTCAAACAAATAAACAACATTCAAGGTCAACTTGGTAAGTTTGAATACTTACTTGGTATTCTTTTTCAAAAAGTGTGTGTGCGCGCAAGCCCATGCGTGCCTGTGCATGCTTGTGTGTGCTAGAGCGTGCGTGTGGAGGTCAGAGGACAACTTGCCAGAGTCAATTCTCCTTCTCTACCCTGTGGCTTCCAGGGATGGAGCTCAGGTCATTGGGCGTGGCAGTTGCTGCCTTTACCTGTTGAGCCACCTCATGGGTCCTTATTTGGGGGAAGCACAATTAATTTTTATTAGGAGTAAGAATAGATGTGGAACTAGAGAGAGGGCTCAGTGGTAGGGAGCTTACTGCTTTTACAGAAGACCCAGGCAACTCCCAGTACCAACATGACTCATGACAGCCTGTAACTCCAGCTCCAGGGGATCTAAAGCCTCCTCAGGCACCTGCAGTCACATTCACATCCGTCCCCCCACAGACACAAATAGTTAAAAGTATATAAAATCCTTTTAAAAGTAAATATAAAAATAAAAGAATCCCTAAACATAAATTTATTTCATAATTAAGTTTGTTTTCCCTCCTTAAAAAAAAAAAAAGGTGGCACCGGGCGGTGGTTTTAATCCCGCACTCAGGAGGCAGGGGCAGGCGTTTCTCTGTGAGTTCGAGACCAGACTGGTTTACAAGGGCTATCCAGGACAGTCTCCAAGCCACAGAGAAATCCTGTCTCGAAAAAACAAAAACAAACAAACAAACAAAAAGGCTGCTTCCAGCCAGTCCCACTGAGGGCAGCAAGCTCACTGGTACCTAAAAGCAGCAAGTCTTCCTCAGAGAAGCTAAACCTTTTCCTAATGTGGGAACAGCCACAGCGAGTCTCAAGATACACTCCCCCAGCCTTTGCAATCTGAACTACAGAACAACCCCTCATAACAACAAATGACTACTATGTGTAAGTCCAGGGGTCCTCCTATGCAGCTGTGGTCACATCTGTAGCAGTGTCACAGTGCGGGAAGGCAGAGTGTTAACGCTACTGCTGCCGTGTTTCCTCTTTCTACACTCTGCCTCTGTCGCAGTGGCTCTCAATCCTATACAACAGATGTTTCATTATGACTCACAGCAGTAGAAAATCACAGTTGTGAAGTAGCAACCAAATCATGTTATGGTTGGGGGGTCACCTCAACACGAGGAACTGTATTAAAGGTTTCAGCCTCAGGTAGGTTGAGAACTGCTCTAGAGCAAAGGCCATAAAACTTCAACTTAGTTCTATGCCAGCACCTTAGGAATGGGCTGGGTAACGAGGTGGAGATTAAATGAGTTTATTACTACAAGAGGAAATGACGGTATTCACAGGTGCAGAACACAAGAAGCCTTTTGACTCCGACATCCCTTAATCTGATGAGGGCCATTCTGTATTTCCCAAATTGTTCTCTCAGCTAGGAGGCTGCAGCAGGAGGATCTCAAGTTCTTGGTTAGACCCAGCTACAAAGCAATATACTAGGGAGGTGGGGAGAAATTCCCTTCAGATGGAGAGCCCAACCCACGTGGCTATGCCCTTGGCATGTGTGAATGAGGAAGTCACTCCCTTGGCTTCTGGCCCAAAGGCCTCACTTCTCTGACAGTTCAAGGGTTACCTTCCCTATTCTTCCCACTCTGTGCATTTGTGTCTCCTAGGATTTCTCTCGGAGAACTCACGGTTCGCATGCTAATCCTTCTCTTCACTCTCAGCTTTCTTTGAGTCCTGTGGGACACCAGATTACAAACCGAATGCTGGACTTGAACTTAAGGGCAGCAATAGCAACATTCACACCTAAAGGCACTATGCTTTCACAATGCAGCAGATGGCAGGCAATGTACTTGCCAGTCTTGGCCATCTGATTAGGAAGTCTAACGCTCACTAACCTCTGACACAGAGCTGCTCTTGGTTGGCCTTCTCAGCTGAGACAAAGGTGAGTAGCTTATTGGGAAACTGGATGCCGCAGGATAGGGTGCCAGAATGATCTGGAACTCCCTGAAGTCCACATTGAGGGCACCATCAAACACAGGGGGGTGGAAGACATGATCTGGATGTTGAAGGTTAAATGCTCAGTATCCAACCTGCGTGACAGATGTCATAGATGGTCTTGTTGTTTACCATCAAGGCTCAGCCTGAGAACTTCAGGGTGGTGTGGGAGTTAAGGATGGAACTGTTGGGTTCTATAAGTGGGACTGGGTAGACAGCAAACTCCAACTTGAACTTCTTATTCTCTCAAGACAAGGTTTCTTTCTTCAGCAGGCCTGGCTGTCCTGGGACTCACTCTATAGACCAGGCTGGCCTTGAACTCACAGAGATCTGTCTGTCTGTGCCTCCCAAGTGCTGGGATCAAAGGTGTGTGCCACCACTGCTTGACCAACTTGGACTTCTTACTCAAAAGAGAAGTGCTGTGTTATCAGGGAGTTAAAGCAAGGGCAGAACTGCCTCACAGCTCTGGAAGGACAGCAAGTTCTGGGCACAGTGTTCCAGTCTGTCCAGAGAAGGGACAACACTGTTAAGGATACAGGTGATATATCCCTTGTCCCCAAGCCCCCTGTCTTAGAGAACTCTTGAGTGCCCAAATAGTGATTGTTACCTACATACGACTGCATTCCCTTCCACATAATAAAGATTCTGAAGTATAGTTTATACTCATATATAGAATGAGTGGTTTGGCAAGCCTATATAGATATAGAAATTGTATAATCAAACCAATCAAGATAAAGAAATTCCCATCACCACCCAAATGGCTCATGTCATCCATTTTACCTCTATAGAGGTAAGAAAAGAATATTTACAAGAGGTTTGGGGCTTTTGACAGACAGGTGACCTAGACAGGCACAGTGAGATGGCTGAATCTATACAGAGTCCCAGGCCCTACCCCTCCCTGGAACCTCAGAACCCACAGGTTTACCAGGTACCCTAGTAATTCTGATGTTGTTTCTTGTGCCAGAAAAGCATCCATCTCCCAAATACATGACTAATGACAGCACAGGGAAGGGGTTTTGTCTCCCTTCTTTCTAAGGAGAGGCTTACAGAACCCAGAGGCCCCCGTTTTTACTGAAGCAGCCAAACATATCTACACCATCCTTGTAGAATAGCAGACAGAGCCAAAGCATTGGCTCCCAGCTGGCCTTGCTCTCAGACTGTGAGGAGTAAACTGGAAAAGCACTTAAGAGCTAAGGGAGGCTCTCCCAGCTGGACGGATCTGCGGAGTCCAAGAACAACAAGCCGGCTGTTAGAAATGGATCAAAGTTCAAAGATGGTTTGGACCAGATAGGCTAGCAACAGAAGAGAAGTGGGAGCCCAGGAATTCCGGGCAGAGCAGGTTATTCAGGCTTCCAAACCTAAATCCACACCAAGCAGGACACATAGCTCCCCCTAGGGGAAACAGGGTAGACAGAAAAGACAGGAATGACGATGTCTGCGGTTATCAGCCACAAACTGTGTGGTTTCCCTTTTTCCTGTACATGGTAATCTTTTAAACCAGGGAGGGAGGATAAGGATGTAGTGGCCTCCTGCAGGTGACAGGGACACCTGGTTCCACGCACCAGTTTTCAGACTCATTCCATGACCAGATTGATTACCCTCCCCCGGCACAGTTGTTGGCGGCATCTTCCTCGCTGCTCCTGATGGAGGAGCTGCCAGCAGTTGCCGGCTCCTACTCCATCTTGAGAGGAAAGAAAAGGCAAAGGCAAACGGGTCTAATGCCATTTCCTGAGAGGGCCCAAGGCCCTACAAGCTTTGCTGTGGTGCTCTGTGAGGTGTAATGGCACAGGCACAGCAGAGAGACAGACAAGCTGGTCTCCATGGGTCCACTTCTTTTGGTGGGGAGGTTCGAAATAGGGATTCTCTGTGTAGCCCTGACAGTCCCAGAGCTCAATATGTAGACCAGGCTGGCCCCAAACTCATAGAGACCACCTGCCTCTGCCTCCCATGATCTGGGACTAAAGGTGTGCGCCACCACCTAGTCCATGGATCCACATCTAGATCTATGTTCCCAGTAGAGCTGAGAGGGGGTCTGAGACACATTCAATCCTTCCTGTGCTGAGTATAGCAGTATACATCTGTAGTTCCAGCACTGGGGAGGTAAGGGCAGGAAGATCAAGAGTTCAAAGTCATCCTCACTATATAGTGATTTTGAGGCCAGCCTGGGCTACATGAGGTTCTAACAGTCCCTTCTTTCTGGTTGTAGACATTCTGATCAGCCTGGTCAGGAATCAGTGTTCAGAGGTATCTTACTTTAGTATGGAATAAGAAATAAAGCAGGAGATCTTGCCTCATTCCTCTTCTCTGGGGTACCATGCACATATCTCTTAGGTTTTTTCCTGTTTCCGAGACTCTCTGTCAGTGGAAGTGCAGACTAGCACTATCCTGATCCATGTCTAAAATCCATATATGAGTGAATACATACCATGTTTGTCTTTTTGTGACTGGGTTACCTCACTCAGGATGGTTTCTTCTAGTGCCATCCATTTATCTGCGAATTTCAAGATTCCATTGTTTTTTCCTGCTGAGTAATACTCAATTGTGTAAATGTACCATATTTTCTCTATCCACTCTTCAGTTGAGGGGCATCTAGGTTGCTTCCAGGTTCTGGCTATTACAAATAATGCTGCTATGAACATAGTGGAGCAGATGTCCTTGTTGTATGAATTTGCATCTTTTGGATATATGCCTAAGAGCGGAATTGTTGGGTCTTGTGGTAGATTCTCACTTTACTGAGGAATCTCCATACTGATTTCCAAAGTGGCTGTACGAGTTGGCACTCCCACCAGCAGTGGAGGAGTGTTCCCTTGTCTCCACATCCTCTCCAGCATAAACTGTCTTTGGTGTTTTTGATTTTAGCCATTCTGACAAGAGTAACATGGTATCTCAGAGTTGTTTTGATTTGCATTTCCCTGATGGCTAAGGATGTTGAGCACTTTCTTAAGTGTCTCTTGGCCATTTTAGCCTCCTTATTAAGAATTCTCTATTTAGTTCTGTACCCCACCTTTTAATTGGATCCTTTGGTGTTTTGGAGACTTGCTTCTTGAGTTCTTTGTAAATTTTGGAGATTAGCCCTCTGTCAGATGTGGGGTCAGTGAATATCTTTTCCCATTCTGTGGACTGCCTTTTTGTCTTGTTGACTGTGTCCTTTGCCTTACAGAAGCTTTTTAGTTTCAGGAGGTCCCATTTGTTAATTGTTGATCTCAGTGTCTGTGCCACTGGTGTCATGTTCAGGAGTGCTCTCATGTACCAACTCGTTGAAGAGTATCTCCCACTTAATCTTCCAAGAGTTTCGGTGTGGTTGGATTTATGTTGAGATCTTGATCCATTTGAACTTAAGTTTTGTACAAGGCGATAGACATGGATCTGTCCTGAGTGAAATGACAGACTCTGGATATCCCCTATGTGGAAGGAAGTGGCTTTAGGGTGGGAGGCTGGGGGGGATGGTGGGGGGGTAAGGGAGGAGGGGAGGGAGAGGGAACTGGGATTGACATGTGAAGCAAGCTATTTTAAATTAAAATAATAAAATAAAAAAAAGAAAGAAAGCAGGCTGGGTGTTGGTGGCGCATGCCTTTAATCGCAGCACTCGGGAGGCAGAGGCAGGTGGATCTCTGTGAGTTCGAGACCAGTCTGGTCTACAGAGCGAGTTCCAGGACAGCCTCCAAAGCCGCAGAGAAACCCTGTCTCGAAAAACCAAAAAAAAAAAAAAAAGAAAGAAAGCAGAAAACCCAGTCCACCATTTAAACCTAAAACATCATCTTTATAAAGACGGTGGAAAGGTAAAGTTGTCAAGAAACTGCAGAACTTCAGGTGCAGAAGGGAAGACGGGACTAACCAAGTTCACACAGGTTCATTCTGTTAGAGCAGCCCATTTCAGGCAAAGCTAAGCAGGGGCCTGTCAGGAATATTCTCAACTCCAGTCCTCGGGCCATGATATCCTCAAGCGTCTGAGTGGGAAAAAAAGGAAGGCTAAGATTTTTATTTTTACCTATCCCTTTCTGTGGTCATCATACCAGGTCTGATCCTTGGGTCAAACATCTCATGGTTTCTAGGTAGGATGAGCAACTAGTATCCCTCTCAGCAAAGCACGGGAACCCCTCTCCCCATTTCTCACCCGTATCCCACACCTGCTGTCCCCCAACCCTCAGCTTCTAGTCAAAAGCCATAGACTTCAGGCTCTGGTGCTGCTCTTGTCAAGGGACCACCTGCCCCCTCAGCTGTGACAGCAGGCTCCAGGTCCACAAAGACAGCCTGAGGGCTATGCTTCCCAGACTGCCTCACTGAAGGAGGTGTTGAAGGAATCATGTCTGCACCCCAGGATTTTGCCTGTCAGTATGGTGTCATGGGCTGTTCAGCTCTAGGCCACAGAACCCCTGGTATCAGCAGGCATGCCCACCTGCACCTTGGCTTGGTGGGGATGTATTGATTTGGGGTGTCAGGCAGAGCAGAGTGACATGCTGTGAGCATGTCGGGAGCAGGAAGGAACCTGAAAAACTGTTCCTAAATAGAGCCTTCTTGTTGTTCCTCCCTGCAGGCTGAAGCCATATATTGTTTGGTCTGAAATCCCAAAGACTGGGTCTCTCTCTCTCTCTCTCTCTCTCTCTCTCTCTCTCTCTCTCTCTCTCTCTCTCTCTCTCTCTCTCTCTCTCTCTCTCTCTCTCTCCCTCTCTCTCTCTCGACAGGGTTTCTCTGTGGCTTTGGAGGTTGTACTGGAACTCGCTCTTGTAGACCAGGCTGGCCTCGAACTCACAGAGATCCTCCTGCCTCTGCCTCCCGAGTGCGGGGATTAAAGGCGTGTGCCACCAATGCCCAGCCGAAATAATTATTTTTAAAAGCTAGGATCATTTGTAACGCTGTGTATATCAATTTGATGTAATGTTGGTGCTTTTGAAAAGACTTTAAGTGGCAAATTGGACTGTTCCCAAGTTCCACAAAGCTACCCTAAAGTTATCTGTTTAGTTCACGTGAAAGGAGGAAACTCACTAACCAGCTATTTGGCACTGAGTCTGTTTGACAGGGCGGAGGACCTCCCCACACACCGAAGAGATCTGTAAGGGCAGGAGCAACAGTTTTGAGGTCTTAGGAACTTCCCTCTGGGACAGCCTCAGAGCCTTTAAGGGGGTGACTGGAACATACTTGGGGATCGGGAAATTCCTATGGACGACCGGGGACCTGCTGTAGAGTTTTAGTAGAGAGACCCAAATCCTTCAGACCCAAAGAGTGGAGAGCAAAGAACACTATTCTCAAGCTTCCGAAAGCCCCGAGCAGTTCCGGGATTCAAGGGCATGAACCTGCCACGAAGGTTAGAAGGCTAGACAAAGGCTCCTTGTCGCAGGGGGTCTGAACTGCGGGAACCTGCCCCATCGCCCTTAGCTTGTGCGCCCAAGTCCCCGGGCGAGGAGAGAGAAGCAAAGGCGGTTTCAAGGTTCCCTGCAAACCTCCAAGACCGAGCAGTGCCGGGTCCTGGGTTCGCGCCCCTAAGCCCTCCTTTCCACGCAGCTCGTGCTCCTCAGACAGCATGATCACCGCGCCTGCTGGGCGAGGCCCTCAGGGGACCGCGGCAACCCATGGACGCGCCGCGCCACCTTTGAGCACACGGCGGTTGCCCGGTGCATGGCGCTGGGCCGGGCCTGCAGCTAGGCCGGTCCTTCCCTATGCTATTGGGTGACCGCATACTGGATAGTCTGTAAAGGCCTGCGACTGCTTTCCTCTCCAATCACATCTTCCGTGGGAGTGTGCACAAAGATCCAATCTTTGGGGGCGCACCTTCGTTCTGTCTTTACCTTGGGGCTTTACCCCCCAGTAACACCGCGGAGGTCATTTGAAACGCGGGGAAACCTGGGAGGGTGGCCGAGACTCTTTAGCGAGCACTAGAGGAGAGACGAATGAGGTGCTGAAAACATGATCCTGGCGTGCTAGGTGGGGCCAGATGGAGAGGGGCAGGTTGGGGTGGGGGCGGACAGGTGTGGGAAGTGACACTGCAGGTGTTGGTGAAGTAATTTTAACCTTCCTTTTGACTGAGGCCGCTGCTCGAGTTTAGTGACTCAGACCAGCGTTTTAGGTAGTGATAGCTGCTATTTGTATGTTCTCCCCTCCCCCCAGGGGTGAGTCCATAATTGTTCTAGCTCAGGAGCCTCTCTCCTGGCTACTTATTAGCTGAGATGGGCTTTAACTTTAGAGCACCTACGCATTATAAACTGCCTCGGGAGGGTTAATTGGTATTTGTTCTATCAAATGATTACACATCTCACTGCCACAGTACTCTGGACATTCGTGCAGCACATTCAAGAGGAGCCCAAGGCACCTGCCATCGCTTCCTCCTTCAACTCTCATTGAAGTTATACAGTCAGGCTCGGACACTGGGGTTGCTAGGGGACAGTCTGCAGCTGTAATGACTCTCTTCTGCCGGGAGCACAGGAAGATCCAGGGCCGCTGTGACATCAGACCAGCTGCTGCTTAGATTCCTGCATCCATCTTCCCACAAGACAAACCAAGCTGTTCAAAACTGTCCAGAAGTATTTCAACATCGATGCTTGTTCATGTGACTCAGGGAGGTTAAAATCCGGGAAGTATAGGCAAATTTCAAATTCTGAAGAAGAAAGCAATCTTTGATTTCAAAGAATTGGTCTGAATGAGTCTGCCAGTTCTAAAGTGGAGGCATATGGCTAGGGACTACGCAAGAGCTCATGGACAGACATTCAGCTAAGTGCTTCTACGACCTGTCATTGCCCCTAACAACAACAACAAAAACATCACATATGTTGCATTCTGCGGAAGGTAGGAGTGCTAATGTACAAGGAAGTCCTGAGTGTGTGGTGTAGTCGAGTCACCGCACCACTGAGACTGAGGAGGGAGGATGGGGAGTTTGAGGCCAGCCTGGGCTACACAGTGAGGCTTTGTCTCAAAATGGTAACAACCGTGTGGTGGTGGCGCACCTTTAATCCCGGCACTTGGGGGCAGAGGTGGGTGGATCTCTCAGTTGGAGCCCAGCCTGGTCTACAGAGCGAGAACCAGGATAGCCAGGGCTACACAGAGAAACCCTGTCTCAAAACTCCAAAATAAATAAATAAACAAAGGGGAGCTTCTGGCTAGGGATGTAGCTCAGTACCAGCATTTAGGAGACGAAGGCAGAAGGATTGGAAATCCAAGGCCATCCTTAGCCACAAAGTGAGTATGAGGCCAACCTGGGGTGAGATCCTGTCTCAGGAAAAAAAATAGGTTAAAGTAATAAACTTTTTTTTTTTTTGAGACAGGGTTTCTCTGTATGGTTTTGGATCCTGTCCTGGAACTTGCTAGGTAGACCAGGCTGATCTCGAACTCACGGAAATCCACCTGCCTCTGCCTCCCGAGTGCTGGGATTAAAGGCATGTGCCACCAATGCCCGACTTAAAGTAATAAACTTTTATTTAAAAAAGTAAACTGAAGTCATCCACTCAATACTGTCATCTCTTCCTCAAACTCACTGCACCTGCTAGTAGAGTCAGTCAACTGAAGACGTCCTTCCCTTCCAGCTGAACTCAGCTGTGGCTCAGACTACAGAGTCAACTGTAGCCCACAGACTACTGGAAATGGGCATTCACAGTGTCACTTGTGGAAACTGCACAACCCTTTCTCTTGTGATACACTTCTTTACATCCAACCAGTGGAAACTAAGTCTCTAATGGGTATATTATTTAGTTATGTTGTTGGAATTGCTTCCAAGCTTAAGTTTTATCTCTCACCCCTTTCTATTTTGTCTTGCTATGTCGTTGTGACTGGTCTGTAATGTACCATGCAGACAAAGCTGGCTCTAATTCAGAAATCTGCCTGCTTCTGCCTCCAGAGCACTGTGATCAAAGTTATATACCACTATTCTCAGCTTCTCACCTCTTAAATAAATCTAATTTTATTATTATTATTATTGTGTGTCTCTCTCTCTCTGTGTCTCTTTCTGTGTGTGTGCGCACGCACGTGTGTGTGTGTGTTTCTCTCTGTGTGTGGGAGTGTGTGTGTGTGTGTGTGTGTGTGTGTGTGTATTGGGGGGAGTGCATGTAAAGTCAGAGTACAACTGTCAGGAATTGGTTCCTTTCTAGGTTCTCAGGATTGAGTTCAAGTTCTCAGGCTTTCGAGGCAAGGCCTTTACCCTCTGAGCCATGTTGTCTGTAGCACGAATAATGAAAACCCACAGACAGAGCTGGAGAGATGGCTCAGTGGTTAAGAGCACTGACTGCTCTTCCAGAGGACCCGGGTTCAAGTCCCAGCATCCACATGGCAGCTCATACCTTTCTGTTAATTCCAGTTCCAGAGGATGTGATACACATAAAATAAAATTAAATAAGTAAATACAAAAAGAAAACCCAGAGACAGATATTGGGGTTAAAGCTGAAGGTCAAAGAAGCAAGGCGGTCGCCACTAGAGAGTTCTCACCTCTACCAATGCTCAGACTGAAGGGGTGATCATGTCCTCTGATTGCATCTTCAAATTGCACTGCTCCTCAAACTTAGACTGCAATGCCAAAAACTGAATACTGAATACCCAGGTGAGACCCCGAGCTTGTCTTACATACTTCTCTAGTGCTGGGATTAAAGGCATACACCACCACCACTCAGTCTCTGTGGCTAACTAGTGTGCCTGCTGGGATTAAAAGTGTGTACCTCCGGCCGGGCGGTGGTGGTGCACGCCTTTAGTCCCAGCACTCGGGAGGCAGAGGCAGGCGGATCTCTGTGAGTTCGAGGCCGGGCTGGACCGATAGCCTCCGAAACAATACAGAGAAACCCTGTCTCGTAAAAACAAAAAAACAAAACAAAACAAAAAAAAAGTGTGTACCTCCGGCCGGGCGGTGGTGGCGCACGCCTTTAATCCCAGCACTCGGGAGGCAGAGGCAGGCGGATCTCTGTGAGTTCGAGGCCAGCCTGGTCTACAGAGTGAGTTCCAGGACAGCCTCCAAAGCCACAGAGAAACCCTGTCTCGAAAAACCAAAAAAAAAAAAAAAAAAAAAAAAAAGTGTGTACCTCCATTGCCTCTGTGGCTAACTAGTGTGGCTGCTGGGATTAAAGGTGTGTAATGTGGCTAGCTTTGCATCTGATCTTCAGGCAAGTTTTATTAGATCACAGGCAAAATATTACCACAGTTGTCAGCAGTCGCCTGTGTCTCAGCTCCTGTCTCAGCTCCTGTACCATTGCAATTACACTGCTTCCACACAATCCCTCAGGAATTTAAGATATTCCAAAATGTTTTCAACTCACCAGAATTCGAAGGTCAGCTTGAATTTAAGACATCAGGGTATCCTGATGAGCCTGTTTGTAGCCTACCACATAGCCATAAAATAACACTATGAATTAAAATGACAGCTACTGTCAGTTTGACCAAGAGAAGGGCAAAAGAAGATGGACAGACTTTGTAGGAAGAAGAATATCTTGTCCAGTGAGTAGTGACGTGTCAGGTTGGCTCAGGAGAAAGGCTTTTGCCACCAAGCCTGGTGACTCGAGTTTGATCCCTAAGGCTCACTCAGTGGAAAGTGATAACTAATCCCACAAGTTATTCTATAGAAGATCAGCCCTGGAAGGGAGGCGGGAATGGGGGTCAAAGTAAATAGTGCCCACCGTGCTTTACTGCGCATTCTGAACTGGGCCAAGACAGCACACGCTTTCCCAAGAGTGAATTACAAATGTAGACAGATCAGCACAGTTGAAGATGGCGCCTACTTGAGCCCACTTCCTTTCCCTACCACCTTATAGAGATTGGATGAGAAAGACCCAACTTTCCAGTCTTTGAGAAGCACCTTCTTCTTTACAGGATAAGCTTCCTAGGATAACACTTTGTTTTTCTCTTTAAGACAGGGATTTATGGGAACTGGAGAGATGGCTCAGCAGTTAAGAGCACTAGCTGCGCTTCCAGAGGTCCCAAGTTCAATTCCCAGCAACCACATGGTGGCTCACAACCATTTGTAGTGAGATCTGGTGCCCTCTTCTGGCCTGCAGTTATATATGCAGGCAGAATACTGTATACATAATAAATAAATCTTAAAAAAAAAAGACAGGGATTTACTATGTAAACCTGGTTGACCTAGCACTTGCTATGTGGACCAGGTGGGCCTCTGCCTCCAAGTGCTGGGATTAAAGGCCATGTGCCACCATGCCCAGCTGATTCTGTGAGGTTGTTTTTTAATTTATAGCTATGGTTTTTTTTTTTTTTTTGTCTGCATGTCTGTATAACACATTCAAGCCTGGTCCTGGAAGAGGCCAGAAGAGGGCGTCAGTTCCTCTGGAACTGGAGTTATACAGTTGTGAGCTCCCTCCATATGGCTGCTGTGATTTGAGCGTGGGTCCTCTATAACAGCAGCAAGCACTCTTAACTGCTACACCATCTTTCCAACCCAATTCTGTTTTCAAATGATAATTTTGTAGGACTTGGCAAAGTCAGTTGCACTCATAGGAACTGCAGGGATTTTCCTGTTGATTTGCTGGGTGTTACAGCCAGACTGGCACATGCTACACAGATGCCCTACCAAGAACCTGCATATCCAGCCTGGAATTGCAGGCTGTTTTAACAGGGCTCCAGGCCTTACTTAGCAGGAACCCAGACCTTAGCACAACTGACTCCATGGTGGAACTACCATTCAGACTGTAAAATCAACATGTAGACAGCACTACCTGCCAAAACTAAAACAAAGACCTAATCCATCAAAGTCCATAGTTATGGGAAAGTCTCTAAACATACTAACCTTGCTTTTTGGCTTCTGTGGTTCTGCTTCTGGCTGGTTTTTTTGTTTTTATTTTGTGTAATTTACTATATGTGTGTTGGTGTTTTGCCTGCATATATGTGTGAGGGTGTTGGATTACCTGGAACTGGAGTTATAGACAGCTATGAGCTGCCATGTGGTTGCTGGAAATTGAACCTGGGTCCTTTGGAAGAGCAGCCAGTGCTCTTAACTACTGAGCCATCTTTCCAGCCCCCTGACTGTTTTTTTTTTTTTTTAATGTATGCATATAGTGTTCTATGTTTGGACACCAGAAGAGGGCACCAGATCTCATTACGGATGGTTGTGAGGCCACCATGTGGTTGCTGGGAATTGAACTTAGGTCCTCTGCAAGAGCAGGCAGTGCTCTTAACCTCTGAGCCATCTCTCCAGCCCCCCTCCCCCCACTGTTCTTTACTGAAGTATGTCAATCCAGGATATAGTTTTTGTATTTAAAAGCTCACCCTGAAGAAGTCCCAGTGCTGCACTGGGATCCTGAACACTGCAAGCTATCTAATGAAGACTTTCTATTGGCTTAAACCCATGTCTATGCAGTCTTCACTATACCCCACAAGAGATGCTATATTCACAGCAGCAACCATTGGTTACCTCTATCCTCCTAAAGCAAAGTGCAGTTGAACTGCAAGTATTACTTGAGGACAGGAGAGAAGAGGTGGCACTGTTTTATAGAGCATCTTAAGGGATGGGCCAGCTGGCTGACAGACCTCAAGCTGACCACCCCTGCTCAGGACTCAGCTCCCATCCGCTTTTCACAAATTATGTATTCTGCCAAAGACGGACAGGACCCAGCTTCACTGCTTCAATGACTTTATTTTGGTCACTGGGTCAACAACATTTGGCAGTTCTAGAAAGAGGAAACGAGTTAAGTTTGGGGCCAGCTTGGTCTATACAGTTCAAAACAAACAAAAATAGGAATGTGGCCAGGTTTCTTTCTTTCACTTTTTTTTTTAAAAATCAGAAATAAGTTCAAATAAGATGCTTTAAAAAATGGAAGTGGCAAGTGTTTTTTTTGTTTGTTTGTTTTTTGTTTTTTGAGACAGGGTTTCTCTGTAGCTTTGGGTTTCTCTGTAGCTTTGGAGGCTGTCCTGAACTCACTTTGTAGACCAGGCTGGCCTCGAACTCACAGAGATCCGCCTGCCTCTGCCTCCCGAGTGCTGGGATTAAAGGCGTGCGCCACCAACGCCCGGCTGTGGCAAGTGTTTCTTAATGATAAAAATACCCAGTGTTAGTAAGGGAACAGAAAACCGAGTGCTCGTTTACATTGCGGAAGGGAGAGTAGATTGACAGGCTGCTTCAAAGAATGTGTCCATTTGGTGAAGCTCTGACAAGCCCACCCTGCAACTGCACTTCTTCTAGTGCAAGCGGAGGAAATAAGATGGGGAATACAGTTAATACCCTGCGTGCTGTGTCAGGGTTTCGAGCAACTGCAGGCAACACAACTGGATTACTGAAGTTATATAGCCCAGCAATACAACGGAGCGTTGGTATTGTTCACGGCTGGGTGTCTACTGACAAGGAAGATGTTCCTGTTTTGTTAAATGAAGAATATCAAGATAAAAATGAGTACAATATGACCTCATATTTGTTTAGAAAACTACATGTTTGCACATAGAAAGACATCGAGGATATACACATTACCACTGGCAAGCTCTGCCCAATGGAAGTGTGAGTAAATTAGAACTTTATACTGTTTTTTTACACTGGTATACAATAAACATATTGTTTCTGTGGTTTAAAAATGGGGCATGAGTTAAAAGCCTAGTTCAGTTTAGGTCTCTGACTTGTGAAGTGAGGGACCATGTGTCCCTAGACACATCTGCTTGTTTTGTTCCTTCTGACCCGAGCTGGTCAGTCTCAACTGTTTTCCTGCAAACACCATATTCGGGTGTGCTTGCTTGTTTGGAAACATGGCCTCTCATTTGCTGTTAGAGCATCTTCAGACTTCGAGTATTGAAGAAAGTCACTTGAGTGGGTGAGTGCTGGCAAAACTGTGCCCAGGGCCTGTACTTGCAGAGGGAGCCCTTACAACACTTCAGTGAGGAAAGAGTACCCAGGAGACAGATGCAGAGGGAGTTTCTCTGTGTAGCCCGGGACATCCTGGAACTCACTCTGTAGGCCAGCCAGGTTGGCCTTGAACTCACAGAGATCCGCCTGCCTCTGCCTCCCTAGTGCTGGGATTAAAGGCATATGCTACCACTGCCCGGCAGGAATTTCTGCTTTTTAAATTATAAAATTTTTATTTACTTATTTTTATGTGTGTGCCTGCTTGTCTATATGTACATCACACATGTGTAAGCAATTGTAGAGCCCCTTGCCCTGGACTTACAGGCACTGAACGCAGGTCCTTTGAAAGAGCAGCAAACACTCTTAACTGCTGAGCCATCCTTCCATCTTCTATTTGTTGTTTTTTGTTTGTTTGAGACAAGCTCTCGTGTGGTACAGAGCGGCCTTGAATTCGATGTGTAACTGAGGCTGACTTTGACCTGCCGTGGCCTCCCAAGTTGCTGGTATTGTAAGGATAACAAGGTCTCTACTTAGTCCATATTTCAATTTTAGGCCTCCCGTGGAAGGGATGATGGCGAAGTATTTGCACTGTTTTATTCAGAGTCCTTTTAAGCTACTGAGTCACTTCAGAAGAGAAATGACAAAATAACTGGAAATCACGTTGAAGGTTTAAGTTGGCTAATAAGAAAAGATGATCCCAACCCTGTAACAATGGAGATCTTGGTAGAAAGCGTTTGCTTCCTGGGTTGGCATAAACAGTCCAAGGAACCAACATCCCGAGGACCTTACAACCTATATTTAATGAATGATGACAGCACCTATTAAGGAAATCTTTCCAATAAACCCAGATGTGATTTGGCTAAGCTATCCTCTGTAAATCCTATACCCTCCACTCTGATTCCAAGACAGCCTGGTAGACAGTTAGGGCTGAGTTTCCCTTGGGGTTAACAATGCAGACTGCAGCCGGGCGTTGGTGGCACACGCCTTTAATCCCAGCACTCGGGAGGCAGAGGCAGGCGAATCTCTGTGAGTTCGAGACCAGCCTGGACTACCAAGCGAGTTCCAGGACAGCCTCCAAAGCCACAGAGAAACCCTGTCTCGAAAAACCAAAAAAAAAAAAAAAAAAAAAAAAAGCAGACTGCAGCAGGGAGGCACTAATAAAAAGAGAAACCTAATCAAGATTTTCAGGAAGAAGGGCCACGTTCATCTTCACTACAAAATGTCACTATCAACCTGGAACCAAGTGTCTCAAACACAGTATTGAAAATGTGTCTAAAGTGATGTATTTCTAACTAGTGGTTTAAATACTGACATCTGCAAATGTTTTACTTTTAAAAAGAACACACTGCTGTAGAAAAGTAGGTCACATGCCATGAAGCCACTTGCAAATACTTGTATGCTTTATGTTTTTTGAAACATCTCACATAGCCCAGGCTGGCTTGGAATTCATTATATAGCTGAGGCTGGCCTTGAACTCCTTATCTTCCTGCTTCCACCTCCCAAGAGGTAGGACTGCAGGTGTGCACCTATTACACCTGGCTTCTTGAATGAGAAAAAGGTGGAGTTTCAACTTATTAGCAAGTGAGCCTGTTTTTCCTGTCACCAGAGCTAAAAAGTTGACTGCTGCTCTTGTCGAGCAGGGAGTGGGCCCTGGCAGGTGTCCAGGTGGAGTGCCAAGGGCCAGACTACACTTGTAGAGTACTTCCATGTTCTTCTATGTTCCAAAGTGGGGAGGTGGGGTTAGGACAGCTGTGATGCGGAGAGGACTAAGTAAGTGGGAGGCATGCACTGAGGCCTGAAGGAAGCAGGACGGCCCCTGCAAGTTCAAGGGCAAACATCGGTGTTTACCATCTGTATTAGTACCGAGAAGACCGCCGGCACAGCAGTCACAACAGGTTCACTGTCGGGAGAGCTGTATAGTTTTACAGCAGAGTCCCCTCAGTTACTCGTGGGAAACTCTTTCCAAGGCCACATAGAAACTGTTCTTGTCGTCTAGGCAATGCCAGCCAATGGGTCCAATCTCACAGTCTGCACAGACCAGAAACTTGATGTTGCCCACGTCCTTGGTGAAGCCCACATTCTCAAAGATGAACATGTCATTAACCAGCCAGTGTTCCTGGAGGAGATCGCCGTCAGGATTGCTGCCATCAGCCAGCGCTGGCTTCTTCCTCATGGAGGGGAGGAAAAGCTGCAGTGGGAGAGAACATAAGGAATGGAAAAGCTGAACATCTTCACTCCTGTTCTACTTACACTCAACCCTGATGCCTGGCAGCTTTCTGGAATGTGAGAAAGTAAAAAAAGATGGCAGCCATCACATTGGGTCACACACTAGGATGCTGGTGGCTCTTCTGGTTGGTACCTGCCTTGATTATCATTATTACTACTGTTAGGATTATTTTGAGACATGGTCTTCTATGCCTTCAGGGGTCTTTAATTGACACATGCCTGCCTGCTTCTGCCTCCTGGGTTAAAGGCACTAGTCAACAGCTTCTTTCAGAACTTTCCCTTTGCCTGCCCCTTCCTTCCCTTCCTGTGATGCTTTCCCAATTGCTCGCCAAAGCATCTATGAGGGCCTCTTCACTGGTTAGGCGCTCTGACACCCTCCCTCCCCTCACCTTCACGCGGAGGAAACAGAATGGCTCCAATGGCCCAGAACTTCACATTCTGGTCTTTAACTCTCAGAGTGTTTGGGCTTGTACGAATCTGGCCCTGTGAAGGCATCACTGTGAGGTCAGTCAGTGCACTCCTCTTCCTCTATGATCACCAAGCTCAGCACCAAGTTCTGAGGCGAAAGGGAACCAGGGGGTTTGCCCTGAGTCTTAAGAGCTATGGGAGGAAAGAGAAGGGGGGAGGGGAGGGGCACTGGAGCAGCTGGCTTCTCTGCTTCGTGGTCCATGGAGTCCAAGGCGATGCCTGAGCTAGATTCCCACTAACTTCAATGTGCATCAGCCACACTGGCTGCCTTGCTTCCTCAACAAGCAAAAAGATGGTTGTGTCTGAAGACTCGGCATGGACGGCCCCTTGTTGGTATTCATTGCAAACACAGTCCTACAAAGTCTCTGTCCACAGTTTGAATGAATCTCATACTGCCTAGTATGTTTTTTTTTAAAAATATTGTTTTGGTTTTTTTCAAGAAAAGGTTTCTCTATGTAGCCCTGGCTGTCCTGGAACTCACTTTATAGAACAGGCTGACCTCGAACTCATTGAGATCCTCTGGCCACTACCTCCTGAGTGCTGGGATTAAATGTGTGCATCACCACTGCCTGGCTTATTTTATTTTTAAAAGAGAGCTTGAATCACTGATGCATAATATGCACATACTCAAAGTGCACAGTCTGCCACATATGGGCACAACTACATGCTGATGAAAATACCATAATTAAGATATGAACATATTAACAAAAAAAGAAAAACAGCCTACAATCCATAACCCCAGAGAAGCTAGAACCCTCTTCCAGAAACAGAAGCAGATGCAGAAACCCACAACTAACCAATGGGTCAAGCTCCTGGAGTACAATCGAAGGGAGGGAGGAGTGATAATACAAACAAAGGAGTCAGGACGATGATGGGGAAAAAAACCACAGAATAGGCTGACCTGAGCTAGTGAGAGATCACTGACTCCGGTCTGACAAATGGGGAACCTGCATAAGACAGAACTAGACTGACTTCCTTAATATAGGTGACAATGGTGCAACTGGGACAATATATGAGACCACTGGCAGTGGGTCCAAGATCTAACTCTAATGCACAAACTGACTTAGTGGAGCCCATTCTATATGGAGAGATACCTTGCCTAGCCTAGACACGGGGGGGTGGGGGTGGGGGTGGGGGGGTGCCTTGGTCTGGCCTCAATGAGATGATGGGACTGACTTAGTAGACTTCCTAGTGGAGGCCTTACCCTCTCCGAGGAGCAGATGGGAGGGGGGGCAGTGTGGGGAGCCTTTGGTGCCTGTGCACATGACACAAACGACTGTGTTCATTTCCTGTGTGGGGAGTGTGCACGCTTTCTACTGCAAAATGCAATGCCAGCAAAGCTTCCTAATCGTTCTGCTCCTCTGCACGGCTGCTGCCCTGTCACCTGTTTCCCACCCACAATACTTTTATTTTGAGACGGCATCTTGCTATAGCCCTAGCTGGTCACGTCATGATCCTCCTGCCTCACCACTCTCTGAGTACTGGGATTAAAAGGCAAAACATATGCATACATTTCTTTCGTCTTTCTCTTTTGAGACGACGTCTCACTATGTAGCTCTGACTGAACTCACCATGTACATCGGGCTAACCTTAAACGCAGAGGTCTGCCTGCTTTTGCCTCGTGAATGCTGGGGTTAATGGCTCCCACCACACTCAGTTTCTTCTCCTTTATTCTTCCTCCTCCTCCTATTTATTTACATGTATGAGTGTTTTGACTGCAAGGGACCACTTGAAACTGGGGTTGCAGTTTACTGTGAATGAGTATATGGGTGCTGGGAACCAATCCTGAATCCTCTGCAATACCAACAGGTCAAGGGATGTTTATAGTTTCAGTTCATCACCTGTGGACAGAGTGGCAGAGCAGCTCACATCGAAGGGCAGAGAAGGCAGCGTAGGACAGTAACAAGAAGAGGTAGAGCAAGATAGAACTCACACACAAGCCCCCGAAGTGACCATTCCAACCCCTCCTAACAGTCTACACAAATTCCAAATCCATCAGTGGGTTAAACCATCATCAGAGCCCTCATTCACTAATTCTCACAGAACAGAGACTGAGATACTCTTTATTAATCTCCTAAGTGTCTGTGTGTGTGTGTGTGTGTGTGTGTCTCTCTCTCCTCTCTCCTCTCTCCCTCTCTCTCCTCTCTCCTCTCTCTCTCCTCTCTCCCTCCCTCCCTCCCTCCCTCCCTCTCTCTCTGTCTCTCTGTTTTCCGAGATAGGATTTCCCTGTATCGTCCTGGCTGTCTTGGAACTGGGATTAAAGGCTCAGCTCCTAGGTGTCTCTTAATTCAGTCAAGCTGACAAGATTAATCATCACAGCCAGATGTTGTGGGGCTTGTCTTTATTTAATTCCAGCACTTTGGATGCAGAGGTGGGTGGATCTCTGTAAGTTTGAGGCCAGCCTGGTCTAAAGGGCTAGTTCCAGGGCTACATAGTGAGACCCTGTCTCAACAAACCAACAAAAAATTAAAACAAAGGTTTCCGAGAAGCTAAACTTAAAAAAAGAAAAAAAAACATAAATTGCCTCACATAAAATAAAGCTGGCTGCACGTAAATAGGGCACAGCTCATAAACTAAATATCTCACTGTAAAACCAGAGTCAGTTAGAAAAGCAGATTTTTCCTTAACCTCAAAGAGCACCAGAAGCCAGCCAACCCAATCTCTGGGAGACTTTGTGCAGGGGGGAAAAAGATTAATCATCGCACTGGTAATATTAAAACACTATTTTTTTTTTTTTGGTTTTTCGAGACAGGGTTTCTCTGTATTGTTTTGGAGGCTGTCGGTCCAGCCTGGCCTTGAACTCACAGACATCCACCTGCCTCTGCCTCTCTAGTGCTGGGATTAAAGGCGTGCACCACCACCGCCCAGCTTAAAACACTATTTTATATAGCCAAGATCAACGTTCCATGTGTGTGTTAGTGGTAAAATTACAATTTACCACTTAACCACTTTAAAAAGTTTGTATTTTTATCTATGTGTATGTGTGTCAGTAAATACCCCTTTGTATATGCCTGTGGAGATCAGAAGCCCCTGGGTCCCTGGGAGCTTCACTTAGAGGGGTGTGAGCTGCCCAGTGTGGGTGCCGAAACCAGACTCAGGCCTTCTGCAAGGGCAGTAAGTGCTCTTCCATGGAGCCATCTCGCCGCCCCCAATAACGGCTTTTCTGTGTGCAGTCCAGTACACGAGAAAGTTCACATGACTGTGTTGCCACTGCCTACATGTCACCGGGGCCTGCCCATCTTCCCACTGAAGAAGTGTCTCCCTATCCACCCATCCTCCTTATTCTTCCTCCTCTGGCCTTGAGAACAGCAACCACGGTGTACAGACTTCTTCTACAGCCACCACTCTAGGTACTTCGTGTAGTGAGATCAGATTGCATATGTCCTTTTATGACTGGCTCGTTACATGCACTGTCCTGACAAGTGAACATCTAGTTCTAAGAAATAACACAGGGGTTGGGCACAGTGGCATACGCCTTTAGTCGTAGCAGAGGCAGGTGGATAACAGAATTCAAGGCCAGTTAGGGCTACACACTGAGGCCTGGTCTCAAAACCCAATGGCAGCAACAACAACAACCCCCACACACACAACAAACCCCACAAAAGGGCTGGAGAGAGAGCTTAACACACACACACACACACACACACACACACACACACACACACACACACACACACAGCATAATCTTTTAAGACACAACACAGCTTTTTAATCTCAGCAGTTGGGAGGCAGAAGCTGGCAGTTCTCTGTGAGATGAGGCAGCCAGACCTATGAAGACAGTTCCAGGAAAGCCATGGCCACATAGTGAGACCCTGTCTCAAAAGACAAAACGACAACAAATGGAGTAACATAAATCCCTTGAGCCTTTACTCGTCTCCCCAAAGGGCACATCTTGCACAGCTGTGGTACCTCTCACAGCCAGAGTACAAGAACTGATGCAATCTGAAGATCTTACCCAGCTTTCCCTGGCTTCCGGAGATTGGCTGTTGCTTTTCATTTAAGGTCCTGTTGCCCAGGTTGGCTTTGAACTCTGATCCTCTTGCCTCTGCCTCCTGGGCTCCCATCTACTTGTGCTCATTTGCCCGTGCACTTAGTTCTATACCATTTTCCACCATTACAGTAAGGACAGTTTACAGCTCCGTCCCAAGAACTCCTCTGGCCTCTCATAGCCACATTCATCAACACCTTGCCCCTCAATCCCATCTGCTGGCAACTATTAATTCCTTCTTCACTTCTTAAATTTTCTCATTTCAAAAATGTTATACAGGGTCAAGTGTAGTGTCATATGCCTTTAATTCCAGCACTCACGAGGTAGAGGTAGGTGGGTCTCTGAGTTTTGAGACCAGCTTGGTGTACAAAGAGTTGCAGGACAGCCAGGGCTACACAGAGAAACCCTATCTCAAAAGTAAAATTAGATGTCATACAGACCTGGGCACAGTGCTGCTTACCTATAATTCCAGCTACGGATGCTGAGGTGGGAGAATTATGAGTCCCAGGCTGGCCTGGGCAAACCATCAGCTTAGAGAGTTGCTTGTCTAGTATGCACAAAGCCTAGCACCATAACCTGGGCTTCGTGGTTCATGCCTGCAATCCCAGCACTTAGGTGAAGACAGGAGGATTAAGAATTCTAGATCATCCTCTCAACTACACAAGGAGTCAAAGCCAATATAGTTTGCACGAGACCTGTCTCACATAAGAAGGGAAGGGAGCCTGGTGGTGGTGGCTTTAATCACAGCACTTGGGAGGTTTAGGCAGGCGGACTCTGTGAGTTTGAGGTCAGCCTGCTCTACAAAGTGAGTTCTAGGGCTACATGGAGAAACCCTGTGTAAAAAAAAAAAAAAGGAGAAAAGGCCTGGTGTTGGTGCATTTCAGCCCTGGAAAGGTCAAGGCAGGGAGGTTTTCAAGACCAGTCTGGGTAACAAACTGCTGGCCAGCTTTCCAAACACAGTGAGACTCTGTGTCAAATAAACAGACACTGGGGGACTGAGAGAGTGTTATGCAAATAGATTAATAAAGTTGATAATCTTTTTTAGCTGGGCCTTGGTGGCACACGCCTTTAATCCCAGCACTTGGGAGGCAGAGGCCAGCCTGGTCACAGCATAATTCTCTGTAGATTCATTCATGTTGTCTGCATCAAGCTGGCTGTGGAGGTGCAGTCCCAACACTTGGGACGTTGAGGCAGGAGGACCAGGAGTCGAAGATCATTACAGATCAATTTGAGGCCAACCTGGGTTACATGAGATGCCTCTCAAAACAAAACAAGCAGAACAAACTGTAGTTCATCTGTGATGACTGCTGAATAGTACTCCATTCACCTACTTAAAGACATCTGCACTGTCTCCAGTTTGGTGCTGTACAATGAAGCTGCCACCCAATATAGGCTTGGCGTGAACGTTAAGTTTTTTTTTTTTTTTTTTTTTGAGACAGGGTTTTTGTGTATTGTTTTGGAGGCTGTCCTGGAACTTGTTCTGTAGACCAGGCTGGCCTCGAACTCACAGAGATCCACCTGCCTTTGCCTCCCGAGTGCTGGGATTAAAGGTGTGCACCACCAACGTCCAGCTGGAACGTTAAGTTTTCATTTCTTTGGGAAAAGTACCCCAGAGTGCTGCTCATTTGTTAAATACATATTTAGTTTTCTAAGAAACTGTTATTAGTTACTGCCCTCAGGCTCTCTGCTCCAATATGCTTAGCCCAATACTATTTTCTTTCAAATATATTTTTTAGATTTATTCGTTTTATTTTCTGTATGTTGGTGTTGTGCCTACACGTATGTGCATGCCTGGTGCCAGTGGATGCCAGATGAAGGCTTTGGAGTCAATGGACCTGGTGTTACTGGTGGCTGTGAGCCCCATGTGGGTGCTGGGAACTGAACCTGGGTCCTCTGCAAGAGCAGCAGGTGTCGAAAGTACCGAGTCTTCTTTTCACTCCACCCCAACACAGTTTATACTTCACTTCCCACTAGAAAATCTGCTCTTGCCACAAAAGACCAAACGTCTCTCTTCTATAGCATCAGCTTTTGTCTAATCTCCAAACTCCATGGACTTTCCATTTACTTTGCACAGGAGGAGACCACTGCCCACGCCCCAGCAGACTACACCTGTCAGACCTGGAGAGGAAGAGATGATCCCCCCGCCCCACTGTCCCCTCATTGCCTCTGCAAGGCTTCTATCATTTGGTAACCCATCACAGCCACCTAAGGAAACTCTGGCCACTCTGTCCTTGCCATCGAAGATGCAGGGGCACCTGGCTCAGTCTTCCTTTGGATCCCATATCCTTACTTGACCATGAACTTCCACTCACATGGACAGGATTTATCTCCATGACTCCAGAACCTCTGTTTTGGCTAAGGGAAACTTAACAGTTCCTAAAACACACTACATTTTTAACTAGGAAGTGTCATGCTTAATCAACAACTCAGTTAAGATTACCAGAAATCTGGGTTGGAGATATGGCTCAGGGCTAGAGAACAAACTGCTCTTCCCAAGGATCCAGGTTTGGCTCCCAGGATCCTTGGAGTGGTTTACAGCCTCCTGTAACTCCAGTTCCAGGGGATCTGAAACCGTATTCTGGCATGCAAGGACTCCTGAACACATATGATGCATACACACACAAAATAAATTAAGAACAGTTAAAGGATTATGAGAAATCTGAGTTTCTCAATCCTCAAATCCAACCTGAAATGCTCCAGTGTCTGAAACTTAGAGAGCACTGTCATGACGTGAGTGGAAAATTCTACATCTGACGTCATATGACGGGTTGTAGGCAAAATGCAGTCTCACCAAAAATACATCAAATTATCTTCAGCTTATGTGGTATGGTGAAAACAAAACAAAAAGAAATTCCATGTTTAGACTTGTCTCTCAATCCTAAAATATGTCATTGTGTATTTGAAAAAAAAAATTCTCCATCCCACCCCCAAAAATCCACACCTCTGAAGTCTGAAACAGTTCTGATCCAAAGTGTGCTGGATAGTTTCGTGTCAACTTGACATAAGCTAAAGGCATCTGAAAAGAGGGAACTTTAACTGAGATTGTCTCCACCACACGGGCCTGCAGTCAAGTCTGTGGGGGCATTTTCTTGACTGATGATTTATGTAGGAGGGTCCAGCCCATTGTAGGTAGTGTGAGCCTTAGGCAGAAGGTCCTGGGTTCTATAAGAAAGCAGGCTGAGCAAAGCATGGAGAGCAAGCCTGAAGCAGTGCTCCCCCACGGCCTCTGCATCAGCTCCTGCCTCCAGGTCCCTGTATGACTTCCCTCCACGATGAACTGTAAACTATAAGATGAAAGAAACTTTTCCATCCCACATTGCTTTTGGTTGTGTTTATCACAGCCACAAAAATCAAGCCACAAGTCAGCACCAGGAAGCAGGCTATGGCTGTGATGAACAGGCCATTTGGGGAGGACTGAGGGAGTGTTTGGAACTTTGTGTTGGAAAAGTCATTGAGTGCACAGGGCTGTTCTGTGGGAGCAGGAAGAATGCTAAAGTCAGCTGGTAAGCACCATTCCGCTTCAGTTCCCTGCTCTGCTTGAAGTTTTACCTTGGTGTCTCTCAATAACGGACTGTGGTCAGGGCATATAACCCAAATAAACCCTTTCCTCTCCAAGTGCTTTTGGTCTGGCCTTCAGCACATCGAAGACAATAAAGTAGGACAGCAATTGGTTCTGAGAGTAAGGACTAGTCATCCCATACGAACTTCAAGGGTATGAATATTTTTATACGTGAAATCAATTCTATGACTTTTTAGTCACTGTGGTTTAGAACACAAAACACATGCTGAAAATGTGCCAATCAAAATACTGAACAGGATGTGGCTCAACGGGTAGAGGTCCTGCCAAGCACACATGACGTCTATCGTATGTCCTACCCCCAGGGAAACATAAACTGGGGTGGTGGTACATGCCTGTAATCAATCCAGAAGGACTGTAAATTCAAGGTTATTCCCAGTCACACGGGGAGTTCAAGGCTATCATGGGCTACATAAGTCTGTCTTAAAAAAAAAGACTAATAAAACCATAAAATATTAACCCAGTATGTCAATAATAACCCATTAATTATAACAAATTAATAGCCTTTACTCATTAAGTCCAAATATTTCCTAAGTGCTTAGTTATGTACACAGTCTAGATATAGGAGATACACAAGTGGACAGGACACAGGACCAGAGGCAAGTGGTGTAAGTAGCAAAAAGTACCAAGAGGTGCTAGAGGTGCCAGAACTTTGCAATGTAAGGCCCAGAGTTTCTGGACCTTAGAACTTCTGAAAATTTGAGACAAAGAATTCTTTGCTGTGAGGGCTAACTTGGGCATCATAGGATGCTAAGCAGCAACCCTAACTCCCACCTGCTATATGTTAGTAGCACCCCTTCCCAATTTTTACTACAAAAACTCTATGTCTCTAGACTTTTCGCTTTGGGGACAAACTCACTCCCAGTTGGAAAACATACTGCCTTATACTATTAAATGGAAGGAAGGATCATCACACCAAAAGTGGGTACATGGCTTGATTCTCATAGCTTTTCCATCCAGAGGCTGTGCCAGGGTACCCCACAGGCTGGAATGAGAATGCTGTGGGCCACCTCCAAGCAGACCTCATGTTCTCCTCTCTCCATGTTCACTTAAGAGAGGAAAATACCTGATCTCTTTCTTTCTTTCTTTTTTTTTGGGGGGGGTTCGAGACAGGGTTTCTCTGTATTGTTTTGGAGGCTGTCCTGGAACTCGTTCTGTAGACCAGGCTGGCTTCAAACTCAGAGATCCTCCTGCTTCTGCCTCCCGAGTGCTGGGATTAAGGAAGGGTGTGAGCTACCACCACATGGCCAAAAGGGTCTGATTTTTAATTTTAAAGATTTATTTATTTTTACTGTATGAGCATTTTGCCTACATATATGTGTATCACATGCATGTCTGGTACCCGCAGAGAGCAGAAAAAGGTGTTGAACCCCCTGGAACTAACTGGAGCTACAAAGAGTTGTGAGTTACCTAATGTGTACTTCAAGAGCAGTCAGTGCTTTTAACCACTGAGCCATCCTGCCAGTCCTGGAAGGGTATCTTTTATTTGTTTCTATGTTGAGGTCAGTCTGCAGTGAGAACTGGACTGCTTGGATATTTTCCTCAGACCTCCTAGAAGGACCTTCTTAAGAGAGATTATCTCAACCCTGCTAGAGTGGCCTAAGAGTGGTTTCTCAAAGATTCAGGGTAATGATAAAAGAGCTATGCTGAAGCTCTATGGGGTCTCAGTTGAAGAGTGTGTTACACATGGTTTGTTCTTTGTAGAGGTACTCTGTTGAGAAACAAACTATGACAGGTAACACATAATTTAATTTGCTCCTAGTTTCCCTCCCATAAAACATCAATTTAAAACATATGAAACAAAAACTTTCAATATAAACTATAAAATTCCTTTAAGGAACTCCTTGTTTTTTTTTTTAAACAAGTTTTATTTAATTAATACACAGGCTCTCATTATGTATTCCTGTTGGCTTTGAACTCACTGTGTAGCCCTGGGTGCTAGGATTATAAGCACAGACCACTGCACACCACTCAGGAACCTTTACATTTCTGTCAGTTCACAAAAGTAGCAAGCTGCCATAAAAAGGTACAAAAAGTGACCTGAAAACTAACCTCGGTTATGTGGCATACCGGAGGCACGGTGCTCAGTTTCCACACAAACCCTTCCCTACCATCATCTTCACTTTTCCAGAATGAGCAATCGGAAGCTCAACACCCCTCCAGTGCTAATAAGTGGTCAGGTTATTATTCAGTTCCACAGTTCAGTTCCGTCTCTCCACAAGACCACTGACTTTACAAAACAAATGGAGAACTCTAACTTCTGGCCTTGGAATTCTTATTAAAATATGTACTACAGAAAATTATCAGAACACACAGAACAAGGAAGACACTAACACTTCTTTCCTTCTTTAGGAAAAGGACTCTGCTTTTGTACCAGATACTACAGTACGTAACTCTTCACTACCTATTACTCAACCACGAAATAACAGTGGCTCACCCTCTTCTCACACACCATTTATAGTAAGGGTCTGAGTAAGATTATAGTTTGCTCTATCCTGTAAGTAGGTATCCTTACTTACATGATAGAGCACACACACACACACAAGCTTAGAAATAATTTTCTTTTCAGTTTTCTCATTGGGGTGAGAAAATGATTATTTAAAAGCCTTACTTTAAGGGTAGGCATAAATGGTGCATGCCTTTAATGCCAGCACTGAGGCAGAACCAGGCAGGTGGATCTGAGTATGAAGCCAGTCTGGTCTACACAGCAAGTTCCAGGCCAGTCAAGGCTATATAGTGAAATCCTAAACACCCCCCCCCAAACAAAAACAAAACCTACTTTAGGATTCCGATTCCGTATTAACTCTTCCGTGAAGTGTCTGCTTTCTCTTTAAATAAAAATTGGCTTTTAAATCTTACACACACACACACACACACACACACACACACACACACACACACACACACACACACACAGAGTCCTACTTGATTTTGGAGCTTTGGCTTTTAAACCTTACACACACACAGAGTCCTGCTTGATTTTGGAGCTCCTCTGCAGAGCAGCAAATGAGACAGGAAGCAGGGACTGAAAAATGGGTGAGGGCTGTGGTGGGATACGAATCTAGTCATTCTTAGGTGCCCTGAGGCGACACCGAGTGACGGCAGGAAATACACTTGAGGGGCGCAGCAGGTTGGCCAGAGCTCCAGGAAGCTGGGGGTAGGGCTCTTCCTTCCCTCAGCTCGCGCTGGGTACTTGAGGCTTGGGGGAGGCAGATGCACCTGCTGAGCCAGGGCTTTGCAGGACAGAAAGGTGCAGAGCGGTCAGGCAACCGTGGCCTGCCACTGAGGTCCGACTCGCCAGCCGCACCCGCGGGGCGGGGCCTCGCAAGGTGGGCGGGGCTAAACCGCGCGAAGAAGGGCGCGGTCTCCGGAAACCTGGGAGCCGGGACTAACCTCGAGCCACCCGATCACTCCGAATCACAGCGAATCTAATCAGCTCTACGTATTTCCCTACCTGTCGGCGAGAGAAAAGAGCAGTCCCTGGCTGCAGCACCCGAGAGCCGCAACGCTGGCACAGTACCGCCTTCCGGTTCCGGCCCTCGGCTGACACTAGCTCGTTCTGCAGCTCAGCCGGTTCCATCGCCGCGCCGCCACAGCATGGGCCACAGGGCCACAACGGCGCACGCGCGATCTGGGTTCGCTCACCCGGAACTACGCTGGCGAGGCTCCGCAGGGGCGGGGCACCCGGTACCCCTAGCTGTGCCTCTGCGCAGGCGCCTGGGCTCTATTGCGCAGGCGCCTTTATTTATTGACGGATCGAAGTGTTAGCATGACATTGTGACAGTCCCTTTTCTCTGTACTCACCTGGTCACCGAGCCTCCCTTAATATTGGCCTAGGCAAATCACCGGGCTGCCTTACACCTAAGTTCTCGGACATTCCCATTACCTCGACAACCCTGGTCAGACCACATCAGCAAGATATTCTATAGTATATTCCCTTCCTATGTAGGAAGCAATGTAAAATGTTGAGAACATTTCGTGTTGGAAAAGTTGCGTGGAAATCTTAAGCCTAGTGTCTAATAGTGGCCATTTATTAGGCACCAAAGCGTTTTTTTTTTTTTTTTTTTTTTTTTTTGGTTTTTCGAGACAGGGTTTCTCTGTAGCTTTGGAGGCTGTCCTGGAACTCACTTTGTAGACCAGGCTGGCTTCGAACTCACAGAGATCCGCCTGCCTCTGCCTCCCGAGTGCTGGGATTAAAGGCGTGCGCCACCAACGCCCGGCGCACCAAAGCGTTTTTACAGTGCTTCTGAAAACGAAGTCATCTCCTTAGAGGGTTTGCCCCCAGGCTCAGTGCAGGAAGAAGGCAAAGAATTGCAACGTCTACAAACCAACAGGGTGTTCCAAAGTCACGGCTCTTTTCTACCTGGTCTTTGTATCCTGTTAATTCTAGTTGTTAAGTTTCCCAAAACCGGAAGGACATCAGAATGAAAAGCAATTAAATCACCTTGTCTAGCACGCGCGGTCTTTGTCCTCTTCATTAGTTGCACATTGCACGATGGGAATTGTGTATGTGAAAATATAGCCCGAGAGGGTCAGAGACTCTAACCTCATAGGAAAACCTCAGGTACACAGTTCTGCCAATAAGAAGGGGTTAGGAAATAGCTTTGTCTATGGAGGTAAGAGCTACTTCTGGAACTTTTAAAATATATTTTTTGTGTTCTGCTTGAATGCTAAGTGCACCGTGTGTATGCTGGTGCCCCTGAACGCCAGAAGAGGGCACCAGATGTTTGGAACAGAAGTTGACTGTTGTAAGCCCCCATGTGGGTGTAGGAACCCAGCCTCTGTCCTCTCAAAGAACAGCCAGCACTCTTAATCACTGACTCATTGCTCCACTCCCTCCCCAGGTAGCAATCTGATTAGGAATTAGGATTGTCAGGAAAGCAAGACTTCAGAATGGGATCAAATTTAGGAATGGTTGGCAAACCTGTGGCTGGAGAAAAAGGTTGTAATAGTAACAGTAGAATGGTAGAATATGCCTCTCAGCACCATGGATCCGATGTTTGTTAAGGAATTTGAATTTTACAGTACAGAAAATGTGAATCTGTGAAACTTGAGGACAGAAACAACTCCAATACTGACCAATAAGTGGCTGTATATTATTAAGTACCCAAATGGTCACATCTGAATTTCAGAAAGAACCAATGACAAAATAGACTAGGGGTGAAAAGTGTAGTGGATAAGAAATCAGACTATTTACATCATAAGGTAATGGATTTGAACAAAGACAAGATTGTGCAGAACTCAGGATGAATTGGATGTCTGTATTGTGATGATACTACAGATCAAAGCTTCCCCAGGCTAGGGAATTGATGGATCCTGAGTTATGTGAACAGAAAAACAAGAGGGCTAGGAACACACAGCAAAGAGCTTGCTTTGAAACAGAGTCTGAGTTTGAGCCACAGCCATGTGAACAAACCCAAGCATGGTGGCTCATGCTCGTGATCCTAGAGCTGGGCAGGCAGTCAGGTGGATTTTGTCAGTCAGTGGCATACACAGGACTGGCAACTGCAGTTGGATCCCTGGAACCCACAAATCAGAAAATTGTCTCTACAGGATTGCCCTGACCACACACACACATCCACCCTCATAACTAAAACAAGACCCAGGTGGTGGTGGTGCACACCTTTAATCCCAGCACTCGGGAGTCTGAGGCAGCCTGGTCTATAGAGCTAGTTCCAGGACAGGCTCCAAAGCTACACAGAGAAACAAAACAAAAACACAAGGTGCATGGTACCTGAGGACAACACCTAAGGCTATCCTCTGCCTCAGCCACAGGAACAAAGGGGGTGTTGGAAAGACAGCTAAGAGCACATGCTACTCTTCCAAAAGCACCTACGTTGTGCAGTTCACAAACTGTAAGCCTAGCCTCAGAGGATCTGAAGGCCCTGTAATTGGGTGTACAACTCACATAGACATATACATAAGCACATAATTTTTTTGTTTTGTGTTTTTGAGACAGAGTTTCTCTGTGTAACAGTTCTAGCTGTCTTGGAACTTGCTCTGTAAATCACTAAGATCTACCTGCCTATGCTTACCCAACACTGGGGTTAAAGTCGTGGCCGCTGCCACCACCACCCAGCACACAAATTTTTTAATTTATTTTATCTATCTATCTATCTATTTATGTTTTGGTTTTACGAGACAGGGTTTCTCTGTATTGTTTTGGAGGCTGTCGGTCCAGCCTGGCCTCGAACTCACAGAGATCTGCCTGCTTCTGCCTCCCGAGTGCAATTTTTTTTAAAAGGAGAAAGCAACAAATTAGTGGAATTATGAGTATGAGCATGTAAAATTATGTAAAATTGGGAAAACCTAGAAAGTTGCAATTAGTTTTATAAGCTGGCTTTCTGTAGACTGTTAAGTGGTGGCTTCAGCGCATTACTGTGAGTTTGGCCCAAAACTCAGAAATCAGCACCAATAACTGAAAGCTACATACCAGTAATTTCCCTTCATGTTTTCAATCTACCCAAATGAACATTTCACAGGTTGTGGTTTGATTAGCAGGCACAACCCTTCTGCTAAGACAGGGAGAAGGACTTTATCCTCTTGTTTGCTTTCCTGGAACCAACAGAGTCTTGTGGTTTTAGCTGGGGAGGCAGAGGCAGGTGGATCTCAGGAAGCATCAGGCCAGCTTGGTCTGCACACTGAGTTTCCAGCTAAAGCTATAGTGACAAGCTGTCTCAAGAAGGAAAGAAAGAAAAAGATTGCAGTTGTGTGGCAGGTCTTGTACACAGGTTTTTGTATGATATGTCATTAACTAAAGCAGGCAAAGGTGATTACTAGGATAACCGGAACCCGCCAATTCAAGTGGGAGCTAAAATGTTCTCAGGGCTGTTTGCTTCTTTATTTCTTTTATTTTTTGAGACAGGGTTTCTCTGTCTATCTCTGGCTGTTCTAGAACTCTGTAGACCAGGCTGGCCTCAAACTCAAGAGATCTGCCTGCCTCTGCCTCCTGAGTGCTGGGGCTAAAGGTACATGCCACCACCACCCAGTTTTTTTTTTTTTGTTTTTTGTTTTTTTTTTGAGACAGGGTTTCTCTGTGGCTTTGGAGGCTGTCCTGGAACTCACTTGGTAGTCCAGGCTGGTCTCGAACTTACAGAGAATTTTTTTTTAATCTTTTTGTTTTCATGTAGATTCCAATTGTGAAAGGGGTCAATAAATTGGTGTCAGGCAAACATCTCAGACTGACCAAAGCAGCAGCAGAGGTCACTGGCAAGCATAGGTAACAGGCAGGGATCCAACCAGGGACTGCTCATTATCTTGTCCTCCAACATATGTGCTGAAGGCAGCACCAGCCACAGATTCTCTTAAAGCCATTTCAGACAGTCCATTTTTAATATTTTCTTAAAAAAATACAAAGGAAATTAACTCTGTAGGCCAACACAATTAGGGGAATGAGGGAAAAGTGGAATTCCAGAGCAAAGAGAAAATAAAATGTAGCCCAATTTAGGCTATCATATTCCCATACTTGCTATACTAATAATGCAAGAATTTCACCCTATGACACAGAGGAACCTTAAATGGCAGGTCAGAGATGTTGGCAGAGGTATGGGAACTAACAAAAGATTTTCAGTTGTCCTTGATTATTTTGTTCCAGGATGAATAGAATACACTCTAAAGACAGGCACAGGAAATATAGCAGGAAGAGAACTGAATGTACCATACACAGCAGTATAAAGCACTCCTTAGTAAAGTGTGCTCTAAAAACAACAGGGCAGTAATCTGGTACCTGAACTACTAGGTTGCAGCCACCCCCACCACATCCCCAAATAAATAGTGTGGAAGTGTAGTAATATAGTAGCACTCGATTCATCAGAAAGTTGGTCTTCACCCATTCAAAGATGGACACTGACATGGCTACATGAGCCTGGCAGGGACTAAGACGATTGTAAAGTCACAGGTACTTCTGTTTACCACAGGTAGGTCGAACTCTGCACATTCACACCGTCTCTTGTTCTAATTTCCCTCCCCCTGTTAATCTCTTAGTCTCCAGTGCCAAGATGGTACAACATTCCGCATTAGAAAGACCGGGGATCAAATAATATGTCTTCTCCAACTTTCCAGTTTACACTGCAGCCATCTTCTGGGTTCACTCACATTCCATTCAGCTTACTCAAATCTCTACACCAACCATGTCTCCCTAAGTGACATTAGCATGAATTTCTCCTTGTGACCTGTCAAATTTTAACAGTGACCGCTTGGTTTCCTCCAGAAAGGAACTGTGGTGGCTGGAGTTCCTTTGTAGTAAGAGAAGGTATTTTTTGCTTCTGAGGGTGGAAAATGACTCATTTTACCAAGCTTATGTAAGTTGATACTCTTCCAATAACCCAGGATGGACACTGTCCACACCTAGTAGGTCATATTCACCTTAATTCTCTGCAATATATGAAGCACACACACACACACACACACACACACACACACACACACACACACACACACACACACACACACACACACACGTTCTCCCAGGCACATGGCAAGTTAGAAACAGTAAGAAAGTGCTCCTTAGACCACAGGGAGATGATCTGGTTTCTCATATCCAATGTGCATCCTCTTCCCATGAGTACCTGTTGCCACCCTCTGAGCAACATTACCAGTGTGAAGGAACGTGTGTGTCAAATAAGTACAATCATCACAGCACTGGTGCCTGTAATCACCCTGTGCACACACTGAGAAATAGACATTCTGGAAAGGATCCTTGATTCTCCCACAAACTGTGCCTTGGAGTAGTCATTAGCTCCAGCTGGTGCTCAAATAACAGTTACTTTTCTCGGAGAACACATACACCAGCATCACAACGCTGGGTTCCCATGGAGGCCACTACTTCCCAGCTGTCGATGATAGGGTCATAACACTCAATGCTACTCAGCAGAGAATTCCCATCATATCTAAGTGGGAAAAAACAAAAAAAAAAAAGAAATGAGGTTGTCACTCCTTTACATCCAAGTCCTACATTAAAGTAGTCCCTGGTGCTGGTAGGACAGCTCAACAATGGGGCACGTGCCTACCATATGCAGTTGTCCCCCACTACACACATTATGCCTCTTTCCAAAACAGTGATTGGATCAAATGAACTTTTGCCTTGGATACAGGGTTCTACCCCACTTTCAGAATCCTCACCCTGCAATTGCATAGAGTCTGCCCCGAAGCACTGTGGCCCCTACGTAGCAGCGTGGAGTGGTCATACTCGTGACAGTTGTCCAGGAATCAGTGCGAATGTTGTAAGCTTCAACAGAAGAAAGGTGGGCTGTACCATCAAAACCCCCCACCACATAAATATGGTCATTCAATAGGGCTACTCCAGCACCTGTGGAAAAAGAGAGGAGGAGCAAATGAATGGTACTAAGGTTAGCATCTGAACCCAGTAATAAAACATAGTCACTAATGGTTGAATTGTGGGGAAGATGAGGGATGCAGATGTAAGTAAAACAGGCCTAGAACACTGTAATAGAGCAAATGTTATTCCATGCACTGGTTAACCCTTTGGCTAGGACTTGAAGTTATAACAGAAGGACTGACATGGTTACTTTTATTTTATTTTATTTTTTTGTTTTTTGTTTTTCGAGACAGGTTTTCTCTGTATTGTTTTGGAGACTGTCTTGGAACTCACTCTGGAGACAAGGCTGGCCTCGAACTCACAGAGATCTGCCTACCTCTGCCTCCCGAGTGCTAGGATTAAAGGCGTGCGCCACCAACGCCCGGGGGTTACTTTTATTAACTCACAATTGGCTAAACAAAGAAGTGGGAGCAAAGGTGCTAGTAATGGTAGAAGAAGCAAAGGAGCATGGCTATGGCTCTGCTGTAACAACACAGTGTTTGTTGTTATATCACAGCCTTTTCCATATCCAGAGTTCTCAATGTGGTCATGTAACTGCAAGCCAGAGCAGTTGCACTCCAACCAGGACTACATAGTAAGACCCTCAAAACAAAGTCCAGGAAGGCATGACAGTGCATGCCTTTAATGCCAGCACTCAAGAGGCAAAGGTAGGTAGATCTCTGAGTTCAAGGCCAGCTGGTCTATAAAGGACAGCCAAGGCTACACAGAGAAACCCTGGGGGGGGCAACAAATCAAAACAAAACAAGTCCACAGAGTTAAAAAAGCAAAGAAACAAACAAAACAACAAAAACATTTATTTAAATATGTACTATACATACAAAATTATGCTAGATAGATTTTAAAAAAGGGCTAAAGAATGAGTAAAAAATTTCTGTCTTCAAATTTATAATCTAGTTCAAAGTTTAAACTATCATCATCCTAATACTTAGAAAACCAGAGGTGAAGGAGACAGGAATGTGCCTCATATCTACAGTGAAGTGAGGACTACATTTCTACCCTACCGACACCACAGCCTGTAACCACACCAACATTGTACATGTCAGGACTGTCAGCACTTTCATCCTGTCTGAGATCTAGTCTTACCAGAACGTTTGGTGGCCATGGGTGTAACGTTAGTCCAGTGTCCTGTATGGGGATCATATTTCTCAACTGAATTTAATATATTCAAGCCATCATATCCTCCTGAAAGACAAAGCAGAGAATATTCCAGGAAGAAAGGCAGATGCTCAGGCTTGTTTTAGTTGGCCTCCTGTGAGTAATTCAACTGAGTCGGATTTAGTTCTTCCAGAATTCCAGCTCAAATAGACAACGCCCTACATTTTGCTTACAAGAAAACTATAATCCTATTCATGAACAACATATTGGGATAGACCACAGTTCTTGTTGGTGCAAGTGTATATGCACTTAATTCTGGTAAAAGTGATGCTCTCTAGATTCTGCTAAGCCTGACCTCTCTCCATCCCACATCACAGACTCATACCTAGACAGTAGATTATTCCGCTGGCCACTACTAGTCCTGCACCCTCTCGAGCTGTCTGCATATCTCCCAGCATGCTCCACTGATCAATGTTTGGGTCATACCGCTCCATACTTGTATGACGCCTGCTTCCATCAAAGCCTCCAGAGACGTAAATCATATCTGCTCAGAATGAACAAATTAGACTATTAAGAATGAGAAGTTTCTAAGAACCATTTTCTTTACAAATTACCCATTGTTAAGATGGGGGAGGGAACACATACACACATGAATATAATTACAGAACTTGGGAGGTTCATGAAGGAGGATCAGGAGTGCAAAGCCATTTCCCAACATAATTTTTTTTTGTTTCTGTTTCATGAGACAGGGTTTCTTTGTATTGTTTTGGAGGCTGTCGGACCAGCCCAGCCTCAAACTCACAGAGATCCGCCTGCCTCTGCCTCCTGAGTGCTGGGATTAAAGAAAGGCATGCGCCACCAACGCCTGGCTATTTCAGCATCTTTATTAAAAAATTTTCAGTTAGGCTTTGGTGGCACATGTCTTTAATTCCAGCACTTGGGAGGCAGAAGTAGGCGGATCTCTGTGAGTTGGAGACCAGCTTAGTCTACAAGAGCTAGTTCCAGGACAGCCTCCAAAGCCACAGAGAAACCCTGTATTGAAAAAAGGAAGGAAGGAAGGAAGGAAGGAAGGAAGTTAGTTAGTTAAAAGCACTTGAAGACTGCCCAAATGGAGTTTATAAAAATACAACCAGTGCCTATTACTGTATAGCACATTAGAACTTAAATAGTCAATTTTGTAGCCAGTGTTGAAATGTCCACAAATAATGAGTAGTTTCAGTTAACACTGAATGAGCATTTGAACTCAGACATTTATCCTCACATGTTCCTGCCAGATGGAAACAATATTTGTCATCAAACCTACCTCCCAGTGTGGTAGCTCCAGCAAGGCCTCGTCGCACATTCATAGGGGCCACAGAGTACCAGACTCCATCTTCATCTGCTGTGTAGTCTAGACATTCCACTGAACTGAGGCGGGAACGGCCATCATACCCACCAATTACATAGATCCGATCATGTAAGGAAACTGAAGCCACATACCGCCTTTTTCGAGTGATACTCTATGGATTTGGGAGAGAAGAGAAATAATAGAATTTCAGATGGGCAAGTTCCAGCCCCAACCTTTTCTTTTGATACTCTGCCTGGTTTTATCTTCTTTGCATGTTCCTTGCCACTGGAAGCCTCCTTGCAGCTAAGGTTCACCCAAAGGGGTTGGACTGCCTATAGAGTGAAATCCTTCTGCCTCATTCCAAGGTTTTCAAAAGACTTCATGGCTTTCTACTGTCTTCTTTCTTTAAGACACTGGGATAAGAGACTGAATATCCTTCCATAAGAACCATACTGGCATATTGCTAATCCAAGAGCCAGGGCTGAAACACCGTAAAGGGTAAGAGTGGTCAAAAGATTTTCCGTATCTGCTCAGAGATGGTTCTTGTTTATGTAATACTGACACCTGAAGGGAAATAAAAACTTATCATTTCAGTTAGGCTTCACACAACCCTGAGTTATGTCTAGTACAGCAAGACCAAGGGCACAAGCTGTTCAGTCTAAACTAAGCTGGGTGTGGTGGTGGTGGTATACATGTGTATAATGTCAGCATTTATCAGCCAGAAGCAGGATTGCCACAAGTTCAAGGTCAGCATGGGATACAGACTGAGTACCAGAAATATACAGCAAGTCCATGTCTCAAAAAAACAAGTGAACTGTGGTGGTTCACATGTGTAACCCTGGCACTAAGGAGGTTGAGGAAAGAAAAAAGTGAGGGTTACATAGTGAGATTTTACTTCAAAAACAAAACAAAATGAACAACAACAACAACAACAACAACAAAACCCCAACAAGATGGTTTGGTGAATAAAAGGTATTTGCTGCCAAGGCTGATGGCTCAAATTTGATCCCTGAAAGATCTCTGACCTCTACACACATGCTATGGCATAGGCATGTTCACATGTATGGATACACATAAAAAAAAAGAAATAGGAAAAACACAAGAAACAACCACTACCACCCAAAGAAAAGAAAACCAACCATCTATTAGACACCTAACTATACATACAACATGGCCATCAGGGACATGCCATCTGAAGCTGTTCTGCTCTCAAAGCTGATCATTAGTGATCTAGTATCAGGAACCAATGACACTTAAACTCTGCTGACTTACTGGCAGAAAGCTCCACTCCTGTGTCTTGGGGTCATATTTCTCTACCACATCAATAGGAGACTGCTGGCTTCCGAAGCCTCCAACCACCAGAAGCACTTCATTGGCTCCTAAGGACAAAGGCAGGAAAAGGCAGGTTACTTCATCCTGGTTGAGTAACTACTTGTAGGGAAACGTAAGTAGAAAGGGTCAAATAGGTTAAGGACATTTTTTTTTGGTGGTACAAAGTATTGAATCTAGGACCTTAATGTTCTACCACTAACCTGTAACCACGTCTACTCCACAATTAAAAATGTTTA
This sequence comes from Mesocricetus auratus, assembly GCF_017639785.1. Taxonomy (NCBI): domain Eukaryota; kingdom Metazoa; phylum Chordata; class Mammalia; order Rodentia; family Cricetidae; genus Mesocricetus; species Mesocricetus auratus. Next base: position 55,077,570 of record NW_024429266.1, read on the forward strand.
TTTCAAGACAGAGTCTCACTAAGTTATTCAGACTGGCCTTGAACTCACTCTGCATAGCCAGACAGGTCTTGAACTTTGTTTGGCTCCTTGTCTCAGTTTCCCACACAGCTAGCTTACAAAACCTGTGCCATCAGGCTGAGCTAGGATACCTTAGTATTTGTCTCAGAAATCATCTAAAATAGGGCTGTGTAATAGGAAGGTATCTATTTTTATTTTGTGTTTTATGTATTTGAGGGTACACACACACACACACACACTATTGTATTTTCTGTTTTCCTCTGTGTGTGTGGCCCTGTACTGCTCTCTGTCTTATCTTTGGAGACAGTCTTACTGAAGCCTGGAGCTCTGTGATTAGGCTGAACGGGCTGACCTGCAGCCTCAGGGCCTCCCTCTGCACCACTGCAGCCCCTTGCTCACAGATGCATGCCACCAAGCCTGCTGCTATGCCTGCGTTTCTATGGAGAGCGGGAACCACATTCAGGTTCTCATGCTTGAGCAACACTTTGCCAGCTGAGCCAGCTCCCTACTTCAGGAAGGTACTTCTTTCTGAGGCTGTAACTCTCCAGAACCTACATCTTTGAAATGTACTTATCCAGTATAAAATAAAGTCCTGGGCCCCTAAGATGGCTCTATGGGAAAGGATATTTATTGCTAACCCTGGTGACCTGAGTTCAAGCCCCAGAAACTATGAGATAACTGACTCCCCCAATTTGTCCCCATGTGTACCCCCAACACACAAAATGTTAAAAAGAACAAAGGAAGAAAGCTCCTTTATTTTCTTATAGAAGTAACAGCCAATATGTCAAAATCTTCTTCCCTTACAGTCTTATTACTGGTCATGGCTCTCTTTAAAGGGCATCTACTCTATTAACTCATGAGAAGAGCAATTTGGTGTCCTGGACAATTCAGTAACTAGGTGGGCTTGTAAACATCGTGTCCGGTCAGGGGTGGTAACTATAGGGGAAAGTGTTTAGCCAAAGAAACACACCCTGAGCAGAGCCAAAGAAATGCACCCTGACCCTGAAACCACTGCCAAAGAAACACACTTTGTCCCTGAAATCACAGTCAGTGAAAGAACTATACCCTGGTCCTAAAACTAGAGCCAAAAGACTGAAAAGACCAGAGAAAGAAACACACTTTGTCCCTGAAATCAGAGTCAGTGAAAGAAATATACCCTGGCCCTAAAACTACAGCCAAAAGACTAAAAAAGACCAGAGAAAGAAACACACTGAAACCAGAGCCAAATCTGATCCTAACCCTGTGCAAAAAACTAACCAATCCCTGAGCAGAAGATCTAGGCCTCCTAAGGTCAGGACTGGAATCTGACCAACCCCCACCCTGGAAAAACTTCCCCAGCTCCCAAGAAGCCCTATATAAACCCTGTGTCTGTTCAGCTTGTGGCTGTTAATGCTGCCTAGCTGTCCTCTGCCAGAGGGCAATCACTCTCTTGGATTCTTCCCTATCAATAATCTCTTGAATGAGGTTCGGGTGAAGATCTTCTTTTGTGGCAGAAACGACCCTGGGCAGAGCCTGCCTGTCTCTTGTTTCTACCTCTCAAGGACTGAGACTGTATGCATGTGTCATCATGCCTACCTACTTAGGTATTTCATAGGTTTACATGCTAGAAATATGGATCACTGGGCCTCAAACTTTGCTATACAGAACTTCCATAATTTCCCTCAGACAGATACTGTTTTAAAAGACTGCTATCCAGGCTTTAGAGATGGCTTAGCTGTTAAAGGCTAGGCTAGGCTGAAATCCAAAAAGACAAGACCGCTAATAAAGTGAGCTTTAGTAAATTCCAGTAAGAGTTGGCCAGCAAAACCTTTTTCTTGGGAGTGGGGATAGAAAGGAGGGAGATGGACAGAGTCTAGGTATATATAGCTCAGGATGGTCCCAGGCTTGTGATTTTTTCCTGTTCAACATCTTAAGTACTGGAGACACAGGTATGTGCTACTATGTCAGGTGGTTTTGTTGCTTTTGAGAACAGGTCTTTTTATGTCATTCCAGCTAGCCTGGTACTCACTATGCTGACCAGGCAGGTCCCAAACTCTGAGAGATCCACCTGCCACCATACCCATTCAGATGTGTCAGATGATTTTTATCTTTTATTTTTTGGTACTTGAGATTGAACCCAGGGACTCACATATGCTAGGCAAGTGCTCTCTCACAGAGCTATATCTCCAGTCATGTCATGTGCTCCCCATTCCCTTTTCTTTTTTGGTTTTGAAATAGGGTTTCTTTTCTCTCTGTAGCCCTGGCTAACCTAGAACTGAGGCTGGCCTCAAACTCAGAGATTTGTCGTCCTTTGCCTCCAGAGTGCTGGGGTTAAAGGTGTGCACTGCCACCACCAGGCCATCTCCAGTTATTTTTGAACTTGCATCTTGAGACACACTTGAAATCACTTGGTAGATCAGTGTGGTCTGGAATGTAAAATCCTTCCTGCCCTAGTCTCTTGAGTAGCGTGATTATAGGTCTATACCACTAGGCCTGGTTAGCTTTTTATCTTCTTGATGAGAAAAGCAAGTCTAGGACACCTAGCAAGATTTATGTGTAAGATGGTGCATGCCTTTAAGAAAATCAAAAGCAATTTAGTCAAAAATACCGTCTGCATTGTCATCAAATCTACGAATTACATAAAACTAAATTTAATTCCTCAAGGTCAGGGCAATAGGCAGTTTCCTGACAGTATTCCTGCAAATTATTTAAAGAAATGTAGAAAATGAATCTGGGGGAACCTTCTGTGCTTTCTAGCTCATAAAAATCTTCATTGGCTTTAGTTCAATTTAATAAGAAATTAATGAATGTTATTATATAAAAAGCCATATCTTCTATACTCGAAGCACTCTAGCAAGTGAACTTACTTTATGTGAACAAAAACTGGTGGCTTAGAGAAAGAAACTAACATAGAAGCTTCCTAGGAAGGGGGAGGGGATACAGCTCAGCATCACAAAAGATACAAATGAGAATAAACCACAATATAAATATAATTTAGGAATAGAGGTCAAATGGCACAAAATGCCTTTTAGTGTCAGTTCTTCCTGCTCAGTCACTGGCTCATACACTATCTTAGAAATAGTATTTTTGGGCTGGAGAGATGGCTCTGCAGTTAAAAGTATTGGCTGCTCTTCAAGAGGTCCTGAGTTCAATTCCCAGCACCCACATGGTGGCTCACAACCACCTGTAATGGAATCTGACGTCCTGTTCTGGCATGCAGGCATACATGCAGACAGAGCACTCATATACACAAAACACATAAATCTCTATTATTATTTTGATCTATAGACTCTAGCCTTGAACCTGTGGCATGATCCTGCGAAAGGCTGTGTGGTGGGTCTTTGCTTCTACAAATAAGAATTTAAGAGCTTCTGCCTTTAAGTACTGAGGATGAAACCCCAGGCCTCCCACTTGAGGCAAGCACTTCATCACTGAGGTATAGCCCATTTTAAAATGACAGTGTTGGTCTTCCTTAGATGTGCTGTCAGCACAGCTTGGTGATGGTGCACAGGTCTGTGGTCCAACAACTTAAGAGGTGGAAGTGAGAGAACTAAGAACTTTAGGTCAAACGGGGCTACAGAGCAAGATTCTGTTTCAAAGAAGAAAAGAAAAAGAAAAGGGAAAAAGCTGGGGCCAATGAGCGGCTCCGCAGGAAAAGGCATTTATCATCAAGCCTGGGAACCTGAAGCTGGACCCCAGGCCCCATTTGGAGGAAAGAACTGACTCTTGCAAGCTGTCCTCTGACCTCCACACACACCACGGTGTGTGCGCAACAGATAAAGAAATGAAAAGAAGTCCCAGCTACGCATACATGGCTCAGTGTTATCCCACTGTACAGCTCTATTATAATCCACTCAACCATTCACTTCTACAGATGGAACTTGGGTTGCATATTTTTTTTTGGAAATATCAACAATTTCAATAAACATACTCATCCTTACATAACTGATACACTGGTAATTATTCCCCTTCCCCATTCCACCAAGAACACTTAGGATAAAGGTAGTATATGGTTGGTATAATTTCCCCTTGGTTCAGTAATATGAATATATTTAATACTATTTGTATGGTTAGAAAAGTTACTATATAATTAGAAAAGGAAAATGGATGTGGGGACTTATGCCTGTAATCCTGGAATTCAGAAGGCCGAGGCAGGATTGCTCATGTTCAAGGTCAGTCTATGGAGGGTTACAAGTGTGAGAGCCTATCTAAAAACAGTAAAACAAGACAAATCCTTCAAACCACACCAAACAAAAAAGGGACAGAAGGTATACCAATATTTTCTTATAACTTCTGTTTTCAGAGTTTTCTATATTTATTTCTTAATCTACATGGATTGACCTCTATCTTTGTATATAGTTTATGATATACATATCACATTTTGTCATCCTGCAGGAATTAGTATCTTTTCTAACAGTTTTTTTTTGTGTGTTTTTTGAGACAGGATTTTTCTGTGTAGTCCTGACTGTCCATGAATGCAACGATCTGCCTGCCTCTGCCTTCCTGAGTGCTGGGATTAAAGGCATGTGCTACCACCACCCAGCTTTTTTTATATATGAAGTATTTTAAAATTTCCTTTATTGTTGGGCGATGGTGGTGCATGCCTTTAGTCCCAGCACTCAGGAGACAGAGGCAAGTGGATCTCTGTGACTTCGAGGCCAGCCTGGTCTACAGAGCAAGTTCCAGGAAGTCTCACAAAACAATGCAGAGAAACCCTGTCTCAAAAAAAATCATTTATGTATTTTAAAATGATTTATTTTTTATTTTACGTACATTGGTGTTTTGCTTGCATGTATTTCTGTGTGAGGATGTCAGATCCCTTGTAACTGGAATAAACAAGACAGGTGTGAGCTGCCATGTGGGTGCTGGGAATTGAACCCACGTCCTCTGAAAGAGCAGTCAGTGCTCATAACTGCTGAGCCATCTCTCCATCCCTGTGTGTCTTTATTTATATGTGTATGTGTTCCTGCGTGAGTTCATGAGTAGCACAGGTGTGCAGGTGTCTGTAGAGACCAGAAAAGGGTCTCAGATCCCCTAAACTGGAGTTGTGGGTGTAGTGAGCTACCTGATGTGGGTCTCCCTCAAGTGCAGTGAGTGCTCTTACCCCTAAGTGGTCTCTCAAGGCCCAGTTCTTTTTCTCCCTCCCTCCTGCTCTCTCTCCATGTATGTACCTCTGTGTGGTGGAGTTTGGGGTTTTTGTTTTTGGTTTTTTTTTTTTTTTTTTTTTGCTTCTATGTATTTTTTTTCCCATTTTCCATTCCAACCACAGTTCTCCCTCCTACTTCTATGTATTTTAATATTAAACAAATAGTATTTGTGACATTAAAAAACACTGGAGGTGGGGCTGGAGAGATGGCTCAGTGATGGCAGTGATTCAGAGCAGCTTTGGCTGTTCTTCCAGGGGACAGAAATTTGATTCCCAGAAGTCACCTGGTGGCTCACAATTGTCTGGAACTCCAGTTCTAGGGTGACCTGACACCCTCTTATGGCCTTCATGGTGTACAGACATTCTCCATTCAGGCAAATGCCACATACATAAAGTAAAACAAAAAAAATTTTTAATGGGAAGAATTCCATTAAAAACAACAGAGAGGTAGCTGGGCGGTGGTGACGCATGCCTTTAATCCCAGCACTCGGGAGGCAGAGGCAGGCGGATCTCTGTGAGTTCGAGGCCGGGCTGGACCGACAGCCTCCAAAACAATACAGAGAAACCCTGTCTCGTAAAACAAACAAACAAACAAAAGTCCCCTCTCTGGGCATTGGTGGCGCACGCCTTTAATCCTAGCACTAGGGAAGAAGAGGCAGGCAGATCTCTTCGAGTTCGAGGCCAGCCTGGTCTACAGAGCGAGTTCCAGGACAGCTTCCAAAACAATACACAGAAACCCTGACACGAAAAACCAAAAACAAAAAAAACAAACAAAAAAAAAAGTCACCTCATTTTGCCAGGAACACCAGCTTACCTAGCCGGGCTCTTGTCCTGGGTCCTTGCATTTGACTTCTAAGTTCAGGCCTCAGGTGAAATTTCTTTGCTTCATCAACTAGATCTCTGCACTGTAAACTACAGCGGATGAAAGGCTAAAATATAAAAGATTGGAGTGAACCACACAGGCGACTTCTAATACTGTAAGAACAAAATGACACATAAAGAAGTATTTACTGATATAGACACAAGTATGGAATGACTAGTAAGAATTTTTTAAAAGATTTATTTTTTTATTTTATACACATTGTTCTGCATGCATGTACATCTGTATGACAAAAGAGGACACCAAATCTCATTACAGATGGTTTTTGGGAATTGATTGTTGGGAATTGAACTCAGGTTCTCTGGAAGAGCAGCCAGTGCTTTTAACCTCTGAATTGTCTCTCTAGCTTGATTAGTAAAACTTTTAAGGGAAGCTGAGCATGGCTGGCTTCACATCTGTAATCCTAGCTCTTGGCAGGCTAAGACAAAAGGATTTCTGAGATTTCAAGCCCAATTTAGAGCAACATACTGAATTCTAGGTCAGCTTGATCCAGATAAGAGTGAGACACTGTATCAAAAAGACATGCTTTCTCTCTTTTGGAAAAATGTGTCTTCTCTGACATAATTTCCCTAAAGGCCTCTTTCTTTCCCTACCTTCTCCCTTCCTCCTTCCCCCCTTTCTTTCTGACAGGGTCCTTGTAGGTCAGGGTGGTCTCAAACTTACAACACAGCCTAGAAAACTTAAACACCTGATGCTCCTGCCTTCGCCTCCTGAGTGCTGTGATTACAGGCATGCATTCATCATTAGCCCAGCTCCCACATCTATATGCAACAGTGCTCTATATGAACTGGAGGGATGGCTCACTTTGGTCAATTCCTCACCATGAAAGCATGATAGCATGAGTTCCATCACCAGAACTCACATAAAAAGCCAGACATGGTACCCATCCTACACTAGCAGAGAGACAGGCAGATCTCTGGGCTTGTTGCCAGCTCAAGCATAAACTCCAGGTCAACCAATAAGAGACCACACCTTAAAAACCAAGGCAGATGGCTGAGGACCAGCACCCAAGATTGACCTCCTGCCCACGTGTGCATACACATACACCCACATGGAAAAGAAAACTCTTATTAGCATCTGCTTCCACAGATTCTCCATTTGCTCTCTGATTCAGAAGACTGGTTCATACAAACTGTCAGTAACGTCTCCACACTGGCTTCTAGCTGGGATGAGTCCCATCGAAGGTCAAGGCTTCTCTCAAAGCACTGATTCTACCTGCTCTTTCCCTTCTGGTCCTAATAACCACTTCTCCACCCAGGCTATTCAGACTGAGAGCTGTTAACACACTGTCTTCTACTGTTTCTCCAAATTTATACCTTTTAAACAGTTCCTTTATATAATAAGCCTTCCTCAGAACTGTACCACTTGGAGCACACCATCTGTTTCCTGTTAGGATCTCTAACTCATATAAGTTCTTGTTTATTAGCTTGACTCCAAGATATTTTCGGTAAGGCATTGGAAGAGAAAATAAACAATAGTAGTGAATTGTCTTACAAGACATGACTCTAAAAGCTTTTGCATATGAATCTTGGCAACAGTGTATGAGGTGGGTAATGTCAGTTCCACTTCACAGAAAAACCTGAGGTCATCTCACTCAAGGCCACACAGGACACTTGATTTAGGATTGCAGCCTCCTGATCCAGGTTTCAGGATCTATGTACCAAATCACAATGTAAAGACCTAGATAGAAGGGTGTGACGGTTCCCTCCACCATCAACCTGACTGGTTTAGGAAACAGGCCAATGGGTGCGTCCAGGAGGGTGTTCCCACAAAGGGTGAACTGAAGAGTAAGATCTACCCTTAATGTGGGCAACACCGTCTCACGGGCTGGTCCCCATCCTAACCAAAGGGAGAAGTTCAGCTGAGTGCCAGCATTCCTTCCTCTACTTCCTGACTGTGTGCCAAGGGACCCACTGCTTCAAGTTCTTCCTGCTGCCTTCTGCAGGATGAACCCTGTCTTTTCACTGTGACCCAGTGTGTAACTTCCCGTCTCCCTTAAGTTGCTTGGTCAGGTATTTTGTCACAGCAAGAGGAAAACCAACCAATAGATGTTTTAAGAAAGAAACCACAGCCGGGCGTGGTGGCGCACGCTTTTAATCCCAGAACTCGGAAGGCAGAGGCAGGCGGATCTTTGTGAGTTCGAGGCCAGGCTGGATCGACAGCCTCGAAAACAATACAGAGAAACCCTGTCTCGTAAAAACCAAAAAAAAAAAAAAAAAAAAAAAAAAAAAAAAAACCACAAATAGCAGAAAATGAATTTGAGATGTGACACTACCTACCCTGAATTTTTTTTAATTAGGGGGAGGTCCTTATTTTTTAATTGTTTGAGATAGGGTCTCATTTAGCCTAGGCTGGCCTTGAACTATTGATTCTACTGCCTCCCTCTACAAACAGTTGAGATTACAGGTCTTCACCACAAGAGACCTAGAAAAACATTTTTTTCTTTTTTTCTGAGGAAGAATTTATCTGTGCAGGTTTGGAGCCTGTCCTGGAACTCCTTCTGTAGACCAGGCTGGCCTTGACCTCACAGACATCCACCTGCCTCTACCTCCCGAGTGCTGGGATTAAAGGCGTGCGCCACTATAGCTAGGCAAAGACCTAGCAAATTTTGTAAAGTGAACAATTAGAAAACTATTTTTATGGTTAATTTTCAAGAAGTCCTAGTCAAGAAGTAACTCAGTTATAGGCCTTACCTATATGCTGTAAATCAGTGCTTGCCAAAATACAGTTGTGTCAATTTGATAAAAGCTACAATCACCTGGTAAGAGAGAACCTCACCTGAGGACAAGTGTGTGGGCATTTCTGATTAGTGAGTGACGTGGGAGGCACCACTTCTGCACAGGTGCTGGTCCTGGGTTATATCAGAAAGCAAGCTGAGTAAGCTAATGGAAGCAAGCCAGTAAGCAGTGCTCCTTCATGGTCTCGGCTTCAGCTCCTGCCCCCAGGTTCCTGGCCTGGGTTCCCTTAACAATGGACTATATCATGCAAGCCAAGTAAGTCTGGCCTCCCCAAGCTGCTTGTGGTCATAGTGTTTATCACAGAAACAGAAAAGCAAACTAGGGCAACAGTCCAGATAACACAGATGGTACACACACACACACACACACTTCTTTCTCTCTCTCTCTCTCTCTCTCTCTCTCTCTCTCTCTCTCTCTCTCTCTCTCTCTCTCTCTCTCTCTCTCTCTCTCTCTCTGTCTCTCTCTCCCCCCCATGTTCAGAGGAGTAGCAGGTGGCAACTGAATTCAGGGGAAAGGGCCACCAAGAAGCAAAGCTCTGATGGGTCACTGTCAGATAGGGAAGGCTCTGAGGGCTTCAGCCCCAGGATTATCTTGCTACTGCTGTGTCTTTACATGTTTGCTGCTGCCGTTTTTCTCTGGTATCTGGCATGATGAGAATGGGCGTGGGAGGATGCCCACTGACTTTGATGTACTGTGATTATCTCATGGGTTTAACCTGTTCTACTGGGCATTTTTACCTGTGGATTTTTTATTTTTTTGGTTTTTTGAGACACGATTTCGCTGTGAAACAGTCCTGGAAACTCATTCTGTAGAGCAAGTTGGAACACAGAGATCCACCTACCTCTGCCTCCCAAGTGCTGGAATTAACAGTGTGTGCCACCATCGCCTTGCTACCTACTAATTATTATTAAGATGATTTCCTCTTAAGCTATACTGTTTAAAGTGCCCCCCCCATAAAACAGGGGCTTCAGAGAATAGAATAGAACAAGGAATGTCACACAGCTAATTTCTCTTGAGAAGCCATGTAGACTGTGGCTTAGGTTAATGATTAGGAGAAACAATTGAATCCCAGAAGTCCAGCTAGCTCAGGTTCTTTTAATCTTAATGTTGGGAGATGTGTTCACGGGTTTCAGTGTACACCATAGCTAAAACAAAGCCTTAAATAATGACTTAAGGTTAGGTTAAGAAGTTTTTGTTAATGGCTTTGAGGTAAAAAAAAAAAATCTTGGAAAACAATTTAAAGTTTAGAAAGGCACACTTTGAATAGCTGAGTGAGGAACTCGTTGAGGTCAAGAAACAAGAACAATGATAGCCTTGCTGCCCGACTACCTTTCTTGCTAGGATAGGTTGGTGATCAAGGGTACCCATTACTGCCCTCAGTTTCCTGATTTAAAAATCTGTTGATGAGTGGGGATGCACCCTGAGGTTTTACAATAGAGCTGACTAATTCTTTTTTATTTATAAAAGTTTAGATTTCTGATTCTTTTAAGATTCCTTATAATATTACCTTTTGAGATAAGTAATAAAGTGATAGATCCTTTCTTTACCACAAAATGCAGCCTGCCAGTAAAAGAACTGGCTGAGAAAAATACCTTGCTTGCTTACATTCTGTTAATCTATAACAAATTGCTTGAGTATGTATGAATGTATGTGGGTTGTTGGGGATAATTGGTTTCTCACCTGTATTACATGTTTAATCATATATAGGATAACATGTTTTTTCTTGTATTCAATGTACTCATTCACTCGAAAAATAGTTAAGCTGTAAGGGAAAAATGAAGACACAAGAGAAGGAAAACACCAAGAAAGATGTAGAAACAAAATTAGAAGGAAGACATCAAGAGAAAGAAGGGAAACACCAGGGTAGAAAAACAAAACACAAAAGGAACAGAGTAGAACCAACAGTAAGAATAATAAAACAAAGAACTAAGCTTTGGCCCTCAAAAAAGAACTCATGTGTCTTGTTTGTCTGTCCAGTAGTTTGACTGCTCTGCATCTCCTCTTCAGTTTCTCTGACCTGCTGAAGGCTTGCCATTCATCAGCACTCCAGGTGAGATCCTGACGTACGTGTGTGTGTGTGTGTGTGTGTGTGTGTGTGTGTGTGTGTGTGTGTGTGTGTGTGTGTGTGTGTGTTCATGCGGTTCCCTTTTTCGATAGTCCCAGTGAGCTAAGTTTTGCTCCCTCAGACAGAAAAGTCAAGCTGAGTGATTAGTTTGCCGACTGATGGCTTCCCCTCAAATCCTGAGCTGCTAGAGGCTGGTCCTCACAGCAGCAGTATATGTAAATAAGGAAAACATTATCACAAATAAGTTAGAAAACATTTTTATAAGCCGGGCGTTGGTGGCGCACGCCTTTAATCCTAGCACTCGGGAGGCAGAGGCAGGCGGATCTCTGTGAGTTCGAGGCCAGCCTGGTCTACAGAGTGAGTTCCAGGACAGCCTCCAAACCCACAGAGAAACCTTGTCTCGAAAAACCAAAAAAAAAAAAAAAAAAAAAAATTTATAAACAACAAAAACCTTAGCTGCATCAAACTAAGTAAATCAGACTTACTAGAAGTAAAAACATGCGCCGGGCGTTGGTGGTCCACACCTTTAATCCTAGCACTCGGGAGGCAGAGGCAGGCGGATCTCTGTGAGTTTGAGGCCAGCCTGGTCTACAAGAGCTAGTTCCAGGACAGCTTCCAAAGCCACAGAGAAACCCTGTCTCGAAAAAAACCAAAAAAAAAAAAAAAAAAAAAAAAAGTAAAAACATGAGGGTCTGCTAAGCAAAGCAACTCTTGTCTTAAAAAAAAACAATTTATGTTTAACAGAGAAGGGAACACAGTTCATTATAAGACCCTCAGAGGCACATAAAATAAACAAACAAACAAACAAACAAAAAACCCAACAAAGCACAAAATTAAATTGTGGATTTTCATTTGTGACAGAAGCCGGACTTGCTAAGCAATTAACATTTCCTTTTTTATGTACATTTGCATTTTGCCTAGATATATGTCTGTGTGAGGGTGTCAGATCCCCTGAAACTGGAGTTACAGACAATTGTAAGCTACCATGTGGGTGCTGGGGATTGAACCCAGGTCCTCTGGAAGAGCAGTCAGTGTTTTAACTGCTGAGCCTTCTCTCCAGTCTGAAATTACCTTTTCTTATGCCTAGAAGTTCCCAGCTTTACCTCTCCAGCATTCATGCTGAAGGGAACCAGGTGACCCTATGTTAAAAATATTGGTTTTTGATTATACAAACTAAGCCGTGGAGTTAGTGAAGGTTCTGGATACCCAAAGCCTTACATACTCACCTCAGCATCTATCACATCTGTAATGTACCTGGGGGTCAGCAGGGGCATCCGAACATACTGTAAGAGGTCAGGCAAGGATTCCTCTCGCTCCTTCTTGGCATGTTTCACCCAGTTGATAACGGCCTCAAAGACTGGCTCTTCAGAATCCACCTGCAAATGTACAATTGCACATCATGGATTTTTTTTCCTTTCCCAGTTAGAAAGTTTCCCATAAACTGAAAATCAACCATGCTTACTTTCTCCTTTTTGCTCCCTGTCCTCCATTACTGTTATTTCCCATCTTCCAGAAATGTGGAGATTCTGGGAAAAACAATCTTTTCAGATATAGGAAGAGAATTATGTGCAATTTAAAAAGAACTAAGACAGATAGTATTTAATAAACCATCGGTCACATATTAGCCTTCCATTATATCCATTCTTGAATTTTTATCTGGTCATTTCTGGAACTTCAGTTAACATGGGAGAGGAAATCTGTTCTCTTAATTAAAATTAAAGTACTTGTATTCATAGTTGCCTCTAATGTAGGGAATTTCACTTTTATCATAAATAATGCTATAGTTTTCAAAGCATGGTGACTCAGCATTTCATCAACTATTATGGACTAGATTCTGTGCTGTTTGTGACATATAGTTTCATGTATGTATGTATGTATGTTTGTATGAACGAACTATGGAACTTATAGATGCCAAGTAGATAAAGTAAGACACGCCCTCTAAGTCTGTATTATGTCACCAGAAAAGCAACAGAGCTAGGATTTTCCAAAGACAGACACCTATGTGCAGGCCCAGTGCTCTCTCAACAGTCTCTGGGTGAATGGAAGCTGAGGCATCTTTCACTGTTGACTAACTAGATGAAGACTGACTGACTAGATGAGAGCAAACAGAAACACCACCTGTACATGGCTCCCTACAGCCTGTGGTGATTTGGGAAGCAGACATGTTTCAGCATGTTCTTTCATTTCATGGATTTACAGAACTTCTCCTAAGTGTCAAGCACTGACCTTACAGACACTGATTATATAATAGTGAACAAATCAAGTACAGCCCTTGTAGGCCAGGCTTGACCTTCATCCTAACTGCCTGTCTCATCCTTCCAAGTGCTGGGATTATAGGTGAAGACTACCAACTATTCAGTTGTATGCTCTTGCTGTGATTAAAATTATATAGAAAAATAGCAGTTAAAAAACAAAAGTAACAGAAAATTTCATTTAGACAGATGGAAGGGATAGGATAAAAGGTTAGATTATTGAATCTACTTTAAACTAAAAAGCAATTATTGGTCAAATATTTCACAGTGATAAAGATTTTTGTATCCTGATACAAATTTAAGGTTATTTTTTGTTATACTGTGTATGTTTCTGTTCTTGTTTAAGGTATTTTACCTATGTACCTCATTTAAAAATATATAATTAAGAAATACAGGTTAGTTGTTAGTCATCTGTAATAAACTTGTAGTTATGTTTTAAGATTAAGATTAAGGTAACAGATATAGTTTAGATAGATAGGTGGTCTTCAAACACTTCAGAGACCTATATAATATAACATTTAAGATGTCTTCATTACCTAAGACTTTTCATGACAGTAAGACACATCTGCTCATGACAGCATCAATTTACTTAAAAAAAAAAAAGATACTGGGCATCAAAGAACCTCCAAATGGAGTTTGCTTTTGTTGTGGCAAAATTAGCTACTGGGCAAGAAACTGCCCTTGCCTGGACTGCTGACAGTATGCTGACTAAACTGGATGAGCAGGACACAAAACAACTTTGAACTTTTTCAGCACAACTGCTGAACTTTGCCAAGACAAGGTAGGACAGTCCTTCAAAAATCCTGCTTCACAGAAAAATCTGTCATATATTCTAGGCCTGTAGGCTGAAGATGGATTCCCCAACAATGAAGAGGAACCTTGAGTGACTATCCAGGCAGCCAGCTGCTTCTGTCATTTCTATAATTTTGGAAGTTGTTTGCCCTGCAATTCCTGTTTACTCAGGTAACATTAGATCCTTCTTGGGTCTCTGATGGAGTTGAAGACGAAATGGTTATAGTTAGTTTTCTTTGTTACCAAATTCAGAAAAGAAACTCACAAAAGAGGTAAAAGGGGCATAAGGTTGAAAGACATAAAACCTTAAATTTATCTAAAAAATGTTTCGAGATCTAAAAAGATAGTTTGGGGTTGATAATGCAAGTTAGATTAGAAAGTGAATTAGGTACTAAACTTTGGACTCACCAAGATAGGTTGGATTGGTTTTTCTGATTTTGACAAATACAAATGGACTGGACATTGTGAATGTAATTCCCACCAGGCTATGGCCTGGGCAGCCAGGCTGCTGCCAGAGAAGCAGGCTAGTAACTAAGGAGTTGCAAATGCTGGCTGAAACAGCAGTAAATTAAGGCACAACCACTGTGCCAAAGTTAAAATAATAGACCAATAAGACAGAAAAAGTCTCCTTAAAGTAGTAAGCTGAAATCTGATTAACAAGTAACAAATAGCCAGAAAGAACACAAAAAGACCACTTGAAGGGCCAGAAGTAGTAGCAATGTACACTGATAATCCCAGCACTCGGAAGGTTGAGGCAGGAGGGACGCTACATATCGAGTTCAGGGCCAGCTAGGGATATAGAATAGGATCTTATCTCAAAATCTCCCAGTACTCTAAAAAGAGTGCACCCAGAAGCTCTGGACCAGCTGTCCTGTCTGACACAGGGTGGCATTTAACTAAAATAAACAGTCAGCTTCTTAGCAGTACTAGCTACATCCCAAAGCCCAACAGCAGCACGTCCGTGGCTATCAGAGGAATTTATCCCATCTCGAAAGAATTTTCTACCAGATAGCACTGACCTAGAGCAAAAAGCACTGGTACTTGGGGACATTTTAGTTGTCTAGTCTAAGGAAGGAAGAAGGGTGATGACAGAGTTGGAGGTAAGCACCAGTCTGCTGAGGGCATCAGAAAGAGTAACTGGTATCATTTCAAGCAGGGCTGTAACAAACAGATGTTTGTAAAAACTGCTGTGGTGACCATGGGGAGAACATTCAAAAGGGCTAGGAGCTAGAAGATGAGTTCAAGTTTTCTCTGGTATAACAGGCTAGACCTCAGCTGTGGCAGTTGTGGAAGTATGTGAAAGATCAAGGCAATCCATCTTACTGACAGATGCTGGGGAGGACTCAGGACAGTCATTTTAAAAAATTGTCGTTTTGTTTAAAAACAAGTAAATTCAAATGGCAGAGAAACTGCTATATGTGCCAAAAGGTTAATGATTCATAATGGGAAAAATAAATATTCTTCATAAAGATTTTTTTCTTATGTGTCAAAGAACTGCTCCGGACAGTCCTGTGCAGTAAGTGCTAATATTTTTACATTTTGTAGAAGACGAAAACAAAGGCTAACCATTAGGTAACACATCACAAATGTTATAACTTTCACTGTAAAACCCATGCTGTTTTAGTCAGTATGATACACTACTTCCTTACGTTGTTTTTTTGCATATTGTTTTCTGAGAAGAAGTCTCTAAACCCAGATTGGCCTGGAACCAAGAACAACCTTGAACCCCTGAACTTCAGGATACCATCTTCCCACTGTCAGTTATGGAATTACAGACTAGTACCACCATGCCTGGGTCCTATTGTTTAATTTAACAAGAGGAAGTGCTATTTGGCAAGCAGAAGTCAAGACATCTGGCTCCAATTTGGGACTGGTTTACAGAACAGGAAAAAAAATCTTTTGTGGTCATTCCAGATAAAAAAGCCAAGGGCATTCTTAATACATGTGGAAGGAAAACTGTACAAGAGAATGAACAAGTTGTTTTTCATCTTGGACTAATTATGGTTAGCTATTTGCTCTGTTACATCTCATTTTATCCAGATTCTGTCCACAGGTCCAAAATGACTGATATTTGTGCTAATCTCCTGAGAAAGACAATTAGAAACAAACTGGACACCTGGTGGTGAGCTTACATCTTAGTGCAGGAAAGGCCTTGGGAATACATAACCTGATTTGGGTGATGTTGTTAAGAAAGGATCTCATGTAGCCCAGGCTAGCCTGGTACTCACTACATAGCAAAGGAAGCTTTTAAACTGATCCTCTGCCTCTACTACCTAAGTGCTGGAAATACAGGTCCAACATACCACACAGAGCTTTCAAATTTTTTTTTCTTTTCTTTTGTTGGTTTCTTGAGAAGAGTTTCTTCTGTAGTTCAGGATTGTTTTGAACTTCCCAGCTCTGTGTCCTGGACACTAGAGTTACAGGTGTGTGGCACCACATCTGGAATCCTGGCTCTACAACTTATGACGGTACAGTGGTTCGCCTGAGTCAACTGGATGATAACTGGAGACAGCTGTGAGGATTAAGTCAGGTGGAAGCACCAAGAATGATGCCATCCAAAAGAGCTGGGCCTAGGGTGGTTCCGTGGTAGAGTACTGGCTAGCCCAAGACCTACTAATTCCAAATTCCAACATGGAACACACAAAAAATAAAAGATGAGGGGGTATTGTGGAATATTTAACTATGTAAAGATATGTTCCATTTGTTTATGCTATGGAATATTACTTTAACTGCTAAGATGTATTACATTTGTTTATGCTGTATTTGTTTAATTATGATGTGTTGCTGTTTCACCTTGCACCTGATTGGTCTCATAATGAACTGAACAGCCAATAGCTAGGCAGTAGAGGGATAGGCAGGGCTGGAGGGCAAGGAGAATAAATAAGAGGAGAAATCTAAGCTTGAGAGAGGAGAGAAGAACAGAGAAGAGGGAGAAAAAGAGGAAGATGCCTGTGGCCAGCCAGTAGACACAGAGGACATACAGAAAGGAAGGTAAAAAGCACTGAGGCAAAAGGTAGATAAGGAGAAACATTAAAATAAGGGCTAAGATAAGGCTACGCACTCAAAACTAATAGTAAGTCTCCATGTCATGACTTGGGAGCTGATTGGTGGCCCCCAAAAAGAAAGCCTAGTACAGGTATGAAGGAGGGAGAAAGAGATGTACCAAGGGACAGGGATTTTCCACTGTAAGTACTCAATAAGCCTCTGACAAAATAACTAATAGTAGATGCTAAGTACTATTTATTATTAACAGTAGCAATTGCTACCTTCACTGTATTTTCTAATACACAGACAAATCCAGAAGAGTCATGCTGGGTGTTGTGGGGTACACTGTCAATCCCAGTACTTGAGAGTAAGGTAGGCAGTTCTGAGTTCAAAGCCAGCCTGGTCAATTCCAGACCAGCCAGAGCTACACAGAAAACCCTATCTATAAATAAATAAATAGAAAGAAAGAATTAATGTAAAAAGGAGAGTCATAATGTTCTAGCTAACTGCCGCACAAGGATGCAAGTGCAGCAGCATCAGAATAAGACCAGCACAGGCTTGACTCAGCAGCATCTCTAACAGAGTCTCTCTAGGCTGATATGAAAGTCAAATGGAGAATAATTCCCCTCTAGATGCAAACAATTTACCAAGATGTTCTTGTCAGGTTTGCCTTACAACTGTTGTTGAAGAAAGGTGTATACCAAAAGTTGGCTAAAATTCAATAAAAGTACACTTAGAACTTTTATTTTGTAACATAAAAATCTATTTCTAGTCAGTAAGGACAGGAACCATTTTTTACACAAAGCATAACACAGAATTTCTTTTCTCCTATGATGCTTTGCCTTTTTTCTGAGACAAAGTCTCACTGTGTTGCTAAGGCAAGCTCACCCTCCTACCGCAGCAGCCTCTTCAGTACTGGGATTACAGGTATGTAATGGCATGCTTGGATTGGCCATAGAATCTCTCTAAGTAGCAAACTCTCCTACAGCTTATAACAGCATTAAACCAATCCTGATGCTTTTTTTCTTTTTTTTTTTTAAAGATTTTATTTGCTGGGTGGTGGTGGTGGTGGTGGTGGTGGTGGTGGTGGTGGTGCACGCCTTTAATCCCAGCACTCGGGAGGCAGAGGCAGGTGGATCTCTGTGAGTTCGAGCCCAAGCCTGGTCTACCAAATGAGTTCCAGGACAGGCTCCAAAACAATACAGAGAAACCCTGTCTTGAAACCCCCCCAAAAAAAGAATTTATTTATTATGCATACTGTGTTCTGTTTCCATGTGTCCCTGCATACTAGAAGAGGGCACCAGATCTTATTACAGATGACTGTGAGCCACCATGTGGTTGCTGGGAATTGAACTCATGACCTCTGGAAGAACAGTCAGTGTTTTTAACCTCTGAGCCATCTCTCCAGCCCTCCTGATGCTTTCTAATGCGTCTCAGATATAAACTGAGGAACAGAAGCTTGGTGATATATTCCAGTGGAGAAATGAACTCAACAAGTACATATGACACAGGACTTGGCTCTCTCTGAGTACCTTTCTAGAAGCTACTACCTAAAGATCTAGTCCACTGGAGATTAATACTAAAGGCTTCAAAGACATCTATTAGACCTCTTTGGATTCTTCATCCCATTTTCAGCCTAACTATACCTATAGACAACAAACAGTACTACACAGCCAGTGGGTAATAGTATTGCATAGATATATACCTAATTTCTAATTTCTGCTGATTTTTTTTCCTTTTTTTGGTTTTCAAGACAGGTTTCTTTGTAGGTTTAGAGACTGTCCTGGAACTCTCTTTGAAGACTAGGCTGGCCTCGAACTCACAAAGATCCACCTGCCTCTTCCTCCCAAGTGCTGAGATTAAAGGCGTGCACCACTACCACCAGGCTCAATTTCTGCTGATTTAATTGTTTACTGCTGGAATAAATGTTTGATAAAGAAAAGGGGAAGATCTTTTTCCCCCATAAATGTGCAAATAAATTAAAACCTTTGGCACCAATCTGGGTATTTGATTATGAAGTCATAATATGGACACATCCACTCCATCCTGCCCTGTAATTTTTATAATGGTTCAGTTTTAACGAAACCATAACACCAAGCCAAAGCTGTACCTGAATTTCATCGCACTTGATTAGCTTTTCCACCTCTCCTTGACTCAGAAGAATGAACTCTTCATGCTGTACCACTTCAGGAAAATGCTTCTGGCTAAAAACCTCAGCTGCTTGCATCAGGTCAACGCAATTGTGAGTTTCAGCAAAATCCCTGATACCCAGGCAATTAGAAGGGTCCAACTGACTTTCTAAGAACTCACAGCAGGCTTGTTTCACACCTAGGACAAACACAGGCAGTGAGCAGACTTTAGGATATGTGGCCAAGTGTGAAGCCTTCTCTACATGTTATCAGAACACTGGCTCCATACCTCAACACATAAGTTAGAAAATGTATGGTCAAGGCATTCAAACATTTCTGTCTTATGTACTATGTCACTTCTAAAAACCCTTTATTATCTGCTCTGCTTCACCTTTAAAATGAGTATAGCAAATCCTACCTAGTTTCAAGGACATTCGCACCATCAGAAGCTGTAAACTCTTAACTACCAAAACCAATCTAAAAGCAGTAACTAATTTACAATGTTCTTATTTTCTACTCTCTACATAACGATTTTTTGTTTTGTTTTAAGATTTATTGATTTTCATTTTATGTGTGTAAGTATTAAGTCTGCATGTATGTAAATGCATCATGGCATGCAGTACCCAAGGAGGTCATACTTGTCAGATTCCTTAGAACTGGACCTAAAGGCAATTGTGAGTCACCATGAGAGTGCTGGAAATCGGCCCAGTGTCTCTGGGAGACAAGTGTTCTTAACTACTGAGTCATCTCTCTAGTCCCTATATCAAATTTATTTTAAAACTCCTGTGAGGTTGGGTATGGTGGCACAAACTTTGGGAGGCAGAGGCAGACAGATCTCTAGCGAGTCTGAAGCCAGCCTGGTCTACAAAGCATGTTCCAAGACAGGCGGGGGTGTTACATTAGAGAAACCCCGTCTCAAAAAACAAACAAGCCCTCCAGTGAAGGAAAACAATGCCCTAATTCTCTAACTGGGAAATTCAGAACAGAAGCTTGGGATGTGGCTTAACAGAACGCACAAGGCCCTGCCTCAATCCTTGGCACTAGAAAAAAGAAAAAGTACAGTGCATGAACTCAGTTCATTTTTTGTTGTTGTTGTTGTTGTTTTTTTTTTTTGTTTTTTTTTTTGAGGCAGGGTCTTACTCTGTAACCCTGGCTGACCTGAAGCTCATGATGCAGACCAGACTGGACTCAAACTTAACAAATACTTTTCTGCATCTCTCTCCCTCCCCCCCCACCAGTGCTAAGATTAAAGGTGTGTGCCACAACATCTTGCATAAACTTAATTCTTAATTTTGTAACACTTTACTTCAATCTTATATTACAAGTGGAGAATGTAGACCGGATATAATGGTTTGTTCCTGTAATCCCAGCATTCAGAAGGCTATAAAAGATCATAAATTCAAGGACAGCTTGGACTACACAGTGAGACTTGATTAAAACAAAACAAGTAACAGCAAGAATGTTTCATTTATGTAGATATACATAAATGGAGGTTAAAACAAACAGACTGGGAGCTGGACAGATGGCTCAGAGGTTAAGAGCACTGACTGCTCTTCCAGAGGTCCTGAGTTCAATTACCAGCAACCACATGGTGGCTCACAACCACCTACAATTCAGTCTGGTGCCCTCTTCTGGCACGTAGGCAGAACACTGTACATGTAATAAATAAACAAATAAATCTTAAAAAAAAAAGAAACAGACTGGCTAGTTGTCCTAGCCCACAACTGCAATCCTAGTACTCAAGAGGCTGAGGCAAGACGACAGAATTAGGAACACCAGGGATACAGCTCAGGGCAGTCTTTTCTATACAGTGTAAACCAAAACAAAGAAAAAGTACGTACACACAAAACAGTGAAAATTATATTTTAAACTGTTATACATCGATTTAAATTTTATTTTATTTACTGTTTTGGAGACATGGTCTACCAATATAGTCTATGTTGCCTCTCCTTCACAAGTGCTAGGTAAATTTTTTTTCTAGTAAGTATTTTCAGCCAGGCATGGTGGCACATGTCTTTAATTATAGCATTTGGGAAGCAGAGGCAGGTGGCTATGCTAGTGTTGGAGGCAGCCACAGTTATGTAATGAGACCCTGTCTCAAAAACACAAAACCAAGAACAAACAAGGGGACTGGAGACATGACTCAGCCACTAAAAGCACTTGTCACTCTTGAAGATAACCTATGTTCAGTTCCCAGCATCCAGAAAGCAGCTCACAACTGCCTGTAACTCCAGTTCCAGGGGATCTGACACCCTCTTTTGACCTCTGTGGCCACCAAAGGTCCTACTTTCCAGCATAACACTTACACACGTTAAAAAAAAGTAATAAAAATAAACATAAAGATCTTAAGATATTTCACATGATTCGAAGACTTAAAGATATAAAATGGTTTATATGAAGAGTTCCCTTAGCCTCTCCATGCCCATAGTCACCTAATGACAAGGTAAATAAGTAGACAGTATCTCTGTAGGCAATGAACACTATCAGTTTTTTGGCAATTCGTACATGAATATTATGTAAGTATGTATGCATGTATATATTAAGGAAATTCCTGTATTTTCCATTCTTCTGTTTTGTTTATGTAATTATCTTACGTGTGTGGGTGCTTTGCCTACATGTATATCTGTAGACCATTGTCTTACCTGGTGCCCAGAAAAGGGCATCAGATTCCCTGGAAATGGAGTTACAAATAGTTGTGAGCCACCAAGTGGGTGCTAGGACTCAAACACAGGTCCTTCTGAAGAGCAGTCCACATCCTTAACCACTGAGGCATCTCTTCAGCCCTTTGGTTTGGTTTTGAGACATAGTCTCATTTTGTAGACTAAGTTGGCTTGAAACACAATCCTCCTGTCTCAGCTTCCTAAGTGCTGGGACTACTAGTGTTAGCCACCACACCTGGCTCTTATGTATTCTCAAAAACAGAAAAAGTTTAAACATTTTCTTTTCCAAGAGCCAAATACTCATATTTGGAGAGAGTCTTTTGCACTGTTCTGAAATACATCTGACTTCATGCTCAGAGATTTGAAAGTCATGCTTCTATAGTTGGGCCTCTGAAAGTCTCGATTAATTTTACATCAATGAAAACCACTTCCAGAGCTGATGTGTCAGGAACAAGGATACCTTTTGTCAACTGTACCTTTCAGCTGAAGTAGACAGGCTGCCGGAAGGAGTTCTTGAACATTCTCCACTGTCACATGTACTGTTTCTGTGTATACAAAGTCCAACAGGATTTCCATGGTAGAAGCAGTTAAACCTTGAATGTCAACATATGGCTTCCCCTTCTCTGAAAGCTGAAAATTCACGAGGCAGAAAAGAATGGTACTTTTAATTCCACAAAATAAAGACAGAATCTAAGCCTAAGAGCTCAAAGGGATGCTGGTACTAATTAAATATACATCTTTTAAAAACAATAGTCTGGAGCTGGAAAAACAGCTCATTGGTAAAGAGTATTACTAGCTGCTCTTCCAGAGGACCTAGGTTCACTTCCCAGCACACATGGCAGTTCACAATCATCCACAACACCAGTTTCAGGGGATTGATGCCATTTTCTGACCTCCATAGGCAACAGTCACACACAAAAGGCATAGTCATACATGCATGCAAAACACTCATAAACATACAATAAAAATAAAAATGTTTAAATTATCATCTATTTTATGTGTATATAGCAAGTATGCTATGTATTTGTAAATCTGCAAATAGAGTGGGCGGTTGGTTGTATCCCTAGTAGTGAACAGTAGAATATCAAAAATTTTTAGAGAATAATTAACAGCCTGATTCCATATTAAAACCAACATAGATGCTGTAGAGAACAGAATACAAAAGTTTCATAAACTTGCCACTAGTATCTATGTGCTTTTCTGATAAAACATTATCTCTTTTCTGTGTTCTCCTGCCTACCACCCACACGCTATAGTTGTGGCTGATCTGGCTTTCAGTTTGTAGCCCAAGCTGTCCCTGAACTTGTAGCCACCCTCTTGCCCCAGACTTCTGAGGGCTGAGATTACAGGCATTTGCCACCATGTGTGGCTAAAATAGAAATAGTCAATTTGATGATAATAGGACTCTGAGGTTTATAGCTACATATTCCACTCATCTGCCCTCAGGACACATCTGGATGGAAAAAGAACATGCAGATCACTGTAAAAGGCTCTTCTGTTAACTGTCTGAACTAGAACTGCTCTAGGCTGTGTTATGACATCCTAAAACAAAAACAAGATCAAAAGCAAATGCAAAAGTGGGGGCAAAAAAGTCTATCAGGATACAACTCAGCTGTTGGGTGGTTCTTCAAAACATTGATGTGCACCTGTGATCCCAGGCCTTAAGGCGGAGACAGGCAGATCCTATGACTCTGAGAGATTCTGTCTCAAAAGTAAGGTAGAGGGGCTGGAGAGATGGCTCAGTGGTTAAGAGCACTGCCCGCTCTTCCATAGGTGCTGAGTTCAATTCCCAGCAACCACATGGTGGCTCACAACCATCTGTAATGAGATCTGGTGCCCTCTTCTAGCTTGCAGACAGAACACTGTACATAATAAATATTTAAACAACAACAAAAATCCACAACCCCAGAGAAGCTAGGAAACAAGGAAGACCCTAAGAGAGACATACATGGATGGACCCCTGGAAAAGGGACAAGGAGAACATGAGGAATCAGGAAGACTGGGGAAGAATAGAGAAGGAGAGCAAGAAAAGAGATGCCTTGATAGAGGGAGTCGTTATGGATTTAACAAGAAATCTGGTACTAAGGAAATCTCCAGAGATCCACAAGGAAGACACCAACTAAGAATCTAAGCAGTAGTGGAGAGGCTACCTTAAATGCCCTTCCCCTATAATGAGATTGATGACTACCTTAAATGCTATCATAGAGTCTTTACCCAGTAGCTGATGGAAGCAGAAACAGAGATTCACAGCTAAGCATGGAACTGAACTCCTGGAATCCAGTTGCAGAGAGGCTGGAGTGATTAGCAAAGGGGGTAAGACTATGCCTGGGAAATCCACAGAAACAGCTGACCTGAGCAAGTGGGAGCTCACAGAACGTCTGACAGCTGGGGAACCAGCATGGGACCAAACCAGGCTCCCTGAACGTGGGTGTGAGTTGGGAGGGCAGGGCAGTCTATAGAGCCTCTGGCAGTGGAACCAGTATTTATCCCTAGTTCACAAATGGGCTTTGGGAACCCATTCTCTATGGAAGGATACTCTCTCAGCCTAAACACACAGGGAAGGGCCTAGGTCCTGCCCCAAATGATGTGACAGACTTTGATGATCCCCCATTGGAGGCATCACCCTCCATGAGGGGAATGGGAGGATAGGAGAGAGGGAACTGGGATTGGTATGTAAAATAGACTGTTTTTAGTTTACATAAAAATTAATTAAAAGAAAAACAAAGGCCAGGTGTTGGTGCATTGGTGGTGCATGCCTTTAATCCCAGCACTCAGGAAGCAGAGGCAGGTGGATCTCTGAGTTTGAGGCCAGCCTGGTCTACAGATCGAGTTCCAGGACAGCCTCCAAAACAATACAGAGAAACCTTGTCTCAAAAAAAAAAAAAAAAAAAAAAACCAAAAAAGAAAAAGAAAAAAAAAAGATTTGGCAGGCATTGTCTTTACTAAAAGACCCTGTCTCAAAAATAAAATAAAAATGAAACTAGAACATTAAAAACTAAATAAATCTTTTTTAAAAAAAGTAAGGAGAAGGGTGACTGAGGGCTTCTGTCAATGGCCTCAAAAGGATGAACACACTAGAACCCACATGTGCTCACACACACACACACACACACACACACTCCTATTACAACACTCTTATGTACTTCCATTAGTAACTAAATGGCTTTATCATCTTTGATTTGTCCAACAGCCCAGAGAGTGACAAAAAACATTCTCTACAAAACCAATCCCATATATAAAATTAGTGGTACATGTTGTCTTTAATCCCAGGTAAAGGAGGTAAATTTCTGAGTTCAAGGCCAACTTGGTCTACAGGAGTTCTAGGATAGGTACAGAAAAGCCCTCTTTAAAAAAGAAAAGAAAACAAAAGAAGAATCATGTATGAGAAGAGATGAGTTATTTTCCAAGACTCTACAAATTTCTCAATGTTGAATAAGCAGTGCAGACAGACTTCTCCAAGACAACAGCAAACGAGACATTCATGTACAATCAGCTCAGAACTTCTGATTAACACCCCTTACCCAGCTAAATGCCAATGTTCTGGGGACAGGCATCATAGAGAACAGCTCAGGCTAGAGATCTGAGCTGTTGTATTATTCAAGACAGTTTTTAAATTAGCCTGGATTAGCCAGAATGTCCTGGCAGCTTTCTATTTCTCCTATCAGCCTTATGCCTGAGCAAGGGAGTTAAGAAGGAAGCTTTATAGTCACAAGCTGAAGAGGCAAAGCCCATCTGTGTGTAACATTCTCAAGCTCTGTGACCTTGGACAAAGCACTTAGTGAGACCCTTCTTCATATGTAAAATGAAACGGTAACATTTACCCCTAGAGTAAATGACAAACATGACACTGTAACAGGGTCCATGAATATAGTTGTTATTATGATACTTCTTTCCTATCCCGTTCTGGCAACTACCTCTTCATTATGGTGATGGGTCCTAACTAAAGAAAATACTGGTGGTTAGAGATATCTTTTAAAGAGTCTTATCATAGCCAAGCATGAGTGGCACACGCCTATAATCTCTGTACTTGAGGAGGCTGAGGCAGAAAGACGGAGTATTTCAGGTCAACTTGGGGCTATATAGTAAGATTCTGTCTCAAAAACAGATGTACACACCAAACCGGAGAGTTGAAGATGGTTAAAAGTGCTTACTACTCTTGTAGTAGCCACATCAGCTGGCTCACAACCACTGTAACTCTCACTCCACGGGATCTGATGACCTCTGGACCCTAAGAACAACTGATTGAACATGACACACATAAAATTCATGCAGACACACACACACAGGTCATAGTTGTTAGTTCTCTCCTTCCACCTTGTCGATCTCAGGGACTGAGAGTGGGTCCATCCGGTCTGATGGAAAGTATCTTTACTTGCTGAATCATCTTGCTGGTCTTCTTTTGTTGTTGTTGTTTTGTTTTTTTAATTAATTAATTAATTTTGTTCTTGGAGAAAATGTCTCATACAGCCTAGAATGGCCTAAAACTCGGTATACAGACAAGATGGTCTTGGACTTGTAGCTTTGTGTATGTTGGGCAATCACTTGACCAATTAAACTATATCCCCTGCCCTTGTTTTTGTTTTTATGAGACAGGGTCTCACCATGAGGCTAGCCTTGACTCCTGATCCTCCTGTTTCCACCTCTCAATGCTGGCATTACAGGCATGTGCTACCACTTCAGTCTAAGTTAATACTTCATAACCATTCATTAAATTCCCTTCTCCTCATTTGAAATCACCCTGAAATCTACACTGGTGGAAGGAACACTCATTTTCTTTTTTTAGGGGAGAAGGGGGTCCGAGACAGGGTTTCTCTGTGGCTTTGGAGGCTGTCCTGGAACTAGCTCTTGTAGACAAGGCTGGTCTCGAACTCACAGAGATCCGCCTGCCTCTGCCTCCCGAGTGCTGGGATTAAAGGTGTGGGCCACCGCCCGGCTATTTGTATCTTTTATGTACGTTGATGTTTTGCCTGCATGTATGTCTATGTGAGGGTGTGGGATCTAGACAATTGTGAGCTGCCATGTGGGTGTTGGGACTTGAACCTGGGTCCTCTGGAAGATCAGCCAGTGTTCTTAACCCCTGAGCCATCTCTCCAGTTCCTGCTGAGTGTGTTTGAGATGGGTATTATTCTATAACCTAGACTGGCCTCGAATTTATGGTGGTCCTCCAAATCTGCTTCCCGTGTATTGGGATTATAAGTGTGAGCCACTATATCTGGCTTCAAATTTATATTTTATTGGTAGCTTGTTTGGAAGTTCTAACAGGGCAGGGCTCCTACACTCTTTTTTTTTTTTTTTTTTTTTTTTTTTGGTTTTTCGAGACAGGGTTTCTCTGTATTGTTTTGGAGACTGTCCTGGAACTAGCTCTATAGACCAGGCTGGCCTTGAACTCACAGAGATCCACCTGCCTCTGCCTCCCAAGTACTGGGATTAAAGGCATGCGCCAACGCCCGGCTGGTCCTACACTCTTGATCAAAGAATGAGCTTTGTTGGGATATATCATCTGTGACTGAGCAGCCCCCTCAGAAGACACAAACAAGAAGGAAAGGAACACTCACTTAGCTGGCCAGAGAGTTCAGCCAAATCACCAACACATGCTATTCTGCTCTTTGAAATAAGAGAACTACAAGGTTACATACATGAATTTCACTCATGGAACAATGACTTGCACTTACCTCACTAGTGAACATGGCACAGAAATAATCACTGCAGGCAGCCAGCACAATCCGATGGGCAGGAAAGTCTTTCTGCTCTACTCTCAGGGTCACATCACAGAGGGTGTTGCTCTTCCTGAGAGAGTTCATGGAGTTGAGGATGGACTTAGCATGAGTATTTGTCATTATGTCTTTGGGGGCCATAATGCCGCCCATCAAGCACTTAGAGAAAGAACAAAGGAATCCTTGGACGATGCAGCTATAAGAGAAAAGAGATCATATTTAAGAAGTGGGAAACTGAATACACAATTAGCTTTACAAATTAAGGAACTCAAAAAGGGTTTCCTTAAACACAAACTTCCACAAGTCCAGAGCATGCCTGACCCCTGGCACCATTACACCACAATCTAGCTAATACCAACTTAAATAACTTACTTCCTCTGCCTCCAAATTCTACTAGTTCTATATCTTTGGATTCAACCAAGCAAGGATCAAAACATTCAAAAAGTAAAGTATTGACTTTTAACATATACAGACTTTTATTATTTTCCCTAAATAACACTATCTTAGTCAGGATTACTAATGCTGTGATAAAACTCCAGGATCAAAAAGCAACTTAGGAGTCAGGCGTAGTGGCACACACCTTTAAATCCTGGCACCTGGGAGGCAGAGGTAGGCAAATGTTTTGAGACTGAGGCAAATCTGGTTTAAAGAGTGAATTCCAGGACAGCCAAGGTTACACAGAGAAACTCTGTCTCGAAAAACAAACAACAATAACAAAAAGGCAATTTAGGGTTTATTACTTGGCTTACATATCCAGTCACAGTCGCAGTCCACTGAGGGAAGCAGAGGTAGGAACTCAAACAGGGTGGGAATTGATACTCCCGGGCAGGAGCTGATGCAGAGGCCATGGAGGGGAGGTTTACTGGCTTGTTCCTTATGACTTGCTCAATTTACTTACTTTTCTACTTTCTTTTTCCTTCCTTCCTTCCTTCCTTCCTTCCTTCCTTCCTTCCTTCCTTCCTTCTTTCTTTCTTTTTTGAGACAGGGTTTCTCTGTTGTAGCCCTGGCTGTCCTGATCAAGCCAGCCTCAGCTCACAGAGATTTGCCTGCCTTTCCCTTCCGAGTTCCAGGGTGAACGGAGTGCACTACCACTACCCACCT
Source organism: Mesocricetus auratus (assembly GCF_017639785.1). Taxonomy (NCBI): domain Eukaryota; kingdom Metazoa; phylum Chordata; class Mammalia; order Rodentia; family Cricetidae; genus Mesocricetus; species Mesocricetus auratus. The sequence continues at coordinate 55,106,029 of NW_024429266.1, forward strand.
AGCCTTTCTTGCAGAACACAGGACTAAGAGACCAGGGGCAGCACAGTAGTAAGCTAAGCACTCCCCCACCAATCACTAGTTAAGAAAATGCCCTACCAACCTGACTGCACCCTGATCTCCTGCAGGCATTTTCTTAATCAAGGTTCCCTCTTCTCAGATGGCCATAGCTTGTGTCTCACTGACATAAAATCAGCCAATACAAAACAATCATTTTATTGTTTTAGGTATAAGAAATCCAAAAAGTATGCATGGAGTATATGCAGATACTGTGCATATCATTCCATATGACTTCAGAGCCGGGTGTTGTGGTGCACCCCCCCTAATTCAAGCACTCAGGAAAACAGACTGCTGCAAGCTGGAGGCCACCAAAGTCTACACAATGAGTTCCAGGCCAGCCTGCGCTCCATCTCTAAAAGCCAAGCCAAAGACCAGCACGCATAGATTTCGGTATCTGTGGATTCCTGGAAGCAGTTCCCAATGGGTATCAGAGAATGACAAGAACCCCAAAGTTCACGTGTATGCATCAGTTGAATAATTATGAAAAGCAATGTGAGGAATATTTTCCTGAGTGGACAGACTTTAGTAGTGCTGTTTTCCTCATCAGAACGCTTCCTGGGGAATGTGATGGAGATGGTTATGAGAACAATCTTTTACTTCCCAAAATGAACCAAGTAAAGAAACTCTTCTTCCAAAGTTCACAATCATAACTTTGAAAAGTAAAACTGAGGTTCTAAGTTCTTATCTTTTGTTTAGTTACATCAAAAGCACCCTCCAACAACTCCACAGCCTTTATTTTACAAAAAAGGGGATGATTCTCTAAAGTAAATTCGTTTTTAAAAGCTTTCCTTAAGTCAACACAGTTTCAATTGTGAGCCCCAAGAAACTCTAGGGATTTGTTGAATTCTCAGTAAGTGTCTGAAGATTACGAAATTTTCCTGGTGTCTTACTACAGGCAGGGCTCAGCCTGTCATTGGAACTTAAGGTTGGTGTCAAAACTGACAGTAATCCCAGGCTAGCAACCCTCCTCCCAGCACAAACCTCCTGAGCACATCCTTCACCCTTCAGAAACCCCATATTCTAGAACTTCTGCTAATATCTGAATAGAGGGGTTCCATTTTGAATGGGGGGAGGGGCATCAAATTCTAAAAGACTAAAATGAAGACAAAAAAAAAAAAAGTCGTTCTCCCCTGCTAACGCCAAGCTTACCATCAAGACTTAAAGAGACCTAAGCAGGCAAGGAGTTAGATATGCAGTAATGGAAAACTGCATCTGTATCTTGGTAGCTGTGTCTCCTAGTTAGGTGGGGACTTAACACATGCCAGAACCAAAGAAACCAACCAAACTGCACTAAGCCTTCCCATGGTCAGCCGGCACCTCTCTGGAGAAGCATCCGTTTGGGATATTCCCACTGTATCAGAAACCAAGGCATCGGAGTACTTAACGAATTGCCAACATGCACATTATCCAAGAAGGGATTGCAAAAAGATTCTGGCTTCTTTACAATGTGTTGCGGTTTCGACACCAGCACCTTGATTTTTTTTTTCAAGATCAAATGGTGGGGGTGCCCTACAAGAGAACATGAGGTCCACTATAATTTGTGAGGGAAAGGGTGTCATCTTACCTCCATGCATGAATATACCATGCACCACATCAATCAGTTCTCAAAAAAAAAAAAAAAAAACAAACTTCTTTAATATCCACAACGCAGACCCCAGTGCGCTGCTCCCACCTACCTTCCGAGAAAGCCCACTCCAATCTTCGGAGTGTGTAGCTTTGCTTTGTTAAATAAACTTCGCCTTAACTGTTTCTCGGCTGAATTCTTTCCTTTCAGGTGAAACCTTCTCTCGGGGCAGGCAGGCGCTGCTCCGGGGAAGCAGAGAAGGCAGCGCTAACCGAGTCTTCGCCCGACCCGGGGGTCACCAGGGCTGGGGGAAGGCCGCACCTCGGGCTGAGGGCAGAAGGGGAAGGCCGGGTGTCACTGCCGCAGCCACTCACCTGGGCTCCGTGGCCGCCCGAGCGGAGGGGCTGGGCGCAGGGCTCTCAGGCGGCCGAGCAGCCGGGGCGCCGCCGCCGCCCGGACCAGCCGCTGCGGAGCAGTCTCCGTGGTACTCCAGTCTCCAGGCTCGTCAGCCGCGCGGCGTGATGACGTCACGTCGCGGGAGGGGCGGCCCTCTCCTAGGTCACGTCACGTTAGGGAGGCTAAGCCGAGAGGCCCTGCGGACCTCGGGGTTCAGAAAACCGGGAAGGGAAAGTGGAAGGGCGGATGCAGTGGGGAGTGCCGCGCGCGAGCGAGGGCGGGAGGCGAAGGTCCGAGGCTGCCGGTCCCCACACGGTACGGCCGGCGGCTGCGTAGGCTGCGTCCCCCTCACTCTCAGCAGTCCCCCGCAACTTCAAAATTGCCCAGGTCAGTTGTGAACAATCAGGCTGCCTGTCGCCGTGGGACCTTCTCATTCCCGATGACCGCAGGCCCCTGGATCCTGAATGGGTCTGTCACCATGAGGCCATTACTTACTTCCTTCACTCCAAGCCAAGGGGAAGGAACTTGTGGATTGACTAAACTGCCAGAAATTGGACACAGTGAGGGAAATTGCAAAGGACCTTCTCAAAGAGGACACTGTAGTTGTCGTCTCTACTGCCCTGACCCACCACCATGTCATTCATTAGTGCTGAAGTTGTTAGGAACTTTGCTTCTCGTTGATTTCAAGTTTACCTTGTGGCTGAGAAGGGAAAGGTATTTCTTGGTTTAGCTTATATGAATGACCAATTGGATTATCCTGCATTTCTCTGCACAACGTTTGGTTCTGTTTGTTTTGTTTTTCGAGACAGGGTTTCTATGTGTAGCCCTAGCTGTCTTGGAACTCGCTCTGTACACCAGGTTGGCCTCGAACTCACAGAGATCATCCTACCTATGCCTCCCGAGTGCTGGGATTAAAAGCATATGCCACCACGCTTGGCTAATATTCGGTTCTTAAGGATAATAAAGTGTAGTCAAGTTTACATAGTGTTTCCTTCATGTCATATCTTCCTGATCCCAAGTTGTCCCTGAAGCTTAAATATGGTGAATAGAGTGCAGAACTGATAGAAAATGGATTTATTTGTTAAATGATTTATTTGTTAAAATGATTAATATAGATATATAGATTAATATAGATATATTTTGATTTTTTTTGTATCCTAGACATTGGACTGTTTGTCATGTTCCCAGGCTAAGGAGTGCCTCCCCACCTAATCTGGACCCAAAACTTCTAGACCAGATAAATGTAAAGTAGCTAGAACAGAAACCAATGCCCTCTTCTAACCTCCTTGGTCACCAGGCACATACATACATGCAGGCAAAACATTTATACACATAAACAATTATTTACTAGCTCTCTTGGACTTCTCTGACTATTTCTGCTTTTACATGTAAACATTTCCCTTAGACTTTTTACCTTTTTTCTTTTATCTAGGCAAATGCTTTCCTGACAAGCAGAAAAAAAAGAGTTATTCAAGCATATATTGAGAGCTGGGCATTACACATGTAAACCCATACTCAGGAGACTAAAGCAGGAGACAGCAAATTCAAAGGTAGCCTGACTTGTGTGGGAAATTCTGGCCTGAAAACAGTAACAACAAAAGCTGGAAATGTAGCTAGCCTGTGAGAGACCCAAAACGGATGGAGGTAGCCAGATAGAGAGTTTCTTTGGATTTTTTGTTTTGTCTTGTTTTTTTTTTTTCAAGACAGAGTTCCTCTGGCTGTCCTAGAACTCATTCCGTGGACAGGCTGGCCTTGAACTCACAGAGATCCTCCTGCTTCTGCCTCCTGAGTGCTGGGACTAACATTGTGCAACAACCTCCTCTTTGGGTCTTTGCCGTTTATTTGAGTTGCTAAGGCTCCAGTGTAATGCAGGACCTCGTTCTCTATAGGTAGTAAGGGAAAAGGGCCTGTGGTGAAAACTGCAAATCACTCATATAAATTGCAATGAAAACAGAGTCTGAGGTTAAAAGTATTAAGAGTTAAGATGGCAGAGTCTAGAGCACTCAGGGAAATGAGTAAGAGAGCTTGTAGCTGGGATGACACAGCCAAGCTAAACATACAACAGGAAGGACAAGGCTCTGGGCCAGTGAAGAGAAGCCATCTAGTCTCCCTGAAGCCCTTGAGGAACGGTTGTGAGACATGATTGTTCTTTCATGTATTCTTGCTGCCAATCTTGATAATTGTAATAGACTAAGTTGTAAGTAAAGACGGTTGCTAACAATAGTTTCTACCTAGGAGACTTATCAGACCACCCCCCCCCAGATAAGGAATTCAATATGATGTAAACGAGAAAGAGTGCAGCTACTTCTTTGAAGCTGTGATAGAACTCTCTGCCACGGAAAAGCTACAAATTGGTTGTGTAAATGTAGGATCAAGGAGAATAACGTTTAATTAGCAGCCACCAAGACACCTGCAAGATTGAATACCACCAGCCAATAGCACAAGTCAGAAGTAGAAAAAGGCTTCAGCCACCCTTAAAAGGGTGGGTGGCTAGTGAATAGCATCACTCTCTGGGTCTGGGGTGAAGGGGGAGGCAATACATGGAGTATGTGGGCCCTCTACTGGCTTGGCCCATAATAACCTAGCTTTGTTACTGTTTTATTGTTTGTTGCTTTGCTTTCACTTTTTAAATTTTATTTTATGGATGAATGTTTATCTTGCACATATGCCTGTGTACCAAGTACTAATGTGCATACCTGATGCCCAAGAAGATCAGAAGAGGGCAGATCACCCGGAACTGGAGTTATAGATGGTTGTGAACCACCATGTGGGTAATGAGAATCGAACCTATTTTAAGATTTATTTATTTAAAGCCTGGCGTTGGTGGCGCACGCCTTTAATCCCAGCACTCGGGAGGCAGAGGCAGGCGGATCTCTGTGAGTTCGAGGCCAGCCTGGTCTACAGAGCTAGTTCCAGGACAGCCTCCAAAACAATGCAGAGAAACCCTGTCTCGTAAAAAACCAAAAAAAAAAAAAAAAAGATTTATTTATTTATATGAGTGCTCTGTCTGCATGTTTCTCTGGAGGCTCGACAGAGGAGAGCATTGGATCCCATTATAGAAGGTTGTGAGTCACCATGTGGCTGGGAATTGAACTCAGTATCTCTGGAAGAGCTGGAAGAGCTGTCAGTGCTCTTAATCATGGAGCCATCTCTCCAGCTCAGAAAAAGTGGCTCTTAACTGCTGAGCTGTCTCTTCAGTCAGAATTAACTAATCTTGATAGAAATTCCCTCAGCTTTTATCCAATTTCTGCCATCACTCTAAGGGGTGAAACAACCCTAGACAATGGAGTTGGGCTGCTTTTCCCCTCTTGGGAGCCCCTTTCAATCTAGGAGTTTCTCTAACTTTTTCTTAGTTTCTCATGTTTCCACTTTTATGCAATAATTTTTTTGTTGTTGTTTTTGAGATAGGGTTTCTCTGTGTAACCCTTGCTGTCCTGGAACTTGCTCTGTAGACGAGGCTGGCTTTGAACTCACAGAGACTTATGCAATAATTCTTAGTAAAGTGTGCTTCTACTTTTCATACTCCCACATGAGTCCACACCATTCATCTCCGTTGGCATTAGACAACAAGCTTAGAGCTCCATCCCACGTTGATCTCTGGTGAGTGTTAAATGCCCAGCATCTTAGTCATTGGGTCATGAAGTTGGTCAGTGAAAGGTCCCATCATCCTCAAAAACTTGCATCATTTCTGAGGTTCTGGTTTGTTTGGTTGGTTTTTGGGGGGTTCCCTACTGTGGAACAATCCCTTTCTACACTATGAATATGTATTATTTCATTGGTTAATAAAAAGCTGACAGGTAGCTCACAACTGTCTATAACTCCAGTTCCAGGGGATTTGACACCCTCACAGACATACATGCAGATAAACATCAATGTACATAAAGTAAAATTTAAGAAAATCATTTAAAAAATATTGTACCCCTGAACTAAAGCACCAAGAGTCTTTCTGAGGCTTTAGCTACTCTTGGTCACTAAAATAATGAACTAATTTGGCTTTCTATGCATGCTGGTCTGTAACTTCCTCACCGACACTGTAACAGTTATCACTGTGTTGAGCCCCCTTACAGAGCTGTACATGTGTGGGACAAACCCACAAGCCTGTGGAAGGAACCACCTGTGAGTGAGACACAGAGAACTACTAGTTCTGTAGTAGCACTTAGATCCCATCCCACACAGGAATCCCTTCATCTAATACAGAAGGTTGCAATTTTCTGGAAAGAAAAGAGAGAATAATGGGAAAAAAAACTCGAAGGAGCAAGAGTTCCAGAGGGGGTGGGGAATTATCCTTTGCCAGTTTAGTTACATTTGCCTTTGGTAATTAGGGCAACTCAACCTGCAAATATTTGAAGGAATGTTCAGCTTATGTTTTTCTCAAGGGGAATATTTGCTGTCATAAATGTTTTGTGTGTGCTAAGTGACAAGTCCTAGGCAATGAAGCAAACTATAATGAATGTACAACCTACTGTAGCTAGAATTGAAAAGGAAATAAGAAATTATGAAATATATATGAACCCCTGTCCAAAAGGAAAGTTTTATAGACTGAATGTAAAAAGAGATGTTGGTGCTCAGAAGACTCATCGATGGGGATGAGGAGTTTGGTGTGGCCATACTTGGCAATAACTCCAGAGCTGCAGGTAGAGGGAGAAAGGAATGTTGGGCTTGCCAGCCACCCAGCATAGCCAGAACAATGGTGAGCTGTGGGTTCACTGAGACACTTTGTTTCCAGGAAATAGGGCAGAGGGTGATGGTAGGACACTGGTTGTCATAACTTAAAAGATGTTACAAGTCTGTGAGTAGTAAGCCAGATAAATTGTCCTGTTAAGTTTTATTAGAATTATTAGCATCACGGCCATAGGGCGGCCATGCTAAGGCCTTCAAAGAGAGCAGGACTTCAGGTCACAGAAAAGAGCATCATGAACAGAAACAGTCATCGTGGACAGTATGCCTGGGGCTTTAGGAGAAATAAATAGCCTTCTATTCTCTTCTGCTTTGGGATATTAGGAGAGTTACAGCACCACACCATAGACAGACCCTTCACTTCCAGGGAACAAAGGGGTTTCTTTCTCTCATAAGTTTCTTGAAGTCGGCCGGGGTGGGGATGTGGGGGTGTTGATAGCAAGACACCTAGCCTACATCACAAGATACTGATAAAAGTAAAGTTGCAATTCAAGGTTGTCTTGGGTCTGGGCTAGAGTAGGGTCTGCAGCTGCAGTGGGGTGGGGTGGGAAGTGGGGGTGGGGAGGTTGGAAACAGAGCTGCAAGGTCACAGCCGGTTTATCAACTCTCGAGTGGGAAAGACAAGGGTGGGAGCTGGTAAGTATGGCATGATTTTGAGAAGAGAGCAGCAGCCTCCACACATGCTCAACTATCTGTCATCATGCCTGCCATCATGTTTTCATGATGATAATGGACTAAGCCTCTGAAACTGTAAGTCAGCCTGGTTACATAATTTGCTTTACAGAACTGCCTTGGTCCATGCCTTTAATCCCAGCAGTCAAGAGGCAGAGGCAGGGAGAAGTCCCAGGTTGAGGCTAGCCTGCTCTACAGAGCACAGCCAAAGCTACAAAGAGAAACCCTGACTCTGAAAAAAAAAAAAAAGAAAAAAAGGAAAAGAAAAAAAATTGCCTTGGTCATGGTGTCTCTTCATAGCAATAGCACAGTAACCAAGACACACCCCACTAAATAAATATTTTTAAAATTATAAGTTGTGCCAGGCAGCAGTAGTGCACACCTTTAATCCCAGCACTCGGGAGGCAGAGGCAGGGATAGGCGAATCTCTGTGAGTTTGAGGCCAGCCTGGTCTACAGAGTGAGTTCCAGGACAGACTCCAAAGCTACAGAGAAACTCTCGAAAAACCAAAACAAAAAGTTGTGTCAAACTAAAGATGAATTTTGAGGACTCTAACTTTTCTACTGCTGTCCTTTGCCTTTCAGCTTTTTTATTCGTTCACTCATTTTGCTAGTAATCCATAGACAACAAAATTCTGTGTCAGTGGAAAAGGTTCTTGTGGCCTCTGAATGGGAAAATGCCTCTGCATTACCTAAATTCCCTGGGCAAAAACAGGGCTAACATTTGATTATGAGGTTTCCAGAGGCCTGTCAGCACTCTGGGTTTGCTGATGGGTTTCTGATCACCCTATAGACCTATAAAATAGTATTCCCTGGGGCTGGAGAGATGGCCTGGTAGTTAAGTACACTTACTGCTGTTGCAGAAGACCCGGTTTTGGTTCCCAGCATCTACGTGGTAGCCTGTAACTCCAGTTCCAAGAGATCTTCTCCCCTCTTCTGCCCTCCACAGGCTCCTGTACACACGTGGTGCACATATATAATACATACAGTAAGGCACTCATAACTTACCACATCAAATAAATAAACCTAAAAGTATGTTTAATAAGATACCACGCCGGGCGTTGGTGGCGCACGCCTTTAATCCCAGCACTCGGGAGGCAGAGGCAGGCGGATCTCTGTGAGTTCGAGGCCAGCCTGGTCTACAAAGTGAGTTCCAGGACAGCCTCCAAAGCTACAGAGAAACCCTGTCTCGAAAAACCAAAAAAAAAAAAAAAAAAAAAAAAAGGATACCACGACTCGTCTTAAAAATTCCATTTGTAAAGGGCTCATCTTCTCATGGATAAGCTCTACTGATTGGCTGTTTCATTGCTGTGTTTGTGCAGGCACCCTGTACCAGGGAATCCATGTGAAGGTCAGAGGAGCAAAGAACTGACTCCCACAAGTTGTCTTGTGGCCACCACACTTGTGCCTTGGCACCCCACCCCCATAATGAATAATGTGAAGGTTAGAAGTGTCAAACTCAAGATAAATTCAGGGAATCTAACTCTTTAACTCCATTCTCATCGGTCCTCCTTGCCTTTCAGCATCATCATCTTCCCTTTGCCCCTTTCTCTGTAATGCACGAACAGGACAAAAGCTGTAATCCATAAGCTGTCTCGAAGCCACTTTTCTCCTGCCACCTGGTTGGATCATGGGATTGAACTCAGCTCATCAGGCCTGTGTACAAACATCAACACCTACTGAGCCACTTTTCTGGCCTTGTTTAGCTCTTAAAACGGAGAGATATATCGGGCACACAGGGTGGGAGTGGGGGTCACACCTTTAATCCGAGCACTCGGGAGGCAGAGGCAGGCAGATCTCTGTGAGTTCGAGGTCAGCCTGGTGTACAGAGTGAATTCCAGGATAGCCAGAGCTGTTAACACAAAGAAACCCTGTATTGAAAAGAGCAAAAAACCAAAAAAACGGAGGGATATTAGCCTGTGTTAACAAAACAAGCATCAGCTTTTGGTCTGCATGCATTTCACTGGGGCCTTCATGATTCCACTTTGTTTATACTGAGTTCTCTGTGATAGGATGTACTTGTACAATGAGATCCTTTAGTTGATATTTATAGGGATGTTGATTTTATGTAACCTAGAGTTTGACTCAACAAGCTGATCTTACTGTTTCAGTCTGTTATAAATTTAGATTTCTACTTCTTTTAAAATAGTTTAACTTCATCTGTGTGTAGGCCAGAGGTCATTCCTCAGGAGATACCTAACTCATTTTCTGAGACAGGGTCTCAGTAGGACCTAGGGCTCCCCAGTTGGGCTAAGATGACTGGCTAGTGAGCCTCAGGGATCCACCTGTCTCCACCTCCCCTGCACTGGGATTACTTCTGTGCCTCCTATTTTTTATGTGGACGTTAGGCTCAAACTCAGATCCTCCTGGACTTACCAACTAAGTTACCTTCCCAGTGCCTGCTTCATCTTACAAGTTTTAACATAAAGGTTGGCTCATCTTGGTGTTTCTGTATACTGCCTCTTGGTGTTTGTTATATGGTATGTTCACGTGATAAAGTACCCTCCCCCAAAAAAGGTTTGACTCAAATTGACTTACAAGTAATTGAGGACTCATGTAAACTTACTCCAAATTCCTTTTGTTTGTAATGTGATATGAATTTGTCTCAATGTGCCAATTAGAGTTGGGTAACATTGAGGTTCAAAGAGGAAATTTCATCACTATAGCAATGTTGTAAGGGACAAATGGAGGGGCCCAGTGGTCCCCAAGTCCATCTTTGAGGTACTTATGTGAGTTTTAAATTTGAGTAGAGAAAAAAATGGGCATGGGTCAAGGGGTGTACATAATGAGACAGTCTTGGTAGAGGTATGGTCTGGATGATTATCTGAGTCTCCTTCCAGGCCCTAGGAAGTCCTTTGCTTGAGGAGACAAGCTGGTTCTCAATGATGCCCTCTGTGCCAGGATGCGGCTGCACATTCATAGATAACTGCCTTCATGAGGGATAGTCTGTCCTGGGAAGCTTTGCTGTCTCTGGAATACAAGGTGACTGCAAGCTTAAGATAATTATCTGCCTTCATGTTTTCATTAAAATTAGAAGCTCAGTGAGACAATGTGCTAATATATCAACTGCATCACATCTAAACAGGATTAGATTTTATCCAAACACCACCTTCAAAAGGATAGAAACACATCTTCCTGCTAAGGAAATGTCCCAAGAGAAATACAGGAGGCAGACACCAGACTTGACTGCTGCTTCATTATGTTTTGTGAACCCAAATGAGAAGTCAGTGCTTTTTAGCAAGTTTCTGAGTGCCTGTTATATAATATTTACATCTTCAACAAATTCATCCAAATTTGCTGATTTCTGACCGACCTACCTCTGAACTCCCCAGACAGCATGCCTATAGGAAACCATGCCCAGTTTATGTGGTACTGGAGACTGACCCTAGGACTTTATCCATGCTAGGCAGGCACTCTCCTAACCAAACATCACTCCTTATTAATGCAGATAGACTTTCATGAAAATATAGTAGCTTTGTTAAGAAAACAACAACAAAAAAGTTTTATAAGCTAAGTGTAGAAGCACATGCCTGTAATCCCACCATTGGGCCATTTTCAATACATAGCAAGTTTGAGGCCAGCCTAGGTACAAGAGACCCTCTCAAAAACAAAACAAAAAGAAGTGCTTTTGAATATGAAAGGGCTTTTAAACTGTAAACTACTTCTGTCCTAAGGGAAAGGACTTTCTTTTCCCAAAATGCAAAAGGTGAGGGCAAAACTAATCAAAGTAGGCTATAAAAACATTTGTGAAGCATAATACTTATGATCCCAGCACTCAGGAGGCAGAGACAAGCGAATCTCTGTGAGTTATTTCAAAGCCAGCCTGGTCCACATAGGGTTTTAGGCCTGAGTTACACAATGAGACCAACTTAAAAAAAACAAAAAAACAAAAAATCCCTGGTGGTGCACACCTGTAATCCCAGCTACTCTTGACTCTCATGCAGGATTAGCCTGGGCAACAGAGTAAGTTCAAAGGCAGCCTGATCAATTTAATGACACCCTCAGTTGTACAAACTTTAAAGTGAACACACTGTACCTCATGGCTCTCTGTTGACTACTCATTTGCTGGTAATCACTATAACTTACACTACCCAATGAACAGAACCTCTTAATCACAAAGATATCAAAGAACATAACTCACCCTTTGGGGAGACACCACAGCCAAATAGGTGGCCTTTTGTGGGTCGGGGTCTGTGTGAGGGAGTATAGACATGCAGGCCAAACTTTTTTTTGGGGGGACAGGTTCTCTAGCATGGAATTAGCCAGGAAGACTAGGTTGGCTGGCTAGGGAGGCCCAGTGACTCACTTTCCCATCTTCCCAGCTCTGGGACTACAAGAACATGCACCCCTTCCCTGGTTGTATATGTCAAACATTGAATTGACTGATCTATTCTCTAGCAGCCAAGCTCTAGGGTATATCTCAACACCTCTGTGACTCTTATAATAACTTACACTACTATAATACCATAATCTTTATTTATTTATTTTTTTAGGCAGAGTCTCAAGAATACTAGTCTCACACTAGGCAAACACTCTACATTCTGAGGGACATCCCCAGTCTGCACAGTAATTTTCCTAACCAGATATCTGTGTGGAGCTACGTTGTATTAGAGATCAGAAACTGGGAACTGAATTATGCTTATTCACTGACCATATATGTTAGACTGTCAGTACGATTCAGGTTTGTGTCTCAGTAGAAGCTGGAGTCCTCACAAACCTCAATTCTTTGGAGTTGTGAGCAAGCAGTGGAGACAATACACGTTAACTCTTTGAATGCCAAGCACTGTCTGTACTTTCTTTTATTATAATAGTATTTGCATCAAGGTACATAGCAATGATAGCAGGTTTCTTTTTAAAGCTTAGTATTAAATATTAAATATCTTCCCCATTTTAATTTTACATTACTCTGCCAAGAAAAAAAAAAGGTTTTAAACTTAAGTTATTTGAAGCCTGGACATACTTCCATGATTAGCCGGGCTACATCAAGGCGGTGGCTTTGTTTGTCCTGCCATATAAGCAGATCTAGGCCCTAGAAAGACGGGACTAGGTTATAATTGTTTTTGAAAAGTGTGCTACAAAAATGGATGGCCTGTTATCAACCAGGTTACAAAGTAAGGATGGGGAGTAAGGGAGGGATATTTTCTTCAAGAAAAAACAAAACATAATTTCTGAAGAATCCCAGTTCATAATTTTTTCCCCAAAATGGCTGGAGGAATGGGTGAAATCTCAACATGAGCTTCAAAGTCTACCCTTGACGGACCAGGAGTCCTAGCTGAGGTGACTGCTGAGGAGGTGGCACCCAGCCAGGGAATGGAAAGGGGAGGTTTATTGCCCAGTGGCTGTGACAGTGAGCTGAAGCTGACTGGTACTCAATTTTCTAAGAGGTTTCTTCTAGAAACAGACAACGCAGACTCTCCCTCTTACTTCAGCAAAGAAGTTATTTTTAAAAGCACTTGGGAAGTTCCTCCTCCATCCTCGGGTGGGAAGGCTCAGAGAAGGGAGTCGTCAGTACAGCCTCCTTCTAGACCGTAGCGGAATTCCTGAAGGTTGGAGACCCCATAGAAGTGGACAAAAGCTGCTGCCACCACCAGGACGTGGAAAATCTGATGAGACTGGAACTGCAGGAATAAACAGAGACACACTGTTAGGGATGAAGAGGAGTGGGAGGACATTTGTCTCTTCTGGTCTCTCCTTAAAAACTGCCTGACATCACAAAAGTCATGTTTGCTACAGAACATTGTAAGAGAAACTATCAGAGAGACATTAGTGTCAATTTTAGTTATCCTCCTGCTTCAGACACAATGTACAGTCAAATACTTCATGACCCAAATCTCTTAACACCTTCTGCTCAGAGCTTTGGCCCTGGGTCAGCCAGTCACTCACCATCAGAGACCCTGCTAAGAGTCACTTCTTACCCATATGTCAAATTTTCCAGGAAAGAAGCGCTCAGGAATCCGAGCAGCATATAGGCCAGCTCCAGTGATGTACATCACAGCCATGAGGAAGAACCAGCCCATCTGGCCCACGGTGGTGGCCTTCACAAAGCCCTCAGCGATTGTAAAGTGCATGGTGGGTACCACACCACTCAAGCCAAGTCCCAGGAACACTCCTGAACAGAACAGACATAACTGTCAAGCAGGAAATAGCTAGGTGGAAGGCACTGCTTCGAATCTGGAATTTACGTGTTCATGAAAAGCAACCATTTTCTGATGAATAGTACATGTTTAGGGGATGCAGACAAAGATGATCAACAGTCAACAGGTAAGTTCTTGCAGGTTGAGAGGATTTGTGCCCTCTTTTGGCCTCGGTGGATACCTGCACACACATGGCAGACACAGACTCACACACATATACAAATAAAGTAAGTAGGGGGGGACAAGGAGAGTAGGGCTAGCTGGCAGTGAACTCCTTTAATTGCAGAACCTGCGAGGCAGAGACTTCCCAGTTTAGTTTCCAGCACCCAGGTTTGGTGATTCACAACTGCCTGGAACTCCAACTTCTGATTTGACAATCTCTTCTAGCTTCCATGGCACATGCACAGATACACACTAAGATACACTCATAATCATAAATAAATAATACAATTATTTGAAGGGATCATTAAAACACCTGCACAAGATCAAGTCAGTCAAAATTCCAGCATGGATAGATAGGAGAGAGGGTCACAAGGTCCCACCACTAAGGAGCTGTGACAGTTGGCAGATACTGGTAAAAGCAGTCAGTTTTCTTTGCGGGATGTAGCCACTGGGAGGTTGTCAAGGTTTCAGTGGATGGCCCCACACCCATGTACATATGGGCAGAACTAACTGGACTCAGCAGGCCATTTGAAGAAAAGAGAGGGTGTGAAGTTGGGAGGGGAACAGATGGAGGCTGGAAGGAAACTGGAGAGGGGAGCAGATAGAATCAAAATACACTGCATGAAATTCTTAATAAAATTTACATTTATATTTTTTTCTTGTTTTATCTTTGCTTTTCAAGACCAGGTTTCTCTGTGTAGCCCTGGCTGGCTTAGAACTTGCTCTGTAGACCAGGCTGACCTCAAATTCAGATTCACCTGCTTTTCCTCCCAAGTGCCACCACTGCACAGCTACAATTTACATTTTTTAAAATCATTAAAAATAAACTGAAGTGACGTGGGATGTTTTTCTGTACACTGTGAATATGTGTTGCTCTCACTGATTGATAAAGCTGCTTTGCCCTATTTCAAAGAGCCAGGTGGGAAATCCAGAAATACAGGAGAAGAAGGGCAGAGACTGAGAGATGCCAGCAGCCACCCAAGGAGCAACAAGTCAGAGCACCATTGGTAAGCCACGGGGCCATGTGGTGATACACAGATGAATAGAAAATGGATTAATTTAAATGTAAGAGCTACCTAGTAATAAGCCTGAGCCATCGGCCAAACCTTTATAATTAATATTAAGTCTCTGAGTGATTATTTAAAAATGGCTGTGAGGCTGGGAGGGACAGAAAAGCCTCCAGTTACACTGAGGTGATCAGATCATCTGAGTAGAGAGATGTACCCAGATGAGCAGTTGCCTGAAGCTGCAGGGACACACAAATAAGTAACAATGGAAGAATACTGTTCCCATCCTGCATAGAACCAGGGCGAGGACTGTCCTCTCTGCTTTGCAGATGCCCTTTTTAAACAGTCCCTGACAAATAGTTGGTGTTCAATTAATATTTCTTTTAGCTGAAGATTTTTTAAAGCATATATAATTAAGAAAGGGGCAGAAGCCGGGCAGTGGTGGTACACACCTTTAATTTTAGCACTTGGGAGGCAGAGGCAGGTTGTGGATCTCTGAGTTCAAAGCCAGCCTGGTCTACAAAGTGAGTTCCAGACCAGCCAGGTCTACACAGAAAAACCCTGTCTTGAAAAAC
This sequence comes from Mesocricetus auratus, assembly GCF_017639785.1. Classification (NCBI taxonomy): domain Eukaryota; kingdom Metazoa; phylum Chordata; class Mammalia; order Rodentia; family Cricetidae; genus Mesocricetus; species Mesocricetus auratus. Next base: position 55,121,272 of record NW_024429266.1, read on the forward strand.
AAAATGAAGGGGAGGGGGTAGAGACGGTTCAAAAATTAAGAGTACTTTGTAAGGATATGGGTTCAAGTCCCAGCACTCAAATGGCATTCAAGTGGTGCACAGACATAAATGTGGACAAAACAAACATGCACATAATCTAGAAACAAAGAGTTGGGGTACTTAAAACTAATGATAATTGGTGGTGTTGCTCCAAGTAATAAAAACTTAAAAGTATCTAGATGAGTCAACATGAAGGAAGATGTCTAAATGCTTGCTGCTATTATATTGGTTGCTACCAATCTTTATGCTCAAGGTATCTATTACAGGTAAAATACTCCAGGGTGTCCAAGTGTGTAAATTTTTTTTTGTTTTGAGACAGTCTTGATTTGCCTAGAAACATATGGAATTCTTCTGCTTCACTCTTCCAAATACTGGGGTTACAGGCATAAATCACCACACCTAGCTTGGGTATGTTAATTTTCATCCCTTGTTTGAGTGCTTAGGATTCAGTCATTAAAATGACTGTGCTTGCTACATATTTATCTATTTATTTGTTTTGGGTTTTTGAGACAGGGTTTCTCTGTGTAGCCCTGGCTGTCCTGACTTGCTTTATAGATCAGGCTAGACTCAAACTCAAGAGATCCACCTGCCTCTGCCTCCCAAGTGCTGGGATTCAGAGCATGAGCCACCACACCTCACTTATGCTTGCTGTATTTTCAAAACAGCAAACCATAGATATGCATGAAGCTAACTAAACAGTTGCATGATGACCTGTTGTATTAGCACTAAAATATCAAGGGAAAACTGAGGCTTGAAATTCATGCCACTTTTCAAGTTTTAAACATAAATCAATTTGTGGTGGATTTCATGAATTAAAATTTAAGGCTGAGCTGACTCAGCCCATGGTTCAACACCTCTGAGCTTTACAACATGTCCTCCTACCTGCTTAGCCCCTTTCTTTCTTTCCCTCTCCCTCTCTGGTACTAGGGATTGAACTCTAGGTCTTGTACATACAAGGCAAGAAGCAAATGCTCATCCTTGAAATGATCATCTCCAGTCCTTTTATCTTTTACTTTGAGACAGGGTCATCAGGCTGGCCTTGAACTTCTGATCCAGTCACATCAATGTCTTGAGTAATTGGGATTAGAGCAGTGGTCGTCAACCTTTGGGTTGAGACCCGAGACCCCTTTGGGGGATGTTGAGCAGCCCTTTCACAGGGGTTGCATAAGACCATTGGAAAACACAGATATTTATAACAGTAGCAAAACTACAGTTATGAAGTAGCAACAAAAATCTTATGGTGGGGGGATCACCATACATGAGGAACCGTATTAAAGTGTCGCAGCATCAGGAAGGTTGAGAACCACTGGGTTAGAGGCATGCAGCACCAAGCCCAGTCCTACTGACCTGCTCTTGTTTGCCGGTGCTTAGGAGTGGCAAATCGATCCCACTGTGCCACAATGATGGCAGAAATGCCCAGGACGCAGACGATGGAGAGGTAGATGAGCCGTGGCTGTGGGGAGCAGTAGAAGGAGTAATAGAGCCAGGGGACAAAGCTCCCCATAATCAGTAGAGCAATCCCTGAATAGTCCAGTCTAAAAATAAGCCACAAAAATCAAGCGCATGAATGGGAGAAATGAAGAATCCTGTGGCTCACTACATAGTTAACTGTTTTTCACCTGCACCTAGGTTTGATCCTCTCTAGTCTCAACCTTCCCCACAACCTCTCCTGGGAACTAAACTGGACTCATAGGACATTTGGAAAAAAAAAAGGAGGGTGAAGTCGGGAGGGGGACAGGATAGGGAAAGTCTAGAAGGAAGCTGGGGTGGGAATAGATGGAATCAAAACACGTAAGTATAAAGTTTACATTGTGTTAGTTCTGTCTTTGTTTTTTGAGACCAGGTTTCTCGGAATAGCCCTGGCTGTCCAGGAACTCTCTCCATAGTTTGAGGCTCCCCCAAATTAAGCACATTCTACTTTTCAGTAGAAATTCTCTGAGAAAGCCAGGTGTCCTGCAATCCTAGCACTTGGACCATGGAAGCCTGAGGAGGGGGAGTTCAAGACCACACAGAGAACTTTAAGGCCACCCTGTGCTGCACAAGACACTTTTAGAAATTCTGCCACAATCAGCTGGTCCCAGCATCACACTCAGGAAGGGCTCAGGGTTATTTCTCCAATCTGATGGAATTCTGAAAGTAAAACCCTTAGACTAGGATCATTGGGGGATTTTTGTTGTGTTTTTTAGACAAGGTCCTGCTAAAAGATCTTAAACTCATTAGGTAGCCTACATTGTTATCCAATTTGTAGTTCATTCTCTCGCCTCTGCCTCCTGAGTGCTGGGATTACAGTTATGTGCCACCATGCTTGGTGTAAAGTACTTTTGCTTGTTCTGTTCTTATTGACTTTTCCCTTTAAATTATTTGTTTGTGTGCATGTATGTATGTTCACTATCACCTGAGTATGGAAGTCAGAGTTGGTTCTTGCTTTCTACATGTGGGTCCCAGGATTGAACCTGGGTCGTCAGGCATGGTGGCAGGTGCTTTGCCCACTGAGTCACCTGACTCACTCTTCTTTTTTGGAGAAAGTCTTGCTCTCTATCCTCTATCCTAGGCTGGCCTGAAATTCACCATGTGGTAACCAGGGCTAGGTTGAAACAGCCATTTTCCTCCCTGAGCCTCCTAAGGCTGAGATTATAAATATAAATATTAGTTACCAGATCTGTTTTTTCCCTTTGTGATTTTAGACAGGGTCTTGCTATATTTTCAGGCTTATTTCAAATTTCTGTTCTCATGTGGTCCTCCTGTCTCAGCCCACTGAGTAGCTGAGAACACAGGTGCATCCTACCCTGCTGGGCATGGACCTGCTAAATAATAATGATGAACTCTAGTCATTGGTGTTACTGGGAGAAACAAAATAATCTACCACCATTACTAAGAAAGCAGGCACAACCACTACCACTCAAGTAAACAGAACCCCATGCTGAGCCGGGGACACTGACTGTGCCTGACAGACAGGCATCTAGTACTGCCTGGTCCACAAAGATAAGCTTCTGGGGGAGCAGGGCTGGAGGGGGGGGAGCAGAGCACTAGCAGTATGAAGCACAGACTATCTGCCACACACTACTTTCTACTTTGGTTGAGCCAATACAAGGATAAACTAATATTATGCACAACATGGTCTTGAAAGCAACCCATGGACACCTCAACTTTCACAAAAGACAGTACTGTTTCAGTGGAAAACATATCCCAGGACTGGTTTCTATCTGCTGAGGGAAGAGGTCATAAGAAGTTTATCGTGAAGTTTTTACGTAACAACAGAAGAGAAAACCTCATTTCCTTGAGCACAACAGGGATTCAATAATAGTTACAGCGGCTCCAAGCATGCGCTCAGCACTGGGACAAGATGCGACAATGGTCTTTGCTTCTGCTCTTCTTTCAACTTACTTGGAAAAAGTCCGAGAGACTTTCTCTGAATGACAATAGACGGTGTGGAACAGCCAGGAGAAGCTGAGGCAGAGCACTGCACCCAGAAAGAACATCCCAAACACCACCTTTTCCTGCAGGGGAGCCATGAAGTACATATTTGGTCTGAGCATAGTCAAGATTCCCAAAAAGAGAAACAGCACAAAACCTGTGCAAGGGAAAAAGAGAAAACAAAAAAACCCATGAGGAAAAGTGGAATGAGTGTATGCCCTGTGACAACTGATGTTTCTATTAGTAAACTAGGAGAATTAGCCACGAACTGCCATCAGCAAGAGAAACAAACCTGGACAAAGACACTTTCTCTTTTTTATTCTTTTTTCTTTTTTTGGTTTTTCGAGACAAAGTTTCTCTGTGTAGGGCTGGATGTTCTCAAACTCAATCCACCTGCCTCTGCCTCCCAAGTGCTGGAGTGCCCAGCAAGACTTTTTTTTTTTTTTTTTTTTTTTTGGTTTTTCAAGACAGGGTTTCTCTGTATTTTGGAGGCTGTCCTGGAACTCACTCTCTAGACTAGGCTGGCCTGGAACTCAGAGATCCGCCTGCCTCTGCCTCCTGAGTGCTGGGATTAAAGGCATATGCCACCAATGCCCGGCCAGCAAAAAATTTTATTACTGAGGCAGGGTCTCATGTAACCCCTGCTGGCTTCCAACTCCCTGTATAGCTAAGGATGATCCTTCTCACCTCCCTACCTCCATCTCCTGAGTATTAGGATTGCAGGCATGTGCCACCATGCCCAGTTTTCTTGATGCTAGGGATCAAACCCAGGGCTTCTTGAAGGCAGGCAAATACACTATCAGCTAATATACATTCTCGGGCCACAAAAATTCCATTCTGTGAAATGTTGGCTTAGGAAACAGGAGTTCCCACCACATGAATGTTCTACTAGGAATCCAATTACAACATACAGTACCATTTTCTGTTTTGGCCCTCCTACCCTGTTGTAATAATCAGCAATAAAATGTCAATTAAAGTCAATGGTAATTTAAAGGCAAAACTCCTGATATCAGTTATTCATAGAAATTTTATCCTCTCCCCAAGGACAAACACTATAGAATTCCTTGGCAAGTAAGACTAGAATTCCCTTTTTGTTGTTTACTTCTTTGTTTTTGAGACAGGGTGTAGTGGTTTGGAAGAAAATGGTTCCATTGGTTTACAGGGAGTGACACTATTAGTAGGTATGGCCTAGTTGGAAGAAATGTGACACTGGGGTGGGCTTTTGAGGTCTCAGATGCTCAAGCCAGGTCTGTCTGGTGATCTGGATGTAGAACTCTCAGTTCCTTCTCTGGTACCACGTCTTACCTGCATGCCGCCATGCTTCCTATCTTGATGACAGTGGACTAAACTTCTGAACTTTAAGCCAGTCCCAATTAACATTTTCTTTTATAAGAGTTGCCATGGTCATGGTGTCTCTTCACAGCAATAGAAACCCCAACTAAGACACAGGGTCTCACTATGTAGCTCTGGTCAGTCTGAAACTCCTATGTAAAGCAGACACAAACCCAAAGAGATCCAAGTGCTGGGATTAAAGGCGTATGTCTTAGGTGAGGTTTCTATTGCTGCTAAGAGACACCATGACCATGGCAATTCTTTTTTTTTTTTTCCTTTTTTTCATGGCAACTCTTATAAAGGAAAACATTTAATTGGGGCTGGTTTAGTTCACTGTCATCACAGTGGGAAGCATGGCACATGCAGACAGACATGGTACTTGAGAGGGTGTTGAGAGTTCTACATCCAGCAGCAGGCAGAGAACTGGCTTGAGCATCTGAGACCTCAAAGCCTACTTCTAGTGACAAACTCCCTCCAACAAGGCCACACCTACTCCACACCTAATAGTGCCACCCCCTGTGAGCCTATGGGGGCCATTTTCTTCCAAACCACTACAGTGTGCACCAATCTAAGACTAGAATTCTTCCTGCGAATGTTGCTCAGTGGTACAGCGCTTGTCAATAAAAACTGGGTTCTTTCCTCATCTAAATCACTCACCAAGCAGATGGGTCCAGATGTTGCCAGTTTCTGTGTGGATGCGGAAGATGCTCTTGAAGCAAGCCCGAAAGGAGGGCATAGGTGGTCTATGGCCATGTAACAAGTAGTCATTGTCTTTCAGCCAGTCAGGAAGTACATCATATGGGATGACTCTCCAACGTCCTTCCCAGACCTACAATACACATGGTGCCTTTAGATGGGCCATAGTGAAAACCTGGTTTCCTGGAAATCCTGCACTGAAGAAGAACCTGTGTAGGAGGCTGACACTCACGCTTCAGATGGTCCCAAGTCACAGGAAAACAAGCCTGAAATTGGACATACCAAAGACAGAAAAAAATGGGACTAGCAGGGTAATGATTCATATTTTGATCAGTTTACAGTGAGCCTCCTATAGGCTCCTTGAATTTTCAAAATTAATATGAGAGAAAACAAAGATATTATAGACATGGTTTTCATAAACACAAGTCCTTCCTGTGATGTTCTCAGCAGAGTCCTTTGTCTACTGCTCCTCTGTCCCCTTTTATATTCTAACTGGGCTAATACTACATCTTGTAAAGCAGGAATTCTTTCTTTCTTTTAAAAATATATTTCTTGGTTGGGTGGTGGTAGCCCAAGTCTTTAATCCCTGCACCTAGGAGGCAGAGGCAGTTGGATCTCTATGAGTTTGAGGCCAGTCTGGTTTACAGAGCAAGTTCCAGGATAGGCTCCAAAGCTACACAGAGAAACCCTGTCTTAAAAAACAACAACAAAAGCATTTATTTTGTATGTATGCGTGTGGGTATACATGTTAAGAGTGTGCTTGTAAAGAGCAAAGGACAACTTGTGGGAATCATTCTTTTTTTTGAGGATCAAGGGATTGAACTCAGGTCATCAAGCAAATTTTCTTCAACCCCAGGTGAGCTTGCCAGTTAGAGACAGCCCAGGCAAACCTGCTCCCCGACCCCTTCCCTTTTCAGCTTTAGGCTGCACCTTATATACGAACTCCTCCATCTTCTCCATGGCATGGTGGGCTTGCAGAGGAAGCGTCAGTACCCGCACTTCCTCCTCCTCTTCCTGAGGCACTGGGCATGTTTGCTCTTCTTCAGCCTAAGGACGACAAACACAAAGATGGAGACATCGTCTCCTAATCTGTACCATTTCTGGGGAGATCCAAAGCATTCCACCCAGTCTCTTCATAAAGTTGGTGCCTCCTCTCCCAAACATGGGACTTACTGAGTTCACAACACCTCTGTCTGAGAGTCATACTTCGTCAATACTGGAGTGAAAGTTCTATTTGAGGATGACAGAGACTAGTCTTGGATGGACACAGGCTTAGTGTGCCAGCCCTAGATTTTTTTTAAAAATTTCATTTACTTAAATTTTATTACAGGCACATGTTGCCTTTGATGTTATATATATGTTCTCTTAAAACATTTTTTAAATTTTGTATGTGTGTTTGCATGTCAAGGCATACAGACCTGAAGACAGCTTGAGGGAGTCAGTTACCATGGAGGTTCCAGGGATCAAACTGAGCTCATCAAACTTGGCAGCAAGCACCCTTACTCACTGAACCATCTTGCCAGCCCCATTCTCTTTTAGAGGACAAGTGGTCCACAACTTCCCCCAATTTCTCAAATAGTCTTATCTTCCAGTCTACTGATAATTATCTGTCTCCCCTGCCCCAAGACAGGTTTCTTTCACTATGTAGCCCTGGCTGGCTCGGAACCCATTTATAGACCAGGGTAGCCCCTCAACCCAGGAAGATCCACCTGCCTCTGCCTCCAGCCCACTGACTTTCAAAACAAAACAAAAAAGACTGTCTTAGTGATTACCTTGACAATCTTATTTGTTGCTTTCCTATCACTTACCCTTGGATTGCTATCATGACAACTGTGGTCAATGGCAATGGCACATTTTTAATCCCAGCACCGGGAGGCAGACCAGTGGACCACTGCAATCCTAAAGTCAGTATAGCCTACATGGTAAATTAGTGAGTTCCAGTCCATTCAGAGCTACATAAAACAACAAAAACAAAATAAAAATAGGGAAAATGGCTCGGTGGTTAGGAAAACTTAATTGCTCTTACAGAGAACTGGGGTACAGTTCTCAGCACTGGCATGGAAGCTCACAACTGCCTGTAACTCCAGTTCTAGGGGATCTGATGCCCTCTAACCTCCATAGATTCTTGCATGTGTGTGTGCAGACAATTCTCTCTCTCTCTCTCTCTCTCTCTCTCTCTCTCTCTCTCTCTCTCTCTCTCTCTCCATTCCCCTATGTGAAGACCCTAATCCCTCTGATTTTATTAGGTAGATTTTAACTTGCTCACCCCAATATCCATTCTTTTTCTCTTCTCCTCAGGAACAAAAACCCTACATTAATCCAGGGTGGCAATGTTACTACAGTTTTACACCCAGGCCTCCTAAAAAGATGTGTCCCAACCTTCTCATGGAGAATATAATTAAGTTCTGCCTGAGATGCTACAAGGTCTTTCCCCTTGTCAAAATTGAAGGAATTTTCTTCTATTACATTAATTCATGTCCACTTAGAGGTTATTTTACTTCAGCTCTTCTGCTGGACACTAGGTTTATAAAAGTACTAGGTGCTCTTTTGGGAAATTAATTCCCCAAAGCTCACAGTGAGAAAAATAAAGGTCCTTACAAGTCAACTTGATAAAGACATGCACAGCGCTATTCCCAGCACTGTGGTTATTAGGGAAGCGAGATGAGATCTTAAACAATAGGCGGAAGAGGCCAGGCGGACTCTGGTCAAGGGAGTAACTCTGGAAGACAGCTTACCTTGGCTGGGCTGGAGGCTGCCCGCTTGCCCTTCTCCTCCAGCAGGGGTCCCAGTTCAGCCAGTTCCACCGTGTCAGTTTCTCTGTTACTAGAAGGAGCTCCATTGCCCTGTGCCACCACAGGCCCTTTGTGGGAAGACATCTGGCTGGTACCTCAATACCCTGCAGCTTCAGCTTGAGGAAAGGTTGGGGCCTCTCAGCCCCAGGGGGCAGAGATCTTCCTGTGATGGTAGACACTGCAAACACAAACATGAGGGGTGTTGACAACATGGAATTCATTTCTGTAACTCGACACTGAATATGACATAGCTAATCAGCTTACCCTACCCTAACTGTAAAGGCTAGCTCACTGTTTAAATGAAATCTACCATCTTCTTTAGAATATTATACCTCACCAGAAACTCTAATCTCACATATATGCATATATAAAAATCTCATTATATGCATATATGATCTCATCCCTTTTCCCAGGAAAGGCCTAGATGTGAAACTGACAACAAACATACAAAGACTTGCTGTAGAGTGTACTCTTGTTACTGTCTATTTCACTGCAGTGTACTCAATAAATGTATTTTCTTCTTTTTGGGTGAGGGAGGGTGGTTTGAGGCCAGCCTCACAATACAGCTACATTTAGCCTGGAACTTGATATGTAAACCACGCTGGTTTCAAACTCAGAGATCCACCTGCCCCTGTGTGAGTGCTGAGATTACAGGCACGTGCCACCATGCCTAGCTTTTTTCTTTAAGTGAAGCACACATCTGGCCACAAATGATCACACAGGCTTGGTAATGGATCTGAACTCACTTGGCCTTTATCTATCTATCTATCTATCTATCTATCTATCTATATCTATATATATCTATATATATATATATATATGGACAAATTGCCTTACATGGGTATACTCAGGATATACTCACTGGTTAATTCCTCTACAAAATCTGCTAATGATTGTAAGATTACACTCTGGGTTCAGGGCTCCAATAACAAGCTTTCATCACACATCTCTTACAGCCAGCAATGACTTACCTGGAAGTAGGAAGCTGAAGACAAGGAGGCACCCCAAGTTTGCCCTTTGCCACACACATACTTAATCACCAGCTCTGAAAGAGCATGTCCCAACCACCATAGCCCATAAACTTAAGCCCCACTCAAATTACTTTCTTATAAACCAGAGACAGGCATACAAGATCATTTAAGAAAATCAGCATTCAGTCTTCTCAGAAAACTCTGGAACATTCTAGGATTTTCAGCATTGGACTTGATAAGGAGAATTTTCAAAAATAGGCTTCAGGGAGATATAAACAATATAAAAAAGGAAAGGAATGTTTCCAAAGATTTCTACTATGTGGTAAATTACCAAGTCTTCCTTCTTCCAGAAACAAGGACTTTGTTACTCATAGCAACATCCCTAGCCAGAACATTAACACAGGACAATGCAGGAAAAAACCACCGGTTGTATGATGAGAGAAGAATTAAAACTTAAGAGCCAGTCTTTCATGTTGAGAAGTAAACATGACTATTCCTCAGAGACACAATACTTCCCCCATGGCATGGCAGCTCACTATATAAACAAACATCCTTGGCATCTGTACTAGTCTTTACCCAAGAGTAATCTCCATTCCTCCCAGAGATTATAATTAGGTGGATGTAGGTTATGGCTAATCTTAGATATCAATGACCGGATTAAGGAGCATCCAGACAATTGGCAAAGCATCCTTTGGGGTGCTGGGTTTCAGGAAGACACTGGCTTTTGATTTAATGACCCGAGTAAGGAAGATCTGCTCCCATCCATTAGAGTGGACATCATCTAACTGGCTGTACCCCAGGCAGAACAAAACAGAGGAAAAGTGAACTTTAATCCAGCACTTGAGAGGCAGAGGCAGGTGGATCTGGGTGAATTCAAGACCAGCCTGGTCTACATAGAGTTCCAGGCCAGCCAGAGCTACACAATATACTCTGTCTCAAATACATACACACACACACACACACACACACACACACACACACACACACACACACACACACACTTAAGACATATTCTCTCTCGGTGATGGAAGTTTCTACTTGTAGAGATTTACAACTCTAGGTTCTCTGGCCTTTGGACTCTGGGACAAGCACCAACAACCTCAAGCATTCAGCCTTCATCTGGTAATCACACCACTAGATTCCCTAGTTCTCCAGCTTGCAGATGGTCTATTTGCAGAGTTAACCTCCACCCTCATGTGGGCTAATTCCCCCTCTCAAATGCCTGCACCTACCTGCCTGCCTCCTATTGGTTCTGGAGGTACCTGACTAATAGTTTAATCTGCCCTCAGGTGAAGGCAATCCTCAGAGTCCATGCATCATGCTACGCCTCACACACAGGTAAAGCTCAAACAGTCAAACCTAGTCCCACTGAGACACAAACAATAACACACTATACAGCACACCTTTATGCCAACACAGCCAGTTCCTCCTCCTTGAAGTGTGCAAGGCTGTGACAAGACATTTGCCAACATACACATAGTCACAGTCAACACTTGAGCTCAAGACGAACAGGAAACTGGAGGCCCCTGGAAACCTCAGCGGATAAGCAACTCATATGAAAAGAAATATTGGGAAATCTTAACTGCCAACCTCAAAACATACTTCCTCAATGGGAACTCCTACTGAATAAACAGTTCTCAGAGGTCAACTTGTAACACTGAGCAGCAAACAAACAAATAGCTTTGGTCATCTTTGAGCGGTCTGAAAAGAAGGGCACACTAAACTACCAGGTAGAGGGCAGCCAGGGGAGAAACTAAACATTCTGGAACACAATAACAATTCACGGGTCCTAAAATTATGCAGATCCATAGTTCTGGTCTGAATGTGTATTTCACAATGAATGAAGGAAGTACAATGCAGCCAACAAACATGATTTATCACCATACCACTGGCAAGGTCTGTGCCATTTTTCTACTGGGGGCTTTACCTAATCCTTTCCTCCAGAATAAACCAACTCATTCATTGAATAACAAACACATTTAGTAGAATAAGGTCTTGTGCAAAACAGAAGTTGAACAACTTATATCACTGTCTTTGATATTATCAGACAGCTTAAGTTAATTTGTGACATGTCCATATTAAGTGACATGATATCACTTTTCCAGGAGAACCATGCAGGAAGAGAGTTCTTTAAACAGAATGGTCACACACTTAGTTCAGTTGAGTGCTGTTTAAATATTCCACAAGAGGCACGAGAATAATACGAACTTTAAGTTGACGATAATTTACCCTCTGAAGCAATATCCAAGTTTTTCAGGCTATGACACACACTTTCCCTGGAGTCAAAGGCTCAGAGGGTCCAGGAGATTTGACCTAAGCTTCTAGACTCTTAGAGAGTGTGACGGTGAGTTGGGTCCTGTCTAAGCAGCTTGATTATCATCCTGCTACAGAAAGATCAGTCTAGCAATCCACACAAAGACCCCTTTTCTCCTCTAACAAGTCCTTGTTAGGGAGGTTAATTTCATAGCTCTACTGGGGAAAAGTGAGTCAAGGCAAAGGTCAATGTTTGACATTACCAACTACAGAAATGGGGCCTTAGCTCTTCTATTTGATGCCAACTGTCACTGACTCAGAAATGACGGGAAAGCAAGTCACAATCTAACTTCCTCTGTAGCTCTCCGTCAATTAAAGCTACCCCAACTGAAGAAAAGAGGTCTTTTTTTTTTTTTTTTTTTTTTTGGTTTTTCGAGACAGGGTTTCCCTGTGGCTTTGGAGGCTGTCCTGGAACTCACTTGGTAGACCAGGCTGGTCTCGAACTCACAGTGATCCGCCTGCCTCTGCCTCCCGAGTGCTGGGATTAAAGGCGTGCGCCACCAACGCCCGGCGAAAAGAGGTCTTTTTAATCTCAGAGACGGGTAAACTTTCCTAAGGCCAGACCCACCAAAAGAAGGGGGAGCAGGAGGACTAATAAGGGGAACTTTTATGTCACCACCCCAACTCTTTGAGACAGGGTCTTGCTAGGCCATTGTGGCTAGCTTAGGGCATCTTATATAATCTAGATTGGTCTAGAAACTCTGGCAATCCTCCTGCCTCAGCCTCCCAAATGCTGGGATTACTTACAGCTATGTACCATGCCCTGCCAGCTGCTTTTTAAAAATCAAGCACATTACAAATATTTGGTCAATACAGCTGCACTCACTCTAAATTGTGCACCCCCAAATTCACTTTAAGCCATCTATCCCTAAACTCACAAGGGAACTGGTAGGTACTTGTTTAATAGTCAGTCACCTGGAACTGGTTTGGCTAGAGAGTATCTTCAAGATCTCTGCAATTCAAGACTGCTACAAACTTCATAAGCATTAGTCATATTCCAACATTTCTGAGCAGCAAAATGAGACCAAGTTCAGCCCGGTGAGAACTGTCTGAGGAGCAGATTAGGGACAAAGGCCCATTAAGGACAAAAAGTAGCAAGTTGACAAACACCAGCACCAGGCACGAAAAACACTGAGTTACTTATTAAAGCCCGGAGATGTGAAGATGACACAGCTCCTCAGAGTGACAAGCAGATGGGCAGATAACATAGCAGGGGTGTGTCAGAGAGTTTCAACTTGGCTTTACACTACTTCCTACAGAAGCAGAGAACTCCTTACTGGCCTCCATCAAAGGATAAATTCTATCCCTTAGTCGGAGATTACCTATTGAGTACTACTACAGAATGCACAAGGGGAAGCAGCGTAAGAAGCTTGGAATTGTTGCTGAACGAGCCTTTAATCCCAGAGGCAGGTGGACCTCAGTGAGTTAAGGCCAGCCTGGTCTACAAAAGGGAGTTCCACGACAGCCAGGAATGTTACACATAGAAACCCTGTCTCGAAAAAAAACAAAAACAAGCAAACAAACGAAAACAAAAAAGGGGTTCCCAAGGGCTGTAAAGCAACTGAGAGTTGGCTTAGTGGTTAACAGCACTTGCTGCTTTTCCAGAGTACTGGTTTAATACCCAGCATTCACATGCTGGCTCACAGTTCCAAGGGATCAGACCCATCTTCTGTGAGCACCAGGCATGCACATGGTGCACATACATATATACATGCAGACCAAACAGTTGTACACATAGCATTTTTAAAAGTTAAAAAAATTAGCTGGGCATGGTGATAGCATATGCCTTTGATCCCAGCACTCAGGAGGCAAAGGCAGGTAGATCTCTAAGTTTGAGGCCAGCCTTGTCTACAAAGAGAGTTCTAAGACAGCCAAGGTTGTTACACAGAGAAACCCTGTCTTGAAAAAAAAAAAGGGGGGGGTATTGAATATATTGAGTAATTTGTTTTCCAATAGCATCACTATAAAGCTAAGTGCTAACAAGTGCTGGAGGAAATAACAAGAAAAGTGCCACTTTAGCTGAAATGGTCAAGAAAGCTTTGTAGAAGTACTTTAAGATTCGATAGGTATAGACAGTAGCAGGGCATTCCAGGAAGGCACAGTCATCTAAACAGGGGTGTGAGGAAACATGGCACCCCGTGCAGTGAATAGTCCATTTTTCCACCAGGGAATCTTAGAAAAACAAAATGAGGTCACCCTGAAGAGACAGAAGTTAGCCTAGCATTCTATTTAGGGTAGTTCACTCTGCCCACCAGCAGCGGGGGTGGAGGGGGTGGGAGACCTATTAAATTAAGGATACTTCCTAGGATTTCCTAGGATTCTCTCTGACATTCAGGCAGTAGTCACCTGTTTACTTCTTCAGAAACCGTACAATTTCTGTGAACACCACTTGAGAGTCTAGTCTGCAAGTGAAGGTCCACACCAAAGCCCAATACTTCACAGGTAACGCCAGCTTTTTAAGACTGATTTCTCAAGGACCTGCCACAAAATAGGGACACAGAAACTACTTCTGGAATAAAGAAAGGCAGTGGCTGCAAGCCGGGAACCCTGACTTTGCAATCTATTTAGCGCCATCCTACTTGAGTTCCCGGCAATGTATTGCTGCTATAAACCCCTTGGAACAGCGGCTGAACTATCACCATCTGCCCATCACTATCAAAAGGCAAAGGTAGTAAACACATCCTAACATTACTATGGTTTGGAAAAGAACCACCATTACCATCTTCATTTGATTTACCACAGCACAGCCATTGCTGGGCTCTCTGGCCCGTCTAAATACTCGAGGGAAATAATCTGATTAATATAGCAGATCCCATGGCCTCTTAATGCTCCGCTGACATCTGAAACTGTGTAAACTGAAATACGGCCAGCTTCTTCATCCACAAAGTACAAGAAACTGAGGGACAGCCACTTTATTTTCTTAAAGCCTAGTGCCAGAAGACCCAAATTCTCAAACAAAACGGCATCTATCAACCCTAGATTTCTAAGATGAAATCTGGTTCCTTCCCAACACTTCAGCATCTGTTTACATTGTAGCTGAGTATTACCTTAGGCCTGTCGACTGTCCAACAACCTCCCCTCCAAGCCTATCCAGGAGGGATCCCTGTCACGTTCGACCTGCGAATGGCGGTGGGGCCTTAGGGTTCCCGGCCACCCGGAGCCGGTGCTCCCGCACCCAACTCGCAGGCTCAACTCCGGGGGTCGCCAGCAGGGCTGGAACGTGGCCGTCTCCCGCGCGTCTGCGCAGGCACCACTCAGGGACTGCTGGGCTCCGACCGCTGAGGGCAGACCCCCGAACGGAGGCGGCGCGCGGTGGGAGGGGCCGGAAATGTTTACCGCGGACTTTTCGGAGGGCTGGGCGGTGAGCCGCGGTCCAGGGGCGGGCCACTCCCGGGCAGTCCCCTCCGGAGGCTGCAGGACCCGCGCCCCGCCCACCCGCGGGACACTTACGGCCTGGCTGGCTGCCTCTGCGTGGGGGCCGCGGGCCTGGGCGCTACATCCCGCGGCTCTGGAAGTGGCCTGCGGCCGAGGGGCGCCCGATCCTCAGCGCCCTGCCCGCGCCGGAAGGGCCGCGCGACCGCACGGCGTCACCTCCGCAGCCGCGTCACCTTCCCGGCGCTACCTCTCCCTCTCCGATCCAGGCATTCCTGCGCGTGCCAATCACCCGCGCGCTACCGCGCACGCCCCGCCTCGCCTCTATTCTAACCAATAGCTCGCTCTGGCTGTTGCAGCTTGCCCTCTCACTGGCCAACTGCAAAAGCTGCTTCTTCAGGCACACACTGGGCGCGTGATGGAAAAGGGAGCAGAGAGAATCAGATCTTACCCTGGGAAGGAATGCTGAATTTCCCACCCCACTTCCTGGCTTTTCAGTTCCGAAACACTTTTTACCCCTTTCCCTTGGTGTTGGAAATTGAACTTCTAAGCAAGCCCTGTACCATTGAACTACATCTCTAGCACCGAAACACTTTTATTTCTGTTTTAGGAAAAGGCTTAATTCTGCAACCCAGGTTGGCCTCATGCTAGCGGTAATCCTCCTGTCTCAGCTTCCCGAATGCTGGGGTTACAAACGTGCGCCACCATACACAGCCGCGAAACTCTTCATTTCTCTATCCAACTTCCTAATCCCTCCCTTTCTTCCTTCTGTATGTTATTTATGGAATGACTGCCGTGAGTCTTGGTTCCTGTTATTTCTCAGAAAGGGAGAAGTTTCAAACAAGCCTAGCTTGACAATTTTCTGCTCCAGTCTATGTTCTCATGTGACCCAGAGGGCACACCTGGGAAACAAGATAGGGTGTGTTTCTCTGACGCAGCTGAACCACGCAATATAGAATTTGGGGACTGTACAAAATGTCTTGCACTCCAAAGAATGATGCACCTCGAATACGGTTCTAGACGCTGGGAAAGGTGTCCAGATGCTAGTTGGATGCTCCAGGAGAGTGAAGTCAGTGTTGTTCTGGTTAAAAGTCTGGGCTCTCGGTTCTTGTAGACCCGTTTCCTTTCCTAGCCAGCCTCCTCTTCCACTCCTCCTGCTTTTGCGCCCGAACCTTTGGTGGACTGCCCCTTCCCTAACCATCTTCCAAAAGATCCAAGCAGTTTGGCTTTGGCTGCAGATGAGCCTAAATTTAGCTACAGGCTGTCCCAGCTACTGAAGGGCTGTATTTCCTTTGGCAAATCCTTAATCTTCAATTCACAGGGTTAGCATAAGAATTATATTGTGCAATGCAGGCGAATTCTTCCTCCTCTTTCTCAGCCCCTTCCTCTGAGGACCCCATACCTCTTCAGTAGTGTTGATCACCCTGTGCTGAGATGATTTGCTGCTTGTCTGTCTTAGACTTGGAGGAGTTTGGGGGAGAAAAACTACCACCAGCTGTTCTTGGACACAGCTGGAACCTCAGGCTACAGTGCTTCCTCCCATGATGGGTTCTTAAGAAATGTTTGCACTCATTTCTGTGAAAAACAAGGGCTAGCAGGCTTCATACAAAGAATTCTCTTTGCTGGACTGCTTCACTAAGTTCAACAACCCTAAGCAAGAATTTCCTTTCTGGAGGTGAGGTGACTCACAGAGCAGTGACATATACATACTAGCTAATCAAGGTATATTAGATGAAATAACACCAACAGAATTTAAATTTAGGGAGGAAGAGAGAGAGAGAGAGAGAGAGAGAGAGAGAGAGAGAGAGAGAGAGAGAGAGAGTGTGTGTGTGTGTGTGTGTGTGTGTGTGAATTCTAAGGGTCTCATGAATCTTCTATCAGGAGCCCAGAGACAGACAGATATCCAGTTCCATGCAGGAAAACAATGTTGAGGAGCTGGAGAGATGGCCCAGATCACTGGCTGCTCTTCCAGATGATCAGGGTTCAATTCCAAGCACTCACACACACAGCTCTCAAATGTCTGTAACTCCAGTTCCATGGGATCTGACACTATCTTCGGCATTCTTGGGTACTGCATGCATGTACCCAAGACATGAATACAGGCAAAACACCCATACCTACACAACATAATGGAAAAATTTGACCTTCCAGCTGAATCCAAAGCATTGTTTTCTCCCAATGAGAGTAACAACAGAGCCACGCTGCTGTCTTTGTCCTATCCTGGGACAAGTGAAGAGATTGAATCTTGAGTTCTCAAGCATAGCAGGCTATTTAGGACTGATGGGCCTGGGACAGGCCAACACTGTCCAGTCACCAAATCTGTCCAGAGTTGGTGATGTCAGGTTACTTTTTAAAGGGGCAGATGTCCCTTCCAAATGGAAAGGCAATACTTTGTTTTGTATGCTGGGTACTCTGATAAATAGCATGAAGGCAGGCCCACAGAAAGAGGGAACAATGATCAAATTAGAGTAGCCACTGGAAGGGCTACCCTTACTCTAAGAGCCCCCTCTGATTGTGTTTTCTTCCCTACATCTCTAAAGCCTCTAGGGAGGCTTTGGGCTCTGGCTCTGCAGAACAGCTGCAGGAATGAGCCCTGGGTCTGGTGGCAGCAGCTCACATTTCAGCACATGGCACAACTCCTCAGAAGCTCTTCAAAACACCCAGGAGATTCTGTGCTGGGAGCCCTTCCCTTCCAATGTCCTCAGGCATCAGGAGACAAAGACGCAATGACTCCTTGAGATCATCAGGGCCTCAGCTCCATTTATTTGAACAGCCAGGGCTCTACTCCTTTTACAAGCAGCAATCATAAATTGTGGGTAACCACTTCACTCTAGCCTGGGCAAGGGCTGAGAGATACACATGCAAATATGTGGTCAGACTCCTTTCTCTGAGGCTTAGAGTTCTGGAAAATAATTCCTTTCCTTCACTTTCTGTAGGACTATGTCTATAAGCCCACTCAACCTGTGCTCACATAAGCAGTAGAGTTGAATATTGAGCAAAATGTATTGTACCTTTTCCATTCCCTTCATCACAGACACGAAGAAGGTGAGCCCATGATGTTCTCAGGGACTAGCCAGCCTTATGACAAATGTACAGGCTCTCTTCTTCCTGGCCCTACAGAAGAGACTGTGCCTTATGTGCTTCATCTGGACCTTTTACCACATGGAGATTAGGATAAGGGAGGCTTCCAGGAAGTGACTCAGCCTGACCTGCCTATACCATAGCCAGAGGAGTGTCACTTCTTCAAGCATCCAGGTTCCAGGATGAGACACAAAAGGCTGATGCTCTTAGCAAAGGCTCTAGGCCTCATGGTGGTCAAGGACTGACTAGGGACAACTGCATATGTGGAGGCAGGTTGAGATGCTCAGTAGGTGAATCGCATCTTTTGTGAATAGCCCAGCTTGTCCAAGTTAGGATGGCAGGCCAGCTGTACCATAGGCGGTGGCCCGCAGAGTAGCAGTAGCACGTCATCTGCTGGGGCAGGCAGGTGCTCCTGGATCATGTCAGCAGTCACAAAACCCTTGCTGTACGTCCAATCTGGAGGACAGGGAGAGGAGAACAGACATTTCAGAGCCATATCAGCAAGGAAATTCGATGTTTCCAGGACAGATCTTTGGGTAAACACACAGGGGATCCTGAGAAAGTCTCAGGTTACAGGAGCAACTATAGCCACATCCCTGCCACCCGCCTGAAAAAAACAGGAGCCAGAAGGAAAGGGATCAGGAGATCATTTGGTCTGTGCACACAGATTTAGGATTCTGGCAGTGTCGGGAGGGTCTGTTTACTGGCAGCAGAACTTGAAGAGGGGCAAGGTCTTTATTCAGATAATGAAGACTATCCAGATGTTCAGAAATGGCAAGATACCTTCTGGGGGATGATCCAGAGTGAACCAGAGCTTAAAGCGGTTGGGATATTGGGCCTGAAGTTCCTCTAGGTCCTCCCGTAGGATTATGTCCTTTTCAGTCTGAAATGCAAATGGGGAAGCTGAGTCTTAGGAACGTTGGGCCCTGGGCCCGCATCAGAAAAGTTCTTTACTATGACAACCTTCCAACCAGGAAGGAAAGGGAATGCTAAGACATGCTCAAGTGCTAGGAGAGCTAAGACTTGGCAGTGCTTTTGGGCACTAAGGATCAGGAAGCGACCTCATTTACCCATGACAAAGGGATATGTGACCAAGAAGGCCCAAGTCCCTACCCTCAGCATGAGACACCTCCATCTTCTCTCATTTCCCTAGGGCCAGGGAAGAAGGTTGGCTTAGTACTAAACCCCCCTCCTTTCTTTCCTTTCTTTTTTTTTTTTTTTTTTTTTTTGGTTTTTAAGAGACAGGGTTTCTCTGTATTGTTTTGGAGGCTGTCAGTCCAGCCCGGCCTCGAACTCACAGAGATCCGCCTGCCTCTGCCTCCCGAGTGCTGGGATTAAAGGCGTGCGCCACCACCGCCCGGCTCTTTCCTTTCTTTTTTCAGTATTTATTTTTATTTTATGAGTGTTTTTCCTGCATGTATGTAAGTGCATTGCATGGATGCCCATTGCCCCTGGAGCCCAGATGCCCTAGAACTGGACATAAAGAATGTTGTAAGATGCCATGTGGGGAATGGAAACTAAATCTACACCCTCTTCTTGCTGGTCCCCATCTTCCCTTCTTCTTGTGAGGGAGGACCCTGTATTCACAGAGGGGTTTGTGGACAGAGACTAGAATGGCACTGAGCCAGTCCTCGCTCTCAGCCCTATCTATTCCCACAGCCAACTTTAAAATCCTGAGACTGAGGAAAGCAAACGAACCTGGTTGGCAAAAAGCAGAAAGCACTGGGTTGGATCTTCAGGGACTTTCAAGATGGCCCGGATTAGCTGCAGCATTGGGGTGATTCCTGCAGGAGGAGCCGCCACAGTGAGATGCATCGGCTAGAGAGAGGTGTTCTCTCTGTTGTGTCCCAGGTCCTGTGCTGACCAACTCTGTCATCTCAGAGGCTGTCATTCAGACTCCACGTGTTTTCTTGTTGTGTCTCATCCTCTGACCTCCCCCTGCACTTTCATGGCCTATGATTCTGGAGCTTAATATTCCCATAAGAACACAGTGTAGAAACCCTTCTAAGGAGTCAATCTGAGACACTTGCTCTGAAAGTCCCTTGGAGGCAGGAACACAAGCATTATCTATCAGGCCATATCTGGTAGCACATGGCTTAATTCCCAGCAGTCTGTGATAGCTCTGTGAGGACACAGTGGGTTCTAGGCCAGCCAGAGCTACATAACAAGATCTTGCCTCAGTGATAAGAGTTCTGGAACACTGCTTACAGAGGGTAAGAACATGTTCTTTGGAATTAGGCAGAGTCAGATTTGAATCTGTGGCTGTGGCCATTACTAACTAAATAACCTTGTGGTAGCTGGACAGTGTTGGTGCATATCTTTAATCCCAGCACTTGGAAGGCAGAGGCCAGCCTGGTCTACAGAATGAGTTGCAGTACAGCCAGGGCTACACAGTGAAATCCTGTCTCTAAAAACCAAAGAACCAAAATCAATCAAGGAAACCTAAGCTCTAGGAGTCTCCATTTGCAGACGAGAAAGGCACGTAGTTAAGTACTTATAGAGTAGCAGGTATCTAAGTGTGGTACTATAGTACTCCTTTCCCCCCTTTTGTGACAGAGGATTGAATCTAGGACATCAAACACGCTAGGTAAGTGCTCTTCTACCACTGTGTTCGCTAAATTGTCCAGGCTTGGCTAGAACTCTGTATTTATGTATGTAGCCTAGGCTGACTCTAAACTTTGTGAACTTCTTAATTCAAACTAACTGGACTATAAGGCCTGAACCACCAGGCCTGGCTTTTTCCTCCTCAACTATTCGTACTTACCTGTTTCTCTCAGTCATTAAATCCACTCAGTTTGTGGAGAACCTCCTGATTTATTGTTCTTGTTCTGTGAAATTTTTTTGCTTCTACTTGCTTATGACTTCAGTTACTGGGGAAATCCCTTGATTAATGGCTAGTCCTCTATTATAGGACCTGAGATCATATAGAAATCTGCATAGAGAAGGGCGTTGGTGGCACACGCCTTTAATCCCAGCACTCGGGAGGCAGAGGCATGCGGATCTCTGTGAGTTCGAGGCTAGCCTGGTCTAGAGAGGGAGTTCCAGGACAGCCTCCAAAACAATACAGAGAAACCCTGTCTCCGAAAAACAAAAACAAAAAACAAAACAAAACAAAAAAAGAAATCTGCATAGAAAAACCCAATAATACCAAGCAAAAATATCCCTCAAGTGATACAGACCTGTCCCACCAGCAATCATTCCCAATTTCTTTGCCACTCGCAGTTCAGGTGGAGACTTTTTGTTGGGCTGAATGTTAAAATTCCCTGAGAAGTCAAGCGAAGAGTTAGAGCTAGCTCAAAACAGCAACTAAGTAAACAAATGCAGAATTGAAAACATGCCCTAGGCTGTTTTAGCAACTGCTATGAAATCTGATCCTGAGACTTGCATCAGGGGTTTGAGTTAAACTGGCCCTGACAATTACACAGGAAGGACAAAGGGGCTGGACTGTCTGCCTACCAGTTAGTTCACATAGTGGGGGCACAGAAGCCACACCTCAAAGAAACTCAGATTCAAAGACATGTGAGGGGCAAGGGAAGGTGTGTGGAGAAAAAATCCTCTGGCAGAGAATTGCTCCCTGATTGGGTGATAGGCACGGGGCCAGGGTGACTTTAGTTTCCCTAGTGGTCTAGATTGTCACCAGGGGTAGGGTACAGCACCCAGCTGTTCCCTTGGGAAGGACTAGAAGCTTTCTCTTTTGGTTCCTAGCCAGAGGGAAGAAACTTTGAGGGAGGGAAGGAGAGGCAGGGTTTACTTTGGTAATCTCCACAGCTGTCTGTAGCATAGGTGCTTTAGGAGACCTTACATAGGTACACACATGCACACATACAGAGTGTGGGGGAGGGGCATTGTAGGAACAGAGGAAGGAAAAGACAGATAATCACCTTTTCCAGCATAACTGAGCAACCCACTTGGCCCCCGAAACTCCACCACATCCCCAATCTTCAGGCTATCCAGGTACTGAGACATCTTCCCTCCTTCAGGAAATTTGGGATGCACACCTTTTAAATAAACCTGATGAGGCAGAGAGGAAGAAAACGCGTGTGTATGCATGTATATATGCACGTATGTAGTGTGTGTGTGTGTGTGTGTGTGTGTGTGTGTGTGTGTGTGTGTGTGTGCATGCCTGCCATGGCAAGTGTGGGAAGATCAGAGAACAACCCCAGATGTTGGTCTGTGTCTTTCATCTTGTTTGAGACCGGATCTTTCTTATTTTTGAAAGGTTAGCTGGCCCCCAAACTCTGAGTTTATGGTAATTCTTAGGTATCCATCTCCCATCTCCCAGTATGGGCATGCTGGGATTTCAGATGCATGGGCTACTGTATCCAGCTTTTGCATGGGTGCCAGGGAATACAAACTCAGGCTTGTATAGCAAGAGCTTTACCCAAAGACAAGGCCATCTTCCCAGTCCCAAGATTTCCTTTCTCTACTCTTACCTTGATGACAAGATCCACATAGCCTTGGTCTTCATCACTGGTGACAGGAGTGTAAGGCCTGATGACCAGACTGCCATCAATTCGAGCAGAGAGGTAGACATGCTTGCCTGGGAACCATGGGAAGGGTTACACAGCTGCTGCGAATGTGCTATGGCCCTGTCACCTTTCAAAAACACTCAGATTTGAGAGGAAAGGATATTTTGCTTCTTGGTGCAGGTCCAAGGAACTGTCCCCTCAGGGAGAAACTGTGCCCTCAGGGAGGATCTGTCCCCTCAGGGAGGATCCCTGGACAGTAGTTCTTGCCTCCTCCTACCTGAGAAACTCACTTAGTCACTGCCAGGACCTTAGCAGCAGCAAGTGAGCAGAGGGTTTGCACAATGGAAAGAAATTAGTGTTTGCTGGGTGTGAGAGGGGGGTTATGACAAGTCCTACAGGAAATAGGAATGACTGCTAGAGGTTAAAGGTGTTTAGGTGCACAGAAGTCACACCCTAAGGGAGTGGTCCTTCACAGGCTGAAGGATTCAAAGTCAAGTAAGGAAAGGAGAATGGTGTGTACAGGGGAAATAGCTAAGCAGTGACTCGATCTCATAGGATGCCAAAGAGAGAAGACCACTGCCTTTTCCTTACCCACAGGTAGTCCCAGAATGTGGTGGGCGGTGGGCAGGGCAAAGCGGAACCTCCTGGTGTTGTGGCTCACAGTCTAGAGGATGGATGACAAGATGTTTTATCAACCAGGTCTGGTCTGCCAAGTCCCTTCGAGTAATCCAACCACCGTGGATGCTATCCCTCAAAATAGAACTTCGGTCCCCTCTCTACCCTAGTCGCCCTTCTTCACAACTTACCGTCTTGTCTAACAAGCGCAGCAGGTACTTCTCATCCGGGTCCTGGAGAGTGACCTGGGGCCGGCGGGATCTTCGAACCAGATAGGTAACCACAGCTAGTCCGAACAGAGTAAGCAGCCCCACCCCTAGAGAGGCTAGCAGGACCGGGCTCTACGGGTAGAGGAGGAAGCATGATCGCCACGCTGAAGAAAAGCCAAGGGGTGGGTGGGGAGCCAGGGGCGGCGATCCCGAACTCCATCGAGAAAAAAATGCCAAAGCCGCAGGAGTGAGCAGAGCAGCGTCCCCAACCCTCAGCTGATGCAGCGAGACCCTGGTATCAGGGCTGGCACAGCCCAGCCCTGCCGAGCCAACTGCCCAGAACCAGCTGGGCTGGGGACCCCGGGTTCAGGGCATCGAACGAGGGTCTTACCGGCTGGATCCCCATGACCTAGCGCCGCGTCAGGCTCCGGAAGGGCTGACAGATCCCACAATGCGCCGCGGGGCGTGTCTGGGGGCGGAGCTCTCCAGGGTGTGGTCTATGGAGAAGCCCGTGCGGCACTCCTCTTCCCTACGGAGAGAGGGTGGTCCAAGTATGCGAGTAGTTAAGCAGTCCCAGCCCACTCCTTTCTAGCTTTCTGGATTCTACTACTTACATGTACTCCAAAGGGAAGGGATGACAGTTCTCTCTAACGTGGATTCAGGCTAATTCGCGTGACAAGAAATCTGCCAGCCGATTTGAAAGCCTCATGGAAAGTGCAGTTTTGAGCCAGAGACAGGCTTAAAAGTAGAACAGGAGGAAGTCATCAGATGGTAGTTCTTGGGTTTGTTTGTTTGTTTGTTTGTTTGTTTTTCCCAACGGGTTGCCTTGCCAGACAATTGTACTGTTTCAGGAAGACTGGCAGGGCAACTTCATTTCCTAGTCCTTTAAACAAAACAACTGATTTTGCTCACAACATCGGTTCATCAGAATCAGTCAGGAGGGGCTGGAGTAGTTAAGAGCTCACCACTCTTGTGGAGAGCCCTGGCTGGGTTCTCAGCACCCATATACTAGGCTTGAGAGCGTCTGTCAGTCTAATTCTAGGGGTTCTGGTATCCTCTTCTGGCATCCTCAGGCACTACACACACAGTAGTGTCTGAGGATACATACATACACGCAGGCAAAACACTCATACACAAAATAAAAATAAATAATAAATATCCTTTACAACTCAAGGGTTTCCTTTCGGTTCAAGTCAAGCTTTCCACCCACCATGGGTGCTCGCAAAGGCGGGTAATACTACACAGAGTGAGGCCTTAATGGCCCTGTGACCTCTGCATTTCTTCATCAATAGGTGAATATCATAATCCCCACGCGTTTGGTTCATAGGGTTATTCTGAGGCCCAGTGAGATGTGCTAGTCTTTAGTGTAATGTCTGTCAGGGGGCAAAATGCTAAATGGATAGCAGCTACTACTCTAACTCAGAAGGCAGCCCCAAGGCCCCCTTAGGATTTAGGACTCAGCTCTGTTGACTGCACAAGCATGGAACCAGAGTTAGAAATAGATACCAGAAGCCGCTGGGGCTGCACATTTGCCAAGATGGCCATGCTTTTTCACACACAGTTTCCTGAACGTGGCAAATTTGCTGTTTGAGATATAGTAATGGATGCAAGATCCATGAAGGACTGATCTACATCAGCAATGAATACCTTCAGGGCATTCCAGACAATGAAGCCTTGGTTTTCAGTCAATTCTGAAAACCAAGAAAGGTTTTCCTTTCTTTTTCTAGGCTAGCTGAAAATGTCACTCAAACCTGGGTTCATGGCTGTCAGAATTTTCAGAGCAGCTAGAATGTCTGCTCTGAAACACTGTTTAGACACAATTCAGAAACACTGTCTAAAGCGAAGTCAGAGGTGACAGGGCATGGTAAAGTGGCCATCAGAGTAAGGAAGATGGATTCATACTTTCTAATTTTTAAAAATAACTCCTTAATTAATCTTCTGTGTATGAATATTTTGCCTGTATGTATATGTATGTTATGTATGTATGTATGTATGTATGTATGTATGTATGTGTACCATACATGTGCATGCCTTGTGTCCAAAGAAGTCAGAAAAACTGGGGTTGCAGATGTTTGTGAACCACTTGGCC
This sequence comes from Mesocricetus auratus, assembly GCF_017639785.1. Lineage (NCBI taxonomy): Eukaryota > Metazoa > Chordata > Mammalia > Rodentia > Cricetidae > Mesocricetus > Mesocricetus auratus. Next base: position 55,146,664 of record NW_024429266.1, read on the forward strand.
TCAAATTCACGATCCTCCTGCCTCTGTCTCTTTAGGATATCCTATTGGCTTGTATCACCACATCCAGCCCTTTCTTTCTTTCTTTCTTTCCTTTTTTTCTGTTCTGGATGACCCATGGGATTATCTTCTAGAGCCTCTGACTTATTGACCACCACTGACCTTTTCCTGCCTGGATCTGTCTGTAGAGGTTCCAGGTCCTCCTCCTCCTCCTTTTCCTGGGTGGGATGTGGTAGGGAGGGAGAGATGCAGAACAAGAGGAGAGCGTACTTAGAGTCAACGGGGCACACAATTAGAGTGCATTTCTGGGAACCACTGGATCAGGTATGTGAGACTGGCCTGTCCTGGATGCTGTGTGCTCTCAACTGTCATGTCACATAGGCAGGAAGACAGGCCTTTCAGGTAAGTAGGCCATGACCACAGAGGGGTGACAACTCCATGCTCAACCTGTATGCTGTGGAATAGCAGCCTGACCAATGTCACATATTAACAGCCCTGTGTACCCCGCAGGTCATTCTGTAGGTCACATATTAACCAGGCTCATTACTTTGATGGTGGGGCCCTACTCCCCTTCTCTACCTCCTCTGAAGGAACATTAAAAAAGAGACCTTGTTTTGTACGGAGGTGGGAACTGAAGCTTTACTTCAATACCACCCCCAAAGTCATCCTACTGGCTTAAGCAATGATTTGACTCAGCACCTCAAGAACTCTCTCTCCCCCAAAACCCTAAAAATAAATAGTTGGGTGCCGGGTAGTGGTGGCACACGTCTTTAGTCCCAGTAGTGGAGAGGCAGAAGCAGGTGGATCTCTGTGAGTTCGAGACCAGCCTGGTCTACATAGAGGTCTATGTGCCTCTGTTTCCCAAGTGCTGGGACTAAAGCGTTCACCACTACATCCAACTTCTACCATGTATTTTGAAACAAGGTCAGTCACTGAACCTGGAGCTGTCTGATTGCCTGAACTACTGGCTGGCCTGTAAACCCCATGATCCTCTCATCTCCACTTCCTAGATCTGGGATTATGGGTACATACTACCACATCCATCTTTTCTCGTGGGCACTGGTGAAAACCACAAGTTCTCATGCCTGCATGGCAAGGACTTTACTCACTGAGCAATTCAATTTGCTCATTCCTTCCAGTATTATTTTTAAGTGAACCCCATTATAGTTTTTTTCACTCTTTGCGGGCCCACCATCCAGCTCCCAGATAAATACACGGAGACTTATTCTTACTTATGAATGCCCAACCTTAGCTTAGCTTGTTTCTAGGCAGCTTTTCTTTTTCTTTCTTTCTTTCTTTCTTTCTTTCTTTCTTTCTTTTTTTTTTTTTGGTTTTTAGAGACAAGATTTCTGTATTGTTTTGGAGGCTGTCCTGGAACTCGCTCTATAGACCAGGCTGGCCTCAAACTCACAGAGATCCACCTGTGTCTGCCTCCGGAGTGCTGGGATTAAAGGCGTGCACCACCAACGCCTGGCCCTCTAGACAGCTTTTCTAATTTAACTAATAATCTTATTTCTCTTTAACTATGTTTTGCCTCTGGGCTTTTTACCTTTCTTTATTCTATATGTGTTTCTTGCCTCCTTACTCCATGGCTGGCTGTGTGGCTGGGTAGCTGGGTGGCCACTGGTGTCCTCCTCTCCTTTTCTGACTCCTAGCTCCTCTCTTTTTATTCTCTCTTCCTGCCAGCCCCACCTATTTCTGTTTCCTGCCTTGCTATTGACCATTCAGTTCTTTATTAGACCAATCAGGTGTTTTAGACAAAGTAACACACCTTGGCAGAGGTAAACAAATGCAACATAAAAGAATGCAACACATCTTTGCATGATTAAACAAATATTCCACAGCATAAGCAAATGTAACACATCTTAAACTAATATTCTATAGCATCACATGTTTAATATAATTTGTCCTTAAATATTTTAGCATATACCTTGAAAAGATAAGACCTTAAAATGAACCATAATGCCACTATCACAATACAATAATTGCAAATTATTATACATTAAGGTAGATTTTTGATGTATTGTTATATGAATTTTAGAGCATGTATAGATTTGTGTAATCACCACAATCAAGATAAAGGATAACTTTATCACCTCCAAACCTCCCTTTCTTACTTTACAGTCTCAATCCTTTGTTTTCCGGGCAAAAACTAGGAACTTTGTATGATAAAGCACATGTTAAAGATAGCTATTCAAATATATATGTATATTTATAATCATATATATTACATTGTATATGATAGGTACATTTTATCTGTCAATTAAAAAATACAAAACAACCCATTTTGTTGGCCTCATAAGATACTGTTATAGTAATAGCTTATCTATAAATTTTTAAAATTATTTAGTGTTACGTATATGGGTGTTTTGTCTGCATGTACGTCCATGTACCACATGTATGCAGTATCCAGGGTGGTCAGAAGAGTGTGTCTGATCCCCTGGGACTGGAGTTACTGACCCTGGGAATCAAATCCCAGGTTCACTGGAAGAGGAGCCAGTGTCCTTAACTACCAAGCCAACTCTCCAGCTCCAATAATTTATGTTTTTAAGAAGAAGATTTCCTTTTATTTCATGTGTCTGGGTGTTTTGCTTGCATATATGTCTGTGTACCAAGTGTATGTCTGCAAAGGCCAGCAAAGGGCATCAGACCCTCTGCAACTGGAGTTCAAAACGGTTGCCAGCCACCATGTGGGTGCTGGGAACCCAACCTGTGTCTTCCGGAAAAGTGGTAAGTGCTTTTAACTCCTGAGCCACCCCTCCAGCCTGCTCTAGTAATAATAAATACATCAGTATCAACAGATGACATGAAGTACTGAGGAACAGATTTAACAACATAGTGATAAGGCTTTCACACACATAAGATTGTTTCTTTTAATGACACAGCAGAAACCACCTCCGTTTCAGTGGGGAACAGCTCATCTTTCTAGAACTGCATCTAGTTCTCCTTTTCTCAAACCCTACAACCAATCCTCACCAATCTTGGGCAGATCTTAAATATGTTCAACCTCTAGCCAATTCTCACCCCCTCCACTGCTATTGCTCGGCCCCAGCACCACCTTATTTTCTGTGGATTCCTGTAGTTGCATTCTGATTGCTCTCATTCCTGCCTCTTTCCTCCTTCAATTACTTTAATTGTAATTTTTAATGTATTTAATTCACTTTTTTTGGGGGGGGGACTCACTATGCAGCCTTGGCTGACCTGTAACTCACCGGGTAGAGCAGGCTGGCCTTGAACTCAGAGATCTGCCTGCTTCTTCCTAGAGTGTTGGGGTTAGCTTCCTTCTGTCACTTTAGCATATTGTGTCACTCCGCTGATAGAAAACCTCCACAGCCAGTCTGGAACACACTCATATTTCTAACATCTCTGCTCCCTCTTACATGCACAAGCCCCTGGGGGAACAGTTTCTGTTTACTAATGCATTCTAAGTGCCTTGAACCGTACAAATAATAAAGAAGGAAGAAAGGGCTCTGGGAAAAATACACAAAAGAAAAGGTAACCACTGCTGCTGTTAAGAAGTCCTGCACTAGCCGGGCGTTGGTGGCGCACACCTTTAATCCCAGCACTCGGGAGGCAGAGGCAGGCGGATCTCTGTGAGTTCGAGGCCAGCCTGGTCTACAAAGTGAGTTCCAGGACAGCCTCCAAAGCTACAGAGAAACCCTGTCTCGAAAAACAAAACAAAACAAAACAAAACAAAAAAAAAAAAGAAGTCATGCACTGTAGGGAGAAGGCTCACTGACCTGCAACACTGACCATGCCCGTTTGGGCGTGGTCACAGGTACCTGAGAGAAACCAGGGATAAGAGAGGGGACAGGAGAGGACCCTGCTCTCTTGGATTCAGGTTGAGGTTCGGAGACCATAGAGTCCTGATCCCGGTTCTCACCTTCTCATGTAAGTGATTTCTCTCTCTCTAATAAAATGTCTAGACCCACTTCCCCGACATCAGTACTGTGGATCGTATTTCATCGTCAATGAACACCAGGGAGCGAACTGTTCCGGGCACAGACTTCCCTGGTGATGCAGACACTATGGGCTTCATGTGGTAGCAATTCCCCTTGCCCTGCAGTCCCAGGGGAAATCTAGTGAGGGATGATACATTGAGGCTGGGTGGACACTACTCACACAGAGGGCTCACATCATGGCTGAGACATGCTAACCTAAGAAAGCTCTGATTTTATAAGGAGACCATTATCAAACCTGCCCAACCTCCGCTGCACGGGGAGACATTACATTCATTGTTCTGGTTAGGAAACAAACAGATCTTCTCAGGGGAGGAAAGAGAATTCTCACTAACTTTAGTATCCCTGGAGAGGCAGCCTCTAAATCTCTGCAGAGGGAGTTGCTGTCTTTATAAACAAACCTGCCCTATGCCCTGGAGGAAGACATTAGCTTCTAGGGCTAAAGGCTGGAGATGGCTCAGTGGTTAAGAGTGCAGGCTGCTCTTGTAGAGGACCCAAGTTCAAGATCTGGTTCCTAGCACCCATGTCAGATGACTCATGAATGCTTATAACTCAACTGCAGGGGAATCTGACACCTCTGGCCTCTTCAGGGACATGAACGCATGTGAACATACTGACACCAATATCCAGACACATGATTAAAAGTGATTTTTTTAACTCTAAATTAAAAGGTGGGGTAAAGTGGTGAGGCAGTACACACCTTTAATCCCAGCACTAGGGGGCAGGGGCTGGCGGATCTTTGAGGTCTAGGCCAGCCTGGTCTACAGAGAGAGTTCCAGAACAGTCAGGCCTACATAGAGAAAGAAACCCTGTTTTGAACCCCCTACCTCCCCCAAAAAAGCCAGAGGGTTAGCAAGATGGCTGCTCTTCCAGAGTACCTGAGTTCAATTCCTGGTGGCTCATAACCACCCATGACTTCAGTTCCAGGGGCTGGATGCCTTCTTCTGGTTCTGTGGGCACCATGCATACATGTAGTTCACAGACATACATGAAAACAAACCCCTCACATAAAAATAATAAGCCAGTAGGGTGGTGCATGCCTTTAATCTCATCACTGGGGTGGGGGACAGAGGCAGGTGGGTCTCTGTGAGCTAAAGGCCCGCCGGGTTTATATAACCTTCCTGGAGTACACAGTCAGACACTGTCTCAGGAAATAAAAAGGGGGGTAATGTAAGTATATCGTTTATTATTCAGTTTTGAGTCAGAATCTCACTATGTAACCCTGGTTGGCCTGGAACTCTGCAGCTCACTATTTTTGAATTTACACAGATCCTCCTGGCTCTGCCTCCCAAGTGCTGGGATTAAAGGTGGGCACCACCACTGCCTGACTGAATTATGTTCTTTTTAAAGATGTGACATGGTCTCTCATGACACTATTTTTGTTTGTGCATTTGTTTTGAAAAAGAGGGAAATAGAATATGCAAGTGTGCGTGTGCATATGTGTGTGTGTGTGTGTGTGTGAGAGAGAGAGAGAGAGAGAGAGAGAGAGAGAGAGAGAGAGAGAGAGAGAGAGAGAGAGAGAGAGAATGTGCAAGTGTGTCCTTGCCTTGTTGTGGCAAAGGACAATTTGCAGGAATTAGTTCTCTCCTTCAATCATGTGGGTTACAAGAGTTGATTGAACTCAGGTCATCAGGCTTGGTAGCAACTTTACCCACCTTGCTGGTCCAACGTTCGTTCTTTTCCTTCCTTCCTTCCTTCCTTCCTTCCTTCCTTCCTTCCTTCCTTCCTTCCTCTTTCCTTTTTTTCCCACTTTTCAAGGACTACACAGGGTTTCTCTGAGTAATCCTGGCTGTCTCTGTAGTTCAGGCTGGCCTCAAACTCAGAGATCAATCTGCCTCTGTCCCCTGAGTGCTGGGATTGAAGGTGTGTGCCACCAAGCCTGGCCCATCATTCTAATGCAAAGGAGAATAAACATTACAGTGAAAGGCAATTGACTATATGCAGTCATCATTTCTCTAGCTTTGGGAAAAGTTTAAAAAACAGTAGACAGCCGTGCGGTGGTGGCGCATGCCTTTAATCCCAGCACTAGGGAGGCAGAGGCAGGCGGATCTCTGTGAGTTCGAAGCCTGGCTGGACCGATAGCCTCCGAAACAATACAGAGAAACCCTGTCTCGTAAAAACCAAAAAAAAAAAAAAAACAGTAGACAAAGAGGAGGAAAGATTGTAAAAGTCAGAGGGCGTGGATGACACCAAGGAAACAGCCTTCTGAACAAAACAGGACTGACACACATATGAACTCACAGCGACTCTGGCAGTATCTGTCTTAGAACTACCTGTAACTGTAAGGTACATCTAAGACAGATGGGGTCCCTGTGCTGAGAGGGAAAGTGAACAGGTGCTTCCTTCCCTAGCCCAGGAGCTATCTCCATTTGACAACCACTCAACAAGGAAAAATTAAGTTTTCTTCAATGCAGTCTCACTAGGTATACACATCACACCTGAGGGGAGTTCCATGCCCAACTGCAGATGGCCAACATAAAACAAACTCAGTGGCACTTTTGGAGGTGTTTTGTTTCATAATGGCTTTGTGTGATATTTTTGTTTTTTTGTTTGGCTTTTGGTTTTTCAAGACAGGGTTTTTCTGTGTTGCCCTGGCTGTCCTGAAATTTGCTCTGTGGACCACAGTAGCCTTGAACTCAGAAATCTGTAGCAAACTTTCTTGTCAGACTTGGATCACCAGCCCGGAAATAATGACACAGAGACTTATTAATTATGAAAGCATGGCCTTTAGTTTAGTTTTGTCCCCAACTAGCTCTTATAACTTATTTAGACTGCTTCTATTAATCTACATTCTGCAACATGGCTTTTACCTCTCCTCAGTGCAGTACTTGTTCCCCAGCTCCCTGGGTGTCTCTTTACCCCTCTCTCTCCAGAAATCCTGCCTATTCTCTCCTTTGTGTGTATGTGTATGTGCATATGTGTTTGTGTGTGTGTGCACTTGCACATGCCAGAGGATGGATTTTGGTCATTTGGCTCTTGGTTAAATGAATCAGAAGATGCCTTGGGCAAAGACGCATCTTCACAGTGTACAAATATTTTGCAACATAGATCCACCTGCTTCTGCCTCCCTAATGCTGGGATTAAAGACGTGTGCCACCAATGCCTGGCTAACTCCTCCCCTTCCTTTTATTAAAAACAGGTCTCATGGAATATTCCTTGCTATATATTTATGGTAACTGAGAATTTTTGAGCCTATATGTCCTAAGTGCTGTGTGCTGTGATTATAGGCATGGGTCATGACATCTGGCTCCTACCACAGCTCTGTGTGTGTGTGTGTGTGTGTGTGTGTGTGTGTGTGTGTGTGTGTGTGTGCCAGAGGATGTTCTGCTATGATGTTTTTTAGGAACACTTCACTTTTGTTTGAGACATCACTAATTCAGAAAATGTCCCAAAGGGCAGTGTTACGGGGGCCTTTTCTCGGTTGAGGTTCCCTCCTCTCAGATGTCTAGGTTTGTGTCAGGTTTACAAAACCAACCAGCACAGGGTCCCACTTTGGAGAATAAATTATATAAGCACTGTATTCACGAGGAGGAGAAATTCTTGGTCAATTGATGTATTTATTTCCTCTTCCCAGACCCAGTCCTTGCAGAAATCCCATGGTGCCCTCTAATTCTCTTCTTCTTCCACTTCTGTCCAGACTCTGATCTGTAGGATCCTGACGGGGGAGTCATGAGATGCTGTCACCAGTAGTTTTATGCAACTAATCTCCTTCACAGAATCTTCTTCATAATATACCATCTGGTCCAACTGCCCTCGCACCAAAGGTCCTACCAGGGTATAGTGAGCGCAGCGTTTGGGGTAGTCCATGAGGTTATAGCCCAGCAATATTTGTGCCTGAGATAATAAGTTCACCCTTTTCTGAGAAGAGCCTGTCAGCACTGCTACCCGGATGACTTTCTGTGGCTTGTCCAGAACCACAAGCAAGTAGTTACCTTTTATAGGGTCAACAACCCATAAACCATCATCATTGAGAATGTAGGCATATTGTGGAAGCGTGTCCCAAAACGAGAGCATGTCTGTGAAGACAGTAGCCACAGGGTTGTCTGGTTCTCCTAAGTCCTTGTCTTGTGCCACAGGGAAGCATGTGTCTTCAGCCCCTGAGTAACTGTCCATGGGGTAGAAGATGGAGGAACTGAAGTGAATTGGAACATTTTGAGACAAGAGAAGACTGAATTCAGAGAGAAGCAAGTGAGTGGGAATGTCCTTAGGGAAGAGGAGCAAGAAGGAGACCAGGCGGGACAGGTCCCTGGTATGGAAAACCTTTCCAGAGATCTTCATGTTAGAGAAGTCTAGGATCACCCAAGGGAGCTCTTTCCAGGCTGACACTGCCCAGTAGATGTCAGGCACAAACCTGGGGGCACACCTCACATTATCTCCTAGCAACAGGAAGTAGTCAGAGAGGTTGCTGGCAAAATTCATGAGGAGGGCAAAACTTGTTTTCTGCCTAGAATAAAGTTCTCCGCAGGGTGAGGTATAGTTTCTGCTCTTTGCTAGGGAGTCACCAAGCAGACCATGGACCACCGCCAGCCTCCCGGACTCAATGTGTGGCAAGAAGAGACCTGAGATGTTGGCAACTGTTTGGCTGAGCCATTTGGGGTCAGTGTCTGACAGGAGGACCAATACCAGCATATATTCCAGGTCCCGTTCTGAGGAAGCTTGGAACAAGGACTGCAGAGTGTCCAACAGGTAACTCCCATGGGTACGCTGCACTGAGAAGATTCCCACTGTCAGCATCCCTGAGGAACACAGGGACACTCTCAGTACTTCAGCAAGCCAGGTGGGTCCCAGGACTTTCTTCCCAGCCCCTCACTTAATGCCAGTTCCCAGGCCAGGCTCCCATCTTTTTCTCCTGGGAATAGAGGGCTGTGGGAGGTGAATACCTCTCAAAGGTATAGAGTTTCACTTGCTTGCTCAATGCTTTGAAAGGATTAGGCTCTCTTTGCTCTGAAACTGTGTGCTGCTGCCATGTAAGCAAATTATCTTAGCCTGGCTTTGATAACCTTCTGAGTTATCCCAACTACTGGGAACTACCCAGTCCTGGACTAGAGCATCCTTGAGTCCCTTTAAATCCTCATGGCTGGTCAGTCCAGTTCATGGACTGACAGCTGAATGGGCTATACGTCCACACTAGCTGCTTTTTTGACTATCTGCTTCTTACCCCTCCCCTGTCCCAGGTCTCCCTGGTTCCTCTTCCATCCATCTTCCCTTCCCTGGAAGCCTGGCATGAATGAGTATGAGCACAGGCTCCCTCACAGAGTTACTCTGGCTTTTTGTTCCTGCTGGGCATTCAAGGGGGTCAGATGGGAGAAAAAACTAACCTAAGTGGAAACCTGTACTAGCTGGCCATCACTCAAAGTACTTGTGTCCCTCTGGCTGCCAGCTCAGTCCTGTAGACCCCACTCTCCTTTTCTAGATGGAAGACCTTGCCTTGGCTCCTCCCACACACTCACACTTTCCCTGGAGAGAGGTTCCAGCCAGAAGTGTATAGTTGGCATCCTGGAGTACAGGGGAGTTTTTCTGAATCTTTGTGAAGTATTTCAGATGGTTCTTCATTTCAGAGCTGATTTGCTCCTGAGCTATCTGCTGTATTATTTTCTTCTTTTCATTCTGAATTACAAGATGATGTAGAATTAGCTGCCCCAACAGTGATTCTTAGGATCCTGTGGAGACAGCTGGTACATGTCCTCTTTAGGGCCCACTGAATGATCCCAGGATCCATTACATGTAATCTGTTAGGGTTCAGCCTTCTGCTCTCCCCCTTGGTCATGAGCCCCGGCCCCTCCTCCCCCCAGAACTTTCCAGCCACAGCCATGTGGCCCTGGAATCCTGTAGACTGAGGACCTGTCCATCAAGCCAACTCCCATGTGTCATTAATTGCTCTACCACAGTCTATCTAACAAACATTGACTTGGCTCAGGCCTCTGCTGGGTTCTGAAAGACAGCCTGGCCCTGTCTTCAACATGCTGCCTCAGCTTGAAAGTCTTTTTACTTGCTTAGTCCCACTGCACACAGCTCTGCCGCCCAAAGCCTCAGCTGGCTGCCCTGTCTGTGGGCTGAGGTTCACACTGGGGGAAGTCACTTCCCGTTTCTTATAGAAGAAAGGAGAAGAACTGGCAGGTGTGGTGAGGAGGGGACAGCAGCCAGGTGCTCCTCATCACCCATGGCCTGCAGGTCAGCCCCTCCTCCAAAAGTGCTTCGCTTTCTCTACACCTGGAATGCCTGCTCCTCTTCCGGCCCTCCCCAAACCCTATCTGTTCCAAGTCTAGTTCAAAGGTAATCTCTCTGGCACTGTCTAGATTCCTCAGGTGCTCTACTTCAGCATTCCCAAAATGAGCCTAGAGGCTTTAACCCTCTCCTTCGAAGGGTGGAGACGCCTCTAGCCCTAGTACTCACCGGTGTTGTGTTATACTCCACATGGGCTGCTTTATTCTCTTGAATAAAGAATCCCAGGGTGACTAAGGATGCCATGACTCCCATGAATCTCCACAAGCAACCCCGCATGGTTCCAGGAGCAGCTGTGGAAGGAGGGTGAGCAGCAATAGATTCTGAGGGCCCCCCTACTCAGAGAGCAAGGGTGTCCTCCCTGCCTGGCAGGCGTGTCCTGAGCCCACTACTGAACTGAGCTTTCCCGATACCTGATTATTGTCTTTTTTTGTTTGTTTTGTTTTTCAAGACAGGGTTTCTCTGTGTAGTTTGACTGACTTGGAACATGCTCTGTAGACCAGGCTGGCCTTGAACTCACAGAGATCCACCTGCCTCTACCTCATGAGTGCTGGGATTAAAGGCGTGTGCCACCACTGCCCGGCCTCTTAATATTTTCTGTCCATATTTTTTCTTGCCAATGCTTTTAGCCATCTCAAGAAAAACAACAAACAAGGGCTCCATTCTGTGGAGCTCCTGTGATGGGGAAGTCCTGTATATATGTCAATAAAGCACTGTTGGCCAATAGGGAGCAAGATAGGTGGGACTAGGAGTTGAGGAAGATTCTGGGAAAAAGAGACACAGGCAGACATCATGTAGCAGCCATAGAAGTAAGAGGTCCGGACCCTTTCTCCGGTAAGAGAAATACTTAGATTAACAATTATGGGTTAACTACTTAAGTCAGAGCTAGCCAGTATGAAACCAAGCAAACGGCCAACAGCTTAATAATTAAAAGTCTTCTGTGTGTTCATTTGGGACTGATCCAGCTCTGGAACCAGGCTGGTGGGAAGACAACACTCTACACTCATGCTTTCTCTATGTTCCTAGGTGAACAGGAGAGGATATGTTGCCAAGAAGAGGAAATGGAGTTTGTAGAGATAGCTCAAAAGGTAAAAGTGCTTGCTAGCAAGACTGATGACCTGAGTTCTATCCCTGGGATCTATACAGTGGAAGGAGAGAACCAACTCCTGGGAATGGTCCTCTGGCCTTCATATGGATGCCATCATGTGCATGTGCCTATGTATGTGTAAATACATAAGCATAACACGTAGCCCTCATATAGTTGGATGCTATCTGCTGTGTGAACTCTGTTCCCATAGAACTTTGTTTACTCCCTTGGGAGGAATGCCCTGAACAAGATTGTTTCCTCCTTTCTCCTCAGCAATGCAGCTTAGCGTGCTCAAGGCATTGTGTAAAGAGTCCCCATTTCATCAGGAAACCTTCTGTATTCTGAGCACATCTAGTGACAGTGAGGAGAAATAGTGTGTTTGTCACTGTTTCTGGGTGAGCCATCTGAAATAAAAGTTTCACAGAATTCTGGTAAAGGCATTAGCCTAGAGCCCTCTGGTTCTGTTCAATCTCAAATTCAACTTCATTCCTTGGCAATGACCATGGGCAGGTGGTGATGGTAATATACTTTTAAAAAACGGGTATAGGTATTTTACCTGCAAGTATGTCTGTGTGCCATATATGTGTCTGGTGCATGCAGAGGCCAGAAAAGGGTGTTGAATCTCCTGGAACTGGAGTTACAGATGGCTGTGAGCCACTGTGTGGGTGCTGGGAATTGAACCTGAGTCCTCTGGAAGAGCAGCCAGTGCTGAAAAACACCAAGCCTACTCAGCTCCCATAATCTATAATAATTTTTTTAAATTGCTGGGGTGGTGGTGGCACACACCTTTAATCCCATTACTTGGGAGGCAGCGGCAGGTGGGTCTCTATAAGTTCAAGACTAGCTTGGTCTACATAGTGAGTTCCAGGACAGCCAGAGCTGTTACACAGAGAAATCATGTCTCAAAACACAAAACAAAATTTAAATGAAGAGGAAATTTAGGGTTAAGTGTTGGTTATCTTCCTGTCCAAGTATCAAATTCAAGCCACCATCTTCTGGTGGGGATTAATGATAAATAAATTAGATCTCTTTCAACTCCATACTTACCTTGGGGCCTGCTCCTTTCCAGGATTATGTTAAGTAGATAGACAAGGTTTGGCTTGAAGTCAGAAGGACTTGGTTGATCTACTTCATGGTGGACTGCAGGGATCCATACAAACCTGGAAGAAACCAGAAATTTTTAACCAGGACCACATCTTCATTAAGTTTTGGGTGCAATATCCATTGACATCAAGCAGAAAATGCTGCTTGAAAGTTAACTAGAGCAGGATTTTCTCTGAAACCAAGAAGAAAAAAAATGTTGAAGGATGTAGTTCGAGTGGCTTCTCTGAGATTGCTGAAACTAGTTACCCCTGCCAGGAAACCCCACCTGACAACCATTGTTCAGCCTGAATGGGTGCTGTGTGTCAATCTGGCCTTACATCAGGCACCTGCTTCTAGGTGAGGTGGGGATGTAGTTTTAAAGTCAGCCTTTCAGTCTTGTGACTTGAAATTGGAATGTTACCTGCTAGTTTGAGTCACCAAGTGTGGATTCTGAGTTGTCCCTTCCTTATCAGAGGGCCCCTTAGGGCCCTGCTGCCTGTGTTCTCACCTGTGGGCTGTGCTACCTGGCAGATTATCACAAAACTGTCCTCAAATGTGTAGCTCCCCTTTGGACTTAGTGGCCCTTTGAAGTTTCCCCTTATTTATTTTTTATATGTTTCTTTTCACTGCTGGAACTGTATTTCCAACGCTATTTCTCCTTCTCCCTGCCTTGTGGTGGTCTGAATGAGAATGACCCAAGTAGGCTCATGTTTGGATACTTGGTCCTTGGTTGGTGGAACTGTTTGGGAAGGATTGGGAGGTGTGGCCTTGATGGAGGAAGCAGGTTACTGGAGGTGGACTTTGAGGTTTGGAATGACTAGTGCCATCCTCAGTGTCTCTCTGCCTTGTGGTTATGTCTCATGATATGAGTTCTCAGGTCCAGCTCTAGTCCCATGTCTGTCTGTCTGCTGCCATGCTCCCCACCGTGATGGTCATGGACTCTAACCCTTGAAATGTTAGGCCCCAAATAAACTCCTTCTGTTGTCTTATAGAAACAATAAAGCAATAGAAAAGTAACAAAGACACTCCTCCTCCTCCCCTTCCTTTTTTTTTTTTTTTTTTTTTTTTTTTTTTGGTTTTTTGAAACAGGGTTTCTCTGTGGCTTTGGAGGCTGTCCTGGAACTCACTTTGTAGACCAGGCTGGCGTGGAACTCACAGAGATCCACCTGCCTCTGCCTCCCAAGTGCCGGGATTAAAGGCGTGCGCCACCAACGCCCGGCTCTCCCCTTCCTTTTCCTTGTCTTCTTCCTCCTCTTCTCCCTCCTTCTCTTCCTCTCTCCCCTGCTCCCCCTGGTCTTCCTCAGAGCTTTATAGTGTTCACTTTTTACCTTTAGTCTTATGATTAAACTCAAAATAATATCCATGCATGGAATGAGGTGGGTACTGAAGTTCTTTTTTTAACTGATACCCCTCTCTTCCAGTACTACTGTAGAAAGACTCTACATTCTTGTCACATCTGTTACTTGAGTATGCTTGTGTCTATTTTAGTTTTTTAACTATTTGACTGTCTTTACTGTTGTACACACTAGCTATGCCCCCCCAGGTTGTAATGGTGGTGGTTCCTGTGCATTTTTTATAGATGTGTAGGAAGGATTTTTATTTAAGATAGTATACAGCTGGAATAAGAACAGCTAACAAGAGCAGTTTAAGGAGGGAATAAGTTTGTCTTGGCTCGTAGTCTAAGGGTGAGTTATGGTGGCAGGAGCTTGAGGCGGCCAATCACCTGACGCTAATGAGGAAGCAGAGAGAGGAATAAATGCCTGTGCTCAGTCTGCTTTCTCCGTTTCATTCAGTCGGAGACCAAGCCCATCAGATGGTACTGCCATGTTCAGGGTGGGTCCTCCCGCTGCAATTAATGTAATCTAGAATATTCTAGACCATTCCTCACAGAGAGTCCCATGGTGGCTCTGCCTTGTCAAACATGACTATTAATTATCATGTCGGGGGTGGGGAGATGGTGTAGGGGGAGGTGGGGTATGGTGAGGGGAGGCAGAGGCAGGCAGATCTCAGTAAGTTTGAGGCCAGCCTGGTCTGCAGAGCAAGTTCCATGACACCCAGGACTGTTACACAGAGAAACCCTGTGTGTGTGTGTGGGGGGGGAGACCATCACACAGGGCATGGTGGCACATGTTCCCAGTCACAAGAGAGGTAAACCAGAGGCATTTTTCAGTACTGCTACAGCCCACTTCTTGTATCACACAGATCGACTTCTCCATACAGGTTGGGGAGAAATGCCTCCATAGTTCCCATGAGCCTTTTTATCTACAAGAAACTGTGAAGGATCAACTATATTCTCATTGCTATAGAGCACCTGGGCTACCACTTGATTCCCACCTTAAATTCCTTTTGCTGTCACCTCAGCAGGTCTTGGTATTATGTCTGGTGGTGTGATCCAAGTCTACATCCCAAAGGGTCTGGCTTCTTGTCAATGACCCTTTTGAACTGGGTTTGCTGCATCGATCTACACCTTCCCATAGTGCACAAACATCTCACAACACTGGACTTCAGTACTTTGGTAGCTGGACCTTGGTGGTTAGCCTCAGGAGGAAGTGGCCAAATAAGGGAATAAGTTAGCTTTAGTGATATAACCTAACAGCTTAGCAAGGAAAAGAGAGTGGAGGAGGCAGCACCTGCCAGAGGCACGCTTGTCATGCTCGGACCTACTGGAACCCTTCATTTACCAGCTGAGCCATCCTGCTGGCACAATACAGACAATGGCTACCAAGAGGTCAAGATAGCTTTGCATAATTCATAATCAAGCCCCGAACCTATAACATTCCAACCTCTCTGAAATCATTGAAGTTCTAATGAGTCTGTGATCAAGCCAGTGTGTCTTTCTCTCAGAGACTTTCAGGCACCATTGCCACAGTCAAGCTGCATTTGGAGATCAGAGGACAAACATGTGACTTCCAGGGAGGGGACTCATGTCATTAGGGTTGGCAGCAAGGACATTTACTCTCTCAGGCATCTTGATGGCCTTAACAGCCTATTTTCTTTTAAAGATTTGTTTACTTTTATTTTATGTGTATGTGCACCACGAATGTACCTGGTACCTGTGGAGGCTAAAAAAGGGTATTGAATCCCCTGGAACTGAAGTTACAGGTGGTTGTGGAATGCTTGAGGTGGGTGCTGTGAATCAAACCAGGGTCTTCCAGAAGAGTAGAAAGTGCTCTTAACTACTGAGCCATCTTTCCAACCCACATATCATTTAATGTATTAAACAGAATGTATTTCTTTGGTAGAGCAATGTGTGGAGAAACAGATGTTGGAAGCTTCTTGGACTTAACATGGTAGGCTTTATCATCCAGAGCTCAGCATCACCAGCCATCTGGGGAAAAATGCAAACCAAGGCCACAGTCACTCACTTAGCAAAGTGCCTGCCTGCTGTGCAATCGTGAAAGTCTGAGTTCAGATTCCCAGTACCCACGTGAAACTCAAGCATGGTGGCATGCTAAATCCCAATGCTGGAAAGGGTGGAGGTGTTAGTGACAGGTGAATCCCTCAAGTTTGTTGCCAGCAAGTTTAGTGGAATGAGTAAGTTTCAGGTTCAGTGACAGAGAGAGATCATGTCTTTTAAAAATTAGGTAGACATGGGCCAGGCGGTGTTGGAGCATGTCTTTAATCCTAGCACTTGGGAGGCAGAGGTATGTAGATCCCTGTAAGTTAAAGGCCAGGCTGGTTTCTGGAGTGAGTTCCAGGACAACCAGAGTTGTTACACAGAGAAACCCTGTCTTGAAAAACAAAACAAAAAAGGTAGAGATGGATTGAAAAAACACCCAAAGTTGATTTTTGGCCTCCATACATACATGCATACCCTCCCCAATGTACATATGTGTTGAGACACCAACAAATACATATAACAGGACCTCCTGCACAAACCCCAGTGAGACATAACTTCACACCCATTGGGACAGCTATGATGAGAAAGATGGACAGTAACAAGTGTTGGTGAGGATGTGAGGAAATCAGATGCCCTCACTAAACGGTGCAGCTGCTGGGGCAATTACTAAAAAAGATAGAGTCAGACATCATGGCACAGGACTGAAAGCCCAGCACTGGGGGGGGGGGGTGAATGAGGCAGGATGTGTTTGTGAGCTGCATATCAGCCAGGGCTCACAGGAGACCATTTCAGAGAACAAACACAAGCAAATGTTAGCACTGCCACATCAATTTTGCTTTTGGTACATGCCCGAGAGAGCTGGAGTATAGGCTCACCTCAAACTTTCCCATGAATATTCCAGAAGCATTGCGCAAGATAGCCCAATGCCCGGGCCCCTGTGTGGTGGTGCAGATCTGTAGTCCCTATACTTGGGAAGTGGATGCAGGAGGATCAGGAGTTCAACACCATTCTCAGTTACATAGTAAATTTGAGGTTAATCTGGGCTACACAAGACTAGTCTGAGAAAATCACCAATAACAAAACTATCCCATAATAGAAACAATTCAAATACCTATCAACTGATAAATATATAAACAAAACATGATATTCCATCCAATGAATTGTCACTCGATGTAATAGCTATATTTGCACTGCTGTTACCACATGCCTGACATAAAGGAAGAACAAATTTGGAGGGCCATGGATTCAGAGAAGCTATCAGGGTAGCCATCTATGTTGATTTGGGCTGATGGTGAGGCAGAACCCCATGCTGTGGGTGTGTATGGTAGCAGGTGCTCACTGAATGGCTGACAGGAAGCAGAGAAAGGGACCACAGGAAACGACTAGGGCAAAGTCAAATCCTTAAGGATGCACTCTCGGTGGCCCAATGCCTCCAGCTAGGTCCCATCTACTTTTCACCACCTCCTAGCAATAGTATCATAGTCATGAAAGCAACAAGTGGTTATGCCACTGTCTAGACCAGGATCCCTCAGGATCCAGTCACCTTTCCAAAGCTCATCCTCTGACAACTAAATCTTGAATACATGAATGCCTACGGACATTTCATATTCAAAATAAAAACATTCTGCATTTATCCTTGAAATGCTCATGGCCATCTTACAATGAAACAAAAAAGCACTTTAATTTATCTCCAAGAGTCTCTGATGTCTTACACAAAAATGCAAGTCCAACATTTCTTTGAGATTTCTAAGCAGCTGGACAGTGGTGGCACACACCTTTAATCCCAGCACTCAGGAGGCAGAGGCAGGCAGTTCAGCCTGGTCTACAGAGTAAGTTCCAGGACAGCTGAGGCTACACAGAGAAACCATGTTTCAAACAAACAAACAAACAAAAAGCTCAAACAAGGACTGGAGAGATGGTACAGTGGGTAAGACTACTCTTCCAGAGGACCTGGGTTCAATTCCCAGCACCCACATGGCAGCTCACAGCTGTCTGTAACTCCAGTTTCAAGGGACCCAACGCATGTGGCAAAACACCAATGCACATGAAAATAAAGAAAAATTAAACAATAAACTATCAAACAAAATCAAGAAACAGGTTATGTAATGGTACAGAGTAAAAAGCCCCCTTCTAAATAGGACCAAAGCAAGAAAACCCATCAGAGCAAGAATGAAATCCTGTAGGTCCATGTCTGGAATCTGGGGCACATGGTGGCATTGGTTGAGCCCAGTGGTGTGGGCAGCTCCACCAGGGTCACTTTCCCTCTTGCAGTGCGCATGGCCTGGTTGCTGGGCCTTCAGCGTATGCCCACATTTCAGGCATCTCCAACAACCTAGAGATACCATTGAGGCTTACACTTTACTGTCCTAGTTTCAAAAACTTCCGTCTTAGGGGATGGAGAGATGGCCCAATAGTTATGAGCACTAGCTGCTCTTCTAGAAGACCCAGTTCAATTTCCAGCACCTTAAAGGTGGCTCACAATCATCTGTAATTCCAGTTTCAGGAGTTCTGGTGCCCCCTTCTGGCTTTCTCAGTACTGCATACACATAGTGCCCAGGCACACATGCAGGCAAAATACTTGTATACATAAAAGCAAACAAATCTTAATAAGAAAGAAAAAAGTGCATCTCCCTACAGAAATTCTCACCATGGTATACATTAGTCAATCTCCCAGGCTTCGAACTCTTGGTGGAACCCTCCATGTCCTGCAAACTCAGTATGGTGGATGACACCAGGGTTTGCATCCAGATCAAGTGTACACCTTTAACCCAGCATTCAGGAGGCAGAGGCAAGCTGGTCTCTGTGAGTTCCAGGCCAGCTTGGTCTACAGAGTGAGTTCCAGTACAGCCAGGGATACGTAGACAGACTCTATTTAAAAAGCAAGCAAGCAAACAAACAAGCAAAAACCAAAACACAGTGGAAAAAAAACAATTTACATTTTCAGATTTTTTAGCAGATGAAGTTCCAATAGTATGTGACTTTATTTTGGGGGAGCAGTGAACAAATGTCTACTCTCTTCAGATAGGGAACTGATGACAGACCAAGGTGAGGGTACTACCACAGTCCAAGAGTGGGCGGTGGTGGCGCATGCCTTTAATCCCAGCACTAGGGAGGCAGAGGCAGGCGGATCTCTGTGAGTTCGAGGCCGGGCTGGACCGATAACCTCCAAAACAATACAGAGAAACCCTGTCTCGTAAAAACCAAAAAAAAAAAAAAAAGTGTGAATCCACCAGTTTTTATTTATGGGCAAGGGGTTACTTATAGGAGCAGGGATGATTCAGAAGCAGCTGCATCACTAAAAGACTACTCCAGCAGGGGTGACAGCTCAGGAAAGCCAGAAACCATGAGAGCTCCCAGCAGAACTTACAGGCAGCTTGACAGACTGGACATCTGTTGCGGGCAGCTCAGTTGATCTGGGCCTCTGAGCTGGTCTCTGTGCTCTACGCAAGTTGACCTGTGTGAGAGTGTCTCTCAGCAGTCTGTCAGTCCTTACTGCTTATATATCCTTGGGAAGGGAAGTGCCTAGTACATTTGGTCAGTTTCAGGGATTCCTAAGAGTTCTGAATTGTTAATTACCTGGGGTTTAAGCCCCTTCCTTTAGAAATTCTTGAGTTTTAACGTGCTGTATTCCAAGATGAAATGATTTTTAATTAAGAGGAAATTGCTATTCCACAAATATGACTTAGATTTAAATATTCATAGGCAGACACACATGGAATCCAGAGATAGAATAGTTATAAAACGAGGATCATAATAATGCCTACTTAGCTGAGTGGTGGTGGTACATATCTTTAATGCCAGCACAAGGCAGGCAGAGGCAAGCAGATCTCTGAATTCAAAGCCAGCCTGGTGTACAGATCCAGTTCCAGGACAGCCAAGGCTACACAGAGAAACCTTGTCTTGAAAAAAACAAACAACAAATAAAAACAAAGAATGAAGGAAGGAAGAAGAAGGTAAGGAAGGAAGGAATAAAGAGAAAAAGAAACTTGTTAGTAACAAAAGCATATTTCTGTAGTTGCTGGTGTGCTTAGTTTTGCAGTTGGATTCTTGAGTCCTAACATTTCGATCCTCTAATGAGGCTCTACTGCCCCCATGTGGTGTAGACTGCCCAGACACCTCTGTAAAGATTCGCAGACAGTGGCTTTAAAAAGCGCGAAAGACACCAGGGGAAGCAGAGGCAGTGATCCCAATTAGGATCACTCTAAGCAGCCACAGGAAAAACCACGGGGTGGGATGTGTGCTGACTAGATTAGAGGCCAAGTGAAAGGAATGCTTTGGATCCCAATCGAGATTCTGCGACTCCTCGAGAGAATCTCCTTGGGATGCAGGTCCAGTGAGTGACTCAGGAGAATCTGAGATGACCCACATGAAAACCCGAGACGAATTAACCAGCAGTTCTGACACTGTCTCTCTGAGCCAATTGCAAAGGGGCAAAGTAGGCATAGATCAAACAGATGTGTTCCAATGAAACTTTATACAGTTAGGGGTCAGATTTGACCTGCAGCACTTCCTTTTTTTTGCTGGCCTGGAGATGAGATTTAAAAAAAATAATATTTACTTGATGTGTGCAAATGTTTTGTCTGCACGTGTGTCTGTGCACCGTGTGCGTTCTTGTTACCTGGTGGAGGTCTGAGAGGGTCTCAGGTACCCTGAAACTGGAGTTATGGATAGTTATGGTTACCATGTGGGGGCTGCGGACAGAATCTGTTCTTAGCCGGGCGGTGGTGGCGCACGCCTTTAATCCCAGCACTCGGGAGGCAGAAGCAGGCGGATCTCTGTGAGTTCGAGGCCAGGCTGGACTACCAAGCGAGTTCCAGGACAGCCTCCAAAGCCACAGAGAAACCCTGTCTCGAAGAATCTGTTCTTAAGTACCTGGCTATCTCTTCATCCCCTGGAGATGAGATTTTATTTTTAAAATTAATCAATTTTTATTTTATGCACATTGGTGTTTTGTCTGCATGTGTATCTGTGTGAAGGTGTCAGAACTCCTGGAGCTGGAGATACAGACAGTTGTGAGCTGTCATGTGAGTGCTGGGAAATGAACCCTGGAAGAGCAGCCAGTGCTCTTAACTGCTGAGCCATCTCTCCAGCCCCCGGGGATGAGATTTTAAAACTTTAGGTGCCTAGAATCTTTGGTGTGGGGCCAGATCAATTGTTATAAAACTTCAATGAGACTGTAAGTTCCAATACTATACCTCTGCTTCTAATTGTAGTTGATATCTATTGAGTACATACTATGTACCAAACACCAAACTAAGAGCTTCCTGTATACTTTCTCACTTAACACTTTCAACTCTAAGACTAGCCCTAAGGCCCTTTCATTCAGCTAATCTTTTTTTTTTTTTTTTCTGGTTTTTCGAGACAGGGTTTCTCTGCGGCTTTGGAGGCTGTCCTGGAACTCGCTCTTGTAGACCAGGCTGGTCTCCTGTCTCGAACTCACAGAGATTGGCCTGCCTCTGCCTCTCGAGTGCTGGAATTAAAGGCGTGTGTCACCACTGCCCAGCCCATTTAGCTAATCTTTTTATTCTTATTTTAACTGGAAAACACTTCAGCATCTGAACTTAACCAAAACTATTTTTTAAACCATATAGTTTAAATAAGGCTTGCAAAGCTAGTCACAGCACTTTTTAGTTAGATTTAATTAATAAACTTTGTGCTACTGAACTCTTACTCAGAATTGAATCCTTCTTAGACCTTGTCCATAGCTTTGATGTATAATGGGACTGTATTAAGTAACCTTCCCATTCATTTTTTGTCTTACAGAGTTTCTCCATGATGCCACTATATGGCTCCATTATTTCCGTGGTATATTGATTTTTTTTCAAGACAGGGTTTCTCTGTATTGTTTTGGAGGCTGTCCTGGAACTTGATCTGTAGATCAGGCTGGCCTCGAACTCACAGAGATCTGCTTGCCTCTGCCTCCCGAGTGCTGGGATTAAAGGCGTGCGCCACCAACGCCCAGCAGTATATTGATTTTTTTAGGCTATTAATGCTCATTGTCTAGGTGACATAGTATACTGGCTTTAGATATGAGCTTGGGACATAGTCCTCTGTTTGAAACCTAACCCTATCACTTGCAGGCTAGGACTCAATAAACACCAGCTCGTCTGTTAGCATTTAATCTGCTGGAATGGGCTGTCTTGACTGTGACTCTGCATTGGGGTCTGTCTTCATGAAGTAGAGGCAAAGAGTCATCAGGCTGGATGGAAAATACCTACTGAGACATCTAGCCCATTTAAGGATCTTTACATAACAGCAGCACAATTCAACTGTCATTGTCTACCACGATAACAACAGCTGATGTTTATTGGGTGCTTGCTGTACGCTATTTTTAAAATGTATTTATTTATTTATTTATTTATTATGTATATAGCATATGTCTGTATGCCCACAGGTCAGCAGAGGGCACCAGATCCCATTACAGATGGTTGTGAGCCACCATGTGGTTGCTGGGAATTGAACTCAGGACCTCTGGAAGAGCAGGTAGTGCTCTTATCCTCTGAGCCATCTCTCCAGCCCTGCTGTATGCTATTTTAAGTGCTTTTTTTATGAGTTAATGTAATCATTTGGTAATACTGTCAAGCAGGTGATATTACCCACACTGTGCAGATAAGAGATAAAGTTACATGTATAATAAGTGGCAGAGACTTTTTTTCAAGTCCTGGGGATCAAACCCAGGGTTACATGCTAAGCAAGTGTTCTGTCATTGAGTCCCAGCCCCAGCCCTTGGTTTTGTGACACAAGGTCCTATCTAGGCTGGCCTTAAGCTCATGATCTTCTGCCTCTGCCTCAGAAATGCTGGACTTACAGGTGTGT
This sequence comes from Mesocricetus auratus, assembly GCF_017639785.1. NCBI lineage: Eukaryota > Metazoa > Chordata > Mammalia > Rodentia > Cricetidae > Mesocricetus > Mesocricetus auratus. The sequence continues at coordinate 55,169,168 of NW_024429266.1, forward strand.
ACTACACCTGTAGATTTTTGACCCAAGCAACAGATCTATGCTCTGTTTAAATTTATTTTTTATTTTTGAGAAGTCTCTTGTTTGCCTGGGACTTGCTATGTAGAACAGGTTTCCTGGAACTCCCAGATATCTCTTGCCTCTGCCTGCTGAGTGCTAGGATTGAAGGTGTGTGTCACCATTCCTGGATATACTCTTCCTTTTGAAAAGTAGGACACAGAAGAGAACAATCTGTATTTATTTTAATTTTCATGTTACTGATCTGCCTCCAATAGGAAGTTTCATTGTGATGGATGTCTTCAAGAGGACTGACCAAAGATTCCATATAGAACCAGTGTAGGTTTTTAAGAAGGGACCTTAAGCAGGGCAGCGGTGGTGCACACCTTTAATACCAGCGCTTGGGAGGCAGAGCAGAGGCAGGTGGATCTCTGTGAGTTCCAGACCAGCCTGGTCTATAAAGTGAATTCCAGGACAGCTAGGACTATTATAGAGAAACCCTGTCTTGAAGAACCATTAAAAAAATTCTCAGTCAAATTTTGAAAGAGAAAAATTGGGGGGTGGCTAGAATTTCTTTCATTCCAAAGCATTAAAATGGGAGGACATTTGAACATTTCAGATAAAATCTTTTTTTTTTTGGGTTCCCTCCAGACTACCGGATATGGAATATTCAAGAGTGCCACTGAGCAGAGATCTATACGCATGAAAGCTTCATTAATTTTTAACTAGTAATGTGAGATGAGAAGGCTCAGTACTGACCAGCTGTATTTTGCACTCAACTACAGACATGACTTATGTATACATGGAAAATTATTTGAACCAATTTTAGTTAGTCTATTATACCCTTTGTTCCTGTAATAATTTTAGATAAATTAAAGTATATTATAATTATAACCAATTATGTTGTTTCAATTATAATTTCTAATTGACCCAAGTGTTAATACACAATCCCTGGTGATAGTCTATTTCATAATTCTGGTAAAAAAAAAAGTGGTTTTCTCTTAATGAACTTCTCTGTGCAGAGTATTATTTAATTAGATTAAAATTAATTCCCCTTTGAAGTGTCTTAGAGGACACTTCCTGGATGATCTTGCCAGTTGGATGCCTGCCTGGGTTAAAAGGACTGTTTTTTGTGTGTTTTTTGTTTTTTTGAGACAGAGTGTAAGCGTTTCGGACGGATCCGGTTGGGACAGGTATTCTGGCACTGGAGTCACAAAATACTGAGTGTTACACAGCTCAGATAGAAAGGTATCCTGGAAGCCGGGCGTTGGTGGCGCACGCCTTTAATCCCGGCACTCGGGAGGCAGAGGCAGGTGGATCTCTGTGAGTTCGAGGCCAGCCTGGTCTACAAAGTGAGTTCCAGGACAGCCTCCAAAGCCACAGAGAAACCCTGTCTCGAAAAACCAAAAAAAAAAAAAAAAAAAAAAAAAAAAAAGAAAGGGATCCTGGAGCTGGGAAGCCAAGGACCACCACAGGTTGTAGTAAACTTAGTAGTTTACAGCCTTGCCTCAGGGAAAGGCTTCCCTAGTGTATCCGCTTTGATCCAGCATGACAGGGTCTTCCAGCTGGGAATGTTCACCCAGTGTAGCAGTTTTGCTCAGCAGGAGGTTTCTTGGGTGAGGTTGCTACATTTCAGCTTTGCAGAGAGCAGAGAGCAGAGAGCGGAACTCTGCTCTGCCAGGGGAAGGTTTCCCCGGAACAAGTGTTACAGCGCTGCTTGCTCTGCTCCACTGCCACCACTGCAAAAGATCTTCACCCGAAGCTCATCAAACGCATTTATTGGAAGGAAGCAGCTGGACTGGTCAAGCTGAGCATACACAGGGTTTATATAGGGATTCTTGGGGGCAGGGAAGTTTTTCCAGGGTAGGGATTGGTCTGATTTTAGTGCTGAGCTCAGACTGGCTAGAGCTCTGCTCGAGGATTGGTTTAGTTTTCTGCACAGGATTAGGGTCAGATTTGGCTCAGATTTCAGGGCCAAAGTGTGTTTCTTTCTCTGGTCCTTTTTAGCCTTTTGGCTCCAATTTTAGCGCCAGGGTGCATTTCTTTCACCTACTCTGATTCCAGGGACAAAGTGTGTTCCTTTGGCACTGGTTTCAGGGTCAGGGTGCATTTCTTTGGTTCTGGTTGCAGGGCCAAAGTGTGTTTCTTTGGCTCTGCTCAAGGTGTGTTTCTTTGACTGGTCCCTTTTCCCTACACAGGACTTCTCTGTGTAGTCCTGACTTTCCTGAAACTCATTCTGTAGACCAGGCTGGCCTCGAACTCACAGAGATTCGCTTGCCTCTGCCTCCAGAGTGCCGAGATTAAAGGGTCTGCGCTACTACCTCGTGGCAAAGGACTGTTTCTTAAGCCAGGGACTGTTACATTTGGGGAGCTGAAAGGAAATTAGGATAAAGACAAAACTCACGACTTCTCTTTCAATACAAAGGAAATATGATAGTCTTTTTTAATCTATCCTTCTAGAACTTGCTTGGATGACAGTGATGGAGAAACCTTTTAAGAATCCCTTCTACTTTGAGAATTGACATTAATTTACTTATTCTTTAGAAAGAATCTCATGTGTAGCCCAGTGGACTACAAACTGAGGATGACCTTGAACCTTGGCTTTTCCCACCTCCACCTGCTGTATGTTGGGATTACAGGCGTTAGCCATAGGCCTTGATGGAGGATTTCAAAACTTTTGCAAATGAAATTATAACGAACACTTTGAAGTTAAGTGGGAAAGACAACAATGTGTATGCAATCTAGACGGTGAAGTGGACCTGAAGCGTGAATAGTCTCTGGCAGGAATAATTCGGGAGACAGGATGTAAACTGTTGGTTCGAATTAACGCCGGTTGGGGGACTGAGTCTAACACACCAAACGCCCCAGAAAAGACTATAAGGAAGGAACCCGCCCTGTACGCAGGCAGCCACCTTTAGGGAACCAGCCTCAGCTATAATTGAGGGCACCGGCTGATGACGTGTTCATGGGCCTGGAGGCGATTGGCTCCCCAAGAGGGGCGTCAGCAACCTAGGGGACCCAGAGCCCTCGCTTATCATCGCGATAGCTGCGACCTCGGTGCGGGATGGCCGCGGAGCCGGGTGGAAGTGCTCCGAGGCTCCGGGAGCCGGCTCTCGGGGCCGAGACATGGCCCGCGGCCCCGGACAGCTAAGCGGGCCTCATTCGGACACTGTCGCCATGCCCAAGAGAGGAAAGCGGCTCAAGTTCCGGGCCCACGACGCCTGCTCGGGCCGAGGTGGGCGAGGGGCGGGGCCGGGCGGCGGAGGGGGCCTGGGCTGCAGGCTCTGGCAGGGAAGACTCCACCGGGAGCGGCTGGAGAGACTTTGCCTGGAGTGTGAGGAGGCCTTGGTGCTGTGCTCTGTTTCAGTGACCGTGGCCGATTATGCCAACTCGGATCCGGCGGTGGTGAGGTCTGGACGGGTCAAGAAAGCCGTGGCCAACGCTGTTCAGCAGGAAGGTAGGTTTTCGCGGATCTTTTAAGAGAGCATTGGGTGTTGTATTTTCCTGGGTTTTGCCCCGGTGTTTTTCCTGCAGGTCTTTGGGCATCTGGCCATGAGCGTGTTTGCTCGTTTCACTGTTTGCTTTCTCGTGTTGGGGGTGGGATGGGTGTGTGTAGCCTTGCTGACAGGTTCTGGAGCCGAGATATTTCGTTTCCTCTTTGAGTTAAGAAAAACAACTAGTGACCAGATGGGGTAGGCATTCCTTTAGTCTCAGCATTGGGGAGGCAGGTGAATCTTTTTAAGTTCAAGGCTAGCCCGGTTTACACAGCAGTCTAAATAGTGAGAAACTGTCTCAAAAGAACAACCCCCCCCAAACAACAGAATTCCACACGACTTGGTGTGCTCATTACCTTCCTCTGTCACTTCTTGATATCAGTCCCTCCGTCTTTGTAATTTATATATATTTTGCCATGCAATTGACATCTATTACTTTGGCATATTTTCTTTTTGACATGTTCAAGATTTTAGCAGTTGGATCTCTTAGATTTGTGTTTTATGTCACATGTCTCCAGTGTAAGGACAGGCTTAAATTGGATCCTGTCTCTTTTAAGCCCTTGCTCCTCAGAGTTGAGGTGCATGAGAATAGACTTTGCTTTTAATGTCTGCAGGGCTCACAGTGTGTGAATTGTGCACCCTCTCCCGAAGTTGGCACTTGGAAGGAGTCAGTTTCTGCAACTTTAGAGACAGTTTACCAATTGCTTTCTTTCTTTCTTTCTTTTTTTATTATTAATATACTACAATTTGGTTTCAGTTTTTGTTATAGATCCTCAGCCCTCAGCATTCTTCCACATTTCCTCTCTCCTCCATGGTTGCTGATACATTGGCCAAGTGTTTTTAGATGGACCAGGTGCATTTACTTCTTTCCTTGTTTGCTCCTAGTAAAATCTCTTTGTGGCTTGGAAGCCTCCCAGGTTCCTGCAGAGGAGGCTCTTTCTGGGGTGGGTGAGCCGTGTGACGTCATAGACAGCAGCGATGAGATGGATGCTCAGGAAGAGAGCACTCATGAGAGATCAGTCTCCAGAAAAAAGAAGAGCAGGAGACACAAAGGTATGGGCTTGCTCTCCAGAGCTTTCTCAGTTCTGTCTGGAGTGATTGATGCTGTCTTTTTTCAGTGTATGGGGAGCTCTAAGAGGTGGTATTGCTATTATACCTGTTATTGTCAGTGATATCTCTCTTCCAGGGTTCCCCAATTGACAGCAATGTTTATTGCACTTTACTCTTTCTTAATTTTGCTAGGTTATATATATATGTATACGTATATGTGTGTATGTATGTGTGTATACATTTGTATATTTCCTTTATATATGTGTGTACATATATATATCTGTTTGCATATATGGATATCTATGTGTTCACATTCTTCAGAAATTTTCCAATTTATGCTTTAAAAATTTTAAAGGCTTTTTTTAAGTTATGGAATATGAGTTTGTCTACAAGTATATGTGTGCATTACTTATATTTTAGAGCATATACTTGAGTAGTTTTGCTATTTCCTCAATTGTTCTGCTGTCTTTAAGTGGAGAACATTTCCATCATTCCAAAAAGAATTCCCAAACCATCAGCATCACTGCTCCCTGTCCCCCCACCCGATGTGATTTCATTCTCTGCAGATGTACCTGTTGTAGAAGTTCCATACAAATGAAATGATAACATGTTATTTTAGTCTGATTTCTTTCACATGGCTTAATGTGTTTAAGGTTCATCCATATGGAGTATGTACCAACAGTTTCTTTTTCGTTGTTTTTTTGTTTTCTTGAGACAGGGTTTCTCTATGTAGCTGGCTGTCCTGGAACTCACTCTGTAGACCAGGCTGGGCTCAAACCCAGAGATCTCTTTCTTCTGCCTCTTGAGTGCTGGGATTAAAGGCATGCATCACCACCACCTGGCCCAACAGTTCATTTTTATTGCCTTGTGTTTGGCTATTTTGCATTATAAAGCAACTTCAGGGATAAGTTTTGTGTGGGTAAATGCTTTCATTTCTAATAGGTAATAAGTAGTCATGCAGTTTTTGGATTGTGTGGTACTCTATAAGTTTTTGAGGAGTCACCAAAATGGGTGTATCATTTGATACTTCTAGCAACAGCATATGAACATTGTTATATTTCCACATCCTTGTCTATACTTATTATTTTACTTATGAAATTATAGTGGATATCAATTATCTTTTTTATGTATATGTATGTGTGTGTTTGTGAATTATTTGCATGCCTGCAGAGATCAGAAGAGGGAGTTAGATTCCCTTCTGAATTTGTAGGTAGTTATGAGTGGCCTGATGGGCACTGGGACCCAAACTGGAAGAGTATCCATCAAGTGTTCGTAACTGCTGAGCTATTTCTCCAGTCCCTTCATTAAAAAAAAAAAAGTGTGTGTGTGTGTGTGTGTGTGTGTGTGTGTGTGTGTGTGGTGTATTCATGCGTCTTTGCATGCGCGAACTTCTGTCTCCATGTATGTATATAATTGTGTCTGTATGGGAACCCATGGAGGCCAGAATGAGTGTTGGGTTCCTTGGAGCTGGAATTTCAGGCATTTGTCAGGCATTTATCATGCCTGGCTCCTGAAAGAGCAGTGTCCTGGTTGGGATGTTTTTGTTTGTTTTTGTCAGCTTGATACAAGGTAGAGATATTTGGCAAGAGAGAACCCCAGTTGAGAAAATGTCCCTACCAGGTTGCCCTGTGGGCAAACCTGTGGTGTGTGTTCTTGATTGATGATTAATATGGGAAGACCTGACCCACTGTGAGTGGTGCCTCCCTGTCCGATGGTCCTGGCTGATGAAATGACTATCTGAGTTCAGTCCCTGGGACCCACATCAGGAAGGAGAGAGACTCTCTGACCTCAACGCACATACTATGTCCTTATGCCCTCGCACATATACACATTCTATGGCATAAGCAATAATAATAACAATAATAAAAAAGGGCAGGGTGACCAAGCCATGAGGAGCAAGCCAGTGAATAGGACTTCTTCATGGCTCCTGTTTCACTTCCTGCCATAACTTACTTTAGTGACAAACTGACCTGAGAGTTGTAAGAAGAAATTAAACCCCTTCCTCTGTTGTTTTTGGTCATGGTGTTTACCACAGCAAAATAAACACCTTAAGATAAGCAGTAAGTGCTCTAAAGTTTGGAGCCATCTCTTCAGCCCCAGTGTCTGTTTTTTTTTTACATGGGCTTAGTAATAGTTCCTTTACTAGTGGTGATAGTGATGATGGTGGTATACACCGTTAATACCAGCACTTGGGAGGCAGAGGCAGGTGGATCTCTATGAGTTCAAGGCCAGTCAGTTCTAGGACAGCTAGGTCTACACAAAGAAACCCTGTCTCGAAAAACTAAAAAAGCAAAAACCAAAAAATAAATAATAGTTTCTTCATTTCTGTTAAAGAATTATTGGAGTTAATAGTTAAAATATACACAAAGGGACGTTGAAAACTTAAATGACATACAAATAGTTGTGTTTTAAAGGCCTTTGATAGATGGGAAGATGGCTTAATTGGTGAAGCACTTGGTGCACATACATGAAGGCATAAGTTCAGGTCCCCAGCACTCATGTAAAAAGACAAGACTGGCAGTGTGGGTGTGTGGCCCCAGCAGTGCTGAGGCAGAGGTAGGAAGGTTCCTGGGGCTTGCTGGCCAGCCTGCTTAGCTGGATCCTGGTTGGTGAGCTCCAGGTTCAATGAGAGACTTCATCTCAAAAAATGAGGTAGAAAAGTAATTGATGAACCTCTGGCTTTCAAACACACATACACGTGGTTACACATGAAAGTGTATACACACATGTATATACACACAACAAAGGCCTTTAGTACATTAATAGAAGATTTAATCAGCTGGAATTATCAGAAGCCATCAGCTTGAGGGGCTTCCTTGGACTCCTTTCTTAATGCATAAGATGAGAGAGTTGGGATGAATACCTTTAGGTATATGTGTAATAGTGGAACACAGAATATTGTTCTTTTTTCTGTTTCAGAGGACCTGGATGGGGCTGGAGGAGAAGAGTATCCTATGGATATTTGGCTGCTGCTGGCTTCCTATATCCGTCCTGAGGACATTGTGAATTTTTCCCTGATTTGTAAGAATGCTTGGACTGTCACTTGCACTGCTGCCTTTTGGACCAGGTTGTACCGAAGGTGCGACCACAGAGTGCCAGTGTTTTCTCTGTAGCTGATTTTGTGCTGTTTGTGAATTGGAGCTAGGCCCAAGATGATGTGCTCTTCTCATTTTCTTTACTCTATGCTTTGGCGTGACCCTAGCTTTGAACCTCTTGATACCTCTATAAATTTTATGTTACTGATTCATGCAGGTGATTGTTTTCTCTATGGTTGCCACCTTACCTTGGCTAGTGCCTTTTGTTTTTGTTTTTTTCAAGACAGAGTTTCTCTGTATTGTTTTGGAGGCTGTCCCGGAACTCACACTGTAGACCAGGCTCGCCTCGAACTCACAGAGACCTGCCTGCCTCTGCCTTCCGAGTGTTGGGATTAGAGGCATGCACCACCAATGCCTGGCTTTTTTTTTTTTTTTTTGTAAGCAGTATTACTTCAGACCTCAGAAAGAACTTAGATTTTCCCTCAGAGGTTTATCTTATTACAGTAAAAGTGCTAGATTTTAATATGGAGTACAGAGCTGTAGTGGACTTCTGAACTGTTGAACTGTCGTGGGACAGATGCTAAGTGCTGAGATGTCTGACAGGGAACCCAGCGGCTCTTCGCCAGGATGGGTCCTCTTTGAGCAACTAAAGTATATTATACTGTCAACAGTAGAGGCTTGTAATTCAGTAGAGCCTGAAATAGTCCAAATTTAACCCAGAAAAGGTAGAAAACTACAGAGTTACAAGGTGAAGAAGCAAAAGCCGTCAATAATGTAAGGAGATGGTGATGGTAACAGTTTCTGTGAGAACTGGGCAAGCTGGTATCCAGCAGTGGAGTAGTGGAACAAAGTTCACATGGAAACCAGGAGTCCTAGGGGACTGAATAAGAGCAGGAGAGACAGGTCACATATTGGTAGGAGTCATGTGTCATGTTTCAGGCACTACACGCTGGATGCTTCTCTGCCTTTGAGGCTTCGACCAGAGTCCATGGAGAAGCTGCGCTGTCTCCGGGCATGTGTGATCCGGTCTCTGTACCATATGTATGAACCATTTGCTGCTCGAATCTCCAAGAATCCAGCCATTCCAGAAAGCACTCCCAGCACACTAAAGAATTCCAAAGTAAGTGAAAATTGCTGTTGGGGTTTGGCTAATGAACTCTTGTATGGTGGGTCTGTTCCTGTGACTTGTTTATAGCTTCTTGATGGGGAGGGCTGTTGGTCCCAACCTATTAGGGTGCTAATATAAAGTTTTAGGGTTCAGAAGTTTTGTTTCTCTCAACACATTTCTGCTGTTCTGGGCTAGTTTATGCTATCTTTTCTTCAAGCTTTCTTGTGCTTTTAGTGTATTTCTTAGTCTCCAGCTTATTTTTATGCACTGTACATTTGACCAGTGTAGACAGAATGGTTTTGATAGTTTGGGTTAGGAAGAGCAGAAATTGAATGGTAGGTGTATAGTTTTCACAAAGTGCTTAGTCTTGAAACACATAGCATCAGGAACTCAGCTGATTGTCTGTTTTGTAATGTAACCTTGGCATCTGAGATTCCACTTCATTCTTGACTTCCTTTAAGGATTCTGGTATAGACATCTTCACTTGGTAAGCCCCGACCAGGCTTTTGCCAGGCTGTGGTAATTTGTCTCAGACTATAAGGTACTCCAGGTCATAGATCTTAGGATTCCAAAGTCTTCCTGTTTTAGTCTGCTTTTATCTTAGGAGTCTCTGCATAGTTTATACACTATATTCAGGTTTCTGGTATTCTGAATAATAAGTAGGTCTATTAGTCCTTGGCCCATTTTCTGCTCCCTGGTGAACACCTTTACCAAGCTAGATGAATGTAGTCATTATGGTTATTTAGGCAAGTTGATCTCTTAGCCCTTGTCTTACTCAACTGATACTGTGTAATTTTCTTATCTTTTGAATTTGTAGGTAATTATTACAACTCTGTTCTGCCCACTCTAGTCCATTCCATAGCACTTCCTGTTCTCTTGTACTTTGCCTTTTTGCTTGTATAGTTATATGCTTCTTCTCTCCTAGTTGAGCTCTAAGGCTATGTTAATTCCAGGAATTAAAAGGTACTGTTGATTTCAAGGTAACCAGATCGCCCTGCAGCACTTAGCAGTGGAGGTCATCAGGACCTTTGACCTAACCCTGTTTGATACAATGCTAGCTGATGGATTTAGGGAAGGAGTAGTGTGTTGCATGAGTAGAGTTTTACCCTGAAGCTGCTTCTGCTTGTAATGTGAGTGGACAGTGTCCCATCTCACATTTACAGTGTCTTCCTCCCTAGAAGCATTTAATACTATTCGATTAACTATAAGGAGAGTGGTAGTCATTGCAGAGTTAACCATGCCAGGTATGGAGCAGGGCAGCATTGATTGGGCAAACTCCTCATGCCTGACACATCTTAGCGGCTCCAGTGCACAATGCAAGGGCTACTGCTTACATTCTAAAATACCCATATCTTTACACTCTTATTACCATGTCTTTTTTTTTTTTAAAGTAGATTATGAAGCCAAAGTGGATTGAAAAATAAGCTCTTAACCCAGGTAGTGAGCACAGGCTACCTGGCACCCTCTTTTTGTATTGTTAGAGATACTCTGGAGAGGATACGGGTCCTGTAATGGCAGATGCTTGATGCATGGCCTCACCACTTACGTGCCTGTAATTGCATGGCACTCGGTTGCCAGCATGCCTAAAGGAAGTTGTCCCATATCCTGGACACCAGCTTTTCGTATTTGATCCCCTCTCTCTCTTTTCAGTAGCATAGCTTGTGTGGGACACTGGAGCCGTTGTGATGGCAGCAGAAGTGTTTTCCCCTAAAAGCCAAGCCCATTATTTTTGATGGAGCAGCAGGACGTACAGGGCATGTCTGAAGGCAGGACAGCTGGCACGGCGGACGACCCACCCCTTGCCCCCTGGGAGGTACTTCACTTCTTGTGCTTAACCCTAGCTATAGCCTGACTTCAGTGAGGGGCTTGCTTTAGACTGAATTCAGCTTAGCTCATTGGTTTCCATAACAGCTGTCTGTTCCTAGAAGGTCCTGAGTGGCTTGTTCCTGTTACAGGCTAGCCCTCCTTGCCTGCTTTGTGGCCTTGTTAACCATCTTGCCTGGTGGCTACTTGCTGCCTTTATATTTTAATGTAGAGCAGTGGCTGCTGAATCAGAGAAAATGCCCCACACTGTAGATACATATTTCTGTCTTTAAAGATGAGAACATAGGGGTTGATCTTAGTAAGCCTCTGAGGTTGACTTGTATTGGTCCCTCTTCTCCTTCCTGAATAGCATTGTGACTGTCTTCATGGTGCACCAGTGTCAAGTTGGGGTCTGTGTGTATCAAAGTAAATCCTCTGCATCGCAACTGTAGTTGGCTTTAGAGCTGTCAGAGATATTTTTGCTTATTAACTTTTTATTACTTAATAAATTTTAATATCATTCCCATAGTTTATTTTTGCTTTTTTTACAGTGCTTACTTTTCTGGTGCAGAAAGATTGTTGGGAACAGACAAGAACCAATGTGGGAGTTCAACTTCAAGTTCAAAAAACAGGCATGTATCCTTTTTGTCTCCGTATTTTTATAAATTTAATTTTTTTAAGATGATTTATTTGGAGAGCTGGATGGCTTGGAGGGTCAGGAAGTGTACTGCATTTATAGAGAACCCACGTTTTAGAGCATCTAGTACCCTCTTCTGGCCTTTTAGGGCACCACACTCATGTTCCAACCACTATCCACACCCTCCTTAAAATGAAGAGTTTTTTTATTTTGTATTAGTTTTTTTGTTATTGTTTTTGAGACACAGTCTATATATCTATGTATCCCTGACTATCCTGAACCTTGACCATGTAGACCAGACTGGCTTCAAACTAGCAGGGATTTACCTGCTTCTGTTGTCTCTCAAGTGTTCAGATTAAAGGTGTGAGCCATCATGTCTGGCTTGTCTATTGAGTGTCTTGTCTGTATGTGTCCATGTGCACTATGTGTATGCCTGGTACTTGTGTTGGCCAGAAGAAGGTGCCAGATTCCCTGGAATTGGAATTATGGACAATTGTTAGCCTCTATGTGAGTGCTGGGAACCAAACCTGAGTCCTTCAAGAATAGCAAGGGTTCTTAACTGCTGAGGTGTCTCTGCATCTTTCAGATATCTTATTTCATGAGTTTCATCATGTCTTAATCCTTTTGTGGGATCATAACAACGTACCAGAGATTGGGTTGTTTATAAAGAACAGATATTAATTTTCTCATAGTTCTGGAGGCCAGGAAATCCAAGATCAAAGTACTTGCATATTCTGTGATGAGGCTCTGGTCCTTTTGTTTTCAAAATAGTGTGCCTTATTGTACCCTGTGTATTCTCACATAGCTGCTGTGATGGGAGGCTAAAAGGGACTGAATTCATTTTAAAGCCTCTGCCCTTTTTTTTTTTTTTTTTTTTTTGAGATAGGGATTCTCTGTGTAGCCATGGCTGTCCTGGAACTCACTCTGTAGACCAGGCTGGCCTTGAACTCACAGAGATCCGTCTGCCTCTGCCTCCCAAGTGCTAGGATTAAAGGCGTGTGCTACCACCACCCAGCTTCCATTTCTTATATGACCGTAGATTAAATTTCAAAATAAATTTTGGAGGAAACTTTTTTTTGGGTTTTTGAGACAGGGCTTCTCTGTGTAACTTTGATTGTCCTGGAACTCGCTTTGTATATCAGGCTGTCCTCAAACTCACAGAGATCAGGCTGTCCTCAAACTCACAGAGATCCCCCGATCCCCCTGCTTGTCCTTCTGCGTGCTTGGATTAAAGTGTTTGCTATTAGTATTTTATATTGATGTAAAAAAAAAAAAAAGGAATAGCAACTTTGGTTTGTTACCCAAGATAAACCTTGAAAGATTCCCAGATCAGAGAACAGAGCTATAAGAGGTGTGTGTGTGTGTGTGTGTGTGTGTGTGTGTGTGTGTGTGTGTGTGTAGTTTTGGCTCAGTAAATAAAATACTTGTCACAAGCATGAGGATCTGAATTTGGCTGCTCAAACCCATGGAAAAACTGATGTGGTGGTGTGCTTCTGTTAGCCCAGTGTGGGCAGGTGGAAATGTGCAGAGTGCTGGAGCTCACACATCTACCCTCACACACCCCACTCCCACCCACATTTTGTGGGCAGCTAAGGAAAATTAAATATGCATAATACCTTGCTGTTCTATTGCTGTGAAGTGACACCATGACACTGACAGTTCTTATAAAAGAAAGCACTTAGTTGGGGTTTACAGGGGGTTTCAGAGGTTTAGTCCATTATCATTATAGTGGGAAGCATGATAGCATACAGGCAGATACAATGCTGGAGAAGTAGCTTGAGAGTTCTCTTTTTTCCTCCTGAGACAGGGCTTTTCTGTATAACAGCCTTAGCTGTCCTGGAACTCGTTCTGTAGTCCAGGCTGGCCTTGAACTCACAGAGATCTGCCAGCCTCTGCCTCCTGAATTCTGAGTTTAAAGGCGTGTGCAACCACCCAGTTAGTACTTTGAGAGTTCTACATCTGGATCTGAGCCTGGCTTGGGCTTTTGAAACCTCAAAGCTTACCCCCTTGGTTAGGGTTTTTATTGCTGTGAAGAGACACCATGACCATAGCAACTCACAATGAAAACATTTAATTGGGTTGGCTTGCTTACAGTTTCAGAGGTTCAGTTCATTATCATGACGGGGATAATGGTGGTGCTAGAATTGAGAGAAATATATCTGGCAGGCAACAGGAAGTCGACTGAATCACTGGACAGTATCCTGAGCACAGGAAACCTCAAAGCCCACCCCACAGTGGCACACTTCCTCCAGCAAGGCCATACCCATTCCAACAAAGCTATACATCCTAATAGTGCTACTTCCTGAGATTATGGGGACCAGTTACAGTCAAACTATCACACCTGGTGGTGACATACTTCCTCTAGCAAGGCCATATCTATTCCAATAAATCCACACTTACTATTCCCTCCCAAGTAGTGCTACTCCCTGATGACCAAACCTCCAGAGTACTGGAATTAAAGACATAAATAGTTATAATTTTAAAAACATATAAGAAAACCAAGAGCAAAATGAGAGGAAGGAAAGTAGGTAAATCATGGTAAACTATTCAGTGGTTGAGTATATATAAGAACTTTTTATGTGTATAATTATATATTTAAAAGTTAGGGAAGGGGGACATTTTAGAAATGTACTGAAATTATTTACATACCCTTTGGTCAAACATTTAAGGTATTTAGGCTAGTGAGATGGCTCAGCAGGTAAAAAGGCACTTGTCACCAAGCCTGATGACCTGAGTTCATTCCTAGAGCCCACATGGTGAAAGAAGAGAGCTGACTTCATGCGTTGTCCTCCAACCTCCATCCAGTCACTGTGCACATGTTCACCCACATATGTAGAGACAGACGCACATGAAATAAAATAACCATAATTTTAAATTTGAATAGTGATGATATCCATGGTTTTATATCTGAGGAAATTTGGGAATGCATTGCCAAAAATTTTGTTCAAATATGCTTATTCTGTCTACTGTTGCTTGACTCTGCCTATGATCTGGGTCACAGTGAAGATCTGCTTTTTCTCTCAAGCTTATCTCCTCTACTTAACTCACTGATGGGCTGTGTATAGTTACTTATCATCTCTCTCTCTTTTTGGTTTTTCAAGACAGGATTTCTCTACTAGGAGATGGTGGTGCACACCTTTAATCTTAGTGCTTGGGAGGCAGAGGCAGGCAGAAGATCTCTGTGAGTTTGAGGCCAGCCTGGTGTACAGAGTGTTTCAGGACAGCTAGGGTTACACAGATACACCCTGTCTTGAAAACAAACCAAAAATTATACATATAATTACATTGTTTCCCCCCCTTCCCACCCTATAAACTGACCCATGTAACCTTGACACTTGCTGTCTTTCAAATTCATGACCTCTGTTTCTTGATTTTTTTTTTTTTTCTCCCTGAGACAGGGTTTCTCTGTGTAGCCTTGGCTGTCCTGGAACTTGCTCTGTATACTAGCCTGGCCTTGAACTAACTCCTAGAGATCTACCTGCTCCTGCCTCCAAGTGAAGGCATGTGTCCCACTGCCCAGCTGCTCTCCCTTCTCTTGATGATAGCCAGTGCATAGCTTTCAACATTGAGCCATCTTGCTGGCCCCACAGTTTTTAACTAAAGTGGTTCTCATGAAGAAATGTGGCTCTCATGTCTTTGTAAGAAACTCACAGTCTGTGCTATCAATTAGATACCTTGTTTTTCCTGAGGGGAAGCCCTAGCAGTGGAGAAATGGGACAGGAGACCGGAATTACTGCAGGATACGGAATGCTGAGAGTTCTTTCGTCCTGATACTGGTGAATCCTGTTTCATGGTATCTGGAATTTGGAGTTCTATTCTGCATCTGTTCCTTTTCTGCAGCAGATACTCTGAAGTCTGACAAATCACATGGAATTTGCAGCCTTTCAAACATTGGGGAGTGGCTGTTAGAGCCATTTATTATCAGATGGTGGAAATATTATCAAATGCATATAGACCCATTGCTATATTTACTAATCTAAACATGCACTTTACCTTTTTTTTCCTATAAAAGATTTATTTATTATGTATACAGTGTTCTGCCTACATATATGCCTGTACTGCAGGCCAGAAGAGGGCACCAGGATGCATTGTAGATGGTTGTGAGCCACCATGTGGTGCCTGGGAATTGAAATTAAGACCTCTGGAAGAGCAAGCGGTGCTCTTAACCCCTGAGCCATTTCTCCAGCCCCTCTTTCCCCTTTCTTAACAGGTAAATTAATCTCTGCATTGAAACCAGTATGTATGCAGAAAGATGACAGAAAATTTTATCTCATGAACATTACCTGTTGGATTTTCCTTCATAACATCTTTAAGAACATACATATATTTCCTCTAAACCATTAGATTAATACTTAACCCTCCTTAGTCCCCTAGATTAAAGAGCAAGTGTATGGACCGGTTGCAACCACCCATTCAATATGAGGATGTTCATACCAACCCTGACCAGGATTGCTGCCTGCTGCAGGTTACCACCCTCAATTTCATCTTTATTCCTATTGTCATGGGGATGATATTTACCTTGGTAAGTGGGGGATTCAGCTCTTTTATAGATTCTCATTGTGTCTGTAGTTTGAAATTGATTTGTCGATTTAACTGTTGGGAAGGAATCACTGAAGAATAATAAAGCCAAAAATTAAAACCAGAATAATGCACATATGCACCCCTTCTCTCCCATCAAGTGACTGTACACACACCAAAAACAAAATAAAACCCACAAAAGAAAAAAAACAAAGCAAACACTTCCCAAATAAAAACAAAACAAAGTCTGAAATCAGACTTGCATATTAGAAAGACAGATATGGGGAGAGGCTAATTATTTATTTATTTTTTAAAAAAGATTTATTTATTATAAACACAACACCCTGCCTCCATGTACATCTACACATCAGAAGAGGGCACCAGATCTCATTACAGATGGTTGTGAGCCACCATGTGGTTGCTGGGAATTGAACTCATGACCTCTGGAAAGAGCAGTTAGTGCTCTTAACCTCTGAGCCATCGGGGAGAGGTTAATTATATCTGAGGATGTTTTCTTGTCTCTTAAGGGAAGGCTTTTACATCTTCCTACATGTGCAGGGATCATCAGTGGTTGAAAGATGGTGCTTTGAAGGGAGCATTGGTACACAACACAGTGAGCACTGTCAGGACCTTGGGCATTCATGTACTTCCATAATGGAATATTAAAATAGAGAGAACTAGCTCTGTTCTTATGTGATGCTCTGATTCTTCAGAACATGGCCAGTAGTTAGAGGAGTAAATAATATATATGCCTATAGGGTATATTATCCATGGTTCAAAAATACTTGTTTGGATAGACTGCCAGAAAGTTCATGTTATTTAGTATTTGTATTCTGTATGTCTTAGACTTAAGTTCAGCGATGTGTGCAGTTCTTCTCTATGATGAAAAGGCTTAATTTTTTAAATAATAGATTATGTGTCATGAAGATTTAAATAATGCACAAATTTATTAGGAAAGTATACGTGACTCAGACTGCCACTGTCCTATAACTACAATTAACCTTCTGGGGACTGTTTCTAAAGTGTGTCTGTTTATATGTTCAAGTATGCATCCTCTTGTAGCTAGTTTTCTAGTGTTGAAATTGTATCTTAATACTGTTTTTATCATAGGCACTTCTCCCTCCTTTCATGTTATGCCACATTAATGACCTCACAGTTATTCGTATTCTGTATATGCCATACTAATTCTGTATAGACCTACATATAAATACTTGAAGTATTTTTTTCTTTTTTGTTGTTGTTTTACAAAACAACGGGTTCAGGCTTAGGTTTCATGTATTAGATTTCATGCTTGACTTATTCATCAGTATCTTAACAGAATTCCATCTTTATCCTATATGTATAATACAAATGTCTTTTGTGGTAGAATGTGTACATGTATCCTAAGTTACTTATCTATCTGTAAGGCCCTTTAACATGTTAGATACACAAACCATTAATTACTCTTATAAAAATCATCCTGAACCTTTTTTGTCTTTACAAATGTGTTGGTACCATAACTTAAAAGATGAACCTTGAGACTGAACCAAGGTGTATTATGTGTAGACCAAATCAAGAAGAGCCCAACGAAACCAAGGTTAAATTAAATACTAAACATATTTCAATTTAAATGCTGAATGTGCCTTTCTCTCGTAGTTTACTATTAATGTGAGTACAGACATGCGGCATCATCGAGTGAGATTGGTGTTCCAAGATTCTCCTGTCCGTGGTGGTCAGAATCTGCGCAGTGAACAGGGTGTGCAAGTCGTCCTGGACCCAGTACACAGTGTTCGACTCTTTGATTGGTGGCATCCCCAGTATCCATTCTCCCTAAGAGCATAGTTACTGCTGCCCATCCCTTGGGACAGCTTCCAGTCTAGTCTGTTAGTAATCAGATTCTGTTTGGAGGGGCAGCTGGACTGTATATCTGATTAGTGATGCACATGCTGTTTGGGTTCCTGGGGCTCCGATTACAGGAGGTGGAAAGGTTGAATCAAGAGGAAAAACAAGTATGATTTATAAACGTTTTAATGTAAAGTTTGCATATTTCAAAGGAGAACCCTGGCCTCATTTTCTGTGTTAAACCCCAGCTGGTGCTGTTGAGTTTGTTTTATTCTTTTATCTCAACAAAGATGGATGATCTTGCACTAGGGAAAAAATTAGACTCTTACTTTTCAAGCAAGGAAGTTTTCCCTTATGGATCAGAGGAACCCA
Organism: Mesocricetus auratus; assembly: GCF_017639785.1. Classification (NCBI taxonomy): domain Eukaryota; kingdom Metazoa; phylum Chordata; class Mammalia; order Rodentia; family Cricetidae; genus Mesocricetus; species Mesocricetus auratus. The sequence continues at coordinate 55,187,000 of NW_024429266.1, forward strand.
GAGGTTTAAAATGGTTGCTCCATTGTTGCTGCTCCTCAAATTCAAGTGAATATTTTTTTTCTTTTCCCTTTACCCTTCTCCAGAAATAAAGCAGGTGACAGGACTGTCAGAATCTTACAAGATTGACTTGTGCATCTTTTTAAAAAAATGCTTTCGGACATTTATTACATGAATATTGATTGTTTTGCTGATTTTGTATTTTGGGTTTTTGTTTTATTGCATGAGACTGATAGTGATGGTTATGATTATGTGCCCCTGGTACTATTCTAAGAACTTAATATATTGTGTCTCTAATCCTTGTGTCTTTCAAGGTAGTTGAAACCTTTCCCGTTTTATGGTTGAGAAACTGAATCAGTGACTTATCCAAGGCCAGAGCTGCTGGTCCATGCAGAGGATTCTGACCCGTGTCTTTTTTTGCACAACTTCAAAGGCCAGTCATTTTTCTTGTGGTACACAGTAGTAAAAAGGAGTAGGCAGAATGTGATAAATAAAGAAGAGAATGAGTTAGTTTGAATCTTTCACATAGACATGCATTAACTGAAAGGTAAAACAATTGAAGAAGAATTGTGTTTGTATTAAATTGTTAGAAAGCCTTTATTGTGCTAAAGGTCATTTTCAAAAAATGCACTGCATGTTGAAACCAGCCCTAAACTAGAATCAATTAGTGGCTTTTCTCTGCCCTGTCCTGTACTTTACAGCCTTTGCTTTTCTTTTTTAAAATCATCCTGTGTGGTTTAAGGAGCCTGGTCTTCTTTCTGTCCATACAGAAGTATTGACACCCTCCTTTGGTCAAAGTTCTGTCACTGGCATGCTCTGAGAAAAGGATCATGGGTGGTTTTTTTGTTTATTCTTTTGCTAAGAAGAAAACCTTGTTTCCTTTTCCTCCTGAGTGTGGCAGGAGGTAGGTAGTAAGACAGTAAATATTCTTATATTCAAGATCTTGAGTTCAACCCCCTAGTCTTCAGTCCAGCTTCCCTGCCTCAAAAAGGAGTCATCTTGAGACTCTTACTTTAGCCACTCGAAGTGTAAGGATTACAGGTGTGAGTCACCAGACAGGACAGAGACAATGTTCCTGAAACATAAAAATACTATGGGATAGGCACTATTGTGAGCTAAACTGCTAAGATAGTGTGTTGGTTTTTATCACTCTCCCTACCCCACACTATTTAAAGAACATTCTTAAGAAGCATCTGTTTAATATTACTGCCGACAGCTAGCCTTACCCCACCCCAAGGGGAATATTAATGTTGGTTGAACAGAAAGTGAGCCTGGGTCAGTAAAACAAACAAACAAACAAACAAAACCTGGACAACCAGAATTTGGGTATTTAATTACCAGAAGCAAACAGAAACCCAAGGTGAGCCCTTTACAGATCTCTGCAATCAAAAGTTTGTTTCTTTGAAGCAGAAGGAAAGAAGCACAGTCTGGAGTCCCCGAACAAAGGATGCCCTGGAGCAGGGATGTTGTCCTGGTGGGTGTGTCTCCCCTTTCAGGGTTACTTAAGGGGGGAAATAAATGTGGCTTACAATTGTTTTCTGAGTGCTTGTGCCAAACTCCATGGTGTGGTGATAGGTAACTGTATTCTGCCGTTGACGTTACTGTCTCTGCTGTGTTCTTAACACGTTGCCAACACTTGGTAAAGTGGTTCTTCATGGTTGCCATGGCTTCAGTCTTCCTCAGCTTTGGCTGAATTGCCTTTTCTGGCATTATTCATGTTTTGTTAATGGAAGGATCTGAGGAGTCTCTAGGATTGCCTTTTGGTAAGCACTAGACCACCTGGAGAACAATCGGAACTTTGAAGACTAGGTCTAAAAACTAATTTTCACTTCTTCAAATATATAGGTGTATACTATATACATATATGTAACTATATATGTATGTTTTTGCTCAGAGGGTAAAAAAAATACAAATTTAGCTTCTGCAATCCCTTCTGCAATCCCTATTGGAATTACATTTCCTTGCCTTTCTCTAAAAATGCAAAGAATATGTCGACTATATTGGGAGAAAATGATTGAAGGCTTGGTTAACTGATCTCAGTTACAACTTATGCAGGATGTTGCTGTTACAGAATGTGCATAGATCTGTAAGTGCATAATGCATGTATAGAATGGTTCTTCGATGCTGGGTGGTAGTGGCTCACACCTTTAATCCCAGCACAAGGGAGGCAGAGGCACAGACAGATCTCTGGATTCAAGCCAGCCTGGTCTACAGAGTGAGTTCCAGAACAGCCAAGGCTACACAGAAACTGTCTTGGAAAAAAAAAAAAACCAAACCCCCAAAAAAACCCACAGCTAGCTCTTCACACTTACAACAGTGCTTATGGGGGTATTTGTAAAGGATTTGAGTAGGCACTGTAATGAAACTTCACAAACCAGATGGTAAAGATACATTAATAGCCACGGGGGCAGGGAAAGGGAGCAATTCAGGAAAATAGGTTTAGCTAAAATTTGTCAGAATTTTGGCATATGAGCATGTTTTTTCATAGGATGTATGTATCATAGACAAACACTTCATTTTATAGTAACAGTGTTAGGACAGTCACATGCCTGAAGGCAAATCATAATTTACTGAAGCACATACTGTGAGAGTAGCTGGGTTTCCAGTTTCTCTATTTAAAAACGTGTGAAAGGTGACCAACTACTGGCCATTTAGGGAACAGGTTAGACTTGGTAGTGAGGTCCAGGGGGAGAAGCGTGTAGGATGTGCTGTGCATTCTCAGTTCCGAGGCCTAAACACCTACCAGATTAAATACTGGCCCTGCCCTCTCAGGCCCAACCAAGATGGCGCACAGTATCAAAGCAGCGCCCTTGTCACGTGTGAACCCGGTCTAGGGAGCGCCAGGGTGTTGGGGGCGTGGCCTAGGGGAGAGGCGGCCAGGCCCCGCCCCTGGGGGGTGGGGCCGGGGCATCCGCGGAGGAAGGGGGGCGGGTCCTAGAGGCCGGGTACTGGGCGGCGGAGGCTGCAGCTACCTTTGCGCGCTTGCCTCTAGGACGCCTCGCGCTGCCGAGGTCGGGGGCGGCGCCCTGCTGCCGCTGGGCCTTCGGCGATTCCACGCAGGTGAGCGCCCACAGCCCACTCCACTGGAAAGGATTCCCCTTTCCTCAGCTCCAGCTCCCCAGGACAGTTTGAGGAGGAGTCTCTGTTAGTGCGCCTTGGGAAACAGCCTCTGATGGTCTGGATGTGTCTCTGCGGGGCGCGGGTTTCGTCGCCCCTCGCCTTTGCTGTGCCCTGTGCCCTTGGGGATGAGAATGGGGGTCGATGCCCGTTTTGCAGGGAGGGCGTAGAGTTCGCCATCAGCTCCATCGCCTTCCTGGGAGGGGGCAGCCAGGTTGGACTGCGCCCCCACATCCTCTCCAGGAGTCAGAGCAAAAGCGCCTTTGGGCTTGGGGGCCAACTCTGCTCCTTTGGGCGAGCGCTTGTGAGAGGCTGAGGTCTTCGTTCTTCCCGGGGGTCTTCATCCCTCTCGCGTGCCTCTTTACGCCCTTGGTTACTATCGTCAGCTCTGCATTCCTGGAACTGTCAGGGTGTCAGGCCGTACCAAAGATGCCCCCCATCTCCGCAGTGCTGGGGCGGTGGGGTGGAAGGAATGGCTAGTCGAGGCCTGGGTGGGGGTGGGGATGAGGGTGGGCGCAACAGGAAAAGACGTTCGTAATAGAGATTCCTGAACTGGTGTGCCGGGTGGGGGGAGGGTGAGGGGCTTGCTAGTGAACACAGTAGGGGGATTACCCAGCACGGATGTTGAGGGTTTTATGGTGGGTAGGAAGGGAGGTCGGGCTGGAGGACTTGGAAATGTGTTGTAGGTGGTTTCTTTGAGGAGGAGGAGGGATCTAGGACTAAGTGCCACTAGGTGCTGATGTCACCTTTGAAGAGAAATGTGTTCGAGAGGAGGAGAGTTGAGGCAGTTCTTCAGTACTTGTTCATGGAGAGCAAGTGGTTAAGGGGGCTGTGCTTAGCCTGCCGATTCACTCCTGGTGTGAGCTTGAGGAGGCTCCTCCAGAAGCCAGGTTTCAGGGACTCCCTGCAGTCCTTTCCAGAGTTGTTGGGATTGGCACTTGGTACTTTGTTCAATATTGAGTAAACATTTATTGGACACCTACTATGTATCAGGCACCGTGCTAGCTACTTGATCATCTAAAAGCAGTTTAGGGCTACGGAGCAGATGAATGGTTCCTGAAATATTAGGCACTATTCTTCTATATACAATTCAGTTACATTGCTAGTGGACTGGCAAAACAAACAAACAAACAAACAAACAAACAACTGGATTTCAACCCACAGGATCCCCATCACTGACCATATAGTCTTTGGTAAAAATGACAGCTTCAGTGATTTTCATTGGCTGTTTTCTTAGCGTTTGTGCTAAGGTCTGAGGAGGCGCCCTGAGATAAATGATGTCTCAAAGTAATGAGATGAGGGATAGTACATTGGTTGTTATGGCTGTGGGGGCCCTAGATGCTGTGCAGTAGGACACCATCTCCGGAAAATGAGTGGTAGAGGAGACTGCCATGAGGGGAGTTCTCATCTGGAGGTGTTTGGGTCTGTGCTGCTGAGCATGTCATGGTGTCAGTATAGAGCTCTGCCCCAGCAGCTGGCTTGTAGAGGAAGGATTGGAGGGGCAGAGTAGAGGTGGCAGGCAGGCAGGCTTGCTCTTGGGTTCCCTCTGAGTTGATGGCTGAAATCAATGAGGTTTGCCGTGGTACCTTTCTGAGCCTCTGAGGATAGTAAGGCTAGAGCTAGGGAGAAGATGGGCTGGGACGGTGATGAGGCAAGGGCGAAGGCTCCTCAGGGCCAGGGAGCTGGGTGCCAAAAGGGCTTTAAGATACAGGGAAGTTAGCTGAGACCTCGTTATGCCAGAAATGCTCTCCCTTGGACCTCAAAGAGTTGTATTGCATTAGGTTGGTAGAGGATTTGCTGTATGAACAAGGTGTGCTGTGGTGACTGAGCAGCATAGAGAGGTTGTGTGAGTGTACACATGCATGGTGTGCATGCGTGTGCTTGTGCAAATGTGTATGCTGGAAATGAGGAGTCAGAAAGACTGAAAGAGCAAAGTCTGCCAGAGTCTGGGTCCCACATAAGGAACTGAAGAAATGGAGGAGAGGGAGTGGGGTCAGAGGGAGAGACAAGTGCGTATTGCAACCACATAAGTCACCATCTGTCCCCCTCCACCACTCCTGGCCTGCTAGCTCACTGACCTATAATTAGCTCTGGAGGGCATACGGTGCTGGCTCACAGAAGTGTGGCACTTTGGGTGGCCAGCAGAGTAAAGAGCAGTGGAGGGGCTGTGGGCCTGTGCTGAGGACCGTGTACCCAGGCCCATGACCCATCTGAGCAGGGCTCTGTATTGCTGATGTGGGAAGGGGCTGTAGGGAACTGAGAATGTCAATGAGCTGGAGCTGCTGGGGGAAGCGGTGCTGGGACAAGGCTCTAGGGGAGGGTCATATGAGACTTGGGGCCGGCAGACCCTAAGGACTCTCCTGTCCACTCCCGGCTGCCGCCCCACCACACAAACATGACTGCTGCCTGGTTTACTCCTCAGATTGCTGGTGGACTGAGGTGCTGCAGCATGGGGGCTTCCTTCAAGTGTTTTCTGCCCTCCCAGGAGAAGTCATTTCTAGCACAGGGCAGTGGAGTGCCTTTCGGTTGGGGACCGAGAGGCCTTAACTTCGGGTCACTTGCCCTGAGACCTTATGTTGCTCGTACTCCAGGTGGTGTTTTTAGCACCGACCCCAGTCCAGACCAGAGGCTGCTCAAATGCTGCTCTGTACAGGTATTCTCCCAAGAAGCCCGTGATACATCTTACGAGTTTCCTGTGTCTGTAACAGTACTCTTTGAGTGAGTATTGAATTGAATGGAAGTCATCGGTCTTCTGGTCCCCTGGGTTCCAGGAAGCAGCATCTCCTGGCAATTAAGATGTTTAACTTGCAGCAGAGAAGTGCTGGGATGCAGTACCATATTGTTGCATTCCGATGGGCGAACTGGCAGTAGATGACATGGAGATCCTTAAATCTGCCACAAAGCAGAGTATTTGGGCTTAGATTTATGACCTTGAATGATAAAAAAATGTGTAGACATAGTGCATCTTATATATACATATTTTATTAATTATAGAACTATGTAACATGTTATTGTATGGCTGTTTTAAGAAGCACTCAAATACTTTTTAAAATAATGTGGATGGGTGTTTTGTTTATAAGTATGACCACGTACCAGATGTGTGCCTGGTGCCCATGGAAGCAGAAGAAGGCATTGGATCCCCTAGAACTGGAGTTATAGATAGTTGCTAACCCCATGTGGATACTGGGACTCTGAAAGAGCAATCAATGTTCTTAACCACTGAGCCGTCTCTTCATCCTCCTGAAATGTATGCATACGTTTTCTCTCTCTTTCCTTCTTTCCCTCCTTCCTTCCTTCTTTCCTACATGAGCTCTAATTGGTCTTAATAATAAAAACCTGGGGCAAATGCTGAACGATCAGAGAGAGACAAGAGCAAACCACAGCCAACTCTTACCTTGCTAACTCTTCAGTCAAAAGAGGATGAGTTCCTGTCTCCTCCTGCTTTATATTCCTCACTCCGCACAGCCATATCACTTCCTGTTTGTACCTCCAGACCTCCAGACCTCCATATCACTTCCTGTTTGTACCTCCAGACCTCCAGACCTCTATGGTTAACTACAATTTATTTATTTGTGACAAGGTCTCTCTACATAGCCTTGACTGTCTTGGATCTCAATATGTAGACCAGGCTGGACTCAAACTCACAGAGGTCGACCTGCCTCTGTCTCCTGAGTGCTGGAATTAAAGGTGTGTGCCATTTTTCATGGCTACACTTATGTACCAAGCATTCTCATGACTACATGCTCACCTATTTGGCTACATATGATCCCCTCATTCTCTGTTTCATAGACACTCATACACATGATGTTTTTGACCACACTCGAGCACATGCACGCATAAACACTCACACGTGCACACACCCCTCTTACAGGGCTTGCATTTCGCAGTAGTTCTATGCCCTGATGCTTCACCCTGACACCTGTCAGCACTCTGACCAGGACTGTTGGCTGCAATGTGATAGCTCCTTCATGTTAAGACTAATGCAGTGACTTCCGAGCACTTATTTTTCCCATGCCAGAGAACATTTGTCCCACATAGATCCCTGGCTTTGAAAGATTTTTATTTTCCAAATATATCACACACATTGCTTTGTTTCTTCTTTTGAAAACTATTTGAGAACACTTGTTTCAGTGGATGGCTCTTATTAGGATGGGATGCTTGGAATGGTTTTTGTACTCAGTGATGGAGAAGCCAAGGGCTGTGTTCAGTGCTGCAGCCTTACCTCTTGGCTTGGATAATATACAGTCTCCATGAGATGGCTGGAATGTGAAAAATGGTTGACAGACCCCAGAGTTAGCTTTGTGACTGTCCCAGGTTTATTGTTGTGGCTCTATGGTTGGAACTTCACTTTAACAAATCAGGAGGATAGTATTTAGTATCTTATCTTAATAGACAGTAATGAAACTAGGAATTGTCAAACCATGTGTTAGACTAACATCCCTTTAATACAAGTGCAACTGCAGTCAAGTGTCCTGTAAAATGATAGATTTGTAATCGATGAGACTGAGGTAAGAAAAGGGGGTTTGTGGACCGATGAGATGACCTAGTGGTTAAAGGCACCTCCCACGAAGACTGATGGCCTGAGACTGAGCCCCAGACACCACAGTGGAAGGAGAAAACAGACTCTTGAGAGTTGCCCTCTGACTCCCACGTGCATGCTATGGCATCCATTCACCTGGCCTCATATATGGACACAACAGCAAATAGAATTTAAAAAGATAAATAAAAGAGAGCTCAGAACCCTTTGAGTTGGTCACACTGCTTCCACCATGCCTGCCCTTGAAAGTACCTTGTCAAAAAGTCAGTTTACAGCCTTTGAAGTTGGAAAGAGTCATGATCACTGGAATTGACTGTCATAGAGGAGGAACTAAACCATCAGGTGTGCCCAGGGTAGACCTGGTTTCTACCAGTGTCCTGGTGTGGTTGTTTGCAGTACCTTCCTTCATTGTCAAGAGGGACTTAGATTGGATGCTACATTGTGTGCTCACAGGCGAAATGAATTATCTTGGGAAGAAATGACCCATAGCTGGCTTCTTAGGGAGTAACTAGAAAATTGGACTTCAGAGGCTCTGGCCGAGGAGAGCTCGTTGGGTTAGCAGGTGCCTCCTCGTGTGCCCACCTGAATGTGCCAGGCATTAGGGAGGGCTGAGTGCCGAGGCTAGCAGCTGGTACCAATTTGTACTTTGATCACATGACCCCCTTTCAGAACCCTTCTTGGTCACTGTCTCCTGTGAACTCTTGACAACTTGTGAGATCCCTGAAGTGTTGTGTATTATGTCAGATTCTAAGTTCTAAACATTTGTAAATCTTTGTCAGTTTTAGAAACTGGAATGCAGAGGTCTTATAGGAGGTGCAGAGAACTGGACACCTCTGAAGAGTTTATGTCAGACTGCTAGCAACTGTAGCAGATCTAGTCCAAGTAGATCTAGTCCAAAACTTTATTCTCTGGGAATGGCTTCCTGATGTCAGATGAATTTTGATTTTCTGACAGTATTTTGGGTGGGATCATCCTTGAGGGTTCCAGGAGCCGTTGGTGCTAAGAGTTAACACAGTTTGTATGGCCAGAAATTGGTGTCTGCACTTCCTGGATGGTGACTGGAAATTCTGTGCCAGCTGTCTGAAGTGGGGGCTGCTAGCTATCACTCAAATCTCACAGAGGGATACTGAGGCTCAGAGAGCAGTATCTTCCCAGGGTTACACGAACAGCCTGCTCCAGAGTCTGCCTTTCAAGAGAGCAGAGGCCCCAGGGTGCTGGTGAGAGAAGAGGGAGTTAAGTGACCATAATTCTGGCCCAGAATTTCCTCCTTGGAGTTCCTGGGAGTCCATGAGGGATGAACTTCTAGAAAGCATTGCAACCATCCCACAAGCATGCTCAGTTTCTTTCCCATGAAGACTTGCTGTTAGTCTCCAAAGCGGCCTAGGGTTCTTATGTAGGGTCTACCTGTCTAGATGATGTAAGGAAAGGCCAGTGCCACAAAGAGGTATAAATATAGGTCTCTAAAGGGCACCGCTCACCATTGGGAGGGGATCAGACAAGGCTCTATGGATGAAGTGCGGGATGAGCTTGGGTGTCCAAGTTCTTTAGGAGAGGCAGGCCAGGCAAGGTCTTGGGGGTGATGAGCTGGACAGAGGAGGAGGAGACGCTGTGGCTGAGAAGAAAGGAGGGGTGAGCAGGATGAAGACATGAGCAGAGAGATGGTTGTTGGTGCCACTGAGGTTAAGGGACTCAGAAAAAAGAGTATAGTGTGCAGGTGAGTTGGTGGTGGGCGACACAAGGGGAAGCTTAGAACTCTGAATGGAGCCAGCGGAGGCAGGAGGAAGTGATTTGGGTGTGTGGATGGGGCTCTGGAGACAGGTCATGCTAGTAGGGAAATGATCAGGCCTTCCCCAGACTTGAAGAGAATGTCAGAGGAACGTCCCAAGCTAGTTCTCCCCCCTGATGGGTGTGACAGGGCATTCTTAGGGGCAACAAGTAGCTACACCACTTATCCTGGTTTTTCCTTTTATCTGTGACCCCAAGTCCCAGTTATCACATCTGAGACATGGGAAGAGGGATTGTGTCTTCCTTGTAAGGAATTGTAAGGATGAAAGTAACACCATTCTAGCATGTGATAAATGCTTACGCATCATTGTGGCAACCATCATTGGCATTTTTCTGGGTCACCACTTCCATGTCCTTAGACTCCCATCCTCCCTTAGTCTAGGGCATATAAGACCCCCTCCACCTTGTCCTGTTGCCTTTAAAGAGGCTCCTGCTCCCCTGATGCTCCTTTTTCCAGGTTGTGGTCTACTCAGGCATGAGCATAGTTCTGAGCAGCTTGGCTGTATTCTTTGCTATGCTAGGCAAGTGGTGTGGCCTGCCATCTGGTAGGGCAGTAGGGAGCCAGGCCTGTGTGAATATATAGCTAGCCAGAGCATCAGACTGGAGTGGCCATCCCTCCTAGGGGAAAGTGGGGGTGGCTTTGGGGAAGCCAAAGATGCCTCAGAGACTGTCTTTTATGTTTATGAAGCTAGAGGCCTACTTTCCAGGCACCCCTCCCTCCTTAACACACACTCACACCCACTCACTCTTGAGCCTTCTTCTGCTGTTCACAGCCTGCCCCACACCCTTCCTGGCAAAGCCCCTTGAAAATGCTGGCTTTGGGGACTGGCACTTTCTCTTCTGAATCAAGACCTGTGAGTTTGGGAGTTGCAGCTTCTGCTAAGCTGAGATGATAATTGCACTATTTAAAGCTGTCCCTGGAACCAGAGAAGCCAGGTGTCCCCAGGTGGCTGGTCTAGAGCTCCTTCTGCTTACCCACTGTGTAAGGATTGGGGTGGGTAGGAGGCCCTGTGTGGACCTTTAGGACTTTCTGCCTGGATCCTTTCTCTGGGCTTATCTCCTGCCGGCACTATGTGCCATTTCACCAGAGGAAGTAGAGTTGCCACCTGGCACCTAGTTTGCAGGGAAGCTGGGGAAAGGTTCTTAGCTCCAAAGTTGACTTGTCAGTTGTCAGAGTGGCCAAGAAGATTTGGGGAAGTTGGGTTGGACCAAATAGCCAGCACCTTATGCTGCTTATGCTGTTCACCCTGGTCTCACCTGGGGACCAACATCATTCTTTTTTTTTCAGTTTATTTATCTATTTAACTATTTTATGTGCATTGCATTAGAACCCCTGGAATTGGAGTTACAGACAGCTGTGAGCAGCCATGTGGGTGCTGGGAATTGAACCTGAGTCCTCTGGAAGAGCAGCCAGTGCTCTTAACTGCTGAGCCTCTCTCCAGCCCCTCTAGCATCATTCCTTTTCCTCCTCCTCCTCCTCCTTCTTCATTTTTTGTTTTGTCTTTGTTTTTTGGGACAGGGTTTCTCTGTGAAACAGTCCTGACTGTCTTAGAACTCACTTTGTACACCAGGCTGGCCTCGAACTCACAGAGATCCACCTACCTCAGCCTCATGAGTGCTGGGATTAAAGGTAGGCACCAACACTGCCCGACTCTAGCATCTTTCTTTCCTTTTCTTTTTTTTCTTTCTGAGACAGGGTTTCTCTGTGTAGCTTTGGAGCCTATCCTGACACCTGCTCTGCAGACCAGGCTGGCCTCAAACTGACAGAGATCCCCCTGCCTCTGCCTCCTGAGTGCTGGAATTAAAGACATGTACCACCAATTCCCAACTTTCTGGCATCTTTCTTAAAAGGAACTTTTCAGATGAGATGGGGTGCCATCACGTGACATGGCCACGAACAGAAGGATGAGGCAGGTTTTCCTTATCTCAATATGAACATGGTTCTTTCTCTGCCATGGTAGGGTGCTTTCTCCCCAAAGCCAGATGAAACAAGGGTTGCAGGTTCCTCTCACAGCCCAGGCCACAGGAGTAGTACCATGCCCGAGTCCATCCTGGTAGAAGTGCACCCAGATGTCCTCAGGTCTGGCTCTAGACTTCCTTTGTGCTATACTGTAGGATGCCCAAGAATCTGGCCCTGAAGCCATCTGCAGGGTGCAGTTGTTTCTGAGACTATTCTCCCTCTCCCCACTCCCCTTCCCTCATCTCGTTTCCCCCAGACTCTCTAGTGCCCAAGATCAGGGCCTGTGTATAGTAGGTAAGCCCTGTATCACCGAGCCACACCCCGAGCTCCATGCTGTTCTTGTCCACAGAATTGCTTCCACACAAGGGGCCTTAGCTCAGCCTTCTCTCTTCTTCCAAGCTAAAAGAAACCAAACCAAACCAAAACAACAACAACAACAAAAACAAACCAAAAAGCCAAAAACCAAACCCTTGAGGAAAAAAATTAAGGGGTGATGTGGGGCTGCAGAGAGAATGTGAGCCTGTTGTTGATGAATTTGGAGAGGGAAGGCGGGGCCCTGGGCCTGTCAATCTCCCAACCTGGAACACTCAGGGTGAAGGGCTCTGAAACACTGGGTAGGAGGAATTGCCATTGTTAGCATCCCCTAGGGCAGCTTATCAGAGTGGTGTTCCCAGCTGCCCTGGGGTGGGGAGGGAGTGTGCCTGCCTGAACACAACTTTCCATCTTGGTTCAGCTGGCAGAAAGGATCCCCATGAGAAGAGTCCATGTCTGTTTCTCCATCTGGGAGGATGTGTATGTGCTCTAGCTAGGTTCCTCCTTGTTCCCTTCTCTGCCTCTCTTACCCCATCTCCCGCTGTGTGTGTGTGTGTGTGTGTGTGTGTGTGTGTGTGTGTGTGTGTGAGGACATGTGCACGTGTGCGTGTGTGGTGTTGGCTTCAGCTGTGGCTGAACTCTGGAGTTTTCTACCTGCTTCTCTGTCTCCTCCTTGTCCCCCATTTTTGCTCATTTTATTAGGACTCTGTTTCCCCATTGGATTCAGCTCTGCCAGAAGCCTGTCTCTGATCTCTCCCTCATACTGGCTCTTGACCCTCCAAGCTGCCCATCTTTACCTGTTAAAGTAGACATAGGCTGCCCCCGTGTCTGTAGACGGGGTGGGTGAGGCAGGAAGGACAGCACCACTTATGTGTCATTGTGCGGGGGCCTTTATGCAGTTTCAGAGTTCTTCTCCAGTGGGCCACCAGAGGACACTCCGTCTGAGAACTGATGAAGATGTTGGTCTCCACTTGGGCAGGGAGGTTGAAAGCTGATGGTAGGCAGAGAAACTCCTAGCTGTATCCATGTCCAGCCTTCCTTTGCTGTGATACCAGCCCCTGGGCTGCGCATATGCTCATGCCTGGCTGGTGACTGCTGGTGGCAGCAGCAGTGGGGAGTTACTATACCCAGGGAGTAGACTCATGAGTACGCTGCCTCACACAAGGTCTCCCTCTGGAAGCACACTCTCATTCCCACCCCCAGATAGACCTGGGGTTTCTCTGTCATTCACCCTCCAACAAAGAGGTGGAGGCTGTGAATCTCCTAGGTTTGCATGAATTCTCCTTGGCAGACTTCAGAAGTGGGCAATGACTACCAGCCTAATCCCTGAATTATGGCATCCTAGCAGGTCAGGGCTCTCTGCCTGCCCCAGTGCCCAGGCTGTGCCTCTCTAAGACTTCAGTGCTATCTGAGTCCAGCCTCTGTGGGACTCCCAGCCTCCTAAGCCTTTTAACCCCTTCTGTACCTGCCTTGGCTTGGATGTGGAAGCTGTGGGGACAGGACAGAGACCCCATTTTCTCTCCTCCCACCTTCAGGTCTCAGGAGGACTCTGGGCAGCCTGCCGCCTGCTCCCCTACCGCTGACTGAATCATTTCTATATTTGGCCAGCAAGCCACGTGGGTGGGGAACCACTGCGGCTGCACTTCTGACAGCTGCAGGGGTGGGGGGCAGGGGCCGTAGCACAGAGGCTAGGCAGGAGGCATGTGCATTCTTTGGGAAAACTAATGAGGTACCACCAAGGTGAGTAAGCCCCGAGAGGGGCCATGTGCCACACCCCGTCCTCTCCCACTCAGGTTCGGGGCCTGCCTCTTCTGCCCCTCCCCTGATGCCCTTTTCTCTCCAGCTGGTCCTCACAGCACTCTCTTCTCCCACAGACCACACCGCCCTCCAGAAACCATGGGTGTTGCTAGACCCAGCTGGGATGCTGCCAAGCTCTGGTGCTCAGTCTAAGACAAGGGCTGCCTCCCAGCCCGGCTCGCCCAGCCTGTCATGGCCACACGCCGATGCTTCCCGCTTGTGTGGGGACACAGGGCACCCAGCCCCAGCCCCGAAAGGTTAAGCCAGTCCTTCTGGCTCCATTCCACAGGGACACTGCAGGCCCTAGGCTTCTTTCAGAGCAAGAGCAACTGATGCCATGGGAGAAACCCCTACCCACCCGTCTACTTGCCTGGCACTGCCTGTTCTGAGACCCACGCCCTGGGTCCTTCTGCAGGTGCCAACCCTGTGAGCTCTCCCCATCCCCTGACTTGACGCTGAGAAGGCTCTGTCCATCCCCATCATGTGTGAGGTGATGCCCACAATCAATGAGGGGGACCCCCTGGGGCCCCCGCACGGTGCCGATGCCGACGCCAACTTTGAGCAGCTGATGGTGAACATGCTGGATGAGCGAGAGAAGTTGCTGGAGTCCCTTCGGGAGAGTCAGGAAACTTTGGTAGCCACACAGAGTCGGCTCCAGGATGCCCTTCATGAGCGAGACCAGCTCCAGCGCCACCTGAACTCCGCCCTCCCTCAGGTAAGGATACAGGCTCTCTCTCCCCAGCTCTTTTGAATTCAACACCTTTGTGCCTTCAATTCCTCATCTATTTGAATACCAGACAGTGGAGTTCACGGAGTATTTTTATCTCCATGTTCCTATGTAAACCCTTTCCCTCCTAAGTGCCACTGTCTAGACGGGCTTTACCTGGAGAAATGAATGCAGAAGGAAAATCCTGCAATGACTGCCAACAATAGGGAGTCCAGACTACCAGTAGGTGGCACCCTAACCTGGAAAGAAACCTCATTTCTAACCGCTTTCTGACCAGAGACCGAGAGTTGACAGCAGTGGGAATCAAGGAAAGCAGAGATCGGAGAAGCCTTAGTGACTGTCTTTTCCAGTTTCCCTCCCATGCAGATGAAAACAAGAGACCTCACACAGACGACTGTAGGCCAAGCTGAACCTCAAAGCCAGGTGCCTTGCATCCCGTTCCGTGGTCTTCAACACCTCCAGTAGCTAAAACTTAACCACCATTTACCGTGCACCTTCTGTGGGCCAGGCATTCTGTAGCGATTATCTCAACAGATTCTCACGATGAAGCTGTCACTCTGTTCTACCAAGGAGGAAACCAAAGCCTAGGGGGATCAGTCAGTTGCATATTGCAGCAGGAGGGTTGTGAACCCTGACCCCCAAGACATTGTCTTGTTCTCTGTTTTATTTCTACTTCACTGCATGGGCTCTGGAAATCTGAGTTGTTTCCTGCTTAGTTGGGTAGCTGTTCAGGGGTGGGGTATAGTGGGGTAGGGTGGGGATGCATAGAGGCTGGAGTCAGAACAGAAGCATGAGTTATCCTGTAGCTTGTGAGAGAAGGTGCAGTCTGCCCAGTCACCGGGTCCAGGGAGGCTGAGATTTGTCTGTTTGTACGTACAGTACTTATGGAATCTACTTGGCCATCCTGCCCTCTCCACCTCTTCTCAGGAAGAGGTGGGTTTGGATGTATTGTACAGACCACCCTGAGCCAGTGGAGATGCTGCTTGGATTAGGAGAGGCAACCCTGAGATGCCTCATAACCTAAACCTCAACTGCAGGTCCTTTCTCCAAATTCAGGGAGAACCAGGGCTGGGTCTGGATTGGTGAGTTTCGACCTAGGGGTCTGGAGTCTTGTGATGGTTTATCACTAAAAACATGGGCCATGGTGGAGAGTTGATAGTGCCCATCACTAACCCTGGGTGATGTATGCAAGGTTACACAGCTGACTGGGGGAGAGCTGAAATTTGATTCCAGGTCTTCCCAACCTTTTTCATTTGAAGCTTCACAGTGATTGACAGGATCTGATGGTGTCTCTCATCACCTACACACAGTGATTGATTGACAGGGATCTGATGGTGCCTCTCATCACCTACACACAGTGATTGATTGACAGGGATCTGATGGTGCCTCTCATCACCTACACACAGTGATTGACAAGGATCTGATGGTGCCCTGTTGAGATGGCCTTTGGGAGTGGAGTGTGAACTTATCAGGAGGTGGCAGAGGGCTGAGTTATGTAAGGGGAGGGAGTCCTGCCCAGCGAAGGTGTGGTGCTTAGGTGTTTCGTGGGTGTTTGGAAACAATATGACACACAGGTGGTCTAGGTCTTAGAGTACACAGAAAAAAAGCCATGAGAGGAAAGTCTGAAAACTAGGAGGAGTTTGTACTTAACTCTGTGGACAGTATTATCCTTTGGGGGATTCTCCTGGCAGCAGGCTATCAGATGGGTTAGAGCTAGAAAGGGGGGGCACAGCATCCTAGGGTAGGGAGACAAGGTAGCTGCCCAGCTTGGGGCAGAGGAGAGGAGAGCATTATAGCCCTTTAGGTATGGAATGGTATCATGAGGTGTGGGCATGCCTTCAAGTCCTTTCTCTAGGGTGTGTGTGTGTGTGTGTGTGTGTGTGTGTGTGTGTGTGTGTGTAAACTGAGGGTCAAGGCAGCATCAGACTCAGGCTTCAGCTTCCAGATAATGAAATAGTTATCTTTCCTTCACTTTGGTTGTGGCCTTGATAGAAAGGTAGTCATCAAGGGTGAGAAGCCTTCTGTTTCTCCTGCTCTGCATTTTGGTCCCTTGCCACTTCCTTCTGTCCCTTTTTGCCTGGTCTGCAGTGACAAGGGGGTACTGCTTTGAGAATTCTTCCTGTGATTGTGAATTCTTGGTTTTTAAGGGGGCTGCAGAGGAGGGTGGGGCCCAGCCTCTATAGTATGTTTAGGCCACAGGGTGCTGCTATTCATCTGAAAATGGATTTTGGGATGGTATGGCGTCACCAAGTCAGTGGAATGTGATGGGCCTGGAACTCCAAGACCAGGCACTCTCACTAGTTGCTCATCCTCATAGAAGAGCAGGGGTTTGGAGAGTTGTCCCTAGGAAGGGACAGTTAGTGTATGCCATCAGATGCTGGACCGTAACCCTGGCCGACATCACAGGGCTGTGTGCCCTTCTGCTCTCATGTGGGTGGGCCCTTCAACCCATTTGTTTCACTGGCCATCTGCAGCTTGCAAAGTCACGGGGACGGGGTGGGAGAAAACTCCTGGGAATCACGCACGTGTGAACTTTCTAGCACCTTCTTTTCTCCTTTAACTCCCATCAGTTTCTTTGTGGGCCTCATTCCACGAGACACGCAGTGAGTAGCCTGCCCTCCACGACTCCAAAGGAGATGGCTAGAGCTGCTGGAGAATCACAAAGACTGAGTGGGGGGGAGAGTGTGTCTGGCCACTGAAGACTGGAGAGGCAGGCCGTGCAGCGCAGACTTGGTGTCTTAATCATTTCTGTGTAGTCCTGTTTCCTGGAATCCTAATATGTTCTTCACCTTGAGAAGCTCACATCAGCTGCAGGCTTCCTGCCCTGCAGTGGGGACAGGCTGGGGTCTGAGGGAGGTGGGCAGGTAGAAGTGAGGGGCAAATAAGACAAGCCTACCATATATTTGGGTGTTCAGGGCACCAGTTGGAGGTGAATCCCATGAACTGTGGGGTCTGGGGGGACTTTCAGGAATTTGCCACTTTAACTCGGGAGCTAAGCATGTGTCGGGAGCAGCTTCTGGAGCGGGAGGAAGAGATATCTGAGCTGAAAGCAGAACGGAATAATACAAGGGTAAGTAAGGGGTGGCCTTGTGTGTGTGCACTCCCTGACCTAAATACAGAGCAGGCAATGCCTTAGCTAGACGGGCTCTGCCTCCCATCCTGGGGCCATGGGAAGACTTCTTAGTCCCCTGTACTGGCTTCTTATTTGTGGTTCCTGGGTCATAGCAGGGATGAAGTTCTGGAGAAGAGGCCAGGGCAGCCAAGCTGGGGTCTGGTGTTGAGGACATTGTACTTTGTGATTCTGTGGGCCTTGCTTTGTAGCCCTTGGGGCACATGTCCATGGTCCTCCCTCCTACCTTCCCCTGCTCTCTGCCAGCTGCTTCTGGAACATCTGGAATGCCTGGTGTCCCGCCATGAACGGTCATTGCGGATGACGGTGGTAAAGCGCCAGGCCCAGTCACCTTCGGGTGTCTCCAGTGAGGTGGAGGTGCTGAAGGCTCTCAAGTCACTATTTGAACACCACAAGGCCCTGGATGAGAAGGTACCCACCCGCTCCGCCCTTCTCCCAGTCTATCCAGGCTTCCCCGAGTCACCTGCGCTCCTTCCTGGGCTCTCAGCACCCGCTGTTAGGGAACTCGTCTTCCAGAGCCCCTCCCACCACTGGCCTAGTTTCCAGTCCTACTAGGTTCTCTCCTGAACCTTTGCCTCTCCACAGGCCCTATGCCTGACAGTAACAGACCAAGTCTATGCTGCCCCAGCCTGAGTTCTGTGGGGATAGCTTTCTTCCTCCATCTCCCCCTACCCTGGGTAGGTTCGAGAACGGCTCCGGGCAGCACTAGAGCGCGTCACCACCTTGGAGGAGCAGCTGGCAGGAGCTCACCAGCAGGTAAGCTGCCTGGCTGGGTTTGCAGCTCCGAGACACCCAACTGGTTACCTACCCTCTTTGCTTCACTGTGCCCCTCCTCAGAGTTCTGCCTGCCCCGACTGGGGGCCAGGGGTTGAAGCTAGGCCAGGCATGTCTTCCCAGGAGGCATGGAATGTGCCGGAAGTCTCATCTTTGACTTACTGGTTTTTTGGGGGGTGGGGTTGGGGCTGTGTCCTATAGGTATCTGCCCTGCAGCAGGGGGCAGGAGCTCGGGATGGAGTGGCAGAAGAAGAAGGGACCATGGAACTGGGACCAAAACGCCTGTGGAAAGTGGGTAATGGGGAATTGGTTAGCAGGAGCCTGCATACCCCAAGACAGGAATGAGAAGTTCTGCCCCCCTGGGTTCAGTAGGAAGTTGCTTAGATTAGATTTAGGGTTCTCAGCAGAATTGCCACTTCTCTTTCCCTCCTCACTCCTTTGCAAAGTAATCTAAGGATTTTCAGTTTTGTGCTAATGCACATGATGTGCGTGTCCAGTGTCAGGCAGGGTTCCTTCTAGCTCTGAGCCTTTCTTTCCCTGATCTGCCCCTTCCTGGGTTACAAGAGGTGGAGCTAAAAGGAAAAACTAGAAACAAGAGATAACACAGGAGAGCAAGGGTATTCGTCCATTATCAGGAGTGAGCTACTAGGCTCGGTGGGAAGAAAGAGGACCTGGACCTGAGCTCTAATGTGGGGGCAGAGCTATGACCTGTGGGCATGCATTCCTTTCTCCCAGCCTCCCTGGGATGGAGCAGGGTGGGGTGTGGGATTCCCTGCCTCTTTGGCTGATGGTTCGCTGTCCCTGGAGGAGGACACTGGCCGGGTGGAAGAGCTACAAGGACTGTTGGAGAAGCAGAACTATGAGCTGAGCCAGGCCCGTGAGCGGCTGGTCACCCTGAGTGCAACTGTGACTGAACTTGAGGAGGACCTGGGTACAGCCCGCCGAGACCTCATCAAGTCCGAGGAACTGAGCAGCAAGCATCAGCGGGACCTGCGAGAGGTGGGCAGGGGCCCAGGCCTGCTCTCAGTAATCGCGTCCGACTGGGTACAGGTGTTGGCACTGGGGAGGGTGTGAAAAGAGGTCCAGGCACAGCTGGGGAGGGTTAGACTGAACACTTGGCAGGGTCCCGTGTGAGGAGGAAGAGGGGAGGGTTGGGGCAGGGCCAGAAACTGACAAGAGGAGTACAGATCGCGGCCCTTTCTGGGCTACGGCAGCCAGGTGCTAGTCCCGGAGGTGCAGATCTGAGACGGGCAGGGAAAGGCTGGTGACCTTTCTTCCCATACCCTCTGCTCTACCCAGGCTCTGGCTCAGAAGGAGGACATGGAAGAGAGAATTACCACACTGGAGAAGCGCTACTTGGCTGCCCAGCGAGAAGCCACGTCCATCCATGACCTCAATGACAAACTAGAGAATGAGCTGGCCAACAAGGAGTCCCTGCACCGCCAGGTAACTCCTGCAGGTGGAGGGCGGTGACATGGTACCTGACCCTGGGGTCCTGATGGTCATGTGGAAACTATTTGTTGGTGGCCTAGGAGCCCTGGGGATCTTACAGGTCCATTTGGGAAAAAGAAAGTCAGGCACCTTGGACAGAAAAGAACCAAGATTGTTTTGGTCGGTCACCTGCTCCCTGCTGAGGCTTGGTGATGGGGGTGGACCTAGCACTCCGTCTTGACTTGCTTTCTTCTCTGTACGGCCAGTGTGAGGAGAAGGCCCGGCACCTGCAGGAGCTTCTGGAAGTGGCAGAGCAGAAGCTACAGCAGACGATGCGCAAGGCAGAGACTCTGCCGGAGGTGGAGGCTGAGCTGGCTCAGAGAATTGCAGCCCTCACCAAGGCAAGTGGACCAGGGGCCTGAGGTCCTCTACCATCTCCTGTGTCCTAGGTTCTTGTGGGGCCAGGCAGGGTTGAGGAGCGTGGGAGCCGCATCAGGCTGGGGCCAGGGAGTTGGTCCTCAGTGTGAGACATCATGAAGCACACTACCTTTTGTCTCTCTCAGTTGGAAGAGTAATCCTTGCCCCCCATTACCTCTCAAGGCAGAACTGCCCCCCCCCACTCCCAACTCCCCCACCTCCCTTTTCGATACAGGGTTTCTCTGTGTAGCTCTGGCTGTCCTGGAACTCACTCTGTAGACCAGGCTGGTCTCAAAATCGCAGAGATCCGCCTGCCTCTGCCTCCCAAGAGCTGGGATTAAAGACATGTACCATCACTCGGTTTAGGGAGAGTCCTTTAAGGAGAAACCACTACAAGGATGCAGAGTACTTATATCATTATTTATACCATTCTGATGGATACATCTTTTTGTTTGAGGCTTTAGGATTTTCATCTCTGGAAAGATGAAATCCAAGAGGAGATACCATCAAAATCTGTGTGTCCCTGAAGGGGAAGCAGGTAGAATTTTAGGCTGAGCACATCTTTCTTTTGAAAGAAATTGAAGAATTGAGCATTCTAGACATAGAGACCATCTCTGGTAGCTTAAAATGAATCAAAGGTGGATATAATTTTACCTAATGGAGAGGTGCCTTTGTGGAGCAATGATCTCTGAGAGACATGCAGGCTGGAAACCAGTGGGCTTTGGAAGAGAGAAGGAAATGCGTGGACCTAGACATATGGTAGTGTAATCAAAGAATTTCGGAGTCTTGATTGGTGGGAAGCTCTGGAGGTGGCACTGATGTGTGATGACTGTGGCTACCTCCAAACCCTGGGGAAGAAGGAACCTTGAGCATGAACGCTTGACCCAGAGCCTGAAGTTTAGAGACTTCCAGTGGGGCAGATGGCCCTCCAAGGACAGGACTCACAGTCTTGACTGTGCCTCTGAAGACCTGGGACCCCATCTGCCCCTGTCACTGACAGACTCTATGACCTCTCCCCAACTGGGCCGCAGTGTCCTGATCTCTGTGATGGTGGAGTTGGCTAGGGTAGTCACCATGGTCTTTCCAGACCTAGAGTGGGGCACTAGATTTAAGTTACAGTAGAGGATGTTGTGTGTGGGATGCTGAGCAAAAACTGACAAGAAGGGGTGGGCTGAAGTGAGTAATGTGTTCAAGTGAGTCATAGCAGGAGGGTTTTAAGGAAGGGTTTCCTGACTGTAAGAGATGCAAAGTTCTGGGTACCTTGTCAACAGACACGGCAGGGTTTCCATCTCTGGAGATGACGGCCAGGAAGGGAGAACTTTCCACCTGGGCTTGTTTAGTAGTAAAGGTAACAGCCACAGTGAGGCCAGCGTATGGCATCCTTACTGTACTTCCATGTTTACCATGGATTATTCCTTTAGACCCTGTGAAGATCCAGTGGGCATAAGTTTTAAAGTTAGCTCTGAGCAGGAAGGAAATGGGAAAAGGAGACAACAGTTCTGCTCCAAGATGATAGGAGAGAGCTCGGTTTTTGTAGCACCTGTGACCCTGGTCCCCAAGACCACCTTGACACCAGGGTGTGTGGCAAATGGGGCCTGAGCAGAAGGAACAAAGACCTCCAAGATGACTGACTGTCCCTGCACCTAGGCCGAGGAACGTCACGGCAACATTGAGGAACATCTGCGGCAGCTGGAAGGGCAGCTGGAGGAGAAGAACCAGGAGCTGGCAAGGGTGAGGATGCCCGTCACTCATCTTGGCCTCCTCTCTGTCTCCAGGGCGGTCTGTGGAGCTCAGAAGAAGGGCCAGGGCAGGGGAAGAGCTTGCCCAGGGGCAGGAGGTGGCTCACAGTTAGGGAGGAGCTGGTTCAAGAGCTGGAGAGAAGAGTCCCAGAGGGCAGATAAGGGGACAAGCGATAGGCATAGAAACCAGGTGGAAATGGATGGTTCTGGAGGAGGGTGGTGAAAAGCCTTGAGATGGCCTAGTATAAGATGAGCGGGCTGTGCAGGTGCGTCAGCGGGAGAAGATGAACGAAGATCACAACAAGAGGCTGTCAGACACCGTGGACCGGCTGCTTAGCGAGTCCAACGAGCGCCTGCAGCTCCACCTCAAGGAACGCATGGCTGCCCTGGAGGAGAAGGTGAGGGGTCTTGGGTAGGCTGGGTGGGCAGGGTGAGCATGAGGCTGTGGCTGCCTGAAAGGGCTGAGTCAAGGTGGAGCCCAGTTGACTGGAGTGGGATTGAGACGTGGCAGTTAGCGTGTGTGGTTGCTGGAGGTGGTGGGGTATATAAAAGCACAGGGTAAAAGGCCACCTGGGTCACGGCTGAGGAAAGCAGGAGCGTTGCTGGCCAGGGAGGGCCATGCTGTCCTGGAGAGGCAGGCTGAGAGTGGGGTCACTGGCCAGTCAGGGCCCCTGGCTCACAGCTGCTCTCCCTCAGAACACACTGGTCCAGGAGTTGGAGAGCTCCCAGCATGACATAGAAGAGCTGCACTGCCACAAAGTACCCAGCTGCTGCCTACCCTGCCTGTGTGCGAGGGAGGCCCCAAGCACAGTGCCTGGTGGCCACACAGTTGCTCTATGCTGGCTTCTCTCAGTTCATGCGCACACTTTGCCATTGCCCTCCACTGTTGCCCAACACAGTAGCTGCAGACCATACATGCACTTTATCCATACAGAGGCTAGAGAAATGGAGGCCATGGACCTAGGCCACAGCGTTGGCTCAGACTCTGGGCCCACCGAAGAATCTGGTGTCTGTAAGGAAAGGGTCCTACACGCTGGGAATTTGTCCTTAGCCGTGTGTGGCACAATAGCCTGGTCACCACACGCTGCTGCTTGGCTTCGTTTGCCTTGCATTTGTCTGGTGTCGAGGGTTCAGCTGGCTGTAGCACTTTTCTCTGGGTTGGGTCCACTTCCGGCCTGGCCCCTTGCCACTCTCTGCTCATCTTCCAGTCACACCTCTTTTCTTTGATGTCATCTGTGGCCCCTGGCTGTGGACTTTGCAGTGCATTCTTCTACTGTCCCCAACTCTGTTGCCCTCTGCGCCCCTCTCTGACTTCCACTCTTCCCTCCCTGCCCCTCCCTGGCCCCGTCCCACCCTGGTCTGCCTGGCACAGGGACGCCTGTCTGAGGAGATTGAGAAGCTGCGCCAAGAGGTGGACCAGCTGAAGGGTCGAGGGGGGCCGTTTGTGGATGGCGTCCACTCCAGGTACTAGAGTGGGGGATTCAGTGCATGCTGGGTTATGGTCCTGGATGGACCTTCTGAAAGGAGATCCCTCACCAATACACTGCCTTCTATTCAGGATGGGAAATGGGCTCGGAGCGCTTGGCCAGTCCTTCAGCTCATGTGGGCACTTAGGAAGGGAGCACATGTCCTCTAGGCGGCGCTGAAAGGCAAGGAATCAATGGTTCTCTGCTCTGGGAGTAGGCGGTGCTTCCTGGCTCCTTGCCAGAGGCTGCACGCGTGCACAAGTGCATACACGATACACCCTTGAAAGGTTCGCTGAGCTACATGCTCTCCCCTATCCCACAGGGCCCTCTGTAGAGTTCACCACCTACTGTAGTTCTTTTGAGAGACCATTTTTAGGATTGCTGTTGAGAGCCCAGGACCACCCACATTCAAGTAGGAGACAGTGGACAGAGAGACATCAGGGAGAGTAGAATGGGGCAGCAAACTCTCCTTCCTGTTGGGAGTAGAGATGCCGTGTTACTCCTGTGGCCGTGGCATCCCCTTACCCGAAAGCATTGTAAGGCATGGTGAGTGGGGCTTGCAGCCACACTTTGTGAAGCAGTTGGCATTGAACTCACTTCTTAGCTCAGCGAGGTAGGATGAGGACCACTGCTACATGTTCTTGGCTCCTGGCTGTCTCTGTAAATCGGAGTCTCTTAGACACGCTGTTCCCTTCAGTCAGTGCTCTTGATGTCTCAGGGAAGCTGGCATTCGCTATTAGGAAGGCAGTTAGGAGAAATATACATGTATGTGTGGATGGGCAGTGTTTCAGAGAGGGAAAAGGATGCTGGGCTGGAGGTGAGAGGCCTCTGGAGGTCTGAGGTGGTAGCCATGTAAGTTTGCCAGGAATTCTGCTCTTGTATAAGGAGGGGGATGGAGAGAAGGGAGTTAGGATAGTCCTAATTTCTCCTTCCCTGCTGGTTGACCAGATGGAGCAGGCCCTCAACGAATGAGCACACCAAGCCCTTTGCTACTGCTTGCTTTCCTTGCTGACTGGGAATTCTTGGCTTTGCCTGTAGAATCACTAGATTCTTCTCAGAACTGAGGTTGGGGAGCTGCCTAGGTGCTCCGTCTTTCCAGGAACATGGCATAGATTGTAGGCTCTGTTGCTTCTCTGTATTAGACGCCATCAAGGTTTCTGAGCTGAGAACACAGAGTAGGAAGTATCACAAAGGAGGCTTCTAGATAACCCAGACACTGTTCCTGGGACCATAAACTCTTGTGCCTGGATTTTACACGTGGGGCAGCCAGAATGGATTCTGTAACCTGAACCTGTGATGTAGCTTCAAGGTTCTCCAAATCTTCCTGGGGATGCAGATGGCACATCAGGGTTGAATGTTAGCCAGGTGTTCGGCTCAGATTATCAGGAAACCTGGAGAGAGTTGCTAGAGAGAAGACCGAGAAACAAAGCCCCCAGAGTTAAAGGCTCTTAGCACTCCTCTCTTTGGATTCCTTTTCATCCCCCAGGCCAAGAGCCCTCCTGCGTGGCTGCTGTCACAAAGCCTGAGGTCCTCTACTTGAATGTCACTCTGACAGGGAGCTCAGCTTTTTGAAAGCATCCTAATCTACTTCTTGCCTGGAGAAGATCCTACTTGTGAAAAATGGGCCACAGCTCCGTATAGCTTTTCCCCTGGGTCAGTTGACCCCTGAGCACCAGAGCATAAGTGGGGCCTTGTGTGCTCCCATGGCAGCTCTTCTGATGTTTGGGACAGCTGTGTCCCAGACCGCTTCTCTCCAAACTGGTCATTCCCCAGTCGCTGGGCCCTCTAAGTGTAAGCTGGGGCCATCAATCTTCAGGGCTTATCTTTTCCCTCTTGCCACTCAAGGTCGCACGTGGGCAGCGCATCAGATGTGCGGTTCTCTCTGAGCACAGCCACACACGCACCCCCAAGTCTGCATCGGCGCTATACAGTGCTGAGGGAAGATTCTGCCAAGGTAAGGGGTGGAGGGATGTGTGTGTGGGTCTCCCTGGGGAATTTGGGGTTAGTTCGGCCGTGTGTCTGGCTCCAGTTACACAGACGACTGGCGTGTGGTGCAAAGCCTTGCCCAGCCTTGTCCCTTGTTAATGACAGCTGCAGCCTTGGAGTTGGGGCTCTTGTCAGCTGCAACAGCTGTCATCCCCCCTTGCCTCAGCCTCCTGGGGGGCAAGAGGTAGGGGTGGAAGAGGGCCAGTGGTCCCTGAGGCCCCCACTACAGCATGTGTGCGTGTGCCTGGGTGTGCACTGTTCATTTCTGGTGGCCAAGGGGGGGGGGTGGCAGGGGTAAAATGGAATTAACAAGCTTCCTGGAACAAAATCATGGCTTATAGTGGAGAGGAGGGAGAGATGACAGATTAACTGGCCCTGGGGAATGGCACCTGAGAAGCAGCTGCCAGTTTCTGAGCTGTCCCAGGGAGATGGGTGGGGGGTAGGCGGCGAAACAAGATAAAGAGCAGAGGAGAGCCACTGCCCTCCAATTGTTAATCCTTGTATGTTCTAGAACTCTAGAAGGCATGGATGGACAAGGAGGGAACACCTAATCTGATGGGGGAAAATTTGTCTTGACCTCTAAATTTGATGTGTAGGTGTGTTAGTATACTTGGAAGGCTGAGGCAGGAGGATTGTGAGCCATTTGGAGCAACATGGCAAATCCCCATGGGAAGGAAGGGAGGGAGGGAGGGAAGGAGGGACGAGAGAATAAAAGAGAAAGCAGGCATGCAGGTGGACATGTAGGGAGGTAGGCAGCTGGAGAGCTTGGAGGGAGGCAGGTATGTAGGGAGGCAGGCAGAGAGGCATGTAGGGAGGAAGAGAGGCATGTAGGAAGGCAGGCAAATCTGATCACAGTCTGAAGGCCTCTTTCTTTTCTACCCCTCCTGACTTTACTCTGCTGTTTACAACCAGGAGCTCCTTGCAAAGGAGATAGCAGCTAGAACATAACCCCGAGGGGGACACTGGGGCCTTGGGTCAGCGAGAGTGTGTTAGAGCCCTCTCTGGCCATTTTTCAGTATGGGATGAAGGTAGGCAGGGTCCTACTGCCTGGCTATCTGGGGATCTTATTGCTGCTCCTTTTGTTTGCTAAGGACTGGAAGCCATCACCGCTGCCAGGGGTGTTGGCCACTACCACCACCACTGCCTTTGACAGTGACCCTGAGATCTCTGATGTGGACGAGGATGAACCCGGGGGCTTGGTGGGCACTCAAGTTGATGTCGTCTCACCTGGTGGCCACTCTGATGCCCAGACACTGGCCATGATGCTGCAGGAGCAGCTGGATGCCATCAACCAGGAGATCAGGTGGGATAGGGGCGAGGCTTGCAGTGCCTGGGAGGATGGGCCTTTGTGTTGGGACACCCAGAGTAAGTATCGGCTCCCGTCCCTTCTTACAGCTTAGGGCCATAGTCAGGGATGCTCTGTGGCATCAGGCAAGGGTTTAGACTAATCCTGACCCCAGAGGGGCAGGGCTACAGATGACTCTAGGTGACATGTCTCCTCTCTAGCCCAGGAATTGCTGGATTCAGGAAGATGGAACTGTCTGTGCTCCTGGTATTCAGTTTGGCTGCAACAAAGCCAGCTAAGGGAGGGAGCTTCGTCAATGTTATGGTCATCTGGGAGGGGTCTAGTGACTTGTTCAAAGCCACATATTAAGTGGATGAACCAGGATCCAGATTGAGGCAGAAACTCCCTAGTGCCATGCCTTTCATCTCTAAGGAGACGTCAGAGACAGGGGAAAGTTGTCAAAACCCTAAGCGTATCCTACCTTTTTAATGAGCTTCTTTCTGTCACTGTCATGCAGTGAGGTGAAGTTGACAGGCTGATGAGGTCGGACTTTCAAATTTGAGGAGTCAGCATCAAGGCACACAGGCCAATACAAGACCCCCGTGTTCAACTCTGCAGAGTAAAACTGTAGGGGCAGCTGCAGTTCCTGCTCACAACCACCTTTTTTCCCAAAGAAAAAGGGCATCTAAACAGCTCCAGGGTGGGAAAGGTGTCCTCTCAGAGTGAGGACACGTCCCTCTCTTTGAAGCATAGTCACCATCTCTCTATCAGTGTGTGTGAATGTGTGTGCACACCTCTCTTTGAGTGCCTCCAGGCACGACACACCATCTCCCTGTTTCCCTGTTTGGTCTCCCCTGACAAAGATGAGTCCAATAATGGTGTCTGTTGAGAAAATGCTCAAGGTCACTCCTGTAGCTAGTGCAGGTCAGGGATGCCCACTGAGTTCATTATAGTGCATTAGCACAGTGCCTCCTTCCCAGAAATGGCGTTTGCTCAGCTGGGAAGGTGGGGCCTGTGGGTATCGCCCACCTTTGGTACCAAGGTGGCGGCACCTAGCAACGCCTCCGCTTGGTCTTCTGAGCTAACGGTCGGGTCTGGTTTGTTGCCCTGCAGGATGATCCAGGAGGAGAAAGAGTCCACTGAGCTTCGTGCCGAGGAAATTGAGACCCGTGTGACCAGTGGCAGCATGGAGGCCCTCAACCTGACACAGCTTCGCAAGCGCGGCTCCATTCCCACCTCTCTGACTGCCCTGTCCCTGGCCAGTGCATCCCCTCCACTCAGCGGCCGCTCCACACCCAAGCTCACGTCTCGAAGTGCTGCCCAGGATCTGGACCGAATGGGGGTCATGACCCTGGTGAGTCTGTGCACCGATCGAGAGGCCCTGTGAACCCTAGGCCTGTGCTGGGGAGTTTACACGGGAGGCCTGATCTCTCTCCAACCCTCTGGCACCCTTTTCCCATGACATGGCATACTAGGTCACCAGGATGCCTTTCTGGGTAGGAGAGGGTTTGTAACTTCTCTGCTCCCTCCCTTGGATGACCACAGAAGGTTAGAGCCATGCCCATTGTCCAGCTGCTTACTCTTCTTCAGAGGGAGCCATGATTTATCTTTCCAGGTTCTCCGTTTGCTGTGGTACATTTTCCAGGCTGGTGTGAGCCCTTGACTCCTCTTCTGTCACCCTAAGCAGGCTCGCCCTTTCCTCTTTCTCTTTTTCAGCCCAGCGACCTAAGAAAACATAGGAGGAAGCTGCTGGTGAGTACTTCCTGGTACCCAGATACTAGCGGGTTACGGCTCCCAGGCCCTCCCCTCTGGGCTTCTGCCCCCAGCCCTGGGGTCTGAGTTGACCTTGAGAAGCCACAGGGCCTCTCTACTGTTCTCCGATCTCTGCCTTGGCTGGGCTGGGTAGGCAGGCTCCCCTGCTCTCTCCCTCTACCCCCTGACAACCCCACTGTCTGTTCAGTCGCCAGTGTCTCGGGAAGAGAACCGAGAGGATAAAGCCACCATAAAATGTGAGACTTCTCCTCCTTCCTCACCCAGGACGCTGCGGCTAGAGAAGCTTGGCCAGTCAGCCCTGAGTCAAGACGAAGGCAAGAGGTAAATGGGGCAGGCTGCAGTCTGGTCTTTGTCCCACAGCCTCTGAGGGGCTGCATCTCACCTGCTACAGGTGCTTGACGGCTTCATTTCTCTCTGGGACACCATCAGGCGTGGATGTTCCCACATCTTCCTTGGTCACCTGCTTTGGTCGTCACGCTCCCTCACCCCCACCCACCCCAGCGCTGATACTTAACCCCTTCCTGAACTCTCTTACTGTAATTGAAGTGTATCTCTTCTTATCCACTCCCTCCCGCCTGTCATACTGTAGTGCCTTGGAGGGTCAAGACAGCAACCCCAGCAGCAGCAACAGCAGCCAGGACTCGCTGCACAAGGGTGCCAAGCGCAAGGGCATCAAGTCATCCATTGGCCGCCTGTTTGGGAAGAAGGAGAAGGGCAGGCTGATCCAGCTGAGTCGGGATGCCACAGGCCATGGTCTCTGCCCCCTTCACAGCAGAGGGCTGGGCGGGCATTGGGGCATCCACAGCAGGAGGGAGGGTCTGCTTCTGCCCAGCCTTGCTCGCCTGTCTCAGGCTTATAGGTGTGAACCAAACACCAACAACTCTCGACTGGAGAGATGAGGTTTTCTTAGAGCTGGGTCATGCTGGGCCGGTTACCTCGTATGGTGGCATGCCACAGTGGGGAGTCTGTATGGAGTCAGAGTTGGCTCCCTGCAGATGTTTCCACTCTGGAGCGTCTCTGGTGTGCCTTATAGGACCTGCAGGGTAACTGTACTAGCTCCCTAAGAGTTGGGTCCCCTCTAGATTTTACTTCTAAGTCCATCTGGTTTTCACAAGACTCAGGATGAAATCTGCTTTGTTTCCTTACGAGGGATTGAATTCAGGGCCTCCTCCATACTAGACAAGTGTTCTACCATTGGGCTTTGTCCAGAGCCTTTTGTTTATTTTAAGACTGGGTTCCACTGTGTTGTCCAAGCTGGCCTTGAAATGCACTCTGTATTCCACACTAGCCTTGAACTTATGATATTTCTGCCTCAGTTTTTCAATAGCTGGGATTATAGGCCTGAGCTACCAGCCTGGGTCTAATTATAACTTACGTGTTTTTTGTTGTTGTTTGTTTATTTGTGTAGGTGTGTATGTATGTGTGTGTGTGTGTGAGAGAGAGAGAGAGAGAAGGACAGAGAGAGAGAGAGAGAGAGAGAGAGAGTTGCTATGTAGCCTTGATACATAGCATAATGTATCATGCTATGTTTGTTACATAGCCTAGGATGGTCTTAAACTCGTGGTAAGCCTCCTGCCTCTGCATCCTGAGCACTGGGATTGCAGATTCTCTGGCCTGGTAGTTTTTTTACTGGACAGGAGTGATCTTCTGTCATCACGTGGCGGTGCAAAGCTTTGGGCACGCTTGGCGTGTGGAAGGCACACGATAAACGTCTGCTTTCCCCTTCCCTTGTTCCGCCCCTCCTTTCCTTTCCTCCCCTTTCTCTCCCTCCTTCTCTTTCCATCATTGCCCCAGTCATTGGTTCACACATCAAGTAACCCCAGTTCAGCACAGTACAAGGGGATGGTGCCATAGCTCTTCAGGAAGCCTGGCAGCTGATTAAAAGTGAAAAACCAAGGAGATTATTCCCAAACACTGTGCTGTGGAGATGGCCAAGGTGCTTCAGGACCCAGCAGTAGCTGTGGAGGGTCTGGGGACGAGGACAGGTTTTTCTTCCCTGGGCAGCTCTGCAGCGGAAGCTTGTGCGTTTACTGAATTTAGCTAAGACAAGAAGGGGATACTGGGAGAGGGTGCAGCTTAAGGAGGGAAAGCTGCAGAGAAAGGGCTGTGCGTGCCACTGTCTGCTCCAGTAGAGGAGGGAGAGGTGGAGAGATGGGGGCAGCGGAATGGATGGCTAACCCAGGCCAGCTCCTGATAAGAAGAGAGTGAGAAGCCCCCCGGAGCAGTGGGAACATTGCTGAATCAGAAGGAAGGAACTTTTGGACCTAAGTGTATAATTAGACCTTCCCCGACTTCACATTCCAAGGAAGGCGTGAATCAGAACACAGCTATCTGAGTGAAGAGGAGGATGGGGAGGGTGTGTGTCTCTGCTCCAGATGTGAGAGCCTCAGCCTGGGAGTAAGGCAAAGCACGCAAGAAGGGTGTGTGGAGCCAGCCTCAGGAGGGTCTGCTTGGTGGCAGAGGCATGTCGTGAGAAGTTGTGTGATTTCTTGCTCCTCGCACAGTACTGACACCTAAGTAGTTTCTGCATTCTCCACATCTGGTGCCATGTGAACCAGAGTGGCCAGGCCTACAGTGACTTTAGGGACAATGCCCTTTCTCAGGAATTCTCCAGAGTCTCATCATGAATCTGGGAGATCATTAATAGAAGAGAGTGAAGAGTGTTCCCCTTTGTAGTCTGTGCAAGTGAATGCACTTGATGAAAGAGACTGATATGCAAAAGCACACCCAGTGTGTGTGTGTGTGTGTGTGTGTGTGTATGCGTGTGCTGTCAGTGCACATAGAGACTGTTGGGAAATGAAAGCGTGTGGGGGTGAGCACAGAGAGAGACAGAAAGGCAGAGGAAGACAGACATACACATGGAGAGAGAGAGGGAGAAAGGGAGAAAAAGCGGGGTGTGCATGCGGCTAGAGATATTGCCCAAAACTTGTTTTATCAAGTCAGGATAGTTATTTCTGAATTCTTGTCCATGTCTATTCATATTTACCCAGGATGTAGCTTAGAGAAGTCAGGGGCTCTGCCTAGGGTTCTAGAGTGGGACAACTCTGGTCCGTCTCTCTGGAAAACACTCCTAGGACTGAGGATCCCCAGGGGATAAGCCAACTGGTGTCACTCTGGGGCTGCCTGGAATGTGGAGCCTTTGGGAGACATCCCTGGGAGTAAGCAGGAACCCTTCAGACTTGGCTGGGGTGCTGCTCTGTGCTGAGGAGGCGTCTGCTGCTGCTTCTTGGTTTCCTTGGCCCAGGCCAAGGCAGAAGCAGAGTGGCTGCTGACATGCCCATGTCTTCCTTTCCAGTTCTGCTCACAGACTCGGAGCTCAGTCTGCAGGAACCAATGGTGCCTGCCAAGCTGGGAACCCAGGCAGAGAAGGACCGGCGACTGAAAAAGAAGTAAGAGCCTCTGGCCAGGTGCAACTAGGGTGGCCAAGGCCCCCAGCCACTTTCCTTACCATGTTTTGTCATAGACTGAGCTCAGAGAGACAGAGCCCAGCAAGGCTCAGCCCATGTGGGCACATCTGAGCGGTCCCGAGTTGAGAGCAGGGTCTTAGGTTGATCCTAGGGAACAGGAAGCAAGAGGGCTGTTGGAGAGTAATCTGACCCATGGTTCTCTTGCAGGGCACATGGAGATGGCTAAGTCAGTGTGTGTGAGGTGTGAGAGCACTGTGGGCATGGGGGGTGTTCCTGCCCCACTTGGAAGTTTCATATTGCTTCAGGCATAGAGCAGAAGAATTCAAGGGTGGGAAGCTGGGGAAGTACGAATGCCAGCTCCTGGCCCAGCCTGGAGTGGTCTCCAGGAGTCAGCCTGGTTGAGAGGGAAAAAAAAAAAAAAGACTAGTGAGCCTGTTGTTCCTCCCCCAAGACACCAGCTACTTGAAGATGCTCGCCGAAAAGGAATGCCCTTTGCTCAATGGGATGGCCCCACGGTGGTCTCCTGGCTGGAGGTGAGCCTGGGCAGGGGAGACACTCTGGGATCTGGAGGGAAGACCATGTGGGGTAGGTTTGTTGGTCTCCCCATCTCTACCCAGGTCAGGATAGTCCTCTCTGAACTTAGGTCTCTTGTGTCTGCTCTTGAGGTTTGCTTTGCATCTTTGTTTGGTGAGATAAGGACTTCTGGAGCAGCAGGCATGACGTCCCTATAACTTTACCAGAGTGTTTCTCCCAGATGAATACGTATGTGCCATGCCAAGAAAAAGGGAACACATTACAGAGGCATCAGCTTTCACAGGCAGAATGACTCTTCCAGCAGGGTGCACTAGGAGTAACCACCCAGGTGATGCTGAGTATGCTCCATGTCTGCAGCTCTGGGTAGGGATGCCTGCCTGGTATGTGGCGGCCTGCCGGGCCAATGTCAAGAGTGGTGCCATCATGTCCGCCCTGTCAGACACAGAGATCCAGCGGGAAATTGGCATCAGCAATGCCCTGCACCGGCTCAAGCTCCGCTTGGCCATCCAGGAGATGGTGTCACTGACTAGCCCCTCAGCCCCACCTACCTCCAGGACTGTGAGTAGCCTCCTTCACCCTCACATCTACAGAGGTCCTGATGTAGTGTTTTATACAGTCTCCCATTGGTCTCTAGGAAGAGGGGAGCATTAAGGTCTTTCTTAACTTCCCATCTCCACAGAAGGCTCTCCCTGGTCTTCAGGAGAGTACAGTGTCAATTCTAGGAGGATCCCAGGGGGTCTGGTTCCCTGCCTCCCATGGACCACCCATAGGCTCCATCTCTCCATGCCTGCCTGGCAATAATTGCATTTCAGATCTCTGGAGAGTTTCTAGGATGGGCTGCTTAGAACTAGACCATGGGGAGCTGTGGGCTGGACCCATGGGTGGAGTTGGGGGAAGAGAGAGTTGTACTTGGGATCTCCCGCTGGGGATCCAGGACCAGGGTGCTTTCCTTTCCTCCTGCAGTCTTCAGGGAATGTCTGGGTGACCCATGAAGAGATGGAAACTCTGGCAACATCTACCAAAACAGTGAGTCTGCCCCTTGGCCCAAGAACTCCACGGGTGCCACTCATGAAGATTAAGAGAAGAGTGTGGGAAGCCAGGAGGACTGGCAGAGACCTAGCATCCCTGATGTTACCCATTCTGTTGTCAGGGTGGAAGTCTGTGGGAGGGCAAGGTGAGTTTGGGAGTCAGTGTAGTGTGCATTGGAGGTTCTGTTCCAGGGGCCATAAGACCCTTAACAGCTTTGCACCACAGAGGGCTCAACCCTGTTGTGGGCCTGAGTCACCAGCTCCCCGTTCTTGGCTTGGTCCTTGTTGGAGTAGGAGGGAAGACTGGGAGTGCCTGGCATCTTGCCAGTCAAGCCTGGGAACTGTGGAAGCATGTTTTTGCCTCACAAATGTATTACCCTCACCACAAACATGCATGTACACATCAGTTTTCTCAACTGTCCCAGTGAGCTTGTCCTGGTCACCTACAAGTTACTGGGGTATCTTTTCCCCTCTTTTGGGGGAGCCTGGGTGGAGGCTCCAGGTTTCTTGACTTTCGTGTCTCCCCTGACATGCGGCACTGGTTCCTGCTAGGACAGTGAGGAGGGCAGCTGGGCCCAGGTAAGACCCCTCCCTCCCTCCCTCCCTCCCTCCCTCATCAGAATTACTCTTAGAAGTCAGGGCAGCATCCTTCCACCAGGCTCTCTGAATGGCACAGCTGGCCGAGTCCAGTGTGTGCATGCGCTTGTCAATTGTGGGGCCATGGACAAAGTTCCTGCCCCCCCCGCAAACTCCCTTTTCATTCCCTTCTTGCTTTCCTAGGATGGCATGTGAGGAGCACTGGGGGGCTGGGCCCCCAGCATGCCAGACCCTGCACAGTTCGATGCTCTTTTCATGAACGATGAAACTTAGATTCATACAGTTTTCTTCCATTCCTTATCCTTCCAAAGGACACCCTGGTGAATGAGCCTTTCACTCCTTTACCTCGTGAGCACATACTCATTTAACACCTACAAGATCGGCCCTTCTAAACTTTCCAAATGAGTGAAGGGATAACACTAGCAGTGTAATGGATTGGGAGGACAATGTTGACAAGCGCAGGGACGTGTGAGGTAGTTGTTACTGTGGTGGAGAATGAGGCAGTGCAGCCATGCTTGTTCTTACTGGCCACACCAGTGACAGCACAACCTCCTGATACGACACTAGAGGCATCAGAAATGTAATGCTAAGAGAAAATGCTGATCCTGATGGCTTTATGGAATTTGATAAATCAAAAAAACACACCAAGCTAATGACTGTATTGTTCAGTGAATATATACTCTGACAATTGTAAAGCCTTGTTTCCAAGGGTAGAAGAGTGGTAGAAAATAAGAGTATAGCAGTTTTGCGTGGGGAGGGCCATGTGGAATGGAATGCCAGGGGAAGCGTAGAGGCTATACTAGTTCTGAACCTGGATGCTGACCTTGGAGGGTAACTTCATTTGTATCCTTGGTAGTAAACGTACGTGGCATACAATTTCACATATATCAGCATGTAAAATCTCCTTTAAAATTAGAACTTTTCAGTCTGGAAACATCTAGCAGGTAAGGGAGAGGTGGTAGAGGTGCTACCGAAACTGAACCCTTAGAGATCTGAGTGGTCGAGGAGCCCCTGGGGCTGTCATCCAGAGGCATTGAGACATAGTGCAGGCCCCATGAGACAGGTGGCAGTGACCTGGAGAATTCCTGGAGAGGCGACAGGCCTTAGGGAAACAAGCCAGCTGTCCAGACACAGGCTACTGTCCCTTGTTTGGTTTTCTGTCTTCAGGTAGCACTTAATCATTCCTTGGACCATGGAGCCAGCTGTTCCCCAGAGCCAGGCTGTCATTGTTTGCAGATCCAGTGTAACCTGGGCTCTTCTACCTCAGCAGGCTTGAGGCCAGCTGAGATAAGGGAGGCAAGGTGTCCACACACTGCACAGGCAGAGGTGACAGGAAGGACTCTATTTTTTCTGCTCCTTGCTCTTGTTCGCTGGTGTAGACAGCTGATAGCGGAGCAGACCTGGGTCATTTTGAGACCCTGAAATGCGTCTATCACTTCCCATCACTGCCAGACCTTAGTGCAAACCAGCTGTGAAGTGTTACTGAGCAGCTTGCCCTTCCTCATGGGTGGAGGGAGGAGTGGCATTCCTCCCAAATAGATATGCCATCGCTAACCTGTTGGCACTGCCCCCACCATGACCTCTTCCCTCTCGTGTCCCCAGACCCTGGCCTATGGAGACATGAATCACGAATGGATTGGAAATGAATGGCTGCCCAGCCTGGGGCTCCCTCAGTACCGCAGTTACTTCATGGAGTGCCTGGTGGATGCACGGATGCTGGATCACCTCACCAAGAAGGACCTGCGGGTCCACCTCAAGATGGTGGACAGTTTCCATCGGTGAGCGAGGCTGGAGCTAGAGCCACCACCTAGGTGTGGCCTCTCCCCAAGCCCTGGGCCTCTGTTTCCCTGCTATGAAACTCTCCCATGTTCTTGTCCCATTCTGCAGTTTGTGAATTTGATCATGTCGCCTTTAACCCTTAGGACACAAGTCATTTTTTCATTAGCATCATCTTTGAGAGTTCCCTCTCACTCTGAATTTCCTTGCTTGTCTTTGGGCTTGCTGACTTCTCCGTGTTAACCAAGAAGGCTTACAGTGAATCTGGCACTGAGTTTAGGCACAGTATTTCTTCTAGGTTGTGTCGTCATTGTGATGAAATACCCTGTCAAAAGCAACGTAGGGAAGGAAGGGCTCATTTTGGTTCACAGTTGCAGAGCACAGCCCATCATGATGGAGGCATGAAGAGGGCAGGAACGGGAGGCAGCTGGCCGCTCTGCTCCAGTAGTCAGGGAGAAGAGGGAGATGGATGCCGTGCTGTGCTGGTTTTCTCCTTTCTAGACAGTCGAGGGCCCCACCCCAGGGACTGGCGCTACCCACCGTTAGGGAGGACTGTCATACCTCAATTAGTCTAACCAGATAATCCCTCAAAGATGGGCTACAGGATAACCTAATCTAGATAATTCCTCACAGAGCCCCGAGGCTCATGTTTTAGACAATTATAGATACCCTCACACTGATAATCAATATTAAGCATCTGTATTAGTTTCTTTACTGTTGCTGTGATTTAAAAAAAATGCCTTGACAAAACAGCTTAATGGAGAAAGGATTTATTTTGGCTTACAGTTCCAGACCATTATGGTGGGACAGACATGGCAGCAGGCAGGGGAGGCAACGGCTTAGGAGCAGGAAGCTGGCTGATCCTATCACGTTTGCACCTAGGAAGTAGAGAAAGAACAGTGAGTGAGGCCAGGCTGTAAACCTTCAAAAGCCACCCCCAAGGCTTATTTCACCTAATGAGGCTTTGCCTCCTATGAGCTCCATGCCGTTTCCAACCAGCGCCGCTATCTGGAGACCAAATGTTCAAACACAGGAGGGACCAGCGCACCGCCACAGGGACCATGGACTCGCTGCG
This sequence comes from Mesocricetus auratus, assembly GCF_017639785.1. Classification (NCBI taxonomy): domain Eukaryota; kingdom Metazoa; phylum Chordata; class Mammalia; order Rodentia; family Cricetidae; genus Mesocricetus; species Mesocricetus auratus. Next base: position 55,223,650 of record NW_024429266.1, read on the forward strand.
CTTGTGTATCACCAGTGGGGGTCCCTCAGCTTTGGACCTATGTCCCTTTATGCAGTGTCACTTAATCCTTGTCTTCTTTGACTGAAAAGATCTGTCCAAACCTGTCATGGTGGAGGTCCCACGCTGGCATCCTGGGAGCAGAATTTGGCCTAGAGACATTTTATTTGGCCCATGTGTTTTTTAAAATCATGAATTTGGTTGCCAGTATTTTGGTTTTGTTTTAATTTTTATTATGTTGTTATTTTATGTGTATGGGTGTTTTACCTGCTTGTATGTCTATGAATCAGGTGTCCCTATTGCCTGTGGAGGACTGAAGAGGACATCAGACCATTGTGAGTCATCAGTGGGTGCTGGGAATTGAACCAAGGTCCTCTGGAAGAGTTGCCAGTGCTCTTAACCACTGAGCCATCTCTTCAGGCTCAGCTGCCACTGTTTTAACAGGAATTTCTATCTAAATGTCTGGGATCCTGGCTTCTCTTGAAAAAATGGGAAGTTCCATGGCCACACTGCAGCCTGGATGCAACAGCCCCTCCAGCCTGCTTCCCAGCTAGCGCATGAACGACAGCCAGTATCACGGCTTACTCCCAGTCAGCACTGCAGAGTGGGGCTGGTGGGGATGGCTCTAAGAGCTGACTGCACTAAATGTTCTTGCCCATCTTCTTGTAGCCCGACTTGCTACTTAATCCAGGGCTTTGCCTCAAGCAGATAGTAAGACTTTTCTAGTTTTTGTGACTTTTCTAGTTCCTTCAGGACTTTGATATGCCACAGAGGTTTAAATATGGACAGGATCTGGTTAACCACTTCATGGATGAGGTAACTGAGGCATAGGAGGGAGCAGTAGCTTAGGGATGATGACAGAGCGCAGGTGGAAGGAACTAAGTCTGAGGACTCAAGTTCAGTCCTGGGCCCCTTAGCCTTTCTGACCCCGCAGCGACTTGTGAGGGCTGCCGGGAAGCTAAGCTACGTCTTCTCTGCCCATCACCCCTCGCTGAAAGGGAGTCTTTTGTCTTTGCCTGGGAAGCTGCCAGACCCAGCTGCACCTGTCTCCTCCAATGTGACTGATAGGCAGGAGATGTGTTGCTCCTCGGCCAGCCTGATGGACTGCAGGGATAGACCTCCAATCTTACCAGGACAGCAAGGGTCCTCCCTCAGCCACACTGTGAGGAGAGGGGAGAAAGCCAGCCCGCCACGTACTATAGGGCAGCTCCTCGGGTGCTTCAGGTTCCCGGGTATCACCATACACTTCGCCTCTGCCATTCACTCAACACTCCAATAACATTTTCTTTTTGAGTTTGGGACAAGGACTCACTCTGCAGCTCATGCTGGCCTCAAAATCACAGCACCTCTGTCCTGTCCCCCAAATACTGGGATTACAGGCGTGAGCCCTCATGCCTGGCCTTAAAAGCATGTTCTTAGGTCTGGATTGTATTCCTTTGTTGCAACACTTGGATCTTTACACAGGCAGTCAGGCATGCTGACAGTGAGCTTTACCCCAAGCCACCCCTCCCTGTCTTTGAAACAGGGACTCATGTGACTCAGAATGGCCTTAAACTTTCTGTGTAGCCAAGGATGACCTTGAGTTTCTGATCCTCCTGTCTCTACTTCCAAGTGTAGGGTTTATAGGCATGTGCCACTGTGCCTGCCTGGCCCCCCTGGCCTTTTTTGTATTTTGAGACAGGGTCTCACTAAGTTGTCTGGTCTTGAGCTCATTCTGTAATAACCCTTGAACTTGGGGTCCTCTTGCTTCAGTCTCCTGAATACCTTGGATTACATTTGTCCCAGTGTGATGAGCTGCTCACCATTGGAGGGGTTTCTGGTGTGGAAGTGCTGTAGGGTGGGTGAGTCCAGATTTGGAGGAGCTCAGATTAATGGCTGTGGGGTCCCTTCTAACCCAAGGTTCTCTGCCTGACTTGCTATTTATTCACCACTTATTATGACCTGCTGCTCTTTTGGTATAGTTAGTAAGTTCTGTAAGTTGTTTCTATGACCTGCTGCTCTTTTGGTATAGTTAGTAAGTTATGTAAGTAGTTTTCTCGCATCCTTAAGCACTTATAGAACACCTATGATGTTCTAGAGATTTATGACCAGTTAAGTTAAACAGTCCCCTGACCTCATGAAGTGTACATTCTGACTTGGCAAGATAAGATAGTTAAGGAGCTAGGAAAAAAATTAGGCCAGGTTAGTGTGTGAGTGTGGGGTGGAGGTGGTGCTGGAGTATTGTGAGTCTGCTGAGTTGTTGAGCAGGAGACATTTGAATAGAGACAGGTGAAGAAAGCGTGAACGATTTAGAGAAGGGGTGGGATGTCCTAGGCATAGCAACCAGTGCAAAGGCCCTGAGGCACCCAGGCCTCAGAGTCTTCTGTGTGTGAGGAACAGCACGGGAGTCACTGTGATTGCAGCACACAGAGCACGTTGGTCAGGGATGGGGACATCTTTGGCATCTTGTAAGCCATCAAAAGGACTGAGTGAGATGGCAATATGAAGGGGAGTATCTTAGATTTCCTTTTCCTTTGATTGTGAGTGGTGGTTAGTCTTTACTGTCCCAATGCCTGCAAAGAAGGGACATGCTAGTTTCATCCAAAGCCCTTCCCCAGCCAGGGCCTTTGTTAGTTTCTTCTTGCTGGAACAGAGTACCTGACACAGCCTGGGAGAGAAAGGATTCATTTTTACTCCTGGTTTGTGCCCTTGTGGAGAGGGAAGCAGAGAGAATGTCTCGGCTCTTATGCTGTCTCTGGCTCCCCTTTTATTCCATCTGGTTCCCAGCCTGTGGGATGGAGCTGCCCAGATTCAGGATGGGTCTCAAACCTCCCTAATCACCTCTGGAAATGCCCTTGAAGACACATCCAGAGATGCGTTTGACTAATCTGCTAGACTAGGTGGTGCGTTCTAACCAAGGTGACAGTCGAGACCTTCATAGGCCCTTCCTCCCTGAAGTAGGGGGGCGTGTAAGCAGCAGGAGGTAGAAGTAACCTCAAATCAGGCACAAGCCCTGGGTGTTCTTTGTGCCGGGTACCGTGGGTCTGTACCGAATGGGGGTCATGTGAACGGGAATGTGGCCACACCAAAGCCCTGGCTTAGGTGCTGTGTGCCTACAGAACCAGTCTTCAGTATGGCATCATGTGTCTGAAGAGGCTGAATTATGACCGGAAGGAGCTGGAGAAGAGGCGTGAGGAGAGCCAGCATGAGATCAAGGGTAAGCTGGTCTGGCTTGGGGAAGCTTGCTTCCACCTCCAGTCTGGGGCCCAATGAGCCTCAGGGAAGACTCAGATCTGAGAGGTGACTACGACCCCAGCCCGTCGGATGCAGTACACACATTCCGTCCACTCAGATGGAGTTCCACGTCCCTCAGACAGTGGCTACTGATGTGACCTCTGGGATGGTGCTGTAGACTGGTGTGCTCATAGAAGCTGGTGACCTGGGGGAAGGGGGACAGTTAGTTGGATGGTAAAGAGGCAGGTTTTAGACAGGACTCTGAAAGCAGAAAGAATAAGGTAGGTCACTTTGGCCTGGGGTGGGAGAATGACCCATTCTGGGACTCCAGGAAGAAAAGTGTTGTAGCTGGCAGAGATGCAGTGAGGTGACGCTGGCCCAGCAAGAAGCCAGATGCCGTGGAGGACAGAAAGATGTGGGAAGTTAGGGATGGAGTAGGAGCTAGGGAGCCGGGTAACTGGGCCTCTGCGTCTAGGGAACGACTTCTGTACCTGGAAGAGCCTGGGCCAGCCATGTTGTCTTCTTGTTCATTTCTTCCTCTACCCTCCAGATGTGCTGGTCTGGACCAATGACCAGATGGTCCACTGGGTCCAGTCTATTGGGCTAAGGGACTATGCAGGAAATCTACATGAGAGTGGTGTACATGGTGCTCTGCTGGCCCTGGATGAGAACTTCGATCACAACACCCTGGCCTTGGTTCTGCAAATCCCCACACAGAACACCCAGGTAGTCCTTCAGTCAGTCAGCATCCACCTATCCTGCATGCATGCTTTTATGCGTGCGTGCGTGCGTGCGTGCGTGCGTGCGTGTGTGTGTGTGTGTGTGTGTGTGTGTGTGTGTGTGTGTGTTTTGGTCTATCCTAGAGGGTGCAGTGTGCTCAGACCTCTGAGTGGTCCTGGTGCATTGCCAAAGCTCCTTAGGGAATGTGTGTGTTTCACATACAGGTATTTGATATTTTTCTTGTCACCACGAGGCTGTGGGTCACTCCAGGTCTTCCCAAGCCTCTTTCATAGCTGAGGCTTGGTACTTTCCTTTTCTTTAAGTTGCTTCTCTGACCCTACTTTTCATAGAGAAGAACAAGCCCTGGGCCCCGCAGGGACCATAGAGCCTGTATCTACTGCAGGGATCTGCTCCTGGGCCTCTAGACTTCAGCAGACTAAATATACCAGTGGGCACAGTCCAGAGACACTCCCTACCAGGGCTTTGCCTTCCTGTCAGCAGCTCAAAAGATTAGACATCTCCTTCCATTACATTTCTTAATTATTATTATAACTTTTATCAAGGAATATACCTACATTATCTTGACCCTGTTTATATTTTTGGCCCTTCTAACTTCCTGTGGGTGATGGATTCTAGATGCACTCACAGTTGTGTAAAGTGCTTCTTGATTTTAGTTGTCCTAAATATGCCTCTGTGGGCTCCCCCTGGGGAAAGATCCGCCTCTTCCTTACAGTTTAGCTTGGTGAGGATGTTTGTTATGTGACCGGTTCTCCCCTTTTGTAAGAACTGTGAATTTCATAAACTCTGATTATATTGCCTCTGGGCCCAAGCCTTTGTCTCTCTAGACAGAACGGTCTTAATTCTTTTAGCCTTCCCTTGTGTAGACTGGCTGCTGCCCCTGATCATTTTAGCTGCCCTTGTCTGAACTGTTTGCAGCTGTCAGATTGCTTTTGAAATTCAGCCACTAGCTGTGCTGGCTATTCTGGGAGCAGATACTTTTTGGCTTGAGGGAGGGTGGGGCTGTGTTGTCTCTTGGTTCTGGACAGCGTTGGCCTTGGTGGTAATGGCAGCATTCAGGGCCAATGTGTTTGTAGACTTGTCTGCTGTGACCCCTACTGACCAGTCAAAATACATAGCATGGAACCTTTCTTTTCTAGTAAAAGTTTGGATTTCCTCCAAATGCAATTTCTCTACACTTGCCCACCTCTAACTTCATTTGCAGGTTTCCTGCCTGCTCAGGCAGGGCTCTGCAGTTGATACACGTACTTTTAACCTCTCACGATCCAGGAGGTATTTGAAATGTTACAACACTTTTCCTTTTTGATCATTTGTAAGGCATAACGCTCCCACTCTGACAAACAGTATCCTAATAGAATTCTGTGCTTGATATTCCCCCCCAGAAATGGGCTTTCTCTTTTGAAAAGTTTCTGCACCCTTGATAAGCCTCTCCGCTGATGCAACAATCCAAATGAGACCAAATCAAACTGAATTAGAAGAAGCCCACATTTAATGGATACAATGCACCCGGATGACTTTCCAGTCCGCCAGAGAGGAGACAGGAAAGAGAGACTGAAAAACTACTCATTTGTTTTCTTGGAGGCAGTTTAAATACCCCGTGGGGGTGATCTTGAGCATCTCCTGGGTAGGGTCATCATTTGGCAGGCTTTCTGATACGCAACAGAGTTTGGCAAGATAGAGGAGGGGGTGTTGGGGTACCCTGATTTGAGGAGGGGTCCCCAAGCTGGATTCATCGCCCCAAGAATCAAGAGTCCACGCGCCAATTGATGCAACACGCAAGAGGCTTTAATTAGGCATCTGCAGATGGGCCTCTCGGTCAGCTTTTAGACCGATTGGCCCCGAGGTTCAATTACAATCAGCTTTTAAAGACAAAAACCACAAGTCTTTGGGAGGGGTCCCTATCTTGTGACGAGGGGGGGGGGGGGTTACGTGACTACTGACCAGGGGAAGTAGATATCTTCCTGACCTACACATTGTAAATTCCTCAAACCTTGGTAAGAGTTAATCATCTCTCCCTAAGTAAATGGTGGTTCCCACAAATCTTGTTTGCCCATCTCTGACACCCTGGTAAGTTCTTCACAGGTGGTCAGCAGCCCAGAATTGGCCTTTTGTGGGTTTACAGCCCTTCTGCAATTAAGGTTGCTAAAACATACATTCCATTCTGTGGTTTGGCCAGTTCCTGGGATGAGGTCCTTTGTTCACTTCCCAAGTTCTCTAGTGGGGTGCCCTCCCTGTTTAAGCTTATATTTTATTTCTATAAATTCGGGGTCTTTCAGGGGTTTAGGATGGAACTTCTACCAGAGCATTCCAGAACATACCTCTTTGGGTATGTGGATGCCAGGGCTGGCGGTGACGCTTCCACCATACCATCTTTCTCATTTCCTGTCTCAGAGTGCATATTTCCTCCTTACTTCCCCTCATCTTTTTCCTTCACCTTTCTTCCTTCTTCTTGTCCTCCTCTTCCTTCTCTCCTCCTCCTCCTCTTCTTTTTTTTTTTTTTTTTTTTTTGAGACAAGGTTTCTCTGTGTAGCCCTGGCTGTCCTGGAACTGGATCTATAGACCAAGTTGGCCTTGAACTCCCAGATCCATCTGCCTCTGCCTCTGTCTCCTGGGATTCAAGGCATCCACTACCACCACCTGGTATTTTCTTGACCTATTTATCTGACACAGTATGGAGTCCTTTATGGACAATGGTTGAAATACCTGGTGACAGAAAGTTTTGAAAACCTCACCATTTCTTTTTTCTTTTGATTGATTTATTTTTTATTTTATGTGTATGTGTGTATGTGCCTGTATGTATGTGCCTGTGTGTGTGTGTGTGTGTGTGTGTGTGTGTGTGTGTGTGTGTGTGTACCATATGCATGCAAGTGTTGCAGAGGCTAGAATTTTGTTTCTGGTTCCCTGGAACTGAAGTTGCAGGAAGTTGTCAGCCACCTGATATGAGTTCTGGGAACTGAACCTGAGTCCTCTGTAAGAGCAACAAGTGCTCTTAATGTCTGATGCACCTCTCCACCAACTCTGGTAGTTTCCTTAATAAGTTAATTTGAGGCGGTCTAGAAAAGTGTCTGTGTGCTACACAGCTCAGGGCTCCCATTATCCATGATGGGGAATTCTTTTAGTTTGAGTTTGTAATGTGCACGCTGTCAGATGACTTCATTTACTCCTAGGAAGTTTTGCTTACCCATGGTATGCATGCTTATTTCTCTTTCTCCTGCCCTCACCAAAGTGTAGTCAGCCATGGTTTTTCCTTAGAGACAAAATATAGGCTTTAAAAATATAATTTGTGTTTATTCATAGAAAATTGAGTATATTTGTACAATTTTTTGTCTACTGTTACTGCCTTCCAATTCCTACTAGTGCCTCCTTTCCTCTTCCCTCCCAAGTTCATGTCCTCTTTCTGTTATTGATAACTTGAGTCCTGTTAGTGAAGACAGTTTTTCCAACATAAAATCCGTCTATTCATGTGTTCTGTAATCCTCCTTTTTTTTTTTTTTTTTTTTTTGGTTTTTTGAGACAGGGTTTCTCCGTGTTGTTTTGGACCCTGTCCTGGAACTCGCTTGGTAGACCAGGCTGGTCTCAAACTCACAGAGATCCGCCTGCCTCTACCTCCCAAGTGCTGGGATTAAAGGCATGTGCCACCAACGCCCGGCCTGTAATCCTATTTTTAAAACGACATTTACTCTAATTTGTCCCATAAGAAAGGATCCTAAAGTTCAACAGTTTGACTTTTAATAGGACACTATTAGTGATTTTCTTGAAGCAGTAGCCTCAGGAAGATGTGTGAGGTTTCTAAAGAGTTAAGTGCACTCACCTCTTTACACCCCCCCATCTCTGCCCTCAGGCTCTAGGAAATAGTTGAAAGATACCATAAAGGGGGGAAATGAGATGACTCAGTGGAAAAAAGAGTTGACCACCAAGCAGGATGACCTGAGTTTGATCCTTGGGACCTGCATGGTGAAAAGAGAGAAACAATTCTTGCAAGTTCTTCTCTGACCTCCACAGTACATAGTAGCAAACAGACACACACACACACACACACACACACACACACACACACACACACACACACTAATGTATAATAATAAAAACTGAATTAATGGAAAATTTAGAAGAGAAACCATAAATGCTATTAACTGGAGCCTCTCTTTCTTTCTCTTACCCTGTGGGTTTTAGGCCCGTCAAGTGATGGAGAGAGAATTCAATAACCTGTTGGCCTTGGGCACAGACAGGAAGTTGGATGACGTGAGTACCTGGATATGAATTTAGAGCCTTGGTCAATGTAGGCCGGTGAGCAGTGGCTAGCCTAAGGGAGGAGAGCCAGCAGGGATGGGGAGGCATATTGTCGTGCATCAGTAAGCTGTGGGGAAGTCTCTATGAAAATCATTTGTGGTATCAAGACCAAAAGCCCGTGTTATACTTCTAGTATCTTCTACCTCAAGGCTCAGCCCTCTCAACCACGCATGGTCAAAGGTCGTCCCCAGAGGCTATATCTTTGGGGTGGCTCTTCTGTCTCTGTGTCTCAGACTCCACTACATCTCTCCCTGCTTGGTGAGACCGCAGCCTGTCCTCTGGTTGTGTGGCATTTAAAGACAGATGCTCTGCTGAGAAGCTGAGTGACAGCCTGCTCTCTGCTCCTCAGGGTAGTCGGCACTGCTGAACAAAAACTCAGGCCTTTGTCACCCCCAATCTCGACACTGCTGAACAAAAACTCGGGCTTTGACCGCAGGTCTCCTGTAACTTCACCCTTCCCTTTACTTTTGCATCAGGGCTTCCCGTTGGGTTCAGGGAAGACTTTGATGGCCCTGCCAGCCCTTTCTCCTCCTCTTGACCTGTTTCCCTATCACCAACTGCCTTGACCTTTCCAGTCGCTCTGCCTTACCTGACCGTGCTTTAAGCAAGTTAGAAAAGAGCTGGGAACTGAGGCGCACAACAGGGAAGCACTCCGGCTGTACAAGCAGATGACTTGAGTTTGGCCTCTGAAGCCTATAGGAAGGTAGAAAGAGATAACCAGCTTTACAGTTTTGTCCTTCAACTTCCACGGATGCACTGTGGCATGTATGCCCCCATGTTTATTTATAGGTTCTCCGTCTTCAGACCTTGATAAATTAAGGAATAGGACTCCAGCTTTCCATTCATTTAACAGTTTCTGAGGTAGGCAGCATTCCCAGACACCACTCGGGATCAGGGAACACATGCTTTGGAAGAACAAGAAATCATGTGTTTTGTTCCATGGGGCATAGGGCACCACAGAGAGAAAGGAGAAGAAAACAGGAGTAGAAAACATAACGAAACATCCTGCACATGCATGTAAAATGCTTTTGGGACAGGCCTATGACAGAGTTTTAGAAGTGATTACAGCATTTGTCATTCCAAGGGCACACATTACAAATCCCAAGGGACTAGAAACAGGAGGAGCTATTGAGACAGAAACGGGGTCAGTGGCCCTGCTGCCCCTGTCACTCTACCCTTATCACAGGGTCTGTACAGTCCTGAAAACAAAGGTGGAAGATAAGGCCGGGGCTCCAAAGGGTGAGTGGGTGGCCATAGGTCACCTTGCAGTGAGGTACCCCGTGGGATTGTGGCTCTGGGTGCCCACCTGCAGACCAAGTGATTCTGGAAACTTGATTAGCATTGAGGAGGAACAGATGATAGAGGTCGCCCCCTGAATCCTTTGTAGGAGCATGCCTCTGACTGGAGCAGGTAGCCGATGAGATGAGGCCGATGATGATGGAATTCCCATTTTACAGATAAGGAAACCGAACCTGGAGCGGTCATGTTGCTAGTAATGTGGCTGAACCAAGAACGGCAGCCTAGAAGTCATGATCCTTGGCAGTGCTTTCTAGCAACCTGGATAGTACCTTTATTGAGGCCCCAGAAGGATGGTGACTTCCTGTAGGGAGCCTGGAAAGAGAAATACTTTGAAAAAAGCAGTAGGCTCTCCCACCTCAGGTTGGGAAGGTTGGGGTGGGTATAGCCATGGGGTTGACTGTTGGACCAGACCTGATAGGAGGGACCTCCTTCTTGATCTTGAGTGAAAGATGTCTTGAGTCAACCCCTTCAGCCCCCACTCATCTTACAGGAGAAAATACTGAGGGCTAGAGAGTGAAGTTCGGAAGTTTCAGGGACCAGTAGCAACTCCAGTATGTATGTCCCTTGGTGCAGGGGGGAAGAGAAGGTGTTCCGCCGAGCACCTTCCTGGAGGAAACGCTTCCGGCCGCGGGATCACCACAGTGGTGGCATGCTGGGCACCTCGGCAGAGACCCTCCCGGTGGGCTTCCGTGTGTCCACGCTGGGCCCACTGCAGCCCCCACCCGCCCCGCCCAAGAAGATCATGCCGGAAGGTGAGTGCGGGGCTGGCCGCGGGCTTCCTCCCGCACCCTGGGGCCCAGCGGGCTGGAGAGGGGCGAGGCCGAGGCTGCGCTGCACTAACGCTGCGGTGGGGCGCGCACTAACCCGCGCGCTCTGTGTGTTCTCCCGCCGCTGCCGACTCCTACCAGCCGGGACGGCGGGGGCGCAGAGACTGGAGCCCTCCACGGTCCGGACCTACTCCTGCTGACCCCCCACCCTCCCGCCCCGGGTATGACGGGGGTGTGCCCCCGGCTCGGGGTAAGTGGGCCTGGCTGTGGCTGCGCTCGCCCGCCTTGCCTCCGCCCCGGCCCGCCCTGCCGCCGCCGCCCCCTCGCTGCAGCACCGCCCGGCTTACCCTTCCTGCTTCGCTTCATGCTTGGCCGCATGCTGCATCTACCCGCTGCATGCCCGGGGGACCACCTCCACTTACAGAGCCTGTTTCTCTCTTCTCTCTTAGCTCACTCCCACTATCTCTACGGACACATGCTCTCCGCCTTCCGGGACTAGCCACGGCCCTCAGGGTGGGTGTCCTGGTTTCGCAGGCTCAGCCGGCCCTGACCCCTCCTGCTCGTTTCCTTTCTCCCTTGGCTCCCAGTCTCACCTCTGTGACTTTCCAGTTGCCCAGGATCTCAGAATACGCTCATCCACTCCCTTGGCATCCCCACTATCTGAGTCCTACTTCGTGCCCCTTTTGTAAGTCTCTGGTGGATGTGGCCAAGGTCTCCTGTTTGTGGCTGCACCCAGGTTGTTGGTGCTTGGGATTCTATTGGAGGGAGAGAAGGGCAACGCTGAGAGAGTGTGTCACCACCTTCCCGCTTCTGGACCTAGTTTGGTCTGGACTATGGGTTCATCAGGCTCACAATCCCAGACCAAGGACTGAGATGGCCCTTCCAATAAAAGGCCATTTTGGACTCTGTCCTGCTTGGACTAATTGGCCTTCTGATCCCCTCCACTCTGGCTGTGCTGGATGGTCTGAGTGGTTTTGGTACCCCGTTTCATAGTATCACCCCCTCTCCCCCAAACCCCATCATCAGTGTTTGTAGCTTCTGCCTCCATGTCTTGTTTATGGGCGATGAGAGGTGTAGAGTACCTGAGTGCCTCCAGTTAGAGCCAGGAGGGGAACTGAGGAAGACTAAGGTAGAAACTCTGAGCCCAAGCTGATGCAGAATCCCAAATATGTGGGAGAAATGAGCCCCACAGCTTTGGGCCAAGGGTGAGGTCAAAGGAAAGTCTTCAGCCCCTTACTTAGTGGGAGGTACAGTCAGGTAAACTAGAGAGAGCTTGGATGGCCTTATTACCTAAGCCCAAAGGGCAGTGGGAATACCCCAGCCACACCTGGAGCTGCTACTGGACTGAGTACATCAGATTATGAACTGTTGACTCTGTTCTGAAAGGAGGGTTCCACTTTAGTGAATCATGTCCCAGGTTCAGCGTATCCAATGTGGGTTGAGACAAGTTTCCCTTTCGTGTCTTCATGCCATCTAGTCCTCCTTTGGGGTTCTTTTGGGGCCAGCTCAAGAAATTCTTGATCTCCTCTCTTTCCACTATTTTAATTGCTTTTTCTGGCAGCATGGTGGGGCAGGACAGATTTATGAGGAATGTCAATCACCTCCTCTTCCAGATCCATTCCTTAGCCTTAGGAAAGCTCAGGACCTCATATCAGGGTGGGCCGATAGAACCTGATACTTCATGGAAGAGGAAAGAAGTGCCTGGGTTGTGTTTGTTGAGACAGTGCCGTCCTGTAGGTGAGCAGAGTGGCTGGTTTGCCATCTCATCTATTGGGATTCTGAACAGGGGCTAGGCTAGCAGGCGGAGAACTGAGTCAGAACTCCCTGTCTGAAAAGGGCTGAGAGCTTTGTGTTGCTGTCAGGTAGAGGAAAGCTTGCCCAATTGGGGTGACTGGATGGGCTCAGCAGGGCTGGGGCAGGCAACTACCTGTCCTTGGTCCCATTGTTTCTGCCTCCCTACCAGTCAGGCTGCTGGGGATGAAGATGAGACACAATTGAGTAGAACATGAATTGGTTAGAGAGAAAGAACCCCGATCCTGAATGCTGGAGTTAGAGAAGAAGCAGCATCCTGAGATGGAAAGAGCTGAGCATGACAGCACCATCTGACTCCTAGGGCCTCTATGGGCTAGCTATGTGGGAGAGTCAGGCCTGCCCCTCCTCTACCGTGGGACCCTGTCATGATTTTCAATGTCACAGGTAGCGACTGGGAAGCCAGGTGCATTCAGGGTCAGCAGGGAGGGTGGCGATGGGGAATCTGCATGCAGTGATGGGAGCCTGCTGTCATGGTGTGCCCCTTGCCTCATGGTCACTATATTTATTTTTTCCTGGAGAGTCACCAGTGACCCAAGCTCTCCTTGCCAGCCTCCTGTGTCTCACCAGGTCCCTTCTCAGTACTGTATTGGCTCAGTGCTTCAGGAGTGTGTGTGTGAGTGCGTGTGGGAGTGTGTGGGTGTGTGGGATGTGAGTGAGTGTGTACGTACCAATAAACAACCTGGTTTTAAGATAATGTACAAATGGCCTCTGTTTCTTTATTAAACACTAAGTTCACTTACTATGATGAGCTTCTTTCACAGACCTTAGGGTTGCTGTTGCTCTGGGAAGGAAGTTCAGAGTTCTGAAACATAGGCAGTACCCTCCTGTTTATCTTGCACTTGACGGGAAAGTTAGCATTTGGGTGGTATGTACAAAGGTTTGTAGAACAAGGTGAAGGGTGAGAAGCCTACTTATCAGGCTTGGCTGTTTTCCTCTACTTGGATACTTTCACATTGAGCCTGGAGTCACTGCGACCCAGATTCCTCTGACATTTCTACATCCCATGAGCTTACTTAGCTACTTCTTGATTGCTAAGATACAATGACCACGCTGGGTGGCATACGCCTTTAATCCCAGCACTCGTGAGGCAGAGGCAGGTGGATCTCTGTGAGTTCGAGGCCAGGCTGGTCTACAGAGCAAGTACCCCGGCAGGTTCCAAAACAATACATAGAAACCCTGTCTCGAAATAACAAAAAAAAAAAAAAAAAAAAAAAGAAAAGAAAAGAAAAGAAAAAGACCAAGTCAACTTATTTAAAAAAATCATTTACTTGGGGCTTGCTTATAGTTTTAGAGGGTTAGAGTTCTTGCCCATCATGGCGGGGAGTATGAAGGTGGGTGCTGGCAGGGAAGTCAGGCAGCAGGCAGGTGGGCATGACACTGGAGAAGTAGCTGAGAGCTTACATATTGAGACAACCACCAAGAGGCAGAGAGAGAGAGAGAGAGAGAGAGAGAGAGAGAGAGAGAGAGAGAGAGAGAGAGAGAGAGAGAGAGAGAGAGAGAGAGAGAGAGACTGAGAGCATGCACACTGGGATGGCATGAGCTTTTAAAACTTCAAAGCCCACTCCCAGTGACACACCTCTTCCAACAAGGCTATATTCCTACTCCTTCCCAAACAGTTCTACCAACTGGGGACCAAGCATTAAAATATGTGAGCCTATGTTTATTTGTTTGTTTCTGAGACAGGGTTTCTCTGTGTAACAGCTCCCACTGTTCTGGAACTTGCTCTGTAGACCAGGCTGGCCTCGAGCTCACAGAGATCCTCCTGGCTCTGCCTCCCAAGTGCTGGTTTAAAGGCGTGTGCCACCACTTCCTGGTGGGGCCATTCTTATTTAAACAACCACAGTGGGTCTCCACTACTTTAGTTCAGGGTCAGTCCCTTCACTGGGTGGCATTAAGAAGCTATTCATAACGGGATCCCTGGCCCTCTCCTCTTCCCACCAGTTTGAATCTGCCAGTGCCTTCTGTTATGTCCACCAGTGCCTTCACCAGAAGACAGCTCAGCAGCTCATTTTCTTGCTTTTGTAGCTTTGACCCTTCAACTCCTTTCCAAGTCTCCCATGGGAGGCAATGGCTGGCACTGCAGTAGAATTAGGTAACAAATATCCTTCAGCTCCATGCCATTTTATACACGTTGTACATATATATGTATGTATATGGTGTCTCTGTGGCTGTCTGCTGCACTGGGCTGTGACAGTGCCCCTTAAGTCAGTCTCCTTGATCTCTACATTGAACAAGTGAATTCACTGACCTCATCTTAGAGAGTTGTTGAAGGCTTAATGTTAATAAAAGCTGACAAATCCCGGAGTACTGCTGTGTGTCAGACCCTTGCCTGTTCCTGCTGCTATTACAAAATAACTTCACACAGGTCATTTTTAATCAACAGAAATGTGTTTCTCACAGCACTGGAGTTTGAGAAGTCCAAGGGCAAGCCTCTGGCAGAGATTTAATCTCTGATGAGGGCCCAGTCTTCAGAAATGGTACTTTGTCAAGGTGTTTTCACATGCTAGAAAAGATTGAAGGGAACAAGGGACAGACAGGTTGCCAGGCCTCTCATAAGGGCATTAGCCCCATTCATGAGGGCACAGCCTTCATGCCCTGATTGCCTTCGGAAGACGTAACTGTTAATGCCATAGCATTAGGGATTAGCTGTTTTAAAGATTAAAAATTGTTTGAAATCTAAGTGTGAGTGTGTGGGTAACAGTGGAGGCCAGAAGACACATGGGACCCTTAGAGCTGGAGGGACAGCATTTGTGATGAGGAACTGGGGTCCAAGCTTGACTTTCTGTGGTAGAACAGCAAGCCCCATTAACCGCTGAGCCATTTCTCCAGCCCTGAGCATGAATTGAATATGAATTTTGAAGCAACCTAAACATTCAAATTATAACTTGTAGTAAACAGATTAGCTTGTAGCAATCAAATTACTTAATCTAATCCTCACAAGCCAGCAGTGTGGTATCATTGCCATTTTATAGAACAGGAAATTGTCAGATTAAGATCACACACCTTGTGAAAAACATGGATTTCAAGCCTAGGTCTGAGTCCAATACCTTGTCCTTAACTGTAATCTGTATGGTAAGTTCCTGACTTAGTGCCAGGAGTGCTTGACAGCTTAACTGCTGCTTCTAAGAGAGAGTGTCATGATTTCTGCAGCAATCCTAATTCTCTTTCCTTCTGACCTTTGTAACCACTCAAGTGGCCCTTGGCACCTGTGAATCATGCTGGGGAATAGTCCACTCATTTGAGCGATGAACCATGTGGCATGACACACACTGCATTCTTGTCCCTTCCATAGCCATTGGTGCCCCAAACACTGATGAGGCAAGAATGACAGAGTCCATGGGCACAGGCGACAGGAAGAGAGCCAGATACTAATTTAGGCAGAGCCTAGGCAAGGCAAAGAGAGGTGAGATGTGTCTACAAGCCTCGCATGTCCCCATCCCTCAGAGTCAAAGTGGAACTGATGAGCTGGCTACAGGAGAGAGGCCTGAAATGTCCAGAAAGCCATGACTTCCCAGTGTTGCCAGCCATTCTTTAGGGGACATAGGAAGAGCAGTCCTGTATGGAAATGGGTGTTCAGACATGCTGGGCTCCAGTTGAGACCCTAGCTATCATGTTTTCTTTCTTTCCTTCTTTCTTTCTTTCTTTCTTTCTTTCTTTCTTTCTTTCTTTCTTTCTTTCTTTCTTTCTTTCTTTCTTTCTTTCTTTCTTTCTTTCTTTCTTTCCTTCCTTCCTTCCGTCCTTTCTCTTTCCTTTTTCTTTCTTCCTTCCTACTTTCCTTCCTTCCTTTCTCCCTTCCCTTCCCCTCCTTCCCTACCCCCCTCTTTCTATGGCCTGTATGACCTTAGCTGTCTTGGAACTTGCTCTGTAGAGCAGACTGACCTCGAACTCATAGATGCTTGGGATTAAAGGCATGTACCACCAATACCCAACTTTAGCATCATATTTCTTTAGCATTTGGAGAAAACAAGGAAGAATTTGTTTTCCTTTGCTCTCTCTGGAAATGTTCTAAACATAGTGAGAGACCAGTTGTCTGGGTCTGGGTGATCACCCATTGTTGGGGAAGTCCTGTTATTTGCCTGTTATTTGTCAATAAAGTACTGCTGAGCCTATAGGAATCTAGATAGGTGGGGCTAGGAGTCCAGGAGGATTCTGGGAAGGAGAAACACAGAGAGTCAACATGTAATGCCATGGGGGTAGGAAGCCTGGAACTATTCTCCGGTAAGAAACATACTTAGATTAACAATTATGGGGTAATTACTTAAGTCAGAGCTAGCTAGTAAGAAACAAGCAAGGCCAACAGCTTCATAATTAATACAGTGTCTTGTGTGTTATTTGGGGACTACAAAGCGGCAGAGCCCAGGCGACTGGCGGGGGATAAACCAAAGCAGCTAGCAAAGATAAAGCTTCTCTTAACAACCCATAGCTGAGAAAGCATAGGGGGGAGAGTCGCCAAAGGGTGGTGGTATATGTTCCTATCAAGGCCTTCTTAGCCAGTCTCATGTGGAGCTCTATAACTGGAGTTTTCTTGTCCTACAAGGTCCCACTGCTTCAGCCCAAATGGACACACAGAGATGCTATATTCATCATAGAACTGTTGGCTAATGTCTAGGGCTTCTTATTGGCTAGCTCTGTCTTAATTATTAACCCATAACTGCTAATATATGTATTTCTATGTGGTCTTATCTTTCTGGAGAACTCCTGGCATGTCCTATCTTCTCAGTCTCTACGTGGTGTCTCTTCGAAGTCTCTCTCTGCCTACCTTTCCCAGAATTCTCCTCATCTCCTAGTCTCACCTATCTTCCTGCCTCTATTGGTCAAACATGTTTTATCAACCAGTAAGAGAAACATATATACAGAAGGACATCCCCCATTAGAATTCTAGCTCCCCTTAGGCATAAGTGCCCCAACTTGAGCCTTAGAAACCAGGAAACTAAAGAACATGGACATGGCATGTTAGGGGGTGGCACTTTGTCCATGGAACAGATACCAGAGTTGAGGGGACTCCTCTTTCCTACCATTGTTCTTCCACACCAATTGCCCCAACCACCTAGCACACCTGCAGCCACTAATGGAAAGGTTTTCTGGGAAGTTAGACACCTAAGAATGTTTACTGGGGGGCACAGATGGTACTTTAAGCATCCTATAATTTATAATAATTAGCCAAGCACCAGGAAGTTCCTATATCCACACTATCAATTGGCATGCCACTTTCAAGTAATTCTTGTCTTTTCATTCTTGTGGAGTCCTTAAAGTCCATTATTAGGCAACATTTGATTAACCCAGCTTGATTTATTGTAGTTACTTGCCATGATTGAGGGAATTTAAGTTAATTTCCCTAAAGAACTCCACCTCATTATTCATTAACATGAGCATTATCTGTAATTCTATTGTGAAGATAGAGAACTTGTTAATTTAAGGAAACCCTTACGCTTAATAACATTTATTTTATGAAAATATTCTGGGCTCCTGTGTGGCAGGGTTGGTCATTCACATTTGTGCTGTGCTGGCATATTGTGACTTGAGGACTTGCAAGCCATGATTATACCTGCCAGTGCAGGGGTGAGTTGACTCTGGTGACCATTGCCATTCTTCAAGTGTGAATATGCGGCTCAGTTTCTAGTTGACATAACTGAAAAGAAAGGGCTTTAACAGCCACCCCAGAAGCCGTGATTTCCATGGTATTCATTGAGTGCCCTTGCTCTTGGCCAGCACCCTTGTAGGGGCTTGGAAAGACAGGGATAGATGCATCACAACTGAAGGCAGTGGGGTGGTACCCACCTAAGAACCCTGGGAGGCACTGGGGTAGAGGACATAAGTCTCAAAAGAGCCCTTTGTAGTTGCATAGTTGAGTGTTTTGGTGTCTGTAAGAGAGCACACTAGACTAGAGGTAAGGTGTGGTGATGCAAGCACTTACTTCATCCCAAGGACAGTAGACCAAGGCTAAATTTATATTCCTCTTCAGGCTATCTGGGACACTGTAATTCAATGACACAAACTCAAAAAGAAGAAAATCCCACAAACCAGGATGGACAGTTGCGTGAGACAACCAGGCTTTGATGGGGCCTACCTTCTCACCCTCTCCAGTTCCCTGCCAAGTCTGCCTCATACTGTCTTTAGGCATTGTTTTTCCAGGAAAGTTGGGGAGGGGCCCATCTGAGCTTGGACAAGTATAGGATGACCATCAGTGCCTGCTCCTTTTAAATAGGCTCAAGTCAGTTGCCAGAGGGCCCCAGAGAACTATAGAGGGCCCTGGATGGACCATGCGCTGAATCCCTGTCTGCAATGGTTAGGGCAGCAGTAAACCCGACAAACGGCATGAGACAACTGGAATTAGTAAAGTTGAAGTCGGTGTTCTCGGTCCATCCCCATCCTAGTTCTTTGAACTCTGTTAATCCTTACACAATCTCCAGCCACAATCTCTGCTCTCAGTTTCCCATCCTCCTTCTCCCCTGGGGAATCCAGTCTTTGGAAAAGTAGCATCTCAAATGATGAAAACCATATCTTCACCTCTGACTGTTCTTTGTCTCCCAGCTCCCTCCTTTGAGCTGTAGGTGGGGACGGGAATATCCCTGTGCCTGGAGGGAAGGGCAGAGGGTGGTAAGGGGACATGCTATTTGTCCTATGAAGAACTGACAGTGTCTGACTTCATTGCTCTGTGTAGTCACCTCCTATTTTTCTGTAGAGCTTGAGGTCACGTGGATTCAGTGGGGAGACAGCTGAGGGAGGAAAGCCCCATAAACCCAGCTCTATACCTCTAACCTACATGTAGGCTGAGCGCTAGGTCTGAGCATGCTCAGTGGACCTATTGGGCTGTAAGATGGAACGCAGTAGACTGTGAATGACTGTGAAGTAAAGAGGGCTTTGTAGGCTGGCCTTGGTGTGCCCAGGATTTCCGAGGAGCTGGTCTTTCCCTAGCCGTGCATCACCTGGCTCCTGTGTCTAATGACCCATTCAGGACCACAACATCCATTCACAGGAATCCATCCCAAGTTGTCCCCCCTCCATGCTTGTGTATATGGATCCCCAAGGGGAAGGCGCAGTGTTGTCAGTGTCTCCCCTCCTGAGACATCATTGCAGACACTTTTCTAGCAACCAGTCTTTATTCGTTTTTTTAAAAAAGGAAATCCAAATAAGTTAGCAAAAGGATTACAAAAAAATTGGCAAAACCACACAATGCTTAGTTAACAAGAGAAGTCACCCCAAGAGCCCCCACCCCCTTCCCTGCCTGTCCCTGGCAACATCAGCACAGGAGACCTTGGTCAGATGGCAGCTTTACAAACAACACACAAACAAAACGAAACAATACACAAACCGCTGGAAGGTTCCCCATATCCACCGCAAAAGCTTGGCCCCCAGGGACTTTGGAAGAGGGTAGTTCCTCTCCCTTCTCTCTCAATTCAGGGCAGGCCCAGCCCAGCCCTGGCATCAGGAAGAGATTGAACAGTTGTGCATGCTTGTCCAGATCAGGACGCTGTCTCTCATTTGGGGTGGAATTAGAGGCATATTGTGATTTTAAAAAAGCTCCCGAGTTTGCCCCATTGGGGGACATCCACAAGGGGGTTCTCGACCCCATCTTTCTTTCCTTAGAAGGGTATGCTCTCTGTTAAATGAGGGCATCCATTCCCTCAATGGGCTTGGTGTTAGCCTTATATGAATGGGGAGTGGGTAGTTTGTCCTGTGGCAGTCTGGGGCTGTTTTCTTGGCACCAGGACAATCTCACTTAAAAGGCCCCTGAGGCAGAAGTGGTGGCCTTTGACACCAACTTGGGGGCTCACATGAACACCCAGCCTGGCAGGCAACCTCAGTTGGGCATAGTTTCATCTGAGAAGGCAACAGACATATCCTCCACTGTGATGCTGTCTACGATGGAGGTGAGGGAGTGCAGGTTGTGGGCATCTGTAGGGTCAGCTGCAAGCAGATGATCTGTAAGGAGAAAAGAGGAATGTTTCCTGGACAGGGGGCATGGACACAGGTTTTCCAGGACAGAGAGGTGAGCAAGAGTCAGGAGTTCTCCCTAGCTACTAGCACTCACTCCCCATGCTCTGTGTGTGTGTGTGAGTGTGTGTGTGTGTGTGTGTGTGTGTGTGTGTTAACTTGTGTGCTGCCTCTCTGAAATCCTCTAATGCCGTAAGGTTTTGGAAGTGGCTATCCCAAGGTGAAGCCAGGATAGTGTATCCTAGGGAACTGGGCACAGTTTTGCAACACTGACTCAGCAATTCCCAGGGACCCTTGGGGAAGGGTCAGACACCAAACACCAGCTGGGATGCTGTTGGAGGCTGTGACTACTCCTTAGTTGCTCAAGGCTACAGGGAGGCACAGGGCCTCCAGCCCACCATTTGGGCCCACAGGAAGATGACTGGAACATAGAATAAGGTAAGAGAATAGTCCAGCCTAGTTAGGGACTAAGTGATTTGAGCCAAGGTCAGGATTAATTTACCTCCAGGGTTGGGACCGAACTCCAGTGCACTGGCCCACTCTGGACTGCAGGAGGCGCTGTGGGAGTTGCATTCACTGGGCACCTGTAAGATGAGGCCAAGATCCAAGGTCAAGTCTACTGCCATCCTCAGGTATAATATATCTCTGCCCGGGTTACAGGGTAGGTTACCCACCCTAGAATGTCCGCATAGACACCCCACTTTCTAGGTCTTCCCTGACTTCTAGGATGGGAATTCGCCTTCACACTTTGTGGGTAAGGGTGATAAGCCAGTGACCTTGGAACAGTTCTAATGTGTTTTGTCAGCTCAGCCATGGAGGTCGTGGGTTTGGGACAAAGCAGGTTTCTTTTGCCACTTGGTCTGGCCTTTTAGGTGCTGACTCGAGCATGGGAATCAGCCTTCGCCTTCCCCTGGGCCGCCCTAAGCCCTTACTGCAGGCCTGTTTCTGGGCCCCTTCCGTGCTCTGTGTCCATCCACCCCGCCCCATCTGTATTTACTATCCACTGCCTTTGTCTGGTCTGGAAACAGAGCGAGCACAGACGGTCTCTGGACAGTCTGGCTGACAAGGAAAGGGGTCTTGGGATTCCCCCAGGGCCTTGCTTTGCACCTGTTCCAGCTCTGGTGGCCCGAAGCTGACCAGGCACCTCCCTCTGGCCCTGTCCCGAGGACTGGTGCACCAGCCACTTACCACGGGCTGGGGCCCGCCCCCGCCTCGGTAGCGGAGATCTCTCTCCTCCTGGTTGAGGGAGCTGAGCAAGGCCTGTAGGCGCTCAATGTACTGGATGGCACTGCGCAGGATTTCCACCTTAGGCAGCCGCTGGTTGGGGTTGAGCAGGGTGCTCCTCTTCAGGGCCTCGAAGGCCTCATTCACTTTCTTGAGCCTGCGCTTCTCTCTCAGTGTGGCTGCCCTCCGCCGGTCCACAGACACCGACTTCCTCTTACACACCTTACATGCCCACGGCAGGCACTGGCCTGGGCAGTGCTCAGGGGTCCCCAGTCCCTTTTCTTCCAGGGGCCCTCGGGCTTCCGGGCTCAAGCTAAGCTCAGTTCTCTCATAGCCTGGGGGCTCGAAGCCCTGGAGGTGGACAGGCAGATAGTTTTCCCCGTCATAGAAGTGGGGCTCCTGGTAGAAATAGGGGGACGTCTCATACAGCTCCATCGGGTCGGAAAAGACTTGTTCCTGCCACTGGTCCCCAAGCTCCTGCAGCCCCTCACGCCAACTGCTGGGTGCCATTTAAACCCTCCCTGCTGGCATGGACCCAGAGATAAATATAGCCAACGCCACAGAAACCTGAGCCCCCCTCTAAGCTGTTGCTGCACATCAAGACGTTTACAGTGGATTACATGTGATTTCCCCTTCCCTCTCCTTTTGCCCCCACCCCACCCTGTCAGCCCGCCCCTGGCCCAGGCGGCTCCTGTGCACGGGTCGGGAGGCCGTCGGCTGTAATTTGATTAGTTTTCATTTCTCCACAGCCCCTGTGGGGCAGGGAAGGTGGGGGTGGATGCATTCCCTCTCTCATCTGCTCCTTTCAATTACTCCTATCTGGGCCGCCTGCCTACTCTCCTCCATGGTCCAAGGCAGCTGGTGGACAGGGCAGAAGAACCAAGACAAGGGTTTCTTTGGGCTAGAAGGGGCCTCCAGAGCCCATCTAGCCTTCTCTGTGCTGCTTGGAAGCACCGTAAAACATACTGCATCAGTCCTATGAGACCCCCTAAAGACCTACCACCACAGCAGGACCACTCCAAATTTTAGTGTGTGTGTGTGTGTGTGTGTGTGTGTGTGTGTGTGTGTGTGTGTGTGTATGTGAATCCCTAGGGTCCACGGAGGCAAAAGACAAACTCAGGAGGGCAAATGGATTCAACTTCTGAGTTTCTATGGCAGGTTGGCCTTATGTGTTCTCTTAGGTCTCATGTAGTTGGGCATGGATTGAGGCAAGAGAACTTGAGGACTTCTCAAATAAGGGGTGTTCTTAAGTAGGAGGGGAAGTCAGTGTTGAGTGAGGATTAGAACTCACACCCTCTACATTGTCATCCCCCTGCCAGTTACGAGCTATTCAGCCTTCTGTCTCCCTCCTTGGTCATCTTGATCATCTCTCCATGCTTTCCTCTCAGTGGTGTCTCCTGCCCTGTTTTGACACTAGAATCATATCGACTCCTCTCTGTGGTTGGGCTGGTAAGGAGAAGAGTCCTTTATATTGTTTGTGTCTCTCCTGGGCCACCAGCCTGGGCTCTTCTATCCCTTCCTCGTCTGAGTCATCACCTCTGCATGCATCATACAACTCAAGAATGACAGGTGTATGTGTGGGGTGTTCCATTTCATCTCTAGCTGCATCAGTCTGTGGTTACCTCAGTAGAGGCAGTGGTGGCCAGGAGGACAGTTCTAAGGGCAGGCTGCAGGCCGTTGGCCACCTTCTTACACCCCACCTCTGATTCCCGAATCCCTTTCCTGTGGGTATCACATAGCAACATATTCTACTGACCTGTAGCTCCAGGAATTCAAAAACTAACCCACGGGTCAGGGTTTTCCCCAGGACCCTGCGTACGAAGTGTGAGCTACCCCGCTGTACCCTTTCCGTGGAGCAGGAGACGGGCACATTGAACACTCAGGACAATGAGGGGAAGCACTGTCCTGGTGTGGAAAGAGCTGTGTGGGGTTTGGAGGACTAGCTTTCTGTCCTTCCTGAAGCCAAGAAAATGCTGCTGTCCTTTGAGGGAGGGAACAAATCGGAAGGGGACAATAAAAAAGCCCCCAGCAAAATAAGACAGCAGCGTCCTTACTTCATTTCTTGACTTCACTCATGGGATATAAAGTGCAGCACAGCATGTGAGTTCTAAACCTGGCCAGACCATAATCTCTGCATTCAGCATGCTTCCCACCCCCTCAAAAAGAAGAAACAAACAAAAGTTTACCTTGCTTCAGGTTATACTCCAGTCCTGTGAGCCCTGAAAAAAAAGGGTGGGGGGTGTGTCATGGCTCCCATGGAAACCTAAAAATGGTATCTTTTGTTCTTATGGGACCCAATCTGACTTACCCTAAACAATCTGCCTTCTTCTCTGAAGCGGGAGCAGAACGGACTTGTTCTAAGATGGCTCACAGGACCCTGCTGCCTAGTAGGTGAACCTGGACCCTTAGCAGTGAAAGCTCCATTACAAAGCTGTTAATGCCACAGCCAATGAGATGGGTGGCCATGGTGGCACACACCTTCAATTCCATACTTGGAGAGGCCAAGGCAGGAGGACTGCCAATTCTAGGCTAGTCTGGGCTAGTTGGGGGACTGTCTCAGACAAAATAAAAACAAAATCAAACAAGGACAACATGGATCACTTGCAAACAAATGGCAAAGTCACTGAAGCCTAAGCCTTTGTGGAGGGCGGGGCAGGCACAAGTGCTGAATCAGGTCTTGGGGAGCCCGCAGGATGAGGACACGAAGAGGTGAGAAGATGGATCAGTTTGTGTGGACTTCAGGGTTCTGGAGAGGGGGCGTGGCTGAAAACAAGTCTGTACGTGTAAGAGGCCCAACTGGCCGTGAAGGGACTTGGACACAGACAAGGAAACCACATTACCCCCAAGCCCCATGACAATAATTCAGGAATGAGACAGCAAAGGTCTGAACCATTGGCTTGGGCAGGAGAGTGGATTTGATTGGGAAAACACACGTTTCAAGCTGGCAACAGGGGTGAGCGCTGCACGTGTGTGTGTGCATGCGTGCATGTGTGTGTGTGTGTGTGTGTGTGTGTGTGTGTGTGTGTGTGTGTCCAACACATGGAAACACCCAGTGAATAGAAGACTCACTCTGTGCCTTGTCATCTCTCTGCTCTGTGCCCTCACCTGCTCTCAGCCTCATGCTCCTCAAATAGGTGTCTGCTTTAACTATTTGGACCACAGAGTCAGGACTGGAGGAGGGAACTCCGCCCCCCCCCCCCAGTCTTTCAGTCAGGAAACTGTACTGAGCCCTGGCTGCCAGGTGACACGGATAGGAAGTCATCTATCTGCCCCCTGTGCTCACAGCTGAGTGATAGCTGTGTACCCACATCCACCTTTCCATGGTAGAAAGTGCTGTGCTGGGTGACAAAAGAGAAGACTGGGAAAAGGACAAGCATAGCCCAGAGGAGAAATGGACTCTCCTTTCTTTGTTCAACCTACTCTGTGTTGGTCCCTGAGTGGAGATGAGGACTGTTACTAGACACAGCTCTGGTCTGCAGGAAGCACCACTGGATGTAAATGTTTGGGTGGGGTGGTAGGGGTGTGTCTGGGTCCCTGTGAACCCTTGTCTATAGATGTCTTTGTGCATGTCTGAATAAGGTGGTCTGAAACATGCCAGGCCCCACAGTGGGGCAAAGAGGGACTGAGGTGGTGGAGTCATTCAGGTTTCTCCGATTTTTTCAAAATCCCGATGCAGAGGTTAGAGGTAGTGGCCCCCTAGACACCTTGTTCTCTCATCAACTTGTAAGGCATGCCTTGTCCTTGGTCTTTCTCCCCCGCACACCCCAACACCCCACAAGCTGCCCTCTGATGGACGGGAACACATTGGTGCCAGGGACAGAGAAGTCTTTGTGTTCCACCATCAGTGGTGATCCATCAGAGCTGACCTGACAGCAGGGCATCCAACCTTAATCCCCACCCCTGCTGTGTGGGCATATAGGGGGCCTCTGCCCCTAATGTAGCCTCCCCAGGCAGTCATGCTTTCTCCGGGGAGGAAGCCCCTATCTCCTGCTGAGGCTTCAGACCCAGGCTGTTGGCCTCCCACTCTGACCATCCAACTTGACTTTGTCTATTTGCATGCTGGGCTGACCTCATTTGCATGGTAGAATCAGGTTTCAGAAATCCCCTTCACCTGCTTGCTGTTCCTTCTACTGCTGCTATGGCTGTCTGGTCCCTAACCTTTTCTAGTCCCTACAGATGAGCAAGTGTCTCTTTTGGACTTTCATGTGCTTGGGAATAGAGGCACGAGAAGGTATAGAAAGGGGAGCCTCTGGCCTCTCCAAACAGACCTCATTCTTTTGCTTTTCCAGGCAAAGTCTCTGAGAATTATTTATTGGGACTAAGTGGGAATTGGGTCTTGGTAGTATGTATATGTTTCAGTAAGGATTCATAAATGCGATGTGCAAATCAACACTATTTAATGAGACAGTAGCTTTTTTTTAGTGGGGTGTGAACAGATAACAGGGTCATAGACCATCAAAGCTACAAGGCAGTTGAGGATCAGGTAGTCTATCTTCCTTCTATACAGAAGGAAGCAGGTACAGAAAAGGGACTTGTTTGAGAATGCCGAGGACTCAATTTAGGGTACCAAAGGTGTCTCTTCTTGGGAGGCCCGATTTTAGACCTAGGGCCTGAACAAGTGAGGAAGGGTCCTCATGCCTGTGCAGCGCGGGACAGTTCAGGGAGATCTTAGTGGAGGCAGTTATGGAGCAAGGAAAAGAGGGGACAGGATGAGTGTGAGAAGAAACCTTGGGACAAGAGGCTTAGAGGCACATGAAGTCAGAGCTTAGAGCCGGGACAGGGAGAGGCCCTGGTCTGCGGAAAGTGAATTGTTTCCATAAGGATGAAGTGTCAGGTACCCAGTGGGAAATGCCATCCTTGCCTGGAATCTGGAGCTCGGAGCCAGTATTATCCTTTAAGAATTTTTGGCTTTGGGGTGGGGAAAGGGGCAGACCTGGAGGCGGAAGAGGCTGGGTCCTAGGAGTTGGGGTCAAGGAGAGGTGGTTGCTGGAGACAATGCAGAGAACTGGTGACCAAAATAACTGAAGCAGGGCTCGGCAGAGCACGAGGCCATGTGAGCCCAGGGCCTAGCTCCTGTGGGACCTTTGGAAATAAGGGTAAGGATTGTGAGTGTGCCCGGCCCAGTCACAGTGGGCCCTCTAATCCTGGTTGGGGCAGAAGCTGTCAGGAAATTAAGGGAAGTGGATGGATAAGGAGGCTATGAGACAGGGCAGGATGCTGTGTTGTCCCCGCTGTGGGTCTCAGTCTGCCCACCTGTAAACCAAGGTGCTGGACTCAATGGTCCAAACAAATGGCCTTCCCCTCAACTCAACGTGTAGGCCTAGAGGAAGTGCCAGCGGGTGTAAGGTAAATCACGTTGGTAAACTGTCATGTGCTGCTGTACTTGTTGACAGCAGACTCTGGGAGTGAGGAACCTCCCCCACTCCATCTCGAGTTCCTTGTTGATTTCATGTGTCCTTCCAGACTCCCTGTCTTAGGGCAGACTGGCCTCCTGGGTCTGAAACAGGGAGCAACAGCTAAGGGTATTAGAGACATTTATGCCCTCAAGAATGAGTAAAGGTAAACTACTTCCAATGGAGGATGCTGTTCTTTATGCCACATTAGAAAAATGTGCACAGTGGGGATGGAGGCCAGAAGCACCCATGGAGAGCACTTCCTGCTTTGCCTAGAAGTCTCACTCAGAACTTCACCGCAACTCTTTCTCCAGGGCTTCCCCAGCTGCTTCTGTAGGGTCTGGTGTAAGTGCCCAGTCTGATGAAGTTCTCTACAGGCCACCTGCCACCCATGCTTTTCCTTTTGTTTGTCACATACCCAGTAAGCTCTCCTTCAAAGCTGGGCGTGTGACTGTGTAGATTGTTCTCTGTATGGAACAGGAACTTGGAGTAGGAAGGCATTGGGTCTGTGGTTGCTGTTTACTGGTGGATCTTGTGGTCCTGGGCACAGAAGGCAACACCTTGGCATACACACTAGGCAAGTGCTTCCTCACTGAGCTCCACTCCTGGCTGGTGCTCTGTAGGTGGCTGAGGCAGGTCTTACCCCAAAGGGTGAGCCACTGCAATCAGATAGACAGGTTTCTTTTGGATATTTTGCCCCCAATTCATTTTTGCTCCTATTTCAACCTCACCAGAACTGTGGGGCCTGTGTTCTTCACACTCAACTTTGGTTCAGCCTCCTTGTTTGTCCCCTTCTCTCCTGGCCACCCCCTACAAGGTTTCAGAAGCCATAGTATGCCACCCCACCCCCTTCCACTCCCCAAACTGCTTCTATTTCTGCCTCTTTGACAAGTTGTGACATATTTGAGAGCAGCTGCTGCTGGGGTGGAGATGTCTTTGCTTTCTCTTGGCTCTGTCCTCTGCCCCATCCCTCTGCTGACAGCAGCCCCTTCCCAGAATGCATCTTACATTATCTTCTTGGCAAGCCAGATACTGGCTTTCTCTAGATTTCTGCAGGACTGCCTGGGGCTCCAGAGTGACCCAAGGGAGCCTTGTGGTACAGAAAGTCAGTGGGGGTAGAATCCTTGTCACCTAGTGTGGTTTGAGTTGTGTGGTTTTCGACAAAGTTCCTCCACAATGGGCTTCGCCCTTCTGTGCTTAAGATGGAGGTGATGACTACTTGTCTGCCCTGCTAATTTGTTACTGTAGAGACTAAGGGAAGTCTTCTATTACTCCTGTGTGCTCTGAGGGTGCGTTTCTTGGCTGGCCTTTCTTCTGACCTAAAAAATGTGCTGGGATCCCTTCTGTCGCAAAGATCCCTCAGCTGTGGTTCCGTCTCCAGCCTTCCCTTCCTCCCCACGTTTCTAGAAAGAGGAGTTAACACTTCCTCACCTCCCATGCACTCCTCTGCTCATTGGCTTCCACCTCCTCCGGGTCGCTAAGGCTGTTCTTTCCAAGCAGAGGCCCTCAGCAGCTGGAGCTTGGTCTGCATCCTACTGGATTGCTCTGCGTCATCTGGTCTTATGGACCGCGCCATTCCTGAAACCCCTCTCTTTCTGCCCTGTATCCCTCCATCTTTGGTTTTCCTCATCTTACCTCCTCCCGCCCCTTCTGCCCTCCTGCTCTTCCTCGAGCCACTCTTTAGGAAGGTAACTCGATTCCTGTTCTTTCCTACTGTGTTCCTTGGCAATCTTATCCTCTTACCTAGGCTTCAGTGACCGTGTGACTATGTGCTGCTCCTCACTGTGATGGGCCGGTAACTCCCGCTTCTCCACTCTGCTGCCACCACTCCCTCGAGTTGGTAGGTGACTCCACTTAGTTGCCTCACAGCTCCTACAGTTAAATATTTCCTCCATTCCAGTATTATCTTTATTGCCGAGTGATGCCACCATTCACCAATAATTTTTCATCATTTTTTTTATCCACTCACATTCAGTAAGTTCCATCTTAGTAATTTCTTTATTCACAAAGGACCAGAAATCAATTTCCACCAACCAGAATGAGAAATCTCGCTGGCTACACGGTCATTTGGCAGAGATCACAGCAGGACAATGCCTTGGTATAAAGTAAAGGCTACTCTGTATCTGCCTTCAAAAAGTTTAGAAGGAAGGACAAGTGTAGCCCCTAGATTGAGCACTCCCTGGGTTTGGCATCTAACACATGGAAGAGTCACAAAATAAGCCTCAAAGCCACCAATTTGATGTAACTGCCTGAAAAATAGTGCCCACTATGCTTTAAAGGATTACAGCCATCATATGTGTTAAGTTCTCAACGATAGTCATTCTGTCAGCACTAGACAACATGACAGAGAGATGGCCCCCGTCGTTAAGAGTACTTCCTGCTCTAGCAGAGGACTCCGGATTGGCTCCTAGTACCTGCACAGCAGCTCACAACTGTCTGTAACTCCAGCTCCAGGGTATCCAACACCCTCTTCTGGTCTCTGTTGGTATTGCCTGGGTGTGTGTACTGTACATACTGATATCACACACACACACACACACACACACACACACACACACACACACACACACGCCCCTAGAAAGTAAAATAAAAAGTAGTAGATAACAAAGAAGCAAGAAAAAATGTGACCCCTAGAAGAAATATCGGTTCATTCAAATATCCAGAAATGACAGGGGTGGTAGATTAGCACTCAAGCCCCTTAAAATAGCTGTTATAAATATGCTCAATATACTCAAGGATTTAAAAACAGGAAGCTGAGTTTGAGAGCAAGTTACCAGTATAGCTAAATTCCCATGAGGACTTTCTTTTTCTTGTTCTTATAAAATGACAGCCTCATGCTGCTGTGCTCTGTTCTTGGTGTGTTCATGGATCTCTCTCTCTCTCTCTCTCTCTCTCTCTCTCTCTCTCTCTCTCTCTCTCTCTCTCTCTCTCTCTCCTCTCTCTCTCTCTCTCTCTCTCTCTCTCTCTCTCTCTCTCTCTCTCTCTCTCTCTCTCTCCTCTCTCTCTCTCTCTCTCTCTCTCTCTCTCTCTCTCTCTCTCTCTCTCTCTCTCTCTTCTCCCCCTCCTCCTCCTTTGATTCTCTTGCCTCAGGCTCTGTGCCTCTACACCTGGCTGGCTCCATCCTCATTACCTAATTATGTCTCACCCCCCTCTACAAACCCCATTCTATTGGGGTTAAGGGACTCTGAATTTAGGAGTCATATAAATCACTCAATTCATAATAGAGTAATATATGATTAGACACTGCAAACAAGTTTTATTGAATAGGACACAAAAGCAATGGAAGCCATATAAAATGAAACGGGGGAAAAATGGCTAAAAAAAACCAAACCAAACCAAACCAAAAAGAGCTTCAGTGCTCTATGGGAAATACCATACCAGGTAGATTTACTTACATGTAACTGAGTCCCAGAAAGGGAAAGAGAAATAATAGAAGAGAAAACCAGGAATTTTCGAAGTTGATGAAAATTACAAATTTATGTATCCAAAACATTCAATTAACCCCTGAAAGAATAAATAAACACAAATAAAAGCACACTGAGGCATATTAAAACAAAATTGATTAAAAAAACCAGTCATCAAGAGAAAAATGCAAACACTTGGAGAAACCAAAGTGCGTCTTATATGGAGGAACAAAGATGACTAATGACTGCCAGTTTCTCACTAACTACTAGTAAGACCAGAAAAAGTAGAATATCTTTAAAGTCTGAAGAAAAGAAAATGAGTCAACCAAACTCTACACACAGTGAAAATAGCTTTTGGAGTGGTGATGGGAATGAAGACTTTTCAGCCAAGAGAAATTGGCAGGATTTGTCACCAGCAGATCTTTAAGAAATGTTACAGGGAATTTCCTGAGAAGAATAACTTGATAAAAAAGAAAAGTAGAGACTTAAATGTACCTAAAGGAATAAGGAACACCCAAAGTGGTAAATATAAATAAATAAATATATAAAAGGTTATTACCTTGACTTTAAAATTAATTTAAAATACAGTTACATATTTAAAGCGGAATATTACTGATGTGTTAAAGGTTTTATAGTGCATACATATAGAGATAAAATATATAATAATGGTAGTAGAGAAGATAGAAGGTGGGAAATCAAGGTATACTGTGGTTGCACTTCTCCATTATGTATGAAGTAGTAACAGGTGAAGGTAGACTGTGACGAGTTAGAGATGCACATTGCTAACACTAAAGCAGCTCTACTCAAAAGTAAAACACAGCGGTGTACAGCTGATGAGGTATACGGTAAAACACAGAGGTGTACAGCTGATGAGGTATACGGTAAAACACAGAGGTATACAGCTGATGATGTATACGGTAAAACACAGAGGTATACAGCTGATGAGGTATACGGTAAAACACAGAGGTATACAGCTGATGAGGTATACGGTAAAACACAGAGGTATACAGCTGATGAGGTATACGGTAAAACACAGAGGTATACAGCTGATGAGGTATACGGTAAAACACAGAGGTGTACAGCTGATGAGGTATACGGTAAAACACAGAGGTATACAGCTGATGAGGTATACGGCTGATGAGCCCATGCTGAAGAAACATGGGGGTATTTAAAAATAGCTCACCTAAGAAGGGAGGAGAGATGAAACAAATTTAAAGGTTCGTGAGATGGTAGGCTTAATCCTAACCTCATGTGTAAGTGCACAGATATGGATAGTTCGTTTTAAAGAGCGAACTCCAACTTTGGGCTGTCCAGAAGAAACTATGGTAGATACGTAGTCAGGCGAGAGTAAAAGGATGGGAAAACATATACAATGCAAACACGATTCATAACAAAGAGCAGTGGCTATATCAGTATCAGATAGAAGGAGCTCTGAGAATGAGGAGCTTTGCTGGGCGTTACGGTTGACTGTGAAATTTCCTCCAAGGGTTTGGGTGTTTGAATACTTGGCCCTCAGCAGTGATGCCATGCTAGGAAGCTGTTTACTGCAGACCACGGCAGGTGGGCTGTGAGGGAATAGCCTTGCTCTGTTTCTGGTTCCCTTTCTGTCTCCTACTCCTTGAAGATGCGCAGAGTCCTGGGTTCATGCTTTCATTGCCATGCACTCCACTGTCCCTCCGCAGCATGATGGACTGATGGCCCCTGAAACATGAGCCAAATGCAGCCTTCCTCCACTAAGTTGCTTCTGTGAACTATTTGGCCACAAGGACACCAATACACTATCTCCAATACACTACAGAAAAAGAGGCACATTACATAATGATAAAAGGGCCAATTTATCAACATGATGTGAGGTCCTGTCTCTAAAATGCCTTGAACGTCTATAAAACAAAAACTGAAAGGACAAATAGACAAATACAGATTTACAGACTTCCGTATTCCTCCCAGCACCTGATGGAGTGAGTAGCTGAAACAAGTGTGGAAATGGGGGGCTCAAATAGCTCTTTGGTTTTACCAGTTAATATTTGTAGGATAGCCCACCCAACAATGACAGAACACTGTTTCCCCAAAAATACATGTAGAATACTCTTTGAGATCCTATGCTGGGCAGAAAAACCTGTCTTTCCGTAAATTTAAAATATTCATAATGATGAACCGTATCTGGACCACAATAGGATGGAGTAGGAATTGTGCTAAACTATGTTTCATTTGATCTTTCCTGGCGACTCCAGGCAAGTGACAGGTGTGTACTGCATAGGAGCAGAAACTCAAATTTGTGGCAAGCCAAAGTGCAGCTCGGGATCACTGTGATTCCACTGTTAGCTAGCTCTAGCTAGTGTACCGGAGAGGATGCCTATGGGAGCTGCAGTGAGTTCCGGATCCTGATGACTAATGGCTACCAGCTCCCCATCTGCTCTCTCATCCCAGGCCTGTACCCCAGCGGCTCCCCGAGGAAAGGAAGGCTCTTAGTGGACGTGCCCCCGGTCCTCCCCACAGTGACTGCCTGTGTCTGCTCGGTGAGTATCCTCACTGACTTTCCGTAGGTGCTCCCTCCAGCTTCCTCCCTGTCATCTCGGCCTTCCTCCTCAGGGTCTCACTCACTAACTTTGTTCCTGGCTGGCCATTCTCAGCTCATCAGGCTTGCTCTTCCGGACAGGGCCTGAGGACTTCCTTGAGCTCAGAGACCAGAGACACCAGGCAGCTCAGGTGTCTTCCCAGCTCAAACTGCCCTGGTTATTTGGAGTCCACCAGGAGTCAGTGTCTGCCTACTGGTCAACTTTCCCCTCTGTCTTTGTCACTTGAGAGACTCTTGAGCCGGTCTGCTTGAGCTGAAATAATAGACATGTCCCCCCATTCCTTCTTAGTGAATCGAAATTCTTGTGCTTACCCCTCTGTCAGATGGGACAGTCCTAAGAGTAGAAGTAGTAGCTCTTCTGTCATCCTGGGAACTTCCTGATAGGAGGGGCTTCATTTCCCCTAAAGGGTGGGTGTTTCTGACGGCTCCCTACATGTCTCCTCAACTAGACAGGGGCCATCTCTCTCATGGGACCCTGAATTGCCTTGCTGGCGGTTGCTGGGAACCCTGCAGGTATACAGTGGGGATTCTATGGGAGGCACTCTGGAGGCTGTGCCTTGGGAGAGGAGCCCTGGGATCCTAGATAGAGGTTTCCATCCAGGGCAGGCAAGTAGACTGCGCCAAGCAGTTCTCAGCGCCAGCCATAAAGCAGCACCCGGGCCTTTCTCCCCCTAGGAAGGGGTGAGCTGGAGCGCTCTCCCATGACCCTTTTGGTCACTCACACCCATCTTACTCCTCTGTAGAAGACAAGACATGCCGAGTGGTGCAGACACAGCAAGCCTGGATGCCACAGAGCCCTGGCTCTGTCACTTGCTAGCTGAGTGACCTTTTTATTGACTATCTTGGAATCTTGTTTCCTCACAGGCCAAATGCTAACCAGAGAACCTGTTTCTCTGGGGTATCTTGTGCTCTATGAATATAGGCTGAATGAAGAGTTCATATTGATTTCCTTTCTTTGGGGGAATTTGGGAGCGGTCTAACTGGCCTCTGATAAATCCTAGTGTCTGTGGGTGGAACAGGTCATTGACATGACATTTACTTCATTCCCAGCCTTTAATCCACCCCAGGCACACACTTAAATAAGTTCCCAAAATGGAACCCTTGGTAATGCATTCCTGAGCTCTAGTCATGAGAAAATCCTATCCAGCGTCACCACCACCCCCATGGTAAGTGGCAGGCGTGTCTTTCCTTTGACTCTTCTGTAACTGGAATGGGGATGTGGCATAACTCACTGGGTCTGGATTCTAGATCTAGCTCTGCCATTAACCCCTTGTGTGACCTTGGGAATTGGAAGCTAATATTTATCGAGCCTTACTGCTTGCTGGGCACATTCTTCATACATTACCTCACTCATGCCTCACAATGTATCTGTGGGGCAGATGGCAGTCTCCCCATCTTACAAAGGAGAAGCTTGAGGATCAGAGAGGTGTAGATACTTGCATCAAATCACACAGCTACTAAGGACTGCATGGAGAGCTCCCTTACACCACAGCCACAGTGGAATTCTCCAGGACCCAGAGTTTCCTGGTCTGTAAAATAAGAAAATTGTACCAAGCTAATGGAAAGATCTAAGGAGATTTCTGCTCAGCTTCTTGGCCAGCCTCCTTACTCTTCCCCAGTCTTCTCTTTGTCTCTCCTGGGCTCTCTTTGCCACCTTCTCAGTGAGTTGGTGTGAGACCAAATGTTTCTCTAGAGTCTGGGCAGTCCGTCTGCTGCGTTCCCCGCATAGCTGGCTGTGGGAACACTGCGTTCCACCTCCTGACCCTGAGGTCTGGAGTGTTTTCTTCAAGCCTCCTTTCTTGTCTGCATTCTCTCCCTACAGGGCTTAGGCCACCGGTGGCAAGGCCTGCCGGCCTCTCTGCCTCCGAAAGCAGATGGCCTCCGGGTATTTGGGGTGGAGTGGGGGTGGTGGCAGCTGTAGTTACTTCCTAAGCTTCCAGAGGGAGTCCACACAGACAGACATTCACCGATGGCATGTTCATTCTCTCCCTACCTCCCCACAGCCCTGACTTCATCTTCTTGGCCTAGCTTTGGCACCCTTAGCCTTGTGAATTGACGACCTTCTAACACCAGGTGTCTGGCTTTCCAAGTCCCAGTCTGTTTGTCATGCTCCTGCCTGTAAGCAGGCTGCTGGAAGGAATTGCTTCTCTCTTGGCAGGGGAGGCACTCACACTTCCTGGTCCAAGGGTGAGGAGCAATGTTTTCTGGAAGTCTTCAGAATTAACTGCATTCTCCCCCCTACTGTCATGTGATAGGAGCTGAGTAGTCAGGGGAAAGTACCCTGGGCTCCGCATAGGCTGCAGGGAAGTAGGGGACACTGACAATGTGACATCTTCACATGTCATCAGCAACAGCTATGCCATCATTTAGGGTTTTCCTGTTTACTGAATGTCAGGATAAATGCTTTGGACACATTGGCTATTTCCCACAATGAGCCAATGAGTTAGGTTTCATTACCATTCTCAGAATGAGAGTCATGGCTTAGATGTTTGTTAAGGTCCTGATGGAAGGTTGAGCCTATGCTTCAGCTAAGCCTGGCTTCCTCTAGGCAATGACAGCTCTCTTCATTAAGGTATTCTTCTTCAGGCCTTGGGAAACCTTGGTGACCAGCTTATTTCCGAGTGTATATGCAGTAGGCACTTTGCAAGTGCATATTATGGCTGTCTGTTACATACTTGTTTAGCTGAGCTTAGTGATATCTATGGTATCAAAACAAGCCCCTTTCTGCACTTAGTTTCAGGACCATTTCACAGCAGTCTCCTGCTCTCAACCTTGGTGAATCCCTACCCTTTGAACCTTCGTGGTATGACTCAGAGGGGCACAGAACAATAGACTAAGAGGGCCAGGGGCCAGTGCCTTGGTCATTAAGAAGGGGAGATGCCACCTCAGAGGCAGCTGAATTGATCAGTGTGCTGGGGCTTTCTTCGTTCCCAGGCAGATAGCCTTACAGAGTAATACATTTCTGAACATTCCATCCTCCCACGAGAGAAGGAGCCTGACTCTAGAGCCTGCAGCCCCAGGGTGGGTGCGGAACTGATGGAAGCTCACCCCCCCCATGCTGTCTCGAGCATGGCCTGGAGCAGGTGGTACTCCTGACTTGCTCTTGCTGGCTGTCTCACTGAGGCTTGGCTCCTGGCCTTGGAGGTTGAGAGCCAACCTCTGGCCTTTGACACCTTGGGGTACCCCCCAACTTGTTAACCACAGTGAAATCATTGATTCATAAATCATCAGAGCTGGAAACATCTTAAACCAAGTGTCTCATTTTAACAAGGAGAAACGGAACTGGTTAGGGAGTGTCTTGCTTAAGGCAACAGATGGCAGAGCAGAGTGAGCCATATTGGACTTCAGCAGTTGGCCTGCCCTGTCCGTAAGAGCCAGGAAATGTCTCATGCCTTCCACAAGTAATCACATTACCCTTACCTGGATGATGATCACATGTGCTCTCTCTCTCTCTCTCTCTCTCTCTCTCTCTCTCTCTCTCTCTCTCTCTCTCTCTCTCTCCTTTCCTAAGAACCAGATATTTGTCTCCACCCCACTACAATTAAAGCTTATCCAATTAAAGCCCACAGCGTCTCTCCTCTGTCAGATGGCAAGAGGCGAATGGGACATGGTGCGGCATGTCTAGACCCTTGGCTGCTTCTCCTTCCCATGCAGAGCCAACAGAGAGCTCTGCTCACGGCTATCAGGTCCTACATTGGTTACTCACTCCCATCAAGCCTTAGTTTGTTTTTTTTTTCATTTCGGAATCAAGGCTAATAAGGCACTTGGCTTAGTGCCTGGCACACCATTGCTAATAGAATGTTAACCATTATTTATTACTGGTGGAACAGTAATTATTCTTGAAAGTAGTGGGTCCCTGCAGGGCTTCCCATCTAGCCTAGTGGGTTGGCCCTGGGCTCCATGGTGTTTCTGTGTGGTATCCACCCCACACCCCTGCCACCGCCCTAACATTCTAGGGGTCCTTGCAGAGGTGCCAGCCCAACCCTGGACCAAACCATTGCTAACCGAGCCTCTGACACTTCACAGCTCTCTTCCTATTGTGACTCATGAGTGACCCCTGGCCGTCTGCCTGTGAAACCCCATAGGCAGACCTGAGTGAAAGATTCCTACATCTCTGCCGCCATCCATCCTCGCTGTAGTCTGTTTCTGGCAGGGTTTTCATTTTTCTCCACTGTGAGATGTAAAGCTCTTGTTTGTGCGCAGAGGCTTCCTCACGGCAGATGTGGAGGAAATCTCCTGGGAACACTTCTCCGGGAAGGAAGTGCCCATTTAAAGAAATTGCACAGAAGTGATGTGCTCCCTCCTCACTCAGCTCCCTCCTGGCCGGGTGGCAGCTGCAAGGTGGGTGGGATGTGCCCAGAAAACACGAGGGCCTATGAGGCAAGGGCCACTCACTGCAAAGGGATTGGAAAGGGGCTTTCTACATCTTCAAGTCCAATGACTCCACAACCTTGTTGGGAGAGGAGATGAGAGTTCCAGGGCTCTTTCTTCCTCATTACTTCTCCTGCTAAGCAAGCATACCCTTGACTAGTCCCCGGTGTCCCTTGGGCCCTCTCAACCTGTCAAAGAGACAATTAGTTGATGTGAATGGCCGTAGGCTATGGACTGAATGTATTACCCCTTCAAATCCATGTGTTGAATCATCACCCAGGTGTGATGGTGGTATTTGAGGGAAAGACTTGAGAGGCAATTAGGGTTACATAAGATTATGAGGGCGAGGACTTCATGATGAGATTGGTGCCCTAATAAACAGAGACACTAGGGAGCTTGCTCTCTCCACATGTGCAAACGGACAGAAAGCTGTGCTGAGAACAGCAAGCAAGCAGTTTCCAAGCCCGGAAGTGAAACCTTACCATGACCTTAGCATGCAGGCACGATGATGCCCAGTTCCAGTCTATAGCACTATGAGAAAATTAATTTCTGCTGCTTAAGCATCCCAGTAACTGCTATCTTGTTATGACAGTCTGAGATGACTAATAACTATAGACATCAAATAGGCAGGTCACTGTGTGTTCTCACTATGCTCGCAGGGGCTTCCTGTAGCTATTCCATTAGTGAAGCCTAGGACAAAGGCAACTGTGCTTTTGCTCCCATTTGAGCCATACAAACAAAATCACGTGTTCATGAAAATTTAACTAAAAAGAAAGGGATATTTATAAATCGCAAGATACAGAATAACAAGTCAATAGTAACCGTGGGTTAGCTGGACTTTTTCCTGGCGATTACCGAATACCTGATAGAAACAGCTTCAGGGCGGAAAGAGTGATGTAGGTTCTGGTTTCCCTCTATCACAGCAGAGAAGGTGTGACAGGTGCCACTCATATGATGGTAGATGGGAGGCAGGGAGAGCAGCAACAGGTTAGAGCCAGGCAATGTCTGGCCCCAGTGATGAACGCCCCCGAAGAGGCCCCGCTCACTCTCCAATTCCCAATAGCATATTCAAAGTCTGAGCCCATCAATGGCTAAACCGCTCTTTAGGTCAGAGTTTTCGTGATCTAATTATCTTTGGAAATGCCCCCATGGACACAGCCAGAGATCTGTTTTACTGATTGCTTTAGGCATTTCTTAGTTCTGTTGACACTCAAGACTATCACTCCTCATATTCCTTACCACTCAGTTTGGGAAGGGGACCAGTACCATTCATTGTTTTTGAATGACTCTTTCCCATCCACTCTGTGAGTGGAGGTGACTTAGTTAATTTTGTGCTTATGATTCTTTTATAAGATTGGCCCATTTTTATCTCCAAATGGCGTATTTTTCAGTTGATGCGTTTTTAAATAATTTATTATGGAATCAAAAGTGTGTTTCTTTTATGACTATAATCTTTCATCTGTGCTGTGTGTTACAATCCTTTTCTTTTCTATATGTGATGAGTTCTATAAAGGGAATGACATCCCAGTTGTTGAATTTTGTAATTTTTTTCCTGTTTTAGAATATCAGACACTATGTTTCAGTGAGTACTAGGTTTCAAGCTGCCTGATTTCCTGTGTGGAAGAGTTATCTAGAATCTATATGTAGAACCGCTGAGGCCCAGGATCAATATGTTCTAAATGTTGTTACATTGTGTTGAAATTGTTCCCCAAAGTGATTGTATCAATTTATAATGCACACTTTTTGTGCATGCATGTGTATGGTGTATCCAAGTGTGTACCCAAGCATATATCTATACCCACACCTGGAGGTTGGAAACAATATAAGGTGTTTTTCTTTACCCCTCTCTGCTTATTCTGGACTGACAGGGCCTCTCTCTGAACCTGGAGCTCACCATATTTGATCTGGGCTGGTGGCCAGAGAGCCTCAGCTATCCTCTTGTTTCTACCTCCACCAACTTTGGGGTGTGTACAGCCATGTCTGGCTTTTTATGGGTGATGGGGATCCAAACTCAAGTCCTTACATTTGTCCACGTGCTCTTACCCGCTGAGACATCTCCCAGCCCCAATAACCCTACTGATAGTGATATTGTCAGATTTAGATTTTGACCCTGTTTCTTCGAGACAGGGTCTCTCCATTTAGCCCTGACTGTCTTGGAATTTGATATGTAGACCAGGATGGCCTTAAACTCACAGAGATATCCACGTACCTCTGCCCCCAGAGTGCTGTCATTAGATGCCCGCACCGTCATTCCTGGTCTCAGACTTAGATGGCTGCTATCACTATTTACCCAAAGGGGATGAGGTAACTTCTTGGTTCGAGTCTGAATGTTCTTCTAGCCAAGCTTTCGTTTGGATGCTTATTGGTCACGGGGAGTTTTCTGTGAAATTCGTTTTTGTTTATTTTTATTGTGTTGCACTTTCCATCACTGTATGAAATACCTGAGATAAGGAAACTTAGAAGGAGGAAAACTTTATTTTGGCTCCTGGTCCTAGTTTGCTTTCTGTAGATGTGATGAAACGCCATGACCAAAGGCAACCTTGGGAGGCAAGGGTTACTGGCTTACATAATCCAGTTATAGTCCATCACCGAGGGAATCAGGCCAGGAACAGAGACAGCAAACACCACAGAGGAAGGCTGCTTCCTGGCTTTCTCCTCATAGCTTGCTCAGCTGCTTTCTTTCTTTTTGGTTTTTCTGAGCCAGGGTTTCTCTGTAGCCTTGGAACCTGTCCTGGAACTCGCTCTATAGACCAGACCGGCCTTGAACTCACAGAGATCTGCTTGCCTATGCCTCCCAAGTGCTGGGATTAAAGGTGTGCACCACCACTGCCTGGCTCAGCCTACTTACTTACATCATCTAGGAAGAGCACCTGCCTAAGGGTGGCCCCACCCACAATAGACTGGACCCTCCCACATCAATCACTAATTAAGAAAATGCCCCGCAGACTTTCCTCTAGGCAATCTGATGGAGGCAGTCCTTCAATTAAGGTTCCCCTTTTCAAGGTGACGATTTGTATCAGGTTGACTAAAACAACTAAACGGCACATGGTGAATGCTGTGACTTTTGACTCCACTGTTTGGGTGTCTGTCGCAAGGTGGAGCATCATAACATGGCATTTTACTTTTCTGTAGCTATGACAAAATTCCTAGCAAAGGAAATTTAAGGAGGGAAGGGTTACTTTGGCCCACAGTTTGAAGGTCTGATCTGTCCCGGCGGAGGGTGAGGCAGCTGGTCACACACCCACTGTCAGGAAGCAGTGAGAAAGGTGAAGCCCAAACTCAGAGCCTTTTATCTAGTTTGGGATCCAGGTCGACAGGACAATGCTGCCCGTTTTCATGGTGGGTTTATTGCTTCTGCATAGAGATTAAATAGGTCTTTAATAATAATTTTATGTACATGCTAAATGAGCCTACAAGTTTTAATAGTTCCCATATACATTGTTTAGAAACATTATGTTAATAGTGACGTTATCAGTTAACAAGGTTTTCCTTTTACATTTTTACATGATTTTTCTAATTTGATTTTAAGTCTTTTTTCTAATTAATCAGTGTGTGTGTGTGTGTGTGTGTGTGCGCGCGCGCGCGCGCGCACACACATGCGCGGGGGAGGATGGGGACACCTGCATGCCTCCGTGTGCTCAGAGGACGTTAGGCATCCTCCTCTCGCTCTGCCTGTCTCTTTGAGTCAGGGTCTCTCCCATTTTCTCCTCCAGGCTGAAAGCCAGCAAGTGCTAGCCACCATCTTCTGGTCCCTGCCCACTTGAAACTGTACTTACAGTCTTGTTCTGGCCGCTGCTACCTGAACTCTGGTCCTCACGTTTGTACGGCAAGTGTTCTTACCTCCTGAGCCACTTATCTAGTCCCTTCTTTTATCCGCACCTCCCAAGACAAGAACTCACTGTGTAGGTCAGGTTGGCCTTGAGCCCCACAAAAATCTACCTGTCTCTGTCCCCAAAGTTCTGGGATTAAAGGCATATGCCACATTTCATTATATCTTATCCATCTTAATTTCGTGTTGCTTTATTGCAGTGCCTCCGGCTCTGGTGTGATGTTGAAGCCATAGCAGCAGACATTCTTATTTATACCTGATCTCAAAGGAGAAATCTTTGTATATTTTATTACTAAGCAGGATATTCGATGTTGCTTTTATAGAAAGACTTTAAAATCAGATTAATGGGATTCTTTCCTAGTCCACTTTACAGTGATTTTACATTATAAATGAGATTTGGAGAGATGGCTGGGCATTTATGAGCACGCACATCTCTTACAAAAGACCCGATTTTGGTTCCCAGCACCCACATCAGGTGGCTCCCATCCACCTGTAGCTCCAGCTGTGAAGGATCCAAGGCCCCTGACCCTCGGGGCACTGCAGTAAATGCGCACAAAGGCACACATGTACACATAATTAAAAATAATAAAATGGATATTTTAAGAGAGATTTGAATATTATCAAACAACGTTTTGCATAAGTGGAGAATGTGCCCTTTTTGTTTTATCCTTTGCTGTGCATTATAACTGCGTTGATTTTAAGTTGAATTATTTTCATACATAATGTTTACAATTTTTATCTTATGTAACACTGTGTTTGATTAGTTGATATTATGTGTAGGGTTTCAGTTATGTGCATGAGAAACAAAATGTAGCACTGTGAGTATGCTACTCTCATAACATAAATTAGGAAGTGTTCTCCATTAGTTTGAGGGATTTGTTAAGCAGCTTGGTGCTCAGTCCTTCATTAAATATGCAGAAGATTCCATTTAGGAGCCCTTGCAGTGAGTGCTCGAGTTTCATTGATACTGTTTTTATTTTTTGTTTTGTCTTGGAAGGAGGATCATGTTCCCCATTGAAGACCTACGTAGGTTGAGGGTGGCCTTGAACTCTTTCTTGGTCCTCCAGCCTAGGTGCTGAGGTTACACCACCACCTACCATCGTTCTCTACAGTTTGTGTGTGTGTGTGTGTGTGTGTGTGTAGAGAGAGAAATGTTTGCTTACATTTGTTTCTATTTTCGTTAGTGTTGATTTGGGTGCTGGAAACCTAAGCTGAGTCCCCTGCAGGAGCCTCGTGAGCTCTGCCCACTGAGCCATCTCTCCAGCCACTGGATAGATCACTTACTAAAAGGCTTAGCTTGCCCCGCTTCCTCTCCCTCCTCATTGTGCCTTTCACTGGGTTACGGAGCTGCAAGAAATGTAGCCCCCACCCCCATCTTGGACTTTGTACTCTCCAGACCAGAGTAAATAACTTGTTTGTAATTC
The DNA here is from genome assembly GCF_017639785.1 of Mesocricetus auratus. Classification (NCBI taxonomy): domain Eukaryota; kingdom Metazoa; phylum Chordata; class Mammalia; order Rodentia; family Cricetidae; genus Mesocricetus; species Mesocricetus auratus. The sequence goes on from NW_024429266.1 coordinate 55,265,921, forward strand.
ATTCTGTCTGTGGTAACCTGCTACACCAGCAGACACTGGACCAAGGCACTCCTCAGTCGTCGGAATACAAGTTGCAGCTCACCAGGTTTGGGCTCTTGTGAGAGATGCTCCAGGGTTAATATGTGTGTGCTTGAAAAGTGCATCATACAGGTGTTGAGTTTCGAGTTTGGGTCAGGGTTGTTAATCATTCTACTAAGAAATTTTCTAGGTAGGGGCTGGAGACATGGCTCAGTAGTTAAGAGCACTGGCTGTTCTTCCAGAGGACCCAGGTTCAATTCCCAACACCCACAGATAGATCACACCTATCTGTAACTCCAGTTCTAGAGCTTCTGACACACCCATACAGACAAAACACTGATGATCATAAAATAAGTAAATAAATAAATTCTCCAGGCCTTGCAGTAGTTTTGACTTTATAGTTTGCTACTAAGTTAGGGTATGATGATGGCATATACAGGTGTTATGTATATATAATAGGTTTAATGTACAATGGGTTTCCTAGTAAAACATAATGACTCAAAGTAACTAGAGGAGAAAAGGGTTTATTTCATCTTACAGCTTATAGTCCATCATCCAGGGAAGTCAGGGCAGGAACTCAGGCAAGAACTGATGCAGAGATCATGAAGAAGTACAGCTTACTGACTTGCTTCCCTGGCATGCTCAGTCTGTTTCTTAGACATGTGAGGACCACCCACAATGGAGCTGAGCCTGCCTACATCCATCATCCATTAAGAAAACGTGATATAGGCCAGTCTGGTGGGAGCATTTTCTCAGTTGACGTTCTCTTTTCCCAAATGGTTCTAGCCTATATGAAGCTGGCGTAAACATTAATCAGCAAAGTCATCTACTGATAGAGGTATGGCAAAATTTCTAACTACAGTTGTGTGTTTATCTATTCATTGGAGAGGAGGGGTGTTTAATGTATTTCAAGGCTGTATTACTGATAGACAGATTTTTTAAATCTTTCTTTGAATGTATTTCGTTTTGGATTTTCGAGACAGGCTTTCTCTGTATGAACTTACTCTTTTAGTTATAGTTTACCTCTTTATTTCTGTTAATACGTTTTAAGACTTACTTTGTCCGTATTGCTACACCAGCCTGCCTCTTCATCCTACTCTCTTTGACAGGCTCTCTCTATGTAGTCCTGACTGGCTTAGAACTTACTGTTTTAACCAGCCTGGTCTCGGAACTCACTGAGATCCACCTACCTCTGCCTCTAAAGTGCTCATAAAAGGCATGCACCACCATGCTTGGCTTCCCAACTTTATTTTGATTAGTGTTTGTGTGTATAGTTTTCTACATTCTTTTAATTTTCTTTTAACTTATAAAGTGTATCACTTAGTATTAAAAAGTTCATTTTCGAAGCGTTTGATTTATTGTCATTCAAACAGTTACAGATAATGAGGCTAAACCCTGTCATGTTTATGTATTCTATTTCTCCTATATGTACAGAAAATTCTTGTTTTCTTTTTTTTTTTTTTTAATAAAGGACATCGATGACTTTTTGGGGAGGGAGGTTTCAAGACAGGGTTTCTCTGTGACTTTGGAGGCTGTCCTGGAACTAGCTCTTGTAGACCAGGCTGGCCTCGAACTCACAGAGATCCACCTGCCTCTGCCTCCCAAGTGCTGGGATTAAAGGCGTGCGCCACCACCGCCCAGCCTTGTTTTCTTTTTAATCAATTTATTCCACTACCCTCTACTCCATTCTGCATATAGTGTTGTATTACTTTATATTTTATTCTCTGAGTTAAGGTAAGCTAGCATCTTTGGCATACTTTCCCTTCAGTTAGCATTAGTTTTCATCGCTGTGTTGCTGTGACAGAATGCCAGACAGAAACTACTTAAAGAAGGAAATATTTGCTTTGACTCCTAGCGTGGAGTGTCAGTCCATCACAGAAAGGAAGGCACATGCTGGAGGTGCCTCATAGCATCTGGCATACTTCTACACATCTAAACATACAGGTTAATCACTAGGGCAGGGGGCAGGCCACAGCATTCTCAGGCCTGCATTTCCTCCAGCTAGGCCCACCTCCTAAAGATTCTTTATCCCCTCTCTACATTGCCACCTACTAGAGGACAAGCCTTCAAAACATGGACCTCCCTCCCCAACCCACCCCTGGCCCAGGAGGGTGCACATTTCAGACTCAAGCATGGTGGTGGTGTTTGATAAAGCTCTCTCCCACTTTAATGTACCCCTTCTTATGCCAGTGTCATGTGTCTTAAGTCTAGACGTACATGAAGCCACACAAGATGTGTTTGTTCTCAGACAGACTTTTATTGTGACACTGGGACATTTTAGCCATGAACCCTGGATCCCCAGCAGCAGCAGAATGGGGCAGTGCTCTGGGGGAACTGTTTCTCTCTGCCCCAGGAGCAGCAGATGGACTGACTCTGGGACTGGCAGTGCAGGGCAGAGGAAGGAGAAGAAATCACTGAGGACCAAACCCATAAGCCAGGTCACCATGGTAACAGCTTCCAAGACATTACTTTTTCACAGGCACTATTTGTGAGGGTGAGCTCATATTTTATTCCTCTTTGTCTTGGGTGTCTTTGCCTGCTCTGCCTGCTTTTATTCTCAAGTATACTTTAAATGTTGGTCTGCTGGTGATAAACATTAATTACTTTGTTTGAAGACCTTTAGGCTGTATCTTTAAGGGTTATTTTTTGCTGTTTATTCTTTTTTAGACTTATGATTATTGGTGGTCAGCATTTTAAAGATTTTATTTTATTTTATGTATGTTTGCCTGCTTGCCTGTATGAGTGTCATGCACCTGTGCATACCCAAGAGGCGGATACCCTGGAGCTGGGTTACAGGCAGTTAAGAGCCAAACCTGGGTCCTCTGCAAGAGCAAGCGCTCTGAACGACCATGCCATCCCTCCAGACCTGTCTTCTCCAGCCCCGTGGTACGGTCATGTTGAGCACCACTTGATGCCACTTGATTTCTTTTGGCTAACATTGTTTTTCTGTTGAAAAGTCACCGGGCACTCTTACTCTTTCACAATATCTGACTTCCTGTTCTTAAGAACCCTCTCCGTTTGGGTTCTTCCTAGTCTAGCTATGCTGTACCCTCTACCTAGGTGTTTAGGTGGGAGGGTTTCACAGGTATTCTTGAATCTGTGGTTCTATTTTGGAATATCCTAGGTATCTCCAAATCCTGCACGTATTTTATCTTCTCCTCTTGTACTCGTTACCTCCTCCCCGCGCCCCCCTGTGTGTGTGTGTGTGTGTGTGTGTGTGTGTGTGTGTGTGTGTGTGTGTGTGTGTTGGGCTTTTAACCATGTCTATCGCATATTTCTCGCTATGTGTTGTATTCATGACTTTGGTGTATGTGTGCGGCATATGCACTTATGTGTATGTGCGTGCACAGTTGCATGTGGAGGCCTGAGAACAGTCCTGGGTTTTGTTCCCTGGGAGCATTCTGTCTTGTTTTTGTTTTGCAGACAATGCTTCTCATTGGCCTGGAGTGTGCTGAGCCTGCTAGCTGGCTAGCTTGTGGACCCCAGGAATCCTCTTGCCTCCACCTCTAAAGCACAACAAGGATTAAGTGTGTGCCACGATGTTTGGCTTTTTTTTTTTAACATGGTTTCCTGGGCCTTGAACTTAGGTTCTTATATTTGAGCGGCAAACTCTATACCAGCTAAGCAGTCTCCCCAGGTCTTTTACTATGGATTTTAATCTGAGTATTTTCTAGGGATTCAGATTCTAGTTTGCCAATCTTCTCTGTCACTGTGTTTCATCTGTTATTAAACACATTCTTGTGAATTCTTGCATCGAGAGGCCATGCCATGTGATTGACCTGTACATCTAGTTTGTGTACAAATATGCTGTGAAGGTCCTACACTGATGACATCACCCTAGTGATGCAACCTCTGGAACTGTTTCCGCCATCTCAGTGACGCATATTGGGTGCTTTTCTCTCGGACTGCTTTTTAGCATCTTCTCTTTTGGGTATTGAAAGTTTTAAATAGCCTGAACATTTCACCGTGGTGTTTTAGGTGCTGCTTGTTAGTTACAGTTCTCTCCTCGGGTTAGCAGACTGTATCACCAGTTATCTGTTTTTCAGTTCTGAGACATTTTCAGTCATTTACTCTTTGTCCATTGCCTCTGCCCTTTTACTCTCTCTGGCCTTCTGGAATTCCATTTTGATCTTTCTTTCATTATTCCATCTCCTTGCCTCTCTGAACTGTATTCTGGGTAATTTAGAACTGCCTTCTAGTATCAGAATGATCGATTCAGCTTTCCCCCCTTTATTTTGAAAATATTTTTAGTTGGGAAAATGCAACACCACTCAGAAAAGTATGATATCATAAATGTCAGCTTGACTTTTTTTCTGTTCAAGATTTTAAAAAAATTTTATGTGTATCAGAGTTTGTCTACATGTATGTATTTATACCACATGTGTGAAGGAACCCATGGAGGCCAGAAGAGGGTGCTGGAGTCCCTGGAACTGGAGTACCAGAAGGTTATGAGCCAGGTCATCCAGGCTGCTCTTGGTGTTAGGAGACAAACCTAGGATTTCTGCAAGAGTAAGTGCCTTAACCACTGAGCCATCTTTTCAGGTGCCTCCTCCATCCATCCTCCCTCCCTCCCTCCTTCTTTTTTCTCAAACCAGGCTTTCTTGGAACTCACTATATAGACCAAACTGGCCTTGATTCACAGAGATCCATCTGCTTCTGCCTCCCAAATGCTGGGATCAAAGGTGTGAACCACCGTGATAGGCCTTGACAATTAATTATAAAGCAAACAACCAAATCACTACCTGAGTAATAAAAAAATTATCAGTAGCCCCAAAGCCATGGCATGGCATGTTCTCTCTTTCTCCCTAATATTCCCTTTACCAGACAGAGGGAAACCTAATAGTTCTCAACCTTCCTTTAATACAGTTTCTCGTGTTGTGGTGGCCCACAACCATAAAATTATTTTCATAACTACTTTGTAACTGTAATGTTGCTGCGGTTATGAATCATAGTGCAAATATCTGTATTTTTTGTGGTCTTAGGTGACCCCTATGAATGGGTTGTTCAACATCCCACAAAGGGGTTATGACCCACAGATTGAGAACCACTGCCCTAATGGTCATGTATTTATTTTTTTCTTCTTTGACAGTAATTCTATCAGCTGTTCCAATTGAGTTTACTTATATTGTGGCTGTTATATTTGGGTCTGCTTCTTTTATTTAACATTATTTTTAAAGGTTAATCCACATTTGCACCCATGTTTAATCTTTTTTCACCACTATGAAGTAGTCTTCTGCATGATTGTTATAACTTATTTTGTCTTGGCTGATATTTGAGTTAATTTTCCCCCTTTCTGGAAGAGCGGCATATTCATTGAACATTATCATATAGTTGAACAAATGTACAGAAGTTTCTGTAAGTTATATACTAATGAATCTTTGGTTTCCCAGCCTTGGCATGCTGGTCTCGGCAGTTAAATCTGTAGTGGGGGTTTTCCTGTGCACTGAGGGATTTTTGTTAGGTTTTTGTTTGTTTGTTTGTTTTTTGAGACAATGTTGTCCTAGCAGTCCTAGAACATTTTGTAGATCATACTGGCGTTGAACCCAGAGATTATCCTGCCTCTGCCTCCCAAGTGCTGGGATTAAAGGCATGTGCCATTACACCCGGCGACTGGGGGATATCCGACAGCAGCGGTCCTCACACGATGGATCCCAGCAACACTTCTCCTATTCTCCCAGGCATACCAACTCAGTAGCCCTGGGCTGTGGACTACTGTGTTCTGTTTTTCCTTTACAGTGTGGGTTTTTTTTCCTCCGTGATGTTTTGTTTCCCTGAGTTTCAACATAATTTTAGTTTTATTGTTATTATTTGGTGTGTGTGTGTTATTCAGTATAAACCAGTGTCATGTATAGGCCAGTGTGATATGATAAAGCTTTAGGGGGTCCTTCGGTGGAGGACCATGGTGGATTCCATGGCAGGTTAGGGTGACCGAGGTGGAGGGCAAACACGCCAAGCAGACAGAGCTTAAGTAAGAAGTTTTATTAGAAAGGAGAGGGAGGGGGAAGGAAAGAGCAAAGAGGTAAAGAGACACAGAGAGAGGACAGAAGAGAAGAGGGAGTCAGGAACAGTCCTGTCTGCCCCAGGGGAACAGCAGGAAGAGAGCGGGAAAGAGCAGAAAGAGAGGAAAGGGGAAAGCAGAGGGGAGAAGAGCGGAAAAGAGAACGGAAATGGGCGGAGGGCTTTCTTTTAAAGGGGTCCTTTGCACCTGCGCACGCGCAGACTTGTAGTCATGGAACCCTGGGCTGACCAGAGTACTGCCTGAGTGCATTCTGCCAGGTGGCAGCATAATGTCTGAATCCTTACCCAGAGGATGACTTCAGATGTCCAGTTCTCTCTACCTCATTCCCTTGAGAAAAGGTCTCTCACTGAACCTGGGTCTAGGCTGTATGTCAGCAAGCCCTCTGAGGTTTATTTATTTATTGACTATAAGCTTGTTTTTGTGGTTGTAATCTTAACTACTCCCCCAGAGGTTCATGTATTGAACGTTTGGTCCCTGACTGATGGTGCTTTGGGGATGTTTTTTGAACCTTCTAGAGCAGGGCTTAATGGAAAGAATTAAGCCATTGGGGGTTATGCCCCTGAAGGGGAGGTTGGGATAAGATCCAGGCCCCTTTCTTCTTTACTCCCAGGCTGCCATGGATAAACAGCTCGCTCCACCTCGCTGCACCACAGTTCCAAGCATACATGGCCTCAAATCTCTGAAAACACGAGCCAAAATAAACAGCGCCTTATTGACAAGCAGCCAAATAATACTCTCGTGGTGCTCAGCACTGCATCTGAAGGGTTTTCTTTTCCTCCCTGAGTGTCTTTTGTTTGTTAGCGTCTGACACCCGTGGGTGCTGCCGGCTCGGGATCACAAGAAAATGAATTCTTGGCTTAAAGTTTTGGATCACCAGGCAACTGCATGAGTTCCAGGTTCCAAGACGGCAGAAATGGTGCTGGCTTATTGTGAAATCACTCTTATACTAAATCGTAGCCTCTGGGTTTGATTGACTGGTTTATGATGAGGGTGGGATCACCTGCCGGAGACCTCGTCAGTGACAAACCCTTGCTGCCTTGAGAGTTACTGAAAATTGAAGGTCAGTAAATGTGATTCTGGGGCAACACTTGTCTTTCTGGATACCTTTCATGTGACCTTAGGATTTGGAGTTTATCTTCAGTCTGTCCTAGTTTATTGATGCATTTAGAAAGAGGTTTCAAACATTCTGTCCAGTATTTGTTGTTGTCCCTACTGAGAGGTTTAATCAATAAACCACTCTGCTGTCCCTTAGAACTGGTATCTATAACTTTTAAAAATTAACAGCTGCTGTGGAGCTGGTTGAGCAAAGACCTGGGCTGTTACCAGCAGGACAGGAGAGCTGGATTTAGCATGCAGTCGTGCACTCCTGTAGGTCTGTGCTAGGTGGGGAAGCCCATGAGGATGTGTATACAATAAATAGAGCCTTGGAGTGTACTGAGAGCACATCTCAATAAAAGCTTCAGATGCATTTGTGGTGACAGCTCTCAGGATGGGTGTCACTGGGGAGAAAAGTGGACCCAAGTACAATGGATGTCAGGTTCCTGGCCTTATCCAGTGCTCTCGAAACTACCAGGAAAGCAGCCTCCTCCTCATTCTTCTTTTTCCCCCCATCTTCTCTTCCTTCCCCCATTTCTTCCTTCTCATCCACTTCCTGTTGTTTTGATGTTACAAACAATATCGCTACATGGCCCAGGCTGGCCTGGAACTCCTGCTCTCCTCCTGAGTGCTGGAGTTATAAGCATGCATCACTATATATGAACTGTTTTCTTTCACCTTATACAAGTCCCCATAATAGTCATGCCACCATTGCACCAAGAGGTACACCTTGCTTTGCATTTTTTATGTTTTGAAATTAATCTCTGTTGCGTGTCTCTATGGAAGGCACAATCCCTTTCTTTCCTTCTCTCTCTCTCTCTCTCTCTCTCTCTCTCTCTCTCTCTCTCTCTCTCTCTCTCTCTCGATTTTTTGAGAAAGGGCCTCACTAAGTAGCTGTGGAACTCAGAGATCTGCCTGCTTCTTCTACTGCTAGAGTTAAAGGTGTGTGCCATCACACCTGGCTTGCTTTCTGATTGAATTTGAGGCCAGATATACAGAAAGGAATTCACACATGGCCCTGTAAACCTGACAGAAAGCGCATAGCTGGCACTGGAGAGATGACTCAGTGTTTAAGACCATTTGCTGTTCTAAAGGGGACCCAGTTTGGGTTCCCAGCACTTACATATTGACTCCTAATCATCTCTAATTCTAGTTCCAGAGGGTCCAATGCCTTCTGGCCTTTGAGGATACTATGTGTATGTGTATGTATATGCTGTACATACATACAAGCAAACACTCATATATAAAACATCTTTAAAAAACCAGCTAGACTTGTTAGTACACACCTTTAATCCCAGCAATTCAGAAGCAGAGGCAAAATTTCTGTGATTTTGAGGTAAACCTGGTCTATCAGAACCTTTCTCAAGCCCGGCGGTGGCACACGCCTTTAATCCCAGCACTCGGGAGGCAGAGGCAGGAGGATCTCTGTGAGTTCGAGGCCAGGCTGGACCAACAGCCTCCAAAACAATACAGAGAAACCCTGTCTTGTAAAACCAAAAACCAAAACCAAAACAAAACAAAAAAAACCCAGAACCTTTCTCAAAAAACAAGCAAATAAACACATAAGGCTAGGAAGTCATAGGCCCTGGGTAGCTGATGGCTGTTGTTTTATTAAATGGACATGTTATTAAACTACCTGCGAAAAACGTTATGTCACAACCACAAATTAGGACCACCTTCAACTTGATCAGAGAAACAACTTCTTGCACTGCAGTTAACGTGGAGACTCACAACCTGTCAGAGGGCTGGAAACAGTGACTGTCGAGCATAAAGTGGGGCTTCTGTATCAAGCTCCCTAAGCCCAAGGAATACCACAGAACATGCTGCGGGTATAATGTAAGACCCAGAGGACCAAGGAGGAGTGCCACAGCAGTCTCCTGATGTGACATGGCTGCTGCTCTCATGGACTCAGCGGGTTTGGCCACTGCACAGGACCAAGTCAGTCAGCATCCTACACCCCGGTTATGGATGCTGCAGAGACTCATGAGGCCTCAGCCAGGCTGAGGAGCTATTCCCATTTGATGGCTGCTAGGGTCATTTTCCTTTGGGGGTGTGGCCACTGTTAGGATGCCCATGCTATGTGCTTGCAGGCAGCACTAATTGAATTCAGCAGGTTATTAAAATAAAAAAAGGGAGAGGGCATGGAGATGGGAAGGGGACATATTAGGGAGGACCTGGGGGAGTGAGCGGTGGGGGTGTGTGTGTTCAAGATACATTTTATACATGTATGAAATGGTCAAAGAACATTTTTTATTTTCTTAAAAAAATAAGCCTGAAGCAAACTCACACTTGTCAAATCTGAGTCCCTTTCCTGTCATGTGGCTTTGTGCCCATCAGATAGTGCTATATTTCTTTGCAGCTGGGGATACTCATGCAGTGAGAAACAAGAACAGCTCCAGGGGTCAGCCTTTAGGCCACACATTCAACATGGCCATCAGCAGTGGCAATGTGTCAAACAGGATTTGAGTGTTTACATGTCTTGAATAACCCTAGAACCTGCAGTCTGCTGAGCTGGGTCCCTGAAAGCCTTTTAATTCCCATGGCCCTTCTTCTGGGCTAGCAGCTCAGTAAATTTTTCTAGTACGTTTCCATGAGTTCACCACCCAACACCATCAGCATAAACAGTGCCTCCGTCCTCAGCCTCTCCTCAAGTATCCGTTAACTCGGAGTTGAAGTGCAATGTGTTAGTTGCTTTTCTGTTACTGTACAAAACAAAGTGACCAAGGCAACTTATGGCAAAAAGGATTTTGGCTTATTGTTCTGGAGGGTTAGAGTACACAATGGTGGCAGGCCGGAGGCATGGTGGCTGGAGCAGGAAGCTGAGAGCTCTCATCTTCAAACCACAAGCAGGAAGCAGAGCAAGAGGGAGAACTGGGAATAGGAAACCTTTGAAACCTTGCAGTAACTTCCACCCCCCAGTAACTTCCTCCAGCAAGGCCATACCCCCTAAACCTTCCCAAACAGTGCTACCAACTGGGGTCCAAACATTAAAATATATGATTATATAGGGAACATTCTCATCCAAGCACTGAACACCAGAACAAAAACGTTCATAATTTTGGCAACTTCCTCGGTAGCATCATGCAGGAATGATTTTCCAGGCCTGTGGAGCATGCTCTGCCATTGCCATGCAGCCACCTTTCCCTGGGGATGGACCACTGAGACCCCTCTGCTTCTACCCTTCTGCCTCTCCTGTCTACTGCAGGCCTTCATCTTATCGAGGGGCCTGGATTTTATGTATTTATAACCATACTAGTAGGTTGTTTTCGAAACAGTGCTTCTCTGTGTAGCCCTGGCTGACCTGGAACTCTCTCTGTAGACCAGGCTGGCCTTGAACTCAGAGATCTGTCTGCCTCTACCTCCTGAGTGCTAGGATTAAAGGTGTGAGCCACCATCTCCCACCCTGCTAGTAGTTAAGGTAGACTGAGTTCTAGTTTTATCAGAAGTCTCCTATGGAAGGCCTTTCAGGGCCAGGGGCCATGTGTCCTGGAGAGATGGGGAAAGACACTGGTGACTATGAATGGTGCTTTACATTTCTGAGCTGTTGAGTTAGTATTTATTGGACACTCTGTGCCAGGTGGTGTTCTGGAGACATCCCATGTAAGTCACTCATGGGGAGGATCACTGGGTCCTTAAGCTACACTGTGCTTTTGGAATAGGGCAGCGCCACAGGTCCAAGGAAAGATGATCATTGCCTCCAGGCAGCTGCTTGCCTCTTGCTTTCACACTGTTGACATCCTCTGCCCCTGTGCCTCTTCCAGTCTCCTCAAAGAGTGAGACCTCAACCTAGGGGCCATACTAGACTTGCCTGGAGACCTCCCCCAGCCATCATCTGACTGTGGTGGCCACATTGGCCACCACTCTGTTGTGCGGCTTCCACACTGATCTGTAGGGGGTCTGTTTCTCTGTCTGTCTTCCCTGTTTAGGAGGTCCCTTGACTTCAGCCTCTAAAGGCATCCATAGAATGAATGAAAAAGTGCTATCATTTCCACCTGAGGATTTCTGGATCCCACTTTGTCAACTACCCCAGGCTAAGGCTAAGGCAGTGCTCTTTCTCACTTCCTAATAGATGTTTCTGCTCCACTGCTGCCTGCTTTCTTCATTGCCTCAAGGGGCTCACTCTGTAAATTTTTAAAGTCACGTGTGTGTGTGTGTGTGTGTGTGTGTGTGTGTGTGTGTGTGTGTATGTGTGTGTGAAGCCAGAGGACTTGTAGTACTTTAGGTCCTGGGGATTGAATTTAGTCTCACTAATCAAGTGTGCTCTTGCTCTGATTCAGCCCTTTGATGCTTCTCCTTGCCCTGTGGATAATTCAGGGCTTCCGTTCCCGCCTCTGTTCCTCCTGAACCCGAGTCTAGTCATGACTCTGGGCACCTGAAGCACACACTCCTGTGTGTGATGTCCTTAGCTCTCTGGTGGACTTCAGGGAGTGCTGGAAGGGATAGTCATGGAGGACCAGAGATGGATGCAAGCTTCTGTCCCAGTGAGAACTTTGTCTAGAGAGCAGCATCTAAGCGGCACTGGCTACGTTGTTATATAACTCAACTTTCCAAACACAACTCCAGTCTCCCAATCTCATTTTTCTTCCCCCTCAGCTCTTCCTCTCTTTCTCCCCTGTCCTAGTTAGGGTTGCTGTTGCTGTGAAGAAACACCATGACCAAAGCAAGTTGAGGAAGAAAAGATTTATTTGGCTTACACTTCCACATCACTGCTCATTGTCAAAGGAAGTCAGGACAGGAGCACACACAGGGCAGGCACCCGGAGGCAGGAGCCGATGCAGAGGCCACAGAGGGTGCTGCTCACTGACTTGTTCCCTATGGCTTGCTCAGCCTGCTCCCTCACAGAACCTGGGACCATCAGTTCAAGATGGCCCCACCCACAACGGATTAGGCCCTCCCACATCAATCCCTAATTAAGAGAATGCCCCACAGGCTAGCCCAATCCTATGGAGGCATTCCCCTGATGCCTATACCCATGTCAAGTTGACATAAAACTAGCCAGCACGCCACCCTACCCCACTCACTTCCCTTCCCTTCCCTGTCTTCTTTCCATTGCTGTTTCACTTAAGCATTAGCCATCTGTTCCTCAGGCAGCTTTGTAGCAGCTGACCAGTAGTAAACAACAGTATCAGTGCACTCAGGACTCTACCATGGTGTCCAACCAGGCTGTTTTCATTTGTCTGTATTCTCCTGTCTTTGTATGCCTACATCGTATTGCATACTTGTAACCATAACAGAGTTTTAATTTTGTAGTCTGCTTTTAAATTTAATATGGAAGCATTTTCCATGTTCCTACACAGTCTTCACAATTATCACTTTAATGATCTCATAATATTCCACTGAGTGGACACACCAAGTTTCAGTTAACTGTTTCCTTTCTGGCAGACGGCTGGGACAATAAGGCAATTTTCACTCCCTTTTCTTCTTCCTCCTTTTAACTTCTTCACTCCCATCCCCTTTTCTTTTTCCAAATCCCGTCCCTTCTGTGTAGAAAGAGGAATCACCTTGCCAGGCTACAAGATTATGGAAAAAAGTGACTCAAAAATTATCCTTAAAGTGGTCTAAGGACATTGTGCTTCTGAAACAGTGTAAATGGTAACCCTTTTTATTCTCAAGAAGTAGGAGCACAGGGCCAGAGAGGACCAGGTTGGAGAAGGCTCAGGCTTGTGACCGGGACATATTGTCTATAATGGGAGAAACAAGAGGTGGAGTAAATGGCTGTCAGTAGGAGATGCTAACAAAATGATGTCTGATGGGTGTCCATGCTGGGGCAGGAAGTGGCATTAGAAGGGACCGCAGGGCTGTGTGTGCTGATGTAGACACGCGTGAGTGCTCTTGTGATGGTCAGAGGATAACTTTCATGAGTCCGTTTTCTGTCTACCATGTGGGGCATCAGGATTGAACTCAGGCATCTGGCTTGGCAACTGGTGTTTTTATCCACTGAGTCATTTTATTGACCCAGGTAGGGCTTTTTGTAACAAACTTATTTGCAGATTGTTTGTGGGTCACTACTTACATAAGGACAATAAGAACTCAGACCTGCGTAAGAACATGAGGGCTGTAATATATGTGTGTAAATAACACATGCATGCAAGTTATACAGATATACATAAATGCTTGAAAAATGCTCCCAAAGTGTCACAGTGGTCACCTCTGCTCAGACGGGTCAGAGGGAATCTAAGATGAACTGTAGTGGCTTCACTTTTTATTAAGAAAAGTATATTCAGGCTAGGTCTGGCAGTTCACACTTGTAATCCCAGCACTTGGGAGGCTGAGACAAGAGAATTGGGAGATCAAGGCCAGCCAGCCTGGACAATATGAGTCCCTGTCTCAAAAAAAAAAAAAAAAGAAAGAAAGAAAGAAAGAAAAAAGAAAGAAAGAAAGGTACATTCCCAATTTATTTTAACATGTTTTTGGTTGGGAGATGCCTCAATCACTATAACATACACACACACACACACACACACACACACACACACACACGAACTTTCCCATTGTCTTGTTTACTATTTGCCATTGTACATTGATAAAGGACCTGGCCATCAGGAAATAAAATTAAAATGTGTCTAAATATGCGAAGGTCCTACTGTAGAGAGTGGGTTGTTAACGTTCTCCAGGTGAAAAGATAGTTTGTAGGTTGTTTGGGGCAGTGTTGGTGGCCTGGGGAAGAAAGAAGATGAAATCCTCCCTGTTAGATCCTGTCTCTCAGCCAGGCCTTCCTGCCCACTCTAGGCAGGTGGACGTTGGGAGTTTTGAGGTGGAGTCTTTGCCCTGAGTCCTAGATGGAGGACAACAGATGCGGCCACACAGCCCTGCTGCCCAGACCGAGGGGAACAGGTGGAGGCTGAGGGGTCAGAGTGTGAATGCTGGCGATTCATGAGTGTTGCAGGTGGGCGGAGTGCCCAGGACAGGGGCAGTGACAGCTGGGCAGCATGTGGGCGACAGAGGGACCAGGGAAAGGGGTGGGGGTGGAGGCCCTAGAGAGCAGAGGACAAGGGAGGGAAAGAGGACAGCCTCCTGCCCCCCACAGCTGTGGCACGAATGAGGTCAGAGGTCCCAGGCGGCCAGGAAAGGTCTAGGAAGCTGTAGGACGAGGGAAGAAACTGCGCAGGCAGGGTGCCCGTCTCCTCTCCGTCTCCTCCTCCAGCCCCAGCTGTCCTTTGTGTAGCCCTAAACCCGAGGCATCTGGGCCACTCCAGCAGCTGTGCCAGGCCTTTGGCTGGGTCAGGGATTGGGCAGCCGGGGAAGCAGCTGCCACTGCTCCCCCTGGAGACTGGGTGGAAGAGCAAGGAGGTGGCTAGGTTGGGGAACTCTCAAACATGTGGCAGGGCCATACTTCTCTGTGGAGAACTCTTTTCTCCTACTGCACTTACCTGAGTTAAGTGTTGGGGTAGGCCAAAGAACTGCAAACGGCAGTTTGTATGAATCTGCGTCAAATGCTCAAGTGCTGCCAGTCACAATGCCGCCATTTTCTCCCAGCTGCTCATTCAGAGAATTCTATAGTTTATGCTTTACAGATGGGGAAAACCGAGGCTTCTTGGTCATATTCTCAGAAGGGACATTGGAGCAAATTTACTAGGCCCTAGAGACCAAGCTCACAGCCTTTTAGGAGAACTGGGTGGGGGTGGGGGGGGGTCTGTGCCCAGATGAAGAAGGTTCCCAGAAGTACTGGAGGTGGGAGGTCAGTACTGAAAGCAGATTCCTGAGGCAGGCTGGCGGGAAGCAGAGGGTGCCGGGAAGCCTGTCTTTGGAGATCTTCCCAGGGCAGGGAGGGCTCCCAGCAATGCTCTTTGGGCACTTTTGGGAGATTTTGCCTGAAAACATGAGGTGGCAGGGTGGGAGCAAAGGATTTTGGACTGGGCATCAGGGGACCAGCGTCACCACTGGTGGGCATGCTTGCTGGGCATTCCTAGAGCTGGTCCCCTGGCCCTTCAGCTGAGTTCCAGTATCTGTGTCCCATCTTGATGTTCTTCTGAGCTGTCACCTAAGGGATCCGCCCTCTGGGTTCAACGCCCCTCCCAGGCTCCTGTCCCTCCAGCAGGGGGCCCCAGAGCTCCAGACAAGGGCGCAGACCGGCACTCCTTAGCTTCACTGTGGGACGAAAGGGCGGAGAATCGCTGTCATGTCACCTGCAATGCCGCAAGGGACAAGAGAGCCCCCAAAGATAACGTGGTCACACTGTCCTTTGGCACCTCGTTCTGGACCGTAGGCCACGTGCTACTGTGCCCCAGGCTCTGGTCCTGTGTGATGAGATCATCCAACTTTGGGGTCTGCGAAATAGCTCAGTGGTAGAGGGCTTGCCTAGCACGGGTGAAGCATAGGGTCCCAGGGAGCAGAAAATGAAGACACCTACCCATCAAAAGGCTCTGTGTCCCTAGCACGAGCAACCATATCTAGTGAGTGACTTTTAGGAATAGGAGTTAATTTCTGATCTGTGGGGTCCATAGAGGGGCCAGATGGTAGGACCACAGACCACCTCTCTTCCCTGGCCTTAGGCAAGTGGCTCTGCTCAGGGTGCGAATTCCTTCCGGGTTCAGAGCTGAGGTGACGTGGATCTGAAGGGAGTGTACAATGGCATGTACAGTTGTGCTTAAGATCGGGGGATGGGGGCCAGGAAAAGACAAGCGGCGGGAATGAGCCTGTGTGACCGGTTTGGAGAGTGAGGAAGGAGTGAACATTCACTGTCCTGTGCACGCCTCACTTCCATGCCTGCTGGAGAGGAACGCAGCCTATGAAAATATGTATGTGGTAGACTTTCGGACAGGCTCACTGCCCTGGGGCTGCAGCTGAGCAAACGGCTCTCCTCCCCAGTTGGCTCTCTGCTTGGCAGGATGAAAGCCTGTCTGGCTTCAGTGTCAGCCTTCATGCCTCAGACTGGTACACAAGGCACCACACTAAGGGCCATCGTAAGGCCACTACTGTTGCTCAGAACTACTGTTGCTTTTCAGGCCCCTCTGTTGTTCCCTGAGCTGTGGTGCTTGCACGCGTGTGCGCGTGCGCGTGTGTGTGTGTGTGTGTGTGTGTGTGTGTCCCTGACCTTTTGTAGCAGCATTGTTCACCAAAGACCAAAGTGAAAGCAACCCAAATGCTCATCAACTGAAGATTGGATAATCAAAATGTGGACTGTCCATGAAATGAAATCTAAGTACTGAGCTAGTGAAATGGCTCAGCGGGTAAAAGGGCTTGACATGCAAGCCTCATGACCTGTGTCAGATCGATAGAACCCACGGTGGGAGGAGGCAACAGACTCCCAAGTTATCCCTCTGACCTCCACAATAAAAGGAGGAGGAGAAGGGGGAGAGGGAGGAGGAAGAAGAGGAGGAGGAGGAGGAAGAGGAGGAGGGGGAGGGGGAAGAGGAGGAGGAAGAGGAGGAGGAGATAGCCGTTGTTGTGTATTGATACATGCTACAACTCAGATGAACCTTGACAACATTAAGACATTTGAAGGAAGCTAATCACAAAGGACCTTTGGTGAGTATCCAGAAAAGGTAAATCCACACTTTGTTGCTGAACATGGTGTCCAGCCCTTTAATCCTAGCAATTCATGAAAGCTGAAGCAGGAATATCACTAATTTGAGGCAAATCTGGGTTGTATAGTGAGAATCTGTCTCAACCTTTCCCAACACAGATTCGCATTTCTGGGGCTGAGGAGGGAGAGTAGTTGCTAATGGGCATAAGGTTTTCTGGAGGGAGATGATGAAAATGTTCTGAAATGAAATGATGGTGGTGATTGCACAATTCTGTGAATCTAGTCTCAGAACTACTGCCTGTACACTTTAAATGAGTGAACTTTATGATACATAAATTGTTTCTCAATAAAGCTGGTAACATTTTTTAACTGGGTGTCCTGAATGTATTCTGGTAACTCTAGTTGGTGAACATTTGGCTGGTTTCTGCTCTTAAGCTATTCCGAGTAACACTGCTGTGAAAATCCACCCTGTCTTCTCCCTTCCACATCTCGAGGGCTGGCGCGCTCAGTGATGAACACACAGAATCAGCTGCTTCTCTTTATTGAAGGACAGCGATGGATGGGTGGAGAGGAATAGGGAGGCACAGAGAATTTGGAAGCCAGCCTGCCTAGCCTCTAACAGAAGTCACACGATCTCTCCCTGCCTTGATTTCCCCTTCTGCCCAGTGAAGGGGAGGGTAAACAGATAGTCACTTGTCTTTTGGGGGGTGGTGTTGAGGAGTTCAGGAAGGTGCTACTCAGGGTAAAGTGGACTGTCCAGGGTGGCATGGGTTCTAATGGGTCTGTCAAGTGGCGGAGCCACTCCGTGTATTTGGATGTTGAAGGGTGGC
Organism: Mesocricetus auratus; assembly: GCF_017639785.1. Lineage (NCBI taxonomy): Eukaryota > Metazoa > Chordata > Mammalia > Rodentia > Cricetidae > Mesocricetus > Mesocricetus auratus. Next base: position 55,283,349 of record NW_024429266.1, read on the forward strand.
AAGAAGATCATCCAGAGGGACCACGTTGACTCAGATAGGGTCAGGGAAGCCAAGAAATCGATGACTTGTGGCTGGTGAGCTAGGATGGGGTGTGGGCTGGGCTATGCCCATCAGAAGAGGAGGAGTTCGTGCAGGGCAAGGCTGAGTCTCTATTGATGTGAAACGCCATTGGCTGTGTAGCAATAAAGATGCGATTCCTGCAAAGGCCTGGGAGCATTCCTGAAACACCCAACAAAGGACCAGGCTTAGAGGGTGGGGGAAGCCAGGGGTTTCTGGGTGTGAGGACAGGTAGAGCACCAGGAAGAGTGCCAAGTCCATTCGGCAGTGGCTATCTGCTTCTGTCCCCATGGGCATGGAGAGGTGGTGTGGAGAGCCTGGCCTGTGCAGTGTCACTTCCTCTGATTCATCTCCTCACTGCCTTCGTCTCTGAAGCTGCGAGCATGCTCAGATCTCCCTGCAGCTAAAACCAACCTCTTTTTGACCTCTTTTTCCTGCAGCTAACCATCCATCTTTTGTTCTTTTCCCTGCCAAGCTATTTCAAAGACTAGTTTGCACCCACGACTTCCACCATTAACTAACTGCAGCAGCTTTAACCCCTGAGAGATCCTCATTAGACCTGCCCTTCCCATGAGGATTCTTCCACGTCTCCATTCCCTTCCTGTCACCAAATATGACTGCCTCCCTCTTGGGCCACTCAGCACCTCTCTTCCTGAAATGCCTCCACTCCCCTTCTGGAAGCTTTTCCTCCTGGCCCTGGCAGCCACAGCCTAGCTTCCTTGCACCCTCCTTTGAGTAATCTTGCTCCTCCCCCAGACCCAGTGGGAATCTTGTTCCCCAAGGTCTCTATTCCCACCTGGACAGAGATGACTAGATTCCTGTTCCACACCCTTGGCCTTTCCAGAAGCCCGCAGAAACCCTTAGGGCCACATGTCACGTGACCTACCCTCTGTCTGTACTGTCAGCATCTCATCAGCCATCAGTGTCTCTCCTGGACCATCTTTACCTTTTGCTTTCCCTTGGCGCTGTGCTTGGCCACTGAGCCCGGGAGTCCTCCCATGCAACATCTGGTCATCTTCTCTGTTCCCACTTTCTGTTCAGCTTCACACTGTCTTTGGCCGAGGCTGCTGACACATCTCCAGCCTCCACCTCCTTCCTCGGGCCCTTTGGGATTGTCTTTCTGAGTCAGATTGTCTTGGGTTAGGCTGAAGTTCAGCAGCGCAGTGTTTGCCTAACATGCACAGGCCCTGATTCAATCCCAAGACCCACAAGAAATGAGGTGGCAGCGTCTAGATCCTTCAGTCCCCTGTTCAAAATCCTCCAGAGCTTTTGAATACCAACAAAGTAGGCTACGGTTGATTGTTTTACATCCTGAGACACACTTCCATATAACAAGAGAGACAGGGCTGCTATTTCTTCTCCCTGATAAGAGAATTGGGCTCAGGGAATGTGGGGAACTATTGGGCTTGCCCATGCTAAATGTGGAGCTGAGACCTCGGCCGCTATTGGTGTCCCTCCCTGGAGGTTTGGTCACTGTCACTTTGCTGCCCAGACTCAGATTGGAGCCTCGTCAAGCCCCTCATCTTCCTCAAGATACAGTAAACACTTTGTACCTTCAGGCTGTTTGTCTACCCACCAAGGTCCTTCCCATGCCACCTGTCTTTCTCCACAAACACAGAGCATCCCGCCCCTCCTCAAGTCCAGGCTCAGCTTGCTTTCTCTGGAAACCTTCCAGCCGGTGCCTGCTCAGGAAGCTGCCTGCCTAGTCTGTGGCACCTGGAACACACCGCCTTGAGCTCTGGCAGACACTCAGCAAATGGTCCTATACACACCATCTTCCTAAGCGGGCTTCAGGCAATACAGCCAAGCAAATGAAGGAATGGGTGGTCTGCCGAGCCCCTCCTTAGCCAAGAACACCTCTGTGGTTCCGCTTAAGCCTTCCCAGTCCTGACTTGTCTGTGATTATTGGCTGGGAGCTTCAACTTTGCTGTCTCCCAGGTGTGTAGTGACATTCCAGGGATGCTGTCTGTAGGAAAGTCTTCCTGAGTGCCAAACTGCTATACATTTTGTGCAGGGTCTTTATTGTGCTGTCAGCATGGGTCCCTGGATCCCACAGGGTGTGTTTGCATCCTGTCCCCCTTCCCGATGGAGAGAGATGGAAGCTGAGGACTCTCTCTGCCCCCTGTGACTTTGGCAGGTAGGACCCAGAGCTCACCTCACCACCTGGCATTTTCCCAGGCCTCAGTTACGCTCTGACTTACAGGGAGGTTTGGGTAAATTTATTCCTCCATTTCTGAGTTTCATTTCTCTGGTTTGTCCATGGAAGCATTGGGTTAAAGCTCAAATGTTCATTTTTTCCCCCACATGGCTAATAATCTATATTCAAAGCCTCATAACGAACAAAACCCAACCAATCAAACAAACAAAAACAACAGCACATATGCAAAACAGAATTCTGCCTAAAGCAGAAATGGCTCTCCCAAGACCTTAGAAACCCTCATCCTCCTCCCTCACCTGGGGCTCTTCTGCCAAGTTCTTAGGTGTCTTAGATCCCCACATGAGAAGGCGTGGCCTTCCTTCCCTTCCACCCTGGTAGAAGCTCAGCCGGAGGTGGGAGAGACTGAGGTCAGAGATCAGAGGCTTTCCCTCATCCTTCCAGAGACGACTCTATATGAGGGTCATTTGTGCTTATGTCTGTGACTGTGAACTTTTTCTGGAGGTCCTCACCTTCTTATCCCAGCCTGCCTTCTGATACACAGAAGGGGTTCTTAACTGTCCCTGAGTAGAACGAGGTGAATGCATGAGGACAATGTGGTTAAAAAGAAATGACCTCAGCCCCTTTCTCTGGCGACTGGAAAGGGGGAAGAGAGGGAGGAAGAGGCCTATATTTCTGGTCTTCAAAGGTAGAGCAGTGTGGGACTGGAAAAGGAGGGAGCTTCCAGGAAGTGATCCGTGAGATGGACTGAACTGGAGTGGCACACTGCCCTCCAATCTCTTTGTCCCGACTTCTGGTTCTTATCCAGGTCTGTGTGCATGCAGTGCCCAGAATAATGCTGGAAACCACGAGAAAGGAACCAGAGTAATCTGCCTGCTGGAATAAAACTGTATATTTCTCCTTTCTTTTTCTATTTTCTGTATGGTGTAGAGGACTCCCTGCATTCTAAGCCAACAGCCTACGACTGAACTACACCCCCAGTCTTAGAAGTTGTTTTTGTTGTTGTTTTGAGACAGGGTCTCAATATGTAACCCAGGCTGGCCAGGAACTCACTGTATAGATCAGACTGATCTTGAACTCCTGATCCTCCTGCCTAAGCTGTCTTAGAGCTGAGAAAACAGACATGTACCATCATTCCTAGCTTCAGAGGAGAATCCTAAGACCTCTTCCATTCCCCAGGCAATTCCGGAAGTCTACCCAAACCTTGACACCTATGTTTTCTCTCCTTGTTGGCATCCCCAAGGTTGGGCAGGCTTCTGGGGTGTTTTGAGGCAATGTGGAGGACTCCAGAAAGGAGAAAGGTCAGGGTTGTTCCAGTAGCATCTTCATCTCTGCCAGCAGAGAAACCAGGGGCGTGAGGCTTAAAAGGGAAAGACAGGACTGAAAGGAAATTGGGTAAAATCAGGGCCCTGGGACCTTTTCACTTATTGTGACATCATCTGGCCCCAGAGTCACATGCTTAGTAAAAAAATTCACTTAGGTACCTTTAAGGGCACTCAAGCCTGGTACCTGTGGGATTTGGTCCCAACATAGCTCCACTATCAGCACAGGGCAGATTTCAGTATTTTGAACTTTGGACTCTCCTTCCCTCCCCTTCTCCCCATTGGCCTGGGATTGCTGTTTCTTTTTTTTTTAAAGATTATATTGCATTTTATTTATTTAGTGCCTGTGTGTGTGTGTGTGTGTGTGTGTGTGTGTGTGTGTGTGTGTGTGTGTGGAGTGCCACAGTGCACAGATGTGGAGATCAGAAGACAACCTTTGGGGGACTGTTCTCCCCTTCCACACTGTGGGTCCTGGAGATTGAACTCAGGTTGTCTGACTTGGCAGTAAGCGCATTTACCCACTGAGCCATCTTGTTGGCCTTCTGCTTGCCTTTTTAATACACAGTCTGTGCCCAACTCTCCTTAAGCCAGCGTACGCAGTTCTCATAGCCTTCTAGGAGGTGCTGTTCCTGGCCAAGCCATCATACAGATAAAGGAATCAGGGCTCTGATGGAGGCAGGGAAATCGTGGAGGGTCATGTGGCTGTGGGAGGATGGTCATTTAGTCAGGGATCTGGGGCATGTGTGAAAAACAACATCACAGTTTTGGCACAGTGTCCGTTCCAGCCACTTGGCTCCTCCTCTGCCTCTGTCCTTCCACAGTGTCCTCCTCTCCCTCAAGCCTCTGGCTGCCCCAGGCTAGGTTTGCCACATGGCTGACAAGAGGCAGATCAAAATTCAAGATAGTATCACAGCTATAATTCAGCTGTAGAACATGTGGCTAGATTGCATGAGGTCCTGAGTTCTGTTCCTCAGCACCAAACAAACAGACAAGCAACCAAAACAAGACAAAACAAAATGAAACCAACCAAGCAAACAAATACTCTCTTTGCCTTGCATGGTCCTGGGTTGTATCTGTAATTCCAGCATTGGGAAAAAAGAGCTAAAATGACTGAGTTCAAGGCCATCCTGGGCTACATAGCAAGTCCTCGTCTTACAAAATTAAAATCAGTTAGGAGAAAGATTTTGTGCCTCAGCCTGTGGTGTGGGCAGTGGTAGAATCCCAGCTGCCCTTTGGCGTGGGGAGGAGCGGAAGGTAGGCAAGGCCTGTCAGCTGGCCTTCATGGAAGGATGGCTCCTTTGTGATCAGATTCAGATTTCCTGTTCTCTGAGGGTGGAAGTGGAGGGCGCTGTCTGTCTCCCCCGTGTTGGGCTTCCCCCTCTGAAGAAAACTGAATTGCCCTCTCCCTTCCTCCCAGCCACTGGGGTTCCAGAAGCTGTTCCCTACTGTGCTAAGCAGTGGCTCTCCCTCCTGTAGGCAGAGCCCTTCTCCTCACCCTGAGACCCAGCATGCGAGCAGCAGGGCTCTGGGGTTCCCCCAGCCTGACTAATCCAGCTACTGTGCAGTGCAGGCCCTTCTCCAACACACAAACAGGAGTTCTCAGGGTGGGATCTCTAGAAGGCACTGAGGGGGCAGGCTTGGGGCTGGGAATGAGCCAGTGCCTACTGACTGGAAGCAAGAGATGAGGTGAGGGCTAGGGGCACTGTGGAGAGGGCACTGTGCAAGCAGCTTGGTCTTCTGAGGAGTCAATGCTGTAGTTTTCGGCAAATTCCTTTCATTTCCCAGCCTGCTTCCTCCTCAGGAACACAAGGGCCAGGACTAGATACTGTAGGTCTTAGCTGCTGGGGTAAGAGGGAGGAGGAGGAAGAGGAAAAAAAGGAGCACCGCCTTGTGATATGGACAGTGGTGATATTGAGAACCCGGTCACTCCTGTGAGCCTCAGGGTCCTCATCTGCAAAATGGGAATTGCCAAGAGCCTGAGAAGCGGTCTGAAAGAAAGACGAGAAAGAGATGTAACGACTCAGGGTACCGCCTGCAAAGTAACGTGTGTGCTGGAAGCCTGTGCCTTCCTGACGGTGCTGGACCGGTTTCCTGAAGAGAGTAGGTTTGGGGATTAGGGGAGGGGCCAAGCTGCCAACTGTTGGTGGTTGTGGGAGATCAGAGAGGGGCCTTCTGGAGTCCCGCAGGTGACCAGGACTCGTTGTCACCCACAGCGCTGCCGCATAGAGAAGGGAGGGAGAGAACACGAGAGGCCGCACCTCTGTACTGTCCCGAGGCTGAATTCATACATCACACCATTAGAGAAGCTCACGTTTTCTCAGCTTTTCTCACACAGAATCACTTCCTTTGTTTAGAGGAGGGGGTGGGGGAGGAGACGGAGGGCGACGAGGGAGGGGCCCGCTGCGGGTGCCGCCGCCGCCCCGGCCCCCTCCCCCTCCCGGTGTGCGGAGCCCGATTGTCACTCAGCTCCCGCTCCGGGGGCGACAAAGTCGCTGGCGCCAGAGTGGAGTCTAGGTTGGCTACCATCCCCCTGGACTTGACAGGCTAGCCTGGGTTCTCTTGGCATCTTCTGAAGGAGCAACTGCCCAAGGCGTTGAGATTTGGAGACACTTGGCTAGACAGTTCAGGTGGCCAGGAGCTCTGACAGCTTTGGTGTGACCTTGGGTAAGTCTGTGTTTCAATTCGTGCACCATGAATGTGCGAGAGCCGGGTGGATGAAATGACTGGAATGCCCCCCTTGGGGCAGTCGATGGGCAAGGATTCTGAGCTGGAGCGGGACCGGGCTACTGTTAAGAGTCGGGCACCAGTGGCGCCCCAGGTGGGTGGGCACAGGGCAGGCATGCGCGCACGCGGGGAATAGGAGCCTGTGGACCAGCCAGGTTCTGGGCTTAGTCCCTCAGATTCACGCCTGCCATCCAGTCCCAGGTACGAAACAAGGGCACTACCTCTTTAAAAGCGTCCGGGGCCGAGCCTCTGCCGCACCATGTGATTGCTTGAAAGGCCGGGCTGGGAGCGCAGCGGCGGGAGCCTGGAGAACGATGAGCCGGTGCGCGCACGGAGCCCAGAGCCCAGCCCTGCCCGGCGCGGCTCCGGAAAGCCGCCCCGGGAACTTAGGGCAACGCCTTTGAGACCCCCTACTGATTGACAGGCAGGATGGTGAGCTCCCGGCCTCCGGGTCCCTGGACACCTGTGGGCATTGTGGATGCATAGGGGATCATTGTGGAGTGAGTGTACTGGGAGCCACCTCACACCTGATACAAAAGCCAGTGGTGGAGTGAGTGTAGCTATTTTAAGTTGCTGAATGGAACCTCTGAGGACAAGGGGAGGGGACAGAGGTTAAGCAGATAGTGAGGCTGAGTGCCTGGCCAGCCTGAGCAGGCGCTGCATCTGCTAACTGGGGCACATCTTCGCAGGGCTGCCTATGTCCCCTCCTTCCCAGGCTGGCATCCCCACCGCAGGCTTCCTGACCACAGGTGCTGGCCTCGTGCCCCAGGGCGCTTGTCTGCTGATGTGCCCAGCTCCTGCCCACCATGTCGCCCTACATCTCGGCCTTCCAGGCTGCCTACATTGGCATCGAGGTGCTCATTGCCTTGGTCTCTGTGCCTGGAAACGTGCTGGTGATTTGGGCTGTGAAGGTAAACCAGGCACTTCGCGATGCCACCTTCTATTTCATCGTATCCCTGGCGGTAGCTGATGTGGCTGTTGGCGCCCTGGTCATCCCACTGGCCATCCTTATCAACATTGGGCCACAGACCTACTTCCACACCTGCCTCATGGTGGCCTGCCCTGTCCTCATCCTCACCCAGAGCTCCATCCTGGCTCTGCTGGCTATCGCTGTGGATCGTTACCTCCGAGTCAAGATCCCTCTCCGGTGAGTTCATAGCAGCCTAAGGTACCCTGTGAAACCCTATGTTGGGTGGCCTGGGGATGAGCTGGAGAAGATAAAAGTGTGCAAGCCCCGCAGTCAGCCAGGTATTTATTCTCTGGCTGTTGGATCCCAGCCCACACTTTGCCTTCCTGGGCTCTGTGTAGGGATGCTGTTCTGAGCTGCAGTTAGAGAAGCAGGAGGGGGCTGGGTGGCCAGAGAATTGCCATCCTGACAGTACCCATGACCTCAGTGCTGTAGCCTCTGCAGTCAGGGAGCCTGAGGCAGCAGGTGGGGCCTGGAATAGGGTTAGAGCATTTGGAGGGGTCTTTAATAGAGGGGACAGTCAGAGCCGGGAATGATCTGGATTCCGTAAGTCCTGGGGAGGAGGAGAGCAGAGCTCCAGGGGAAGGTTGAGGACATGCTAAGGGTGCCACACCAGGGCCAACAGTGCTGCTGCGGCTTGGATCAGAGCAGGCCGGCTTCCGGAAGACACTCTTTAGCTCACTTGTTCTGCAACTGTCTCTGTACCAGCCAGCCCCACCCTCCAGGCTGCCCTGCTAGTTGCCTCTGGCCAGCTCCGGGCATCTCTTTTGCAGGCAGGGAGAATGCCCAGTGGCTTCCTTTCCTGTTCTGGTTGTTGCCTGCAGGCCACACCAGAGGTGATTTTTCTAGGCAGCTCAGGGCAGGAGGCTTAATGGTGGCAGTCTTCGTCATGAGGGTGGGGTGGGGGCGGAGGTGGTGTCCATCTACCTTGAGGCTCTCTGCCCAGGCCTACCAGGCCATAATCTTGGCACCAGGCAGTGCCTGGGTCACCAAGTGCCAGCAAGTACCTGGGCACACCGCCAGCAACTGGCTGTGCTGGGACACTCTTCTGAGTGTGCTTCCCCCTCTTTGAATTCTTGTCACCAGTCTGTTCTCTAATGGTGAACCTTAGCCATCTCCAGCACCTGCCGTCCTGTGCAGCTTCCTAGATCCCATATCTGGGGCATGGGGCCTCTGGTCTCACTTGGCAGTTCGCCCGAGCCGGCCTAGGTACCCAGAGTTCTCGTCTTTGGTCACATTCATGCACGTTTAACTTTTCCCAGCCTCTTTTCACATCACATGTGTCCAGTGAGGGAGGTGGAGCCGGAACTGGAAGAGGGGAAGCGGGCTCAGAGGATCTCCCCAGCCAGGTGTGGAGAGCTCCATCCAACCACGTCCCCCTTCCGATTCCTGCGCTTAGAGCCTTGTTGTCAGCCTCTCACCCCCACCTCCAACCTCCCTCCCTCACAGCCAGGGAAGTTTCCCAGGGAAGGTGGGGTGCAGGCTGCTGCTTCTCAGGGAAGAAGGAAACAGTCCAGAAGCCACATAGGCTCAGCTTCCGAGGGCCTTTCACGCTGCTTTTAAACCCGGGTTGTTGCTGGCCTGCACCAGTCAAGCTAGTCTCAGTGCATTAGATGGGCTGGGCATCAGAGCCCTGCCATTACAACAGCGTGGCCACATTAGGAATGCACAGAGAGGGCCAGACAGAGAGAGGCTGCTCTAGAAAGTGGGCCTGCTGAGTGGGTGCCGATGCCTTGGTCCTGTCCTCATGCCACAAAGGTCATGGGCTTCAGAATGTGTCCTCCTTACCCTGTGGGCCTGGGGGATAGAAGTGGCCATGCTGGTAGGACTTGCAATTCCCCCAAGAGGCAGCTGCTGTTGCTTTGAAGATGGGGTGGTGGGAGAACAGTCCTCTGAGAGCTGAGAGTGGGCATGAGTGGAATGTAATACAGTCCTGGGCTTGGATGCCTTTACAAATGCCTAGCTGTGCCACCTTGGGAGAGCCACCTATTTAACCTCTTGAAACTTTAATTTCTTCATCTATAAAGGGGGACAGAAATAATAGTGTGGCTGCCTGGGGTTCCTGGAAGAATATATAGCAATTAGCATTATGCCTGACGTATTGTATGCAGGCTGTAAGTGAGAAGTTTAGCTTCATTATTAATATATGGCTTGAACTGGGGCTGGACAGGCAAGCTCTGTTTCCCCAACTCAAATATGTGTGCTCTGAAATGGACACATGCACAAAACCTTCCAAGAAGGTGTCAGAGAACTGTTAAGTTATATATACATGTTTTCCCTGCCCAGTGGACTGCCAGTGCCTCAAAGGCAATAGCCTGGGCAGGGATCACATCCTGTCTGTTTCTGTGATTGCCTAGAATGTCTAGCGACAATGTGTAGTCCTTGGCACTCTGTAAATGGTGATTAAAATGGCTGGATTTCCAGATCACCTGGGTGAGTCTCAAGCAGGCTTTTTAGGAGCCTAGCCTCTGTCTTTCTTGATGTGGCTACTGTCCCCCATTCTGCTTCAGGGCTCTGCCCACAGCTGTCCCCACTTGCTCAGCATCGTTCCTGGGAGTGCTCTGCCCTGCGAAGAGGAACCTTCTCTTAAGTTAAGGGCTAGCTTCTAAACAAAGCTCCTGGCCAAGATGTTGATTCCTCTGGGTCCAGGCCTGTCATTGCCCAGGTACCCTGCAGGAGGTACCGATGCTCTGACTCCTTCTGGGCAGCTGGAGTCAGTGGAATGCCAGGCTTTTGAACCCACAGGCACCTGGCTCCCTGTCCTGATATGCTAGACAAAGGTTGATGTGGCCCGGGGCCCCGAGAATGATGTCACTAAGTGTTGTGAAGGTGTGTCTAGATATCTGAATATAGGAGTCAGTCATAGAGCAAGGATTTGGTTGGTCAGTAAACCACGGGTTTTATTTCTTCCCACATAGCAGAAAGTTGAGAGAGAAAAGAGATTTATCTCATATAATGTGACCCATTTATGTTTTTTTTGAAGTTGAAATAAGTTGATTGTCAATAATTAGTTGTCTTTTACATGCCACATGCCATCCACCCATGATTCTGATTGAGAAGCTAGTCCCCTTACTCCTAGTTCCTGGGACTCTTTAATATTCATCCTCCCACCTCCTCACCCAGGGCTGTCTTGGTATGCTGTAATAAATTGGTCTGCTCTAGGGTCCTCCCTGTGAGAAGAGAAGATTGTCCTCAGCTAGATGGGTTGCAGTGAAGTGGACAGTGGCAGGGGCTTGGGCGTTAGACCCGAGTTGGAGCCTTGCTGTGTTACCAGATAACTGTGCAGCCTTGGGAGCCATTCAATCCTTCCAAACTTTTCTCTCTGCCATAAACACGGCTGGATCCAAGGTCACTGAGGTTCCCTTTGGCTCTAACTCCGTGGCTCTTCCTCCTCCTGGTTCCTGCCAATGCTGTCTTGGGATCCTGGGCAGGTTTTGTGTTGGGTTTTTCCACTCCTAGTGATTGATCATGTGGTAGCTACATTTTGCTTTGTGTGTATTTTGTCTCACTGACCGTGTGCAGCCTCTCAGCAGTGGAGGTTACTGCCAGCTCCATACTATAGTTCTTCAGATAAACTTGGGTCAGACGCTTGACAGGTTCAATAATTCTCCAAGCCGCTCACTGGTCAGGAGCAGAACCAGACACTTTTAACCTGTAAGCATGAACCCAAGGGCCGGTCTTGTAGGACACAGCCCCGGTTTCCCCAAGGCTGTTACCAGGTCCTTTTTACCCTCTTACTTTTGCCAGTGTTTGTAAACTCTGCTTGGCTCCCACTCGGCATCTCTCCTTCATGATAGTGGGCAGTTGAGTCCCTTGGAAGCCCTACTGCTGTCCGTGCTGGAGGTTTGCCTGGGAGGCTAGGAATGTTGGGTTGAGCTTGGGGAGGAAGAGAAATCTGCTGGATTAAGATGTGTTTGCTTTTGACCACTGACTCGGCAGCCCCTGATCTGCTCAGGGCTTTGTTCATGTATTTATTTGACAACTAAGATGTCTCATGCACTACCAACACCCCAGCAGCCATCTGTGACCTCTGCATCCTGGAACAGTTGCTTTGGGTCTCCATCTGTTTCCAGAAGAAGCAGGGTGTCTCCAGATGTGCCGTCTAAGGCATTAGTCATAGGCTAGAGGGCATCAGGCAAAAAAGCATCCAGAGGAAGCCGGGGAGAGGAAACCAAGGGCCAGGGAAGTGGGCTTGTTCTTGGTCACTGGTCTGGGAACTCCGTGCTCTTCCCGAATCAGACTCTTCTCAGTCTGGAAAAGAAAGTGCTGCTTCAGGAGTGGGTCAGAGGATGAGTGGTAGGCCACGGGGTGTGACGGAGACGGCTTTGTGCTTGAGTCTGGCAGCCTGCAGGGGCTCATGCTAGATGTGGCTGAACCGAGACGCATGGCTTTCCTTGAAGAGGTGTTAGGGTGTCTTTCAGGGGTAAAAGTGCCTCTTCTCCCACATTAGGATGGTGTGTGTGTGTGTGTGTGTGTGTGTGTGTGTGTGTGTGTGAACTTGTTCAGGTGTTGGCTTCCAGGAAGCAGGGGATGACTAAGGTGGCTTGTAGAGAAGCCCATCCACCCCGGGGCCCTGAGTGGAGCCTCAGGGACTGCGAGGAATGTAGAGAAGAACAAATTCACCAATACTTCTCCCACCTACGGAGGACGACTGTTAACATTTGGTGTTCCAGAAAATTTCTCCACACACATGCATATATATTTAGCTACATTATTTTTGCATATGGCAAGTATCTATCTATATATGGTTTTAAATCCTATTTTCTCACTTAACATTTCATTACAAACATTTCCACATGTCAACTGAAATTATTTTGTGAGGGCTTTTATGACAGCATAAGGTTGTATTATTATTCATCTTTTAGGTTTCAGCTAAAACAGCCTAAGCTCAGGGAATCCACCTCCCGCTCCTGCCATCCATGTTCACTTTGTCTGTTAGGTTCTCGGCCTGGATGTGTGCCTCGATCCATATTACTTCAGGCTCAGGGAGTCTTCTGTTTAAACTTCTCTCTGGGGTCTGGGTAAGCCCCGGAGCTCCCCCACACTCTGTTTACATACTAGGGATCTTCCGTGTCTGGCACAGAGTAGGTATGCTGTAACTTCTTTGGGATAAATTAACATTTGGGTAGCACATTTTATTTATCTGTTTTTAAGTAGGTGGTTACTTAGAGTACTACTTTATTATTATAATTATTTTTTAAAAACCGCTTCAAGGGCTGGGGAGATGATTCAGCTGGTAAGGGTCTTTGCTGCCGAGCCTGGTGACCTCAATTCAACCCCCGACCCCTCCCAAGTGTACATAGTTCAAGGAAAGAATGAACTCCTGAAAGTTGGTTTGTATTCTGACCTCCACACAGGTACCTTGAGTACCCCAGCACACACACACACACACACACACACACACACACACACACACACACACACACACACAAACACGCACGCACGCGCACACACACAAGCGCGGTGGGGGATATAATGAATGAATAATAAATATAAATAAATGAAAATACCAGAGAAGCACAAGTCAAAACACTTTACTGATCCACATTGTTTCAAGGGTCAGAGCCAAGGCCTAGGACCCTGAATCGAACCTCTTGTGCTAGCTTGCTTCTGTCTAGAAGTATTTTCATATGGGACTAAATATCTCCCAACTCCTCTCATCCTTCCTCCTCCACCCTTTCCTGTTTCACCCACACTGCCATTTTGCAGGAGGCGTCTGGTGTTCCTCATCCCATGCATTCTTCTGGGCTAGTGGTGCAGGACTGTGCAGACCCAGGAGCTATCCTTAGCATTCATTCTCTATTTCCCGATTTGCTTCTTTGCCTTTTACTGAGGAGAGTAGTCTCCAGAATGAAGGGCTTGGTGTGTGGTGTTTCTTGGTTGACCCTGTTGGGCAGGAGGGCGTAGACACAAGGGACAGAGCTGAGAGGAAGGAGACAGAGACACATACAGCTCCTTGGGCTGGGGATCACACCTTTAACTTGGGCCTCTTTACTACAGTCCAGAAAAGGTTACCGGCTGTTACAGAGCAGCGGCAGTGGGAATGGGAGAGGATGAGGTGGCAGGGATATGGGCCTTGTCATCCATCTCACCTTGCAAACACACAAGGAGTCGGGACAGCTAGAGAAGAATGCCCTTGTCCCCAGAGAATAAGACTGTGGTGACTTCTCTTGCCTGGCAGTGTTTACTGACAAGGTCAGAGACATGTAGGTTGGGGGCAGTGCTGGGCACTGGGTTGTGCTGCAGGGACTGAGATGTGCAGCTTGATCCCACTTTGCCTGGGGACTCTCAGCCACCATTGCAATTATAGCTTTCTATAGCCCAAGCTTGCCATGGAGAAACTCCTGACCTCCTCTGTTGGGAGCCCGGATGGCAGGTGACTGATGCCCAACAAGTCACAACTTGAGCTGACAGCCAGTCCCCATTCCGTAGTCATTTCTTCAGCCCAAGTCATGTGGAAAGTTACCCTTTGGGACTTCTTCCTGTCACTTGCCCTCAGAACTTGTCTGACATTTGAGAATCAAGGGACTGGTCATTCTCACTTGTCCTCATCCGGGACCCTAATATAGATAGATCTAGTCCAGTCATTCTCAACCTAATGCTGGGACCTTTAATACAGTTCCTCACGTTGTCGTGACCCCCAACCATAAGATTACTTTTGTTGCTAGTTTGTAGCTGTAATTTTGCTACTGTTATGAATCATAATGTAAATACATCTGTGCTTTCTGAGGGTCTTAGGTGATCCCTGTGAAAGGGTCATTCCACCCCCACTGATCTAGTGACTCATTCATCCATGTTCAACAAATGCTCATTCAACAAACGCTCATTGAGTGCTACATGTGTACCAGGTGATGCTACAGATACTTGGGTCCTTGCAGAGCTTGCTTACTTATGGACTGGAGGACAGAGGTCAAATCACAAACAGAAGGCTTAAATTATGTAGAGTGTTAAAAGGTAAAATGTGCTGTAGAAACAAGCCGGAACGAGTGAGATAGTGCAGGGTAGACCTAATGACTTCCTCTAGAAGATATCTTTGAGCCAAGGTCTGGCGGGGGGCACGTGCCACACAGACATCCGGAAGACACATAATGCAAGGGAAACAACCAGAACAAAGGCCCTGGGGTAGGAATGTACTTGAATGCATGTAGGCCTGTGTACTGAGGTGTGGTGATAATGGGGAGAGAGGAAAAGATAAGGAGCTGATCCTTGGCTTGCACACCTCTGGGAGACTTTTATTCTGAAGGCGATTGGAGCCATTTGGTGACTCTGAGCAGAGACAGGACATCATCTGGTTCCCAAGGCTCTCCCTCATGCTGAAAACGTGCTCTAGGACCAGGGGTGCAAACTGGAGACTGATCAGGGCCTGGCATGTTGGCTCAGGTGTGAATGAGGAGGCTCATTTCTGAACAGTAGCAGAGGGAGTGATGGCAAATGGCTGATTCTGAATGTGTGTTCTTAGATCTGTTGAAGTAGGAACTTTGTACAGTAAGTACACGTTGCAAGGATGCAGCTCAGTTAAGCTTTGTTACCTGTATTTTCTTAAATAGTCACCACTCAGATCAAAATTTAGAATATTCTCAGCACCGTAGAGGGTCCCTGTGCCTCTCCCAATCAGTACCCTCCCCAAAATAACCACCCTTCTGACTTTTTCCCCTTAGACTTTTTTGTTTGTTTGTCGTTGTTTTCTCTGTATTGTTTTGGAGGCTGTCCTGGAACTTGCTCTGTAGACCAGCCTGGCCTCGAACTCACAGACATCCCCCTGCCTCTGCCTCCTGAGTGCTGGGATTAAAGGCGTGTGCCACCAATGCCCTTAGACTTGTTTTGCTTGTTCTTGAACTTCTATAAACAGAAGCAAGCAGTACATACCCTTTTGTGCCTGGCTTCTGGAACCCAGAATGGTGACTGGGCTTCCGTTTGTTTCTGGGTGAACTTGTAGGTTCCCCTCCCCGCTTGCTCCTGATAGAACTCCACTTTATCAACATACTGTTATCTGCTGAGTTTCTGCGTAGGGTAAGAAAGAGCCAGTGGGTTTGCATATGGATTTGATAACTCCTTATCTCCCCCTTTCCCTTTATCACCACATCTCAATACACAGGCTTCCCTGTGGTGTCTAAATTCTTCAAGTACATTCCTACATCAGGGCCTTTGTTCTAGCTGTTTTCCTCGACTGCTGTGTCTTCCTGACGTCTGTGTGGTGTGTCTGCTCACCTCTGGAGCTTTGCTCAAAGATATCTTCTCAAGGAAGCCGTCTCGTCTACCTTGTAACCCTTCTCCCAGCCTCAGCCTAGCCACTTCACTGGTCCTGGCTGGTTTCTACAGCACATTTTACCTCTAACACTCTACATAAGCCTCCTGGTTGTGAATCTAGTTATAGAGTTAACGTGAGGAGGAATCAAAACAACACTTTTCATCCTAAGCCACTGGGAGGATGGAGTTGGTATCCTTCAGGGTGGACAAAGCTTCAAATGAGTCAGGTTTTAGAGGCAACAGGAGTTCACTCTTAAGCATGCCTGATGTGGCATGTCTGGACACCGAGAAGTTGGGAGGCAGAGGACACATCATAAGGAGACCAAAGAAGAGCCTAAAGGGAAGGAGAAAACAGAACCCCAAGTGAGGGTCCTGGAAGCCAGGTGTAGAGAGTATATCAAAGAGAGACGATTCGCTCTTCCGAATGCTGCTGAATGGTGTGCGAGGAGGCCCGAGCATCACCACTGGATATGGCTGGTTCAGCATGGGTGACCGGGACAAGAGCCATGCCAGTGGAGGGGGCAGATAGAGGGTCTGACTGCAGAAGGCCCCACAGAGAAGGCAGTGGAGTTGAAGGCTGCTGCTGGTACAGATTGCCGTCTGAGGGATTTGTTGCAAAGAAGGCAGAGTCATGGGGGCAGCAACAGTTAGAAGTGGGAACAGGGTATTTGCTTTGTCATTTCTGGAGACGGGGAGGTCAGTACGTCTGTGGCTGGTTAATGGTCCAGTGTTGAGTGATCTGCTGAGGGTGGAGCCATGTCTTTGGGAAGCAAGAAGGCTGGAGCTAGGGCAGAGTGAAGCTGGGGCGAGCTACTGTAACCCCCAGGGGCTCCTGCAGCCCAGGAACAGATGTTGGCAACCGACTTCTGTCCTTTTCTCAGGAAGTGGGAAGCAGGGAAATCAGCCAGGAGTGGGATGCAGGGGAGGTGTTAGAGCATGCAGCAAATGTGAAACAATTCTCTAGGAAATGGGGGATGCCTAGAATCCAGAAGTCTAGTCTCTGGGGGCGGCGTGAAGGACGGCCTGAAGCTCATGGTGATGAGTTTGAAGGTCCTCCAGTTTGGGCTATGAGTGTCACACACACAGGCACAGGCAAGAAGGAGGCAGAAAGTCCATCCTTCAGTGGCTCAGAAGTACCAGATTCATGATAAGTTGGGGATCTTATCATGGTCAGAGGTTGGTTCATGGTCAAGAGCTTGGGTTTTATTCTAAGTGCTTTATGAAACCTCTGAGTGATTTAAGCAGGGAATGGCATAATTCAAATTACATTTTTAAAGGGCAAGAAGTTCTTAACAGAATATTAGCAAATCCAATCTAGTGATAAGAGTCATATATCATCAGTGAATTTATTTTTTTATGTATTCAGAGAGTTGAGCATGTGAAAACCTCCACCAGGGTCATTATGCATTCACATAAGGTCAGTCTGCCTGGGGCATGTGGAGGACGGAGCAGGTTGGTGACTGGGAACTGGGAGACTGATTAAGACAGGGCTCGGGTAGAGGAGAGGAGGCCGTGAAGCAGGACAGAACCGGAAGGCTGCAGGCATGGAAGGGTTAACATCATTGGGACCACATTTAAAGGGATCAAGGCTACCTTTTGGCTTGTGCCTAGTGATATCAAGCTCTTGAGTGGGGCAGGGCTGTTGCTAGGGAGGAAGAGGAAGTTGGGGGGGGGTTCTTGTTTGTTCTTCCCATTTGTTCCCCCTCTTGTCTTAGGGATAGGGTCCTTCCACCCCAGTTAGCTTCCTGGGCCCCTCCAGCTGCTTCATCTGCCCTATTCCCACCTCATTTCTCAGGGGCCATTGCTTCCTCAGGCTGAGACCGGAGGAAGAGCAATAAAGACACATGGCTTGGCCTTCCCAAAGTCTCCAGATGCTCTCAGAGTAGGGGAGTTCTGCCCTTTGACAGGCTCCACTCAGAATGGGCATAGTGACTTCTGGGTATTAATTACTTCCTGCTCCAAATGTGTCCCCATTCTGAGGATACTGTCTTGGACAGTGTATCTCCAGAGATTTATTTCTTGCCTATGTTGCTGGGCATACACTGTGTTTAGGGTTGTGTTAACCATCGCTCAATGGTTGTCCCCTACCAGCCACAATCCTCTCACAGCTGCTAATGCAGCAGAAGATGGCCAGGTAGTAAGCAGAAAGCCCTTTGCTGGTGACAGAGAAGGCAGCATGCTGGAGTCCCGGGACTGGCATAGGGGCCCACTGTGTCCCAGCCCCCGGGGCCTGGGTAGCAGCCTTGCCACACAGAAACAATCTCTTTTGCCTCTTGGGTTTTGCAGAGTGGCCGGCAGGATTGGTGTGGGTACTGTCTGCTCCCAAAGACAGCTGGTTTCCCACACTCAGCTTTCCGCCCTGGGGGAGCAGGGCAGGGACTACAGCAGGGTGAGAACTGCTCAGCCCCTATCTATCCTCATGGAACCAAGGGCTCTGATGCAACCCCCTTCCTAGTCAGGCAGGGGCCATGGATCACCAGTCATTCTCCTGGGACCCTGGTACAGGAGAAGGAAAGTCCAAGGCAGTTCTCTCTTCCTCCTCCACCCCTCCCCCACACACCCCACCCTACCACACACACACACCACACACACCACACACATACCCCACTACACACACACACCACACCACACACACACCACACGCACCACACACATACCCCACCACCACACACACATACACAGACACACACACACACCCCACACACCACACACATACCCCACTACACACACACACCACACACACACACATACCCCACCACACACACACCACACACACACATACCCCACTACACACACACACCACTACACACACACACCACACCACACACACACACCACACACATACCCCCCCACACACACAGACACACACACACCCCACCCTACCACACACACAGACACACACACAGACACACACACCCCACCCTACCACACACACACACACCACACCACACACACACACACCCCACCACACACACACACCACACACACCCCACCACACAGACACACACACACACCACACACACACACACACCACACACACACACACCCCACTACACACACACACACCACACACACATACACTACACAGACACACACCCCACCACACAGACACACACACACCACACACCACCACACACACACATACACACCACACCACACACACACATCACACATCATACACAGACACCCCACCACACACACACCACATACACACACACAACACACACACCACAACACACACACACAACACATACACACACACCACACCACACCCCACCACACACACACAACACACCCCACCACACACACCCCCCACACACCACACACACACACCACACACCACACACACACACGCACCACATACACACACACACCACATACACACACATCACACCACACACACACCACACACACACCACACCACACACATACACACACCACACCACACCACACACACACACCACACATCATACACACACACCCTACCACACAGACACACACACCACAGACACACACACACAACACACACACCACACACACACACCACACACACACCACACCACACATACACACCACATACACACACACCACACCACACCACACCACACCACACACATACACCCCCTCACACACACACCACATACACACGCACACACACACACACACACAGACACACACACCACACCACATACGCACACACAGACACACACACCACACACACCACACACACCACACCACACACACACACATACACACACCACACACACACACCACATCACACACACACCACACCACACCCCACCACACACACACACCACACACACCACACACACACACACACACACACACACACACCACACACACACCACACACACCACACACATACCCCACTACACACACACACCACACCACACCACACACACACACCACACCACACCCCACCACACACACACACCACACACACCACACACACACACACCACACACACCACCACAACACCACACACACACACCACACACACACCACATCACACACACACACCACACCACACACACACACACACACACACACACACACACACACACACACACACACACCCCACACCTGTTTTCAGAGTCTGGGTCTCATGTGTCTCAGGCTGATCTGAAACTCACTGTGTAACTGAGAACGGCCTTGAAGGCCTCACCCTCCCGGCTTCACTTCCCGACAGTTGCGATTGCAGGCGTGTTCTCAATGACATCTTCCTCCCCTGCTTTACAGAGCTGCAGTAGTGTCACGAGGGGTCAAGAGGGGCAGTCTCTGTGGGCAGATAGGCCTGTGTGAGAAGCCAGCTTCAGACACTCAAGGATGTTTAGGGTGGTTAACGTTTCTGCCTTGTACAACAACAGGCTCGCCATGCTTCCTGTGAGGTGTAGGGATGACGCTCATACATAGTAGGGGCTCATACATAGTAGGGGCTCATACATAGTAGGGGCTCATACATAGTAGGGGCTCATACATAGTAGGGGCTCATACATAGTAGGGGCTCATACATAGTAGGGGCTCATACATAGTAGGCACCTGCAATGTGCATAGTAACCATTCTGCGATGTGAGTAGTAGGCACTCTACAATGGGGACTGTTACTCTTGTCAATATTCCAGAATTTATTTTTCTTGCTTCTTTCCTTCCCCCTTTTTTCTTCAATATTTTGAGACAGGGTCTCATATAACTCAATCCTCCTGCCTCAGCCTCCCATGTGCTGGGACTCTATATGCATGGCACCAAGCAGGCTAGAGTTACTTTTCTTTTCTTTTCTTTTTTTTTTTCTTTTTTTTGGTTTTTACGAGACAGGGTTTCTCTGTATTGTTTTGGAGGCTGTCGGTCCAGGCTGGCCTCGAACTCACAGAGATCCGCCTGCCTCTGCCTCCCGACTGCTGGGATTAAAGGCGTGCGCCACCATCGCCCGGCTAGAGTTACTTTTCATTGAACACTTGATGTTACCGCTGTGACACTCTGGGTTCAGGTAATGTCAGGGCTGCCTGTACTAGAAGGCAGGGTGTGGGTCATCCTACTGTCTTCCTCACAATGGCCAGCACCTGGAACACACCTGGCTGATGCTTAGTAGGTGATTTAATTCTTGTCTATAGTGTGTGGGAGTGAGAGAAGGCTCATTGGCAGGAGACCAGGAAGGAAAGTTTATTGGGGAGTGAGCAGCCAAGGCAGGAGACAGACAGACAGGCAGACAGACAGACAGACACACACACACACACACACACACACACACACACACACACACACACAGACCGTGCTCGCCTGCACAGGACAGAAGTTGCCTAAGGAAAATGCTCCTAAGAGAACAGAGTCAGGGTGCAGAGCAGTAGGTAGGCCCCCAGGCTTCCCTGCAAACGGCAGGATGAGAACCCTGGTCCCCGGGCTCTCAGCTCATCCCCACCTGTGTATGAAGCCAAGTGTGGTGACGTCTTCCACTTCTAGAATGTGAACAGTCCTTCCTGCACCATCCTCTCCAGGGCTTTGTCCTCCCGTGGGGAGCCAGCCTCTCGGGGAGCTGAAGCAAGGGTTCCCCTGGGAGCTGGCAGCTCTGCGAATTGTGTCTGGGCCAGAAACCATTCACTGTGTTTGGGGACTCACCATGTTCAGGAGACACCTGCCAGCATGGCTCTGTCCTCAGAGGACACACAAACAGCCACCCCCACATGATGGGCCGTGATAGAGAGCTCCCCGGTGACATCATGCTGATGGCTTACAGAGCAGCTGTGTGGGCCACAGGGACTGGTGACTGTCCAGGATTGAGGGGTGTGAAGGCATGAACCCTCCATTACCTCCACCAGCTTGCAGGTCAGAGAATGATGCTCTCAGCATCCAGACGGTTTGCTTTAAGTCCACTAGCTCACTTCTGGACCCACTCCGCACCTCAGTTCCTTATTCTCCAGGGTCCAGCCAGAGTCCAACCGAGGTATCCCATTCAAGCCTTCCCATTCTAGATGCTTCTCCTTTCTGTGGGGAGATCATTTACTTATCAAGTCATCAAGTGTTTTCTGATATCATTAGTCTTCAAGGGCACAGACCAGTAGTCTAGTGAGGATACTGGCAAGTGCCAGCTGGCACACCGCCAGGAGGCCTGAGTAACCTGGACCCCATCAACACGGGCCAGGCCACTCCCAGGCTGTCTTACCTGTGCCCTGGCTGACTGTCCTTGTCCCTCAGCCAGCCATTTTTAAGTTTTACTTGTAAAGATTTGTTTTATTTTTATTATATATATATGCATACACACACATACACACATATATATGTTTGCTGCATATATGTACGTGTACCATGTGTGTGCTGGTGCCCACTGAGGCCAGAAGGGGCATTGGATCCCCTGGATCTAGACTTACGGAAGGCTATGAGCTACCATGTGGATGCTAAGACGGAACGGGGTCCTCTGCAAGAGGACCTTAGGTGCCGAACCCTCTCTCCATCCCCACATTTTGTGCTGTTTACTATTCTTACATTGATATAACTGAGTTGTATAAGGCCATTTCCATGCAAGTGTGTAAGACACTTTGAGCATCTTCCTCCATTCCCCACTCCTGCCCCGTCCCTTTCTCCCCTTCCCCCCTCATTCGATCCCCTTGTTCTCCTATATGTGTTGTTGCTATTTTCATGTCATCTGTACATATATGATTATGTCTATAAAAATTTAAGAACCACTAATGAGAGAAAACATGTGGTTTGTTTTTCTGAGACTGACCTAATTCACATAATGTGATTATTTCCATTTGTCCCCATTTTCCTGAGAATGGTGTAACTTCATTTTTCTTTATTACTGAAAAAAAATTCACGTGTGTCACGTGTGTTAACTCCTGCATTGGTTCCAGGACTTAGAATTGTGAACAGTAGGAAAGTGTTGAAAATTACCGGCCATCAAAGAAATGCACATTGGAACTACATTAAGAGCCCATCACCTCTCAGTCTGCATGATACTGATCAGAAGGAAACAAATGACAACAAGCAGGAACCCTTCTACTCTGTTCCTGGGAATGTAAACTGGTCCGGCCACTATGGAAATCAGTATGGAGGTTCTTTTAAAAACTAAAAATAGAACTACAATACAACCCAGATATACCACTCCTGTGTCATTTACCCAAAAGATGCGGGTCAAGTGTCACAGAGATGTTTGCATATCCATGTTTATTGCAGAGCAACCCACAACAGCCAATCACTTCTTATCCACACTGAGGAGCCCATGGACTAAAGGAAGGGGTTTGGCCTCAAGATCACCTACAACTTATGAATATGCATGCTTGAACTTCCCACACCTACCCCATTTGTTTCAGTTTTGGGGGGTGAGGTGGATTGTGCCACGGCATGCCTGTGGAGGCCAGAGGAGAATTTGTGGAATTTTTTTTTCATTTTTTGGGGGGGTGTTTTTTCGAGACAGGGTTTCTCTGTGTAGTCCTGGCTGTCCTGGAACTCACTCTGTAGACCAGGCTGGCCTCGAACTCACAGAGATCCGCCTGCCTCTGCCTCCTGGGTGCTGGGATTAAAGGCGTGCACCACCAACGCCCATGGAGTTTGTGCGATTTTGTTCTCTCCTTCCACTATTTTGGTTCTAGGACTGAACTCAGGTCATCAGGCTTGGTGGCCAGTATCTATATCCACTCCGTTCTCTCTCTGGTTCCTTCCTACCCATTCTCGCACTCTGGGCATTGCTCTGACAGCAACAGCACCTCTCCATGAAGCTCCCTTTCTTCTGTGTTCCCAAGCTCCCCGTGCTCCCCCTTCACACAGCCCCTCTGAGATGCACTGGCCTGAGAGCCATTGGTGGTGTGTGAGGGGGTAGCAAGCCCATTCATCTATATGCACAGCACACGGCTTGGTGCCTGGCCTTTTTTTTTTTAATTTAGTGACTCACTGAATGCATGGTACCAGACCTAGGATTGCCAGGTCTTGTGTCAAACACCTTACATGACTGTCTTGTTTAAGAGCTTGTGTAGAGAGTATTATCCAGATAGTATTACATATCCCCATTTTCCCACATGGAAGCTGAGGCTTCTCAGTTCGACAAAGCTAAGGTCCACAGCTGCTACTGGATGAATGACAAATGAAAAGCCTTGAACTGAGCCTTGACTTGAACACTTACCCGTGGGTGATCTTAGGTAAATCACCCCTTCTTTGGGAGTCAGCGCCCACGTTTACAGAATGGACATCCTCCCCACCCCTATGGCAAAGAGCCTGGGAACTGGAAGGAAGAATGGCTTTACTGTTCAGTGGTGAGCTGGCTCTGGTGTGGAGGGGGTGGTGTTTCGATTCCCCTGGCTCATCTCTGGCTGATTCCTCGCCTGCAGGGCTTGATGGTCTGGTAGTGAGGGGCTAGATGAAGCAGATGCCTGGCTGGGGACATGAGAATGGAGCAGAGGACCTGCGAGACCTGCGAGACAGAAGAAGCTGGACTTGAGGGGAGGGGTGGTCGGAAGTGCTTGGTAGACAGCAGCTGCCGGGAGCACTTCCCTCTGGGGTGTTGTGTCCTGTCGTCGCTACCTGTTGGAGCTGTGGACAGCCCCAGACTCTGGCTCTATCTCAGCCAGCAGGCAGGCTGGGCACTCCCACTAAGTCCACTGACTAAGACCAAACTTAAGGAGATAGAGGCTCACTTGGGCGGAGGCCCCACCGAGGTTGCATGAGCAAGCTGGCACTGACTCTTGACCCCTGAGGACCTCACAGTTCTAGGCCTCTGTACGGGGTGCGTACAGCAGACTCTGTTACAGTGTGACTGGGGTCTGGCCCCAATCCACTGTCATGATTTGAATAAAAGCATGTTCAAGGGAAATACCAGTGACAATTAAAAACAGGGATCCCCCTGTTAGCTGGGGAGTTGGTTTCCCCAATATGCCCATCGTAGTGGGAGCTGCAGGTCTGAATGCCAGGAGGCATGGACTCTGGGTCTAGGCTGCCATCTGCCCACATGGACCTCACTCCTTTGGACCTACATCCTTTGCAGCAAATAGGACTAACTGAGCCTGCATCCAGTCTGACTCTTCAGGGCTTCTGCTGCAAGGACCAGTGCCTGAGGGTGCAGGGTCTGACAGAGGGAGTAATCTGTTACAGTACAGGCTTTGGACAAGCTGGTCTCCTGAGTACAGGCTTTGGACCAGCTGGTCTCCTGGCTGCCACTATTTGACCACTTCTCACGGCCTCCGTTTCCATAACTAGCAACTGGAAATTATATATACGTTATGGAACTGTGAGGAGGAACAGACATGAAGACAACTGTGTGATCCGATACCATCCTATGTCCTGTTGTTTGGTAGCAGAGAGGAGGCTGGGTGGATGGTGTGCGCGCATGTGCGCGCGCGCGTGCATGTCTTGTGGTTAGAGTGGACAGTGTGGCTGGAGGAGTCCCTTCACAAGCTCGCCAACACCTCAAATTGACAAGCTGGTCTTGGGGAAGTGGCTGTGGCAGGGCCGGGAGGTACAGCAAACCCTGTGCACAGATGAGGATGTGTTCTGCCACTGTTCTCAGAGCAGCACCAGGGGCACTTGCCCCAGAAACTTCAGCAGTCACCTACCTCCCTTAGCAGTGTTTCGAGTCACTGAGAAGCCCAGGTCTGGCACAGGAAGGAAGGCTTGGAGTCTAAGGAGAGGGACATCTCTATGATTTGTTTGCTATCATGCTTGATTCCACTCAGTCCTTCAAAGCCAATATTGTCATTCCTTTTCAAAGAGAGCAGTGAAGAACCAGGGATATAAGACAATTAGAAATTTGTTGCCTATCTTGCAAGTAGCAAAACTGGGACTTGGTCATATTTGTGATAGGTCCCTATCCTCAGGGGTTTGCAGGCTCTGGGGAACCATAGTCCCATCTTTGAGGGCTTTCAGGTTGAGAAAGGCGAGAGAGAACACAGGATTTGGCGGATAGCAAGAGAAATCAGCCTTGCTGGAAGGGCTAAAGTTTCTGAGACGGAGGCTGCCGATAGGCACGGGTGTGCATGGGAATGGCTTGCCCAGCTACCTGGTTTCTTTTAGGCCAGCAGATTTCAACCTGTGGGTCATGACCCCTTTGAGGCCGAACAACCCTTTCTCAGGGATCACTTAGGACCATCCGAAAACACAGATGATTACATTATAATTTATAACAGTAGCAAAATTAGCTATGAAGTGTCGACGAGAGTAATTTTATGGTTGGGGGGTCACCACATAATGAGGAACTGTATTAAAGGGTCGCAGCATGAGGAAGGTTGAGAACCACTGCTTTAGACTCTGGGTGCTTTCTCTGGAGCCCCAGAGCCTGAATGGACTGACTCATTTGCATGACTCCTTTAGTCACAAGTGCAGGGATGCTAAATTAGGAGGTGTTGCTAGCACCGTGCAGCGGAAGCGATCCCATGCGGTCCCTGGGGGTGGAGAAGGGCCAGAGTGAGCTGGAGATCAAATGGGTCCTGGGCCTGGATGCCGTGAGAGCCCAGGAGCACCTCTTTCCATCCGTCCCTGGGGCACAATCTCAGCTCAGGTAAGAAGCAGCTAAGTCCTAGACTTGGGCCATTCACATCTTCTTGAGCCTCAGTTATCCTACCTATAAGATGGGAACACTCCAGTAACTCTAGATGCTTAGGAGGCGGAGGCAGACTGACTGTAAACTCAAAGCCTGCCTGGGCTATACAGTTAAGTTTAAGGCTAGTTTGGGCAATTTAGAGAGATTCTGCACCCTGCCCCCCAAATGTTGAGTGTTTGTTTCAGTGATAGGGTTCTTGACTATCATGTAAAGCCCCAAATTTAGTCACTAGTGAAAAAAAAAAGGCGGTACCAGAACTGTTCTTCCTGTCTTGCGAGTTGACCTGGGCATCCATGTTCTGTGGTTCTGAGGCAGCTCGTGCCTCCTCTCTTCTGCTGCCCTGTCCTTTCTTCCTTGGGTTCAGCCATGCTTTTCCACTGAGAGAAACAGTCCCCACAGGGCTGGCCTCAAACATGTTGTGTAGCAGAGGGTGACTTTGAACTCCTCCTGGTCCTTCCCAATGCTGGGGTGTAGGTGTGCACTAAGCGTGGCTCGCCGCATCCTGCAGGGCTCTGCTAGGTACCTGATTCCTGCATGATCCAAAAGAGCACCTTTCTTTTCCTGAGCTTCCTTCATCACCTCCTGTCCTGACCAGGGTGGGGAGAGCGACTTCTGCGTCAGATATTGGGCCGAGTGCCATTGGGCCTTGCTAAGCCAAGTCAGGTCAGGGACCAGCAGTCTTGGCATTTCCTGGGAGCTTGTTGGAAATGCAGGACCCAGCCGCACCCCAGGCTTGCTGACTCATAATCTCATCTAAAAGGGCCCCAGGTGATTCATATCCACCCTCCAGCTTGGAGAGCTCAGACGATTTGGACACTGGGGAATGCGAGAGTGTAGTCCTGCCTTCCTAGTCCTCACAGCCTCTTGGGAATGTCAGCATGTGGATCAGGAATGGGCAATTTTGAAAGCAGGGATTTGCTCACTACAGAAGGAGTTCCTATACTGAAGCACTACTGTATACCCCCTAAACATACACATTTATTATTTGTGATAAAGACAAATGAAATTTAGAATCATCCTGAAACAAAGTTAACAAATCAAAAACAGCAGCAACAACAAAAACCCTATTTAGGCTTCAGAGGTGCCTGACTCGAGCTGCAGTTCCAGTTCCAGCCAGTAGGCACGTGACCTTGGGCAGGGATGGGTCCCTGCCTCCTGGTGCAGCTTGGGAAAGAACAGAGAGGCTGTTGTATATTGCAGCGCCAATGGCCACTGCAGCCACTGGGAGGCAGGGGAGGCAGGGGACTAAGGTTCTAAGAAGTGATGTCATCCACTGAGATGCTGACATAGCAAGTGCGACTGCGTCCCAGGACCTCTGTCCCTGTCAAAGGCCCATGGCAGAGTTCTGTTGCCTTGACTTGTTAGAGACAATGAGTACCAGCTACAGATGTCTGGCAAGTGAGGCTGGGAGAGGTCGCCAGTCTTCTGTGGGACTTGGGAGCTGGGGGCTTTTGAATGGGCTCTGGCTGGGAAAGGGAGCCCCCCACATGTGCCTGCTGGCACTGCCTTAATACCACCCAGTCTGTTTGTCCAGAGGCTGGAGTGCTGTCCTGCCAGACTCTTGCCTGGTGAGTTCCCCAAGGCCTCTTACTGCTGGCTCCCAGCATTTTCTTTTTCCAGCTCTGAGCAAGGCACTTCGAAATTTTCATGAATGGTGGGTGGAAAAAGACAGGCTTTGATCTAATAAGCCCCTCCCCCCACACCTCATACCCAAGATTCCCTCACCCGGGGTCATGCAGACTCCTGTGATTCATGAGGCTGCGCAGAAGTGGAAGAAACAACTGAAAGTGGATTTATTGATCAACCCCCAGAGAAGCTGCCTGGCCAGGCTCTTGCTCTGGTTCCCTGCCAGCAGCTACATGCAGCTCCAGCCCCGGGATGCAGATAATAGGGCACCCCGGAGGGCGGGCCAGAGGGCTACTCAGGCCTGGCAGCGAAGAGAGGGTCTGGTCTTGCAGAAGTGATTAGACTCTTGTGGAACCAGCTGACTTAGTGGAGTGAGTGAGGCAGACCCTTAATCTAAAGAGGGACCCTCTGTATGGGAGCTCGTGTGCAGGGCTCCTCTGCCTGCCAAGAAGGAAGTTGATCTTGAGAAAGGGGAAGTCTCAGGCTGGCTTCTTACTGCCCCCTCCACTTTAGTCACATGTAAAGTGATTATTGATTTTGATGGCTTAATAGATGCCCCATTTGTAGCTGTTTTTGAAGTCGTTGTTTATGTCTCCTTTTCTCCCCTTTACTTCCTGTTTTTAAGCACGCCTTCAATTTTACACACGGATAAAACGTGTCTTGATCATATCCACCCCGATTTTCCCTTCCTATTCCCCCTGCACACGTTTCAGCACATGCCCAACATGCCCCCTCTCGCCTTCATGTCCTCTCCTGCTTTTGACTCTGTAACCCACTGAGTCCGGTTGGTGCTGCCCGCCGGGATGCTGGCGGCCTGGCTGGCTTGACCTGGTGCGGGCAGCCACAGCTGCCGTGGCTGCATGAGTGCAGCAGCCGTGTCATGCCGGAAGACGGCACTGCGCAGCACCCCTCTTCAGCTCCGCAGTGTTTCCTGCGCCTCGGGGCTTTCCATGTCCCATTGAGTACTAAGCATTCAATACTAGACGCTCACTCTCAGCACTTCAACCAGTTATGAGTCTGCTTTAATTGCTGCTGGTTGACAGTTACACTAACCTAGGGATGTAGATACAGGTATTTAGAAGGTAGTTTGGCAACACATCCACTCACAAAACAGCAATAGTAGGGGCCTCCTGAGCCATGGACCTCCTGAGCCATGGACTTTTACCACGCTGGCAGTATCACTTCTTTTGTTTTAATTGAGCATTTTAAAAACCATTTCCTTTTCTGGGTATTACTGGGTGCCTACTGTGTGCAGGTTCCGTGGTCTAGGGAGTGGGCACTAAACTGGCCTTGTCTTTGCCATTGAGCACTTGGTATTTCTGATTGTCCCATGGGGAGGAGTAGGGAGTCAGCTTCTACTAGACCCAAGGGTCTGTTTGGCCACTCACTTCTGTGTGCTGCTCAGGAAGGAGGCCTTTGCCTGGATGTCTCCACCTTCTATGGGGCCTGTGTGCTTGGATCTCCCTCACCTGGAGCACAGGCAGGGAGCAGAGCTCAGGGCAGCAGATCTTGCTGATGGCTACTGGCAGGAAAGGCTGGTTTCTGAAAGTCTGGCCAACAGGGCAGTGTGCCTGCAAAGAAAGCATTGGGGAAACATGTAGAGACAGTGGGGAACGTCTGGGTGTTGGGGTTCCGACTGCTGGCCTTCTGAGCTCTAACTTGTAGAGTAGGGTACAGAGTAGGGAAAATCCAGAAGCTGGACGATATCATGTCTCTTCTTCCAATCTCCACGAGCCTCGACTTCTGTTGCAGCAGGAGGGACCGAGTTTAACTCTGGAGATCTGAGAGTGCATGCGTGTTCTTTCTTTGGGAGGTTTTCCAAGGTGGAGAGATTGCCCTGTCCCACTCCCACAGCCTTCCATATGTCATATCTTTTCTAGAACACAGAGCTAGATTCTGGGAGCTTTGGGGGGTAGCTGCCCCCCTCAGAGCAGAGTGTCCCTAACTCCCTGGCTGTGGAAGGTCTGTGAGAACCTCAACTCGAGTGATTCTAGGCTCATTGGTGTTGCCTCCCTGGTCTTAACCTTGACCTTTGGGATGGTCTAGAGTCTTCAGGGTTATCTCCAGCAGGGCAAGTTACGGTCCTATGGTGGAAACAGGCGGTGGTTGTAGGCAGGCCAAACGTCCCACTGATGGGAGTTGGGAAACGAGGCTTGGCTCCCCTACATTGGCCTCCTCACCTTCAGCCTGCACACTGGGTGTTGCCTAAGAACCTTCCAGGGGGCACAGCTCCAGGACCGTGGGGTGGTAGTGGGGTGTCGGATGCTTGGCTAAGCAAGCTCCCAAGCCCCTCCCACTCTCGGTGCTCCTTAGACAGAGCAGGAACACTGACCCCCCAACACCGGGAGAATGGCTGAGAGAACTGGCTGCGAAACGGAGACGGAAGCCCCGTGCTCGTCCTTCCAAAGCCAGACGGTGTCTCTTTGTTCATCTGTGTCCCTGCGCCCGGTTTTGCTTCTCTGAAGAAGCTGACTGTGTTTCCCACAGATTCAGGGGGAGCCTCTTTAACATGCCAGGCCTGATAACACAGTCAGTCAGAGCTGCTGCCTGATAAACTCAACAGGCCCCACAGCCTCACCCTCTGAAGTCTAGAGAAGTGTTTCTTCTCAAGGCCACACGCTGCCAAGGGGGAGAAGCCGCAGCTTGGGCTTGGGTAAAGCTGCGGCTTGGGTTTCATGCATTCTCCCCCAGCAGACATCCATTCTCTCTCCTTTCCATGTTGTCCTCCGTCTGTGGGACAGCTTGAAGCCAGGAAATCCTCCGGGGAGCAATCCGAAGCTGCAGTCTGGGAGAAAGTGTCTCAGAGTGCCTTGACCCTTCTGCTAGTGTTTGCTTGGTTCTCCTGGTGGAGAGGCTGACACATTCATGATCAGGGAACCATGGCCGACCAGAACCTTTAGCACACCTCATCCATTCCTTGTGCCCCAGATGAGTACACAGGTGCCTCAGATGGAAGATATCACCCAAACTCCACCTACTCATGGCAGAGGCCGGACCACCGCTGGGGTCTCGGGTCCTTGCTACAGTTAGCTACTCCAGGGAGGACAGCCTGCCTTTGGGGTCCCTCACATTAGCAGCGTGTGCGTCTCTACTTTCCTAGTCTGAGAAACCAGCATCCTGCTGGCTCCACCTGGTCTCACCCGTCTTGTGCACCAACCGGGTTGGAGAGCCCCTGCTGCCCTTCTAAGTGACCAGTCTGCAGAGCTGGAGAGACCTGTGTGAAGCTGAAATACCCCAGCCCCCTCAAAAAAAACTTGACTACAGAACTCTCCATAGTGTTGGAAAGGGAATTGTGCCTCTCTTACGGGTCAGTCCTGTCAGCAAGGGCAGCCCTACCCAGGAGCTGCACACAGACCCTTGCATCTGTGCTCATCCCACCAGATGAGTCAGTCACCTACTGCAGTTGAAGCCATTGTCCTTGGTCTTGTTTTCAGCCTGGCTTTACCTGAGGGCTGAAGAGACCGACCTGGGAGCAGCACTGGCTGGCATACTAAGCCTTGCATCCAATTCCCTGAGTGTACCCCCTCTTCAAGGAACGCCTTGTACTGGGGTGTTGGCACTGGATCGCCTTCAGAGAGAGTTGACTGACCGTGTTTCATGGCCACCAGGCAGTTTTAAGTACCATTAGTTGAGCCTCCTATTTTCAAGGAAACAGGCCACTACACTTGGACCAGAGAGAAAGGAGAGGGTACCATAGGCAGCTGTACTTTGCAATTCTATCTTTCCCAATTCTGAGACCCACCTTCCACACCTCATTCCTGCATCCTCCTGTGGATCAGAGCCATTGGGCACACCCGAGCTCCTTGGTAGGGATGACAGAACACGCCCAGGGAGATGCTCACTTTTTCTCAGAGGGTATGGGTCAGTGGCAGGCAGGGAAGGCAGGCAGGCATCTGTGTGGCCCAGGAACTGGGGAATCCACCACACAGGGTCTTCTCTCTTGAGCGTTGCAGCATGCACAGCTCTTCTCTGACAGCTTCGGACTGGGCCTCCCTCATCAGACCCAGAGTTCCTTTTGCACCTTCATCCTCAGCACCCAGAGAGGGGGGCTCTGAATCTGAAGGAGGAAAAGGACAGTAGCTCAGAATAGAGGCTGAACCACACATGGGGACTTAATTGTCTTCCCCACCAGGCTGCGGAGTTGTTTGTCCTCAGCAAGTGACCAGGAGTAATTTGCAAGGTCCATTACACTAATGACCTAATCAGTTTATCCAGCTTGTTTCTTTCAGGAAGTTTAGAGACCCCCCTGCCTCTGAGCTGCCCTGAGACTGGCCCTGAGGTTCTGTCACCTCTCTTTTGGGGGTCAGTTGATACTGATGTTTGGCTGGTGGGTGATGTCACAGGGGTCAAGAAAGCAGGATTCTTAAGCCCCCAACCTCTGGCCCTCTTCCTGGGCCCCTGAGCCAGACTCCTCTGGGAAATGTTACTATTAAATATTTGGCCCCCGAGTGTGCCGCGTGCCTTTGATTGTATCTGGTTTCCTGTTCTCCTTTGGGAGGAAGAAATTCTCTGCAGGAAGTAGTTTAATATGTCTGAAAGCCTTACTTCCCTGGTCTTGAAATCCAAGTTTCCAGTTACAAGTGGCTGAGACTGTCCTTAAGAAGGGAGGCAGGAAGGAGGGGACCAGAGCTGTGAAAAAACGGTTCCATCTCCGCCAAGGCTATGGAAGGAAAGATGGAGGATGCCCCGTGGATAGCATCCCTGATGGTGGGGTCTGCATGAATACAGAAAGGACACCCGACCCTCCTTTCCCTATTCCAGTGCCCAGGGCTGCCTGGCTGAAGAGCAGGAGACCAGAAATAGGCGTCCAGGCCCGAGGACACTGCCTGGCTCTCAACAGCTGACGGGCGCTCTACCAAACTACGCTCCACCTTTTCCACCCCACCATGCAGTTAGCTTTCCCTCTCTTCCGAGAGTCAAGCCAGCTCACTCACAGCCAGTGCCTACCTCTTGCAGCCATTCTTTGAGCTAGTCCTTCCTGCTACAACTCCCCTCCTAAGCTCCTGGGGTCGAGCCAGACATCTTTGCAGGCGTTCCCAGCACCAGGGATTGCTTGTAAGGTAATGCAGAAGCCAAGACACCAAACCAGATGGTGCAGTAACCCAGGGATGACAACAACAGGAAGAGACCCCTAGGCTGCAGGCTAAAGGGAAGCTGGGCTGTGCTGGGCCTGTTTGGGGGTGCAGGGAGGTAGAGACAGGGATAAAACCATAGCCTGATGTCTACCGTTGGGATGAATGAAGAGCCTGCCTCCCTGCTCCCTCCTGGGCTCTCTAGGATGTCAGTGTTTCTGAGATGCAGCTTGTCCAGGACCAGGGGTTAGCCACTCTGTACTATAGAGCAGGGCAAAGCCAGGAGGGAAAGTCCAGGATAACTTAAGGACAGTCTGCAGTGACAGCAAGGTTCCCCTCGCCGCCTGCCTGGCCGTTCTCAGTCATTCAAAGAGAATTCTTTACTGCCCTGGGCTCTCTCCTTTCCCCACTGCCTTTCCCTTCTCTCTGTCACCATCTTTGCCTGCCTGGGTCTCATGCTGGGTTCTTCATCTGATGGCATTGTGAGCTTTTCTTGTCCAGAGTACACTTATTGTTCATGTTCTCAGAGTCAGCCTAAAATGTATTCCGAAAGGCGTCCAGACAGAACCGTCTGATGCTGTGGCTGGGAGAGGCCACCTGCTGCTCAGACAGCCTCCAAGGGGAAGTGACCTCATCCATGAAAGAACACTCATGAGGCAAAGGGCCCATGAGGAGCTGGCCACTGTGGGACCCCTGCTGGGTCTTCGCAGGCCACAGCTGCCCTGGACCACAGACCAGAGCACCCAGGATCTTGCTCTTCTGGTGTCAGTGTGCAGGGATAGTGCTGGACTCCAAGCTGTATGGATGTGTTGGTGACTGACTGGTAGCACTTGCTTATCCCTCTTCCCAGAAGCCCTGGTAACTATAACCTGTGTCCCTGGACCCATGTAGGAGGTCAGTGGTTGTCTGGTTGGGCCCCAGACCCCTGGGTTTTCGGTGCAGCAGGGAGCACATCAGGGCATGTTGCTCCATGGACCTGCTCTGGCCTGGCCTTTACAGTTGACTTTATTACTTTTCATTTATTTGTTTGTTTGTTTCTAGAAAGGGCCTCACCATGTGTCTCTGGCTATTCTGGAACTTGCTGTGTAGACCAGGCTGGCCTCTGCCTCCTGAGTTCTGGGATTAAAGGTGTGTGCTGTACACCTGGCTTCCCATTGATTTTCTAGCCAAGCACCTGACATTGCGTCCTCATTTCTGGCTCCCGAGGATGTGTCACATGGTGGCTTCTTGGTCAGTCATCCTAGATTAAATGATGCATGGGTTCACTAATCCATTTTCCCATGTACTTATTTGTTCATTCAGCGCATGGTTACTGAGTGCTGTTCTAGGTGCTGGGGTGCAGTGTGAGCATGCTGGTGGAGGCTCTATCCTGGAGGACCTTTTGCGTTACTAGAGAGAAACACACACACTGCCAATGCCAAGATAGATCAAAAAGTGATGTCTCTATCCAGAAAATTAGGTATGGCAAGAGCCTCCAGGGTGATGGGGACTACTCCTCTTTTCAGGATGAGTCTGGAATAGTATCTGGGGAGGTGGCATCTGAACTGAGATCTAAATGGGGAGGGGAGAGAACCTCCCATTCCTCCCAGATGAGCAGGGAGTACAAAGGCCCTGAAGAGATAGGTACTCCAGATACGCAAAAATGGTGGTTCCCTGTGGTGGGGCTCAGTTCTCAGGTGAGCAGTGTGAGGTTCAGTACAAGGTAAGGGGGTCGGGAATGCTGCGCATTTTGGTCAGGATAAAGTTCAGAGTCATCTGGATTCTTTTCTCCACCCAGACTTTTACACTTGGCAGGCAGTCTTGTTTGCCCTGTTCCTAAGTCCTACCCTTTTGCCTCAGTTTCACCGTGCCTACAGAGACATCCATACTGTCTGTCTGTCTGTCTGTCTGTGTGGCTCAGCTAACAGTGTCAGTTTTCTTGCTTTTCCTTGGTTCCTGCCACTACATACTTGCACTTAGCACTTCTCTTAAACCTGGAAGTGGATCATGTCATTCCCTTGCCTCCCTGCACTTAGAATAAACCTTAGAACCTTTTCTATGGCCTTAGGTGACAGTCACTGGTCAGATCTCTGCTCATCTAGCCAGCTCCTGCTCCCCGTGGTTCATCTGTGCAGCGCTCTCTCTGTTCCTCAGGTTGGCCTGGCCTCCATGCTCACAGTGCCAGCCCAGATCTTTGCCTGGCTAACTTGCTGGTGGTCAGTTAGCTTTCAGTTCAGGTCTCAGTCAGGGGCTCTGCCTGCCAAGCCCTGGCTCTCAGGGCTCCTTTCTGGGCTCCTGGGCTCCACGCTACAAACTCATTCAGCCTCTGTCTCCCAGAGTGGCCCAGTTGATGTAGCACAGGCTTTAGACGTAGACCCACCCATCTCAGACTTAGAAATTCTGTCTCTGCTTCTCCCAGGCTGAGAGGTCTTGGACTTGTGTCCTGGTCCGGTTGAGTCTCCGTGATAAGAATCATCAAATGGGGGTAACAATAGGACTTAGGGTCCAGCAGAGAGTGGTGGAATCCTGCCAGCAAAGCTGATGTCCAGCACTTAAATGACAGCAATGAATGGCAGCTCTCAGCAGCAACGGAACTGTTATTATCCACCGGCTACCTGTTATTTCTGGGTACCCTCGCTTAGCTTCCTCTCATGTGGCAGCCCTGGTGAATGTTCAGGGGAGGAGTATGGCTTCCTCTGCCCTCTCTGCCTCACACTGAGGAGGCCAACAACAACCTTCGGCTTCTTCCTGAGTCCTTCCTCTCCATCTCCTGTTATTGCCATTGACAAGGAGGTGTCCACTAACACATGCGATGGTGTTAGTAATGTCTTGGTTTTTAAAGATACTGTGCTGAGTACCCGTAGGATGGCTTGGAGAGTAAAAATGGCTTTTGCTGCCAAGCCCAATGATCTGAGTCCGATTCCCAGAACCCACAAAGTAGAAGAGAACAATTGCATACATGTGCCCTGTACACACACACACACACACACACACACACACACACACACACACACACACACACACACGTAGAGACAAAATACTAGAGGAACTGTTCAAGGATAATGGGAATCTGCCCAGTGAGGGAGACACTCGAGGTGGTAGGTTTACCCTTGTTTCTCTGGTTTCTTGAGTTACATTTGGGGGTGGTGATGAAGCAGGATCTCACCCCATAGCCCAGGCTGGCCATGAACTCACGATCCTTTGCCTCTACTTCCAAGGGTCGGATGTGCAGGTGTGAGTTACCATGCCCGGCTCAAAGTCCTCTGTTACATTTTTTTGAGACAGGGTGTCATGTAGCCCAGGCTTGCTCATGCTTACTATGTAGCTAAGAGTGACCTTGACTTTCTGATCTTTCTGCTTCTGCTTCTCTTCCCAAGTGTTGGGATCATAGGCAAGTGCTGCCATGTCTGTCTCCTCCGTTAAATCACCAAGGAGCTGTCGCCATGCTGTTTTCACATTCTGTCTGAGGCTGAGTACTCCCCAACACGGCCCCTGGGGTGGTGAGGACTTAGGTCTGGACTTAAAAGAGACATTTTCCATGGCCCCACCCAGGCATCAGCTTCCCATTCCCAGGCATAAGGAGATGAGTGTCTCCCCGGGCCCCAGAGAGCCTGCCCCACCTCAGCCAAGGTCCTGGGTCTCGTTTTTCCCACCAAGGAGAAAATAGCAAGAAAAACAGATGAGAGCTGATACCCCGTACTGCAGGGCCAGCTGGGACCTGGTGCTGGAGGAGCCC
This sequence comes from Mesocricetus auratus, assembly GCF_017639785.1. Classification (NCBI taxonomy): domain Eukaryota; kingdom Metazoa; phylum Chordata; class Mammalia; order Rodentia; family Cricetidae; genus Mesocricetus; species Mesocricetus auratus. The sequence continues at coordinate 55,319,770 of NW_024429266.1, forward strand.
CAGGAAGGCTTTAACCCCCCCCCCCCGTCCTTGGGCAGTCAGGAAGGGTAAAGGGGAGGGGTGCCCCTCTCTTCCATCTGGGACAGTGTTTATCCCCCCTGTCATCGGTGTCCATGTGTGGGTCTTGGGATAGACCCACTTCTCAGCACTTGGGGTCACCTGGCTCACCCTCCATCTCTGGGTGGTCCCCTTATTGAACAGGTCCATGCTAAAGCATAAGATATTTGGAACCTGCCACCATCTGCACCTAAACAACCCAGTTAGCCTGCCTGGGTCCTGAAGGAGGTTTGGGCTTGGAAGTAGGAGATCTGGGAAAGTAGACATTAGAATCCATATTGCTGCAATTGTTACGTGCTGCACGCCCACACAGTGTAGTTATGAAGTTCCCCAGAGACCTGGCTGTGAATGGCTTTACAGACTATAAAACAGATATAAAGGAAAGATCTGATACACAGCGATACAGAGCCGCACCCTTGACCCCACCCTGCCTGCACCCCCACTGGTCTGGAGAAGGCTCACCTTCGTCTAACCACCTCCCATCAGATGAAGGTCAAGTTAGTACCCCATGAGGAGATCTGCCTTTCTGTGTTTTTATCCTATAAATTCTTTCCAGAACTTGCTTCCCAGTGTCTGGAAGGCCATGATGGATAGGCTTGGAGATCCCCATGAGCCAGACCTGGGTAAGCTGTTTGAATAGCACTTGGGCTGTGTTTGCTGAGCTACTGAAGGCACTGGGATGTTGCAGGTGTGTTTGTCTGGGAGCTTGGTGGGGTAAGAGCTCAGGCTACAGAGTATTAAGAGGGCATTTGCAGAGTATTTGAACATATATTATCTCACTCTTATATCATCCTTACCCTCTGAGGCAGGAAGGAGGAATTGAGTTAGCAAGCTGCAGACTCGGTGCCCACATTCAGGTCTTCCGACTACAAAGGATGCTGCAGCCTGGCTGCTCTGCTGCAGAAATAAGGGAGGAGAATGGTTTCCACTGCAGTGGCAGAGTGAGGCATCAGGGAAGGAGCCAGCATTGCACCTTCTTGATAGTTTGGGAACACAAGCATCCTGCTATCACAGAGTGGGGGGCAGTCGGGGCTTTAGAGGCACTAGAGTTGGCTGGGGTCCTCACGGTTGTGAATAAAGGGATTAGATATGAGGTTCCAAAGCCCCCCTAGTGCTGGCCTTTCAGAGGGACATCTGCTTTCTCCCAGTTGTCTCCTCATCGCCATAGCCTGCAGTAGCAGGCAGGTGTCAGTGGATCCTTATGGGTCCAGAAGAACTATGTGTAAGAAAGAGAAAGCCGAGGACCCTTCCAGCACAGGACAGAAGCAAGCAATTGGAGCCCTTCCTGCACAGCCCAGTGCTCAGGAGGCCACCCCAGCCCTCTCAGGAACGGCATCGGAAAATAACAATTGGGCAAGCTGCAGCCACTCTGCCAGCTCCTTGGCACAGAGCTGGGCAGGCCCCAGCCTTCAGCACTCTCTTCAATGGTAGAGTGCAGGCAGAGGACACTATGGCTGGCTTCTGGATAGTGTGGGTTTAAGGGGAGTGGGAAGCCCCCAGGGATAGTACTAAAACCTTCAACCCTCAGTGCCAAGAGAGGCTGTCAGCTCTGTGTGTCTTCTGTGTCTGCAGACCTGGAAAAGGTTGAAAGCTCTACTGCTTGGCATCTCTTTGCTTTGAAGAGCAGATCATGGTGTAGTGTACTTATTTCCTTGCGTTGTCCTATCGTCACTTGATCCAAAATATGAGCTACACAGGGCCAGTGAGACGGCTCAGTGGGTAATGCTTGACAATGATTCCCAAGACCCACACAGTGGAAGGAGAGAACTGGTTCCCCCAAGTTGTTCTCCACAGGAACATTGTGGTACACACACACACACACACACACACACACACACACACACACACACGCTCGCACACACACGCACGCACGCACACATGCACGTGCATGCACACATATACACACGCACAATAAATGTAATTTACAAAATTAAAAATCTATGAGCAGGGGCTAGAGAGATGGACCAGGTGAAAAGAGCCCTGGTTTTTCTTGCAGAGGATCTACACCTACATTTTAGCTCACAACCGTCTGTAACTCTCCTTCCAGGGGTTCAGATACTCTCTTCTCACCCCCTTGGTTACTATATACGTACACACAGTGCACATTACATGCAGACAAAACATTCAAACATATAAAACAAAATAGATGCATCTTTAAAAATAAAAAAAAACAATAAACAGGTTCTGTAGAGATGGCTCAGCAGTTAAGAGCACTGGCTGCTTTTCCAGAGGACCGGGGTTCAATTCCCAGTAACCAAATGGCAGCTCACAACTGTCTGTAACTCTTGCTCAAGGAGATCCAATACCCTTACACAGATAAACATGCAGGCAAAACACTAATGTACATACAAATAAGAATAAATAATGTTTTTTAAAAGGATAAGCAGTGTGCGCTACATAGAGGCAGAGACTTTTATCTTGTTCCTGGCACAGAGAACAGCCCCAAGCAGAAAGCCTCTGATCAATGCCTGTGGAGAGCTGCATCCGTGCAAATGTGTCAGTGAGTGAACGAGAGGAAGTGTGAAGGGGTAGCAGATGCTCAGCAAACACCCGCTTTCTTCCCTGAGAATCAGGCCCAATTAGTTGAGCATTGCTGAGCTTGTCCTTGAGACTGACCTGTGAAAGAGGAACGGGAAGCCAAGGAGGCAGGAGGTGCTTGCAGCTGAACAGAACAGAACCAGAAGATTTGGGCCGGTGCGGAAAGAATTCTCGGGACCCTCCTGGTTTGTTCATCACCTGGCTCCTTGAGGGAGTGGAGATGTGTTAGGAAGCACAGGACAGTGCTGTGGGCTCCTGTGTGGCTTTGGGAACCATTTTCTGCCTCAGTCTAGTGGGCTGTCCTTACACTGCCACCCTTAGACCCTTAGGGCTGTTAGAATCCAGCAGTGAGAAACCAGTAGGGTCAAGGTGGGCACAAGTGAGGTGTACTTAGGTCATTTGCTTGAAACTCTTAAAAGAGGCCCTTTGTTATTTTCTTCTTCTTCCTTCCTTCCTCCCTTCCTCCTTCCTTCCTTCCTTCCTTCCTTCCTTCTTCTTTCCTTTTCTTTTTTCTTTTTCGAGACAGGGCTTCCCTGTTTAGCCCTGGCTGTCCTGGAACTCACTCTGTAGACAATGCTGGCCTCAAACTCAGACAGAGATCTGCCTGCCTCTGCTTCCTGAGTGCTGGAATTAAAGATTTGCACAGACCCCACCTGGCTTCTGTTATTATTTTTTTAATCACTTCTCAGAATTTCCTCCCTCTTCTGGAGGAGAAATGAGGCTAGAGTTTACAAACTCTGGGCTAAATTTAGATCCTAAATATTAAGCCCCTGAACTAAACACTAAACTCTCAATCTCTCTCTCTCTCTCTCTCTCTCTCTCTCTCTCTCTCTCTCTCTCTCTCTCTCTCATATGTGTGTGTACACACACATGCACACACACTCTCTTTGTGATATGTGCACACACATGCACACAACCTAGGGTGTGGACAAGCCTCCTCTTAGTGCCCCTAGGGGCAGGTGAGCCTCAAGGGAGGGGTCCACATATAGCCAGGAGCCACCTCTCACACCCTGTCCTTCTTTTCCTCCAGGTACAAGACAGTGGTGACTCAGCGGCGGGCAGCGGTGGCCATAGCTGGCTGCTGGATTCTCTCCCTTGTTGTGGGCCTGACACCCATGTTCGGCTGGAACAACCTGAGTCAGGTGCAGCAAGCCTGGGAACTTAATGGTAGCGTGGGGGAGCCCGTGATCAAGTGTGAGTTCGAGAAGGTTATCAGCATGGAGTACATGGTCTACTTCAACTTCTTCGTCTGGGTGCTGCCGCCGCTGCTCCTCATGGTCCTCATCTACCTGGAGGTCTTCTATCTGATCCGTAAGCAGCTCAACAAGAAGGTGTCGGCCTCCTCGGGTGACCCACAGAAGTACTACGGGAAGGAGCTGAAGATCGCCAAGTCGTTGGCTCTCATCCTCTTCCTCTTCGCCCTCAGCTGGCTGCCACTGCACATCCTGAACTGTATCACCCTCTTCTGCCCCGCCTGCCGGAAGCCCAGCATCCTCATCTACATCGCCATCTTCCTCACTCACGGCAACTCAGCCATGAACCCCATTGTCTACGCCTTCCGCATCCACAAGTTTCGGGTCACCTTCCTGAAGATTTGGAATGACCACTTCCGATGCCAGCCCAAGCCGCCGATGGACGACGACCTCCCGGAGGAAAAAGCTGACGACTAGACTCTGCTCTGCTCCCTCCAGCCCGCATCCAGTGGCTCTCTGTCGGCCTCACATCCCAGCTGCCCCACTGCTCCTGCTCAGCTCTCCCAGCTGGGCTGTGGGCTGTGGGTACCAGGGAGGCTCTGGAGAGATGCCACAGAGTAGGGCCCCTTTTTACAAGGAGCCGATTGCCCTGTATCTTGGGGAGCTGGAGGAGGCTTGAGGGTGGGTCAGGCTATGACAGGGAACAACTGGGTGCCCTGAGGTAAGAGAAATGTCTCGAGTGCAGCTCAGAGATCCAGGGCTAGAATATTCTGGTTCCTACAGTCAAACAGGGGAGCCTGCTGTTAGGTGTTGGTGGCCCAAGGGACCAGCTTCAAGGAGAGGATAAGACCCCCTCAGAGGACGGATGGAGAAGTTTGCTTTCTCTCCTGTACTGGAGGAAAAGACCGCAAAGCGCAGGGAAAGAGACCCCTCAAGGATTTTGTGTTCCTGGCCATACAGGTACTTTGATGCTTGCAAATCCATACCCCAACCAGCCAGGGGCTATGCTTGGAAGAGGCAGAAAGAATGGGACTAGGGATCTTCTCTCACATTTTCTTTATTCACAGCCCTGGACTTCCACTGGGCCTTTAAGCACTGGGGAGTTAAGCATGGTCCAGAAGGTGCTGGCCTCAAATCGCCAGCAGGGGGCAGTACTGAGCCCTTTTGCCCTGAACTTCCTGGAGTCCCCAATGTAACTTGCTGTCTTCTGGGTCACCAACCCTCAGAGACAGGTCTGGATTCTGCTGTCTTAGGTCTGGACTCTCCTGGATGACACCATCTCTGCTTCTGGTGGAAAGGACAGTTTTGGGGAGCATTTGGCCTGAGTGGGGAGGGTGATGATGAATGCATCCAACGGGAACCCTTTCCACATGGGCCCTCTTGGTGTGGAGCACGGCAGGCCAGACCAGACCAGAGGAGACAACTCTCTCCAGAGTGGAGGATGGCCTTGATGGCATTTAAATATCCAAAATGCTCCTGGGGAGCGGGGGACTAAGCTCAGTTTTTAGGGAGATCAAAAGCTGTGTTACAAATAGAGTATGGACCATTGTGGGTCTCAGTTAGGACCAATCCGTACCCTGCTGAACCTGGATCTCTTCCTTGTGTGGACAGCAGCAGGCAGGGGAGGGTGACGGGTTCGGGTGATGGGTTCGGGTGACAGTATTGACTCCGAGTCTTGATTCCAGGCTCTTCCCTCAGTTGGAGGTAAGGCGTCCCTGGCTCTCAGGAGGTCCCTACATCTAATAAAAGATTGGGAACCCTTGTGGAGAGTGCGATGCTGGCACTACCCCAGCACTGTCAGAAGACCATCTCAGAAGAGAAGATGTAATGGCGGGGTAGGAGGAAAGCTGGGAGAGGGGCGTGGAAGCAGATGGAACAAGGAAGGCTCCAGAGATGGTGTATCTGTTGCTATAGTGACACATTTAGGGTAGTATGTCTGAAAAATGTCCCGAGCTACCGTGAGACCCGTCCTGCTGGCACTCTGCTCGTGGTGATAGTGTCTCCCCCCGCACAGCAGCATAGCATACCCACTCGCCGCGACACACACCGCCACAGTGTGCTATGACACCACACACATTTATTTGACTACTTCTCGCCAGTGTACAGCTCTGCAGGGGGTGCCAGTCTTTGCTCCTTTGGGGCACTCTTGTAACCCAGGAGGCCTGACCCCAGGCCTAACAAACCCAGTTCTTGGTCTGGACTCCAGCCTCTCATGGAGAGAGGTCTGCAGGTATCAGAGGCCCATGATCTTGGGTATCCATGGAGAGACATGTTGGGCCTGGGGGCCTGATCCTCAGGCCTGCAGAACCTGGCAGAGAATGCCCTTCTGAGCCCTGGTATGTGGACGGGTTGCCAGAGAGATGTTGGGGAGCCAGATGGAGAACCACCTCCACCCTTCTCTGTCCTTCCTCAGCCTCAGTTCTCAATGCTGACCTCTCCCTAGTGTAGCTCTAGAGACGTCATAGTTCTTCAAAGCCCCAGAGCCACCAAATGCAGAAGTCAGGGCAAGGGCTGGGTCCCTACTACGAGAAAGGTGCAAAGAGAATACCTATGTTTACAATCACTCAGAGCCGAGGCTAGACCCTGTCCTGTGACCACCCACTTCCCTTCCCTTGCGGACCTCACCAGCACTGCCCAGCCCTACACTGACGTTTCCAAACTGAACATGAATGCTAGTTGTCTTTGGCTGCAAAATTGTACCCAGATGTGTCTACTGCCTTCCATCCCTACCCAGCCCCTCTCCAGTGACATTTTGTGCCTGGGAAGTAGATTTTCCTTCCCAGTCTCCTCTTTGACCATGCTGTCACTGGAGGTAGCCAAAGGAATGGGTCCCTCCACTCACCTGTCTCCTTGTCCCAGTCTCTGCCCATAGTGCTTCTCAGTGTGTGGCGGAGGCTGAAAGAGATCCTACAGGTTAGACCCTGAGAGGCTTGAGGTCAATGATTCCCAGTGCTCCAGTCCCCAACTAGAGAGAGTGTCTTCCCACCTGGAAGTCACACAAACTCTCCTTGACCCCTCCCTACTCTTTGTCTCCAGTTACCACTCTAAGCTGTGTCTAGTCCAGCTCCAAAGATGGGCTCTATCTGTCCCCAGTGACAAAGATGGGCTCTATCTGTCCCCAGTGACAAAGATGGGCTCTATCTGTCCCCAGTGACTGGGAACTAAGGAAATCTTCAGACTCCCACCTTTGACTTCCAACCGACAATCCACAGAGGCCTCCCCTAGCACGTTGATGGCCTTGCAAGTGTAGACTCCAGAATCAAAGGGGCTGGGCTTCCGGATCTCCAGGGTGCAGACCCCTTGTTCAGAAACTGCGCGATACTTGGGGTCACCCTGGATGTCCATCTTGTTTTTCATCCAGATGATCTTGGGCTGGAGGCAAGGACGGATGAAGGATAACAATGTGGCAACATAGTTGGAACCAGCTCTCAAGAGATAGTCTCAACCCCACTGCCCTTGACGCCCCCTCCGCACCCAAGGCCCCTCACCTTAGGTGATGCTCGAACGCTGCAGAATAGCTGTGTGCTATAGCCAGGAGTGGAGGTGTGGTCAGCCAGGGGCTGGGTGAACGACGGGGCTTCTGAGAAGTCTCGCTCAATAAACCCCTTAGGTTTGGCAGTAATGTCTGGGTTCAGGGGAGAATTTGAGGTTATAGGAGTGGAGGGGACTTCAGAACACTGGCCTCAACCCCCAAACTTTGGGAAGCTCAGCCTGGTCAACATGTGGAAACTGTCAGATACTAGAGAAAGCCTAGCTGAGCAGAGTTGAGGCAGGTCAGGAAGCGAACAGAGAGGAGTGGGCGGGCTGGAAAACCAGAGCCGCAGGGGAGTGCGCAGAAACCGAACATCATTCCATTTCTGTCTGTCTTTGAGACCTGAGTAACTTTCCTCCATTTTAAACACAAAACTCTTATGGCTGTGCTGCTCCGACTGATGTTCAAAAGCGTGGCTTCCAGGGTGAGTGGGATGACTCAGTGGATACGGGCGCTTGCCACCAAGCTCGACACTCTGAGTTCAATCCCTGGGACCCAGAAGGTAGAAGAGAACTGACAAGTTGTCCTTAGAGTCCACATGCGTGCATGCATGTGAACACACACTCACACGCAAATAAATGTAATTAAAGTTAACAACGAGAGTGTGGCTTCCAGGATCACTGTATGCACGTTGTGGGGAGGATCTGGGACAGGCCCGGGTCAGGGTGGAGTGCTGGAGTTTGGCCCCACTGATCAGATGCCTGATGGAGACAGTAAATACCACAGTCAGTTTTTAGGTGGGTCTGTCTTTACAGGTTGCCAGGCTGCCTATTGTGTACACGCTACCCTTCAGAGCGTATGCCTGGAGACACTGCAGGAGACCCGGTGACTTCTGGGATGATAGAAGCCACAGTCATCTTTAGAATAAGCACAGAGCCTCCCGAGGGGACACTGCTCATTTGCATGGCTTTGCTCTGGTGTTTGCTGAAATCTGTGGGTCACGCCATGTCAGTGTGTGCATGCGTTTGCACATACGCTCGTGCAGAGCTGTGGAGTGTGAGCGGGGTGGGGGTGGGGCAAACGTTCCAGGGAGCAGTGACTGAGGAGAGGCCTAGAGGGATGTGGGGACACGGAAGAAGTGGTGGCAGACGTTGGTGTACCCGTCCTGATTTGGTCTCCTGCCCAGGCTCAAGCCCACTTACCTGCCTTCTGGATGTGAGCCAGCTCCTTGGTGGTGGTGGCGAGATCACTGAGGCCACACAGGTTTTCTGAGAAGACCCGAAAGGAGTACGAGTTGCCAATGATGAGGTCTGAGACGGTGCAGGTGGTGGGATGGTAACGTTCCAACACTGTGAACCATTGCTACAGGGACCACGGCTGGGTTATCCCTCAGCCCCTACCCAGTTCTTGTCTTTCCCGCTTACCCTAATCCCCCTCAGAGGGGCTCATTCCATGTTCCAGATTTGGGATGCTGAGCCACCCAACACTGGGCCTGGGGGACTTGGAAGTAGGGGAGGGACTCCCTGGGCCACTCAGGAGCTCAAGAGCCTCACTACTCAAAGTGTGGCTGGCAGACATGCAGCCTCATTACCTGGGCACCAGCCCCAACCGCCTGCCTCAGAGTCTACATCTAGCAGCTCATGATCAGATAGCTCCATTGCAGCCCGGTGCGGTGCACCCGGAAGACTGAAGTATGGAGAGGGCACAGGCTCGCCCAGGACCACACAAGGAGCCAGTCAGCAGCAGCAGCTGGTCTAGTCTTAGTGGCGTGGACCTTTTTGTCCTGGACCCGTTCTTTCCCATCCCTGTTACGCCCCAGCCAGCCTCACCCCTGTCTTTTTGTCTGCCTTCTGCACAGTGTAGCCCAGGAGCTCTGTATTGCCTGTGTCCTGGGGTGGAGCCCACTCGAGGGCAGCGTTGCAGCCCCAGACGTCCAGTAGCCTGATGCTGCTCGGGGGCCCGGGCTTCTCTGCAGAACCAGATGATGAAGGGAAGTGAGGAGGAGCAGGCCTGCTACAAAGTCCCCACACTTAATTGGCGCTTGCCATGACACCCTAGCCTTCCCTCAACCACCAGCAGGTCTGGGATGGGAGGCGGGAGGCAAGGGTTTTGAGATAGCCCCTTCCCCCTGCCCTTGTACCAATCACTAGGATGTCAATGTTGGCCTTGGCTTCCAAGCCTTCCAGATGCACAGTGAGCTCATAGCGGCCCGAGTCTGAGCGCTGAGCAGAGCGTATAAACAGGATGGAGTCCTGGTCCCCGCTACGCACATTTACCCTCTGGCTGTCCAGGGCACGGCCATTGTGGGTCCAAGAGGCCTGTGGCTTGGGCTTCCCCTGACAAAGAGGGGGTAAATGCAGGTTGGTATAAGCACCCCACTGCCCCCCTCTAGTGCCTGAGAAACCTGTCCCACTGATTCCACAGTTGCTGGCCAGAACCATGTCTTCCAGTGTGTGGCCTGCCCTGGCGGCTGCCAATCTGTCCACTCACAACTGAATTATATGCAAAACTGGGAAGGCAGCCATCCCATGGGTCCCAGGCAGACTCCAGTGAGAATCCTGACATTCCCAGGTCTCTCCTGACACACAGGCATGCTTACCTGGAAGGGGATTTGCAGGTTGACAGATTCTCCCACCTGCCGGATGTAGGTCTGCCGAAGGTGTCGGGGAACACGGATCTTGGGCGCTTCTGCATGAAAGGAAGTGTCCGGGCTTAGCCCAGTTGAATGGGGGCTTCTGGGGCAGGAGAAGAGGAAAGCAAGTGTGGGTTCCTGGATAGACAGGACAGCTCCTACTTAGTATGTTCCCACGAGTTTGGGCTGCCTCTTCGCTGGGTGGACAAAGCCTTCAACGCTCAGACTGAGGGACCCAAATCCCTTAAGGCCCCGAGAGACTCCAGAGAGGTCAGGGACTCTACAGTGTGAACTGGTTGGTATCTCTGGCATTCTCTTGGCGCCTCAACCTTGCCAGGCTGGGATTTACCCTGAGGCCCGGTCATTCTCAAGCTCCAGATGGATCTGGATGGCTCTCTGTCTCCCCCTGGAGGAAGGCAGGTTCTGCACCTGCCGATCATATGCCTGGAGAAGGAATGAGTGTGCTAGCTTCCCGCTGATTCCGCACATACACCGCCAGGGACCCAGGACTGTTCTGAGACTGTGGAACCTATTGCTCAGGTTTCTGCTTCCAGGCCTGCTGGCAGACTCAGGCTCTCTGTATAGAAGCTAAGGCCGTTACCCTGCTGGCCCTCTCAGTCTCCCATTGACACGGTGGTCCTTCCTGAAGTCTGTGGTCAGCCTCCTACTCTGGTAGGAACCACTTTCCTGACTATGGCCTAGTCAGGTGCCACTGGGCACTCCAAGGGAAACTGCAGCAGCTGCCAATCCTGTCCCTGGGGGGTAGTGTGGGGACCGAGCCTGAGCCTCCTGAGCAGTAAACAGGTGGCAGCAGTTGGTCAGCGGCATGTAGGAGGACATAGTAAGAAGGAACACTGTGTCTCCAAGGATAAGCTGAGCAGGCACTTGGCTGGGGAGCATCATGGTCTGGAATGCTCCAGGGACCTCTCCAGGAGGTCAGGCATGCCTGGCAGCTCCAGGTGGCCAAGAGGGGGGACAGCTGAGCAGCTGAGGATCCCGAACAAGGCTCCCACCCTGCCCGGCCCAGCCCATGAGAGGTCCGGCTGTTCCCTGCTTGTTCGTAGCCTCCTCTCCAGGAAATCCCCTTCTCTGCTGCCAGAGGAATTTTAATGGAGAGGTGGGTACTGAGTCTGGCTTGCTCCTTCAACAGAGTCTGAATTTCTTGGGGCCCTGGGGAAAGGTCTGGGACTCTGCCAACCAGAAGGACTTCCTAGCACCTCCAGGCTGGAGTCAGCACAGGCATCCTGCTGTTCACGTGGCTGGGGGGAGGTGTATCTCACCCAGATAATGTCCTGGCCTTTGAAAACCACCAGAGCAGATGTTGAGCAGCTTGGTGGCTGTGAACAGTCCTGTGTGGGTGTCAGAAACTGAGACTACTGGAGGATTGGTTTCTCCGTGAAGGTCTCTGGGCCCTTTGGGATCTGCCTGGTTTGAATCAACTATGAGGACCTGGGTTCTGGTCTTCCGAGGTGACAGACCTTAAAACAGTGTTTTCCCTTGAATTCAAATTTGAGCCCTCGTATGGCTGAACTGCCTCTCTTCCCAGATGCCTGGTCTGGAAATGGAGGCTCTATCTCCAGCCTCCGTCCATCCCTCAAGGAACAAGAAGGAAGATGGAGAAGGTCTCAGACCACCTGCTTGCCCATGTCTCTCTTCACCCTGGGGCCCTGCACTGTCCCCAGAGACCTGAGATCAGACCAAATGACTCACTGTCATTAACAGTCTGAAACTTGAGCAGCTTTGGGAGGGGAGTAGGGGGACTAAGGCTAACGCACCCTGCAAATAGAAATATTAGCAACAGGGACAGCAGCTGGCCTCTAGGTCCTCCCAGAAGCAATGCCCTTTGGGGATGAAAGAGCCTTCACAACCTCCTTTTCTCTATGGGGTCAGGGTACAGCAGGGGATATGGGGGGCTTCCCTGTGTTCCAGAGACTCTGGGGAGCCTGGAGCCCAGGTTTGAGGAAATAGAAAGGCAACTTCATGGCTTCAGGGATTAAGATTAGACTGGGAGCCTGAGCTTCATCTCTGGGCAGCAAGGAGCTGCTCCCTGATGGCGGTGGTGGTGGAGGGGGGCTCCTTGGACCTCCTCTTGCTGCTGAAGAACCTGAATCTTTCACAAGGCAAGACACGTTAGCATGTGGCTTGTGCATGTGAGTGTGAGATGGGGGAAATGGCTGCCCGGCTCCCATTGACCATGGCCTCAGTTTCCCCATTACATCCAGTCTGTGAACAAGAGGCAAGGGGCTTTACCAACGATCTCTTGGATGTGGACAGGATGGTCCAGCACCGCTGCGGGGCCTGCCCCTGCGGAGCTTACTGCAGTCACACGCAGGAAGAACTTGTCTCCCAGGGCCAGGTTTCGAATCGTCTGCTGGGTCACCATCACAGGTCGGGGATTCACAGGCACCCATTCTGAGGCTGAGGGCAGTGGAGAATGTCTGGGTCTTAGTGATGCGGCAGGGACCTCCTTCCTTCTCAAGGGTGATGGACAGAGGTTGACCTCGCTCTTGGGCCATAGTCTCTCTTGCCCCCTTCCCTGATTTTGTAGCATCAAGTAACATCAAAGATAGCTGGTGTTAGAGCTCTGGGATGGTGGCCACAGAAGCTTGGGCACGTTCACCAAGTCGCACAGGGCAAGGCAGGGGCAGAGACAGAAGCCAGGCTGAGTGTGGCTGTCAGGGGCTACTTTCCCTAACTCTCTTCACTACCTCTCATTTTACTGTCCCCTCCTCGGTCTCCTGCTCCCTTCTGTCTCCTGGGTTGACTCCCCTGAGAAAGGTCTTTTGAGATTTAGTACCTCCTTTCCTTCTTGTCATATCAGTGTCTCCCACCCCTCTATTACTCAGAGGTTCCCTGGAGCTGGAGGATGGGAGGTCTCCTGAGGTCACTGAACCTCTTTTCCTGCAGAGGTCCCTACAGAGCAGGGGTGTAGCCAGGCAGTAAAGACCACTGCTTACACCTTCTCCCTTTATATTCCCTTGGACTGACCCATTGTGGGGACTGGGCTTATCCCTGCTGTCCTGGCCCACCTCAGCTGAATGGAAGCGGTAGTAAGTCTGGTACTCACCTCCCTCTCGACAGAGCTCCAATACATAGCCTTGAAGCCCCAGCTTCCCCAGCTTCTCGGGGGGCTCCCAGCTCACCGTCAAGGAGCTATGGCTCACGTCCTCCAAGGTGAGCTGCAACGGGGCACTGGGGACATCTGGGAGTGGGGAAACGGGGTAGGTGAGGAGCCCCTCCCTGGACACCTGCCTCCCTTCTCCACCTGCCCCCGCCTCTAGTCACCTTCGCTTGGAGGTTCAGGCTTAGTGGTTGCAGGTGTGGCAGAAGCTTCAGGGGCTGCAGGGTCCAGCGCCTGAGATCCAAGCTTCTGTGGCTCTGGTGCCTGCCCTTGCCCCGTGGAGTCTGATGCTGCCTCCTCTCCAGAAGACTCTGTGGTGGGTACCTTGGCAGGCTCAGGCTCTGTCTCCGCTGGACTAGAGACAGAAGCCTCAGAGGTGGTTTTTCCTGTCATTTCTGAGCTGGTTGGGGGGTGGGGGTCAAGCTGGAGTGTTTAAAGGTTAGCAGTTAGTCTGGGCCTCCAGGGTGCCTGAGAGACCCGGGTCCAGGCTTAAATAGGCAGGGGCTGCCCCACCCCCCAGCAAACCATTCCCAGCTGTGGGGTCAGGTCAGGCAGGGGGATGGGGGCAGGGAGCACCCAGGCCAGGAATAGCTCTGGGGGAGGAACTGCAAGGGCCCCTTAAGGAGCATACTACCTCGCCATCACCCCAGCTAGACCTCACAGCCAGGGTGCCAGTGCCCAGATCTACGAGGGCAAAGATAGGTGAACGGGGACATCGCTGGGCTTGGGAAATGAGACTGGCCATCTGGAAAAGGAGACCAAGTCAGTTCCATGAGTCTGGTTTCCTCAGGGCCCCCTTGGGCCTGAGCATCCATGTAGTGGAGCCTGGAGTTAAGAATGCTTGACCTAGGCTTGCTACCTTGGTCCCCAGTCTCTGGGAAACTCTCACTTGTGCCTGTGTAAAGCTAAGGCCCCCATAGAGACGAGAATTGAGATGCCCCAGGTGAGGCTGGCCAGAGCTAAGTGCTCTAGTGCGAATCCTGGGAAAGGGGACTGACTATTAGTTTTCAGCTGCTGTAATGTCCCACCATAGGCCCTGTGCATTATGAACAATAGAGGGTGACTTTTCTCATGGCTCTAGAAGTTGAGGAGTCTAAGACCATGCCCCCTGTGTCCAGTAAAGAGCTTTGTGCTGAGCCAGAATACAGAGATTGGGCAAGCCAGGCAGAGGAAAGTGAACTCCTCGTGGTTTTTATCAAGTTCCCACTCTGGAGGTAACTAACCCACTCCTTAATAATGACTAACTAACTCACGAGGAAGTGTCCCAGGGCCTAATCACTTCTTTAAAGGCCCACACCTTAATGCTGTTAGTGACAATTAAAGGAGTTTTAGAGGGAGCATTCAAACCGTAGCAAGGACCAAGTAAGCCTGTTCCTGTTTCTGTGGTAAGGCTGAGAAGCCCCTGATTTTACTAATCCCCAAGCCTACTGAGAACCCCCACCCTAGAGGATAAAACAAGCAGACTTGCCTCTTCAAAGAGGGACATAGGCACAGACCTTCCCAGTGAGGAAAATGGAGCCACTAGAGCCAAATTCGTAGCCACTGAATCATTTATTCAAGATGTTAATATTGCTAATAATTTGGAATCCAGAAAATACCATGTGTTGGGAAGAAGGAGGAGCAGTCAAGATCTTCACTGTGGGTGGGAGTGTAGATCAGAGCAATGAATGAAAAAAGGAGGCAGGGGATTGGTGGCCATAACAATGCACCTAGCTGGTGGCTCTAGGCATCCACCTCTGGACTCCCAGGAGACAGGGGTGAGACTGTCTGTGGAGGTATCACTTGTAACAGTGCAAGTCTCAGGGGAATGGCTGTCTTTGAACATGGGGTGGATAAACAGCTGGAGCAGTTACGTAGTCCTAAAGCAGAAGCCAGATGATGATGAGACACCCTAGCTGATCTCACAGACCAAAGGATGGATCACAGACATACGATGATCATTTTGTCCTTGAAATCCAAACCCAGAGCCACAGGAAGCTCGGTCTTCAAAGAGCATCCATAGGTGGTAGCCAAATAAAAAGGAAGGCTAGGCTAAGGTTAGCCTCCAGTGACAGCCTCTGGGTGAGGGGACAAGGACACACGTGACGTCACTGAGGTCTGCTTCCCCTTCAATACACAGAAGCTCTTTGAATTAGATGACTATCTTTCACACACTCATAAGTAGGCATGTTGCATCCCACAATTTAGGAATAAATGGACCTGTAATTTATTTAGGGCTGTCAACAGCATTGTGTCTCTCCCTCTTCTTGAGGACAGTGGCACAGCAGTGTGGCTGCCTCTCAGCCCCAACTGTCCTCCTATGGAGTGTCAGCGGAGGGCTTGATGCCTCTCTGGGTTCAACTCTGCCTGGGTGTCCATGTCCTCTGAGAGGTGACTCAGTGTTGTGCTGGGAAGAGAGAGCCGATCTTCACCCTGGCTTCTGACTCTGCAGCTATAAGTGAATGTGACTAACCCGGCAGGACCCTGAGTCAGCCCTGAGAACCTGTCCCAAACTGGGAGAAGGGGGGCCTCAGGGGACAGGGAGCTTCCCAGGGGAGTCCTGAGGTTTCAAAGACCTTGTGTGGTAACATGGGCAGTGGGCAGGAGTTAGGGACCGCTTGGTCCACTAGCCAGCATGAGATGCCAGGCATCCTCTACCCCTAAGACCCTGGCCAAGCACCTTGCCTTTCACAGAGTGGTAACCTTGGAAACGGCTGCATGTGCCCGGCTCCAACTGGTTCAGATTTCAGGGCAACAGATTGGTATTGGCTTCCTTATGCCTCAATGTAGAGTCACCAACATCAAGCCATCTAATGATTATCCCAAGTCAGATAACCCAAACATCAAAGAACCCACAGATAGAATCCCAGTCGGTTTAGAATACATCCCACCCAGGCTCCCTGAATAAAGTCATGTCTGCTCTGGAAGTCCCCAAGACCCTGTTGAGAGTGTCCCCTCCTCCCAAAGGCTGGAAAACTGGCTTGTCTTCCCAGCCCACACTGATGCCTCTTCCTCGACTGCTGTCTCGGGCCAGCTGGGGCAAGGAAGCTTTGCTCTTCATGAGCTGAGGGAACAGCGTGAAGGGGGCAGTACGAGGACCAGCTGGGGACAAGGACAGCACCGAACAGTTGACAGTTTTCAGTCCAGCTGCTGGGCAGACTGTCTTTAAGATAATGAACCTTGGGACACTTAGGAGTATGAGGCTAGAAGGCCAACTCTCAGGGGTCCAGAGAGACCCCCAGCAGGAAGGGGACATGAAAGCACTGCCTTCCTTTCTGGCCTTAATGTTCCAGGTTCCTGAACTTTCTAACTATGTCCTGTGACTGTCTCTCTCCACCTTTAGAGAATCAGGAGAAATGAGCTAGGTTAAAGAGCCTCTTTCCAAGGCCCTGCCACAGTCTCCTTCCATGGGGAACTTAATTGGAAGTCTGCAGGATGATGGCTTTAGTATCTAGGTTGCTATTGGTCATGCTTATGTAAAGACTGAGTTCCCACCCAGTCTGAGGATATCACCTCCCATTGAGGCTCCTTAGGGCCCAGCACAGGGCATCAAGACATCACTTTTGGGGGCTGGAGAGATGGCTCTGAGGTTAAGAGCACTGACTATTCTTCCAGAGGTCCTGAGTTCAATTCCTGGTAACCTCATGGTGGCTCACAACCATCTATAATGGGATCTGATGCCCTCTTTTGGCAGGCATACATGCAGATAAAGCACTCATATGCATAAAATAAATAATTAAATCTTAAAAAAAAAAAAACGACCTCACTTCTGTCAGCTCTGATTCCCAAGTATCAGAGAGAGGAATCCAGAAAAGATAGGGGAGGTGAGTGCCATGGTCCCATGTACCCATAGAGACGACTAAAGCAAGAAAGACACACTGCTAAGCTCTTGCGCTTTATTGAACAGCTGGGGAATTAGGAAAGGGAAGTGGGATGGCGATACGATTATGTTCCCAAGTGAAGGTTTCAAGTTGGGCTTTGCAGAGGGTATAATTAGTATGGCCATTGCATCTTGTAAGATGTTTGCCTAGTTGGTGGTATAACCTGCCAAAATGGTGTCCTTTGGTCCGGAGAGCCGAAGGAATGAGGGGTTGGGCTTAGAGCCTGGGAATTTCCCTTCCTCAGCAGAGATGCACTGAACCTCATCTCACACTGTGACTCTCATGACCTACCCTACTTCTCTGTTCCCCAGGGCTGAGCCCAAACCTCAATGCTGTGGCCCCTACGAGATAGGGAGCCTGAGGCCCAGCTGGGGGACTTAGCAGTGCAAGTGGCCAGACTCCTAGCCAGAGGATGTGAGGTACCATGTAGGAAAGGAGCTAAGCCATAGCAAGAGCCTCCTTAATGGCTCTGGTGAGTGGGAAGCGTAGCTTCTGCTCGCAGAAGGAGCCCCGGAAGTCATCCAAATCCAGCGCCCACACCATGGCTCCTGCCAGCCGCTTGCTCTTCAGGTACTGCACCTGGCGGAGGAGGTCGGGAGCAGGCAGGGTTGGTGAGCAGGCAGGGTTGGTTGTCTGGGTGAGGTGCTCTGGGGCCCTTCCCCAAAGGACCCCCCCCCCAACACACACACACACACACACGCCTACACCCAGGCTCAACCCTAGCCCAGGAGAGCAAATCTAGCTACTTGGAACGTGGCCTATTCACCTTCTTTGTTCTGGGGTGTGGCTTCCGGGACACCTACCTTGTTTTTGACACTCTCCTGGTCGTCGTACCCCACCCACTGGTTGCCCTTGGTAGCATAGGGAACCTGCTGACCAGGGATTCTATGCACCTGGGCTCCTTTGAGGAAATCACAGATCTGAGAAGAGAACGGGTGGGGTGAAGGGGGGAGGCTTGTCAGGTCACTAGCAGTCATCCCTCAGTCCTGTAGCCTCCCTCTCCTGAGGCTACAGGCTGCAGGCTTCATGCAAATTTATGAAAAACAGATGCAAATGTCCCAGAGTTCAACTGCTGTTGCCTGCATGCTTTGGAGATATGATTGCCTCCTCCATCTTTAACGGGGATGTGAGGAATGTGAGCTGATACCCAGGGCTGGCCCCAGACCACTTGGAGCATCAGAGACCTGCACCCACAGAGACTCTGACCATTGCTTTTCCTGGACTGGAGTGAAGACCCTGGGTCTGAGGCCAGGGGAATATTCTAGGAGCTTGGTGCCTGCTGGAGGCTTTCAGGGATAAGAGGTTTAAGCTTCCCTTTCGTCTTCCTAGGGAATGCTAGGGCAAACAAGCATGTTTTTACTCCCAAAGGAGAAAGTGTGTGTGGTTAGGGAGGCGAGGCCCCTCTTCCCTGGGGCAGCCTGTGAAGCAGCGTCATTACCTACCTCGTAGTAGGCGAGGGTTCCTTCCTCCTTGGTGAACCGGCCTGGTAATCCTGGCCCCGAGATTGGAGCTCCCACCCCGGTCTCAGAAGATGCCAGAGTGAAGCTCTTCCCAAAAGTGGGGATTCCCATCACTAGCTTGCTAGCCGGGGCTCCCAGCCTCAGCATGTACCCCACAGCATAGTCCTGGGGTAAGACAGAGATGGCAGAAACAGTTAGCTGGGCTGGGTGGTGTGCAGATATGGCTGTACAATTAATACTGCTACCTTGACAGGTGCGGTGACAGTTATAAGGTGCAACTGGGAATCCCTGTCCCTCTGGGAACCGATAATGCCAGTTAAAAGAATGAGTTCTAAAGGTTGTTCTTGAAAAGCTCCTTGTAGGCATAAGAAAGGATTATTAATGTGTGACAGACACAGAAATTGGCTGGCTGGCTCAGGCTGCACAGTGAGATTCCAACCTGCAAGTCTCCAACCTCTCTTCATTCGGCCCCTCCTGCTTTCCCTCAGTCTACCCAGAAAGACTTTCCTCGGTTTCCTGATCTGTGAAATGGCTTTCATAACCTATCTGATAAGCAATGGACCGGGGAAGAGAGGAGGGTGGCTGTCTGTGCACTGGCAGGCGGCAGGGCTTTGTGTCTCCTTCCCATCATCCTTCCAGGAACCTACCACGTTGCTGAATCTGTCAGAGCTAGCGTCCTTTAGGCCTCGGAAGAGGGGGCTGTGATGTCCTGTGGTTTGGCGCCAGGCTCCGTGGAAATCGTAGGTCATGAGACTAATAAAATCCAGGTGTCTGAGAAAAAGGAGTTGGAGGTAAGGTGGGAAATTAGAAATGTTCTTGACTTCACAGCCAAGTTCCAGCAGGATATGGGACGTAGGCATCTGAGGAACAGGACGTTGACCCAAAGCCAGTAGCTTCAGAGACTGCCATTCTGACTACTAGCCCACTTTTCCAGAGCCACTCCCAAGTGTGGGCTCTGGGTCCTGGTGGTGCTCTGAGGGTGAGAATGGGCTGATCTGTGAGGCTCCCAGCACACACAGGCACACACGTGCACACACACATGCACACACGTGCTCAAACACATACACACTCACGGGAGCTGTTCTCTGCCTCACTTCAGCCCCCATTCCTGACACGCTTGTCTTGGCAAAAGCCAGTTAAAAGTGCCATGGACAGCCTAGTACGGAAGGAGCAGGATCAAAGTCCGACTCAGCCTACCTTCATTCATGGGAGGGAGTGCTCAACAGCCCTGTGGAGAAGGGGCTGTAGGCAGAAGGCAGTGTGTGAGCTTCAGAGATTCAGAACAAATGGGTGCACCATCTCTTTCCCAGGGGACGTTTATAACACCAGACTAACTACATCCCTAAGGTCCTAAGGGGGACTGAAGATCCTTGTTCCTTATTCCTGGGTTTCCCGTGACTTGCCTGTGCCCTAGGGAGAGATGCTGTGTGGTTGTTGGCACTTCAAACTCATGAGTAAGGAGAAAGGGATGGATGACAGGAAAGGGAGCAGTCTGACAGCTTTCTGGGGGTTGGCTGCCTCTCCCTGATCAAGCACTCTGCTGGGCTTAGCATGGAGAGAACACCATGGAGTGTCTGGTACACTGTATAATTATTTCTACTACCTCTTTCAAAATTCATTCATAGCCACTCTCTCAACTGGCCAACAACATTCCAAGTGTAAAAGGGCTCATCGTGGCCCCTTTAACAATTGGGAAACTGAGTCATGGAGAGGCTTGCCAACATTTATGTATCAACATTTGGGAACTCCTGAGTCTTCATGGGATGCTAGGGTCCAGGTGGCAGGGGAAGAGGGTGCCTGTAAGGCTTCTGGGGTGCTGCCAGGGCAGGAGACTCACTGGGATATCTGGCCGATGTCGTAGCCACTGTCAAGGGCCACCTTCCCTGCTGACACCGCTGCGCTGAGCAGGAGTTTCTCTGTCCCTGGTTGAACTTCTTTTATGAATTCGGCCTTTAGTTCCTGAGTGGAGGCAAGCAGGGAAGGGAAAGGGGCCGGGTGCGTGAGAGAGAGGCAGATGAGAGTAGATCAAGGTCCTGGCTGACTTGATGACCTCCCACCTGCTGTGGTCGTTGGCCTGCCTGGCGGTCAGGCAGAGTGAGTGGCTGGGGAAATAGCGACTTGAGGTTGATTCCCAGAACCCATACAAAAAGAATAAAAAGCTAGGCAGAGTGGTGTGTGCTTGTAACCCCAGTACTGGGGAAGTGGAGGCTAGCAGATCCTCAGGGTTCAATGGCCAGTCAGCCTACTCTATTTGGTAAATTCCAGGCCAATGAGAACCCTTATCTCAAAAGAACAAAACAAGGCGGATAGTGTTTGAGGAATGACACCTGAGTCTGGCCTCCACACATATTTTGCACATATGTGCATACACCCTTGTACTTGCACATTTACACACACACACACACACACACCCCACACACTCAAACTTGCATATAGACATACACACACATAGACACCCAGTTTGGATCAATATCATTCTCAAAACCTATGCACATACCCATCAGCACTTAATGACTCCCTGCCCTGGAGGGGCCATCATACTTCCCCAGCTCTCAAATCCTATTTTAGCAAGAGCTCAGGGTGTCTGGGGATAGGACTGGGGCAGACCACTCACTCTGCCTGAACGCCAGGCAGGCCTCTCAGTCTGCATTTTGTTTTACATGAAATTACAAGGTCAAAGAGATTCTCCGTGGTACTGCAAATGATTTGTTTACACCATCTCTGCCTCTGAAAACTGGAGGTACCTGGCCTTCAGATTGAGCTGTGTGCACAGTGCATGTTGGCTAGCTGGTGACATCAGTTTGGAATTGTACATAAGACAATGGACACCTCACTAAGTGGGCAATAGGTAATGGAGAGTGGGCACCCTGCTAAGCCACAGGCTTTGGCCTCTTAGGACTCTGCCCCATCTCCCACAGTGGCTCTAACATGTCTTCCTTCTGAAGCCCTTCTGCTCATCCCTGGAAGGTTCTTGGGTGAAGAGAGCTTCACTAGCCATGTGCAGATGCCCTCCCCACACCTCTGCCCTATGCCAAGCACCTTGATCAGGGTGGTGAGATGCTGCTTGTCTCTTGGGCCAGGGTAGAGCCAGGCGAGGTCAAGCCCATCAAAGCCATGGGCCCGCAAAAATGGGGCAACCGACTTGATGAAAGTCCTGCGTTTCTGAGAGTTGGAGGCAATCCTTGAAAATCTAGAACAAAACCACCACAGAATGAGCTTGACGCTCATATACCAGGGACCCTGTCCCCGCAATGGGATTGCCAGGGCGAGGGAGCAGGGGGCCTGAACTGATTGATCTACGAGAGCCTTCCGGGGTCAGCACCCAGTCTGGGAACTTGGACAGGTATATACTTAGGGGCCAGACCTTCCTAGTGTCCCAGTCTGGCCTGCCTGTTACAACCCGAGTCACTCTGTCTGTCTGTAAAGTAGGGTAACTGCAACACTTGATGCTGTGGCTGACACAGCAGCAGGGAGAGTCCTGGTGGTCTTCCAGCCCCCTCACTGCCCTGGTTCTGCTCTGGTGAGTCCAAGGCCCCTGTAACAGTCTCAACCCTCTCCATCCTCATTGCTTCCTTCCCACCCCTCCCAACCTTCATGGTAGTAACTTGGAAGTTGTTTTCCCCACACCTGAGATACAGTAAGAAGAGATTTGCAAGAGCTAGGCACACTGGCACATGCCCACAACCCCAGCACTTGGGGACTGAGGCAGGAGAATTGTCCAAAGTTTTAGCCTAGCCTGGTCTCTGTGGTAAATTTGAGGCAAGCCTGGCAACTTATCAAAAAATAAATAAAAATAGGCCGGGTGGTGGTGGTGCACACCTTTAATGCCAGCACTCGGGAGGCAGAGGCAGGCGGATCTCTGTGAGTTCGAGGCCAGGCTGCACTGACAGCCTCCAAAACAATACAGAGAAACCCTGTCTCATAAAACCAAAAAATAAAAAATAAAAATAAAAAAGCAAAAAGCATTGCAGGAAACAAATGTTCATTTTTTATTTTATTTTTATTTATTTTGCTAAATCCCTCTTCCTCTCTGGCCCAGGCTTTTCAAGTACATGTAAGGCAACTGCCATGGAGGCAGTTATGTGCGCACTAGTCTGGAGTAACTGTAACCTTCAACATCAAGCCTTGACTAGCCCCATCCTGCCCCAGAGATGAGTCCTACCTTTGTGAGCCAAAGTTCCATCCTCCAACAGACAGGAGGGTCTTCAGGTCGGGGTTTCTGTGGGGCAGGAGAGTGGGGAGAGGGGGGTGAAGCGGCACTTTCATGATGCCTCTGACCCCATATCTGCAGCCCTAGAAGGGTTCTTGCCCGCAGGGGGGCCGGACTAGGTACCTGCCGCTGACATTGGTGCTGTAGGTGGACACAGGCTCCATGGTGGTGACTCAGAAGTCCCCACAGTGAGCAATGGGAGGTAAAAGGGACTCACAAGTGGCCCCATGCTCCACAGAGCTGTTGCTGGAAGCCTCGGTGATGCTTCCTGTCACCTTGTCACCATCCCAACATCACCCACCCAGGTTATCTTCCCACTGAAGCCAAGGCCCCCTGGCAGTCCTCCCCCAGGAGGGTTCTTGGGTCACTGCTGTCCTGAACCATGATGTTCTACTGTAGGACCAGCCTAGCTTCCTATTCCCTCCTCCTCTCCTGGTCAGCCTGTGGCCCTACCTGGCTTTAAGTGCATTCAGCGTGCCATAGAGTGTCACGTCATTCCACTCCCATGTGTCAATCTCATTGTTGCTGATGTTGGCGAAGCTGTAGATGATGTGGGTGCATAGGAAGTGGTCGATGGCATCTGGGAAGCAGCTTCCATCACCTTCCCGGTACTGGGACCAGTTGGTGTAGTAGCAGACCAGCTTGTATGCAGAGCCTGAGGGAGAAATCTGGGGTGGGACTGAGCGCCAGTGTGGTATGGATGTGTGGGCCGGGGGTGGGGACAGAGTGCTGAGCAAACTGAAAACATCTTAAAGGAAAGGAACTGGCGCAGCCTCCCATGCCTGATGCAAGTTGTTGAGCGAGAATGGTGTGACTCAGTCCAAGGACTGAGGACTTCCTGGAGACAGTGGCTTCCAAAAAGGAGAGAGGCCTGGGTGTGCCACCCAGTGTCAAAAGACGCCCTGCCTGCAGGTTCGTTCCTACAATGGGGTCTTCGATTAAAGAGTGGCTTTGTGGGTCTCTTCTCTGTCTCTAGGTGGGGGTGACCTGTCCAGAATGACAGTCCCCAAGCTGGGGCTCATTATCACAGGGGCTGGGAAGTTAGTTCTTCCTTTGTTCTGATTCTAATTCCTCTTACACTTGGCCGTAGAAGGAGACTGAGCCCCGCTCACCCGTGTGGCTCCTGATGGCTGTCCCCTAGGGCAGTTTGTAGCAGTCTTCACTGAAGCTGAACCTTTTAAGTTTTGTTGTTTTGAAAAAGTCCACATAAATGGAGGAGTGGAGACTAAAACATATATCATACACCCATCACCTTGGAGTAACAAGTATTCCCAAGCCCCATGAGCTGTAGAAGAAACCGGAAGAGTGTTCTTTTGTGCTAAGACCTCCTCCAGGAGGGGGTGGGTACTCACAGCACTGGAGCAGCATCAGGACCGCAAAGCCTGTGGGGAAATCAGGATCAGACCTGGTGGCAGGGGAGGGTGGCTGCTCTTCCTCCTGCCCCTTTCCCCAGGCGAGGGGAGCCCTCCAGCCAGCTGTCCTCCTTTCCTTCCTCCCTTTCAAGCTTTGCCGCTCCACCTGCCCCATCCCAGACCCCCACTGTGCCGTAGCTCTTTGAACACTTGGAGCCCTTTCGCCTGAAAATCTACAGTCCCACCTGACCCAGCCTAGAGACCTGTCATCACCACCCTCAAACCCGTCCTGGCTTCGGCAGAGATGGCCATGGTGGCCTCTCCCAGTACCCAGCTTCCTACACAGGGTGTCTTACCCAGGCTTCACACTTCCTTCTTATACCCATCCCACTCCACTCTCCACACCCCCAAACAATCCTCCTTACAGGAACTGAGCCGTGTGTAAACCCAACTGCCGGCCAGTGGAGGCGGAGAGCCCACGGAGGAGGTTGGGAAACCCTGGCGTTTTGAAAGCCTTGGGCCAGATCTTGCGGTACCTGCCAAGTGAAAGGTTATAGGGGCGATGATGGAGGGCCTCCCTGGACATGACAGTCACATCTCCAAAACTTTCCTGCCATTTCTCCTCTCCCCACGGCTTGCTTCTTGCCAGGACTCTCCCAGCTTTCCTGGCAGCTCCTGTCTGTGGCTCCAGCCCTCCATCCAGGCCATCCGCCAGGCTGAAGCAGGCACAATTGGGTTATGTAAGCCATGGCACCCAAACAAGGCCACCATTATATTGCCTGGCCTCCCCTCAGATTTTCTGTTTCCTGGATGTTTGCATACTTGGCTGGATCCTAGGTAAGGACCAGAGAGCCTTGGGGGCTGGAGGGAGGGGTCCCAAATCCCCCCTTTTAGCAATTGCTGATTATTGAATCCTGGAAATTGGGACAGGAGAGAGAAATTCCTGAGAAGGCTCTGAGCCCGAAGGCTGTCTCCTCCACTTTTGAATGCCAGTGCAGAAGAACAGCAAAGGCTCAGCTGTAAGCCCAAGGCTGTGGTGAAGTGACGCAGGGTAAACACGGGGCATAATGGCCAGTGGTGGAGCCTCCCAGGAGCGGCAGCAGCAGGCTCTTAGATCAATAATGCCTTTCCTCTCAGGGATGCTTTTGAAACCCAAACCCAATGAGGCATCCCACTCTAAACCCTACAGCGGCTTCCAAGAGCTCGTAGTGAAAGAAGCAGCTTAGACAAAGCAAGCACTCTACTCTGTGTGGCCCTGGCTTCTTCTGTTCTCTGCACTACCCACTGTTGTCTTTCCAAGGCAAGTGTCAAGATTCAGCTCAGGCTGACCTCAAGCTTGCTGCTTTTGCAGTTCTGCAGATTTAGCCCCGCCTCTTCAGTTAAGCCACTAGCTCTTTGACCTGACTGCTGCTGCCGCCCCCGAACCCCCCCCCCCCCCGCTGCCCCATTTCTGCTGCCCTGCTGTCTTTGCTGTCTTTTCTTGTGCCACCAACTCAGCCCAGGCTACTAAAAGTAGATAAGAAAAGAACACCCAAGAGAAGCCTTTACTGGGCCTAAAGTTGCAACAACGGGAGACAGGATGCCTCCCAGCCTACTCCTGGACAGCCTACGTTTGAACCAGTCATATAGCACACCTCACAGGCAATGGGAATTTGAGGTTTCACTAAACACATTAAGCTTTCAGCTAGGCCAGGAGGGGTAGTGCTCCCTTCTTGAAGAGGTGGAGATGGCTGATGGGTCATCTGGAGTTTACCAAGGCAAAAATTTCTGAGATGAATTGTTTGAGACAGCTCTGACTGACACTGGGCCCCAGGAATCAAAACAATCAACTGTGATCTTTGTACCCTCTTATCAATGTGCTTGTGAAGGGTCCAGAATGGCTGGTGCTAGCATAAGGATGTACTAGCTTTCTTATTTGTTTGTTTGTATAGGATTTCACTGTGTGGCCCTGGCTGTCCTGGAACTTACTACATAGACCAGGCTGGCCTTGAACTCACGGGGACCCTCCTGCCTTTGCCTCAGGAGAGCTGGGATGGAAAGCATGTGTTACCACACCCCTCCTGTCTGTCTGGCTTTCAGACTGACAGTCTTTTTGCTCAAGGCAGGAACAACAAGGGGAAACCCAATAGCTGCTTATTAGGGAGTTTCAATGCCAGGTCCCCTAATATCTTTGCTAATTTACAGGAGAATTAGGAGGAGTACTTACAATCAGGGATAAATCACTAACACGAAAAGTGGTTTTAAGATTACTAAAGGTGGTTAACATTTGCCCAGAACCCCAGGGAGAGGTAGTCCCCCATCTGTCTCAGATGTTATCCAGGATAGATTCTCAGCCTTCCCTTAAGGATCCTGTCAATGCCCCCACCCCAAACCTTCTAGCCCTATGCTGTATAACCACACAAGAGGGCCAGTCCTGAATTAGACTCTGTGTGGCAAAGTTCACCACAGGTTTCTTTAAGGTGACTGGCTTCTTTTGGCGCCACTGATGTGTGTCTCCTGTTTGTTTGAGGCACTGCATGGAAGGCTTCCTTCCACTTCTGATGAAGATAGTGCAGAGTAGCCCAACAGGGCACAGGATATGAAGAAAATGCTGCCTGTCTTCATCTTTTCCTTTGTTAGATGTTCTCTCGTGGGAGGGGGGTGTTGGATTGCTGGAAGCCTTCTGGCCCCGAGAGCCCTTAAACTCATTCATTCCATAATGAGCTCCCCTGGGGTGGCTACCTCAGAGGCACTTGCACACTAAGGGTCCCAAGGCTTACCACCACCTCTTACCCCATCTCCCACCACGCTCCACTCAATAATCGACTTCTATCATCTCCTTTCAGGGCTTTGTGCTTGTCCCTCTCCCGAGACCCAGCCTTTGCATGTGCCAGGGAGAGTAACCGTGAAAGGCTGCGGACTTCATCATATGCTCAGCAGCCATAGTCTCATGGTTCTAGTGCCCTTTTTATTGCCCTGATGGGCACTGTGCCTAAAGCAGTTTACAGGAGGGATTTGTTTCAGCTTCCGTCATTGAGGGAAGTCAGGACAGGAGTTCCCGCAGGAGCCTGAAGCAAAATGGTAATGATGGAGGAATGTTGCTTGTTGGCTCACTGGCCTGTGCTTGCTGGCTGTTTCACTGTAGACCAGACCATCTTCCCAGAACTGGTGCTGCCCGGGGAGGGCAGACCTGCCTACATCAATTGATAATCCTCCACAGTCACACCCACAGGCCAATCTGATCTGGGAAATCTCTCCATGAGACACTCTTCTCAAGTAGGCTTCGTCAGGTTGGCCTTTACAACTAATTAAGACAAAGATAATGTGCTTTTTATCACCCAGGAACAGCAAGCAGCACGGACTTCAGGTCTGAATGACTTCCACTGGGCCCCCAAGCCCGATGCAGTAGCAGCCTGGGGGATGCTGTGTAGACCATGGGTTGTATCACAGCAGAAGAAACCCCCACTTAAGGAGCTTAGATATTTCAGAAAGAGCTGTAAGCACTTGACCCTGGAGAGAAACATTTTCCTTTTGAGATGCACAAAAACACGTGGTGTGCTGCAGCAGCATCAATGAAAGGACCCCGGAGACCACTCACCGTGCCTCTGTTGAGGACACGTGCACAGTGCAAAATGCACCAGAAATGCTGCCCAGTACTGCCCATCTGTGGCCAGTCTATCCCCCTCATCCTTCTCATTTCTGTGGGCTCCTTGCCTCCAGAAAAAGCAGAATCTGGAGGGAGGGTGGAGCTCACTGGGCCTAACTGAGAACTGTGTCACTGTCCCCAAATCCTGATCTATTTAAAACAGCATTATGTGCGTGGGAGACTTTATGGGTACCAAGTCCTGAGCTAGACCGTGAAGTCAATAAGCACAAGGACATGGCCGCCCATCCTCCTGTGTGCCCACCTGAGTGCCAATGCCCAGGGACTACTTAGAGGAATGGCCCGGGAAGCAAATGTGTGATCTGGAAGGGACACACCACTCCAAACTCTATTTTAAGTTTTAGCCTAGTGTTCTCAAATGTTCGTGCCGCTCATCTGAACACCTGTGAATGGCTGACTCGGGAGGTACCAGGAAACCACAAAACCAGTGTCCTGACTTCTGCCCCGGGTCAGATCTTCCTAAGCTGCCAAGCTCCAGTGGTCAATCCTTGGCTCATCCAATCAGTGCTCACTCAGAGCATGCTGGATAGCTGGCATCGTGGTGGGTGGCAGTAACAGAAAAGGGCGAGAGAACAGTCAGTGTTCTTGTGAAGCTCAGGGTCTAGCAAAAGGGATGGCTGCCCTAGGAAGAAAGCAAACTCCTTGTATCACAGTCGTGACAAGCTGAATGAGAATCCTCCCAAGGGCGGGGACTTTCTAAAGAGGGAACGGTCAGCAGGGTTCCTGAGTAAATAGTATGCATACTGAAGAGGGAGGGGACCTGGCAAGGGAAAAATCTATGGCCCAGTCTGGCAGTGTAGGCCTGTGATCACAGTTTCTCAGGAGCTCAAGGCTAGCCCCGGCTACACAGTTCAAGCCCAGCCTGAATAACTAAGAGAGACCCTGTCTCAAAATAAACAATTAAAAGGGGGCAGTGGGGATATAGCTTGTCCATGCCAAAAGAGAAGGCGGGGGAATGGGTAGTTGGAGAAATGGCAAAAACCTAGGCAGGAGCAGGCTATCAAGAGAGATTAAGACATGAAGGATATAGGAAGGAGGCATGAGACAAAGCCGGTGGGCAGACACGGCCACCTCTCAAAGGGCAGGTTTCTAGAACCCCTGGGTGGCTGTTCAGGCATAACTGCTTGGATCTTTTTGCCTGGGGTCATGGCAATGACCGAGGAGGGAGTCCTTTTCCTCACAGGCAGGCCTTGTCCTCCAGGCAAGCCTCTGCCAATAGGAGTTGATTACTGGCTGGGAACTGTACAGGAAGGTGTGCATGGTCAAAGGCTCTGGCAGAAACATTGCATCAAGGAAACCGTTACCTCTGAAAATAAAAAAGGAACCGAACTCCAGAAAGAATGAGTGGTTAACTGCAAAGCCAGGCCAAGGAAGGGAAGGATGACCCCATGGCCTCCGTGCTGGGCCAAAGTGTTCCCCATGACTCTGCACGGTGAAGTGTGTCTTCCCTTGGCAGCCTAGAGAAAATGGGGAAAGCTGATTTGGCCAAAAAGGCACTCTTACAGGAAATAGTGAAAGCTTAGTATTTTGGGGTCTGGAAGCATCAGCTAGTGTGGTTACTTAGGGGTTTTCCTCAACTGAGATTCTCTCCACCCACTCACAGTGGATTTTCATTTCATTACTGAATGAAACTAAGTTCAGGGTTTTTCCTTCTTGGGGGTCACTTTTTGCTCCAAAGATATGAACTGGGTTCTATACTATACTTCACAGTTTTCTGCTTCAAAATCATTAAGTTAATATTGTTTATTGGGCTATGATCTACATCCATTGGCATAAGGGAGCTATGGGTGAACATGTACTTTCTTTTTGTAGTGCTGGGGAAACTAGACCTCCATGCTGAAGCTTTTCAGTAAGCTTTTGCCTAAGGCTCTGTAGCACCCTGGAGCCTCAAATTGCTCTTGTGGGCAAAGTAATTATCAGGCATCTTTATTGGCACAATTTTCCCTAAGATCCCCATATTTGTTGATATTCTTGGCCTGTTGGGAAATGAAATTATTTATAACCTGTAAGTCTGGGAATTTCTAAGTCATAAAGCCAAAGGAGCATTTTCTAGAAAACCTCATAAGCATCATTTCCACAATCAAGTGTGGATCCTCCCTCTTGGCCCCTCCCCCTCTTCTCTTCCTCTTCTTCTGCAGTGCTGGGGTTGCCCTGGGGGGGCCCTGAAGCCCTGGGCTACGCACTGACCCCACAACAGCCTTTGTGTCTTAGCAGTGAGCTTATTCTATGTTTTTGTTGCCCAAACTTTAGTCACATTTCTGAACCTTTTCTGAGATGTCAGTACAGAGAGCAGTTATAGCAAAGTAAAGAGCTGTGTGGTTAGAAAGAACTCTGCCCTCCACATCTGATCACTCTTGATAGTTGGTTTCTTTCCTGACCTTCCTGCATCACCCAGATGGAGTCTTGTCACCCTGTGGGTTTAGAGCCCATCCCCCACCCTTGCTATTTCTTCTTGGTAGTCTCCATCCGCTGATCCTGCCCCATTCTCTGCTATAGTGCTGGTTTGCCTTCATTGTCAGTTCGACTGACTCTGGAAGTATCTGGGAGACACACCTCTGGGCATGTTTGTGATCCTGTTTTCCCAGGACCTTAACTGAAGAGACAAGACTCACCCTGCACATTGGTAGCACCATGGTGTGGACTGGGGTCCCAAATCTCATAAAAAAGGAGGGATACGAGTCTACAGTCGATCTACCCTGAATTCTCTCAAGATCCTTTCATCTCAGTGTCCTGGGTGCTACAGACTGGATTTTTGTTTGTTTTTTGTTTTGTTTTGTTTTATTTTTTAACATTAAAAAATTAATTTATTTTTTACAATCCAATCCCAGTTCCCCTTCCCTCCTCTCCTCCTGCTCCCCCCCCACATCTCCTCCCCCACCTCCCATCTGCTCCTCAGAGAGGGTAAGGCCTCCCCTAGAAAGTCTACTAAGTCAGTCCCATCTTCTCATTGAGGCAGGACCAAGGCACCTCTCCACCCCCACACCCCTGTGTCTAGGCTGGGCATGGTATCTCTCCATATAGAATGGGCTCCACTAAGTCAGTTTGTGCATTAGTGTTAGATCTTGGACCCACTGCCAGTGGCCTCATATATTGTCCCAGTCATACCACTGTCAACTATAATAGGGGAGACTAGTTCAGTCTTATGCAGGTTCCCCATTTGTCAGGCCTGAGTCAGTGACCTCTCACTAGCTCAGGCCAGCTGATTCTGTGGGTTTCCCCATCATGGTCTTTTGTTCATATTGTCACTCATGCCTTGCTTCGATTGTACTCCAGGAGCTTGGCCCATTGGTTAGTTGTGGATTTCTGCATCTGCTTATAGACTGTTTTTTTTTTTTTAATCTTTTTGAAAGTGGTGTGTGTGTGTGTTGGGGAAGTCCTGTGTATTTGTCAATAAAGCACTTCTGGCCAATAGGAATCTAGATAGGTGGGACTAGGAGTCCAGGAGAACTCTGGGAAGGAGAAACACAGGGAGTCAAGATGTAACCGCCATGGGGTAGGAAGCCCGGAACTATTCTCCGGTAAGAGAAATACTTAGATTAACAATTATGGGGTAATTACTTAAGTCAGAGCTAGCCAGTAAGAAACAAGCAAGGGCAACAGCTTCATAATGAATATAGCCTCCTGTGTGTTTATTTGGGACTGATGGGGCTCTAGAACCAGGTTGGCGGGAAGGCTTCTCACAAGGAAAAAGCTTCTCTTTACATGTGTGTGTGGTGTGTGTGTGTGTGTGGTGTGTGTGTGTGTGTGGTGTGTGGTGTGTGTGGTGTGTGTGTGTGTGTGTGTGGTGTGTGGTGTGTGTGTGTGTGGTGTGTGTTGTGTGTGTGTGTTTGTCCAGTTGAGTGCCAGCACTCCCTGCTCTCTGCTTGCTTCTTGGTCAGCCAAGATGAGGAGTCCCAACTGCATGCCCCTGTCCATCAGCAACTCTGCTGTGTCCCCCACCATGATGGACAGCACCCTCCTAAACTATGCACCAAGGTAAAGTCCTTCTTCCCTTAGCTGTTTTCTGCCAGGTGTTTAGTCACAATGACCTGCAGAGCTGTCGTCAGTCGCCATTTACACATAGGAGAGGGCAATGGCTCCAGTCTCTCTCTTACCGAAGATCCTGTTGCCATGGTCCCTATACCTATAACAATGGTCCCCAATAAAGCCTGCTTTGCTATGTTTTAACAGATGCCATTAGATTTTTTTCTTTAACACACATTTAACTAAATGGAAATTTTGGCATAGTCAATATCCAATTACATTTCAGTAAGAAATAATGACAGAGTCTTATTGAATCTATATAAATAGCCTATGTAACCATAAACATCAATTCCATTTAGACATCTATAATGATTAATTTGGTTCCATTTTCCCCCCTTGCATTTATAAGAACATTTGACCATAAAAAGTAAGCGAACTTCCAAAGGCCTGCTTTTTGACCATTGTTATTGTTTCACAGACAGAGCCAATCAGTTAATGCCATTTAATTTACAGAACTGTTCTTTTTCAATTGTCCTGATGACATACTATATTAGACTCTATATTAATAGCTCTTCAAAAGCTGAGGCAGGTCCATCCTGAATACAGGGAAGTCTGAAGTTCATGGAGAGGTCAAGGCCCATCTTAAAACAATGTGTGTTAAGATCTTTCATGGAATTATTGTTTCCTTTTGAGAATTTAAAGTTCAATTGGGACAAAATGTAAAGATTGTTTCAATGTGCTACAAACATAAAAATTAATTGCTGTTTTGAAGACAGAACAAATGGTAAAATATTAATAATTTTTAGATTGAAGAGTCAGTCTTGTGAATATATTGCATTAAGTAAAATATATTATTTTTTAAAAATGCCTCATCTCAATTTGTGTGGGGATAATCTGGTAAAGGAAGGTGAGAATGGATTGAACAGGAAGGAATCCACCATGTCAACTGAAATAAAATATTAAACTGGACACGGTGGTCCACACTTTTAATCCCAGTGTTTGGGAGGTAGAGCAGGCAGAACTCTGTGAGTTCCAGGCCACCCTGGTGATGTGGGATAATGCTCTTGTACACTGTAAAGATTTGTCACTTGTATTGGTTTAATAAAATACTGATTGGCCAGTAGCCAGACAGGAAGTATAGACGGGGCTACCAGACTAAGAGAATTCAGGAAAGAGGAAGGCAGAGAGTAAGACGACATGTAGCTATTGAGAAAGCAAGAGACCTGGGCATCACCGGTAAGCCAAGACCACAGATTAATAGAAATGGGTTAATAATTAAGAGAGAGCTAGCCATTAAGAAGCCAGAGCCATTGGCCAAACAGTTTATAATTAATACAAGTCTCTCTGTGTTTATTTGGTACTGAATGGTTGCAGGGCTGGCTGGGACATAAGCTTCCATCTACAGCCTGGTCTACAAAGTGAAACCGTATCTCAGACAAACAATTGAACAAATACCAATCATAATAAAGGCAGGTCATTCATTCATTTGGTCCTGGGTAGTTCCTTTCTTCTCTGACTTTGAGCCAGGTGTCTAGCTCCTACAACACTGGGTACTTTTTAATCTGTTTTCTGCTCAATTCTGTCCTTAGAGCAAGAAAGTGGCTATGGATAATAGCAACCCTAGAAACATGGATGTGTCCAGTCAAACTTTGTTGATAGCTACTCAGGGTTGTCCTGAGAACCATGGGCTACTGGCCTCTGTTTCGGGATCTAGGCCAACATGACTCTAGAGCTTCTGGCTGGTCACTTGGTTCAGTCTGGCAGGGCCAACACCAGAGTTTTTGGAGAAGCTTGTCTTCATGGGCACGTGACAGATCCTACAGGATCAACAGTCAAGGCTCCAGGTTTGATCAGGTTTTTCTATTTTGTTGTTGTTGACAAAGAGCTTCTTTATGCAGCTCTGCTCCAACTCAAACTCACTATTCTCCTGCCTCACTACAGTGCCCAGCCAAGGTAGGTTCTCATTGATGCTCTTTTGTTATTCCTTCCTGACCTTAGTTTATGACTGGGACCTTTATAGATGTAATGAAAAAGGAGCTAGCGTCCATGTATGGTAGGGTTAGATCCATCTGCTTAGGCAACATAAGTAGACGAGAGAGTCTCAGTGAGAATTACTGTGCAGCCTATTCACGTCAGTGTGACAGCAGCAACAACCATTCCAGCAAGAAAGTCAGAGCTGGCCGTTAGTGTTTCTTAAACCTCAAGACAGATTATTTTAAACAATAGTTAAAAATTATTTATTTAGTTAGAGGAGGCATAAGGCATACCACAGAGCACATGTGGGGGACAGAGAACAACTTGCAGAAGTTAGTTCTCACGTTCTTACTTGGAGGCTCTGGGGACCAAACCCAGGCTGTGAGCAAGCTTTACAACCTGAGCAACCTCTCTGGTCCCCAGATTTTAAAAGCAAATGTATTGAAATTTTTTGTGTCAGTCTTTATATATGAATGTCAGAATGTTTCATCTCAGAGAAAAATGTATGGCTGTTTAGAATCATTGAATTATTTAAATGATTACATTTTTATTTATAAAAACTCAATAAAATCAATGTTTCTTCTTGACAAGTATGAATAACTAAGATTGATCTCATAATTATGGTGTTGTAACCAATCATTTGACAAATATCAAGTATAACTATTTTTCAAGATTTTATTGATCTCTTACTTTATGTGTATACCTTTTCCCTGAATGTATTATGTGTACAATGTGTGTGCCTGCTGCCTACTGAGGTCAGACGAGGGCACTGGATTCCCTAGAACTGATTGTGAATCACCCCATGGGTACTAGTAATAGAACCTAGGTCCTCTTACCTTTTGGGCCACCTCTCCAGGCCCAGAATAATGATTTTTAATATTTCCTCTTTTGTAAGGTAAAAGATAATACCTTTATGCTACCCATAGTAATCTGAAAAACCTGTAGAGGCTTGGAGTACATCTCATCAGTAGAGCTTCCCAAGTCCTTCCTGGGTTCAATTCTCTGCACTCCAAAATAAAATGATCCTAAAAATATCTACATGTGGTTTTTTATTGTTCTAGATAAGGAGAATGGATAAGGGCACAGTAAGAAAAATCTGAACTGTCAGAAGATAAAAACAAGACATGAACCTGTAAGTGTTTAAAGGCCATGAATAGCTATAAACAAACTTAAAAAATATACACCAGGGCTGAGGAGATGGCTCAGTCAGTAAAGGGCTTGCTGTACAAACACGAGAGCCTGAGTTTAGTCCCTAGAACCAACTGAAGATAGCTGGATGCAGTGTCCTGGATTGTAACCCAGCCCTGGGGAGGTGGAGGCAGCAGGATCCCTCAGGTCCAGCCTTACCAGGGCCGATAGGGCTAGGGTCAATTGAAGACTCTGTCTCAAAAAACAAGGGTGAGCTGGCAAGAAAGCTCAGCCAGGAGAGAAATGCTGGCTGCATAGAGTCAGGGCGTTAATGGCCCCAGCCATACTGCGCTTTGATAGGATGGGAAGAAGCCCTACACTCACATTCAACTCTGTCATTTGATGACTTAGGGACATCACTTGGCCTCTTTGAGCCTCACTTGCTCCAGGATCAATGCAATGATAAGAGCTATCATCAGAAAGAGTTCACACACAGTAGATGCTTCCCGTAGTCCCCCTCTTTCTTCCACTGTCACCTTAACCCCTGCTCTTCCGTGCTGTTCTCACCATCTGCTGTTCAGAAGATTTGTGGTTTCATTACTAAGAATTGAATTAGAGGTGCACACAGAAAGAAATACATGGAGTTCTTTCTCTATAATCAAGAAACAAGTCAGACATCAGCAAGAACTTCCTTCAAGCACCTTCAGCACAAAACCAGGCACAAATGGCATCTATGGACCCTCTATCCTTGGGATCTTTAAGCCCAGGCCTTCTAACCAAAGAGACATGGAAAGATGCTCTCCAGAGCTTGCGGGGTACAAGGGGTTTGGGGGAGGAGCTTTCTATAAAAAGATATTGGTAGAGAGAATGATGGTAGCCCCAAGAAGCTTGCATCCTGACTCCCAAGATCTATGAATGTTATCTTTCCTAGAAGTAGACTTTGGAAAAGTTGAGCTTCTTAATTGATATGGCGGTTTGAGTGAGAAAGGCCCCCATAGGCTTATATATTTGAATATTTGGCACCCAGGTGGTAGAACTCTTTGGGAAGGATTAGGAGGCATGTCACTTGGAGCAGGCTTTGAGGTTTCAAAAGCCCATGACTTTCCCAGTTACCCTCTCTGCACCTCTCTCTCTCTCTCTCTCTCTCTCTCTCTCTCTCTCTCTCTCTCTCTCTCTCTCTCTCTCTCTCGCCTCCCACTTGCAGATGAGGGTGTAGGTTCCAGGGCATGCCAGCCCCCCCCGTTCCTGCCTGCTGCTGTGCTTCCCGCCATGACGGCCATGGACTCACCCCCTAAAACAGTGATCCCCCAGTGAACTCTTTCTTCTATAGGTTATCTTGGTCTTGGTGCTGCCACAGCAGTAGGAAAGTAACTAAGACAGGGGGGACTGTTATTTCAGATGGGTCAACAATGGGGATTATGGAAGGCCAGACACAGAAAAGGCAAAGTGACAATGGAAACAGATTGGAGGGAATTATTTTGGAGATGGAAGAAAGGGCCACAAACCAAGAATACAGAGGCTTCTAGAAGGGGGAGCAGGCATGAAAATGGCTTCCTCTCTGAAGCTTCCAGAGAGAATGCAGTTCTGCTGACACCTTGATGTGACCTTATAAGACCTATTTTGGGCTTCTGATGCCCAGAGCTTAGGAAATTATTTGTGGTTGTTTTAAACCTTTAAAGTTGATGGCAATTTGCTTCAGCAGGGAGAAGAAACTAATATAGATTGCTTTCAACACTGACAGAGAACAGGTGACTCTTCCATGTCCCTTGGCTGTTGACTCTAGGATCCATTTGGCGAATGGGTTGAGGATGGAGATGGAGGTGGCACAGGGAATGAGGACAAGACCGAAAGAGACTCGCCCTGAGGCATAGCACTGCCGTGAGGAAGGTGGTGTCTGCATGGTCTGGGAATGAACTTGGCTGGACTGCCCAGGTTGTCAGTGAACTACGAATTCCCACAGCCCAGGTTGTCTGTCAGTGAACTACGAATCCCCACAAAGGTGCTACGGGACTCGGCTCTGTCCCTTAAGAGGTAGTTACTAAGGGGAGCTGGGGGCCCTTCAGCCTGCAGGGATGAGCCTGGGTCAGGGCATTCTGTCGTCTTGAGGAGAGTGGGCCAGAGTGATGGTGAGAAAGGGCGCGTAGTCAGTGCCAGATGACCAGTGCTCTGAGCTGCGTTTGCACACTAAGAACCATCTCTCTAGGACTCCTTGATAGGAGACACACCCTGATCCTGAGTTGGAGCCTGAGATAAGGAACACTCTCCCATTTGCCTAAGGACAGTCTTCAGAGCCTTGGTACCTTCTCATGGAGCTGGAGTGCCTCACCTATAGACATGACCTGGCTCTCCTCCCAGGTCACAGGACAAGGCAGACAATAGGGCAATCACATGACATTCACATCAACTGAATGATTACACTGCTTGTTGGAGCATCACCTCTCTGCAGCCCAGGAGGGTATGAGTGGTGTGTGTGTGTGTGTGTGTGTGTGTGTGTGTGTGTATGTGTGTGTGTGTGTTCAAGTTTCTGAAAAATGACTACACCATTTATCCACCCTGAAGTGAGAGATATGGCCTTTTATGGGTACCAGGATTACTCCAGATACATCAAATCCTGTTGCCATTGTCCCTCTCTTATAGGTAAGCAAACTGAAGCCTGGAAAAGACAAGTCATTTTCCCAAAGTCGTGGAGGTTCTATGTGGAAGAATAAGGCTTGAGCCAGAATCGGCTCTTTCCACACGGATCTCGCGTCCTGCTATGCTTCCTGGAGGGGAGAAACTGTGACCAAGAGAAGAAAGATGGCGTGGGAATGATGGGAGTCCAGGACACACTGCAGACAATAGGGTGGAGGAGTTGAAACTGGGACGGCCCTAGATAACCAGTGCAGCTCTTGCCAAGAAAGAAAGTCAGAGACTAACTATAGACTGCGGATGTGACCACAGGAGCCCATCAGACTCCATCTCTTCTCCCATTGGTTAGTTTCCATTCTCCCTGCTCTTCCCCTGCAGTGCCCTGCATTTAAATCTAGAAACCGAGAGGGGCAGCTAAGAAGTGGGTGAGCAGCTTGTCTGGTTCCAAATTAGTTGTGGAAGAGAGAGAAATACAGTGTTAGCCAGGGCAGTTTTGAGAAAATCCACAGATAAGGGAGGAGGTGGGCACATCCCTGCTGGCTTAGGAGGCGAAGGGGGGCCTCCCAGGAGTCCTCTGGGACCAGTGGCTGGGAACATTCATTCTTTCAGGATAGACTTGCTGAGCCCCTAAGTGCTTAGCTAAGCTGGGTCAAGGGAGTCTAGTAGAGGATTTGTGTGTTTAGGAAGGATTCTCCCAGAAGGCAGAAGGCAGGCTTCATGTGAAATCTGAGGGATTTAGAGATTAGCCTAGAAGGGAGAAAGTGGTCCAGGTAGAGAATACCTAGGTCCTAGAAGGAAAAGGACACACAAGCAAGAGCTCACTGTGGCCAGAGTGGAGGGAGCCCAGAGAGGCCAGGGGCAGGACGGGGAGAAGCAGGGTCTGGGTCACGGTGCCCTCCTAATCAGGGAGGGGTCTTGTCCATCCTGTAATTGGGCATCGCTGAATGTTTAATTGGAAATTCAGGGTAGGATTCACACCTGCGAAGTTGGCTCCTGCTGCCCTGTGGAAGACAGAGTATGAAGTACTAATTTGAAGTTTTAGAGCTTGGTTCTTGCTACACTTCCGTTAAGTGATCCTCCCACTTAGCCTCTCTAATAAATGGGGCTGCAGTCATGTGTGACTACACTGGACTACAAATAGTAATTAACAAGGCTCAGACAAGAGACATGGTAGCCTATTGTCTTAGTCACTCTTCTATTGCTGTGAAGAGACACATAGCCAAGGCAACTCTTATAAAAGAAATCATTTAATGGGGCTTCTTTACAGCTTCAGAGGCTTAGTCCATTATCATCATGGCAGTATGCAGGCCGGTGACGGAGCAGTAGATGAGAGCTTCATGCTAATCCACAGGCAGAGAGAGACAGAAAGAGAGACAGAGACAGAGACAGAGAGACAGAGAGAGAGACAGAGAGGGAGAAAGAGACAGAAACAGAGAGAGACAGAGAGAGAGAGAGAGAGAGGGAGGGAGGGAGGGAGGGAGAGAGAGAGAGAGAGAGAGAGAGAGAGAGAGAGAGAGAGAGAGAGAGAGAGAGAGAGCATCCCTAGAGGGGCTGTTCTCATTCAAACCACCACACCTATTCTGTGCTGAGACAGAAAGAACCTCATAGACTCCAGACTTTTGCTGAAGGGAAAACCAACACATTAGCAATGAGTTGGGTGAAAGGAACAACTAAGGAGGAGCCAGGAGCACACCTAGGGTCCTACCTTCAGCAAGATGGACAGGTTATGGTACGTATCTAGAGTAGTTCGGAAGTAACTTCAGGGTCAGGTCAATCTCAGGCACACCAAGGGTGAGTTCTTATGCTTGTTTCCTCTACAGAGACAGAGCAAGTAGGCCAGATAGCGGCACATCTGAGCTTAGGAGAGAGGCTCAAGTTGGAGATGGGTACACATGGGGTCATTGGCATGAAGATGCTTTTTAAAGCCATCCGAGGGACAGTAGCTCCTAAGGAGAGGACAACACCCAGATGGAGACTGAGGAGTGCCCTTCAGAGACCACGTGGAGGTGGGGACACAGCCACAGTGCCCTCATTCAACTCCAAATGCTCCAGGTGTTGGGAGTGAGGGAGGGAATATTGAGGGAGGAGGCCCCTCTAGGGGCTTGTAGTCTATGTAGGCAACAGTTGTATGAATCCGCAATTACGACTCAATGAGGGAAAGACTTTATAGACATGGGTTCAGGAAAGGGAACTAGCTGAAATGTCTGTGGTCCCTGGTTCTCCAAGCTGGGTGGTTGGCCTGATGTGTGGGAGTGATCATGGGACTGAGAAAAATGCAGGAGATCCCCAGAGTCCCCTGGGTGTTCCATGCTGTGCTCCTGCCTGTAGGTGGTCAGCCTCCAGTTCTCCCAAGAAGCCCTTCTCCACCTCTGCTCCCTGCCACGCCCAGCAGTCCTGGGACCCTGCCTATTTTCATTTCCATCTCCATCCTGAGATCCTAGTCCCCACCCCTTCCCGGACAAGCTAGCCTCCTTGGCAGAAGTGTTTTCTAAAAGCAGGGTTACTGTGACAGGCACATAGACACAGCTGGGAGCCTTGCCCTCCATCAAGGATGTTTTCTCAAAAACAGTTGCTCCATTTCCTGGTGTTGAGAAATCATGCCTGTTGACCCTCTTATATTTCGCACTACTTGAAGAAAAGGGAGGACCCCCCTGCGCTGAACGGCTCCCAGGGAAAAGCAAGCTAACCCCACTGTGCCGCCACCCTCCCTTCTGAGCTGCTCTAGTCCACTGCGATCAGCCCAGGGCTCCAGCTGGCTCTCCTGGGATCAGCACAGCTCTCCTCGTCTGTACTTCCCCTTCTCCTAGCCCTCCAATTTGAACACACCCCAAGGGGTGGGGCTGACTCAGCTTGGAGGTTATGGGTGTTGGCTGAAACTACCATGAGCTGAACTCATTCAGGACCCTAGCTCAACACTGATACCCTGTGTGAAAACCCCACTGACCACCCAGAGAGCTTCTCTCTCCTTCCTTTGAATATATTTGGCGTGTTCCCTTCTCATTGTTTACGGCTCATTTCATGGGGAATGGCAATCCTTTGTGCGCATGTGTTGTATAAACACCAGGAGATCAAGCCTTGAGCCCGGTCACATCTCATTTACCTCCTATAGCCTCAGCCAAGGTCTTTTCTGCACAAGGGATGAGTTCTGACTAGAACTTGTGTGGGAAATGCAGCACACTGCATGATTATTGCTTTCTGTGAAAATGGCCTTTTGAGAGCTAAGGGCAGGGTCCACACCAGGCTGCAGAGAAGCCCGTCCGTCCATTCAACAAGTACTTTGTTTTATTTTTTGTGTATGGGTATTTTGCCTGCCTGCATATATATGTGCGCTATGTGCATGCCTGGTGCCACGGATCCCCTGGAACTGGAGTTACAGACAGTTGTGAGCTGCCGTGTGGGTGCTGGGAACTGAACAACTGAACCCCAGTCTCTAGAGGAGCACCCCGTGCTCTTAACTGCTGAGCCATCTCTCCAGCTCCAATACTTTTTTCTTCTTTAAGACAGGGTCTCACTAAGACTGTGTTACACAGGCTGACCCGGAACTCGTGGTCTGCCAGCCTCTGCCTACCAAGCAAGTGCTTTGATCCCAGCCTTCAACGAACACACTTTAAGCATCCACCACGCGCTAGAAGTGAAGTGAGACGCTGGGGACCTCGTAATTAACGAGGCTGGTGAAGTTCTGCTTACATGGAAACTCTCTCCAGGTGGAGCGAAAGGTCACCAGCAAGAGGGAAACCACTACAGAGCAGAGAGTCCCAGGCTGAAAATAAACTGGAGTGGGGTGTCAGCACTGTCGCCTGCCTCCTTAATAAGTGACCCACAGGATGAACTGCTGGGCCATAGAAGGTCTGTGAAGGGATCGTCCCGAGGGAGGGACAGATCAGATAAACCTTTGAGGTAGGGGAAGGTGGGGAGAAGACACGGGTGACTGAACGAGTTCCAGAAGAGGGGAGGGAAGAGTGGCTGCATTGTGGTGTGTAGTGTGTGTGGTGTGTGTGTGGTGTGTGTGTCTGTGTGGGTGTGGGTGTGTGGTGTGTGTATGTGTCTCTGTGTGTGGTATGTGTGTGTAGTGTGTGTGGTGTGTGTGGGTGTGTGGTATGTGTATGTGTCTGTGTGTGTATGCGTGTGTATGTGTGGGTGTGTGTGGTATGTGTGTATGTGTGTGTGTCTGTGTGTGTGTGTCTGTGTGAGTGTGTGTGTGTGTGTGTGTGTCTGTGTGAGCTGCTCACAGGGAGGGGCCAACAGGAAGTGGCTCAGAAACTCTGCCTTAAAGAGGACCTGCTTTTTTAACCTCTCTCTGTGTGTATGCTCACATGAGTGCAGGTTCTTGAAGAGGCCAGAAGAGTCCATCAGAGCCTCTGGAGCAGGAGTTGTAGATGGTAGTTAAGCCACCTGATATGAGCACGGGGATTTCAAATTTGACCCCCTGGAAGAACATCGAGTGTTTTGTGACTGATTCATCGCTCCAGCACCCACCCCACTGCTGACTGTCTGTGAACTTGAGCATGTTTTCTGGGTCTTTTTTTTTCTTCCGTTTTTCAAGGCAGGGTTTCTCTGTAATGTTTTAGAGGCTGTCCTGGAACTCACTCTGTAGACCAGGCTGGCCTTGAACTCTCAGAGATCCACCTGCCTCTGCCTCCTGAGTGCTGGGATTAAAGTAAAGGCATGCACCATTAATGGTCTGCATTTTCTTCTTACGCATGTGTATACTGAATCTTGGAGGTGTGGTGGCCCAGGCCCAGTGGCCCGTGATTCAGCAGGCTCAGGCCACCTTGCTAAAAAAAAAACAAACCATAAAACCTTAGACCAACTCAAAACCAAGCAAAAATAACAAAACCCCTTAGTCTCCAGAGTTCTTGTGAGGATTAAGGGGTATAAGAAGTAACACTGCACCACGCTGGCTTTCTGAGTTCTTGTGAGGATAAGGGGTATAAGAATTAACACTGCACCACGCTGGCTTTCTGTTGGTCTCAGGTAACAGTCAGAAAACCAGACACTGGGAGAGGCTGGGGTGAGAGGATCTTCCAGAGTAGTGGTTCTCAACCTCCCGAATGCTGAGGTCCTGTAATACAGTTCTTCATGGCATGGTGATCCCCAGCCACGCAAATACTTTCGTTACTACTTCATAACTGTCATTTTGCTACTGTTATGGATTGTAATATAAATATCTGCATTCTCTGATGCCCTTAGGTGACCCCTGTGGAAGGGCAGCCAACCCTCAAAGGGGTCACTGTTGCTCCTTTGTTTAAGTTAGAAGACTGGAGATGGACCACGAAACAGGAGATTCATTAACCGTGTGGAGTTGTTAGAGGGGGGAGAGAAAGAGAAGCAGAGAAGAGGGGTGGGGAAGGGAAAGCGAGAGAGAGAGAGAGAGAGAGAGAGAGAGAGAGAGAGAGACAGAGAGAGAGAGAGAGAGAGAGAGAAAGAGACAGAGACAGAGAGACAGAGACGGAGAGGGAGAGGGAGAGGGAGAGGGAGAGGGAGAGGGAGAGCAAGAGAGCGGGAGAGAAAGAGAGAGAGAGAGAGAGAGGGAGAGCAGGAAAGCAAGAGAGGAAAGTAAGAGAAGAGATCAAAAGAAAGCATAAGTGGGCAGGGTCTGTCTTTTAAATGGTCCTTTGCACCTGCGTGCAGACAAGCATGCATGGAAGCCTGGGCTGACCAGAGTGCTGCCGGAGTGCATTCTGCCAGGTGACAAGGGCAGGCCAGCATCGTGCTTGAATCCTTACATTCTCACCTTTACTTGTTATTAAAAAGGTGAAGAGTTAGATAGGCATGGCAGGTTTGGGAATAAGGATGTTGAGTTCTCAAGACTACTTCCTGCTGACCTGCGAGGTGTTGACCATCTTTGGGGGACCTGAGAAAGCTGGGGTGCTGCCACATCCTAGGGTAGCTGGTTGCTCCATCGCAGTCCAGGCTGTATGGAACTCTCTGGAGCCTCTAAGACCTGAGAAGACATTGACGGAGTAGAGGACAAAATTAAGTTTAGGAAAATTTTTTTTCTCAGGTCCTGGTACTTGAGGCGAGGATTGTAAGATGAGGGAGGGGCTCCCCAGGGGGGTCCCAAGATTAAGGAAGGGAGTCCCGGGACCAGGGAAAAGTTGAATAATATCTGGAGTGAATCTGACCTGTTTGGGTGGGTCCAATTCGTCTCCCTGGAACTTACAAGAAGCCTTTAAGTTTGTGAAAACATTAAATATTAGACACATTAGCAGCATATTTATGTTAGAAGCAACTTAGCTGAAAGCATTAACATTTTAAAAACTGACAGATATCTTTAGGACAATGAAAAGCACCTTACTTTTGACCTTGCAGTTGTTATATAGTGGTATAACACGTTGTTCAGTACTCTGTTGGAGTTGGATTAGTAGCTTGTCAGACTTTATTGATTATGTTAAGACTATGAACAGTGGCATAATCCTGCCCCTGTCACCTGGCAGAATGCACTCCGGCAGTACTCTGGTCAGACTGGAGTTCCATGAGTGCACTCTGCCAGGTGACAGGGACAGGCCAGCATAAAGCCTGAATCCTTACAGTCACCACCCACAGGTTGAGAACTACGGCTCAAGTGTGTGGAGTCTGAGCAGCCAGCCCTCCAGTCCATCCTGTCTCTTCTCCTGTACCCCTGCCCCGACCACACCCTCACCTCCCTCCCTTCACCGTTCTCTTCCCTCTTTCTCTTTCTCCCACGATTTCTTAC
This sequence comes from Mesocricetus auratus, assembly GCF_017639785.1. NCBI lineage: Eukaryota > Metazoa > Chordata > Mammalia > Rodentia > Cricetidae > Mesocricetus > Mesocricetus auratus. The sequence goes on from NW_024429266.1 coordinate 55,363,698, forward strand.
TTTTCTCCTCGTTCTTTCAGGCTACATCATCTCAACTGCCCCAAATCTGAAAGATGTTTCAGATACAGCGTCACTCATGTTTATTTTGCACTTTTTTTTCTTTGCCTTGCTGTAAAACACTCAAGTGCCTTCATGTTTTACACGTCTCTCTTAATTAAAAGAGCGACATCTACATCAAAACACAAGTGATTTTATACAAAGGTATGGCCTGGGATGATTATCTTTTTCCACTGAAGTCACAGTCCCTTAATAGACAATGGCTCCGACCACTGGATTAAAGGATTAGAAAGATTTTGTCTCCAGGCATCTGGGGCCTGCTGTGTTGGAGACATCTCTCTCTCAGCAGGCTGAGGAGGGGCACTCAGGATGCTCTCCAAAAGCCAGTAGCTTCTGAGTCACCCCAGAGATGCTCTGGACACAGCCTGGATGTCGTGTTCCACTCCTGGCTACCTGCGGTTAGCTCTGTGGCAGCTGCGGCAGAAGTGACGCAGGGCCGACGGGCGAGACAGCACAGCGGAGCCACTGGTGGAAACAGAGGCCCTGAGTAATCCGAAAAGCAGGCCCTGAGGCAAAGGGCCACATTAGACACCTGTCCTCCCATTGTTGCGGGCCCTCTGCCTGCCCAAGAAAGGACAGTGTTACTCTGTGTGTTCCAATGTGTCGGACACCGGGGGGAGGGGAGGGCTGTGAACCCAGCCTCCTACATCTTGCTCAGCTCTCATTTAAAGGGGCCTTCTGTCTGGAAAGGCAGGGTGCCTCAAGTGGAGGATGGGACGTTTACCCCTTTTAAACTTTTTCTTGAGAGTGGACATCTGGTGATGGCAGTGGCTGGCTGTGGTAACCAGCTCACTTGGCTCCAGTGAGGAGAGACTTGCTCTAGGTCACACAAGAGCACAGTAAGAAAAGGCAAAGTGAACTTCCCTCCACACCAAGTGGGTGACCCAGTAGAACTGAAGCAGGGTGACATTCTTTCAGGACTGGCTGGTAGAGTCCCTGCCCCAAGTCCTTCCTTTGTCAAGGTCTGTTCTTCAGTGTGGCAGGTGGGGCGAATGAAGCCTGGGCTGTGTGCGGGAGACAGCCCAGGACTCAAGCATGTACTGACAGTCTCTTTCAAACATGAGCAGGATGGAGATTTACACCCCCTATGGATACCGAAGCAAGGGCATCCACAGAAAACGATTGCCAGGGTAAGGGTCTCAAATTGAACACCACCTCAGATTGTGAGGATTAAGTGCTAAGGTAACAACGAGGAGACACGATCACTGACTGGGTCTGGCCTCCGTAGGGTGGGCTAGCGCCCCCCCTCTTAGCCCAGATGCTCTGGTGAAAGAGAAGACCAAGTGATCGATCGGGTAAGAGTGATGGGCACCGGGTCCTTGAGCCCCGTGTCTCTAGATGCCTCTCCTTCCCAGGCAGCCCCCTCAGCGCCCCACCATGGAGTTTGGTTGCCAAGAAATGGAGGGGAGGATGGGTGTGAGGACCAGGAGGATGTCTTTGGTTAAGCCTAGGCTTTGGTTGCCTGGTCTCCTCGGGTTATTATTGGTCTGGGTGACAGCTGGGAATGGCAAGAGCATGCAGAAGGAGGGAGTGGAGTGGATTTGGGGCCATTCTAAGCTCCCAAGATCTTCCATGCCATCTGGTGGGGGTCAGGGAGGGCGATCACACCCGGAATGTCAGCTCCCTCCCAACTCACACCCTGAGCAAAATGCGAGCAGCTCAAAAGAAATGTGACAGCGGGTCGTTGGAGTGGAGTTTCTCTCCTTCCGGTATGTCTGGAAAATATGTGTTGCCCAAATAGCTGGACGAATTAAGTCTATCTTCTGTCTGAACCAGACTCTGAACTCAGGGGAGTGGGTTTGCTCCTATCGAGGAGTTGAAGAAGCAGAAAGAGCGCCTCCTAGTGGTAAACGGGATCCCAGGAGCCTTTAGACCCCTCCCACACTTCAGATGCTGGGCTACATGAACCTTTTAGAGACTGTGATATCTAAAACATGCTGCCACCGTCCCCGTGCCACATCTCTGCGGGCTGTTGGTGCTGTTCTTTCCCCAGAGTCCTTCCTAGGTCCCGAAACTCAACAAGTCATAGAGTCAGAGGGCATACATGCAGGTGTAACCTACAGCAGAGCCTTACAGTGCAGGTAAACGACTTCAGTCTGTGACCTCATGGAGAGGGCTGGGGGTCTAAGCAAAGGAGGAAGGAAGGAGGAAAGCAGACATTGTTTACTGAGGGGGAGCCCTCAGGAGATCCCTGGAAAACCATGTGTCCCTCTAGTTTAGGAGTGAGGACAGTGCGCCAGATGAGGAAGGCAGGCTCTTAGCTGGCTGTGGGACCTTGAGCAGTCTGGGTCCACTACAGTGACCTCTGGGAAAACTGAAGATTTACAGCACCCACCTCAACCCTCCTGGGGGACTCTTGGAAGGGACAGATGGAAGAGAGAGCTTCCAGCACCATCCCTGACTGTAGCTTATTCAGGGACACAGGGGCACTGAGTTCAGAGTTAAACAAGAGCTCTGATGCTGCCTCCTGCCATTCCCAGGTCCCCTGGAGCTAGAAAGGGAAGATAAAGAGCTTCAGTCCTGTAGCCACCAAAAACACTTAACTAAAACCTGAAATTAAAAGAAAGCATCCCTCCAAGATGGCTTTCCTGATGGTTGCTACCACATCTTTTTGACCAGACCAGTCCTCAGAGAAGGGAAAGAGGCAACCTCCTGGCTCCTTTTATAAGGCTATCAGAGCCTTAAAACTTTTGTTAGTTTATTATTGCCAGGGACCATGGCTGGGGCAACAGGGGTATCCCAGAGTGTAAGAAGTATGCAGTTCACTGTGTATCCCTGGCTGTCCTCCCTTTGTAGACCAGGCTGGCCTTGAATTCAGAGACCTACCTGCCTCTGCCTCCCAAGTGCTGGGATTAAAGGGTGCAACCTGTCCTGAAAGTTGAACTTTTACAGAGAGTGAAATTTACAGTTAAGAATCAAAACTTAAACCTAGGAATAATGTGTGAGATAAGAAGAATATTATAAAATTTCGTTAATATATGCTGTGAAATGACAGCTAAACACAGAAACACATCGAGGCTGTAGCTAGGGAGGTACAATGTCAGAAAGATACTGATTTCCCCAAATAGGTCCATAGTAAAATGCAGTTCTTTTTTAAAATTTATTTTTATTTTGACAGGCGTTGGTGGCACCCGCCTTTAATCCCAGCACTCGGGAGGCAGAGCAGGCAGATCCCTGTGAGTTCAAGGCCAGCCTGGTTTACAGAGCGAGTTCCAGGACAGCCTCCAAAACAATACAGAGAAACCCTGTCTCAAAAAACCAAAAAAAATTATTTTTATTTCATGCACATTGCATATACGTATGGGTAAAAGTGTCAGACCATCTGAAACTAGAGTTACATGCAGTTATGAGCTCACCATGTGGGTGCTGGGAACTGAACCCAGGACTTCTGGAAGAGCATCCAGTGCTCTTAACCACTGAGCCATCTCTCCTGACCTGTAAAATGCAGTTCTATTCAAGCCTGGAAAGACTTTCTAATGGAATTTAGCAAGATGATTCTAATATGTACATGGAGAAACAAGTGCTGAGGGGAGCTGAGGCATTCCCAAAACTAAAGCCCAGGGAAGAATTCCTGTCATGGGCATTAAAACTTACCACCCAGTTTCACTGATGAGTGAGCTCCTGGGGCAGAGAAAACTCTAGACTAGGAGAATCAAAAGATTCCCTTCACCTACATAAATGCTGCATAGTACAGGACAGTAGGAAAGGGACAGATCGACTACTAGATGATGTTGGGAAAATAAAATAAAATAAAATAGGATTCTACCTCACAGTGTCTACAAATGTCAGATCCAGAAGGATTGAGCCTTAAAAGGAAAAAAATCAGAAACCTGTTAGAATACAGAAAATCTCTTTAACTTTAGAGAAAGATTTGTTTATATTTATTTATTTATTTATTGGCCTTTGATAAGGGTCTTTGCTATGTTGCCCTGGCTGGTGTAACTCTATGTAGACCTGTGACTTTCCCAATCTCTGCCTCCCAGGAGTTGGCATCACAAGTGTGAGCCACTGTATCTGAATTAGAAAAGGATATTTTAAGACACAGAAAACCCAAACCTTAAAGGATAAGAACAATGAACCCAGCTGCATTAAAAAGGCACCTAGAAAAGTGTGATGCTCACCTTCAATCCAGTGCTCAGAATCCTAAAGCAGGAAGGTAATGAGCTTTAAGTCAGTTTGAACTTTAAAGTGAGGAGAGAGGAGTGGGGGTGGAGGGAAGGAGAAAGAGAGCAAGCCATGACTACAAAATAATTTCAGATATGTGATAGGCCGCCAACAGAAAGATGGCAGCAGACACTATGGACAAGGGGACAAACTCATAGGCACAGGAAACATTCTGAAGCCAATGGGAAACCAGGAGGTGTAAGTTTAAGGCATAATAAATATAACTGATGCTGTGCGCTTACCTGGGCAGCGGCTTCATGACAGTTTATGCACACACATAGTTTGAACACTCTTGTAACGCGCATTCTCCCCACCAGCCTGGTTCCAGAGCTGTCAGTCCCAAATGAGCATGCAGGATGCTATATTAATTATGAAACTGTTGGCCGTTTGCTATAGTTTCCTGTTGGTTAGCTCTGACTTAATTATTAACACGTAACTACTAATATATATTTCTATAAGGCCTTATCTTACTGAGGATGCCAGCCTCATGTGTCCTCTCTTCCCAGGATCACATGGTGACTCCTACTCTTGACTACATTTCCCAGAATCCTCCTCGACTCCTAGTCCCATCTATCTTGCTTCCCTATTGGCCAACAGTGCTTTATCAACCAATAAGACAAACATATATACGGAAGGACTTCCCCCATCACATTCTTATGTATGTGTGATATAGTTTATAATTGAAACAAGCAAAATAAAAACAGTGAAGACTTTCAGCTCTGGGTAGGCTGTGATGCATTTGAATGTGGGGAGGGAATGGGTAGCTCCTTTACCGGGACTTCTGTTGGGTGTGTCAGATGTGACACACATCTTCAGAGAGAAGGCAACAGGGGCTTCTTTAGGACATGAGAAGGCCAGCACCGTTAGAGAAAGTGCTAGATGTTCACTGGGTAATCTGCCAAGCTGAAAATAACTCCACATTCTTTTCTTAAAAAAAAAAAAAAGGTCAGGTGCGGTAGTGCACACCTTTAACCCCAGCACTCTGGAGGCAGAGACAGGTGGATGTCTGTGAGTTCCAGGCCCACCTGGTCTACAGAGCAAGTTCCAGGACAGTGAAGGCTACATAGAGAAACCCTCTCTTGGAAAAAAAATAGATTATTTACTTTTCCTTTATGTGTGTGGGTATTTCACCTTATACATTTTTCTATGTACCACTTGCGTGCCTGGTGCCCATGGAGACCGGAAGAGGGTGTCAGACCTGGAACTGGAGTCACAGACTGTTGTGAGTCACCATGTGGGTACTGGGAATGGAACCCAGGTCCTATCTTCTGGTAGGGCAGCCACTGCTCCTAACGGCTGAGGCATCTTTCAGGATCTTAACCACTCACTCTTTTCAAACTCTACACTCCACGTCCAGCACTAACCATTCAAGTCTGGGTACAGAGACTACCCCAGCTGCTTCATCTACTTACATGATAAAATGGTGTGGTGGGAACAGGCAGCCTGGCGGGAACAGAGAACAAGGCTGGCTTAAGAGAGATGCCAAATTTCAGAAAGAGAGGAGGGATGTCCCTCTCAGGCTGTGGGAACAGGAGGAAGTCACGTTGCATGTAGATAACTAAATAATTACAAGTAAGGCCAGACTTGGCTTGCCCCTTATTGTCCCATGAGTCAGCAGCTCTACACAGTGTCAGAGATGCTATCTTCCTCCTCTTTCTGGGACTGGCCTTCCCCTTGGAGCTAACAGCCTTGGAGCTTGCTGGTCCTCCCACCAACTGCAAATGCTGTTAGGCAGGACTCACTCCTGCAAACTCCACCCCAGCCCCAGCCTGCTGCTGGCACCTGGCAAATGCTCAAGAAATGCTTATAGTTTTCACTTTATTAATTTTATATGCCCAGGCCACCTGTATAATCAGATGTTATAGAGGGAAAAGGTGTGGTTTAAAGACAGGAGAGGGACAGTGAGCAATGGGTAGATCAGGGGCAGGCCCTCACTCCCTCATTGTCTTGACCTGGATATGGCCCAGGAACCTGTGCCTGCTTAGGAGGTCCTGTAGGAATGACGGTGAGAAATTAAGGCACACAGTAAGGTGTGGATAGCCCAGCGTGGATGCATGGGGAGTATTGTGTAGACACCCAGCGCACATAGCTTGGGTCTGTCATCATAGGCTTTCCGTTCAGGAAGGAAATGTCCCCAGTGGTTTGAGCATAAACCTAGTCCTTGTGTCTTATCCAGACCAGCTTTGCCACACACTGGCCCCGGGACAAAGGATGGGATGATACTTTAAAGGTGACACATGAGTGTTACAGGAATCAGGTCCACTCTGTAAATATTCACTATGTGACTCATCCTTGTAAGGTCCCCAGTCAGACAAGAAATGTTCATTCCTAGCGACTGGATGCTAACAGACAAATGATGCTTAACAGATAACCCTGGAGGGCGGTGCCCTGTCCTGCAATGGTACTTCAGTAGGGGAGTTCTCTAGGGTGCAGAACTGACTTCTGTCTCTGAAGATAAAAACAGGAGGAAACTAGCTGGGAGTTTATTGTGGCCGTACTCAGCAGAGTGTTTGTCTAGCAGGCACAATGCATGTTCAATCTCTAGCACTGCATAAAATTGAGTGTGGCAATTCACATCTGGAATCCCAGCACTTGGGAGGTAGAGAGAGGATCGGAAGTTCAAGGTTATCTTTTACTACCAAGGTCAGCCTGGAATATGTGAAAATTAAATAATATTTGCATTTATATAATCAAATAATCAAATATTTAAAAACCAGAAAAGAAATGATCTGTTTTTTTCCTGAGCCTCAAGCGTAGCATTGGAAGACAAGAACAGTGTCTGTGCTCAAAGGAGCTTGAGGTCTTGGGGCAGAGTTCACTACCCACTGAGAAACACAGTTGCAGGAGTGAACGAGGCAGCCCATCCTCCAGGGTGGTAGGCAGCTCTCTGATGTGCTAAGGTCCATGGGAAGATCCTACAGGAGATAACCCAAGGCTGAGTCTGTGTGGGGGACTGGGCTGTCACGGAAGGGGATGCTAAGCACAGGATGGGGGACCAGAGCAAGATGCTTGCCCGGCAGTGCAGCCTGGAGTGGCTAAGGGGGATGATGGGCCACACTGGAAACTGACCGAGCAGACCTGGGCTGAGACAGGGACACAGAGCAGTGGCCCGGGAGCCCTGACCACTGCTGCTATTACCTACAAGGCCACCTGTAAGGTGAGAATTGAGTTGGCCTAAGATTTGGAGAAATAGACAATTGTTCTGGGAGACTGAAGCACGAGGCCATGGTCACAGCCACTGAACTGGGGGTTTTAATAAGGTATTAATGACACTAGAGGAAGGACCAGGGTCCGGGCACCGTGAATGAGTGGCATTTAGAAAAGAGAAACAAGGCAGGGATTTCTGGCCTATGAGCTGAGTCAACAGAGCAGCCAGGGAAGAGGGGGCTACCCATAATGCCTCAGCACCTGAGGATAATATGGGTTAGTCTCTGGAGATTTTATAGGAAGCTCCAGTGTGGCCTCCACAGAGGGGCCTTTCCTACCACACTGCACAGTAGCCCCCACACACCCACCTGCAGTCTCCAGCCGCACAGGCTATCCTTGTAGCTCCGCTATCACCTGGAAGGGTCCCATTTGTTCACTGTCTGCTGAGTGCACTGAGTGCCCCAGCTTCAGAAAGAGCCACTCAGAAAAGGGGGACACACCTGGGTAAGCCAGGCGAGGGGCCCCCTGGAGGCAGCACACTGGGATCTGCTGGCTGAGGCTGGCACTGCCAGCTTGGCACTAGGGGACAGAACTCGTGTGGTGACAGGAGGTCAGACTGGAGAAAGAAGCCAGGGTCTGACAAGCGGTCTCAACATTGCTGCTGCTGCTGCTACAGACTTTATTCCTGGGCTGGGAAAGCTGTTAGTAGTTTCCAAGCAAGGGAGGTGGTTAGATTAGATACTTGATTTATAAGGGATCTAATTTGTATATTTTATATATGAACAAGCTGGTTAGGTGTGGAGGATGGACTAGAGAAGGGAGAGTCTGGGAGCAGAGAGATTGGGGAGAAGCCATGTCTGAGTGAGAGGTGACCTGGCCTGGTCTGAGGCAGGGGCATGGGTCTGAGAAGGAGTAAGGTATGAAGACCACAGAGAGGCCATGGATAAAACTAGCACAGACAAAAGGTGGGTGTCTGGGAAGACACCATGAGAGCACTTAGGAGAACATATTGTACTTATGCAAGAGTGTGTTGGCTTCTTGACTTAGCCAGAAGATGGAAAGCAAAGAAAGAGGAAAGAATGCTGACTCTCAAATGGGCACCAGACACCCCCTCCCAGTCACCCAGACTGCAGGAGTGCCCCCATCTGACAGAAGGAAACCCCAGGCTGTTTCCTCACCGGAAGCCATTAGTACATGGTGGACCTATAGTCATCCCTGCTCTCGGGTGTGCTCCATAAGGAAACTGCTCCTGGACCCTGCTCCGAACAGTTAGGGCTTTCTTCAGGTTCAGAGTCCAGGGGGTGGGGATACATGCAAAAGCAGGCAGTTCTGGGCAGCAGAAAAGACTGCTGGCAGGGTGCAGGGGTGCACAGGGCATTCTTAGGGCCTTGTGGTTGCACTCAAGAGCCCAGTCACCAACCTCTCCCAACCTAACTCATTCCCATCAGCCCATGTGAGTCACTTCCCAAACCAGGCTTCTAGCGAGGGCAGGGCAGGGTGGACCTTCAGGGAATGTGAAGATTTTCTTTAAATTCAACAATAAGTGCCACCAGAAACTGCACTGTGTATTACTTGCTCTTTATGTTTGAGATGGTGCCTCACTCTATAGCCCGGGCTGCCTTGGTGATCAAAATCAATCCTCCTGCCTCAGCCTGGTGAATGCTGGGATTGTAGGCATACAGCATCCCACCCAGCTAGATCAGGCTTTAATAGGTGATCCTCAGGGCACATGCCTGTCTTGGCCCTTGTTCTGGTCTCAGAATGGGCTAGAATCACTCTGTAAAATGCAGATAACGATCATCTTGTGTCATCTACCTACTGGGACGAGTGGCATGTGAAAGGCCCCAGTAGGCTTGATTTGCAAGTAAACACTTAGTACCAAGATATGATAAGGAGAGTGCTGGAGCCCAGCCAGGTGCCTGGGTGACTCAGTCCACCAAAGACTGGTGACTTCACTAGTAGTGACAGAGAGGTAAACTGGGAAAAACTCTTCTCTGCTGCCATCACGTGTCCATTGGGGAAATAACTGTCTAGCAGAGGTTAAACATCTTTCCCTACAGGCTTCTGAACCAATGACCAGGGGATGTGCAGAGCCTGCCCATGCCCTGTATGCGGTCACCCATGTGCTGGCAGACGCCTTCTGGCAGATGCTCTCAGTGAGGTGAGACTTTCTTGGGGTCTGGCACACCCTACATGTACCTCCTGGCTCCGACCTTTGCTTTCTGAATGTCACCTCTCCTTTTTGTCCCCTAGGGAAGTTTCTGAGTTAACAGCGTGCTCTGAGTTACTACATCAGGGGTGAAAACTAAAAATTTATTTTGCAGGTAAAGGGGCAGCCCAGGAGAGACAGCAGAAGTCAAGAAGCTGAACAGAGGCAAGGCCATTGAAAGAACAGAGAAGACTCAGCCCCCAGGGAGTGCAGAGGCGGGCTGCTTGGGGATGCCAGGCCTGGCCTCAGACTTGGGTAGATGGGGTTCCAGGGACTCAACCCCAGGTACAGCACTTGCAAGAGTCACTAAACACCAAGTCAAGGGGACAGCTCTGCTGGAACAGTTGCCCCCCTGCACAGCTGTAGAAACTGGATTTTTCTCCAGGGTTGGAGTAGAGCCCATCAGCTTTTCCCTGGCAGAAGGTATCCAACCCTGGGCTGGGTTCCTGCTCTGGCTCAGGAGGCTGATGTTGTCCAGGTACTTCCTCTTCTGAGCTTCTTGGAGGCACGGATGGAAGACCTAGAAAGACAAGAAAGATTCAACCAATACTGGCTCAACAGATTCCAAACCACAGGCCAACACACAGCAGCGGCCACAGGAGGCAAACGCCCAGCTCCCCACACACCACATCCAGACGGCGGTCACAACCACAGTGGCGTTGCCTGGAAGACAACCTGGGCTATGTATGCAGTAGTAGGCAGCTGGTGACCACATGCCGGCTGTGACACCTAGCCATATACTGGTGAGGGGCACTTAGGGGGCCCCACACAACAGGGTGAGGGCTGGCTTTCTTCTTGATAGGAGCAATCAGCTATCCTCAGGCCAAGACCTTTGGAGGGAATCCCTGTTGCCACACCCCGGCAGGTATTGCCAGCAAGAAACAGGAAAGGGGCCTGAAAGCGCATAGTTTCAACAGTTTCCTTGGCTCCCGGGGTGCATGCAATTTGAGAAATCACGGTATTGGGCAACAGTTGTTTCCTCAAAAGGACTTATGAGAGGGGAGGTATGCACCCCACTCTGAGTTCAGCCTCTGCCCCCTTACTCACTCAGCTCCCGCTGAAGCGTCCGGATGAGAGGGTACCGGCCCTGCTTGCAGAAGGAACCAGTGAAGTCATCCAAGTCCAGGGCCCAGACCATGGCCCCTCTGAGCCCCTTCTGTTTCAGGTAGCTGACCTGTGGGGCAGGGAACAGATGAGGTATTAAAGTATTACCCACTGGTTGTTACAGCCTCGGTTACCAGAGGGAACCAGGTCTCAGCTTCCTGAAAGTTCTGAAGCAAGCTTTGTCCTCACATCTTCATTTCTTAGTCACCCTCAGGGTTTACAGGGCATATACTGTGGCTGTGCACTCCCTCGGAGACACTCAGGGCTCCATGGTGCTTGTCTGTGGTGTGTGTCTGTGGGCTGATGGGAACGGTGGTGCGGACCTCTGCCTGGCCTCACTCCTTCATGGGCCCTGCCTGTTCTCAGTGGCCATCCCTCCCTGTCTGCCTACAGTTTCCTCCCTGTGTGACTACGCTCTGGGCTTTAGGGCCTGCCTCAAGCACACTTCCCCCACATGCCTTCCTCCCATCTCCTAGGACTGCATCTACTCTTTCTAGATTCCCACAGGGTACTTCACTGGCATTTCTGAAAGCCCCGCCACTGTCTGTCCCATGAGGCCTGCAGACAGACAAATGCCGTCTCTTCAGGATCTGAAGGATCTCTTCTGGGAACAGGGCCCAGGAAACACATAAAGTAACCCATACTGGGCAGGATGAAGTCAACAACACATGAATATGCACCAAATCTGGCCAACAGACTGGATAAAATCACATGTCCCACCACGTATTTCTCCTTTCTGTGTGCCTATAGAATTTGTATTTTGGTGAAATACAAATCTTGTCGAGAGGACTACTCATGTAGAGGAATCTCTCTCTCTCTCTGATATATATATCCCTCCCTCCCTTCCTCCCTCCCTCTCTCTCTCTCTCTCTCTCTCTCTCTCTATATATATATATATATATATATATATATAGTTCCATCCCTCCCCTCCCTCCCTCCCCTCCCTCCCTCCCTCTCTCTCTTAGTGTGCAGACCGTTTCTCTATGTTAGAGATTGAACCCTAGGCCTTATACATGCCAGACAAGAGCTCTAAGACCACTGAGCTTTATCCTCAGCCCCGGATTGTGCCTCTTCTTCATCAATAGGTGATAAATGTTCAAAATACGGTCACATGAAATGTTGGGGCATTTACAAGCGCACTCATCCGTGAAGATCTTAGTGCTGATGTTATTGACAGGCCTTAGATCTGTCAGAGGCGGGGCACCCCCTCCCAGTAGGGCTGGCCTCACCTTAGCTCTGAAGCTTTCAGTGTCATCAAACCCCACCCACTGATTGCCTTGGAAGACGTAGGGCACTTTCTGGTCCTTGATTCTGTGTTCTCCCTGCCAGGAGCAGACCTGCAGGGACAGAGCTGTGTGAGGGAGGAAGGGAGCACTGGTAGGTACTGAAAAACAAACCTGTCTCCACCTCAGGCTTAAACGCATCTTTTAAGACAAACGAGGCTCATTCTTGTTTATGATTATATTTCTGCTTCTGAAGGATTGGGCTTTTCCCCACCTGCAAACTTAACACAAATGGTTCTGCACTGCTGATTCCAGGAAACAACAACCATGCCTTTGTTCCAAAGTGGTTGTTATGACCACCTTGCAAGCACGTCTTCGTTTCAGAAGGTCATTATGACTAACTTGTTATGCTTAAGTTCTGCTCCTGTAACCCCACCTGACAACTCCCCCACTTGGAAACCTCCCTACTCCTGAGCTATAAAAACCTTATCGTCCCCAGGTCTAATGCTGACCTTTTTGAACCCTGCCTTGGGGGAGGCAGCCTGTGCACACAAATTAAAAAAGCTTGCTTTAATTAATTTGGCCATGATTATTTGGGTCAGTGGTCTTTCTCCTCGAATCTTTGGGATTAACAGTACCTGTCCTCTCATGCCAAGAGGAGACCAGAGATTGACAAGTTCCCATCTGAGGAAGCCTAGAGAACACAGTAGGTTCTGTGGAGTAGCCCAGAATTGTGGCTTTAGACTTAAGGATATATACAAGATGGCCAGGATAGAATGGAGTTCCCTTGGCCAGAATTCTCCATGCTTACCACCCCGACTCAGCAACTGCAGGAGTCCTCTCACCTTCTGGAGCTCCTGGCTCTCCACCACACTTAGGATAGCTAAATGCCTTCTTACCTCGAAGTAAGCCAGCATCCCTCCTATCCTAGTATAGGGGCCTGGAGCACCAGGCCCTGTGGCTGGGGCTCCAACTCTGTTATCTGATGAGGAGGCCAAGGTGAAGGAACGTCCATAGGTGGGCATGCCAAGGACCAGTTTGCTAGCAGGCATCCCCTTCTGCAGCCAGAGCTGCACAGCAGCATCCTGGTGGAGAAGGAGGACCTGGTTAATCTGTCTGTACCTCAGTTCTGCTTGCCTGAGATGGGGTTCCAGAGAGCAGGGGGGCAGAGGGGGATCTCCTCTGCTGGACCCAAGGCTCTTCATGAGCATCCTAGTCACACCCATCTTCTTTCAATTCCACCTTAGACTCTTAAACCCTATGAGAGAAGTTGCAAGGTCCAATAGCCAGATTCGGGGTTTTGGAGCCAGGCAACCATCTACCAATCACATAGTCACCAACAGTCCATTGTGTGCCACGCTCTGTCCTAGAAGCTTAGAATACATCACTGAAGGATGCAGACAGAAATTCCTGCCTCGCTCAGCAAAGTGTTTAGAATAAAACTAATACAAATAACCTTTTGAATTCAAGGGCTTAATGTGTCCATGAGCCTAGCAGATATGACATGGGAAGTTGTGAGCATTTTCTCTGTTGGCTATTATGGTCATAAGAGTCACCTGAGAACAAGATCAGGGATTGGATCTGTATGTCCAGGGTCTAACCACCCACCTTTGAACAAGACCTTTCCACAATTATATGCTACTTGGCGTGTAATCCTAGGCCTACGGTTGGAAGAGACATTTGATCTCATTATATTGAATAAGTATTGAAAGATGAAGACTGATCCTTCAGGCCTAGACTATGGCTCATTTTCCTCAAGGTGAGTCTAGGCCTCTTAGGTAAAGGACCGTTTCATAGCATTGATTCCTTTTTGTTGATCTGAAGGATTTACCTGTGATGGAACTCCAGCTTTCTGAGAGAAAAACTCAGATCCCGCCGCCAACCTGAATGGCACTTTTTAATCTATGTTTGTTTGGACAGGAGACTCTTTTGGTTGGAAGCAATCCCCAGATGCACAGTGCAGCAAGGAGAAGACCTGAGGTCAAAGGGAAAGGAATTCTTTCCCAGCCCAGACAATACCAAGCTGTGGGGCTTCATCCCCAGGCGTCAGTTGACTTCCTGTCTTTGGTCTCTCACTTGGCTGAGCTACTTAGCTTCCTCCCAGAGGAGGTGAGCAGTGAGGCATGATGTGACGTCCAGCCCACAATGTGAACTTTGTGAAAGAGTTGGGAAGGTAAGAACATCCCACTCCAGCCAACAGAGATACAGGACACCAAAAGCAAAAGGCATTCTAATTTAAGGGGCACTATGGTGGTTGTCTTAGGAAAGAGAAATGACCTGGTTATTCTTGACTTGTAGGTGTAGACTGGGCTTGTGGAAAGTGTCCAGACTTCTCAGGAGAAAGAGTTGGGCAGGAGAACACAGCTGCAGTCTAAGATCAGCCTGCCGTTTTCTGAGACTGGGGAGTTCCTCCCCGAGTGACAGTCTCGTTGTTATCAACCTTGGACAAGGGATGAGGATGTAAAACACATGGGAGCCATGTTGGCTGGAGAGTCAAGTTCCAAGGAGGCTTCCCCCTTGGTCCCCTGTGTGTCTGATGTCATTAAAGTGACTTGTTCTGTTATCTAAGATGCTGCAGAGAAGTGAGGCTGTGCCCTCAGGAGATCGGACAGAACAGTGACAAGCAAAGACAACAGTGAAACCCTGGACCCTTGGTGTCTCACTTGGTTTTCTTTTCCACTGGAGGCTTGGGGTTCAAGTGAGGCCACTGAGCAGACCCTGCTGGACAGAGGACCCATCCACCCACTGACCACTTACCACGTTGAACCCTGTGGCTGCCCCACGCTCTTCTTGTCTTTTGTAGAGGGGGCTGTTGTGTCCTGTGGTCTTTTCCCAGGAGCCATGGAAGTCATAGGCCATAAGGTTGATGAAATCCAAGCTCCTGAAGGAGGTGTAGGAGGTGGGAACATGGGTGGGAGATGAGGACTCGGGGGAGGCCTCTCTCCCTGCTCCCCTTAGAGTGTGGGTGTGGAGGCAGTGTAGGGACAGGAGCGTCACTCCTGGCTCTGTTCATGACATTCTCCATCCTGTACCCTTAGATGGTGGGGTCGGCCATCGTCTTTGGTGGCCTCCCCCTACTTACTGTCCCTTCAGCACCCTCAGGTGCTTCCTGTTCTGTGCAAGAAAGCTGGTTTGATTTTGCCATTTTGGAAGCAATCTAGCTTAGTGCATCCCAAGCTTTGTATTACATAAGTCTCCTGAGAATATCACTAAAATGTAGGTTCTTAGTCAGCAGGCTACATTTCTAACAACACACACACACACACACACACACACACACACACACACACACCCCTCTGTGTAGCTGGCTTGGAACTCACTGTGTAGAGCAGGATGTTTCAAACTCACAGGGACCCATCTGCCTCTACCTCCCCAGTGCTGGGAATAAAGGCATACACTACCACACCAGCTCCCAAGTGTCACAGGGGCTGCAGCTGCATATATCACACCGTGGGGCTAACGTGTCACCTCCCATAGTCTTGGAGATGCTTACAGGCTTTGCTCTCCCTCCCTGCCCTAAAGGTGTTCTTTCTTTAACAGTGAGTTCCTAATGGAGAAAAGAACAAACACCCCCCCACACACCTGTAAAAAAGATCTGTAATAATGGAGTAGTAGATACAGAAAATGGACTTCCCAGACACCTGGCAGCATCTAAAAGCCACATATTTTTGTTGTTGTTGTTGTTGTCTGTTTGTTTGTTTGTTTGTTTGTTTTTCAAGACAGGGTTTCTCTGTGTAGCCCTGGCTATCCTGGAACTCACTCTGTAGACCAGGCTGGCCTCAAACTCAGAGATCTGCCTGCCTCTGCCTCCCCAGTGCTGGGATTAGAGGTGTGCGCCACCACCGCTTGACTGAAAGTCATGTCTCGGAGGCAAAGATCTGCTCCATTTCCAGGAAGTTCAACTACTCTGGGCCTCCCCAGCCTTGGAGGACACGAGGTCTAAGTAGACCGCCTAAGACTCACAGAGCAATCTTGTCCACCTCATAGCCAGCATTCACGTGGTTTTGTCCAGCGGGTACAGCCGCAGTCAGAAGGAGTCGTTCCTTCCCTGAGGTCTGGGCTTCCTGCTGGAAGGCAGTGGCCAAGTCCTGCGGGAAGAATGCAGAGTGGAGCAGAGGCAGGAGCTAGCAGGGCCTTATCACCCCCCCCACACACACCTATGGGGGTTCACACTCAGGAGTCTAAAGCTTCTGGCTCTGTGGATACAGCAGCACTCAGACACTGTAGGGACACCACCCTGAGTCACTTGGCAGATTGGGTGACTCTTGTTCCACCCAGCCTTACTTGTAGCAAGGCTGTGAATCTCTCTTTGTCTCCTGCTGGGCTCCCACGGCTTCCTGGGAACTCCCAGTCAAGGTCAAGGCCATCAAAACCATGAGTGCGCAGGAACACTATGGCTGAGTTGACAAAGGTCCGTCTGTTGCTGGCTGTGGCCACCATATCTGTGAACCTGCGAAATGATGGGAGGGAGAGGCAAGGCACCAGGACAGGCTCTAAGACGGCTGCCTAGGGGCTGCTGGGATATTTGCTGACAGGTTTGGGGCCTGGTTAAGGAAAGGAACAATAAAAGTGCTTTCTAACCCCTAAAGTCAATGTCACCAGGGCTGCCCCAATCCCTTTGCAGTCCCCTGAACTGTCTCACTATTAATCAGAACTACCCCACCCCCTACTCTGCATGAGATTGGGAAAAAGGTACAGACTCCTTTGGAGCAGTTAGGGGAACAAGCAGTGACACCAACAAGGAGCTGGGAACCTGGAGACCCCCTGGGTGAGCTCCCTGGCAGGTTGAGTGAAGGACTGTGTTCTGGGACTAACCTTTGTAACTTCCAGAGATCTTCTGAATTCTGAACTGGTCCCAGGGACATCTTTCCCCCATCTTCCCTCTTGATTCTATTTTTTCTTAATTCTATTTTTATTAACTTTTAAATTAATAATGTTAATTCTTAGGTGCATGTCTCTGGGAATACCAACCTAACAACCTAAAAACCCTAACAATGTTAATAAAAAATAAATGTTATTTTGAGAAGCTGAGTCATAACATTAGATCCTCAAAAGGTCTCATTGCCCAGAAAAAAAACATTTTTTAGCTATATAAAGCTTTGGGAACTATATATTCTAGATTTTAAGGAGATTTCTAGCCTCATTAATTTCATAAATAAAAAAATGTTACAGATGTGGACAATAATTTGGCAGCCAAGCTCAACCTCACTGACAAGATAGCACTCAGAACGCACTGTGTGCTTCTGGGATCCCTGGTCCCCTCTTGCCCCACTTCAAGGAGGAGGGGACTGAGACTGCAGTGGTCAGAGCTCTCTGCTGTTTTAGACTCTGGTCTTCTGGTAACACTGGACCTGTGGCAACCTGGAACCAAGCCTGCACCGCTGCAATCCCATCCTGATGAGGGCCTCAAATCAGTGGGGAGAAGGCCCCTGGTCCTGAACCCTGCCCCTTGTCATGCTTTGGCCCGGCCTGCTTTCCCTGAGGAGGGCTCTGTCTGCCAGTGTGCCACATTCCCATCCAGAGGCTCTGCCACCCACTTGTCCATGTCCACTCACTTCTGGGTACCAAAGCTCCAGCCCCCGATGGACAATAAAGTCTTCAGCTTGGGATTCCTGAAAAGACGAGAGATGCACAAGGTTGTGTCTCACCAGCTCATAGACTGACAGGAGCTTAGGTGGGAGGAGCAGCGGGAACGGGCCTGAGCGCGCATCGAGCCCTGTGCACACGGCCTGTGCTGAGTGCACAGGGCCTGAGCACGAATCGAGCCCCGTGCACCTGGCCTGTGCTGAGTGCACAGGGCCTGAGCACGAATCGAGCCCTGTGTACGCATCGAGCCCCGTGCACCCGGCCTGTGCTGAGTCCCTGAGAGAGGCAGACTGGGAGGGAAAGGACGTGTGTGACACAGAGGACCCTGCATCTAATTGGAGCAGCACCACACAGGTGCACATGCCCTCAGAACTCAGGGAGTAAGCGACCAGGGTCCTTGGAGGGGCTCTGTAAGGTAGCTCAAGATGGACACATTTTAGAGCATGCCCAAGAAGAAGAAAATTCCTCAGAGTTGGAACCAGTTCCAAAATCCTGATCTTATTTAGATTTAAACCAGAAGAACCCTTTACAATTCTCTCACCTACCCCGATCTCTTCTATATAAGCACAGGTAAGCGGGGAGGGGGAGGGGTGCCGGTTGGTACAATGATGGGAAGGTTTCTAGATGGGGGAGGGTAATCTGTCCACCCATCACCCCCCACCCCTGACCCTTTGGCTCACATTTTCTTTAGGCCGGTCAGCTCCTGGTAGAAGAGTTTGTCATTCCTCTCTACAGAGCTGAGCTGGTAATTGTCCATTCCAGCAAATGCGTAGATGAGATGGGTACACAGGTTGGGGTCTACATCCTTGGGTAAGAATCGAGCTGACCCTGGTCGGTACTGGGCCCAGTTGGTGAAGTAGCAGACCAGTTTTGCAGCAGAGCCTGACCAGTGCAAGGGGTGGGGAGAATGTCTGTCAGAAGAGCTTCTGGGAACTGCTGGTCTCTGCCCCAGGTAGACAATGCCCCTAGGCTGAAGGCTGACTGCTAGAAAACAATGCAGCTTGCTTTCGCTTGGGCAAGCACCTCCCAGTTAGGAAAGCGTTCACATAGGTTAGCCATGGGGGCCACAGGGCACCCATCAGTAGCAGAACCCTCATTACCAAGCTCATGTCATCATGTGCAAACCAAGGTTTGTGAGCTTAGGAGCCTTCTCAGTCAGCATGGATCCTGGTCTCCTGACCCCTTGATAACCAAGGCGCTGAATCCAGGTCCCTTGGGTCAGAGCCTGCTGGCAGGCTTCCTTATCTTCTCCAGGGCCTGAAACCCCAGGCAGCCCCAGGCGGCTCCATCACAAGGCCCAAAGGGAGTTAACATGACATGTTCTTTTGCCAAAGGAAGAGAGGTGGAACCTTCAGAGCACAGCTGGGAATACTTCACAATGCCAATTAAAATGCAAATGTGTGAAATAGCAGAGAGGGGCTGTTCCAGTTACAGGCCTTGGCTCATGTTTCTTTAATCTTCCATTAAAGCAGTTTGCATTTATTTGTTATTCCTCGTAGAGAGAGCGCCTACATTTATCAATGTCATGGCTAAGGTTCTCTAAAGAGCCTGTACTATGCAGGAAAGGTAGCTTGTGTCTGGTGTCCTTATAACTTGTGAACAGCTGCAGGGGTGGCTCTGTGCCCAGTGGGCTAATGTTGGAGGGCAGCCAAGAGCCAGGACCAGGGCATCAGAGAGCAAGAATTGCAGTCTCCATCCCTGCAACAGTCAAAACAAACTCTGGGTCCATCTCCAATGGTCCTAGTGCAACTGGACTCTCTGGGGCCTCTTCCTATATAGTCTGGAATATACAAGGCAATATTTGATGCCGGAGACTTGGTGGAGTGGTGAGCTTGGTGTCTAAGCCCTGGGACTTCCTTTTGTCTCAACAGGATCTCTTTACAACCTCCCATCTCTCTCTCTCTCTCTCTCTCTCTCTCTCTCTCTCTCTCTCTCTCTCTCTCTCTCTCTCTCTCTCTCTCTCTCTCGTGTGTGTGTGTGTGTGTGTGTGTTCAGTGTCAGCAAGAAGGTGAAGGAGGGACAGGGGTATAAGGCGACTGTAAGTGAAAATTCAGTTCGTGAGGATCCCAACCCTGAGCATGTGGTCAACTCTGAAAGAGAACCTTTGTGTAGTCAGTGGCTCCGACAGAAAAAAATCCAGAAATGGAGCTTTTAGAAGGGGTGTGTGTACAAGGATTGTGGAATTCCTCATCGCAAAGTGAAGAAAGAGGAGACCAGGCTAGAAAAGACACCTCCAGGACCACACAGGAAGGAATCAGGAGGCTCGTGTAGAGCCTCAACTCACCTCTGCACATCAAATGCTACGAATACCTTTTATAGCACAGAGTCAGTATGATGGTTAGGTGAAAGCTGGCCCTCTAGCATGCCGCCCACTGCTTATATAATCCAGCTTCCTCCTCTTGAAGTGGAGACATCCGCCCACACAGTGTGTCTCATAGGATAACTCCAGAGCTCTTAGCTTGTGGGTGAGTGCTGACACAGGGTGAGCTCTGTTCAGGCAGCTTACAGACATTAATTCCTCATCCACACAGTCTTCTTACTGTGCTACACTGATGCAGTCTGGAAGCAGCTGGGGCTTCATTCAGCTTTCAGAGAAATCTCTAGCCTCACTTCCTCCCCATACACATTACTTTTATGGGCTCCTGCCTGACCCCTCGTGTGGGACCCAGAGGGGAGATGAAAACCCAGTGCTAAGCCTAGCATGCCTGGCATCTTCAGAATAAGAGCCTGAGAGGCCAGCATCCCTGTACTGCTGATGCCCAGCGAGTAGGTGGAATGGAAAGGGATCTGGGAGTCTGAGTTGCTGAAATGCCTGGGAGATCTCTTAGATCTTTCTGTTTGACAAGGGAGCCCCTTCTGACTCTCTTCGGCTCCACACCCATCAGCAAATGCAAGCACAAATGTCCTCGCTGAGCTACAGGGCTGGGACCACAGGGCTGGACTTGCCTTCCCTTACCTCTGGCCTCAGAGTCTGTAGGATAAAAAAACTTGAGCCAAGAACTATGGGAACTATGATACATGCTAGAAAGTGTGCAGTTGCTGAAGAACAACTGCAGGAGGCTGAGCTTTGAAGTCAGTTCTCCCGGTCTGGCAAGAGCCCTGTGTGTGTGCGTGCATGCATGTGTGCGTGCGTGAGTGCGTGCGTGCGTGAGTGCGTGCGTGCGTGCATGTGTGTGTGTGTGTGTGTGTGTGTGTGAAGGACAACTGCAGGAAGCTGAGCTTTGAAGTCAGTTCTCCCGGTCTGGCAAGAGCCCTGTGTGTGTGCGTGCATGCATGTGTGTGTGCGTGCGTGCACGCGCACGCGTGCGCGCACAGTGGCTGGGATGGGGGAATATAGCAGAAACAGGGATGGGCTGAAGGAGTGAGTACTGACAACAATCAGATGTCACTTACCACAAGGGGCCATCAACAGAGTCATCATACCTGATAAATCCAAGAGAAGAAGCAGAGGTCAGGATGCCATTGTCACGGCCATAGCCCCAGGCCTCTCGCACTGGCAGAGGCAGAGTTGGGCCAGGTGGCCAAGTAAAGCTGGTTTCATACGAATCAAGCTTTCTCCTTCCAGAGGAGACCAGGAGGAAACTGATCATCTCTTCACCTAGACTGGACAGCCAGGGACCTGTTTCAACCCAGGCTTCATCCCGGAAGCTGATGCAAGTTTCCATGGCTATGAGGATGCTCTAGAGTCTCGGTGGAGGCTGCTGTGGACTTAGGAGGGTTGTGGGAAAACAGCAGACGAGTGAGGTAGGCAGAGAAAACGTGCCTCTGTGGGACGAGAGGAAAACTCATCCCAGCGCTAGGGAGAGCCCACCTGCAAGGGCTGGGCAGGAGACCCCATCCTCTGACGGCCTTGGCACCTGGTCCCAAAGATTCATGATCCTGCCTTTGCCACAAGAGGCTAAGACTGTTATTAGCAGCCTAGGGCTGGCAGAATCTTTCAAAGAATTTGCTTCCACCTTTCTGATGACCTAGGATTTTCCTTTTAATCTAAAATAAAATCTGCATGAAATTTGCAAGAGACTGGTGGTTAAGGGCACTCACTGCTCTTGCAGAGGACCTGAGTTCAACTCCCAGCACCCATATCAGGTGGCTCACAACTACCTATAATCCCATTCAAGGGATTTGATGTCCTCTTCTGGCCACTGTGGGCACCTGGATCATGTGGTACACATAAACTCATGCAGGCACACACACACAATAAAATAAATTATAAATACATACTACACACATATAAAATAACATTTTATGTTGTAAGAACACCTGGTGTCCTTGGCCTCAGGTTGCTTTCTCGGAGGACAAGCAATACAGTGCTGGGGAAGGTCCCCTTTGGGTGCTGCTTCTTGGAAAAGACACATAGTACTGGGCCTCGCCGGCTGCATTTCCAGGGAAGGGCCTGTGGAAGAACTCTCCCCTTGCAACACAAGCACTCTTGGGCTAAAAAGGGTCCTCAAGCTAGGAGGCAGGGACAGGCGGAATGAACCAAAGATCTCCAGAGCCCTTTTGCTTCCTTGCACAGTATGAGGGAGTCAAAGGCCATGCAATCCTCTCCCACCCACGGTTCTGGAGGCCCAAACCTCTCTCCCTGTCCAAAACTACGCACCTGCCCAGGCCACGAGCGGCACCATGATGCTGGCTCTGACAGATGTCAGCTCCATGCACACCAGCTCCACAGATCTGACTCTGCTCTTACCCGACTGACTTGCCGCCACACAGCCCCGAGTGTTGAAATGGGTGCCGAGGGAGGAGAGACATGGCTGTGGGTGGGAAATGATGCCCGGTGGCCTGGATTGAGAAAACATGACACACTGATCTTTCACAATTCCTGCTTTTCTGGAGCGATCAAGGGGTGAAAAGTGGATACTCGTTCGCTACTGTCAAATCAGGAGGCAGAGAGAAGAAATGGGAAGGGTACACAGGCTTCCTGCTGGCCGAGCGTGACTCTGTTTTGTGTGAGTTGACAGACACCATGTGCAGCTCCAAGCCTCGCGCCTCCCAGGAGAAGACAAGGGGCTCGCAGGCCAAGGTCTAGAGCGGGTTCCCCATCTTCCACAGCCTTCTCTTGAACTTAGGTTCCTCCATCTGTAAGAAGCTATTTCGTGCGTTTTTCTTTTAAACTCTCTACATGATGCTAATTTGTTTTACCCATGACTGAGGGAATATCCATAATGATAAATAACAGTTAAGAATTCATCAATCGTCAAGACCTGTACCGTGCTAACTCCCGCGGCTCTTAAAACAGCAGGGACTTATTGTCTCCTGGCTCTGGAGTGAGCAGTGGCATGAATGTGTGGTGGGGCTGCGACTTCTCTGGAGGCTCTAGAGGACTTCCATCTTCTAGCTCTGGTGACTTGAACTATCCCATGGCCTGCAGTCCAGGCTCTCCCACACTTCTGCCACCTGGCCTGCAGTCCAGACTCCCCCAGCTGCAGACTTGCATCCTTGGAACATATCCTGCTGAGACCAGGCTCCCTGCTTCAAAGCAATAGCCTCTCCCACCTACCCCCCCCTCCATCAAGCTTCCTGCCTCAACCACTATAAGAATCCTTGTGAGAAAATAAAAACTTGCAGCTTGATCAGAGAGCCTGTCTTGCTGCCCATTCTTTGTGTCTCTTGTCCCTTTCATTCCAGGTTCCCGTGGGCTCGACCTTCGCTGTGCCCTGCTGGCCAGGGCAATCTATTTTATTTATTCTTTGAGAGTTTCATACACTGTATTTTGACTGTACTCATCACTCCCAATTTATCTCAAGTCCACCTCTGACGTAATAATTTTGTGTCTCCTCCTCCTCTTTCCCTTTCTCCTCCTCTCTATCAAGTCCATTTGTGCTGCCCGTACACTCTTAGATGTGTGACCTTCCTCTGTGACGTGGGCCCTACAAGGGGCCACATCTTTAAAGAAAATTGGCTTTGCCTCTCCCAGCAGTTACTAATTGCCCCTAGCCCCTCCCCTAGGGGTGGGACTTCCTGCCCACCTCTCCTCTCTGAGCCTTTGGAGAAGGGAGTATACCATTTAGGCCTGAATAGTCTGCAGTTACCTAGTCTCTACACATTGCCAGTTACAGGTGTCTGTGTTAATCACCACCTGCTAAAGAAAGAAACTTCTCTCAAGAGGGGAGGCATAAATCTATGGGTATAATTATAAGTTGCCTTACTACTGTCTTAGTTTGGGTTTTCATTGCTGCCAGGAGACACCATGACCACAGCAGCTCTCATATAGATATTTCCTTGAGGTGGCTCAAGTTTCAGATGTTCAGTCCATTATCACCATGACATGGCGGCATGCAGGCAGATGTGGTGCTGGAGAAATAGCTGAGAGTCCTACATCTTGTAGGCAACAGAAATAGACTGAGGCACTGGGCGATATCCTTAGCATAGGAAACCTTAAAGCCTGCACACACAGTGACATACTTCTTCCAACAAGGCCATACCTGCCCCCAAAAAGCCACACCTCCAAATAGTGCCACTCCCTATGAGATTATGGGGGCCAATTAACTCCAAGCTGCCGTAAGTACTATGTCCATTTAGTAGAATAACAGTAGTAGGTTCTCCCCTGGGACTTCTGACCTGTCTAGCCACAGGTTCTTGGCACCAACAACTGTGAAACAGACTTAGCTCAAAGTCAGTTATTCTAATGCCTCTTTTGCCGGAGTAGGCATGTCTTTCCAGGCCAGTAGTTACTGTAGGCCTGAGTTACAGTGGGGCATGACTGATGATTACTTTCCTTCTCCAGGAGCACACATAGCACCTTCAACACTGAAACTCTCCAGTTTGGAGCCTCTGGGTGAGTGTGATAGCAGCTTGATTTGTCTATGTTCTATGACTCAGGTGTGTGGTGTCTTCAGCAATAGGGCCTTGACATCAAGTTCTAGAGGGTAGCCAAGAGCATCTGGCAACTGCCTGTAATGTTTGGAGGTCTACAGGACCTCACTGCCCAACATCTCTAAAAGAGGTTATCCATTCCTGGGACTGCGATTTTTATTTTGTTTGCCTGCGGTGTCTAGTAGGGGCTTTGTCACCCTGCTGTAGGGTGGTTTGATTTAAATTTCATATGGCAGCTTCTACTGTAATAATGACAGTACTTCTGCAGTCATAAAGTCACTTCCATACGACTCTTTCAAAAGGTCTCCAGGGTGAGTTTTCCTTCCCTGTATTCCCTCCTCCTCTCTGCTCGCCACCTCCTCTCCCAATTTAACCCTTCCCTTTCTACTATCCCCCTTTAATGCTTTATGCCACTGTGCTCCAGCTCTCCTTCCTAGAAACCCCGCCCCCACCTCAGCCTTTTACTGACTTCCTGACCTCTATGGATACTCCACATGAAACCCACATATATGAGGATATATTCACAAATGGAAGAAAATGTGTTCTGTGTGTCTTTCTGGGTCTGGGTCAACTCACTCAGAATGTCTGTTTTTAGCTACACCCATTTACCTGAGAACTTTATAATTTCATTTTTCTTAACATCTGAGTAATGTTCCATTGTATGAAAGTACCACATTTTCATGATCCATTCATCAGTGATGGACATCTAACTTGTTTCTGTTTCTTGGTTACTGTGAGTCTAGCTGCAGTGAACATGGATGAGGAAGTATGTCTATAACATGTTGTAGAGTCCTTTATGTATGTGCCCAACAGTGGTATAGCTCGATCATGTGGTAAATCTATTTCTAGCTTTTTGGGGAAACTCTGCACTGTTGTCCATAGTAATTGCACCGGTTTGTACTCCCACCAGCAATGAATAAGTGTTTCCCTTCCCCATAGCCAGCATTTGTCAGCGGTTTTTGTTTTTTCTTTATAATCTTAGCCATTTTGACTGGAGTAAGAAGAAATATCAAGGTAGTTTTAATTTGTATATCCGTGATGGCAAAGGATGTTGAGAATTAAAAAAAAATATTCTGAGCTATTTGTATTTCAAGTTCTGAGAACGCTCTACTTTTTTTTTTCCAAGACAGGGTTTCTCTGTGTAGCCCTAGCTATCCTGGAATTCACTATGTAGACCAGGCTGGCATCAAACTCACAGAGCTCTGTCTACCTTTGCCTCCCAAATGCTGGGATTAAAGGCATGGGTCATCTTAAATTGGGTTGTTTTCTTGATGCTTAGTTTTTTTTTATTTCTTTGTTTAGTCTAGACACTAACCCTTGTATAACTGATCAAGATTTTTTTCACATTTTTGTAGGCTACCTCTTCACTCAAATGCTGGTGTCCTTTCTCCAGATGCCATTTATTAATTGTTGACCATATTGCCTACACTACCTGCTCAAAACGCCCTTTCCTATGCCAGTGGGATGATAAGCAGCAACAAGATGGATTCTGTTTTCTAATCCAATCTGTTAGTGTCTTTTCGTAGAGGAATTGAGACCATTATTGAAAGATGTGTATTAATTTCTGTAAGTTATTTGCTTTGGTATTTTCGCAGATCTCTCAATCTGAAGAGAATTATAAACACACTCAAGAGGTCACAGGGAACAAGTAAACAAAGCTAAGACAAGCAATCAAAAGACACCCGGGCTCACCATCTCTCTTCCGGCCCTGACATTCCCACCTCCATTTCCCTCATTCATGTCTCTTCCTCTTGTTTTGTGGCCCACTTAGTTTAACGTTGAAACTGTGCACTGGAGTCTCGTATACTCACCTGTGGATCTACATCTGAAGACAATGACTGCTCTTTGAAACAACTGCCTAAATTTCAGTATAATAAAATCTCAGGAGTCAGAAATTAAGGCAGAGACCTGATAAATGCTAGGCTGATCCACCAGCCTGGGAAGTCTCCCAGAAATCCTTTCTCCTTCCTCTCTTCCTGTCCTCTTTAGTAGACCTCCTAAGTCCTCCAAGAACTCTAAGGCTAATCCTGGTCAGTCAATTGCTGACTCTATCCTTTAATTTTATTTTTAAGATTTATTTATTCACTGTGTATACAGTGTTCTGCCTGCACACCAGGAGAGGACACCAGTTCTTAATATAGATGGTTGTGAGCCACCATGTGGTTGCTGGGAATTGAATTTAGAACCTCAGGAAGAGCAGCCAGTGCTCTTAACCTCTGGGCCATCTCTCCAGCCCCCATCCTTTAATTTAAGGTGGCTTTATTGGCACAGTGAATTGACTGACTGTATGAACACTTCTCCAGAAACAGTTCTTCCTTGAGGATCCACCAGTAGCCAATAATTCAGCAGCCTTGTAAGCCCCTCCCCTTCCTGTTTGATGACAAGCTCAGTTTTGTTGAGGCCCAGGGGAGGCAACTGCAGCTGCTAATGCAGGTATCATGGTGCATGGCTGTGCCCTGGCCAGATGACAGCATTCTATAGCCTTGTCCCTGCCTTCCGGCAGCTCCCCAACCCCGGACGCCCCTTTTGTATGTCCCTGTGTGTGCCCCTCCCCCCAGCCTTAGAGGAGTTGGAGTGAATGTTCTGGTTAGGGATGGTGTTCATCTGTGTTGACTTATGTTTATTGACAAGAGAAGCTTCTCTGATTAAGTCTGGGATTAGTTTTTTTGTTTGTTTCATTTTGTTTTGTTTTATTTCAAGACAGGATTTCTCTGTATAGCCCTGACTATCTTAGAACTCTCTCTGTAACTGGCTTTGAACTCAGAGATCCACTTGCCTTTGCCTCCTGAGTGATGGGATTAAAGGCATGACCCACCACTACCTGGCTCTGAGATTAGCTTTTATCTATGGGCATAAAGGTAACTATTTAGAAAACAGTTTAGAGCTGTGTCAACTCAGCTGCACAATGGCACTAAATTGTCCCCTAGGTCCCAAGGCTTTCTCAGCCATGGGTTTTTAACTGGAGTTATAATATCAGTAGCTCAGATCCAAACAGAGTCGTTTAGGGAGTTCCCCATGTAATTCTCTACCGGCCCTTAGTGGGTGCAGACTACCAGTGTGATGCGCAGTGTCTGGTGTGTGCATGGATTCCAGGGTCCCCAGGGACACTACAGTATCTACAGGACTTAGTGTTTGGTTCAATATGAGTAGTCTGATGGCCAAGAGGTGAGGTTTGATCACAAATGTCATTGTCACCCGTGCTGACCAGTTTTTATGTCAACATGATACAAGATGGAGTCATTTCAGAAGAGGGAACCCCATTTGGGAAAATGTCTCTAGCAGACTCACCTGTGGGCAAGCCTGTGGTAATTTTTCTTGTTGATGATTGCTGTGGGAGTGCCCAGCCCACTGTGTGCTATGCCTGACCTGGATGCTGTAAGGAAAGCAGGCTGAGCAAGCCACGAGGAGCAAGCCAGTAAGCAGCACCCCTCCCCGGACTCTGCACCATCTCCCCCTCCAGGTTCCTGCCCCGTTTGAGTTCCTTCCCTGGCCTCCTCTGGTAATGATTGTGATACGGAAGTGTAAGCTGAGGTAAGTCCTTCCCTCCTCAAGTTTCTTTTGGTCGTGCTGTTTCATCGCAGTGATAGAAACACTAATTGAGTACCTCTCGTGAGTGAGTCCCTTCGTCCCCCTGAGCTCTGCTGTCTCATCACTTCAGAGGAGTGCTGTGAAGCCATGGCATGGGAGCTGGTGTTCTTGTTGTTTTGCTTCTTTGGAAACAAGGCCTCACTTTGTAGCCAAGCCTAACCTGGAACTCCCATCTCAGGATACTCCCATCTCAACCTCTTGAGGGCTGCGCTGGCAAGAGTAGGCCACATGGCAATAACTCCTGAGGTCCACTCTCTGAGGTCATCAGAGATCTGCCACTTCTGAGACAAACTTTCTCTAAGGTCCCTCGGACATTGACCATGGTGCCTATGTGGTGCTCTGTGTTTCCACTTTTCCTGCAAAGGCACAGCTTTTGTTTGGGTGTTGCTGCCTCTGCTTGGGGTCCTGGGATTGTCAGAAGTGCCTGGACTCTGCGGCCCGGGTGGGAGGGGGGAAGCTGATGGAGGGAGGCAGGGCAGGGGGGAGAGCTTCTCTAGGAAGTTTTCTTATCCTGTCACCTCCATGACAGACTGTCTGGAAGCTTCGTGTCACCAAGAGGACCTGATAATGGTGTCTCCCAAGCATCCCAGTGTGTCCCAGGGCTGCTGCATGCGCGGTAGCCACCACTAGCATCCCAAGCTACCTTGGTTAGCACAGCTGCTCTGCTCTGTTTTGATTGTTTTCTTCTCCTTCTTGTCCTAGCTCACTTCTTCATAGGGAAGTGTATAAAACCTACTTTAGACAGCAAACAGGCTCCTCTAAATGGCTCTGCAAGAATCTGCAGCAGTTCAGGAGCTCCAAATCATGTCTCCTCAATATTAAGATTAATGTCTCCCTCTTAGGACTCCTCAGGCACCCGGTAGCACCCCACTAGAGAAGGCCTGGTCTCCAGACAAATGCCTCGAAAAATGCAAACATGTCCCCCGATTCCTCAAACTCACACCAGCCACTGGAAGTGGCTCATATCTGTAATCCCAACACTCCAAAGACTGGGGCAGGAAGTTCACACAAGTTTAAGGTGGGCCTCAACTACATAATGAGTTCAAGGCTAGCTTGAGCTACATGGTGAGACCCTGTCTTAGATAAAATCAAACAAGCAACAATCTCACATGGAACTTCATTTACATTAAAACAAGGAACAAAACCAAGTCAAAGGCTATCACTGTTACTGCTCAGAACCAGAATTTTAGTTGTTATACAAGTATTACATATTTGTATGCATGTTTACACACACACATACACACACACACACACACACACACACACACACACACACACACACACCAGGAAGCAGCTCATCTTCCAAGCAGGGACAGAAACTTCATGAACAATTCTGACTGAAAAGTAGGTAGGCTGGATGCTTCTGGGGAACTCTGGGTGGAAGGGTACTGGATAGGAGGGAGGAGAGTGACGCAGCTACTCAGCTGACTGAACAGCTCTCTCTCTCTCTCTCTCTCTCTCTCTCTCTCTCTCTCTCTCTCTCTGTGTGTGTGTGTGTGTGTGTGTGTGTGTGTGTGTGTGTGTGTGTGTGTGTGTATAGGCATGGCTTTAGAATGATCTGATGGCCAGACCTGATTCTAACAGACACGGGGAATAACAAGCCCCTGATGGAGGATGAGGGCAGGAGGCAGGAGGGAGGACCATTGCAGGTAAAGCTGGGGAGGACGGTTCCGAGGGGATAAACCAGAACACCACCCAAGGAAAAGGGTCTCAGGCTGTAGAAGAGAGATCTTTGTCACCTCTGTCGCACTCTTCACAGCTCCAGCTCTCTTGCCTTTGATTCCCTCTTAGCCCTTACACCTCACAGAGAACTCTCCTGCCTTGGTCCTCCAGTCAGTTACCTCACACAACCTTCCCCAACTTCTACCTAACTGCTTTTGTTTATAACAGCAAAGAAAGTGTTTAGACAGGAAGAATGGGGTGTCCCGGTGGACCCCCCAAGAAATTACTTTGGGACTTTGACTCCTCTGGGTCTCTCATTCCTCTCCTATGAGCTTCTCCCCAAAAAATGCAAGCACAAACACATCTAGTGTGGAACAAAAGGAACCTTCAAGACCAGTCCTGGGTCCCCACTGCAGAGCAGGCCCCTTTCTGGTTAGCAGCCATCCTAGCTGGAGAGCTGGTTAGTCCCAATCTCCCCTCCCTCTTCCTCCTGTGTAAAACGAAGGCATCCTGTCTTTTTGGTCATGCTGTAGACCAATGGACCGGTGTGAGAGGGCTTTGTGCTTGTCCAGGACCCAGCCAGGTCTCTTTGAGATGCTACAGTTATGGCGTCTGGTGTCACGCTGTCCTCTGGTGTCACACTGTCCCCCACCTGAGTCACTGCAGCTTCTCATCTCCATAGTTGGGCTGGCCACACCCAGGGCTGGGCTTGCCCTCCACATGGGTGTCAGCAGCAGGCACCCTGCACACCCACAGAACTCTTAGCTACTTTCCCTCCTTTTCTGCTTTCTGAGCAGCCGGGATGTTCTTTGAGAAACTTTGATCAAACCCTGCCTGGTCTAGCTTCTTGCTAAGATGGCTGGGTTGGTCTTCCGTGGGACTTAGAAGAAGACCAACTCCTTGACTTCATCTCTGAAAAGTTCCAAATATGCTTTCAAGGAGGCCTTCACATCTGCCTGGAGTGTCCTTCCCTGCCGTCTTCATACACGTCTCTCTATTCAGGCTTCCCTTGGCCATCCATCCATCCATCCATTCATTCACTGCTTGGCCATCCATCCATCCATCCATTCATTCATTCACTGCTTCCCACCACCAGAATGTAAGCTTTCTCTTATTTACTCAATCCCTAGTTCCTGGACATTTTTCAGTGGGTGTTTAATTCATATTTGCTGAATGAATGGATGAATGCGATCCGCTGTGATATAAGAATGTGTGTTTGAGCCCTGCCCCCAGTTTCCAGCACAGAGCTCTTATCCTTTGACATTGCCAAAGAGACACAGGCTGAGGTATAGTTTTGTTTCTGATATTTGGTCTTTGGCCTTGATTTCTGATACAGAGTTCCTAGTCACTGGGGATTTCCAGGTGACAGGACTGTTGCTTGCTTTAATAAAACATTCCTTAGTGGGCTGTTGTGTGGGGACTGATCACTGGAAAAAAACAATCCTAACTAGAAGCTTGCAATGTTCAGGTCCACCCTTCATTTCTGCGCAGGAAATTCTAATTTTCATTAAGAAGATGCAGTGAGGGACAGCGAGATGGTTCAGCAGGTAAGAGGATTGCCGCCAAGCCTGATAACCTGAGCTCGATCTCTGAAACTCACAAAGTGGAAGGAGAGACAGACGAATCCTCCAAGTTGTCCTCAAGCCTCACATGAGCACCATGGCATGCATGTCCTCCCCCCAAGTGTAATAAATAAATAAGCGGAAATGATGCTTCAACATATTGTTATGGAGGAAAAACTGTTTCCACTGGGCATACAGACTCAACAGTCCTCTACCTGCCCCTAGTCCCTGAGGTACACAATGCCATATTAGTCTACCAGGACAGAGCAAACACAGGATGTGGCTGAAATGCATGGGAGATCTTGGTGAGTGTTTGGAGGACGGAAGTGGAGTGAACAGGTGTGTGTGGCTTAGCAGATCTAAAAAGGCTGAGTCCTCGGGTTGCAAGGAGAGGTCACAGGCAGCAGGAGCACTTGATGCCAAAGCACCTGGAAAGGACGGGAGTCAGCAGAGCTTTGAAGTGGGCTAAAGGGCATGCGTGCGAGCTGTCAGATTCTGAGATTTCTACCCACGTTAAATACGAGCATGGAGCAGACAGATGCCGAAGACTTGAGAGCTGCTGGCCTATCACAGGGTGGAGGGCTGGAGGGTCCTGTGACAGATGCTGAGCCAAAGGTGAAGCCAGGGGACAAGGAAACTAAAGGGGCACCTTTACACCAGTCCACATGCTCAGACCCAACACCCACAGAATCCCAGGCAGAGGCTTGAAATCATTCATTTTAGCCCAAGAGAAGAGTTACCAAAGTTGCAAGGCTACTGAAATTCAAATGACATTTGTGAGACCCAAGTGGAGTAGCCATTTCCTGACACCCCAGTGGGGAACCTCACTCAAGCTTCCAGGTTCCATTGGATTTGGTTGCCTATGGAAGGAAAGCCAGATCACCAGATGTGTGAGCAAAAAAACCCAGAGAGAGAATAAACACGCAGAAAGAAACAACTTGGAGAAACCAGAATGGCAACTGTGAGTGATTCTGACTTTCTAACCTCAAACAAATATGGTCTACTCTGGGGAGGGGGGGGTCCCTGAAAGCATCAGTGAAATGGTCTGCAAAGAGGCAAAAAGGAAAACTCAGCTCAGGTGGACTTAGTAGCCAGGCTGGATCAAATGGCTGGAGTCTGATGCCAGGTGATTTAGTGTAAGCGTATTTAAACAATTTGGGAGGTTTCCTGATGTAATACAATCCCCTGTGCACAAGGAGGCATAATTACATCGAAACTCAACTCAAAGTACATGTCACTTCTTCCAAGAAGAAGGGTTCTAGAGATAGGCTCTTGTACTAACTTAAGGGCCAAGGGAAAGATCTGGCATGGCCTCGATCATACAGACAGCATAGTGTAGACTGAAGTTTCTATCCTTCCTGGTCCAGTAGCCATTTAGTCCCAAATAATCACACAGAAGCTTATATTAACTATAAACTGGCTGATGGCTCAGGCTTCTTATTGGCTAGCTCTCTCTTAATTATTAACCCATTTCTATTAATCTGTGTATCTCCATGTCGTCTTGGCTTACCGGTGATGCTGGGATCTCTTGCTTCCTTGGCAGCTACATGGTATCTCCCTGACTCCGCCTACTACTTCTATCCTTGTTTGGATTTCTCGCCTGGCTAAATCCTGCCTGTCCATTGGCCAAAACAGCTTTATTCATCAACCAATGATTGAAACATATTTACAGCATACAGAAAGACATCCCCCATCAGCATAGAGGTCATTTGGGCTATTAGCCTAACATTCCTGTTTTCTCTGGTGATCTGTGGGCACAAGGACATTTGTGCTCCCAACATTTCTCACTAACAATGATCATATGTTGCTTCATTATTTAAATTTACTTTATACTGTCAGATATGGTACTGCATACTCTTTTTTTTTCTTTTGGTTTTTGGAGACAGGGTTTCTCTGTGGCTTTGGAGGCTGTCCTGGAACTCACTCTGTAGACCAGGCTGGCCTCGAACTCACAGAGATCCGCCTGCCTCTGCCTCCTAAGTGCTGGGATTAAAGGCATGAGCCACCAACGCCCAGCTGGTACTGCATACTCTTAATCCCAGCCTCCTGCACTTGGAAGGCAAGAGGAGGCAGATCTCTGTGAGTTCAAGACCAGCCTGGTCTACATAGCAAGTCTAGGCCAGCCAGGGCTACATAGTAAGACCCTGTCTCAAAACAAAGCAAAATACCAAAAGCCAAAATACCTTTATTCTAATCAGTTGGCATAAAATTTGGGTCAAACAAGACAAATAAATTTTAGAAATCTGCTATACAACTTTGTAATTATTGTTAGCTATTTTGTATTATACATTACTAAGAAGATCAATCTCATATTAAGTATTTTTAATCCAAAAAATAGAAGCAACATTGTACCTATGTCAAACACTTTCTAAGTCAGAGTGCAGCGGTGGGATGAGCATAGTCCCTATAGGCTATATGTCTGGATATTTGATCCCCAGTTGGTGGCACCCTCTGCCGCCTGCTTGCTGTTTGAGATGTGAGTTCTTAGCTGTTCCTGCCACTGTATCTTTGTTCCGCCATTATGGACTCTAATCACTGGAATGATAAGCCCTACTAAGTGCTTTCTTTTAAAGGTTGCCTCCGCCATGGTGCTTTATTATAGCAGTAGAAAAGTTACTAATGGAGTTTGGTACCAGGAAGTGGAGTGTTTCTGTGACAGACTCAACCGTGCAATTTTTTTTAGGAATATGGAAGACTTTGGGTTAGAAAAAGTAGTTAAATTCCATAAGCATAGCTTAAGGGGCCATCCTAGTAGGAGCTTGGAAGACAGTAATACTGAGAGTTTTCATAGGAGACAATATTAGCAACTGGGCTAGAGAATGCTTTTGTGATATTTTGGCAAAGAATGTGGCTATCTTATGCTCTTGCCCTAAGAATTTTCCTGAGGCTAATTTAAAAATAGTAAACTGATTTCTTTGGCAGAGGAGAACTCAAGACAGCCTAATGTTGACTGTGCTGCATGGCTATTAGCAATCACTCTTATGAAGGTCTGCAGTGAAAAAGGCCATGTAGGGCAAAAAGAAATACACAATGCACAGTTTGAGAAGAAAAAGAGCACCAGGAAATTTAATACTGGACCCAAGGTGTGGTGGTTTAAGTGAGAATGACCCCCATAGACTTGTATATTTGAATGCTTGATTCCCTAGTTGGTAGACTATTTTGGGAAGGATTGGGAGGTGTGGCCTTGTTGGAGGAGGTATTCCCAAGGGGTGGACTTGGAGGTTCCAAAAGCCCATCCAGACCCAGTTTTCCTCTGTCTCTGCTTCTAACTTGTAGACCGGCATGTAAGTTCTTAGATTCTACATCGGACATGATAATCGTGGATTAACCATCTGAAGCTGTAGGCAAGCCCCCGATTAAATGCTTTCTTTTCCGGCTGCCTTGGTCATGGTGTCTCTTCATAGCAACAGAACAGTAATTAACACACAAGACTTCTGCTAAAAGGAGATAAGAATTAAGAAGAGGCCTGACTTGAGTTGGAATGAAGAGGTATGCCCCAGGGATAAGACCCCACCCAGCTAAGATTTCAACTTGTGAAAGCAAAAGGCCCAAGGAATGCCCTGCTCCTAAAAAGTAACAAAACTTTTACTGCAAGTGTGATTCAAGGGACAGCCAAGCTTCACTGCAGCATCCGTGAGATTCTGGCTGTGGAATCATGAAGGATACTTGAGTAAATGGTTGTAGAGTCTTTCTCTGAGGGTAAGAAATACCACTGAGGCTGGGCAATGCGTGGCAGGGCAAGCCCTTCGTGAAGGCCCTGGAAGGGTAAGAGGTCATGGGACAGACGCCATTGTGTGAAGTTATGAAAGTGACGCCTGTATTGTGTTGGAGACCCTAAAATGTTAGAGGTACCAGAGCCGTGAGATATCTGCCAAAGGAAGCTATACATGCTGAGTGGGGCCAGCCCAAAAGAGAGATGTAGTCTTCAGGCAACAAAGCTGGAAACATAGAACCTCTGAAGGTCTTTGACATGGGACCTGGAGTTACCGGATTTGGACAAGCAATAGGGGATTGTCAGAAGCGCGGGCATAACTCATCTTTCCTGGAGAAACCACAAGGTCACATGTACACTTATCTCTACAGCCTGCCGGTCTCCTTCGTTAGCACTCTGGACTAGATGTTCTTTTTAATTAGACCTTGTTCCCTGTCCAGGGGAAGGGACCTTGAGGAATTTTCCACTGAGGCAACCTTCTAAAAAAAGGGGGGGAGTGTATTGAAGTTTTTCAGTTTGGGCTCCTGGTTTTGGAGGTTTCTGACAGTTGGCCCTTGCTGTTTCAAATCTGTGGTGAGGTCATACACAGTGATTAAGGGCATGGTAAGGTCAGTTCATGACTAGGAAACAAAACAGAGATAAAGAGAACAGGGAACTACAATCCCCGCCCCCAGGGCATGCTGGGCCCTACAGATGGGTTCTGTCTTGCCTCGATGGAGCCAGGAAGTGAGGGGTACACTAAGAAAAGCCCATGCCAAACACCTTCACCTCAGGTTCTTCAGATTCCTCTCAGGAGTGGTGCATTTAAAGAGCAAAATTAACACTGCCAAAAGTTTGTCTGTTTGATTCACCTCTTACAGAAAATACCTCATTTATTTACTAATTTATCTGCAGTTTTTTATTTTTATTTTTTATTTTATTTTATTTATTTTGGTTTTTTGAGACAGGGTTTCTTTGTGGCTTTGGAGACTGTCCTGGAACTAGCTCTTGTAGACCAGTCTGGTCTTGAACTCACAGAAATCTTCCTGCCTCTGTCTCCCAAGTGCTGGGATTAAAGGCGTGCACCACCAACGCCCCGCATTTATCTGCAGTTTTTAATATAGTTTTAGTTATTGATTTTCGAGACATAGTTCTGGCTGGTCTGGAACTTGTTGGTGGTAATCCTCCTACACTTGCTTCTCGAGTGCTGGGACCACAGGTGTGCCCTACCATGCCTGGTTCAACTCTGCCGTTTTTGATAAAAGCTGTCAGGAACACTTGAGTGGGATAGTGACAAACTGTTGGAGATTGGGTGTAGACGACCTTGACAGTTAAAACTGCCAGGGGTGGACGGATTCTTTATACGTTTTACCTCAGAAATCCCAACAGCTCTCACACTAAAAGCTGGAAAAGGGTTTATCCCACTATCTGCTGTCCATGGGAATGGAGACGGATGGAGATGGGGGCGGGGAGGGTGGGGGAGGGGAAGTGGTAATTGTAAAATCCATGGAGAGCACCTTCAATACAAAAGTGTGTCCCTTAAGAGACATTACTCTACAAGAGCCTCATCTTGTCTGGGGAAGCACTGACCAACTCCACCTTCCCGTCTGATGGAGGAAAACACAAAAACTAAGAAATTCTCTGGATAGTCACAGCTCAGAGACTTGGGGCCATGAAAAACTGAGGTTTCACCATGTGCTTATTAGTCAACAAATGATCCTCCCTTGGAACAGTGAATCCCAACGGAGACAGCCGGAAGAATTAGGCTTTATTTAAGAAGTCCATCCAGGGGAGGTTGCTTGGCGCCTGTAATCCCAGCACGACGGAGGTGGGCAGGAACATCAGCAGACCAGCCTCTCTCAACGCAAAACTAGAGAAGGAAGTGTAAGGAAACTCAAAGACAGTTAGCATACAGCAAACATTAAACGGTGCCCGGATCCTTGTCAAGTTAATATAAAACCTCACAGTAAAATTTTTTTTCAGTTTCTTTTATTTGAAAACAGGATGTCTGATTTTCAACAACAATGGATTACAAGGCATACTGAAAGACATGAAAACAAAACAAAACAAATACCACAGTTTAAAAAGGAGCAGTCATGGGGCTGGAGAAATGGCTCAGTGGTTAAGAACATGGGCTGCTCTTCCAGAGGACCTGGGTTGAATTCCCAGCACCCACATGGCAGCTCACAGCTGTCTGTAACTCCAGTTCTAGGGGATCCGACACCCTCAACTGGACATAAATGTAGGTAAAGTACTAATGAGCATAAAATAAAATTAAAATATAAAAAAAGGACCAGTCATGGATTGTAGGTTAGAGGTTATTCTCTATCATAATTATTTGAAATTATAATATTAATAATACAACTAATTGGTACTTATATATTATTACTACTAATTCCTAGGTAATTTTTTAATTCACTTAGCCCTTCTCCTAACCTATGTATTTAATTTTCTCTATATTTTAAATCTTAAAATGGCTTTTGTTGTTTCTATGCAATATTAGATTTTTAAATTTTTATTTTATTATTTTTCTGCATATAAGTGCTTTGCCTGAATGTATATATGTGTACCAGTTGTGTGAAGCACCCTCAGAGGCCAAAAGAGAGCATGGGATCCCCTGGAACTGGAGCCGCCATGTGGGTCCTGGGAGTTGAACCCAGGTCTTCTGGGAGAGCAGCCAGTGATCTTAACTGCTGAGCCATCTCTCTAGCCTCTGGCCTATGAATTTTGATTTTTATTGCCTTAAAATCTTTATCTCGAGCCGGGCGGTGGTGGTGCATGCCTTTAATCCCAGCACTCGGGAGGCAGACGCAGGCGGATCTCTGTGAGTTCGAGACCAGCCTGATCTACAGAGCAAGTTCCAGGATGGCATCCAAAGCCACAGAGAAACCCTGTCTCAAAAAACCAAAAAAAAAAAATCTTTATCTCTAGCTTTCCATCTAGGATTATTTTCCTGCTGTCTGGAGAATATCTGTTAATACTTTCTTTAGTATAAGTAGGCTGGTAAAATACTTTCATATGAAAATGTCCTACTTCATGTTCTTCTTAAAGTGAGTCTTTGCTGAGAATAGAATTACTTTCTCTTGGAACACTAATTACAGCATCTCATTGCTCTGGGGGCTGTGCTCCTGTCAAGGCATTGACTGTCAGCCTATATCTTGTTCCTTTTAATAATTTCAAGACTTTATATTTCTTTGTATCTATTTTACTCTGCTGTACATAACAGGGCATTTCATTTCGTCTTGTTTCATTGCTGAGAATTGAACCCAGAGCCTCACACTCGCTAGGCAAGTCCTCTGTCACTGACCTGCACCCATCTTTCAATCACTCTTAGGGATTTCCTGTCCATCCTTTCCTCTTTATTCTTTTTTGAGACAGTGTCACTGTGTCCCATGAGGGGCTGAACTCACAGCACTTCTGGCCCTCAGCCTCCACACCAGCTATTCATACATGCGTTTCCCATTCCTCTTCTCTTCCTTTAGTCTCTAAATCTATGCCAAAGATGCTTCTGGCACCCCATTTATTCTTTTCCATTCTTTTCTTCTCTGGGCTTTATTCTGAGCATTTCTTTTCTGATTTATCTTCCAGTTGACTAACTCTATGTTCACCTAATCTGCTAAATTCTTCCCCCCCCCAGAGTTCTTAAACCCACTTCGTTTCCTCTTTTTGGGTCTTTTTCAAGTGGACTTTGTTTTCTTACAGACTTTCTAGTTTCTGGAAAAATTCTCCACCTGTGTTCTGTTTTCGTGACTATGGTAGTACAGTTATTTCAAGATGTAATTTCTGTAACTGTGGTGTGTAAAGCCTGTGTGTAAAGCCTGTTTCTTTCTGTGGTTATTTTTGTGGTTTCTACTGATTGACATTCCTGTGTGTTTGTTTCCTCATGTCTCCAGGTTCACCTTTGTATCTATATTTATTATTTTTCCTTTTCTGAAGTAAACTTGCATGTAGTAAAATGTAGCCATCTCTTCCGCTGCAGTCCTGGGAACCCAACCCAGAGCCTCGTGTGTGTTAGGCAAGCATTCTACAGCTAGGTGGTATCTCAGCTCTTAGTATGTTCATTTGCATATTTGTTATTGTTGTTCTCTTGGCACAGGGTCTCGTTATGTAGCTATGGCTGTCCTGAAAATTGCAATGTAGAGCAGGCTGGCCTGGAACTCACAGAGATCCACCTGCCTCTGCCTCCCAAATTCTGGGATAATAGGTGTACTGGCTTTAATGTGGTCATCTCAAGTATACGATTAAGTGAATTTTTAATAAATGTGTTCTCTGAGATAGCCCACATTACTAACAAGTAATAGAATTTCCCCCTTTTTATTTTAAAATATTTATCATATCTTTGTTTATGCTCATGTGTGTGTGTTTGTGTGTGTGTGTGTGCGCACGCGCGTGCGAATGTATGTATGTGTGTACACAAGCTCGAAGTGTCCGTGGAGGCCAGGAGAGGACATCAGATGTCTCAGAGTTGGAGTTACAGGCAGGTGCAGCATCCTGGTGTGGGTGCTGGGAACTGAACCCAGGTCTTCTGTGAGAGCAGCAAGTGTTTTTTCTGGGCCATCTTTCCAGCCCCTGGAAAAAATTTATCACCCTATAGTTCTGTTTTATACTCTTCCTTCTCTGTTAATCTGTGACTTCAGTCCCCAGATCACTGATTCTATTTTCTCTCTGTGGATGCTCTGTCTGCTTGAAGACAGAATCTTTTGGGAACCATTAAGTGTGTGTCATCCGTGTAGACTCTTTCCATCAGCTCCAAGCGTTTGTGATTCATCTCCTGTGCCGTGCGCTTCAGCAGGTTGTTCCTTTTAATTAAAATAAGAATTCGGTTTCATGAATCCACTTCAGCCTGTTTCTCCTCTTTCCTGTCTGTGGACATGGTAATTTTCAGCTGTTTGGCTGCTATGAATCACGTTTCTATGACTGTCCCTGGATGAGTTTCCTTAAAGACCTGTTTATCTTCTTTGAAGAAGTAGACAAGTGTGAAATGAGAGTCATTGGTTAGTTGCAAGTTAGTTTATCTTTAAAATCTACTTTCTAAAGTAATTTTCTGCACTCGTTCACACACTGAGGACCTGTGTGTGAGGTTTCAGGGGTGTCATGAAACATCATGGCCACCAGAGCCTCAGGAAGCTGTTGCCTCACTGGCATGTGGGCTGTAGTGAGGCGTAGCTGTGATTTTTTACTCATTTGCTGACAAATGGTGTTGAGGATTTTTATATGGGTCTAGCATGTACTTGTAACATGAATAGTAAAAACCCAGAGATTAATATTGGGGCTCAAGCTTCAAGCTGATGGTCAGAGAAGCAAAGCAGCCAGCCACTAGCTCTTGCCTCTACCTCAGGCTGAAAGGGCTGTCCTCTCCTCAGCGTGGCTGGAGAATAAACCTCTAAGACTGACTTTGCTCCTTCCTTTTATACCTCTCAAATCCTGAGATTAAAGGTGTGTGGTCCCAAGTGCTGAGATCACCTTCCTGTGAGCTGCTTCTCTTTAGGACTGGATCAATTTCATGTAGCTCAGTGTGGCCTTGAGCTAACAGATCTGTCTGCCTGTCTCCTGAGTCCTGGGATTAAAGGTGTGTGCCACCACTGCCTGGCTCTGTGGCTTGTGGCTAGCTTTGCTTTCTATACCCTCAGTTAAGCTTTAATAAATCATAAATAACATATCACCGCATCTACTCACCTGCCTTCACCTGTCAAATGCCTACTCAAGTCTGTTTTCAACATTTTAACTGGTTTGTCCCCTTATATTACTGAGATGTGGGTTTTGTGGCAGTGTGTGTATGTGTGTGTGTGTGTGTGTGTGTGTGTGATCTAGATAGAAGTTCACTTTCAGATGTGTGCACTATGAATGTTCTCCAGTAGTTTGTGGGTTTGCCCATGGGTTTAATTAGCTGATTCTTTTTTTTATTGAGCTAAAGAAATAATATTATCTGGGTCTAGGGAGGTATCTCAGTGGTTAAGAGCACAGGCCGCTCTTCCGGAGAACCTGAAATAAATAAAATAAAATAAATAATTATTTAAAAAGATATAACCAGATTTCCTTCTTTAACATTTGAAGAATGCAGGTTCATACTCTTAAGTATATTCAATTTGGTGTGTAATGGGACTCTAGAACTTTCCAAATATATGAACTTTAGTCCTCTCCCTGACTTCTGCTTTCCTTTGGTTTGGAACAAGTTTTACTTTAGTCCAGGTTGGTCTTGGAGCTCACCATGCAGTCTATTCATCCTGGAACGTGTGACAATCCCCCTGCCTCAATCTCCTGGATACTGAAATTACAGTTGGATGCTGCTAAGGCCAGCTGTCTTCTCTGTGGAGACAGACCTGTACAGGACATGGAGTGACAATTTTATACATCCACACAATGTTTCGTGGTCAAGTTGGGGTGACAGACACTTCCGTCTTATTTTATGTGCTGTTAACTATAGCCTTCAAGTTGTTTTGAAACTTGCCCTAGATTGCCATAGCCTATGGTTGCTTATTGTGCCACAGAAGACCAAGACTTAGTCTCTGAAAATGTCTTGATGTCCCCTAACTTCTCTTTATTTCCAGTCTCCCCATTCCTAGTCCCTGGTGACCATTTTTCTTTTATATTTAACATTTGTGTTTAGAGTAGTACATATGTATGTGCCTCTGCTTCCTGACTGGACAAGATGTGACCTGCTGCCTGCAGTCCCTGCCGCCGTGACTTACAATGGACTGCACCCTGGAACTGTGAGCCGAAACAAACCTTTCTCCCTTAAGTTGCCTTCATCCTGGTGTTTTAACCAGGCAACAGGAAAAGCAGCTAAAATAATCCCCAACGTTGTTGGAATCTGCAGTGTTTACCAGCTGACTGACTTCATGGTGTCCTCCAGGCTCCTGCTGTAGCTTGTGACAAGGTTTCTTTCCTCTTTGAGGATCTTAGAAATGCCGTTCCGTATAGATACCACATTTCCTTTAACTGTTCGGTTGTCGCTTCCCAGTCTTGGCTATCGTGAAGGTGAGGCGGTACGGTGAATGGCCATTGTTGTTTGACACCTGCCTTCAGCCCCTGTGCTGTCACCAGAAGTGCGACTGACGATCATACGGTGATCTTCTTGACAAAACCGAGTCTGTCGCATTTTGTCTCCCTATAAACACAGCATGAGGGTTTCAGCTTTTCCATGTCCTCACTGTTTTCTGTTCTTTTAAAAATCATTTTTGGGACCTTCATTTTGACAGCACGATTTATTTCCTGCTCTTTTAACAGCAGCTGCCCTGAGGACCCCTGTGAGACGGCACTGCATAGCGGCTTTGGTTTGCATTTCTCTGCATTTCCCCAGAAACATCTGCTCAAATGATACTTTGGTGGAGAGGGAAGGTGGCAGGGAAATCAAATCAAAACTACCATTAGTGACCACTTCAGCAACAATAGCTATTAACAAAAGGACTTAACATAACAAGCCCCTGCCCCCCCGCGTGAAAAGGAAACCCTGTAGTCTACTGGTGTAAATGTAAACTTCAGCAGCGATTATGAAAAGGATGAAAGCCCCTAAAATGAAAACAGTTGTCACATGATCCAAACTTACAAAGAAATCTACTCCCATGCTTACGGCAGCTCTGTTCACAGTAGTCAGCCACAACTTGACTTCGTAGCAGAAAACGACCCCGGGGTTACAATCCTCCTGTCTTCCTGTCCTCCTGGGGTTAAAGGAAGGCTGTCACTCCCAGCCTTCCTTTGCCCACTTTTAAATTGCGTTATTTGTTGTTATTGTTGAGTTGTAGAAACTTCTTTTACGTTCTGGATCTCGACTTTTACCAGATATAATTTATGAGCATTTTCTCCCACTTGCTCTACCCAACCCAGCTACCAAATGTAGCTGCCTTTTGTCGGAATGTACCTCTCTGGGATTGGGCGTTTAATCTAATTGAGAAATGTTAACGGGTTTCTGTTTAGGAATATGCAGAAACGGCTCTGGGCTGTAGTAAGATGATGCTGGAGTGCCACCTAGTGTGCACACCTGGTAATCCACACACTTGGTAATCCACACTGCCCCATTGGATCAGCCCGATTTTTCAGCAGCCGGGTGTGGATGGGACTGAAGTGAGCCCTTTGCCAGTTTTTCTCTGTATCTGGATGTTGGCCATTTGTTCTCTTTTCCTTCAGCCTGAAGGAAACAGGAGTTTGAAATTTCCTCCCAACCGCTCTGCACATGGAGGGAGCTTAGTGTCATTCAAGAGGGGAAAGCTACAGATTTCTACCCAATTTCAATATGGCTCACTTCACAATGACTAGGGGTACAAAAAGCTCTTAGCTGGTTTCTAGCTTTTTCTAGGGCCAGTTGGTCTGTGAATTATTAAATTTATACTCCCCTCCATAAGAGGGGGAAGATCCAAGACTTGCTCCTCTACCATTTTGTTGACACTGTCTCCCTCTCTCAGGTGGGGTTTCTTATGATGCCTTTGGCATCAGTGAAGGTATGCTTAGTTTGATAAACATTTAGTTGAAGGGCCTTTCAGTAAATTCCACTAGTCAATTACAGATAAGACAGAAGAGGAGGAGGAGGATCTTTTGTGGTTTGTACGGAGGTTTGAGTGAGAAAGGCCATAGGCTCACAGATTTGAATGCTTGGTTCCCAGTTGGTAGAGCTGTAGGAAGGATTGGAAGGTGTGCCACTTGGGACAGGCTTCGGGTTTCAAAAGAGCCATTCCCAGTGTCTCCCGCTGCCTGGAGCTTATGACTCAACATGTAAGCACTTGGTTATCTCGTCTGTCGCCGGCTGCCAGGCTCCCCGCCATGATGGTTGCAGAGTTCAACCCTCAGAGATGGCCACCATGATGGAACGGTGACAAAGACAATTGGTGTCCCTGTCCCCTCCAGGAAACCGCTTATCACGTGAGTGTGGGTCTATCTTAGGACTCTAATTTTCCATTTTCCAATCCGCCCTCTGAGGCCACACCTTTATTTTTGAGGCTAGTCCAGGGAGGCCTTGAATTGTTCTCTCCTTCCCGGGCTCCTGAGTGGCTGGGTCAGAGGCTCACACCACCAGACTTGGCCGCATGTCGCCTTGATTGGTGTGAGTTTACGAGAAAATCTGGAGTGGGGTAGACGTCTTCTTTTACTCTCGAAGGGTGTCTCTGGCTGTTCTAACTCTTTAGTTTCCATACGGAGTTTTGCATTGGGTGGACAGTGCTAAGACTGTAATTGGGATGGCAGTTAAATATCCATGGTGGTGGGTAGGGTCCTCTGGTCAGTACATCTGCTGCATAACCTCCATTTCAGAAGGTAAACAAAGGTGTCCAGTTTCTCAGGATAAAGAGGTCACACATACCTTTGTTTGTTCTCCAGATTTTTGCTGTAAATGACAATTAAGGGTTCATTTTTCTAGTGTTTCTGTCACATAAAAATGGAGTGGTTCATGGGTGGGGAGGAGCAGTACAGTATAAGGCCCAGGTTCAGGACTCAGAATTGCAAAACATGGATAAAATAAAGTATTCCCATTTCTATATACTGCTCCTGCATCTTGAGACCCTTTTAAATCCACTTATTAATTAAAGTAGTTCTTCTGGAAGACCCTAGGATTTTCTACAAACACAATCATGACATTTATTTTTCAATCTGTTTTACTTTGATTTCTCTTACTTCCTATTGTAACAAACTATAGAAATGATCCCTGAAAGTATAGTCTTTCTTACTTCCTATTATATTGACTACAAATTACATGCAATGTTGAATGATAGTTGCAGCGAGCATCCTTGTCCCGTGGGGTGTTATGCATGTGTGCATGCTTGTGTGCATGTGTGTGTGCGTGTACATGTGTATGTGTCTCTGTATGTATTAACTGTGTGTATGTGTCTCTTTGTATCCCTGTGTGTGTGTATGTGTGTATCTCTGTGTGTGTATGGCTATGTACTTGTGTGTGTGTCTGTGTTTCTATGTATGTGTGTCTGTTGTATGTGTCTATATTAGTGTGTCTGTGTGTGTCTATGTGCCTGTGCATATCTGTATGTTTCTATGTTTCTGTGTGTGTGTGTGTCTGTGTTAGTATGTCTGTGTGTTTCTATGTTTCTGTGTGTGTCTGTGTTAGTGTGTCTGTGTTTCTTTGTGTCTGTGTGTGTCTCTGTGTCTGTTTGTGTTTGTGTGTGTGTGTGTGTGTGTGTATTGCCT
Organism: Mesocricetus auratus; assembly: GCF_017639785.1. Classification (NCBI taxonomy): domain Eukaryota; kingdom Metazoa; phylum Chordata; class Mammalia; order Rodentia; family Cricetidae; genus Mesocricetus; species Mesocricetus auratus. Next base: position 55,408,632 of record NW_024429266.1, read on the forward strand.
GCTGCAGACTCACTGCAATCTCCCTGAGTGCTAGCAGTATAGAAACAAGCTATTATCCAAGGCTCTTACTTCTGACTTTGATGTTAGGACCATACTGGCTTCATGAGTTAAGGTGCCTGAGTTCTGTTCGGTCTGGGTTACCTGAGACCCCACTGCAAAGTGAAAATTAAGCTATTCTGACTTTTCCCTATTGTTTTCAAGGTTGTTTTAAGTTTTATCTGAAAGAGTAGAAACTTAGAACATGAGACACATACCCGGGGAGGGCATACCCTCTGGCCTCCATCAGGATGCTGGAGTGCAGGGCCGAGCGTTTCCAGGCCTGAGCTGATAAACAAGATTGCTGCAATCTTAGTTCCATCCAGCTCATCGCTCATTTCAAGTAATTTGAGGACAGGATGAGAACCTTTTCCTCAGCGGGTACCAGTAGATTCTAGAAATTTCTCTGTGCTTTGCAGTCTGTCTTGTATCTTTATGAGCTGAGAGTGTATGTTTCTTGCCTACATTGTCACTTCTGCTCCCTGAAGGAATTTTCAAAACTATGATTTTTATCAGTGTTCCAGGCAGCACACAACATTATACAGGGAGCAATGCTCTCTTGGGATTCTCCGCCTCCTGAGTGGGAGCAGACACCCCCAGGTGTTTTTTCATTATGTTCAAGGCTTGCACTTGTGGATCTGTTTGTAGGAATAATTGATGCTTAGGATGATGTCATTTTCTTCAGAAGAAAACAGTCATTTGCTTATTTGGAGTCTAGCAAGCCTAGGTGCTGGCAGTCTGGAAAAACTGAATCCACTTTCAGAAACTGAGCTTTTGATGGCTTGAACTGGGCCCACTGTGTACAGGGAGAAGAAAACTTGACCTTGGGCACAGTGCAATTATCCTGGTGAGGGGAGTCACTATCTTAGCCATTTCAGGTTCTGTCTTTTATGCACTGGTTCTGAGGGGCCATCCAAGCACATGACCTGTCCCTCAGCTTCCTTCGCATTGGTACCTACAGCCAGGGCCAAAGTGGTCCAGGTGTCAGTACACCTGTCACCATGCCTGTTTTCTTCCAGATGTTGACCCATTGTCTCATATGACATTTTTAGTAACCCTGTGCTTCCAAGCAGGTGTCAATCTTTTGTCTGGTTCTCTAATGGAGAGTGAGTCTAGATTCCCCAAACTTTACACAGGAACTGCCACCTCTCATTTATTCTCTGTGTATACAATATTTTTTGTTTGGTTGTTTTTTTTTCAAAAACAGAGCTTCTCTGTGTAATATCCCTGACTGTCCTGAAGCTCACTCTATAGATCAGACTATCCCAAACACCTGCTTCTGCCTCCCAAGTGCTGGGATTAAAGGTGTGGCCACAGTGGACGATGTTTTTATGCTGTGCTACTTTCTCTGTTTTGGTCGACATTTTCTTTGATCTCTCCTGTCTTTGTTTATCCTCTTATCTTTTAACTATGCAGAAAAAAATTTCTGGCAGAGCACAATGTTTTTCGTCTATAGTCTCTGTTAACTAAGGACAGGAAGATCACTTGAGCCCAGGAGGTCATAGCTGTTGACATCTCCTAAGTTGTGTGGAATGTGAGTGCATCCATTTCTTTGGTACTTCCCAGGTTTTACCAAAGCGAATTTCAATGCCACAAAAATCGCAATTCTAGGTTTTTCAGTTTTTGGTGGTGAATAAGCACATAAAAATATATTTGATAGTGGAAGTATAAAATCCAGGGTAACGCTCCATAACTTGAAAATGGCTGTTCTAGTGGCATAGAAGTTCACTGAGACATATAGACACTTTGGGTGTAGTTAATTTGGTGTGTGATATATTTTTATTTGCAGGTTTATCTAACAAAGTTTACAAAAACATAAAAATCACAGTTATTTCATTTGCATAATTTTGACTTAGTTATTATTTGCTCTTGTGGGCTGGAGATGGTTGAGACAAGTTTCATGTAACTGGTGTTCTCAAACTCACTATACGGCCAAGTCTGGCCTTGGAGTCCCTACCCGACTGTCTCCACCATTTAAGCTCTGCGATCCCAATCACGCATGCGCACCAATGGGTCTTTGCTTTTTCTTTTAAGCCTTTTTTTCCCTCTTGAGTTCCTTATTTTGATTCATTTCTCGGCTGGCAGGAATATTCCCTCGATTAAATTGTTCAAAGAGTTTTTAAGAAAGAGCTCTCTGGTCTCCTAGTAGGATTTAGTAACATCCAACATCAGTTTGTAACCCTGTTGGTTAAAAATCCACCCTCTAGTCGGGCGGTGGTGGCGCAGCACTCGGGAGGCAGAGGCCGGTGGGTCTCTGTGAGCTCGAGGCCAGCCTGGTCTACAAAGCAACTTCCAGGATAGCCTCCAAAGCAATACAGAGAAACCCTGTCTTGAAAAACCAAAACCAAGCCTAACTAAATCAAACCAAAAAATCCACCCTCTGCAGATGCTCTTTCCTGAACAGCTGGCACAATGTCAAATCCTGTCAGCAGAGGGCGCTAGAGGGCCGAGTACGAAAAGGCTTTCCTTCAATTAGTTCCTAGATCAAGGTCAGGAGGCGAGCTGAGGGGCAATGCTAGGCCTTTCTACTCCACTTTCCATTAGAAAGAGATGGTGGCATCTCTCCGCTACTAACGCCTCTGAGCCCGGCACCGGGTTCTGAAATCCACACAGAGTGGGGATCCTGCGGAATTACAGTGTGCTTGAAGGGAACTTAGAGACTCGAAGTTGCTGCAGATGGGCACAACGTCAGAGAAATGCCCTCAGTGTTCATGAAAAACGTCTCACTCTCTTTGTCTTCTACCGCATGTACCAGCCCGTTGTTCTGCATCACTTAGCTAGTCCCGTTGTCACGTTTCGTCTGTGGTGTATGTCATAGACGCTTCTGACCATCACGTGGCCACTGCCTTGCCTGGACTGGGCCCTGACCCCCTAAACTAGGATAGTAGATACCTACATTCTTCCTTCCCCACCCTGTCCAGTGAGGGTGCCTCTCTCCGCTCTGCTTGCTCCTGTTACCTGTGCACACCTTAAATTGTTTTTCTCTCGCTCAACTCAGGCAGCCTTGACAGAACCTGATTCGCAGCCTCAGGGGAAACACGTTTGCACGGATGTGTCGCTCTCTATTGGTACAGGAGGGGCGGCTAATGAAGCTGTTGGGAACTGAAGCAGCCTTTCACCTCAGCTTCAGACAAATCCGTTGGATGCCTGTTAGGACGGCACCAGTGTTAGGATAAAGCTCGAAGGAGAACCTTGGGTGAGGGACCATGGCGGATCCCACGGCAGGTGAGGGTGATGGAGGCGGAGAGACAAACATCTCTGCGCGTTGAGGCCAGACTGGTCTACAGAGCAAGTTCTGGGACAGTCACAGCTATTACACAGAGAATTCCCATCTCAAAAAAACCAAAAGAAGAAGGAAGAGGAGGGAAGGAAGAAAGGAAGGAAGGGAGGGAGGAAGGAAGGAAGGGAAGGAGGGAGGGAGGGAGGGAGGGAGGAAGAAAGGACACTGACAATACCCTTGAGCCTTCTCTCTCACACAAATGTGCGCACACATGCTCATACACATGCATCCATGCACACATATACAGGATAGGAAGAAAGGAAAGAGGAGAGAAAGGGACAAAGGGACAGAGGGAGGGAGCCAAGCAAGAAGAGGGGGGCGGCTTTGCCAGAGTCAGCCCGTCAAGGACCCTTGAAGCAGCCTTCATGGCAGTCATGGCTCATCTTGAGGAAGAGCGTGCCCACCCTGTGTGATGTAGTCATCAGCTGCAGGCCCCCAAGCAAGATAGCAGCTAGTGTGGGGTGCAGTGGCGGGGTAGCGGGGGCTTCTTGGGGAGCGGGAGCAACCGAACTGCCTTGCAGCAAGGTGAAAAAGGAGTGCTGTGGCCAAGAGGGTCTGGTGTGCAAATCCTACCACAGCCAAAGCATTTTCGATAACAACCGCAGTGCCTGGGGCTCAGTCTTCCACACACATAGCTACTCCACAGACTGCCAGCGTTTTATGTCCTTCAAGGTCACAAGGCTCTATCTCATGAACAAGAAGGGCGAGCATGCAAAGGACGTGGTCTTACTAGGTACCCCAGGGTGGACTTGAACTCAGTGTTCTCTTGCCCAGCTCCCCAGCTGCTAGGATTTCAGGCCTTGATTACTGTTCTGTTATGAGCTTCAGATCCATTGTCAATATTCAGGCCCATGTCCTCCAGGTTTCTCAGGACGTCACCCCGTGGAGCCACACCCTCTTCCCTTTCAACCTCTCTGACGCCAGGAGTGGCTGTCATATCCACAGTGGGCTGCTCCTGTAGCTAGCTGTGACTCTGGCCATTTGTTGGCCAGCATGGCATGGGTATTGAGTCTCCTCTGTCCTCTCTCCACGTTCCCAAACTCAGCAGTCTTTGTCTCATAGGCAGGCACAGTGGCCAGCAATTGTGGAGTTCCGTTGAAGTCTCCCCGTCTCTTCTCGTGTCTTTGTTTCATGCTTTCTTTTTTAAAGATTTATCGTTTGTGTGTGTGTGTGTGTGTGTGTGTGTGTGTGTGTGTGTGTGTGTGCACATGTGTGTAGGTGCCTGTGAAGACCAGAAGAGGACACTGGATCCCCTGGAGGTAGAGTTACATGCAGCTGTGGGCTGCCTGTTGTGGGTTCTGTGAACCGAACTCTGGTCCTCTATATGACCAGCGAGCAGCGCTATAACTGCTGAGCCACCTCCAGCCCCGAGATTTTAAAAATAGACAAATGTATTAATGATTAAAATGCCCTTTTAGAACACATGGGTCCCCTTCTTTGCATGTTGGGCTATTGTTTATTGGGGTGAGTGGGAGTCAGAGCCACCTCCTTACAGCCCCACAGTGGCACAGACGGCAGACGTGGGTGTGCTACAGGAAGGAGGCCTCAGAGGATTCCTCTTGCCAGAGCTGCTGGGCACCCACGGCCTCTTTTTCATGGTGTGGTTCACTGACTCATCAGAGGTCTGGATCCCTGCATCCTGACCCTCAATAGCTCTCAAGGTAAGAAAGCTCCAGACATGACATTTGGAACCTAGAGAACAGGTCACCATCACCTCATTCCAGGGGACATGACAGACCCTGCTGCAGGCTGCCCTGTTCAGAGTGTTGAGACTCACTCAGAAGGGCCTCAGCCTTCTGAAGGCCGGGAGACTGAAGCCGAGAGTCAAGGGCTCTATACATCAGAGCTGGCTCTCCATGGGCACTAGAGTTTTACATGCTTCTATTAATGATTGCCAGAAGCAGACAGTGACCTTTAGACAATCCTTGTCCACAAGTTTAAAGTGCAGCCCAAAGTAAGTGTATAAGTCAAAATTCTTTCTTAGATTGTATCTTCTTCCACATATTTTCGAAGCTTATATTTTTCTGTTTACTTCAAAAGACTTCCCCCCCTTTCTTCTGATAAAATTAAGATTTCAGCAAGATATTCTGTTTACCCTTGATGGTCCCAGGCCTTTGACATGGAGAGCTCATTCCTCCATGTCACTGGAGTGCTACGTTCCATTTCCATACGACACCAGGTCACAAGGACAATGGTCCTGATGGACATTTTGGGAAACAGAGGTTCAGAAGGTGAGCAGGCTGCCTGAAGTAACACTGGCTTGCAGAGCTGGGATCTGGGTCCCCGTTAATATGGCCCCAAACTCTTCTCCTGTCATCATTGTATAGCATCAGGGGGCTCCTTGGCTGTCCCGTTGACCTCTGGGTGAAGCTTGACCATCTAAGAGACCAGGAGGAAGAGTGACACAGGGAAGCCCTCCCGAGGGTGACAGTTGCTTGTCACCGTCACCAGCAGTCACATACAGCCTACAAAGGTGCCTGGAGACTGAAAAGATTATGTTGGGACCTATGTTGCAGGTAGCCAGTGTAAGCGTTTCGTCGGGATGGGTCAGGACAGGATGGAACAGGAGTGGGTCAGGTATTCTGGCACTCGGGAGTCACAGAATACCCAGTGTTACACAGCTCAGGTGGAAAGGTATCCTGGAGCTCGGGAGCCAAGGATACTGAGTGTTACACAGCTCAGGTAGAAAGGTATCCTGGAGCTCGGGAGCCAAGGACCACCACAGGTTGCAGTAAGCTTGGCAGCTTACAGCCTTGCCTCAGAGAAAGGCTTCTCCGGTGTATCAGCTCCGCTCCGGCAGGACAGGGTCTTCCAGCTGGGGATGTTCGCCTAGTGTAGCAGTTTTGCTCCGCAGGAGGTTTCTCGGGCGAAGTTGCTACAGTTCAGCTCTGCTCCTGGAGAGCTGAGCGGAGAGCAGGGAGCCGGGCGGGAGCAGAGTGTAACAACTCCGCTCTGCCAAGGAAGGTTTCCCGGGCAAGTGTTACAGCGCTGCTCGCTCTGCTCTGCTCTGCTCTGCTCTGCCCAGGGTCGCCTATGCTCGCTCTGCTCTGCTCTGCCCAGGGTCGCCTTTGCTCTGTCGCAGCCCCAAAAGAAGATCTTCACCCGAAGCTCATCCAAAGGTGTTTATTGGAAGACAGCTGGACCAGCCAAGCTGAACATACACAGGGTTTATATAGGGGTTCCTGGGGTTGGGGAAGTTTTTCCAGGGTAGGGATTGGTCCGATTTCAGTGCTGAGCTCAGATTGGCTAGAGCTCTGCTCCGGGATTGGTTACTTTTTTACACAGGATTAGGGTCAGATTTGGCTCTGGTTTCAGGGCCAAAGTGTGTTTCTTTCTCTGGTCCTTTTTAGCCTTTTGGCTCCAATTTTAGGGCCAGGGTACATTTCTTTCACTGACTCTGATTCCAGGGACAAAGTGTGTTCTTTTGGCACTGGTTTCAGGGTCAGGGTGCATTTCTTTGGTTCTGGTTGCAGGGCCAAAGTGTGTTTCTTTGGCTCTGCTCAGGGTGTGTTTCTTTGACTGGTCCCTTTTCCCTACAGCCAGGACCAGATTGGAGTGGGAAGAGGTAGCCCCTAGCTCTTTTGTAGCCTGCTGACCATCCTGAAGTTTAAAGTCAAAGCACTTACTGTTGATGAATATCCAGAGATCGAGACCAAGTGGCCAGGCCCACAAAAAGCAGGACATGTGCTCCGTCTTGACTGTGTGGGAAGCAAGTGGCTCCCTGCAGAGACTTCACACGGCCTCTGGCCATCTCCTGGGGTGTATAACATCCAGTTCAACACAGAGATGGCTAGGATGGTGGGTGGGGTGAGGTTGAGGAAGGTGTTGGGATGGGTGAGATGGGTTAGTAGATAAGAGTGCCTTAGGTCAAGACTGATGACAAGTTCAATACCTGGGACCCACAAGGAAGAAGAGGAGAAACAAGTTGTTCTGTGACCTTCACCCTCCTATTGCATTATGTGTATGTGCGTGCGTGTGCAGACGTACAAACACACACACACACCCTAAGTAAAAGCAAATGAAAAGTACTGGGGCAGCGCGAGGGTTCAGGGGGTAAACTGAACTTGAGGGCACTTGTTTCAGGCACAAGCCTGACAACTTGAGATGGAGTCCCAGGACCCATGGTAGAAAGAATTGGCTCCAAGGGTTTGCTTCTGATCCCCATGTGTGTTCGCGCACACACAAATGAGTAAACATTTTTAAGGTGGAAGGAGGAGTGTTGGCTGATAGAGAGTAAGAAATCCTGACTCATCAGGAAGCCAAGCTATACCTACAGCCACCGTACAACAATCCTGGAGGACAGAACTGCAAACTCTGGAAGTTGGAGTCATAATACAGCAGCTCAGCCCTGGAGGGAAAGGTGTCCTGACTTGTCCAGAAGCCAGGCTACCTGTAGCTGGGGTGTGGTGGGGGATGGTCTCTGTAGGGAAAAGGGACCAGTCAAAGAAACACACCCTGAGCAGAGCCAAAGAAACACACTTTGGCCCTGCAACCAGAACCAAAGTAATGTACCCTGACCCTGAAACCAGTGCCAAAAGAACACACTTTGTCCCTGGAATCAGAGTCAGTGAAAGAAATGCACCCTGGCCCTAAAATTGGAGCCAAAAGGCTGAAAAGGACCAGAGAAAGAAACACTCTTTGGCCCTGAAACCAGAGCCAAATCTGACCTTAATCCCTGTGCAGAAAACTAACCAATCTTTGAGCAGAGCTCTAGCCAATCTGAATTCAGCATTAAAATCGGACCAATCCCCACCCTGAAAGCCCTATGTAAACCCTGTGTATGTTCAGCTTGTGGCTGTTCGCTCTACCCAGCTGTCCTCTGCCACTCTGACAGAGGGCAGCCACTCTCCTGGATTCTTCCCTCCCAATAAACTCCTTGGATGAGCTTTGGGTGAAGATCTTCTTTTGCGGGGGCGGAGCAGAGGCGACCCTGGGCAGAGCAGAGGGAGCAGGTCTTTAACACTTCTGCAGAGGAAACCTTCCCTTGGCCGAGTGGAGTTGTTATACTCCGCTCTCTGCTGTCCACTCTCGTCTCTCCCGGAGCAGAGCTGAACTGTAGCAACTTCACCAAAGAAACCTCCTGTCGAGCAAAACTGCTACCCTGGGGGAATATCCCCAGCTGGAAGACCCTGTCCTGCCCAGTGGAACTGATACACTAGGGAAGCCTTTCCCTGAGGCAAGGCTGTAAGCTTTCCACCTGAGCTGTGTAACACTCAGTATTCTGTGACTCCTGAGTGCCAGAATACCTGTCCGACCCGATCTGACCGAAGTGCCAACAGTCTCCATGCAGAATATAGCAATCCTTCTCCTCTCCTACAGAGAGCAATTACAGCTGAGCTCTGCTCCATTCCCCTAGAGGAATGCCTAGCAGAGCTATGCACTTCTTCCTCAGCCCATGGTGTTACTTCTCTGCTACACTCTGCTAAAGCGGAAGCCCCTCCAGAAATGTAGCAATCTCCTCCCGCTCCAGCGAAAAGTTATTTTTTCTGCTTAGCCCCCCCCCAAGGAACATCTCAGCAAGGTTTTTCTGCGAAGTCCCCTAAGGGGCCTCTCACCAAGGCTCTTTTGTTCTGCACAGGTGAATGAAGATCTTCATCCAAGACTCTTGTGAGAAAGAGATTTATTTGGGAAGGGGAAGTACAGGAGAGTGGCTGCCTCTGCCAGGGTGGGTTAAGCACAGCCAGCAACTGAACAGGTAGAGGGGCTTATATAGGGCTTCTTGGGGGCGGAGTTTTCCCAGGGGGAGGTTTTTTTGCTCAGGGATTGGGTAGTTTTCCTGCTCAAGGATTGGTTAGTTTAGTTGGTGGGGCAGAGGTGGCTCTGATTTCAGAACAAAACTGTGTTTCTTTCACTGGTCTTTTTTAGCCTTTTGGCTATAATTTATGGTAAGGGTGTATGTCTTTCACTGTCTCTGACTCTAGGGACACAGTGTGTTTCTTTGGCACTAGTTTCAGAGTCAGGGTGTGTTTCTTTGGTTCTAGGTCAGGGATAAAATATTTCTTCACTGGCTCAGGTTTCAGATCTGGGGTGTGTTTCACTGGGTCTGGATTCAGAGTCAGGGTGCTCAGGGATCGGTTGGTTTTTCTGCTCAGGGATTGGTTGGTTTTGCGTTTCAGTTGGTCAGGGGCAGAGATGGCTCTGATTTCGGGCCCAAGTTGTTTTATCTCCCTGGCTCTAATATCAGGGCACATGTCTTTCACTGGCTCTGGTTCTAGGGCCAAAGTGTGTTTCTTTGGCTCTGGTTTCAGAGTCAGGGTGTGTTTCTTAGGGTCTGGGTTCAGGGCTAAAAGCCTTCCTTTTGCTGTTTAGGTTTCAGATCCAGGGTATGTCTCTTTCACTGGCTCTGGGTTCAGAGACAGAATGGGATTATTTGGCTGCTCTTTTACTCTACAGTGTGTCTAAAGATTCACTAGGGACACTGAACTTCATCGTCCCTTCCACACAGCAGAGAGATGACATCTGCCTTTGGAAGAATGGACAGGACTCATTGTGGTCTCCTGAAATAAAAAAGAAAGGAAAGCTCTGCGCCCTTCATCTTCTCCATACATTCTCCGTTGTTTCCCAGTTTTTAATCGATCATCCTGGGGTGTGTTCTCAGAATTACCAGCAGGGGGCGCTAGGTCTCCATTTTAGTCCCAAACTGCCGCTGGTGGGAAGGAACTGGTCCCAACAGGTATGCTCCAGGCCAGGTGTGACTTGGCCCAGAAAAGGAACCAGGAGTTCCATGAAGTCTGAACTAACTGGGCCTGAGTGCTTATCTACGAGAAGTCAATCACCGTTTCCTACTCTGACTTCCTCTAGGTGTGTTTGCATTTGGGAGTGTGTGTGTGTGTGTGTGCGCGTGTGTGTCCACATGTGTAACCCTGTCTGTGTGCAGGGGAGTCAGGCCATGTCCTGGACTCTGGGCTGTGACCACACAGGATGACCTCGGATCTTGGAGAAGAGGGGCTGCTGGGATGCACATGGGTACCTCCTGCAGGAGAGGGGTCTATGGATAATTTCCATGGGGGACATTCATCTGGTCTGGGTGCAATCTGAAAAGCAGACAAGACTGACCCAGCCCTTCTCAGCTGCTCTGTTTTGTCCCTACGTGCCTGAACCCCGCTTCCTGGACACTGACTGACTGAAGGGCATGTCCTGGGCTTCCTCCTTAAGATGGGGCACAGACAGGAGCCTATAGAGCGAGGCCATTGAACAAGCATGGAGGGACAGCCCTGGAGAAAGACCAGGGGCAGGTGCTGGAGAGGCTCAGCCACAATGGCCTCCAGAGCCTGGAGGAGGTGATGTAACCAGAGGATGTGTCTAGGCAGGTGACAGGAGACGGCTGCACCATGACTCCTGTCCTTGAGGGACTGGTGGGTCACATGGTGGTGTTGATAATTCAGGGCTTTACAGTTTGCTTTTTTTTTTTTTTTCATACCCTGTTTCTGCAAGGAAGACCAGAAAGGTAAGCTCAGAGAAGCTAAGTAAGTAACCACAGGAAGTACAGCCAGCAGGTCTAAAACATCAGGTCAAGTCTGAACTGGTTCCTTAGGTGGCCTCTGCCCCTCTTCCTCCCCCCACTTGCTGAGGCAGAACCCCGGTGAAGCAGAGGGCAGGTCTTGGTCTGATAACTCTGTAGCTTGTTTTGTTTTCAAACTCAGATTACCCAACCTGAATAACATCTAAGGACTTGGCTGTCAGCCGCAGCATGTGCAGGAGGTCAGTGCACAACCAGACTGCTGTTGTGGTCCTGTGTGGCACTGCTGTGGTCCTGTGTGGCACTGCTGTGGTCCTGTGTGGCGAGTGTGCAGGACACCAGAGGGCTGCTGTTGGGAGAGTGTGTGTGTGTATGTGCACACAGGGTGGGCACCGGGATGGAAGCCAGGGTCTCTGCCCCTGACCACACCCTAACCTAGGATGCTGGGTATCCGCACAGGGCATGCACTCTTCACAGGGAACCCAGCAGGGCAGAGGGAGGCTTGGGGGGGTGCTTCACATGTGAGAGGTGCGTGACGTGGGGAGAAGCTTGGGGAAAGGTGAATCTTAGCTCTGCTGTGTCTACCCTCCTAGCTCTGCGCCCACAACAGCTGCTCACGCCCTACCTTGTTTTCCTGATCGACGGAGATATCACTTGGCACTCAGAGAGTTGCTGGAAGGAACAAAAGAGAATAGCTTCAACAGAGTAGTCTCCAAATCAGCATGGCTCTCTCTGTTGACAGGGGCTAGGAGGCCGCCATGTCTGCAGGTGGCAGGTCTACGGTTACCTTCTCCAAGCAGATCCTGGACAGCACTGGGCACCACAGCAGACCACTTCCTGTTCTCCTGAGCCCTCCTCGTACCATCATAGGTGCCAGATAAGCCACTGGGCACGGTGTCATTAGCTCCTCACGTCTAAGGTATGGTGGAGTAGATCTGAAGACGCTACCCCAGAGCCCTCACCACACACCCTCCCTGATGGACTGTTTTCCGGGAAGAAGTACCTGTAATGGCACTCTCCTGTGTGTGACGTGGGCAATGGCGTCCTACTGTCTCTCCGGTGCACTCTAAGCCTGGTAATTCTGGGTTCCAAGCCTGTCCACTGCAGCTCTCTGCCCATGTGGTTGTGGAGAGGGTTGCAGCCAAAATGGTAGCCTTACTAAGTTGCTCAGGATAACCTCAAACCCCAGGGCTCAAGCCATTCTCCTGCCTTAGCCTGGCAAGAAGCTGGGACTGTAAGTCTATGCCACAGCCACAGCAAGAGAAGGTTACAGCCCAAACACGATGAATCCCTTGTGCCTGGGACAGCATGTAGAGACCTCTTGGCTTCGTGGTGTGACACTGTCTTTTTAAGCCTCAGACTCGGAGACTTTTATTTATATGACACGGCATGTTGGCGACAGGATTTTACAAACAGAGCACTGGAAGGGGTGGATAGACTTCCTGGGTAGAGCAGTGGGGGAATTCCTGTGGCATCTCAGACAGCTGTGTGACTCTGGTATCAGGGCGGAGCCCACTGGATGGAGGCAGCCGGTGTCCTTGAGCCTATCCACTGAGCCAATATGGTACATGTACACCAACACATGTATGTAATTAAATGATGATGGTGGTGGTGGTGGTGGTGGTGGTGGTGTGTGTGTGTGTGTGTGTGTGTACACGTGCAGGTCTGCAGGTGTCAGACTGCATTTATGGAGGTCAGAGAACCACTTTCAAAAGCCAGATTTGGGACTGAACGCAGGTCATCGGTGTTGCAACACACAACTTTACCTTACCACTCGCCTCCCTCCTCCCTACATTTAAGAAAAAATCAGTTTCTTTGTTTCTGTCTGTCTCTCTGCTTCCACTGCCAGGATCATAGAATCAGGTGGGGGAAAACTCACCTCGCCCTGTTTCTCTGCCTCTTACCTGAATGGTCCTGGAACTGCTGGCTGGGGATCCCCCTCCCATCCCACTGTGGAGTCAACTTGGCCCTGGGTTTGCCCTTCACAGCTCTTGACGCTAAATGCTTGCTTGGGTGTCCTAAGTGGGCTCAGGTTGGGACAGCTGTGCTCCTGGCCCCCACCCCCAGTCTGCTGGGTGACGAAACTGCTGAGGGGACAAAGGCAGCCAGATCCAGATGCCCTCGGGGCATGGAGGCTCCAGCCTAGCCTGTCTGGGTGTATTTATAGACCAGTGCTCACAAGCTGGGGGAGAGCTGTGTGTTTCCTGGAAACGTGCTCACTCTCTCTGTTACAGAAGACTTTCTGGGGAGGGTATCCCGGTACAGGGGAAGGGGCCTCGCTGGCCTCGAGTCTGCCTTCTGTGGAAGGCGAACTCGGGCCTGATACCTTTCACTCCATTTCCACTCATTGTCCCTTGACAACCTGTGACTGGCCTACTGGCCTCAGGATGCTCTCTGCTAACTCCTTTTCCTGCCAGGCCTGTCCACATTCCTCCCAACCCAAGTGCTGGGCTCACCTCCTCCCAGTGGCCGTGCCTCTCTGTTCTCTCCTGCTACACAGGGAATTTGTCCAGGCTTGTTCTTCTGTGAAGCCTTCCTCCTTCCCTGAGAAGCACCCCACTTGGGATGTCCCTCAAAATGTCTTTTCTCGATTCCCCACCACGGCCATGTGACCTGTTTCGTCTTCATGCCTAAGACCCCACCTATGCATTTCACTGTTACTCTTAATTACCTGTATCTCTTTCTCCAAACCATGCTCTTCAGAGCCAATAACCGGGCCTTCTGTGACTTTGTGTTCCTACCTGTGTGTGGCCCATTGGGGACACAGAGCCGATGTGCATAGGAACAGGGGTCGGGGGCTCAGTGATGTAGCTGCTGGACACTCTTGGCTCCTTTCAGTGGGAGACTTGACTTAAGCCAGCTGTGTTGCTCTGGTTGTGGAATTTGCTAGCTTCCTGATCCTCTAAGTTTCTCAGCTCTCCAAATGTGAATTTCCTAGTCTGCAAAGCAGGACATCAAAGTGGCCCTTCACACTATTAAGGGGAAGTTGTCAAGGGACTTCATGTCATGGGTCTCACAGAGCTCCGGACACAGACGCACACTGTCAGCATGTCCTGTGGGGCCCTCTTTCAAAACAGCAGTAGACCCTTGCTTTCCCACGGCTGTCTCCAGGCTGCCTGGCTGATCTCTGTCTGCCTTTACCGGTCCCACTTCATCTGCTTTCATCACAGCCGTCAGACATGACCCCTTAAAGATGTGTCATGTGTTGTGACTCCTGCGTGAACCTCTTCTACACTGAAAGAAAAGGCCTGTGTCTTCACTGTGGTCCTGTACGAGCTGACCCCTGGTTCATGGCTCTGCCTCTCCGCTTCCCAGCTTGCTCTCCCATCTCCAGCCACGCTTGCCTAGCCTAACGCCTTCCCACTGAAGTCTTCCCATGAGAACCCTTGTGCCTTCCCACTCACTTAAGAGTTCGTGAGACGCTACAGGCTAATCTCACCTCTGAGCCAGGCACAGAGGAGCACACCTTTGAGCCCAGCACTTGGAAGAGAGAGGCAGGTGGATCTTTGTGAGTTCAAGGCTAGCCTGGACTACAGAGTGAGTTCCAGGGCAGCCAAAGCAGCACAGTGAGACCCTGTCAAAGGGAAGAAGGAAGAAAGAAAACAAAAAAAATTAATCTCTGATACCTTCTATCCTTTTTCTTTGCTTTATTCTTTCACAAACTTGACACGAGCTAGAGTTATTTGGGAAGAGGAACTGAGAAAATGCTCCTATCAGATTGCCTGTAGGCAAGCTTGTAGAGTGTTTTCTTGATTAATGATTGACAGGAGAGGCCAAGTCCACTGTGGGTGGTGCCGCCCCTAGGAAAATGGTGGGGGCAGTATGAGAAAGCAGGCTGAGCAAGCCATGGAGACCAGGCCAGGAAGCAGCACTCCTTCCTGGTTTCTGCTTTAGATTCTTAGTGACTTCCCTCAGTGACAGATTGTGTCCTGGGAAGTTTAATATGAAATAAACCCACTCCTCCCCAAACTGTTTTTGGTCATGACCTTTATCATAGCAAATAGGACTCAAAGCAAGACAGGTGCTAATACACAGTTTTATTTCGTATATTCACTTGTCCATTGTCTCTCCCAGTGGAACATGATTTGCCTGTAGTGTTTGTGTTATGTTCCCAGCTTCTAATACCAGATATAAATAAATGCCCTGTAAAAGAAAGAGATTAGATCTTGGGAGTTTTGCTGGAGTTCAGTTACCCCTCTGGGCATGAGTGGGGAACCCCAAGAGCACGGGGATAGCAGCCCAGACTGTGGAGTAACTTGGCACAGCAGTCTCCCAGAGTCTGGGCTTGGCCTGGTCCCGCCTCGCTGGCCTTGGGCATCAGAACTGAGTCAGAAGGCAGCACCAAGCCCGGATTCTGCCCCAGACTGGACTTTCCCTCCTCCCAGCCCAGCCCAGCCTCCCCCAGTGGAGGGTTTGGCTGGGAACACTGAACTCATCCTTTTCTCTGGGGTGGATGGGGCTCAGCCTCCACCCAGGAAGAGACAATGAGTGTTAGTCAGCTTTGAAGCCCCGTGACAAACATACCTGAGAAAACCAACTTAAGGTCTCGTGGTTTGTTTTAGCGTGGGATACATGGGTTCATCCCCTGGACCCTGGGGTGAGGTAGAAGATGATGCTGGTGGGAGCCGGTGGGGAAGGAGGCTGCTCATCTCGTGGCAGCCAGGAAGCAAAGAGAGAGGAGAGGAGTCAAAAGGACACAGGATAAAATATACCATTTAAAGGCCCACTGTCCACTATTGCGCTTCTGTTAACTGGGCTCCTAACATTGCTACTGGCTCCTAAGCACTGTTAGCTGAAGCTCCAATCTTCCCACGTGAGCCTCTGGGAGATACTTAAGATCCAAGCTGTGTTTTCAGCATGTTACAGTCCCCAAGCTAGAGCCCACACAGCACTGCCCGTAGCGGATTTTGTCCAGTTTTATTGGGGTTCTCATAGGGCCTTCCTAGGGGGAACGTTATGCCACCACCCTGGGATTCAGTATCCAAGAGCAGCAGCGTCCCTCTAAAGTGAGCCCATGACCTCGCATTCCAGGCTCAAGCCCAGGCTTGTTTCCTCCAACTCTCGTCTAGAGATTCTTGGTTCTTGAAGAACCCCCTGGAGGATGGGAGGTTTCTTGGGTCGGAAGTGGGAGCCTCTCAGGGTCTTGCTGCTCAGATCATACCCTCTGCCCCCTCTTGGTTTCCTCTTCAGGACTTACCACTCTCTCCTGTAGCCCAGGCCTATTTCTCTCCTCTGTTCTGAGGAGCTGCTTGATAAAAGTCATGAATCTCTGTCCCCAAGCCATTCTGGATGAGAGCTCATTAATGTGTGGGGCAGGTACCATTTAAGGAGGAAGGTGATAATCTGCCACAGTGATCTTGTCCCTGCCCCACAGGGACTCACAAAGGCTCCAGGTAGGGTGAGACCTGAGAATTCTACCTGAATTATAACGTGCTATCTTGGAGCTTCCATTTAAGAGGCTGGTGCCATTCCACACCCTCTGCCATGGGCTTGAATGCTGAGCCACTCCAAGAATGTGGGGAGCCCAAGCAATGCTTTTCTCTCACCCCACCCCAACCCCCATTTTTAAAGTAGCATCACCCTGCAGCCTTCTCTGCTCAGGAGGCTGACCTGAGCTGCCCCGCCCACCCTCCTCTGTTCTAGGTCCCAAAGGTCCCGTGGTCAGCACCATCATCAGAGTATCTGATGGCCAGTCCAGCCACCGTATAGCTGGTGATCCAGTCACAGGTGTCCTTTCATTCTCGAGAAGCCTGTGTGTAAGCTCCTAGAGCAAACGTTGTCTTTACTTGGTTTCTTATGTCAGTATCTAAGCCTGGACATTACCTGATGATTCTTAGTGGCCTTTAGAAAAAACCCATGGGACAGAGCTAGGGCTGGGGGTGGGGAGGAGGGCTTATATGGGGAGCAGGGGAGGTTCTTTAATGTGACGATGAGAAACCACATAGCAACAGGCATTTGTAATAGTTAATATTTATTGAGGGCTTACTCTATGCTAAGTGCTGGCCCAAGCATTCCACATGACTTAGCTCACTTAATATTCATGGCTTGTTGGGGCAAGAACTACTATTAGACATATTACATGCAACCCGCAGGCCTGGGCTGTGTGGGGGCCATGGAGCCCATGTTGTGAAAATAACATGAGAAGAGATGAGGAAGGAGAGGCATAGTGGCCCAGAGACCCAGTGATACTCAAGAGAGCTCGCGCCTACAGTCCTGATACCTCAGCCGGCCTTCCCCAGACTTGGGAATGTCTGTTGGGATTTTCCAGTCCCTAGCTGAACTTTCCCAAACATAATTTAGCAGTCAGGAGCCAGGTGTTAGGAATGTTTGTCTGGTGTGCTGGCCGTTTGATCCATTCAGCCAGACGTTTCCCCATTTGAACGAGAGTAAAAGAGATAAAATCACTTAGCCCAACGCTGGTCTTTAACTGCACTAGTTCTCCAGGGAGAGAATGGCGTCCTCTTTCATTTTAACCCCACCAGAAAGGAGCCCCTGAGGCGGGTGACCTGAGTCTCTGGAACTTGCTTTCTTTCTTGCTCCCCTCCTCTTTCCCCGCCTCAGTCCCTCAGGAAGCGTCCCTGCTGGCCTCCCTCCACAGGCCTCAGCTGTGAGTGACACTGGTGAGCATGGCTCTCCTGGAGGGAATGCTGGTCTGCAACTGGGAGTGGGGGGTGGGGAGGGTACCTTGATAGGGCAGAGGAAAGTCAGGAGAGAGCCAGCTAGAGAAACCAGAGAGGGCAGCCAATGAGCTTCCAGCATGGAGGCTGGGTCAATAGGCAAGCTTTGTAAATAACATCCGGGCTGCATTAGAACCATGATGTTCCATTCCCCAAATAGAACTTGACTCCTGCTTAAGGCATTCCTTAGGCCCTGGGGGAGCAGCACCAGCTAGTCCCTCCCCTTGTTACTCTGGAGTCAGGGCCCCGCTCACAGTCTGGCAGAATGGTGTGCACATGCGCATGCCACTGCTTCCCACAGTTTAGCAGAGACAAGCCTGATGGGTCTTCTTCCAATACAGGCAGAGTTGGTTGCTGCAGGACACCAGACAGCTCAGCCATCCGTTCATCACCTTCTGTCTTGGATTTCCCAGGAGACCCTGACAGGGTATAACCTGGAAGCGGCTCCCAGGCAGAGCTGTTAAAGTTGACTAGACCCCTGCCCAAGCCCCGATTGTGGTGTTTTCCAGGCCACCCACCACCCTTTCCACTCTGAGACTCCCTCCCCGCTCCACAGAGCAGAGGGGCCACCCCAGTCTTCCATCTGCTGCCATCCCACACCACAGGCCCTTGTGCAGGAGTAATCTAAACGACTCGGAACTCAAGATAAGACCCTTGCTTCCATTAAACATTGACAGGCCCGAACCTGTCAACTGAGAGTGCTTAGCTGCAGGAGAACTTCTGGGAGACCATAGCAGCTGGGCTATTAAAAATGAATGGCCTCCACTCCTCCCAGGAGCTGCCTCTCTTAAAGTGGCAGCTCTCCAGGGCTGGGAGGAGGGGCCTGGAGGGTTCAGAAGGAGCAGCAGATTCCCAAGGAACGAGACCCCAAGGAACAGCAAGATCTCAGCTCTCCGAGCCCTTTACACTCCAAGTGGAAAGTACACAGGCTCTGAGTCAGGAAGCAATTCTTGAGTTTGAGCTCAGCGCTATAGCATGGCTTTAAGCACCCTGAGCCCTCATTTATCAATCTCTGAAATGGGCTTCTTACTGACTCAAAGGTTTCTTATAACTGGTGTGGTGGCAGTACTTGAGAGCTGAGGCAGGAGGATTGAGAGGTCAAGGCCAGTCTGACCGCCTGGAGAAATGGAGGATAGAAGTAGCTCCTGGTGTTTGGAATCTGCAGCCTCAGCTCAGCCCCATGATGGGTTGGTTAGATGTGAGTTCCTGACCAGCCTAGGCTAGACTGACTGAGTCACAATAAACAAACACAAGCTCCAAAGCCTGCCCCACCCCAGCATCCAGAGGTCCCTGTCTCGCCCCCCGTTTGTCTGCTGTCCTCTCCATCACTCCCCCACCTTGCAAGCACTTGGGCACTACAGATTTTTCCAGTACCTGCCTATTGTTCGGTGTGTACTAGTTGCTTGGATAATTTTTTTTAAAAAGCCTTTAAAAGGATGTCTACAAGACCAACAAAGTAAATGGAGATACTAAGAGATGGATCGAGTCAGGGTCACTTGGTACAGAGAAAAGTATCAAGCTATCTGGGTCCATGGGGACCTCAACTCATAATCACCCAACAATCTCACATTACAGCGAAGGAGACTGGGGCCCAGCTAGGTGGTGGCACGGTCAGGGAGTTCCCAAGGCCCCTGTCTTCTGGCTTTATGCTGGGCAGCTGGGGTGGGTAGGACTGACAGGGTCTGTTCCCTCTAGCAGGGTAGGACAATATTATCCAGTAGGTTCCAGCTTCCAGAGTCAGCACAGAATGAGCTTGGATCCAGGTGCTCTTATGAATTCCAGGCTTGTGAACACCTGACGTTTTTATAACAGGCTGGGTGTACACTGAACTCTTTGGTTCTAGCAATGTTGTCATGCACTTCCTTGATCCTGGGAGGGCAAGGGTAAGGTGTCTTTGGAGAGGAGAAAGAATGAGCCAATTCTGACATGGCCAGCCCCTTCCCTAAACCATTTCTGCCCCAAAATACCCACTGATAGACCCTGCTACTAGGTTACCCTTTTATGAAAGATCTTGAACTCCACCCCCAAGCTCCTTGTGGCTTCCTCGGTGGAATGGCCCAGGGACAAAGCTGATGGGAGCCCAGAGAGTCAGGAGCTGGGAGATGCAAGGTCCGGTTGGCCTCGATAACCACACAGTCTATCTATGAGTCACTGTAAGACAATCAACATGGGATTAATGGGGGGGGGCAAGAGGCAAATGTATCAATAAGGGGCACTATGGTCAACCAGATTTCTTACATTTAAAGGGTTCTCAGAAAAGATAACTGTTTTTTAGCTTTTCTGTCTCCCAGTCCCCTCAAAAGATGCTTATCCCTCATTGCTGTTGGTGAAGTGTCCATGTGCCTTCACCATATGCAGGAAGAAAAGAGCATTTTCCTCTTGCTGAACCGAGTTCAGCAGCTTCTAGGCCCTAAGAGGCACAGGGTTGTGGACACTGATAAGCAGTGTGCCAGCTGACGGTGCTAAGCATGTTTGCTCCCAGCACACCTTAAGCGGAGAGCCTGGGCTAGGTCCCCTGCCTGGTGGGAATGGACAGCTGGGACCTTAATTACCAGCTCCCTTCATTCCCCCCTCCCAGTAGTCCTCTGGAAAGCCCCATGGGGCTTGGTGCACCAGAGCTTTCTGGAGTCCTGTGGGCAGCTGCCTTCCAGGGCTCATCACTGGTTCCTGGTGAATCCACAATTACCCTGACTCACTCCCAAGAGGCAAAACGCATGCCCCCTATGGCTGGAGAGCAATTTGTCTTTGTGGTTCTATGTACTAGAAACAAGATTTTTTTTTCTCCAAGAAGCCACTTGGCCGTGTGCCCTCTCGCAAACACGCACCCACGCAGTGCAGCAGGTTCTCCTGAGCTGTGTGAGAACAAAGAGGTGCTGGCTGGCCTCCCACAGTCCGGGAGGGACAGACTTATACACCCTTACGGTGCTGGGCAGGAGGCCCAGAGCAATGTGCAGACCTGGGGGCGGGGGCTAGGACACTTGAGGATACTTTCCATGTCCCCTGCCCCCCAGCAACAGGTGCGAGTCGGATAAAGTCAGCCCCAAGGAGTCTGTGGGATGGGCTCAGCTGCTAAGGAGCCGGCCTTTACTGGGTATTCCGTGGGGCAGGGACACTTGCAGGGATGGCAGCTGGTGGAGATCCAGGGCTAGAAGAGGTGACAGACGGAGGGGCACGTGTGCCCATGGTGACATTGCTTAGAATGCATGCTTCCCAACCACCTCACATTTGGTCCCCATGGCCTCTCCACAGCCACTCAGAAAGCAGATTTCACCATCGTTTCCTGGAATCTGGAGTTCCCGGCATTTCCGAGGGGTCAGGAATTCAAGGCTTCCCGTGTACCTTCTTTGTGTTCTTTCCTAGTTGGCTATTTGCCCAAGGAAGTCACCTACAACTCCTTGGGAGGATCAGCCCTCCTCGTGGACATCTGCTTTTCCCCAGAGGCTGTGTCTTCCCATTTGGGGGAAAGTCCCCTAGGAGTCAGTTTATGGTGGAAAAAGAGGAATGAATGCCAAGGTTTGGCCAGTGACAGCTACAGGTCAGAAGACACGGGGCACAGGAGGAGCTGAGGCCACTCAGGGGTGAGTGGGGGCAGGTCAGCCCACTAATGACGAGTACAGCTTGGGGACAAGTTCCAGGCTTGCCCCTGTGTGCCAGGAGAGCAGGGTCTAGGCCTAGGGCTACCCGATTGCTAAAGTCCTTAGCTACCAGAAGTAAGAGGGAGGTGAGAAGTCATTGTAAGTGAACCAATGAGCATAGCTGTTGTTTCTGTGAGCCCCCTGAGCTGTGGGGGGTGGGAGTGAGAGAGCAGGCTTTGGTGAGTGCCCTAGCTAGGAGGAAGTAGACTTCTTGCCCAAGAACTTCCCCTCTGCATAGAATATTCATCCTTCTCTCAGGAAGAAACAGGTGGGACTCTACACTGGTTTCTCAGAGGCTGTGAACCCAGGCAGGAAGCCCCCCCCACTCCGCACCTTCAGTTCCCCCTAATGAATGACGGAGCTTGCTTCCCCAAATTCTTTGGGGGTCACTTCCTTCTGCTTTTGTCAGTCAGGTTTGCTGATAGCAGAAGGAAACCTACTTTGATAGGTGCCCTGCCCTGGGCTTGACAAGCTGGCCTGTCTTAAAGCATCCTGCCTGGGGATGCTTTACTTCCTGGGATGTGAGGGGAAAGGGAACGCTAACATCGATGCTGTTCACAGAGTGTAAAAAGCTGAGAGGGTCCCCGGAGGGGCCCTAGCGGAGCCACTGGGTGCTGTGGACAAAATGGGAGATTTGAAGCCAAGAGGTCAGGGATGGTTGCAAAGAATATTCACCAGCTGTAATGTCTTCCCACAGGGACTCCAACCCGACATGACCTCCCCATTCCAGGGAGAAGAGATCCCGAGGCTCAAAAGGGCTCCAAGTCACAGGGCACGGCAGAGTTGGGGTGTAAACTGGTCTTCTCTTCTTACACTGCTGCTCTTCCGTGGAAGCCAGGCTAGTGATGGGATGAAGGAGGTGACTGGGGTGACTGGGTCCTGGAAGACAGTTAAGAGGAAAGGACTCCCAAAGGAAAACCTGGAACACCTGATGATTCTACCTGATTCTCTGTGCTGCTCCCAGAGAGCCTCTGTTACCGCCATTGCCACTGATAGCTGTAACAGTTGTCATGAAATGTTCACTCCGTGCCAGGAGCTAAATATCGCAGAGAGAATGAACATAGGTGCAAAGTGCTTAATCAGCACGTATGTCCCCTTCAGTCCTCAAAGGAGCAAGTTAGACTAATACTTCCACTGCTATTTCTCAAATGAGGAGGTTGAGGTTCAGAGAAGCCAGGAGCTGACCTGCTGAGGGGCAGAGCTAAAGCCTCCTAAGTGTACACATAGTCACAGGCACAAACACTACCACGATCCTGTTGGTTTCTGTTCTCTAACACCTTTGGCATCATCTAGTCCCAACACAATGGTTCTGCACAAAGGCACTGTTCCCCTGCCTTTTAAATCTCTGGCTTAATGGTGCTTTGACCAGCCATGCTGAGACTATGTTCACAGCCAAGACAAACCCGGCTACATCCTTGCGCTCATGTCCCATCAAAAGAAGCTACTTTCTTCCTAGAAGCGAGACTCCCCTCTGTCACTGTGCCCAGAGGGTGGGGTGGGGTGGGGTGAGGTTTCCGTTCAGCTGATGTTCCACCAAGCAGAACCTGAGTTCAAGGAAGTGGACAGAGGAAGTGGGTCTTAGAGGAGGGAGGCTGGGTGTGGGTAAGCAGCGCAGAAGGTGTGAAGGAGGATTTGGAAGGTCCTGGGACTTTCCCTACCCCACAGCCTACCCTAGACAAGGACAACCAAGCTCCCCAAGCCATCGCAGGCTGAGCATTCTGGCCTCATTGTTCCCACCTGCCTCCTGGGTGTCTCTTATCAGCAAGACATCCTTTCTCTCCGCCTCTTGGAATCTTTTTACCGTTCACACTCCCCTTGCCTTTCCGCCCACCAGGCCTTTGCCATGCGTGCGGGTGCATGGCAAAATCAGACAGTTTGAGACCAATGGTGCCACAGAGTTCTCTGGGACTGGGACTGGGTGGCAAGCTATCAGTCCCAGGCACCTCAGCGCCCTCCCTCCCAGGAGTTTCTCTCGGTTGCCTCCATCTTCCTGTGCCCCTGTCCGGAGCTTCTTCTCCATCTGCCCCCAGGCCAAGCCTTTCCTCCTGAGTGGCTGGAGTGGGTAGGGAGGAGAGCCTGTCCCTTTACCCAAAGGAGGAGGCACCATGCTAGTTGCTTTTGTTTGAAGACTGGGTTTCCACTGGCCCAGGGTTGTTTTAAACACCCCCAACACCCCGAGGCAAACTCTCTCAATTCTCCAGTAAAACCACACTGTCCAGCCAGGGCTGCAGTGAACTGGAGTTAACACAGCCGACCCCAAGACCCTTCCCACGGGCACCAGATGGGTGCCAAGCTGTCCCAGGAGGGTGTTCGGTTAGGGAAGATGACTTGCTGGAAAGGGTGCCGGGCTGGGGCGGGGGGTGGGGGCAACCTCTCTGCTCCAGCCGCGTCACCTAGGTCCCCGCGCCTTCCCCCTCCCCGCCCCCGCCCCCCCCCCCGCGCCGCTGACGTGGCCACCGCCGCGCACGTCACGCAGGCCGCCGCCGGGAAGTGCTGTCCTTATTTGGGCTCAGACCTGCTGTGCCGGCTGGGACTCTACGCTGCCACGGCTGCCCTATGCAACCCCGCCCTCCTATCCTGGACGGGCGTGCAGCCAGTCACATCCTGAGAAGGGACACTGGCTCTGGGTCACCTCACGAGAGCCAAGAGAGGAGGGCAGACTGCCTTCCCAGGCGTTATCTCCCATCTCCAGGGTTTCTCCTGAATGTCAGAGCTAGGTGGAAACACAGATGGCCAGCCACAGATGCCTTAGTCCCTGAGGCCGGAAGGCTGGGACGCCAAAGCCATTGTGAGCTAGTGCAAAGGGCAGGCTTGCTGTTGCTCGCGGTCTTAAACTCATCCTAATGCCAGCAGCCCTGTTTCCTCTAAAAAGCAGAGCGGATATCAGCGTCTGTGCTCGTGAGGATTTTGATGCCCCACCCTCTTGGTGTAAAAACAGTTTCCTAAGCTGTGCCACACTGTCTAGTCTACCAGTGGTCACTGGGCGCTGGGGAGGAACCTGGCCTGGTGCCCCTCCTGAGGAAGAGGCCACAGACACCTATCAGCCTCTGTGTCTGGGGCCTCATGCAGCTGCTCAGAGAATGCCCTTTGACCTCATTTGAAAGCGTATGCTTTGTCAACAATGTCATCTGGTGCTGGCCTCCTTTCTTCTCATAGCTGTTTGTCTGGGGCCTGAGCTAGGCAGCAAGGGGTGAGCAAGCTTGTGACTACTCCTCCAGTCTGGGCAGGGGGAGGACGGGCACTGCCAAAGTCCGCAGGCAGTCACGGTGAGCAACAGGCACCGCACGCCACACACCTGTGTTTCACTGCTAACAAGACCCCTCCCTCCTTCCAAAATGCAACTCAAGCTCATTACCTAAGCCCCAACAAGCCTTTTCCTGTAGGACAGCAGCTGCTGCAGGTGCCCTCACCCAACACCCTTGCTAGCTGTGACCTGTAGCCGCTCTGGGCTTCACTGCCCGCATTCTCTGTCTGCTGGTAGCCTGTGCACTCTGTGTGGATTTCCTTCCTTGGGAATCTGGAATGTCCAGAGGGCATTTCCAAAATTAGAGCTCTCAGCCTCGGGGTGTGTTTTGAGGGGGACTGTAGCCCCTTCCTTACATCTCTCTAGGATAAGGAGGACAAAGGTACTCAGATCACATGGGCGAATGATTGATTTATGACCCAAGTGCTGCGGGCCGGCTGTGAGTCACAGGGCCAGAGACCAGGGAAATCTCACTCTCCTCCCCACACAGTCCCCTGACACATAGGACCTGTTGGGTGGCCATCTGATGGTACAGTGGACAGACGGGCACCTCCCTTCCGAGGTGGCTGTCCTCATCTAAAGAAAGGCCCTCGAGGATGACACCTAATCACATGGGCTCAGAGGGTTAACTGAGGGTCAGGGCAGCTGTTCCCTAGCACTGGGTGAGGTTGGCTTAGTATCTCTCTAAAGTGGGTAGGAGAGTCCAAGCTCCCCGAGAGTGGGGCAGAGAGCAAGACCTATTGTCTCTGGCTGCACTCCTGTTTGCCTCAAGTCAGCCCAAGCAGGAGTCCCACTGCTGTTCTGGGTGACTTCACACTGTGGTGAGGTGTACAGCTCAGCCCTGTTCCTTGTTTCTACATATGAACACAGAAGCACTTGCTCCCTTCAGAGACAGGGTCTCAGCAGCCTCCCCTCAAACTCTTCATCTTCCTGTCCCCTGCTTGCTGTAATCCCAGGAGTGCGCCGCTGTACCCGGACACTCAGCTATCTCTTGGCATATGCCGCATCAGAGTGTAGCTACTTGGCAGAAGGCTTGGATCCACAGAGGGGTTGATTCAGCAAGGGTGCAAACAACTAGGAAATGGAGTGCTGCTGGTCAACTGCGTTCTCAAAACGTCCTTCTCCCTCCTTGATACACAGGCTGAGCAAAGTAAAATTGCTCTTGTTTTCATCTGCCCTGTAACTCACAACTCCAAGCCTATCTGAGAATTCATTGAGATGGACTGATGCCGCAATGGGTCCGTTCATGGGCAAAGAGCTCTTCTCTTAAATGCAGGGCTGCCAGGCTGGGGCGTGGCTAGGGCTGGGTGTAATCTTCTTTAGCCTACAGCTGCTTGCTATCTTAGGGTTTCTATTCCTATAATGAAAAAAAATAACCAAAGCAATTTGGGGAGGAAAGGGTAGTCCATCATTGAAGGAAGTCAGGACAGGAGCTCAAGTAGGGTAGGAACCTGGAGGCAGGAGCTGATGCAGAGGCCATGGAGGGATGCAGCTTACTGACTTGCTCATCATGGATTGTTCAGCTTTTTTTTTTTTTCAAGGTAGGGTTTCTCTGTGTAGCCCTGGCTGTCCTGGAACTTGCTCTGTAGACCAGGCTGGCCTCAAACTCACAGAGATCTGCTTGCCTCTGCTCCCTAGTGCTGGAATTAAAGGTGTGCACCTCCACCACGCGGCTCTGCTTGCTTTCTTATAGAACCCAGAACCACCAGCCAAGGGATGGTACCACCCACGATGGGCTGGGTCCTCCCACACCAATCAGTAATTAAGAAAATGCCCCACAGCCAGACCTAATGGAGACATTATCTCAGTTGAGGTTCCTCCTTTCAAATGACTAGATTGTGTTAAGGTGACATAGAACTAGGCAGAGCCCTTGCTGATGGCTGACTTCACTTTGGAGTCAGAAGCCGGGCAGGAAGTGATTCTCCTTCTAGGAGCTTCCCTAGTGGACACACTCCACACATGTCAATCAAATGCCCCTTCTGTCCATTCAGCTTGGCTCTGGGTTTCCCCTTGCTCTTTCCAGTTCTCTTGCTAGAAGAAAGCAGCGCACACTGGAGGTCTCAAGTTCAACAGGGCCCATCCCTCACTCTAAGGAGCTCCTGAGCCAAGAAGGAGGGGAGGAAACTCTGGGCTAGAAAAACCACCAGAGCTGATGTTTGCTTATTATCCCAGCTATTATCCTGATTCCAATTCCTTCTGACATCATTATGGACCCTCCTTAGTGGGTAGAGCCCATTTGAGGATGACATTAAAAGCCAAATGAGGGTAACTTTAGATGCCTTGGCTCCAATATTCCAACAGGGGGTGGAGGGCTACACACAAATTTCTTCTTTTTCTTATTTTTTAAAATACATCCGATTTGGGGGAGCATAAAGTTTTCTTAACACAAAAATAAATAAATAAAATAAAATACATTCGTTTTTAATTTAATTGTGTGCCCGTAGTGAGGGGTACACACAGGTCACGGCACATGTGTGATAGTCTGAGGAAAGCCTTCTGCCATGTGGGTCCCTGGTAGAGAACTCAGTTTGCCATGTTTGGTGGTAAGCGCCTTTACCCCACTGAGCTGAGTATGTTAAAGGTTTTGTTTTTAGTTTTAGTGTGTGTGTGTGTGTGTGTGTGTGTGTGTGTGTGTGTAGATGCTCAATGAGGCAACCCCCGTAGCTTGAGTTATAGACTGTAAGCTGACCAAGATGGGTACTGGGAATTGAACTCTGGTCCTCTGGAAAAACAGCCAACATTTTTAATTGCTGAGACAACGCTTCAGCCTTGGCCTGGGTACATTAACAGACTACTTTCAGTGTTTTCTTGTGCTTTACAATAAAGCTATACAGTGTGTGTATTTCTCCCTTGCCTTTGCTTCCTGGATGCTGAGAGAGAGATTTAGGGTTTAACACAAACAAATTAGCAAACATCTACTTCCTCTCTCCCTTCGTCATTATTAATTTCCAATACTTACTATAATATAAATGCAGGCACATGTTATTCCATGTTTCCATGTGAGTCAGTACTTTGAACTGCTCCAGAGTCTTAGAGTCAGCAAAGGATAAATCACAGCTGGGAGTGTTGGCTCCCACCATTCCCTCAGCACCTGGGAACAGAAGTTTCTAGAAAGAGATGTACTTCGGGAGGAATCTGTCAGTAAGCAGCCATGTGCTTAGGAAGATCAGCACCCCATCCCCAGCCTGGCAGCCAGGGTTAGGAGCAGGGTTTCTTTGTTTTGAGTTCAAGGTCAGACTAGGATAGGAGGTGAGACCCTTCCTCCGTAAACAGAGGGCTGAGGATACGTGTGTGTGGTGTGTGTGTGTGTGTGTGTGTGTGTGTGTGTGTGTGTGTGTGTGTGTGTGTGTGTGTGCGCGCGCGGCAGAATGCTTGCCTAGTCTGCAGAAGCTCTGGTTTTGATCACAAGCTAGTTGTGGTGACAAAGGCTGCAATTGCTGCACTCAAGAGGTAGGGCAGGAGGACTGGAAGTTCAAGCTCATCCTCAGGTGTGTGGAAAGTTCAAAGCCAGCTCAGACTATGTGAGCCCTGTCTGAGTGAGTGAATGAATGAATGAATGAATTAACAAATAAATAAATATCATAATGGTTAGCACGTCCTGACCCTTTCTCAACAAACAAATAACAAAAAGTGCAAATAGTGGCACAGGCACACTACTTACAGATTAAATAAATAAAACTCTTTAAAATATTTTTAAAGTGATAATTGCAAGCACCAGGCAGTGGTGGCGCACGCCTTCAATCCCAGCACTCAGAGGCAGAGGCAGGTGGATCTCTGTGAGTTAGAGGACAGCCTGATCTACAAAGTGAGCTCCAGGACATCCAGGACTGCTTCACAGAGAAACCCTGTCTCAAAAAAGAGTGCTAATAGCATATACTGATTATTATGGGGTAGACAGTATTCCAGGCACTGTAAACTCATTTTATGCTCTAGCAATGCTGGAGTAAGAGCAGCTGTTATTAGCCCTTCTTAACAGATAGGCACACTAAGAGCGGTGACAACTTGCTTGAGAGCACTGGGAGTTGGACCCAGCAGTGTGATTCCAAGACATGCACAAGTCCCCATGATGGAGAGCAAATGAATCCCACTCACAAACCACACTATTCTGTTATGGTCAATGACCATCAAAACAAGATGGACAGAGCAAATAGTCCCAAGGGCCTATCCCTAGTGTAGAGGCACACCGATAACCTGACTCTTGGCTGAGAAGATGGGAGGGTGGTGCAAGTCCTCTCTACCTTTCGCTGCCTCCGGATGAAGCCTGTGAATGAGAATACAGTGTTATGGAAGTGCAAAGGGTGTGACTAAAACCACTCTCGGGCCGGCCTATAGAGGCCTTAAAGGCAAAGCTAGGAATAAACGTTTACTCATAAAGGAGCCCATGAAGGGATTCAAGCAGGGGACAATCAGGCTAGACTGGTGGTCTAGGAGCTCTGCCTGAGGGTAGTGCAGCCAGGGGGTGCTTCCTACAGGAACCCCTCAGTGGACACCTGCAGAGACCAAGCCTTTAACTGGATATGAGATGAGCTCAGGAAGTGGCCTGCAGAATATCTGTCCTGATGGGGAGATCTCTGTCTCTATAGCAGGGGATCTCATATTCTGCTGGGGCCCTGGCATGGTCAGTGTGGACCACAGATGGTAGATTAACGCTGAGCCAGGGCAGATCTCCTGGCCCAATACTCTCTCCTTACAGATAAGCAGACTGAGGTGCGGGGAGAAGACTCCCACTCCCGGCTATCTCTCCCTGTCTCTGGGCTCCTTCCTCTGACCCACATGGATCAGGTGCCTGGCCTCCCCTGGCCTGGAGCCTGTGGTGCAGTAAAGAAACACCTTGGCCCGGAGCCAGGATGCTCAAGGGGAGAGGCTGGCATAGCATCCCTTCTTCAGCTCCTCCTGGGGTAGCCCTTTCAGGATCTGTATCCTCCACCCTCTGTCCCTACTGCTCCAGCTGCTTGCCCCAGACACTCAGGCCCCAGGAGGCCTAGCCAAGCAACATCTGGGGTGGCTTCACCAGCCTTAGGGCCTCTCTTCTTGTTTTCTGTCTGGAGTTAAAGTGGATCTGTCCTGGGCCCCCAGGAAGGAGGGAGGGTTTACAAGGGGTCTATCCTCTAAGTTTGCAAAGGGGCAATAAATTCAGCCTTCAGATCTGCTGCTGTCCCCAAGTCCATGTGTTCCCTATTGAGTTTCCAGCACTTGTGGTCACACCTTCTTAAGTTGCAGAAGGCCCATGAAGTGGAAGTGTGGGAAGTCACATTCTTGAGTTTCCTAGGATGACAGGCTTTTAGCAGACAGTTTTCCCCCCCTTTTGTTCCCAGATGCACCTAGGGAGCCACAGGAGGAAAAACATACCACTAGGACTTTTCCAGCCAACACTGGTCTGGCCATCTGTCCATGTCTCTCCCCAGTTCCTGCTCATGTTGTGTTTGCTCCCACCCCCACCCAAGCCTGCCTTCCTTTCCTCTGTCTACCACAGGATCAGAGTGTCCCTTCTCCCTAGACACTGGTGAGTCAGTAGGACACAACAGTTGAGGAGTAGTCCCCTAGGACAACAGATGCCTGGGGGGTGGGGTGGGATGGGCGGGGAGCTGGTACAGCCAGTCTGTGGGGCCTAGCACTTAGTGACAACAGGGATGAATTCCTGGCACTTGCTAGTCACTCTTCCAGGGTTGGAGCTAGGGTCAGAAGAGCCACTACCACATAGTGTTGGGGAGGAGAGCAAGTTGGAAGAGCACAAACAGGCTGTTGGAGGAGTTTCAGTACATGGAGGGCACCCGGCAGCCATCAAGGCTGTGGCTGGCCCCCAACAGTAAAAGGGGAGAGTTTTGTTCTTATTTTTGTTTTGATACAGGCTTTCATGTGTCCTAGGCTGGCCTTGAACTTGCTGTGTAAACTGAAGAGGCCCTCACTGTCTGATGCTGTGGAATTATAGACATACATTACCATAGCTGGTTGTCACTCCACCTCCACAGTACTGGGGATGAAGTCAGGGCTTTCTGCATGCTAGACAAGCATTCTGCAGCTATGCTCTGTGCCAGGACTAGAGCGTTTATTTCTTGCCCTGGCTAACACTCAATCCTGGTTTTTCTCCCTGGAACCCCAGGCTCAGTGTCGACTCCAGGGTCAGGTTGGGACTCAACTCTTCTTTCCTTTTGGTTTGCTGGTCACTGTCTAAAGGGCAGATGCTCTTGTCCTGTTACGCACACATGCTCTCCACCATTTTTATTCCCTCCCCTCCCCACCCCTCCATTTTCTTGAGCTAGACACTTTTCCGAAGCCTTCGGTCCCTCCAGATGTGCTCTCTACCCCCTGGTTCTCTGGGGTTCACTTTGGCTTGCTGTCTAACACTGTTGTCATCAGAACAAATGAGGGAATGGGTTACTTTCTAGCTTCCAGACCCTTCCCTAGCCCTCAACAGGTTGCCAAAAATGGTTCTCTGCGGTTTGAAATATGTTACAGCCCCCAAGGGAGAAAGCCCTTTCCTTGTTTGCACTTCCCCTTGTCTTCCTTTAGTCCTTCAGCGCTCCGCCTACCCTCACCCCACTCCTCCACGAACTGTCTGTCTGTCTGTCTGTCCCTCTCCTACTCTCACCCCACTCCTCCACGAACTGTCTGTCTGTCTGTCTGTTTGCCCCTCTCCTACCCTCACCCCACTCCTCCACGAACTGTCTGTCTGTCTGTCTGCCCCTCTCCTACCCTCACCCCACTCCTCCACGAACTGTCTGTCTGTCTGTCCGTCCCACTCTTACTCTCACCCTGCTCCTCCATGAACTGTCTGTCTGTCCCACTCTCAGTTCACTTTGGGGGTGGGGGAGAGGTCGAAAGAGCTTGAAATTTCAAACAGAGCTCACATCCTCAGTTCTGCGTCCTCATTAGTAGGCTTTGGTGACAAGGATCTGTTTCTAATTCCTGTTTCTGAATGTCAAGAATGACTCCCAGACTGGTAACCTTGGGTGCAGCTTTGTGAGAAGTGGACAGGAAGTCCTAGAAGAGCAGGGTGGGGGGGCAGCCTAGTGAAAAGATTCAGCAGTATTTCTGTTCTGCTTAGGGAGGGGTGAAGAGACGCTGGCCCACCCTGGCGATGGGTCTTATCAGCTCTGGGCAGCACAGCAAGGTGCTAGCGATGACGACGTCAGGAAAAGAGGAAAGGTCAAATTAGCATCGGCAGCAGCTACACCCAGGCAAACAGCACCCCCACCCCAAGGCCAGTCCATCTCAGAATGCAGGCTTCACCAGACAACCAGGACACAGCCACTCCAGACCGCCTCACTCCCACCAACTCGAGCTCACGCATACACTTCAGTGCGTACACTCACTCAAAAATATACACCACCCTCCTACCCACACTGATACACATGGAGACTCGCAGAATCACACACAGTACCGTGTGGGAGGGAGCTGAAGTCATTCTCCCAGAATAGCTCAGCCCGGCCTCTGACAGCAGAGCCACCAAGCTTGCCTCAGGTTTCCACATGTGGTCAGAACTGAGAGGTAACCTTGACAACCAAGCCAAGTCCCCAAGGTCCCCACAGAAGTACACACCACTATCTAGTGGCTCCTAACTGGCAAGTAGAGAGAACAAGACCTGTGAGATATTCCCACAGACAAAGTTACCTGTGAGATATCCCCACAGACAAAGTTAGGACAGAAGGACCTAGTCCTTGCGTTGGTCTAAGGAGGGCAGTTCGGCGTGCCACGTCATTCTCCAAGGGGCCACACAGGTAGGCCAGACAAATGGGTAGAATGGCTAGGGGAAAGGTAGGTCTGGGGTCACATGGCACTGAAGTTTCTGGTGCAGATAAAGTGCAGACTGAAGCCATCCTCACCCTTGCTATCACCAAGGCACCGGTGACTGTGTCTGTGGAGTCACAGTCAACACAGTGTGTCAGCACTTATGTTCACCACCAACCCATGGATGGAGGTAGAAGAAGAAATAAAGGAATGAGGAAAAAGAAAAGAAACAAGAAAGGAAGGAGGAAGAGAGGGTGATGGAGAGAGGGAGCCACTGTCCTTGTCCTGATGTCCCAAACACTCCAAGGACAGGAGGCAATGAGTGGCATGGATACTTGGAAGCGTCTAAAAGCTCCCATCAACCTAGGTGGCCTTTCCCCTTTGTTTTGTTTTCATTAATGTAACACTTAGGTGGCCTAGAACCTTGTATGTGTAACAGGCTAGCCTTGAACTCACAGAGATCTGCTTGCCTCTCCTTCCCCAGTGCTGAGGTTGAAGGTGTGTACCACCACAGCTGATGCTATCATCAGGTTAAGGGCAGTTTAAATAAATATAAAACAAAATCAGGACTAATGTAACGTGTTTGATGCTATCAGAAATCAATCTTAAGGCTGGATATGATAGCAAACACCTTTAATTCCAGTATTCAAAGAGGCAGAGGCAAACCTGGTCTATGTAAGGAATTCTAGGCCAGCCAGAGCTACACTGTAAAACCCTGTTTCAAAACGAACAATTCTGGAACCCAAATCCTTATTTGGGGATGCTGCTGCTGCTGCCAAGTGGCCTAGGAATGTTGAGTGTGAGATAAATTAAGCCCCTTTATAGACTTGGTAGTAGAAAGAGAAGGTGCGGAAGGAGGGGGTCTGTCTGTCGGTTCTTATGGAGTACTGTGCACCAGAGCCAGGATACGATCCAAGACACCGTGGTGTCTCTGCAGAAAAATACCTTGGTAATACTGTGCAGCAGCATCATTCATAAATCAGGATTTAGTTTCTAGAATTGTTTATTTTGAAACACAGTCTCACTGTGTAGCTCTGGCTGGGCTGGAACTCTGTAGGTAGACTAGGTTAGCCTCTGTCTCTCTGAGTACTATAACAAAGGGGTTTGCTACAACACCCAGACTGAGAATTGATTTCAGGATTGGGGCTGACTTACCTTCCTGCTCCTATCCTCACATCTGGGCTCTTTACCTGTAATCATGGCATCACTGTCAAGAGTGATTGCTCTGTGGGCCCTGCGGCCAGAGCAGCAGCAGCCTAGGAACTGGAGGCATCTAGTGAAAAGAGCACATTTGCAACCTGCAAGCTCTGACCTGTCCTGGTCGCTGCACAGCCTGCTGGGAGATGCTAACATTTACAGAAGGGCGAGTTTGATTTCCTGAAGAAAAACAAAGCTGATGCATGGGTTTGCAGAAAGCTTTTCTCACCAACATACTTGTAGGATGTCAGAACACCAGACCCAAGCCAAAGACACTGAGAGGCGATGACAAGAGTGTCACACTCAGGCACTGAGCAAGCTATCACAGGCCCGTGTGCTTTGGCCTATTCTGACTTCCTTGTGGCTAGCCTTGGTCAGCTCTGGCCCTGGTGACACCCGACCTCTTTTGTTCAATGCATCTAGGTTATCTTTTTCCAAGATCATCCCATTTTCCTGTTAAAAACTAAATGCGTCCCCTCAATAAGCAGAAGCAATCACCTCATCCATCCACACCCAGACCCCAACGAGGAGCAGTGGAGAAGCTCTCCAAGGGTTACATTCAATGGCAAAGCACTAGAATCCAGGCATTTTGATTCATCCCATGAACCAAAGCGGAGAACACATGAACTGTGAGTGCTCCTGTAATTGAGAGGCATACAAACATAGTAGCCAGTAACTGGTACACTGATGTTGGGCCAGGAGAGGGGGAATCTTGCTTGTGAGGCTGAGGCAGGAGGATTCCCAGTTTGAGACTAGCTAAGTGACTATTTTGAGAGCATCAATTTAGCATTGGGAGAATGGTCAGCATGTATGAAGCTTCAGAAATCCAGGGAGTATGAGCTGGCCAAGTAGAAGTGAGGTGCTCCGAGTTAAAGACACACGTCTCGGTGCACCTGGGCCGGGGATGTGTGAGGACCATGTAATAGAGCTTCAAGTAATGGGAGAACATTGCAGGACCTAGGAGGCAGAGCGGTCATGCTATTTAGAAGACAGTGAAAAAAGGGGACTTTATAACACAAAGTGGTAGAAACCTACAAAGGTAGGTCGTACAAAATGATGAAATGTCTTAGGTGCCAGGATGTGAGTCAGGACAGTCTAGCAAGTAGAGGTGTCTCACGTTCCCATGTCCTTAGGAAAAGGACTGCAGGGAAGGTCGTTTGAGGCGGGACTAGGTAAGAAGCCATCAGTCTTGGGACTAGGTATGAGGTAGAGGTAGTGACCAGTATCTTTGACTGAAAGGAGGGCCAGGGAGGGAGGCGCTGGGCATCCCCAGGGAGGGACAGCATGAAAAAGACGGAAGTACTGATGTGGAAATCCACTGAAGAAAAATAAACAGCAAAGGGGAGAGTCTGGATAGAAAGGAAAAGAAAAGGGAAGGGGGACACAGAGTGGCCATGCGCACAGAGGACCAGGGAAGCTGGTGGAACAGGTAGAGAAGCCTGAGGGCACTGCTTCTCAGGAACACCACCACCACCACACACACACACACACACACACACACACACACACACACACACACACACACACACACACACTCACACTCAGGATTGTACACAAAAGCCATGGAGCTAAGTTCATTTAGCAAACAGGGTCTCGTTGCAGGGCTGTGCTGGGCTCAGAGGTGTGGGCGACAAGCTGCCCGTTGAGTAGTCTGCCTAGCTTCCTGGTACCAGTCCTTGAGCCCCTAAGAAGCCAGAGCCAAAGCCTTTCTTCTGGGGAGCTAGTATTTACAAAAGCCTTCGTCCACAAAGAGGAAGGAAGGCGAATCAGTGAAGAGGGAGGAGCAGAGGCCGATGGAAAACTTTGTACTGTTCACACCAGACTACTTAAAAAAAAAAGCCATTTAAAGGAAAGTGAGAACTGGCAAAATAACCCAACGGACAGAAGTCTCTCCTCGACCTTCTTCCCACCGCGACACCAGTGAGAGCAGACTGCATCTAGGCAATTGCTGAAGAGGAAGCGCAGAATTTGTTGGGTAAGGTGGAATTATTATGGAAGCAAATAGAATACAAGCCCCATTGCTGAAAACATGAGGAGCCGGTTCGGACCAGCTGGGAGAGAGTGGCAGAGATGACCTGGCGCCAGGGTGTCTGTGTTGGGAGGTGTGGGAGAAGTGGCATCGGCGAGGACATCCTGGAGGAGGCGGCAGGCAACCGCTGCCTTGGAACTGTGCAGAAGCGACGTCCGGGCATGCCCGGTGTGGCGCGCTTCCTCTGCCCAGGTCCTGGGCCTTCTCCCGCCCGCCTCCCACCGTTCGGGAGTCCGGCGCTCGTTCCCAATACTGACGTCAGTGAGCGATGACCTCAGCGCCCGGGAGGCGCGGGCGAGCAGGCTGGCGAGAGGATGGGAGCGGGGGCGGAGGCGAGAGGCGGGGCAGCTAGAGAACACGCCCCCATCCGCCAGCCTCGGCCAATGGGCGCCGCCTGCGACTCCCCGCCTCCGCGAGCGGTATGAAAGGCTCAGCCCGAGGAAAGTCCGGGCAGAGCCCGAGCGGCGGCCAGACCACCCTCACCTGAATATTACAGCTACTTCCCAAGTCGCCCGCCATGAGCCACGGGAAGAGAACTGACATGTTCCCAGAGATCGCCGCCGCCGTCGGCTTCCTTTCCAGTCTCCTGAGGACGCGGGGCTGCGTGAGCGAGCAAAGACTCAAGGTGTTCAGCAGGGCGCTCCAGGACGCACTGACCGGTGAGCACACGTCTGGGTCCCAGAGCCCCCGGGGAGCGGCTCCTCCTTGCCTGGGGTGTCTTTCCCCACTGTTTCTGGGACAGAGACCCCTACGCGAGCAGCGCCTGGTCTCAAATGTCTTGCTCTAATCTGCGAGGACGCCAGTAGTCCTCCGTCCCCTGGCTTAGGTCTCCCCGCCCTCCAGTCCCCGCCTCGCTCCCGGGTCGCTGACCCTCTTCCTTGAGTACGTTCTGAGTCCCTAACAACACCACGGAAAAAGTCAGTGTCTGCGCTCAGGTTCCTAACTCACCTCTTTCTCCGAATATTGGAGACCCCAAGACCCTTGGGGGGATGCTTGGGCCACAAAGCCAGATCAAGCTATGTGACTTTATGTGCAGTTGAACTTCCTCGACAACTCGAGTCCCAGCCACTGTTGTTGTAGTCCTGGGGCTACCATTGTGCTGGATCATTGTTTACCCGCTGGAAGTTGTAATCTGGGCCCCCTTTGTATATTTTTCTTTTGGTCCCTCTTCGCCATCTGCCACCTATTGTAGTACAGAAAAGAACCGGGTAGCCTGGCCTGCTTGGGTTTGGGGGTGGGGTGCCTGTCGTGGAGGCAGGGTGTGAGGCTAGGAGGTGGAGGAGAGAGATAAGCAGCCCTTTCGCCTCTGCCCCCAGCTGGTATAGCTGGCTGGTCGCCTTGGGCAGCGATAGGCATCTCTCAACATGCTGGCACAGATCTGAGGACCAACAGCTGTTTCATCAAAACAAAACCATTTTTATTCCTTTACCTTCGCCAGAGCTCTCATAACTCTTCTGATGGGGGAGGGATGGGAGGCCTGGTGACTTGCTGGACACCCAACAATGTCGGTAGCTTACTGGGCTTTGAAATTTCAGTGTCTGGGTCCTCAGAGGCCCTGCCTGTTCATACTAGCCCTTCCTTCCTTAAGCTGGATCATGCCAAAAATATCCCTGACCACCGGGAGAGCATCTACCTGAAAGCTCTGGGGCTGCCTTCCAATGAACAAGTACTTGGAAAGGGCCCAGGGATCTTTCTAAGTGGCAGGGGGAGTTTAAGGAGAGGCTCTGAAATACTGCGCTGAGCCCTTCCTCTCTCCCCCCCCCATCCTCCCCTTGTGGTAAACATCAGAGACAGTACTTTCTAACCAAAGCATCTCCCTCTTGTCCTTTCTCCACAGATCATTACAAACACCACTGGTTTCCAGAGAAACCATCCAAAGGCTCTGGCTATCGCTGCATCCGCATTAACCACAAGATGGACCCCATCATTAGCAAGGTGGCCAGCCAGATTGGACTCAGCCAGCCCCAGCTACATCGGCTGCTGCCCAGTGAGCTGACCCTGTGGGTTGATCCCTATGAAGTGTCCTACCGCATCGGGGAGGACGGTTCCATCTGTGTCCTGTACGAGGAGGCCCCGGTGGCTGCCTCCTATGGGCTCCTCACTTGCAAGAACCAAATGATGCTGGGCAGGAGCAGCCCCTCGAAGAACTATGTGATGGCTGTCTCCAGCTAAATAGGAGCCACCGTAGCCAGGCACTCTACTGTACTCATGCTGCCGTGACAACAGGCCACCGTATACCTCAACCTGGGGAACTGTGTTTTTAAATGAAGAGCTATTTATACATGTTATTTTTTTTTTTAAGAAAAGAGGAGGAAAAAAAACCAAAAGATTTTTTTTAAGAAAAAAAAATCCTTAAAGGGAGCTGCTTGGAAGTGGCCTCCCCAGGTGCCTTTGGAAAGAACTGTTATTGAATTTGTGAGCCAGTGTTTGCCTAGGGGAGTGGTTTGGGGAGTGGCCTAGCCAAGGTAAAGGGGGATTCTTGACTGATCCCCCAGGAGGTGGTAAGGGGAGCAAGCAAGGTTAGCAACTGTGAACGAGAGGGGTCAGGCTCTTCCCTGGGTTACATCCCTGCTGGGATGCCTGGATGCCTGCTCCTCTCTTACTCAGGGGCATTCAAGCCTGTCTTCAATAATACTACATTGCCTGATCTTCTTTCATTTTTCTGCTGAGACCCTGGATAGAATGAGAGACCTCTCCTGTTCCTTCTGTTCTAAGCAGGTTCTCTTGAAATCTTGTCTCGGTCCTGAGTCTACCCGCAGGGACCTGGAAAGGTTATTTCCAGCCAGGAATCTACAAGAACACATTTGGAGGGTGGGCTGCAAGGCAGGTGTAGATGGAGAGCCGCAGGAAGCCTCTGCTCTGCTCTGTGCTGCACTGCTTTATGGATGGATAGAGAATAATTTAGGGCTGGTTTGCAATGGAATTTTGGGACCCAAAGAGGGGTGGTTCCCCCCCCCCTTCCTAAACCTTCCTTTGGGAACCACGTGAAAGTCCGAATGCTGCTACCATTATTCCTTTGAGAGGTGGCTCAAAGCTCCAGGGAACTCCAGGTCCTTTCTTACTGCCTTCTCTTCAAGACTCCCGTTCCCCCCTCCCCTCTTTTATGTGTTTGGGTCCTGGAGGGCCCTATTTCCTAGGACAGGAGTTCTCAATCACTGTGCAATAGTCCCAGGAAACTCTGAGACTGGGCCTCCTAGCCCTTCCTGGTGCCCTGGTGGGTTCTGGCTGGCTGGTGGGCCTTGCAGAGATCTTCCTGGCTGCAGAGAGAGTGTGCCTATGCACCACAGGACTAGCTGGTATTGTGTAGGGCTGCCACTAAGAGCCACACTTTGGGCACAAGCTTTATCTCCTAGGTGCTCAGAGCACCTAGGTTGTCTCTCAGTAAAATCCAAATTTATCTGTAGATGTGTGCAATAAATACTGTTATGGACTGGAGATAATTGGAAAACACTGGGAGGAAATGGCTTTCCTTCAGGTCCAGTGACACTGATGAGGGTCCTCAGAAGGCCTGAGTCTTTCAAACTGAAGGA
Organism: Mesocricetus auratus; assembly: GCF_017639785.1. Classification (NCBI taxonomy): domain Eukaryota; kingdom Metazoa; phylum Chordata; class Mammalia; order Rodentia; family Cricetidae; genus Mesocricetus; species Mesocricetus auratus. The sequence goes on from NW_024429266.1 coordinate 55,447,447, forward strand.
CAGAGCTAGATAGAGTCAGCCCATCACTCTCTCCTGAATGAGAAACCCTTTCCCATTTCTCTCCACTGCCATGGCATCCCGTTTCCTGGATTTCTTAACTCCTCAGTTTCCACTCAAAGGTGCTATTTTCCAAACACTCTGCCCAGTTTGCTCGGGCACTCCCAGCTTTGCACAGCCTTCCCAGGTGGCTTCACCTCTTTCGCTTTAGTTAACTCTGTGCCCACAGACCCCAGAGCTGTGGGTCGAAACAAAGCTGTGAATTGCTACAGATGGTTCTCCTGTCTTATCTGCAAACAGGTCCCCACCTCTTTAGAAGCAGCCTGGTCTCATGCTGAGATCTGTTCTTTCTTGTCGATGTTCACTTTAAAAATGAGAAAACCCCCAGAGCTGGACTGTTGAGCAGGCCTGTCTCTCTTATTAAGTAAAAAAAAAAAAAATAGTGGTAAGTTTGTAAGCTATTCTGACAGAAAAGACAAAGGTTACTAATTGTATAATAGTGTTTTTATATGGAAGACTGTACAGCTTATGGACATATGTACACTTTTGTTTTTAATAAAAATGTAGCAGATCATGTACTGTGTAGAGGAGGTAAAATTCCATACTGCCAATGGGCACTTCCCTTTCAGATCCAAACCCTGGCTTTGTGTTTTGTGGAATTCCATCAGTTGTCCTGGGTCAGTCTGTAGCATGCAGATGGTACAAGACATAACTTAGGTGTGTGGTGACGTCATTTCCATGGGCCTCCTCCCCGGGAGGTAGCTCCCCACTTCTGCTCTTTTATGAATATTCTCATGGGCCTCTAAAAATATGCTGTCTGAACACTCTGCAGCCTATTCCACAGTTGCATTCTTAGTCACTCAGCACATTTGAAAAACTGCCCTTCTGTGTCCACATTGAGGAAGCAACCAACCATGGCTGGAAATTATACAGGAAAAAAAATTCAGAAAGTTCCCCCAAAACAAAAATGCCTATTTGTCACACGCTAAGCACACCAGTCCATGTGATGCGACTGCAATCATGCACAAGCCCTCTCTGGTGTTCCTCCTGGCACCTCCACATGTTGTCTGTGGGGTCCTCACATCCAGTTCATAGGCTGTGGCCTTAGGCCCATAGTGGCAGCATCTTTACATGGACAGACTTTTCCTTGCCATTCCAGAAACAATAGTTTAATTCTTTCCCATGTATTGGGCACTGCAAACCTTATTAAAATTTAAAGTATGTGCACATGAGGATACTCAACTAAAAACTACTAAGTTGTTTTACAGAGGAAACTTGAGTGTCTCCAGTGGTCTTGGAACCAATCTCCATGCAGCTGTCTAGTGACTTGACCATATTACCAATGGATATTAAAAATAATTAAAGCATACCCTGTTTTTCACAAGTTGAGCCAAGACTGACATTCCTAGTAAAGGCTGCTGTCACCTCTGCTGCCATTGTTCATGCAGTTCTTCCTGCCTTGTTAGGGCAGTTGAGCCCGAGGACCTGCGTACTGGGGCCATTCATGGCTGAATGCAATGGCACATGGACGCGGAAGGCAGTAATTTCTGAGAGTGCGTGGCATGAGAACCCATGGCTTGCTATCACTTATAACTACTTTTGACATCACGGAGAGGATCTACGCAAGAATAATAACTTGTCATGCTTGATTTCAGGGTTCTTCCCTAGAATTTAGATACAGATTCAGCTCCCCAGTAAAGCTCCAGACACATTTTTGACCCACATTGGATGCTCTCCTTGGCCCAAAGCAGGCTGTTCTGAAATGTTTAGGCATTCTCATTTCGTTTCATACTGCACGACTTTGTACACAAACATGTAGTTTGTCTTGTGTGTTCTTGGCCAGTTAGGGCAGGGAAGCTGGGTGCACATGTCTGTATGTGTGAAGAGAGAAGGGGAGTCACCTTGGGCAGGGGAAGTAGGTGCATCTGTGTCATAAATAGAATATTGGAACCCACTAGTGTCGGGGTGCTGCAGGAAGAGCCCTTTCTTTTGTTCCTCTCTGTTTGGATACAAGGACAGGGTTAGGATCTAGAACATTTGCTCATCCTTGGTGTCAAATTCTTTTGGGTTATTCAGTACAAAGTATGCATCTATCTTCTTGTTTCCTAAAAGGCCCCACCTCTAAGGGACATTTCTTTTTTTTTTTTGGTTTTTCGAGACAGGGTTTCCCTGTGGCTTTGGAGGCTGTCCTGGAACTCGCTCTGTAGACCAGGCTGCTTTCGAACTCACAGTGATCCGCCTGCCTCTGCCTCCGGAGTGCTGGGATTAAAGGCGTGCACCACCAACGCCCGGCTTCTAAGGGACATTTCATCGCTTGGAAGACTGAATGACATTCAGGGAAGGTTGTCTGGAGGCCACGGGGGCAGGCCAACCCCATCTTTGTTAGGGAAACCACAGGATGGCAGGTTCATCTTGGGGTTGTTTTTGGTTCTTGGTAGGCTAATAATGACCACTCCATTTATACAAGAGGGCTCTGTGATCCAGGAAGATGTTTTGTCTTTCAGACCTGACCAGTATAAGTAGGAGCAGAGAGCACCTACTGGCTGCTGGGTGTCTTGGGGCTCTGAATGGAGTAATAGTTGCTTTCCCAGGCCCTGAAACTAGACTGTCAGCTTCCCTACAGCTTGGTAAGCCAGGGCGGCCTAGAGTCCTGTGTGTGGTCAGCTGTTTGGGGATGATAATGGCCCTCTCCAGAGGGTCCGGGCAAGGCGCTGGCAGCTGTAGATTAAGAGCCCATCCTGGCTTCCGATAAGGTTTGGGTGGAGGAGGTCTCGATGCTGCCAAAACAAGTCCCAGGAGGAAGAAACCTCTTCTGTAGGTCTGGCACTGACTCCTGTAGCAGCCTTTGGTAAGAAAGGGTACTGAGGACTCAAGAGTCCTGGTTCCCAGGTCTGCACCAGCTTTCCTGGCCCCATGAAAGTTTTGCAGTAGAGTTTGTGGTTGAGAGGGAAAATATATGGTTCTTTTCTGCAAGTAGCTGGTAAGTTTGAAAAAGTCGTCAAGTTTTTCCTGTCTTAGAAACCAGCAGGGTGAGATGAGCATGGTGGATTATGCTCATAATCCTAGTTCTTGGAATGTTGAGGCGGGCGAACCTGGGCTACAGGGTAAGAGTCTGTCTCGAAAAGAAAAGGAGATTGAGGGAGAGGAGGGGAGGAGGAGAGAGAGAAGAGATATATATGTGGGTAGTGGATTAAATATCCATAAATGCCTCTGTCCTTTTCCTCAGTCTAAACCATCCTCACCACTTTGGCAGACACTAGAGCCAAATGAGAATAATTACTATTATTATTCTTTTCAATTAGTCCAACTGAAAGGTTACTTAAGTGGGAATGGAGTCAGGCGCTCATCTCCAGCTTGCATCAGACTCCTGCTTGCTAAGGTTTGCAATCCCGGAGACACTGAGGTGGATGCAAGGAAGTTGAGGATGAAGACTTGAGTGCCAGGTGTCCTGGAAAGGTCTGTTTCAGGTCTCCTCCCTGCCCACTGACTGGACAACCTGGGGCAAGCGGCCAGCACGGTTTAGTTTCCCCCAGGTATGGAATGGAATTTCAAAAGCAACCATTTCAACAAGTCACAAAGATGACATTTGATCTGTCACTCAGACTAGTTCCAATACTCAGTGAATAAGAATTGCCATTACTAATGGAAGTTAACCTCATCTTTTCAAGAGCCCTGAGTTGGTCTTGAAGTCAGTGTCAAATAAGAAAGTAATAGAATCTGCTAGTATCTTCAGGAATTGTTGCAGTTAATAAGTTCTATGGCCTCTCCCTCAATCCTTTAAAAAAATCCATCTACTTCTAGCACCCTGGCAAGGGTCACATGAAAGTAGGCACACTGATTGAATGACCTCTGCTATCCTTGTGGAAAATACATGGTGTTCCTGCTATTTACTAGGCCCCTGACCGTGTTGGCTCTATTGGCCTGCTTGTGGATTAATATCAAACCAGCTACGTGCTAATTCACACAGAGTGGGAGGGGAAGGGGGTTCTCCAATAGCCGCTTTCCCTGTCTGTGAACTCACACCCACATGCGCTCCCTTCCCAGAAATGTAATAAATGGGGAAGCTGAGAAGGACAAGCCTGAGCTCTCTGGCTTTGCTTCCTACTATTTCTTTGCAGAGTTGGCAGAGAAACCACTCAGTTCGGTCTAAGAGGCTGCCAGGCCCTGGGATAATGATCTCTAGCAGGACTGTGTCCTGGATGCACAGCCTTTCCCCTGCTTTGATAGCCTGGTTCCCCAGAAACCCCAAGTTATTTTGTTCCCAGCAGAAACCTGGCCCTGCCACTTGCCACCCTCATTCCCACAAACAAGGGCGGGCCTTAGTTCAACCCTTGTCCAGTAAGCCGGACAGGCTGTCTGGACGACATCAGATAAGAGGCAGTAACAGCTGGGTGGGTTGAATAAATGCTGCTTTATTTACCAGCACTCGGGAGAGGGCATTTAAATCCTGATGGCCATCAGGCAGTAAATGAGTGAGGACAGCTGTAGAGGCTGGAGTGAGCCTGGAGAGTGAGCACAGGCCTGGTTAGAAAAGGGCCTCCAGTCCTTGGCTCTAGTCCACTGTCATCATACATAAGAGACCATGGTACAGGATACTATGACTTTGTTTGTTTTTGAGGGTCTCGGTTATCCCTGGCTGGCCTAGAAGTGGCTATGTACCCAAGGATGAATGTGAGCTCCATATGCTCCCATCTGTCTCTTAAGTACTGGGATTATAGACACTGTGCTGGGAATTAAACCCAGGGCTTTGTTCATGCAGTGAAGACTCTGCCATCTAAGCTACATCCCATCCAGTCCACGGGTGGTTTTGTGTTTTGTTTGTTTTTTGGTTTTTTGTTTTGGTTTCTGAGACAGGGTTTCTCTGTGGCTTTGGAGGCTGTCCTGGAACTAACTCTTGTAGACCAGGCTAGTCTCGAACTCAGAGAGATTCGCCTGCCTCTGCCTCCCAAGTGCTGGGATTAAAGGCGTGCGCCACCACTGCCCACCAGTTTTTCGTTTTGTTTTTGACAATATATATGAATAGGGGTCTGGGATGTGACCTCTGATGCATCCACAAATGAAGAGGTGGGGGTTCCTTCTCTAGTCCTCAGGGGAGGAGGTAGGTTCTGTATTGAGGACATCACTGGTAGACTGATAGGTCCTGATCTCCAGGGAGGCACATTCTGACTCCTCCCTAATGGAACTAAAGGTACATAGCAGCCTGCTTCTGCTTCCCCCAGGAAGCAGGAAGCAGGAAGCAGGAAGCAGCTGGTGCCCATTCACCTGTGTAAGGAACTGTGACCTCTGCATCTTTGCCCAGAGAATGCCCTGTCCTCTCTTGCTCACCCACTGTTTCCTGGTGAACGCACCTTGAGATTCCAAACCACCAGGCAACTTTTCTGTGACATCTCCTTGGTAGGATATGTGGCCTTCCCTGAGTTCTCTTGATGTTCAATTCTCACCATTGGTCTTTGTTCCTTTAAATCTATACTGAGCCAGAATGAGGGTCAGGCCCTGCCGGGATGGCATCTGGTCCTCAGTAGGTGCCGGTGAATACTGATCCAGTGAGTGAAAGCTGTAGGTGACCAGAGTGGAGAATGGTAGATGAAAATAATTTAGATCAGAGATGATCTTTCAAAAAGAAGATTAAGCCCATTCAGGGTTGGTCATTAAAAGTGCATTTCAGCTTAAAATATGTGGGGTTTACTGGGAGCCTGTGACTACATCTTCTTAAGAAAATTTAGGGCTTTGAATCTTGCCGGCTCACCAGGACTTAGGAACCTGCTATTATCGACACATCGTAACAAGTCTTAGTTACCCATTAACTCCCTAAGTACATTTACACAGTAATCACCAGGAGAGAAGGCTGGGCAGTTCTGGTGAAGGATTCTGATTTTGGCTGCTGAAGGTTGAATAGGTACAGAACCCAGTTCCATTCACAACACTAGATCTTCAGAGCTGATCTGGACTAGCTGCTAGACAGTAAGATAGCACCGGGAAAAGGGGAGCCTAGCTGCCGGCCTGGCAGAAACTGGCTATACTGATGGGGTCTTTGATATCACCACCTCATGCTTTCTCTGCCGTGAGTATCAGTTTTCTCAGTTTTAAGACAAGTCACTGTGGTAAGTCATCTCTCCATATCTGTTTCCAGATGGACTGGAGGAAAGAAAACTCTGAAACTTGCCCCATCTCCCCACAAGCACAGTCCAGATCTTGCCCCTATTGCCCCCAGGCACCTTGGCAGCCTTCTCTGTGGCTGCCCTGCCCCACTTCCTGCCTGACCAGCATCTTGAGACAAGCACAGATCCTATTTCACAGTGTCATTTCCCCCCCTGTTACCTTTCTTTGCCATTCCAAACCCATAAGATGGAAATAAATCCAAGGCCAAGACCCCTCACCTTGTCACATTCTTTCCTGCTTACGTTTTCCTGAAGTGGTGGTTCTCAAATCCTAATGCTGCAGCCTTTTAACACAGTTCCTCACGTTGTGGTGACCCCCAACCATAAAATTATCTTTGTTGCTACCTCATAACTGTTTTTAATACTGTTATGAATCGTAACATAAATATTTCTGGAAGTAGAGGTTTGCCAAATGGGTTGCAACCCACAGGTTGAGAACCATTGCCCAAAGCCCTGTGTGCAAGTTGTTGGTTTTTTTCCTTTGTCAGTGTATGTGTGGCACGGTAGACCTTTTATGGGGGGATCTGAGCACCTACACTGTGTACCCAGGCACTCAGCCTGATGCCTTGCAATGCCATGGTCCTAAGCTCTCTGTCCTACAATGATCTTGAACACGGAGGGAGCAAGCAAAGCCGCGTGACCAGAAGGGAAAGGTGTACATGGTCTTTCCTAAAGCAGAGCGCATGCTCGCCCTTCCTCTACTGCTTCTTCTGTGGCCCCCAAACAACTCCACGCCTGCCGTGTGTGTTCTTACCTCAGGGCTTAGGAAAAATCTCCACACTTTCAGAGCACAGCCTCGTTCCCGTCCTTTTTGAGGCTCTCACTTTTCATTATTGTTTAAACTTATAATAAACGCAATTAGTACCTTTTTTGAGACAGTCTCATGTTGCTTTGCCTGGCCTTGAACTCTGTATGTAGTTGGGGGTTGACTTTGGACTTATTCTCTTGTCTCTACCTTCTGAGGGCTAGATTACATGTGTACACCACCATTCCTAGCTTATGTGCTGGGACTGAAACCCAGGGCTCCCTTCATGTTGCAATTGAGTATCTACCAGTTGAGTCCTCTACCAAGTGAGCTACACCCCCAGCGTCTGTAGCACCTCTTACATTGTGTTGATGTCCGGTGGATCCAAAAGTTTGGGTCCCATCTCTAGCTGTTGTCACAGCATCTCTACACGGGGACCGTAGTCTTTTATTTCCTGTTATATCTTGTGTGTTAGTCTATGACTCTGTGCAGCGCGGGCCTAAGCACACGGGTAGCTAAATGAAAAGACACAAATAACCACGGGCAGTTGCGGGCCTTGGTCCTGTTCCCCCGCCCTGCCATTCTGGGGCTAAAAGAGACTTCTCCTTGGGGAATTTCCTAAGGGTGAAGGAGCTCCATAAGCTGAGACAGGGTGCACAGACTCTCACAAGCCAGCATCTTCTGGGTAGACAATGATGGTTGAGCTTCCTTTGATTTTCTCAGTTAAGATTGCTCAACCCTGAACCACAGCTTGAGATAACAAGTGGTGAATAGGCATATATGGGTGAAAATCTAGACGAATACGCTTCCAAATAAGTGGGTATGTACTCCTGGAAGGAGCTTTCATATAATGTGGGCTCATGCTTCCCTTAAGGAATCTGTTTTCCTGCTTGGACCTCTGGTACATATTTGATGATTTAAAGAGGTTCAAAATCAGAGGCTGGGAGTGAAGAGATGCAAAGCCCTCCCGGGAGTCTTTCTGTATGATTGTTACTGTCCTGGCACTATGGAAGCTGGTGCCCAAGAGGGACGTTCTCTTTGTGTGTGAGTATGTATGTGTGTGTGTATGTGTGTGTATGAATGTGTGTGTATGAATGTGTATGAATGTGTGTGTGAGTATGTATGTGTGTGTGTGTGTGTGTGTGTGTGTGGTGTGTCAGGGTGGGTGTAAATGGGGGCACTTGAGCTGTTCAGCTGTCAGTTCTCAGCAGCTGGTGGATGCCAAGAGCAGTGCAATTAAGCACTTGGCCCCCTCCCCCAGCTCTACATCCTCAAACCCTTTCTTCTCTTGGGCTGCACTCCCTTGCCAGCTGCCCTCTCCTCCAGGTGTTTCCTGTACCCTCTCTATTTGCTGGCTGGGGTTGGGAGGGATTCTGTTCTGGTTTCTTGTTAGCCAATGGCAGCACGTAGGAGGCTCGTGTTGCTGTATCTGGGGAGAATAGAGCACAAACAGCAGCTGCCTCTTGACACCTGACTTTCAGAGAGCATGTAAACAGTTATGGATAAGAAAGAAGAACAGGGCAGGGCTGCTGGTGAGTCACTCAGGAGGGAGAGTCGTGCTCACAGCTCTGATCCCCAGTTTCCCTCTCTAGAGGAAAAGGAGGGGTCAGGGCTTAAAGTGGGGGTTACCCCCAAGGACCTTAAAATTTATTATGTCAAATCCTAGTGTAAGAAACCCAGGGTTTTGACTTAATAAATACCAGATCCCCCTCCTCATCCTCCTACTATGAAATGGATGGAGTTGACTGCTGGAGATCCTGGCAAAGTCTCAATATCCTTAGCTCATGCCTGGAAATACCTAAACGCTGCCTACCTCAATTCCAAATCTCATATCCCAGCCATGGCCAGCTTGTGCAAAACTAAAAAGTTTTAGTTTTCTCTCCAGCCACTCACCCAGGCAGGCAGGCAGGCAGGGTAGTGATTTGGGTGTTATTTTCCTCATTGGAGTTGAAATGATACACATATCCTCATGCTAGTTTCATTTCTGCCGTTGACCCTGCAGGACTGTTAACTCCAAAAGATCAGGGTTATGGGTTTGGATGCTATGCTGTGTCTGTAGTGTTTGCAAAGGGCCTGGCACTTAGTAGGTCCTCAGCAATGGGAATGTTACTGCCTTTCTCCTTTTCTGTGGTTATGTTTGTAAACATCATCAGAGAACCCATAATAACGCAGTAAGATGCTCATCACCTCATTAAATCCTCAGAGCAACTCTGTGGGGCTGACACTATTATGTGACCATCAGTGAGAAGACAGAGACTCAGGTTAAGCAAACTGTCCACAGGCACACTGCTAATAAATGGCAGGAGACCCAAACACAGAACTACCTAAACAAACAGAGGCAGTAAACAGGAAGAGGAGGAGGAAGGAGGAAGAGGAGGAGGAAGGAGGATAAGGGGATTCAAATGAAGCAGTGTTATCACTTTTAGCAAAGCCACACTGAATTCGGGCTTTTCCCTCCCATTTCTCTCTGCTGCTCTTAGGCTTTGGGTGTGAACGGCCTTTACCTCACAGCACAGCACAGTTTTACTCTTTGCAGGAGGTACACATAAGGTAAGCAGTCTGGAGTCCAAGTCTCACATATCTATTATGCCCAAGCTCAAACTGCTTCTTCTTGTAAAATTGCTACCATTCCGTTGGTTTTTATCTTGATGCCGGGATTGAACCCAGGGCATCCTGAATGTTAGACAAGCCCTCTACCAGTCACCTACATCCCGGACTCTTTAGTCATTTTGCTTGTTTGTTTGTTTGGGGGTGTCTTTTGAGACAGGGTTTCTCTGTGTAGCCCTGGTTGTCCTGGGACTCACTTTGTAGACCAGGCTGGCCTTGAACTCATAGATCCACCTGCCTCTGCCTCCTGAGTGCTGGCATTAAAGATGTGCCCTGCCCTTGTTTTTTATTTTATTTTTTAAAATCCTGCCGTTTTTGTTGCCTTTCTTTGTTTCTCTTCTTTTTGAATCAAGGTCTCTGTAGGCCAGGCTGGCCTCAAACTTGCGTGATTCTGCTTTGGCTCTTGCATGCTGGGATTGCAGGCATGTGCCACCATGCCTGACCTTGTCAGGTTCTTCGGTGTTAGTGGTGTGTGTTTGTGTATGAGTGAATGTGCTTGTGGGTGTGGTGTGCACACATGCACGTGTTCTCCATAGAGTAGTCTTTGTTTATTTGTCAGAATTCATCCTGAACAGAAGGTCCACGAGACCGGCTCTGAGATTGCTTAATACCTTCCATGGTGTCTGTGAGAACGGGCAGAGCATGGTGCAGAAGCAAGGACTGTGGGGAGCAGGCTGTCTGTTCTAGGCTTGTAATAGTCTCTCCTTTGCCCTTTGACTCACTCCGGGTGGAAAAATCCTAGTCCAGTACAGACCAACCAGCAGGACAGATTGATTGCTTCACCGCAATCAGGAATTTCAGCTCCTGACTTCCCGGCCCTGATGCAAAACACAGAAGCCAGAAGTGCCTGCGTTCATTGTGACCCACTTCCTTTCTTACCCATCTGCTCAGGGTGGAGGCGGAGCGCCGGTGCTCCTCTTGTTTTTACAAAAGGTAAATAGCCTCCCTGCCATAGCTACTGCTTGGCCAATAGGCTTTCCTGTTGGCACCACCCAGGGGGAAAAATAGAGCACTGCTTATGTCCTAGGGCAAGATTCAGAGATACCCAAAAGGGCTCAACAGGATGTAGATGTACGTGTTAAGATCACAGTGCCATGTGAACTTGAGGGTTGATGAGGATTACTGTCAGCCTCCAGTCTAAGGTCTACACATGGCTGGGTGCACATGACGACTTGAAAGACCATATATATGGTTTTGAGTTTCAGTCCTTTATCTGGTAGGCAGGAGTGTCACTGAGTAAGAGCCTCCTATGGGCAGAGATGGATCTTTGCACAATTTGAGGTTGGCAGGGAGAGAGAACACAAGGATTGGTCCTCAGGATGTTGCCAGTCAGAAGGAGGTGGTGGGTTAATTACACATAAAAGTACTGTACCCAAGACACTGACTCTCCAGGCTTATGTGCAAACTCTCGGAATAACACAGAATGATGCACTCCAACTGCTGCCATCATTGCGGGACAAGGGGATGACCTGAGTTGGGTGAGGTTAGCTTGAGCAAAGGTTGGGAAAGGGATGCCTTGAGAAGTACCTTGCAGGAAACACATCTTTACTGTCTTAATGCCGGACTAGAAACCCAAACCAGCTTAAACACCTCCACCACGGTCAAAGCAATGGGTGGTCAGTGTGGGTAGAAGAGAAGGACATAATACCAGCTCAGAGGAGAGCAACCGTGGCAGCTTAGACTGTTCCCTGGTGTTCCCTCCACAGTGTTTCCCTCACCCCCACCCCCAGTTCAGTCAATCTGAAGAAGCAACTAGGGTATTCAGGTCAGAGCTCATAGGCATCAGGAGGATGACCCTGGCACACCTTTGATTTGGAACAGTTTTGTCTCATCGTCGTCATTATTGATTTTTGGTTGGGGGGATGGAATCTAGGGTCTCACATGTGGTAGGCAAGCTCTCTGCAACCACTGACCATGCTGGACTAATGCCTGAAGCAGACAGAGGTGGAGTTAAGGATCTGGGATGCAGGGACGCAGGAGCCTGGTGCCAGGCGCTGGCTCTGCCTGTGCTCTCTGCAAGATGTTAACAATGTTACCTTTCACTCTGCTGTCTCAGTCACTTCACAAAATGACCAGGGAAGGATTTTGAAAACTATTTAAAGAGCCATACCACTTCCAGGATAGTGTGAGTGAGTGGATATAAAGACTTGTAGTCCCACAGACTCTCGGCTGTGTACAGAGTACTGGACAGCACAGCAGCTGTTTCCACCACACTGGGAGGTATCAGTGGTGGTGTTGTTACCCCAATTTACAGAGGGAACTGCAACTCAGACAGCCTCATGATGGCTGGTCTAGAATGCAAAGGAGCCGAGAAGGAAGCCTTCGGCTCCTGGCCTACTAGGCCATTTCCAGCAACTCACACTATTAGTTAACCACGGTACGGCTCTCCATCTGCCCCTCAGGGCTTGGGTTTTCCATTTAACCTATTTCTGAAGAGGCAAAACAATACAGGTCAAGGGATTTTCCCTCAGTGACAGCCCGAGAACACAAAGCCCAACGATTGCGGCTTAGTGAGCTGCCCCAGACCGCGGCCTCTCTTCCCAGAGGCCCTGCCTCTGCTTAAGGCTGGCCAGAAGCCGAGGAGCAGCGTGGGGGCAGAGCTCCCCAGAGGCGCACAGATGGGCAAGCTGGGCCATCGCCGGCCATTCAGCAACCTTTTTTGTTTGGCAGCCAAACAGCCAGCGTCAGCCAGCCTGCCGCTCACCTCACCGGCCTCGCCCTTCCCCCCAACAGGGTGGGGGAAGCTGGTGATGAGCTCCTGAGCCACACGGCCTTCCTTCTTTATGGGGGGTGGGGAGGAGGATGAAAGAAGGTCTGCAACTGGTGCTGGGCAACTGTTGCCATCTGTCTAGTGGGACGTCACCAGGGAGGGTCTTGCCCATTCACTCTTCACGCACCGCTGGGCCCTGGCCTTTTGTCGTTGGGCCGAGTGGCTGCGGGAGGGAGGGCAGCCGGAGGGAGGCGCACAGTTCTTTTGTGTCTAGACTAAACTTTCAGCTACTCACCAGGGTTATTTGCATGAATGAGGAGGCTGACCAAGCCCCACACCGCTCAGGTGATTGACAACTCCTAGTCTCACTTTGGCTCCTCCACCGAGGCTGGCCATGCTGGTTTAACGCTCCCTCGGTCTTCGGTTCGGTCCTTTTCCAAATGTGTAGGGGACCTGATGGCCTTCTCCCTACCTACCCCTCACCCCCACCCCGGACTGTGCTTGGCAGACGAGGGGGCACAAGCGGGAGAAAAACCCTATTAGCCGTAGGCCGGCAGCTGAGCGGGGGAAAGAAAGGAGCTGAATAGAGGCGGTGGGGTTGGCAGCTCTCCAGTCCTGCTCCTGGGCTTTGAATAACACCCCAGGCCCGGGGCTGGGATCAATGCAGGGGAAGCTTTGGGGCATTTAATTATTTAAAGGTCTCAATAAAGGACCTAAGTCCCCGAGGAAGGGGGGGGCAGACAGATGGTGTGCCCCGTGAGCTGGGAAAGGGTGCGGACTGGAGGGGACAGGGAGGGGCATGAGAGAAGGGGAAAGAAAGAGAAGGACCGTCTTGTAGAACGGGACCGCCTGCCAAGTTCCCAGGCGCTCCTGGTACCTTTGCCTATGACGCCTCGGCTTCCAAGTTGGTGTCTGCCCTCTTTTGGAAATAAACCACAACGCTGTGACGTTTAGGGAAGCATTTCTGATGCTTGGAGATGTTCTAAACTTGGTTCAGTCGACCAGGACTGGACACATGGGTCGCTTCTTTTTCTTTTTAAATCGTGATAAAATTCACGAATTCCCCAATTCCTCTAGTCCTCTTCCTGTCCTCCCCTCCCCCCTCCGAGTGGGGCTGGATCGAGTTCCTAGGGACTTGTACAGAGGTAGGGAAAGCACCACACCTTTTCTTCCTTCCTTCCTCCCTCCCTTCTTCCCTTCCTCCCTCCCTCTTTTCCTTCCTCCCTTTCTCCCTCCCTCCCTCCCTCCCTCCCTCCCTTCCTTTCTTCTTTCTGAGACAGGGTCTCTCTATCTAGTCCTGGTTGGCCTGGGTCTCCCTGTGAAGCCAGCCTGGCTTTAGACTGAGAAAGTTCTGCCTGCCTCTGCCTCTGGAGTGCTGGAATTAAAGACTTGAGCCACAGCATCTGACTGGGTCACACCTCTCTTGGCAATACTGGAGGAAGAGCTACTTCGCAGGGATGGGGACAAGGTATCACAAAGTAGCCCAGGCAGACCTCAAATCCATGGTCCTCCGGCCTCAGTCAACCAAGAGCCGGTATTACAAGAACACACTACCACACCTGGCAGGAAGGTTACAACTTGACAATCACGATCAAGATGGAAAGGGGTCCCCTACATTCACCTCCTGCGGTGCCACCTACAGCTCTGTGACAGTAGACAAGCTACACAACTTCTCAATGGCTTAGACATGAAGATACGAGTTTCTCTGCCTAGTTCTGTTGTGGGATCGGCTGAGAGATATAAAGCACCCAGAACAGTGCTGGTTCATACTACACTCACAATAATTGCTACTAAATATTGCATTATTACCATCACCGGGTCAGGGTGCATGTATATAGGGCTAGGCACTGGAGACTGAAACAGGGACTTATGAATTAGGTGAGAGGTCAAAGGAGAATTTTGCAAAGGTGTAGTTTTGCCTCAATCACCTGGTAGGGATTGAACGATGGCTGGAAACAGGCTTAGACTATCCTGTTCAGTAGACCTCGTCCTCTTCTCGCTTGCTCTCTCCTCCACTAGCTCAGCCAACAGCTCTGCCCTGGGTCTTGAGGCACTTTGGTCCAGACTCTTGCTTTGTAGCACCCTGGGTATTGCTAGCCAGCTTTTTCGATGGGATGGACAGCTTAACTGGTTAGGCATCTCGCCATTAAGTCTCCTAGTTCCCCGAGGCTCTTCCTGTCCTTCCCATAGGGGTCACTTGGTCTTTATGAGGTTCATCACCTCAAGACAGGATTTTCTTCATTTCATACTCAGAGGGGACCTAAGCATGTGAGTTGGTGTCTTGCTCAGAGGTGAGGTGGAGATGATGCTTTTCAGCTGGGACAGCTGGGCACCTGGCGCTCCCAACCACCCGTTGCTTTGAATCAGATCTGCCCAGCGAGGGAGAGCAGAGGGGAGGAGGGCAAGGGCTGGCTGGGGCAGCGAGAGCAGGCAGGTGTCTGTTCCCTCCCTCTAGGCTATGTAACTAGGGTGGAGCCCGCGGCCACCCACCCACCCACCCTCCTCCGTCAGTCCCCACGGTAGCATCTGGCTAGGATTTAAAGTACTGAACAAGCTTGCAAAGCTGCTTTCCTTGCTCAGCAACAGCGCCGGAGCTGCAGTCTCCGCCCGGACAGGGAAAGCTCCGCCTTGGTAACAAGCTACTGACTGGCTGGTCTAGGGACGAAGCGGGCCAATCAAAGCTTGGGGGCGGGGCAAGATATGGGGACCCTGGGTTTGAGAGGTGGCACCGGTCCCTCTTCTCTCGGCAATGTACAACAGGACCTTTCAGGAAGGGCGGCGGTTGCGGTGCCTCCGGTGCGCCCACCCTTCTCCCACGCCACCTGCTGCCCGAGTGGCTAAGTCCGTAAAGCTTTGGACATTTCCACACTTTCTGACTCCCTGAAGCTTGATAAACGGCGGGCCCCGCCCTTTGTGAGCAACCCGGAAGCTCTGGGATCTAGAGCCTCTATCTAACACTTTCCAATCCCTAGTCCAGAGTGGCCTGGACTTGGCATTGCTTCCCCAGGTTCCTTTCTTGGGCCCTCCTCGTTGTCTTGGTGTTGGTGGTCACCCGAACACTCCTATCATTGCTGTTAGTCACCCTCTAAACCCACACAAGGAACTCTGCGACTGTGGCCACCTGCTGGGGTCCTCTAACAGTGTAGTTGGTTTCGGAGGACATAGGCGGGCAACTTAGTAAAAACAAAGTATCTCTTCCTCTTTTACCAGGACCTACCAACACGTGCTGCCTGAACTCCGAAACCAGGAGGAAGGTGAGCCAGGCCACCCGAGGAACACCAGATGGTCTGGACTTCCACACCAGGACATCACCCTCCCTTCCAGCATGAAACTCTGCAACAGAGTTCTGCCTTTGTGCGCATCTGATGAAACTGGCTCAGGGGAGGCTCGTGAACTTATTTCAATCAGACTGCGGGAGGGGAAGAGAGGGAGAAGAGGTCGTGATAGTCCTGAGACCCAAGCCTTGAGTCAGGACATCACTGAGGCAGATCCTGACACCAAAAGCACATACAGAGCTTTTTGATTTTGGCACTCCGCTCTGCCTGCTGGTCACTCAGCTGGGATGAACATCAGAGCCATTTGAATCTTTTCAGGGGTGCTATAATATTTTCAGTAAACCTGGGAAAATGACAACAAAAATAGCTTGTGTGTTCCCTAACTCCATCATACATAAACACACAACGCCTATAGACTCAGTGTTTAGCACCATAGCATCCAGATAAAGATCTGAGAAACAGGTGACCAGGATTTAGGTCCACCCTTCTCCACTTACTGGCTATGTTATTACTCTAAGCAATGTTAACCTTTCTGAGTCTTGGTTTCCCTCTGTGGAAAGCACTAATAATGGCATCTACCTTCTGATAGTATTGTGATGAAAGTCCTGTTACACGATGGCCATGTGCGTAAAGATCTTACCTTATCAGGTAATAATAAAGGAGGCAATTTTCCTTTCTCACAGGTGGTCAACCTTCCTTTGAGGGTTCGAAACTAGGGAGGAGACTGGATTCTAGGGACATTAAGAATCCCTATTAATGAAGTAATAGAAGATCCAGAGCAAAGTAAAGTAAAATCTTGGCATTTCTACATTTAGGATGGATCCTGATCTGAGTAAGACAGGCTTCTGTTTCCTCAAAGACATTTTTTTCTCGAATTGTTCCTGTTCAAAACTTTTAGAACAGCATTGCCCAACAACTTAACAATTCTCCTCACCCTCCAGTTGCCAGTTTCAGTGTGCTGCTCCAGCTGGCCTTGAACTTGAGATCCTCCTGCCTCAGCCTCCCCAAGTGCTGACCTTATATATCAGCATATCAATGCCTTATCTACTCATTATTACTTGTATATTTTATTTAGCATTTACTATATTATTTTAACAGAATTTAACATTGTCTTTTAATCATGGACCTCTGGAGTGTCCTTGTGTGTGTGTGTGTGTGTGTGTGTGTGTGTAATGTTTACACTGGCACCAACATATGCCAAGCACATGTCTGGAATCCATCCTCACCAGGAGCGGTACTCACTATGTTCTTTTGTCTGTCCTGAAACAGTACACAGACTTTCCTCAGTGAAGGTAGAGATTGTCCAGTCACAGCTCACAAATCTCTGGCAGCTATCCAGTTCTGTTACCTGCCATGCTTTGCTGATGTCAGAAGTGGATCTCTGTCGATGCTTTGTATTATCAGAACAAAAGTCAGGATGTGTCTGGGGTGCCAGGTAAGGCTCGGTGACTGGGAGCAGGAAGGAGAACATGGAGCACACAGCAGCAGGACAGAGTTCCCAGGGAGCCAGTGGACCTGGTTTCAGGGTTCAGTCTACCTTTAGGTCCAAGCCAATCAAACCTAGTAGATGTCAGTTACCATTTCTGTAAAGCAGAGTGGATGTACCTGTTTCCTTACCACATTGACATTTTAGGAAAGATATGGGCCACAGAACTGAAAGCACTTTGTATATACTTGAAAACATTTATATATTTTAAAAAACAAGATGTGTGAGAGAGGCTAATGGTGTGGTAAATCCATTTCCTATTCATCATTCTTTTTGTGAGCCCCAAAGGAATATGATCCCATGGGTGTTATTAAAAACTCATGAACACAGCTCTGTGCTGTTGGGGGAGCATTTGGAGGACTCATATGACATGATTCCTACCTTTAAAGAATTTACAATACAAGTTGCTCAACTAACACATGAAACATTGATGTGTGGTATTGGCTGTGACCTTCAGCAATGGCTCTCCAACATGGCCTGTTTTATCTCCAATGAAACGATCCTCCAGTGATGGGACGGTGGAGCCCTCAGGTGGACATGACCCACTGCAGTCACTGTGGTCCTGACCCCTTCCTCTCCTTTCCTGGCATTGGCTGAGCTTGCACTTTCGTCTATTCTCAAGTTTGGGGCTTGAGCAGTCTCAAGCAGTGGTCCTTGGCTCACCTGTGAGGTGGCCTTCCTCCTGGGATCTGTAGATTCCTGTTTCTGGTGTTTGCGCACTGCACCTGCCTGCCACAGGTGTTCACACGCTTGCCACTGTAATCCCTGCAGCTGCAGTAACTGCTGGCAGGTAGGCCCTGGGTTGGACACCAGGGTGCTACTGTTCCTCCCTCCCTGGGACAGAAGGGCCATCCCTGTCCTCTTCTACAAAACGATGAGTGCTATGGTGCCCTTCTAATTTGTGCATTCCCCAAGGGCGGGTCACTAGAAAAGGTACAAGCCATTCAGCTCTCCCTGCAGCGTCAAGGACGCATGGGTCTTCTCAGTGGAGGGACCTAGTCTGGGCTGGGGCAGAGAGTTGTTTTCTTGCTAAGGCACCCACATTAGCAAGTCCAGAGAGGAGAGAAAGGTTTTTGCTTGCTTGTTTGTTTTGTTTTTGAAACAGAAGATGAAACATTCCCACTAAAAGTAACATCAGTACCAACTCACACCCCTCGCAGCGACAATGTCGGAAGCAGTATTTGGTTGGGAAGGTGTCCAGGCATGGGGCTCCCAGGTCCAACTGGTGTGAGGGCGTATTTGCACAGTGGCTGTGGAGAGCCAGGGAAAGCAGGGCCTTGCTCCCAGCTGTAGATGCCACAGAATCTTAACTGCTGGTGCTTTTGCCCTCCAGGGAACTTTTGGCAACTCATGACACTTTGATGGTGGGGGTGAGCATAGGGGTGGGTGGGCGCTGCTGATACCAGGTGGATAAGGCTTCTTTTGAAAACCCTGGTGAGATCCAAATGCACCGGCTGTACCTAACAGTAACATACTGAAAACAGCTGCCTTCCAACGAGAAAGTAGAGAAATGATTTTACAGTGGTTAGAAGGAAGGAACAGGAGCTTTGAGAATCGATAGGGATAAACCTTGAACACAATGCTCTGTGGGGAAAAGTTAAGTGGCAACTATTGTGTGAAGTCACTGTATAATTGAAAGATACAACAGGGGTAGCTGGTTAGATCAGCCAGTTAGACCATGGTGCTAATTGACACAAACAACTCCAGCTAGCCTGTGAATCTATAGATATGTAATAAAAGTCCAGGTGTTCTTTGGGCTGATGACGGCAAGCCAACCTAATAAGCCGACCACAGGTTGGAGGTGTGTTCGATAGACCTAATGTCTCCTAGCTCAGCACCCTGCAGAGTAGTGATTGCTGACCTTTGTGATCATATGGCTGCCCAGCAACCTGAGAGTGTAGGGTACCACATGTCAATAACCTGGGAAAGACTGAAAGCTCGCAGGTGAAGGATACTTGCCACTATGTTCTCACTATGGTAGAGTCACACTAAAAGGCAAAGGTGGACGGACGAGAGGGAACTTACCTCTGGAGAGGGCGAGGAGGCCTAGGAAGAGGCAGCAGGAGGCTTCAGGTGCAGTTCTGTTTATAGGAAGCAAACTTGGAACTATGCTAGCATGTATTAATCCTGAGTGGTGGATTCACAGGGCTTGTCACATTGATCTCTGTGCTTCACCATATGTTTTTGATAGTTTGAAATTAATGGAAAGAGAAAGATGTAGGTCCAGGGACATATGTGCCTCATCCTCTATACACACCAACGTTAAAGGGGCTCTTTCTGTCATGCAATGCCCATTTTGGACTATCAGTGTGCTTGCCATGCAGCAGAAGATCACCTGAGTTTGTGGTGTTTGGACTGTGGGAACACCTGTATACAACCCCCCACAAAGATCTTTCACTCTGCCTTAAGAAAGTGCTTGTTAGATGGTGTCATGGATTGGACAGTGCCAGACTTCTCATTCATGGCCACCCAGAGCATCAGACTGTGAGCTCATCTGGAGACAGTATCTTTGAGAATGTAATTATTAAAGTCAAGGGTGAGAGCACAGTGGATGAGGGAGGTCCCTAAACCTGTGCCTTGTGTCTTAGAGGAGATCACCCGAGGGACAAACAGAAGACGCCAGATGAAGATGGGACAGTGGAGATGGAAGTGCTGCAAACCAAGGAATGCCAGGGCCCACTGGGAACATGAAGAGGCAGGGATTCCAAGACCTTCAAAAAAGGCGTAGCTCTGGCAGCACCCTGCACACTTCTGCCTCCAGAATAAACGAGAGAACAGATTGATCTCAAAAGTTGTTAGGCTGCCTTATTTGTTGAGACGTCGTCAGGGCAGCCCCGGGAGACTGAGGAGTGCACAGATTTGAAATCAGTCTTGAGCAGCGCCAGCTCTTACTAGAAGGAAGTGTCGGCATTACAAGGAGGGAGGCTCTTGTAGGTGGCAGTCCCAGTCTTGTAAGGATTCTCTGTACCCTGTTGGTGTCTCCTACTCAGCTCTACAGCCATTGGGGTGGGACCTCACAATGCCCGGTCCACAGACTTTATGAAAAGAAAAATCTGCCGTTTGTTTGGCCGCTCAGCATCTAAGCCCTTTATTTATTATGGAGATTCCCCACCGCATACTGCAGAGCCAGCTCCTACTGCTTGAAATGAGATTGCCAGTTGCTCACTTTGCAGTCTGGATTGCTTCTAGAGCACTGGTGTGAGGACTTGCCAGGCTGATCTAGACTTCAGAGCTAGAGACACGAGACATCGAGGGCCTCGTGGAAGCTGTCCTGACAAGGGTGCAAAAGTAAAGGTAGCGATGACCAGACTCCACTCAGAAGCGGGGCGCAGTTCTCAGCACTGCCAGTCCGGTGTCTGTGCCTGGGCAGTTTGGGGGAGTCACCATGGACTTCATGGTCATGACCTTGGGGCTGCTTCTGGGTTACACAGGGTCCTCTTCCATGCTGTCAAAAGAGCAGCCCCTTCTGTCCCTGACTTACCTTTTCTACTAGGCATGGAGCATGAGTCCTGGAGCCTTGGTGTGTACGGTGTTTGGGAACTTGGGCTCTCTCTATGCGACAACTGTAGCCACACCTTCTTGAGTAACCCTGCTATGTTGGCTCTTATCTGGTTCCCATCACCCCCTAAAACTGCTGGCTAAGCCAAAAGCCAATGGCACCCTTCTGTTGTCTCAGACTGTCTCCAGAGTCCTATCTCATCAAGACAAGAGACTTAGGGTGACACCCAGGAAGGAGAGGTGGGGTTTGTTGGGGGCAGAATTCAAGTCCAAATGCTATTGCTGATTCTCATGGATTTATGAAAATGTCAAGACTTGCCATTCAGTTTTCCTTCTAACTCCACCAGGGACTCTGACCCAACCCCTAGGTCCAGTGTAATTGTGCCCTTTGTCCCTGCAGCCCAGACTTAGGTGGAAACAGCTAATTTGTCTTCAGCCTTTGTAATTCCTGTTGGGGCCCAGTGTGGCTGGGTGTGGTTGCTGGGCCCTTTGTCCTTCCCAGCCATTTGGCTGTAGTTTGCTCCCTTCCCCTGCTCCCTGGGCTGGTGCTGCAGCGAGGGCCGGCTCAGTCCTTCTCGCTTCATCTGTGGGCTTTGTCCTCGGGGCAGGGACTAGCTGTCAGGAGGGAAAACTTGTGGAGCTACAGGATGGAGAAACGTGTTTGCTCTGTGTTAGCACAATGTGGGCTACCCAGGGTCTCAGCTGGTAGCTGAAGTCTATTGCTCCTATCTATGTGACTGAGATGGAAACTTCTGGGAAAGTTTGAGTTGCACACGGGACCATTAGTCTCCTGGTGTCAATTTAGCTGTGGAGTCAGCACAGCTGAGTCAGCAAATAAAGGAGACGCTCAGGCCATCCTATTGCTTCCACAGTCATGCTAGCCTTCATCATACAGAAGAGGAGGGAGGGGGAGGGGAGGGGGAGGGGAGGGGGGAAGGGAGGGGAGGGGAGGAGACCGAATAAGAAAGAGCATTTCATTCATACACTTGGTACTTTTGTCAAACTGCCTTGTGAGCTTCTGGATGAACAGTATCTTTTAAACTGTTAACACAAAGTGTATTAGCCCCTCCAAATGCCACAGCAAGCACCCGGAGAACCTTATGACGATTCTTTCGTAGACTCAGCACCTGGCCCAGGGGTTGCACACAGCTCCATTTTGTCAAGTGACTGAGCTGTGCCCATAGGAAGGAAAAGTCCATGCTTGTGCTTTCTTCTTAGGATCCTTCAGTGAGCCAAATCTCCCTGTCTTCGCCGGCTTCCCTTAGATAAGGGAATCAGAAGCAGATCTTCAGCCGACACACAGCTAATCACACTTCAGCACAGCCTTCACGTGTGAAGGTAACGCACACAGCAGCACCCAAGGCACCTTCATTTCACATGGAAATCCTAGGTTTAATTTGAGATTGGGCTCCCTGTAGCACAGGCTGGCCTTAAGCTCTAAGGCTAGCCTTGAGCTCCTGCTCATCATGCCTCTATCTCCGGAGTGCTTGGGTTATGGACGTGTGTCACCATACCTGACTTGGAATCTTAGGTGTTTTTATATTACATGGCAGTTATTGAAAATACCTCAACGTGACTTTTGCACTCAGTAACACTTTGAAGTAACTGTAGTCAATAGACCTCTGGAGGAATTTTGTTAATTGTATTAATAAAGAAACATACAGTTGTATCTGAATTTTATGTTTTATATGTTGCTAGCTGGATATCACAATGGTTTGTTTAGTTAGTGAACTTGCCTGGACTATATAGTGAGACTGTATAGTGGTTTGGGCAGCATAGCAAGATTGTTTCAAAAGAAGAAAAGCCTGTGGTTGACACCAGACCTTCTGGGGCACTGACTGGTTAGGGGAAATCTGCAGTCATGGAAGCCTTGAAAGGCTCTGCAGTCTCTGACCATGTAAAATGAGATACTGCCCCCTTGTGGCTAAAAGCAAAACAGTGTGACTATACAGCTGTCTTGGCATGGGGGTAGTTAAAATGTCTGGGTACTTGGGTCGAAAAGAGAGAATTAAGGCAGTAGGTGATCTGACCCCTACCTGGCAGCCTGCCTCTGCTCTAAATGCTCCCTGTTCTCTCTGCGGTCTGGTCGTTTTGTTGCCTAGCATATCTGAAGCTTTCTTCCATATTTGGTTGTGATCCACGTCCAGATCTCTCCTCCGTCTCATCTAGATTTCTGTGTCTCACTTTATACCTCTTGGCCTCTCAGGCAGGTTCTTGACATCCTCTCACAGACCTGTGATCATCTTCCCAGCTCTTTCTCAGTCTGTGATGTCTGACCCTTGGCCTACGGTTTTTGTCGTTAGCCAGTGAATGCCACTGTAGGAAACATGACCTGCCCCCCAGCTCCCCCCTTACTGTTGAAGAGGGGAGTTTAACTGGAAAACCACAAGGGACTGTAAATGCTAGCAGGATGGCTTCAGGTCCATCCTCAGAGTTGATAGTCTCTGTCCACTTCAGGTTCATCCTCAGAGTAAGATAGTCTCTGTCCACTTCAGGTTCATCCTCAGAGTAAGATAGTCTCTGTCCATTTGCTTCAGTCCTTTCTAACCTTACCACTGGGTACTCTGCTAAAGCATCCAGCTCTGCAGGGAGCATGGCAGAAACAATGACGTGTCACTATCAGGCTAAAGAGAGGGTGATCAACATCAGGGTCTAGTGGACAAGCTTCCCTGCTTGGTGGCCCAAGGTCCATGTGTCTCAGTTTCCTTGTGTGTAAAAACAATACATAGTGTATAGTGAAAACAATAACAGCTGTGGCATAGAAGGAGCAAACGAGGAAATACAAGCTAAGTCTTGTGATGGTTTGAATGAGAACGGCCCCCATAGGCCCATATATTTAAACACCTGGTCCCCAGTTGGTGGAACTTTCTGGGAAGGGTTGGGAAGTGTGGCCTGTGTGGTGTGTCACTGGAGGTGGGCTCTGAGGTTTCAAAAAACCATGCCATTCCCAGTTAGCTCTCCCTGCTGCTGCTGTGACTCAAGGCGTGTGCTCTCCCTGCCTGCTGCTGTGACTCAAGGCGTGTGCTCTCCCTGCCTGCTGCTGGGACTCAAGGCGTGTGCTCTCCCTGCCTGCTGCTGGGACTCAAGGCGTGTGCTCTCGGCTGCTCCTTGCTCCACCACCTTGGATCTACCCGTTGGAGCTTTAGCCCCATTAAACGCCCTCGTTTGTAAGTTGCCTTGGTCATGGTGTCTTGTCACAGCAACCGAAAAGTAGCTAGGACATATCTCTAGTCCAAAGTAAGTCCTGACCACCTGGTAGCATGAAGGAAAATGATGCCTGAGCCTTAGGGACAACACCTTCTTGTGTCTCTCCTGAGAAGCAATAGATCTAGAAATGAGGGAAGCATGGCTGTGCCGGTTTTTCTCTGGTTGGTGTTATGGTTTAAATCTGAACCTGCCCCCATGGATTTTAAATGCGTGTTCCTCACCTGGGTGGTGTTATAGCGGGAGGCTTGTGGAACCATTAGGAGGCATCATCTAGCTGGTGGAAACAGGTCACGTAGGGCGGAGCTTTGAAGGTTACACACAGCCCCTGGTTCCTACCCTGCACTCTGCTCTTGGTCTGCTGTGTTGTGAACAGCTCTGCCATACCCTCGCACTGCCATGAATGGACGGAATAAAACCACGAGCCTGATTATATCCTTTTTTCTTGACTTGTCTCTGTCAGGCACTGACATAGCAGGAAAAGTAACTAGCCCTGAAAATTGGTGTCAGGGAGGTGGGGGACACTCTTATGATTAAGTCAGACCTCGTGTTTCTTAGGCCTTTCAAACTGGTTTGCAGCAGGAGTTTGGCAGGTTTGGAGATGCAGACTAGAGAAGTCCTAGGCTGCTGTAGGAACAGCTTGTGGGAGATTCTGATGGGTGCTCAGAAGTCTCAAGTCCAATAGGAGCACAAACAGTGAAGGACTAGCTCGTGAGGTGTTTAGCTTGCTTGTTAGTTTTCTTGCTTGCTTATTGGCTTGTTTTTTGAGACAGGGTCTCTCAACATAGCTCTGGCTGTACTAGAACTCACTGTGTAGACCAGGCTGGCCTCAAACTCACAGAGATCCACCTGTCTCTTCTTCCTGAGTGCTGAGATCAAAGGCATGTGCCACTATGCTCAGCTCTCAGGAGATTTTAAATGTGAACAGGACTCAAAGGATTTGGAGTACAGCCATTTGTGTTACATCATGGCTGAGAATTTATGTGCATATTGCCTATGTTCTGAAATGTTAGTAAGGCTAAATGGAAATGTAATAGACAGATAATTTGGTGGAGGAAATATCAAGATAGCATTTGGGTTGTGGCATGGCCATTGCTGGCTGCTTTGGGGCAAGTTTATAGTGAGAATGAGTATAGAATAAAATCAGATCAGAAGGATGTAAGAAGCACACAGTTTGGCCAGAAATGGGAGCTGTTTAAAGTTACAGATAGAGAAAGTGTAAGCATTAATGACAAGAGTAGAAGCTGCATGCTTTGTATTGAGACAACTGGAAGATTCCTCAGGACCCTGCAGGAATTAATGAGACCTCAGTCCTGCAGGTTTCAGGGTGTCAAACTGAAAGCTCATTTGAAAGACCTCTTTGAAGAGCATGTCAATGGAGTGCTGTACTCACAAGGGAATGTCTAAGGGCAGGTTTTCCTGGGTTTAGTTGCCTAGCACTCAGAGGCCTCAATAGGCATAGTCCAAGGAAGCCCTACTGCTCAAGCTGGCAGCAGAACCTGGCATTGTTTACACAGTGCTAGTTTTGCAGGTATGGAGAATGCAAGAGTTATGGGTCATGGAGGTTTCCTGCAAGATTCCAGAGAAATGTCTGCGAGGCCAGGAGATATGAAGTTATTCTGATTTCCTATAGAGGGGCTCTGAAGGACTATGCATGAAGCAATGAATGTAAAACCTAAGTTGCAAGAGACCCTATGATGCAGTAGATGCCAGGAACATAGGATGTCTAAGGAGCTTGACCCAAACAAAAAGACCACGTGCATCACAGATGTTGTAAGGGCTTATGACCAAGGTCCACATTGTGCTGTCCTAAATGTGGGACATGGAGCTACAGGACTTCACATTTGCCCTGCTGGGTTTTGGTTTTGCTGTAGTTCCAACCCTCACCTCTGAATTCCCATTCTTTCTTTAGGATCAGGAATGTTCACCCCTCTACCGTAGACTAAGAGCAGGCAGCATTCTTTTATGGCGAAAAGGTGGCCTTGAACTCAGAGGAGTCTTTGAGCTTTTGTCTTCTGAAAAGTGGTGGGACTGTGAAAACTACTGAAGTTGGAGCCAGGTGTGGTGGCACACACTTTTAACCCCAGCACTCGGGAGGCAGAGACAGGCGGATCTCCGTGAGTTTGAGGCCAGCCTGGTCTACAGAGCAAGTGCCAGAGCAACCAGAGCTACGCAGAAATGCTGTCTCAAAAAACATAGCAAAACAAAAACACCTCAAAACTGTTGAAGTTGGGTTAAAATACATTTTGCAGTATGAGAGGTCCATCATCCTTTGGAGGTTGGGGTGGGATGCCATGGCTTGGATCTGGAATGTCCTCCGCAGGCTCCTGTTTTGAAGTTTGTTCTGCAGCTGGTGGTTCTACTTTGGGAGGCCATGGGGCCTTTAGGAGGTGGGATCTAGAGAGCAGGTCACTAGGAGGAGACCTTATATCCAGATCGTGGTTCCTGCTCCACTCTCTGCTCCCTGCTCTCCTGTGATGTAGACAGCCCTTTGCCACACACTCCCTGCCCTGAACTGAGTTTGCGAGTGAGACCCTGTGAGACAAGGAGTCATAATAAATCCTGCCTCCATTAATTGCTTATGGCAGGTGCCTGTCATAGCAATCCATAAGAACTAATACCGTTGAGGTAGCTGAGCCGCTAAGAGTCAAAACAGAAAGGCAGATGTTTGGATAGACCCCTCCATAAGTGTCCCGTCTCCCCCTCCCCCTGACACCCCTCTATGCCAGATTCAAGGCACTCACATCCCCACATTCCTTCCTAAAACATGCATCATGAGTTCACTTTCACAAAACGCGGAGTTGGGGCCGTCAGAATGTGGCCTGTACTCATCCTCAGCCACTTCCCTCTTCCCTGCCCCAAAGGCACAAGGGCAGCCACCCTCCTTACTTCAAGAAAATGGTAAGTGCTTAGCCTGGCACCTGAAGGGTTCAAGAAACATCCATAGGTGACATGGGCTTAGTTCTTCCTGAACCAAGTAGGCTTTGCTAGATTGGGCAGCTCTAGTTTGGGGCAGGCGCCACTAGAGGGCAGGAGCCGTTAGGATAATAGTACCACAGCTCAGTCGGGTCCAGAGTTACTGTGTTGCCATGAGAGGGGAAAAGCTGTGTGTGTGTGTGTGTGTGTGTGTGTGTGTGTGTGTGTGTGTGTGTGTGTGTGTGTGCGTGTGCAAGCAATGGCAAAAACAGAAAAAACCCCTCAAAGACAGTCTTTCTTTCTCTTGAGAGACAAATGGGTGTGTAAATATAGGCTAACGCTCAGAACATACGTGCTAACTCGAGTTTTTGTATAGGTTACTTTTAAAGAGCTCTTAGCTACACTTACCCAAGAAGAATATAAAAGAAAGAGCTAACACAGTTCAAGGTCTGTGTGACTAGTTGCCCCGAGGCAAAGCCAAGGATGCTGCCAATGACTCCATCCTTGAGATGCACTTATAAAGTAACTTTATTGGTCAGGTCAGCCACCACTCATGCTTGCCCCATGCTGAGGACCCTTTATAGAGGCATGATGGTGCTCATATGCAGGTGCTCCCCAAGAGCCCTGGGCAGGGCACCCCCCCCACACCGCACTCCTTGGTTGAAACAAGCTGGTTTGGCTTTTGTGGGTTTGAGATTCTGGAGCCCAGGACACAGTCGAGGCACCCCCCCCTTTTTTTTAGAGATGCTTGCTCCCGGTGCACATAGTCAGGGCTGTGAGGTGTCTAGTCAGGGACATGACTCAGGCTAACATCCTCAACTATTCCTTGCTGCTGGCTGGCCAAATGGCTCCATTCTAGTGGAGTCTAGAAGAGCCTGTGGGCTGTGCCCAGGCAACATCATCCTTAGAAAGGGGAAGACAGGATTATTCTCATCCACGAGGAGTGGCTCTACTCAGTGAGAGCAGAGGGATCCTTGCCTAGTGTAGCAAGATTTGACCTGGCTTAGGCTTCTTGCACCCCAGCGGGCATCTGCAGCATTGCTGGTACCTTAAGCTCTGGCCTCAGGGACAAACCGGTTGTTGAGATGGCCCCATAGTCTGGGTTAGCAGGTGGGCCCAATAGTGGAGCCTGCCTCTGCCATCTGTGTTCCAAAGCTTCCTAGGTGGATTGAAAGATGGGCAGAGGCTCTTTCTCATGCTTTTGAAAACCACGCTGCTGCCCCCTTAAGACTAAAAGCCCAAGAAGGGGGACAGATCATGTTGGGTCATGTGAAACTGGGGAAGGAGCCTGCCCCTTCAGTTCTGCTAGTCTGCGGCGTGACCCTTTCCTCCCACATTATGGATATGATGATAACCATGTAACCCTTCCTTCCTCTGAAATCCGGTCCTCCAGTATACAGTTGGTTGTCCCCTCTGGTATCAAGCCATGACATCACCATTATGCTGATGACTTTCGACTTGGTGGCTTTAAACAGGAGAGGATAGGGAGGTGTTGTGGAGATTTTAGGCATCATTTTTAACCTTGGACAATAGTGTGGCCTCGCACCACAGGTGACAACAGCTACCACCGGGCCTTAGGGAGTGTGTGTCCCCTGACTGCCTAAGGCATAGAAGAGGTCTCAGGGAAAGGGGGCAGAGTGGATGGGTCAGCCCTAGGAGGAGATGGCCGGGCAAGAGCTATGTTTTGAGGAGCAATGAATAGGAGCCCAGATAACTGCAGAAGCAGCAGGGCCATGCTGTTGAGCATAGCCCCAGAAGTCAGACTGTTTGAAAATGGTTATATGCTACTGTTTACGCAAGGTTAAGCTCTGCCAGACAGGTCATAGGGAAGGTTAAGATTGTGGGGCTGGACTCCTCGGCTCCTCCTCCACCGCTTTGTCCTCTGCCGAATCTGGCAGGGTCTCTGATCCCACCTAACTTTGCCTATTGGAAGGAGACTGGATAAGAGCCTGTGGACTTGTGTCATCTGCTTGTCCCATACCATCCAGCAAAAGCCAAACCAGACCATCAAGCCGAATGCAGCGGGGTGGCGGCGTGAGGGGGCGCGGTGCGTGTGCCTGGAGCCCGGCGTGCGGGGCGGAGCCACTCAGATCTCGATGACGCTGGCGAGGCGCAGGCAGAGTGGAGCGTCCACCGGCACGGCGCTGCGCTTGATCTCGTTCCCATCCAGGCGTAGCACTTGCAGCTTGGAGAAGTTCATGACGTCCACCACCGTGCAGAAGCTGCTGATGGAGAACTCTGAGGGGACAAGAAGGGTGGGCGGGTGGGAGAAGCCCAGTTTAGGAATCAAATTGGGCTTAGAGGGCCGCTCTGAATCCACTGAAATAGAGAATAAAGACGGGGTGGTGTGGGGAGGAAGAGTGGAGAGGGGGCCTAGAATTGGAGTCAGACGTTGGCACTGTTCCGGACAGTGCTGGGAGCAGGTCCTGTTTCAGCTGTTGCCGCTCCCACTCTCCCACCCACACCTGTGCTTCGCTACGCTGGATCCCCAATATCCTTGGGTGTCCTTCCCACCAAGCCTTGTTGTTTTCCTGTCTGTGGGCAGCAGGGGGAAGCAGAGGGTAGGTGGAGACCACAGCAGCTGTGAAGGCTTGACTCCTCCTCCTTCTGGGAGGAGGGCTTCGCTGATGGCACTTTACAAGGAGGACGCTCTGGAAACAGAGCGACACTGGTCTTGAGCACTTCTTGTCATTTTGCAGGTACAGGAAGTGGTAGGAAGTGAAAGAGAAAAATCCTGGCTTTAGAGACAAGTGTCTGTGTGCCAGAGCTTTCAGGAGGCTGGAAGGGGGAGGCAGGCTGGAAACTTCAGCATTGACCCGGTGCTCCAAGTCAAATACATGGCCAATCGTGGTGTGGCAAGCAGGACTAGGGAGGCAGAGGCAAGCAGATCTCTGTGATTCAAGGCAAACCTGAACTATTCAGTGAGTTCCAGGACAGCCAGGGCAACATAGAGAGACCTTGTCTCGAAAAACATGCTAAGGACAACAAAACCAAATAAGTGATTCCCCTGCCTTCTGCATATGATTACATAGGCCTGTTTTACTTTAGGGGACAGGATCTCATATAGTCCAGACCAGCCTCAAACTTACTGTGTAGCTAAGCATAGCCCTGAGCTCCAGATGCTCCTGCCTCCACATCCTGACTGTGGGGATTACAGGCGTGGCCACCACACCTATAGTGGGCCTCTTCTGTTTATTTGTTTTCTCCTTTTCCATTCTCAAGTGTGTGTGTGCATCATGTTTACATGTATGTGAAATACCTGCATATGAGGAAAGGGCACTCAGTCACACCCAGAGCTTGCTGATAGGTCTACTCTCGGTAGGTAGGTAGCTATCTTGCCTTAAGGGTCATCTGTCTTTTAAGGCTAGAATTGCAGGCGAGCTGTCACCACCACCGGGTGGCTGTTTCAGTTTCTGAAGAACAGTCCCCCAGGCCCTGCCTCCACCTGAATGTCCTTGGGTGTCCTTTCCACCAGACCTTGTAGGTTCTGGGGGTCTGAACTCTGGACTGGGGGTGGAGACAGAGCCACCCCCTCAGGCCCTTGCTTCTTTTTACTCCCAGAAGTCTCCGAGGACTCTTTGGGAGAGCAGTCCCCTGAGCCATGAAACAGACACCATAGTTCTGCTCTGTCGCAACATAAAGCCTCCCACAGCTGTCTCTGTCGTCCTCTTGGATGAATCAACCACCTGTCTCCAGTCTACTGTCAGTAACGTGAAAGGAAAAAATAATCAAGCTCTCAGTTAAGACTCCAAAAGAGACAGCAAGGTCCTCACTGGAAGCCATGAAGCCTGCCAGGGCTGCCTTGCACTCGGGTTCATTTTCTGTGAACAGATTTGGAATGAGGTGCCAGTGGGGTCTGGAGCGAGCAGGGCTGACCTTGTCACACCAGAGACTTCTCTTATCTTGCAAAGGTGTCTGGAACTATGATCAGAATGGAGCTAGTAGGAGCTAACCCACTTTTTAGAGACAGTGGGGGAGATGGGGGTCCCCCTGGGGTAGCAAGTGTGAAAATAAAGGTGCTCAAGGAAGATGTCTCAGAAGGCCGAGTCTGAGGCTGAGGAGGAACTCGGTTTTGAATTAACACCATCAGTTTTTAACTTCCATTAAGAACTGACCAAGATGGACGGGGATGCTGTAGCAAAACCACTTTGCACCGCAGGCGGATGGAGAATTCCGACCTGGAGAAGAATTGGGTCCCTGGAAGAGTGGGGTTCTGGGAAATACCCTTCAAGGAGGGGCGGGAGACCTGGAGTGCTTTTGGTGTTTTCCCTGGGAATAGTATGGTCCAGGTAGGGGTTGGATCTGTTATCTGTGTACAGGGGCTGGGGAGATGTGAGGTGGCTGTCACTTCCAGTTCTATTTGATCCTGAGATAGAAGTCCCAACCTGCAGCCTGCAGATTGTGCTAAAAATCCAAATTCCCAGCGTGGGCACATAAACATGGGCCATATCTGTGAGCAACAAGACACAACTCAGATCAGATATCCCTGGGGTTCTGAGACTCCTCCCCCCACCTTCCTCAAGCCCAAGTAGGTTGGGGCTTCTGAGGGAAGTCCCTGGCAGACGGTTTTTTCCAGCCCAGTTTAAATACTGACTTAAGTCTTTCCAAATTCCAGTCCTTCACTGGATCCCACAGCTCTGGAATAACATTCCACGGCCGTCTCCCTGCTCTCTCCCCTGGTTGGAAAAACTGAGAAGGGCACTGGAGGGAAAGAAAGGGGGTCCTTCCTAGGCGCAGGCAGGCCTGGAGCTCCTGTTCTGTTGGCTTCCCCTCATAAGTGTCTTTAACACAACTTCATGGTCCCAGCCTGCCA
This sequence comes from Mesocricetus auratus, assembly GCF_017639785.1. Lineage (NCBI taxonomy): Eukaryota > Metazoa > Chordata > Mammalia > Rodentia > Cricetidae > Mesocricetus > Mesocricetus auratus. The sequence continues at coordinate 55,478,856 of NW_024429266.1, forward strand.
GTGCAGGGAGATCTCCTTCCTGGTTTCCCTACTGTGTGTGGTGGGCAAACTGGGGAGCAGTTTCCTGTGGCAGAAATGGGTGGCCCCTTGTTCTCAGGCAGAAAGGGCAGGAGTTGAGGGTTCTATCTTTCCTAGGCTGGGTGACCTGGAGAGATGGTTCTTATTTCATTATACCTCACTTCCCCATCCTGGGAATTCAGAAAAGAAGCACCAAAACTCTATCGGTCCACTCTAAAACAGCAACGAGAGGGCAAGCTGACAACATGATACCATGGATGGGCTGGGAAACTGTGTGCCAGAGATCATGCACTTTGCAGGCACTATTTACTCTCAAGAATATGCGCCATGGAGGTTACTCTGCTTATTAAAAAGAACCTGGGAGAGAGACTAAATGATAACCAGGAAAGGGAATGGCCCCAAACTGGCACACAGGGATCTGGGGTAGATGCTGACATTTTCTAGGGGTTTGGACAGAGCACTTCCTTGCAGGGCCTTGGGACAGCTCATTGAATAATTTACTTTTGGGTCAGGCTTTGCGAGAGGGATCACCTTGTATCTGACTGGACATTTTTGCATAAAGACAGAAGGGTCACGAGATGCTGTGGCCACCTCTCCCCGATTGGATGGTTAGGCATTAGCTCATGTGCTCTTTCCCAGAACTCCTTCCTGCCACGTGTTCAGGGCTACACTTGGATGAGGTACAGCATATAGTGTGACATTTCTTATATGACAGCTCTTCTGGATTCGACTGCAGGGTAGGACATAAAACTGTGAGAAAATGCCAAACTCTGGTGGTATGTGTGATATCTTTAAGATAGAGTAAATGACTCCCATCATCACCCTGGGATTCCTCCCCCAAAAGAGAGACTTTAGGTAAAAACCAACCTCAGGTGTATGTAACAGTGCCTTGCAGATCAAAAGAAAGGACCAGACAGACACCCTTCACAGCCCCACTGATAACCTCCCCTTATTCCCTCTGAGAAAGACTGTCTGGCTGTTAACATCTTGCTAAATGTCTGATCTGTTCCCCTGAGAGGAGAGAGGGAGGGGGAGAGGACAGGACTCGGTCTCTCCTGTGCTTTGACGGCTCATTCTCAGCAGACCCAAAGAACTTCAAAGCCCTCTGCTTGGCCATCCACAGCCCCCCCCCCGTGTCCCGCCGCCCCCCCCGTCCCCCGTCCCCAGAGCAGAACACCGGACCACGGGGGTGGGAGGGGTGCTAAATGCTAGCAGCAGTACCTTCCAGCTGAGATCAAGACGTCAGAGGTCACTGGGGTAATGCAAGCATGGTCTGAACGTGAGATCCAACGGTAAGAGGCTGGAATTGACGCTTTAGCTCTCAACCTCAGAGAGGTGATCCTGCCTGTGCAGGGAAATTCTTACAAACACCCAGTCCTGGGCTCCCACCAAGGCTTCTGTGTGGTCAGGCCAGCTGCCTCAGGGAGAACATTTGCCTTGCTACCTGGGACTCCTTGGACTCCAGGGAGAACCAGGAAGTCCACCTTCAGCTCTGGGAGGCTTCCTATTTCTGTCCATCTGGTAAGTTTGAAAAACAAACATCCAAACCCGGAGACCAGGCTGTGCAGGCCGGAGTGTCGGGGCGGACAGAGAGGCTGCATCCGCTGGTCATCCTGAGGTACTCAGAGACCTCGGCATGTTAGCCCTACTGCCTCCTAGGGCAGACCCCAGAAGATAACAAAGTCCCTTCTCCTCGATTGCCCCTCTAGAGCAGTGGTCCTTGGCCTCCCTAATGCTGCGGCCCTTCAACACAGCTCCTCGGGTCGTTGTGACCCCCTGACCACAAAGTTCTTTCCGTTGCTGCTCTATAACTGTAATTTTGCTTCTGTTAGGAATGTAACAGAAACATCTCATATTCAGTAAATCTGAAATGTGACCCCTGTGAAAGGGCCATTCGACCCCCAAAGGGGTCACACAGGTTGAGAACCACTGCTCTAGAGCCTCTCCAAACTCATCTCTCACTGCTCCTAACACGTGACCCTTTCCTTTCAAACATGGGTCCCTGCCTGTCCCCCACAGGTGACTTGCTAAGTGACCAGTTCTTCCTGGTAATTCCCCATGCTAATTGTTTTCGTCCAGCCTCCCCACAGCCCCCTGTGCTCGCTTTGAAAGCCTTAGATGGAAGCTTGCTTCTCCTAGGAAGTGGCCTTTGGAGCCACCCAGCTTTGCAGAGCCTCTCTTACCAGCTTCCCTCCCAGGGCTTACTTCATTTGTATTCCCATTAGCGCTCCGTGGAGTCCCCCCTCCCCCATCTCACCATTGATCCTGTTGCCTTGGAGATAGAGGTTCTCCAGGTTGGTGTTGACAGGAGGGATCTTCTGCAGCTGGTTGTAGGACAAGTCGAGCTCCAGAAGGCTGCTGGAATTGAAGGTGTTGGTAGCAAGGCCGTTGTTGGTGAGGCTGTTGTGAGAGAGCCTCACATACAACAGCTTGGGTGACCCCCGGAAGTAGCTGTCAGGGACGGTGTAGACACTGTTGTGTTCTAGGTACAGTTGCTCCAGGGCTGAGGGCAGACCGTCGGGCACCCTTCGGAGGTGGTTGTAACTCAGATCTAGTAGGATCAGGGACCGGAGGCCCCTCATGGAGCTTCCCACTTCCTGGATCTCATTGTGTTGGAGGTACAATGCCGTGAGGTTCTCCAGGCCCTCCAGAGCGTTGTTGGGGACCCTCGAGATCTGGTTGTGGTCCAGGTGGAGCTCTCTCAGCGATCGAGGCAGCGGGCCGGGCATCCGGGTCAGGTTGTTGTGGTCCAGGTACAGCCTCTCTAGGTGCCTCAGCTTGGAGAAGACCTTCCTGCCTATCTTGTCACTGGTGATCTGGTTGCCATGTAGAGCAACCCAGAGCAGCCCAGTGGCATTGTCAAAGACACCTTCCTGGATGGTGGTGATCTGGTTGTTCTGGAAGTAGACATACTTCATGCGGGAGGGCACGAAGGGCAGGTACTTGAGGTTGCGGTTGTCGCAGTACATGGCTGTGGGGAAATTAGGTGGGCAGTCGCATTCTTGGGGACAGTCACGGGGCTCTGGTGGAGGATGTGTGCCATAGGCATAGGCTGGGCCTTCCTCTACTCCGTAGGGGTAAGGCTCAGAGGGTTCGTAGGGGTACGGGTCATAGGGGTCGTAGTAGGTGGACTGCTGGTTCCGTAGGTATTGGATCCACCAGTGAGAGTCTTCATCATACTGGCCCTGGGTGAGTGAGCAGAGACCTGCCAGTACTAGGATGGAGGCCCACTGCATTTTGTCTCTGCAGAAAGGGAGAGAACAGAGCGAGTGGGGGCATGAGTGAGGGTGCTGGAGGGGACATGGGTGGCTCAGGATGGCCACGGGCTCTGAGCTATGCAGATGACAGGGTGACTGTGCAGCATCCCGGAGGGCAGGAGCTGCACTTTCCCCCCAGGTGCCTCCTCCTCCTCTCTGCACACCCAGGGGCTGGGCCTGGGTATGTGGGAAAGGTCAGCGCTTCAGCTTCTGTTCATGCAGCAAGGAAGAGAGTCTGAGGTTAGGAAGGAAGCTGAGAGGTTTTGGGAAGGGGCGGGGCTACAGTCTGGGGAAGGGCAAGTCCTTCACATCATTTACTACCCTAAGGTTCTGTTGTTGAGACTGAGAAGCCCACAATGTCCCCTCCCCCAAGCTGTATACCTTCCTGCACCAGTCATGGTGGGATACTTTGGAGGCCTGAATTCTCATCTAGTTTGCACTCCCAGGGAGATCTTTTCTGAGAGTTCAAGGCCAAGGGTCTCCTGGTTCTTTCCATATGCAGGATGAATCCTGAAATTGACCAAGGCATGGAAAGAGAATAACAGCTGTGCTACTGCTGGAAGATCTTTTGGTCTCTCCGGCAGTCTGGGGGTTTCTGGTCCTGAGTGTGTGGGAGGGTGTGGTTCCCCTGTGGCCACCACAAAGTCTGGGCTATTCTCCAAAGCGCCGTCGTCTGGGTGAGACAACACACTGGTTAGCAGCTTGTGGCTGCCTGTGTACCCAGACTTTTGGTCTTTCCAGACTGGGAACCCAGTATGGCTTTAGTGATTGTCTTCTGGACTGACTATACTGTGTCTGGCCTGGTCTGCTTCTCTTTCCTGTGGTCCGAAGGACTTAATACTCCTCTCATCTCCATGGGGATGGCAATAGCTATATAAGAGGCAACTGAAATGGATTAGGGACACTGAGAACTGGATAGAAATAGAAGCATAGCCAGGAGTGGGATTTAGTATCCCTTTTCTGTCCTGGAACTCACAGACCAGGGTGTCCTGGGACTCCCAGAATTCTGCCTGCCTCTGCCTCCGCATGCTGAGGTTAAAGGCGCGTGTCACTATGCCTGGTGCATCCCTTATCCTCTGCTAAGCTACTTCCTCCCAGTGATGTCACCTGTCTCTCTAGGCTTACTTACCACCCACGCTGCTGAGGAGCCTGTCGCCTTGGAGCTTGCTATGGCAGCAAGACAAGAACAAGACACACTGGGGAGAGAGAAACTGCAGGGGTAGAAGATGGGAGACCGGGGTATCATAGCTGGCCTGGGTACCCTACTCCAGGCTCCCATGGCAAGGGTACTGCATAGGCCCTGGGGTCAGGAGGACCTCCCAGAACACAACTATTAAGACAGAATGGTTGGAATCTTTTATGGCCCAAGAGAGTCTCCTGGAGTGCTCTAACTGTTGGGCCATGCTAGGTTGGCAATGTGAACCGGACAGAAGAGGAACTTAAAGACAACGCTAGATTCTATATGAACTGATGAGAGGACCTCTGATTCTGACACCCCAACTACTCAGTTTCTGGGCACCATCCCTGTCAGACCTCTCTGCTCCCTGACAACAGCTCCCTTGGGTCTTCATCCCACCACCTCTGGATGACTCAGAATGGGGCCCTGGCTCATCCTTGGGCAGCCACAGCTCTTGAACAAAGAGCCACAGTGTTTCTGAGGAGCAGACTCAACTGCCCACTGCCTAGGATGCTGGCTGGTCCCTGACTCAGGCCAGGAGAGAAGACAGATGAGGCGGCCCACCGCCAAGATAGCATTTTTTCCATGCATAGCCCTAGGCTGCTGTAGAACCGACCAAGGTGGCTGTTTAGAGAGGGCTGGCACACTAAACCTCTGTCTCCGTTTCTCCTTCCAGACTGGCACTTTGGCAGAAGGGACCTACCTTTCTCTTCCAGACTCTGCTTTCCAGGGGGCTCCATGCCCAGCCACAGTGGCCTCTCCTCAGAGGATGGCTGCTGGGAAGGCTTGGTAGCAGTGCAGGCCTGTCTACATCTAGAATGTTGCTCCAGGGTCGCACTCCCTTACATTGTTTCTTGTGCTAGATACCTTGGGTCCAGTGCGAGGATCCCAGGAGTGACTTTCACGGACTTGGAGATCCTGACTCAGGAGCTACTGTACAATCTGCACAGACTTGGAGATCCTGACTCAGGAGCTACTGTACAATCTGCACTATCTCACTTCTTTACTGTAGGGGAATTCTCTCCTATTAGAGCTGAGGTCAAAGTGAAAACCATCTCCTAGGCTGAGTGAGGCACCATTCCATCCATGACTCCCTGGACATGGTCAACATTCTATTCTTCCCTTTCATCCCAACAACATACATATTACACAAAGCTTGTCCCCTAACATTTGGATACCATGTCCCTCTCTAAGAATTTCCAGGACATTCAAAGACTACCTTCCAAACTGCCTGAGCCCCAAGCACACTGGGATTCATGGGTAGCAGAGAGAGACTTTTGCAATTTCCGTCATATTTTCATGTCTGTGAAATGGAGGTCCCTAACACCCACAGGGAGCTGTCAGGAGACAGGTAACATGCTGGAGCTCATGCCCCCTGCCGTTGCCTCTCTTCAGCATTCATGGGGATCATAGACCAGATGGGGGGAATAACCTATTTTTGCCTACTCATCTTCCCAGTCTTGTCCCTTTCCTTTATTTCTTTTTGTAGAATTGCAAGGGACAAAACCTAAAGTAATATGACAACACTTACCTTGGGTTGAACCGTTTGTTCAGAGTGACCCGTCCTTCTGTTCAGCCTCCTTGAGTTGGAGAATGTGAGAGAGAGGAAGAGAGAGAGAGGAGTGAGTGCTACGGAGAGTGTGCGAGTCTGTGCCAGACCAGGGCCCGCCCCCAAATTCCTAATCAAATATCTCAAAGAGGGGTGAGGAGCCTAAGCGGGCTTTTTCAGTTCTGCTGTATGTACGGGAGGAGCTCACACTCAGCTCCACAAAGTTCGCTCTGCCCAACGCTGTGAAAACCTTCTTTCCACATACTTATCTTCCCTGAAGCGCTGGCAGCCTCGGGTCTCTTGCTGCTGAATGAGTTAGCGATGCCCCAGAAGTTATTTGTACAGTCTCTTGCGAAGTGCCTGCATTTCTCATTAAGTTCATAAAGCAGACACAGGAGAGGGAGGGCCAGGGTTTGGAGAAAAAGTGTTTTAACTCTTTCAGCAACCCTGGTCCCCTCAGGGAGCCTGTACTTGTCTTTCTTGGCTCAAACACCCCCGGTAGCCAGGGTAGACAGCACTGTGGCTGGAGGGCTTCTCTGCCTCCAGTGGATGATGGCCACTTTCGGCCCCCAGAACAGATGGAAAGTCAGGGAGTCTAATTATTGTTACTATGCCCACTTTACAGATGTGGAATACCACAGCCAAGGAAGATAGAGCTGGAGAGATGGGTGGGCTCTAGACAGGCAGTAGGTTTTAGATCACAAAAAGACTTTAGTCTAAGTGTTTAAAAACATATTTTATGAAGGAGACTCACTAGGATCTGATTTGTATTTTTAAAAAGACTTCATTTTATTTTATGTGTATGAGGAGTGTTTTGCCTGCATTCATGTTTGTGTACCACATGCATGCAATGCCCATGAAGGTCAGGAGAGGGTGTTAGACTCCCCCTGGAGCTGGAGTTAGAGATGGTTGTGAACTGCCTTGTGGGTGCTGAGAATTGAACCTGTGTCTTCTGGAAGAGCAGCCAGTGCTCTTAACTGCTGTGCCATCTCTCCAGCCCTCTGATTTATATTTTTTCTTTTAATTCATAGGAGGCCTGTTGTGTGGAGAAAGGGAACTTCCTCCAGCTAGGAGGAATGATGGTGGTAGACTTGATTAGCATAGCAGGGGATAGGACTACTCTATACAGCACTGAGATGTTTTATAGATGGGTCAGATTCACAAAGCCTGGGAAAGTCAAGCATGGCTGCCAGAATTTTAATTCAACCCTTGGGCGGGCAGTACCACCACTACCCAATGCGGGAAGAGCAGAATTGGGTGGAAAACCAACATTAGAAACCACTTAGGCATTCCAGTGAAGAGGCAGAGGGGCTGATGAGCCTCTGAAACTGAACTTGGAATTGAGGGACTAGGGGAAAACCCCTTGAGAACCACGAGACTGTGGCTCACATTGAGTCTAGTTAGCTTAGATGACCCATAGGTCTAAATGCTATTTCCTCACAGATGGCTCATGCCCACACCCAAGAAACACCCTTTCATTTAAAGACATACAAAGTGGGAAAGCCTCAGGGGATTTGAATTGGAATGTTTGGAAGTGTCTGGGCAGGTGGTATTTTCGGTTGAGCCGTTGACAGTGTGGGGCTGTCAGGAAGAGGCGTGTCCCCCCAACTCTAAAGCATCTGCTTAACTTTTGTCATCTCGTTTAACAGCATGGTGTTGTTTTGCCCTGGAAATAGGGACCCTGGCGCAGAGTGACTGGCAGGGAAGAGGTACAAAGAACAGAGATGTCAAGTCCCTTCTGCCTGACTCCAAAGCACACACACTGTCTTAGCTGGGGTTTCTATTGCCGCGAAGAGACACCATGACCACAGCAACTCTTGTAAAGACAACATGTAATTGGCGTGGCTCACAGTTTCAGAGGTTCAGTCCAGCATCATCCTCATGACAGGGAGAGTGGTGACACACAGGCAGACATGGTGCTGGAATAGCAGCTGAGAGTCCTACATCTTACAGACCACAGGAAGTCGACTGAGACACTGGGCAATATCCTGAGCACAGGAAACCCCAAAGTCCGCCCTCACTGTGGGTGCATTAAGGAAGTCCATGAATTCCCGAGTAAAAGAATATCAAGCATTTATTTGGGGAACACTCTCACAATGAAGGTAAAGAGCTGCTGCTGTCTTCTGTCCTGGAGGTGCAGGATGCTGCCATCAGGCCTCAGACCACCACCTGAGAGAGATTGAGAGAGACCCCTCTTCTTCCTCCTAAGGGATCATGTCCACACACAGAAGCCACACCCTAAGACAGGTACCCCAAACCTATTGTCGGAGCAAATTCCGACTACACCCCACAGTGACACACTTCCTCCAGCGAGGCCATACCCACTCCAACAAAGCCACATCTCAGAACAGTGCCACTCTCTATGAGCTTATGGGGGCCAATGACATTCAAACCGCCACAGCTACTTTTCTATAACTCTAGACCAGAAGATAGGCAGGGCAAAGGGGTGATGACCATTTTTCCGCCAGGGCTGGGCTCAAATAAGGTGACCCTCAAATAATTACAGTGCTGGAAGCAGGGGTGTGTAGGGATAAGAGGGGTTCCTACATGTACTTTATTTACATTAAGAGGAGCACCCACCCTGGGGCCGACATGGTCGTTAAGTGATGGCGACACAGAAGCTTCAGTATAATATGCTCACAATGAAGCATGCTTGATCTTGTTGGTAAAATAGAATGGCACCAATGTGAGGAGGAAAATGTGCAGACCATCTTCTAATCAATGTGAGAAAGCAGCTACTTCTCAGCAGCGGGCATTGGTCTTGTCAGCCAGGCTTGGTTGACACTTCTTAGAGAGGCCCAGGTAAGCCTTGGGAAATGTATTCACCAGGTACAAATACCATAAAATCCCAGCATCCCTACTAAAACTGCATTTACTAACAATGAAGATCAGTAAAGGACCAAATGCCAACAGGAATCCTTCCCAACAAAGCTCTGTCAAAGAAGTGTCTGAGCAGCGAGCTTTGCACCCGACCTTTGCCCCTCCACCGGAACTGAGGTGGCCTGGAGGAAGGTGGTCTATAGGAGACAATTGTGAGGCAGAATTCCAGAGGACCATGCACTGTTAAAAGTGCCTTGTTCTGACCCCAAGAAGAGGATCTAACCTGTACTTTAACTGACGCTCTGTTCATCTGGTTCTTGGATGTAGGACCTCAGAACTTAGCCTCAGCATAGGAGGTCAAATACAGCACACAGATGCCCTGGAATGCAGGGAGTCCCCACATGTGAGCAGGGTCTGTGTTTGACACAGGTATTTTCTGGAAATTGTTGAGCCAACACTGTCCAGTTACTGCAAATTAAAGAGGTGGCCATAATAGTCACTCATTCCCCTGTCCCTAGCTGGACACACAAGGAGCTTGGTAGACATTTGGTTAATCAGGACTGAATTTTGGGCTCCCCACAGAGTGTCTTCAGGAATCAGTCCTGGGTGGAGTAATCAGTACTAACCAGGCCAGGAAAACTCTTGTCCTTCAAGCCAATTAGATTTTCCAGGGGTGCAGACCACTGTCATTTCCTTCCTCCCCAGAAAAGGTCAGGTTAAGCCACAGCCACCAGGCACAAATGATTGCTTCTGATGTTGTCTAGGAGGGATGAAGTTACTTCAGATTCAGATCCCACCAGCACAGAAGTGGTAGCTTCTAGCCTCCATCTCTAACCCCAAGAGACCTGTGTGTATGACCTAGCCTTTGATCCCAGACAGCCCAGCAATGGAGGAAAGACCACAAGTCTACTCAAGTGAGATTTTTGACTAAACTTAAGGAAGTCAGTAGGAAGATGACCATGCTAATACTATCCAGGCCTTCTGGCCTATCCTGAAGTCTTCTGACGCCAAAGAGGGAATTTAACTAGTCTGACACTTCAATGGAAAGTCTTGGCTATGCTGTAACCAACAATGGTGCCCCAAGATTTCCAGAAGAGTTGTTTTCTCTATCTCCTTGGCCCTGAAGGCTCATTAGGAACAATCTGCTTTGTCCAGAAGGATGAGACCATTAAGATGTTGACACTATGGAAAGACTTGCTTTCCTTCAACTGGAAGAGGAACAAGACCTCAAGTTCTAAGTCCTAAGAAGTGCACCAAGAGCTCCAGAAATCATTCTACTGATCTGTATATAAAGACAGAGGGGTCCTCAGGTGTGGCACCAGGTATCACTGAGTGGTCTCCAGCTACTGCTGGTAAGGGAGAGTTGTACGGTATGGCAGTGAGCACCAGGTGGCAAGAAAGCAATGGACTCCTGACCAGTGCCCCATGATGGTCTTCCCTGGTCAAGGCAACCAAGTGGTGGGCATGGCTCCACCAGCTTAGCAAAGCCACCTCCTGAGTGCTGGGCTAGCTGGGATCTGTTGGAACTGCCCCGGCTTCCAGAGGATCAGGCCACACTCTGAGTAGACAGCCTACTATCTTTCTGGCCTTACAGGCTGCCCCTGTGAAACGCCATTATCAGCAGCCTTCGCCTCCTTGTGAGGTCACTGAGGACTGAGTCATTGCTCCTAGATACAATATGACAGGATGTGCAGTCTTAGTGTTTGCAGAGTTGGGGGATTTTCTGAAGGTCTATATGCAGTAAGTATCCAAGCTAAGGCCAAGTAAGAAGCCTCTGAAACAGTCCCCAGTGGGATGTTGTCCATCCTCGGCTGGTGTCAGTCTAAGTTCACCTTTACCTTCTTGGAAATCCAAGAACATGGCAAGTCTTTGGCATAGAGACCCTTGTGTTCAAGGAGCCCAGCTATCTCCTTTGTGATTGTAAGTCTTTGGCATAGAGACCCTTGTGTTCAAGGAACCCAACTATCTTCTTTGTGATTGCAGGGTGGTTTCAGGACACCTCGGAGCTCTTCAGTTTTCTGGGAGAATTTCTCTAAGTATCATTTCAGATGCACCAGGACATTGCCAGTGAGTGGTGGCCTCCATATCCCCCTCATGGAGCTCTCTGTGGGGTTCTAAGATCTAGAGATAACTGATACCAAAATGCCTTTGATTGCTGTTCAGTCCTGTCTTAGTTAGGGCTTTATTTCTGTAACAAAACATCATGACCAAAAAGCAAGTTGGAAGGAAAGAATTTATTCAGCTTACATGACTTTTCATCACTGAAGGAAGTCAGGACAGGCACTCAAACAGGGCAGGAACTAGAGACAGGAGCTGATGTAGAAGTCATGGAGGAGTGCTGCTTACTATCTTGCTCCCCCTAGATTTATCAGCCTGTTTTTTTTTCTTTTTTAGAAACCAGGACCGCTGGCCTAGGGATGGTACCCCCATCAATAACAAATAAAGAAAATGCCTTACAGCTGAATCTTACAGAAGCACTTTCTCAACTGAGGTTCCTTCCTTTCAGATAATGCTAGTTTGTCAAGTTGATGTAAGACTAGCCAGCATTAAGTCCACATCAACAGGAGTTGATAAATGGACGTTTCTCGCCCTGGCCACCTGTTCCCAAATGCCTGGCAGCTGCTTCCCAAATTACCACACAGAGGTTTATATTAATTATAAATGCTTGGCCAATAGCTCAGCTTGTTACTAGCTAGCTCTTACACTAAAAGTAACCCATAATTCTTATCTATGTTTAGCTATGTGGCTTGGTACCTCTTCTTAGTAGGCATTCTCATCTCGCTTCTCTGAGTTTGCGGGCCAACTCTCTGACTCTGCCCTTCCTCTTCCCTTCTCCTAGTCTGGTTCTCAGGCTCAATTTCTTCCTGTCCGGCTATCAGTCAATCAGCTTTTTTATTAGCAAATGAGAGTAATACATATTCATAGTGTAGAAGAGGATTGTTTCACAGCAAGTAGCCACATGCTTATCCAGCACATGCTGAAGCTGTTGGGGCAGGAGGTGGTCTCCTGGATGAAGTGGGAGCAGAAGATGCTTACCACACACGAGAGGCAAAAGGATTCCCAGCCTCACAGCACATTTGACCTGGACCCTGGGCAGCAGCTAAGAAGCATCACACATTGCTATAAGCTGTAGGGTCAGAAGTCCTCCAGCTACATGGAAGTGATGCAGGCCAGTGAGGACCCATACCTGTGCCCCGGGGTCTCTGCTGCTAGTGCTACGTCCACCAAGGGCTTTAGTGACATGTCCCCAGAGGAACCCAGAGGAAAGGCAGTGGACTGAGACTACCTCCTTTCCACACAGACTCGTCTTCCTGCAATGGAGTGGGTGTCAGTGAAGGGCTTTGAGTGCCACATGACGCATGGAGAATGTCTCTGTCCACGACACAGGCCCCTTGGCAAAATGTTGGCCCCTGGAGGAAAACAATCTTTTGCGTTTGTTATCTGAAGAGCTGGCACCTCTTTGGGCCATATATATTCCTCAACAAGATTGTTCTGGCTTAGAGCAGCCTTGTGGATGCTGTGGTCACATGGCAAGGCCTCAAGTCAGGCTTGTGCTAGAGGAACTCCTCTGTTGCCTTGCAGCCTACTGGTTGCCTTAGGTGAGAAATAATGACTCTCAGTAACTCCAATTCCTCCCATTGCCTACTGTCTCTGTTGAACCTGTAGTGAAGGGACAGTTAAATGAGTAAGGAAGGAAGACGCCTTTAAAGTGAGAGTCCAGGAAGGCAATGTCGTTGTCTTGGAAAGAAATGGAGTTTTGAGTCATCCTGGAAATCTAGAACACATTCCTATTTTATTTGTGTTCAGGTCCCTTGCTTGTAGGGTGGAGATGGCTATCTCAATGGGTAGCTTTAAGCAATTTTAAATGGGACACAGTGGTGCGTGTCTGTAATCCCAGCACTTAGGAAGCAGAGGCAGAAGTTCAGGGTCAGTCAGAGCAACCCAGTGAGGCCTTGTTTGAAAACAAACAGAACATGGGCAGAGGATGCAGCTCGGTGGTAGAGGGCGTGTCTAGCATGCACAGGCCTGGGCTTAATTCCCATCACTGAAAGATATTTGCCAGCCCAGCATCTGCATGTGGTAGGAGCTTAGAAAATGTCTGTCTTGGGGGTTCAGACACTGAGTAGATGGAGTATTCTATGTCTTGATCTATTGAGAGACTGGGGGGTTGGTTTTAGTCAGGGTATCTGTGGTGGTTCTGGGAAAGAACACAGTTCATACATCTGTTGTTTATGGGGGAAAAGCAGGACTGGAGATTTAACCAGATCAAAGATCTAGGCTCTACTACAGTAGAGGGTGGTTCCCAGCCCTGGTGTACACAGAAGCCCTGCACTGACTCTGGGAAAGACCCACACCCAGGCCTACTCTGGTCAGTGAAACTGTGCAGATGGCCTCCTCCTACTGATCTCTAGATAAGGTCAGCGTGTGACTGGACACAGAGTCTCATTTGGAATGGGCACAGTGACCTCCAAAAGAGCCCTTCCTTTAACACTGAAATCAAAAAAGGAGAGTCGCTAAAACAGCTGGGGAGGGAAGAAGAATGCTCACACACCTGGTCAAGGGGCACAGCCCAAAGCCGCCCACACAAGCAGAGAGCTCACGTTTGATGCTAAAAAAAGCAGGCCTCAAAAGCCTGGCTGTGTTGACTCACGCCTTTCATCCCAGCACTCAGGAAGCAGAGCCAGGTGGATCTCTGTGAGCTTGAGGCTAACCTGGTCTCCAGAGCAAGTTCTAGGACAACCAGGCCTACACAGAGAAACACTGTCTTGAAAAAAAGAAAAAAAGCCAGCAAACAATCAAGAAAGCACATCTCTCAGAACACTCATGTTTATTTCAGTAGGATTCCACACCTCCTCGACAAAATCTTCTTAAATAAAACGCTTTTTCAGACATGTTATGCTTCTCTCTGGGGAAGGTGCGCCCCTGGGAACCCCAAAGTTGAACAGCATAGTTGAGCTCTCATGCTGGGCAGAGGATAAATGCTGCCCTAACCCACCTCTAGATGACCTGGAGCTGATGGGAAATGGAGGCAGGAGCAACAAGCCCCGCTCCCTGTGTTGTTACTGTAGCATCATGAGGGGCACTGTTGATTCTTCCAGAACTTTCCTGATGGGGACACTGCCAAGTGGCTCAGAGCCAGCTGCCTGGTAAGCTTTGAGAAGAAATACATTCCATCCCCAGTCCCCAGAGCCTGCATTTCGAAGGGAATTTGCAAGAATAGAAATTGTTTTGATCTTCGATCATAATACAGATAGATTCGCTCCCTCGCCCACCTCAACACTTTGAGAAATAGATCCTTGTGGGAGAAGTTGCTCGCTTTCTCCCACACCCCCGAGGGTGGCTAGCCTCAAACATCACCACCCTGAGGCATTTCTGTCGGGCATGCTATGTTTCCTTTGGACCTGCCCTCCCTCCTGATCCACTGATTTCACTCCCCAGCTCCTCACTCCATCAACTGCTTCAAGGGGAGAACCCGGCAGTGCAGCCTAGGATCAGAATGACTTCTCTCTAGGGACAACAACAGGGAAGAAGAAGGGTTTAAAGAGTTGTTACGCTTATTTACTCTGTGTGTGTGTGTGTGTGTGTGTGTGTGTGTGTGTGTGTGTGTGTGTGTGTTGAGCACTGCTATGGTCCATGTGTGGAGGTCAGAGGACAACTTGCAGAAGTTGGTTCTATTTTTCTACCATGTGAGTCCTGGGGATCGAACTTAGGTCATTGGATTTGGCAGCAAGCACTCTTTTCCACTGAGTGGTTTCTCCAGCCTGGATTAATACTTTAAAGGTTCCAGGCCAGTTCCTCTGCGCACAGTTTCATTTGATCTTCATAAAGCCCTGAGACACAACTATTATATAACTGTTTTTCCTTTGACTTTATATGTGTGGGTGTTTTGCCTACTTGTATGTCTGTATGCCACATGCATGCAGTACCTCTGGATGTCAGAAGGGAGTCTTGGATCCCCTGAAGCTGGAGTTACAGATTACAGGCTGTGATGTGGGTTCTGGGAATAGAATCATGAACCTCTGCAAGAGCAACCAGAGCTCTTAACTGCTGAGCCAGGCCTCCAGCCCTGACACAGCTACAATTTTACCTTTGTAACACAGACAGTAAACTGAAGCTTAAGAATGAACTGGGATTTAGACACTGTTGTGCCCAAGTTGCAAAGATCCCCAGAGACCACCAGGAAGACAGACCCACCAAAAGGCAAAAACAAGGTTTTAATTGTTCATCCAACCATGACAGGGACCTGTCTGGCTAGTTGTTGCAGCAGCCTTCAGAGGGAGCGAAGTTCCCTGGCTACTGCTAGGTTTTAAAGACAAAAGTTACAGGATTACATCAGTAGGGATGGGCTGGTTTCTGATTGGTTGATATTTGGGAACAATTAGGAACATTTCTCAAAGTCATATTTTGGTGTGAAATACCTGTGTACCAATTATTTTCATTGATCAGTGACGAGAGGGAACATTCTGTGGTTCCTAGAATGTTTTGTTACTTGCAGGTGGCCTGTTGTACATAGACACCAAAGGTTTTCAGAACTGTATCCTGGAGACTACAGGGGAGATTTTGGTATCCCCTGGAGTTTCTTTTGTGGCCAAACAGTTCCCAGGAACCAAGTATCTAGGTGGCTGTGTGGGGAGGGGGTCTGGAGTTTCTTTGTGTTCAGCTTTGGCCCTAGGCTCCCTGAGGCCAGAGGATCTGGAGTTTCCTTGTGTCAGAGACCTACGTGTCTTTTCTGTAGCCTGTCATGGCTGCTAAAGCAGGGGCTAAGTTAGGGTCTGGTCCCTAACTTACTCTAAATTCTTGTCCCCTTCTAAATTATTAAAAGTGAAGCCTTTGAGTTTAGTTTACCCCATCAAGCCCCATGTCCCGCACAGAGTATAAATGATAATTGAAGTTATGAATGATTGGAGAAAGTGTATAAATGACAATCGGATTTATGAATGAATGGAGAAAGATGGAGCCAAACTCAGGGTCCTTTTGAGCACACTGCTTACCAGGAGCCGTTGCTGCCAGTGATTCCCTTCCAGAGAGGCCTGAGCTCCTCCTGGGTTTCTCCCAGGCACTGCTACTCGTCATTCCCATTTCTCTTGTTTTGAAGGTTCTGGTCTCACCAGTAGTTGAAAGGCCCTGAGCATTCACCCTGAGATCCACACAATAAACCACGCTCGTGCACAGGACTCAGCTGAAACTCCACAGATATACTGGGGTTGTGGTGAGGCTCCTCCCCTCACCATTGGAGGAGTCACTTGACCAGCTGCCCCCCAACCCCCACCCTCGCCAACCAGACCTGAAAGACACAGGGAAAAGGACAGATCTTTTCTTTCACTGCACCCTGGCCTCATTCTGCCTTGAATCTGGGCCAGGCTTGTCCTGGCCTCTCTGAGAACAGCCCCCTGCCCACCCTCTGCACCATGCACAGGACACGGCAGACATTCAGGAAAAGGTTCTGTGCCTCACAATGAGTTGACAGTGCCCAGACAGGCTGTTCTTCCTCAGCAGGAGGTGAGAGAGCCCAGACACAACAGGGTAAGTAGATAAGCCACAGCTGAGGACAGGAGGGGCCCTCTTAGTCAGAAAGGTCTGGGTGTCCCTGGCTATGTGGGTTTGTTGGAGGAGCAGAGCTAACACCACTAATTAGTGGGGTTTGTTGTGAACAAGGCTGTCATTTAGAAAGAAAAAGAAAGCATTAAAGGCCAGCGCTGGGAGATGTCCCTGCCCTCAGCAGTATGCATCCCAGGGAGGGCTGGGGACCTGAGGAGGCCCAGGAGGGGTGGGGATGCTACCGGGAACATCTTAAGTCAGTGGAAGAAGTGACTGGCGGTCACACACACACTTGAAGCTGCAGTGTCCTGTGCTCTGCAAGCCCTGGTTCTAATTTAACTTAGCGGGAGGGATGGGGACAGCGCTGGGCCATTGAAGGCAAGGAAAATGTCAGATTTCTGTCGTCAACTTTCTTCCTTCCCTCTCTTTTCCTCTCCTTCCATCCCTCCCTCACATTCCGTTCTTGTGTTAACTTGACTCAAGTTGTGATTATCTGAGAAGAAGGAGCCTTGATTGAGAAAATTTGTCCATTGCATTGACTTCTAGGCATGGCTGTGGGGAATTTTCTTGATTCATGGCTGATGTGGGAGATGTCAGTGCTACCCCTGGGCAGGTAGGGCTGGGTTATATAAGAAAGCCGGCTGAGTGAACCCTAAGGAAAAATCTAGTAGGCAGCATTCTTCCATGCCCTCTGCTTCAGTCCCTGCCTCTAGATTCCTGTTTGAGTTCTTCCCCCAACTTCCCTTAACTATGGGTTGTAAACTATCAGACGAAACAAACACTTTCCTCCCCCAAGTTGCTTTTGGTCATGGTGTTTATCAGAGCCGCTGAAAGCAAGCTAGGATACTTTGCTTGTTTATTTTCTTCCTTCTCTTTTTAAATCAAAAACCACTGTAACTATAAAGCCACCAGCCAGCACCGAGTCCTCCCAGCTGTCATTCTCCCTCTTTGTTTGAGAAGCTTCTGACATTTGTTCCTTGTGGAGGTGTGAGCCTGCATGTGTGTAGAGGAAACTGATAGGTGTGATCAGTTTGAGAGGTTTGTTTGGTTCCCACACCCTCACAGACTCTTGACCCATCATTGTCTCATTGCAGTCTCTCCTACAAGGTGGTCTGACAGTTGTCAGAACTGTGTAAAATCTCTTTCTGGGAGACAGGTTCCTTCTCTGACTGGCACCAGGCTTAGCTATGAATGTTTACATTTCCTTGATGCTCCTGGGGACACAGGCTTTCCTGAAACCAGATAAGAAGATAAGTTAATATGACACCCCACCTCCAATGACAAAGTTGAAAGCAGAAGTGAGTCCATGCTATGGGCTCCTGTGTCCTGTGTTGGCACTAACACACAGTCTGTCATAGCCCTGCTGTGCATGAGGATGAGCCTGCACATAAATATTTTCAGAGGCTAGAGGAGGATCCTGTGTCCTGCTCTGTCATTTTCTATCTTATTTGAAGTCTCTTACTGAAACTAAGTGTTATCCTTTTCTGCTAGGCTTGCTAGCCAGTTGAGCTCCTGAGATCTGCCTGTCTCTGTCCACTAGTGCTGGAGTTACAGCTGTAAGAACCAAAGTTAACCAGTAAACCCTACTTGCCTAAGGACAATCCTGGAATGCTGTGAATTGTAGCTCTTGGGAAATAATAAGCCACATGTTTTAAGTCACCTAAACAAGTTTTTTTTTGACCCATCTGAACCGAATGTGCTTGATCACGTGTGGGTGGGAGGTACATAGGAAATAATACATCAGAAAGTATGCATGATGAGAAATGCAGTGAATTATGGGTTTTACAATTTTAAGCCCCTGAAAACGTAACTCATAGCCAATCCAGGAGTGGACCTGGCTGGAGTTCTTCTTCCTGGCCAGTATTTAGCTAAAGCTTGTTTTAAATTTGGCACAAAATTGTGGAACAATCTTATCTCTCATGACTCTTGGGATTAACATTTGGAGGCCCCAGCGAGATGAGAGAAAGCAAAACAAATAACTATTTCACCCAAATTCATTTGTTAAGAGAATTTCTCTTGGTCAGACTGGTGGACCTCTAAGCTACTCCAATTGTTCATGTTTTCTGTTGTTGTTCTGACGCTGTGTTTTCTGTTGTTGTCTTGGCTGTAGCTAATTCTGTACCTGTCTCTCTGACTCAGAGCAACTGGATGAACAAATGGAAAAAGTAACAAGCTGGAGCACTGCTACAAAAGGTCACTCCAGAAATGACAGAGCTTTGGAGGCGTGGGGTTCAGTGGGTCAGACTTGGGGCTCATTGGGCAACTTTGAGGAAAAGCTCCGGGCCCCATGCAGAAGGCAGCAGGTGGGCTTGCTTCACGCCCCACTCCAGCACAGCACCACTGCATAACTGGAGCTCCAACTCCAGTGCCATCTTCTTTAGCTGCTTTAGCCACTGTGATGGCTCATGAGATTGCCAAGCCACTGCTCTCGCAACTTCAGGCTGTATCAGAAGATTCCTTTCCACCCCCTCTCAGGGGAATTGCAACACTGGGGAAGGCAGGGAAAGTTTTTGTCTGCCTGTTTTGTATGTATGAATGTGGCCACCACCTGTTTGTTTCTGACTGGTCTCTCTTGAATGTGTGAGGTTATGGTGTTCTGTGTTTCTTGGTTGTAGCTCCAGCCACCTTGTTAGCTAATCTAGAGCTACCAGGTCTCTTGTTAAGAAAAAGGTAGACATGTTTGTTTTGCTAACAGTCTTTATATTGAAGGATAAATAGGCCTCAGATGTAACTTTTCACTGAAGAAACACACCTTGCAATGATTGTTCTTGGTAATAACGACTCATGTCTCTGGTAAATGATTAGAAGGAAAGGAAAAGATTTAAAGTCCATATAAGTTCTAAAGGTCTAAAAATAATTTGAGATATATTTTAAAAAATGGGAAATGTTTCAAACTTCACCCCTCTCTGTTGTTATACTGAGAGACTTCTAACAGACACCCGTTAGCTGCTTTTTCTACAATGTGGATTTCAGTATAGATTACAAACACTGGTAATGTTCATATATCTAAAACTTTCATCTCTTTTTTAAAACTAAAAATAATCTAAGCTTCAGAGGGTCAAGGGAGTCATAGACTTGAATCTGTCTCTCACAGGTTGAAAGGACTCCAGATAAATACAACCTAAGTCTCCCCATCTGCTTATCCCCGAGGGAGGGATCTCTCCCTTGGTCTTGGGACTCCTCTCCTTCCCCAATTACTAGGAGATGTAAGGTTTTCCTTTCAAGTTGCTAAACTTTAACTTCTGTCCTAGTCTTCATTTGTCTCAGCAGATTTCCCCTTGGCTGGAAGACACCATCCAGGGATCAGCTGTGGGCTGTAACCTGCTGAGCTATGGACCTTGCTGACAGCAGATGCCCGGGCCAGTCCAGCCCAGGCCAGTCCAGCCCGGGCCAGTCCAGCCAATGTGATTGTTCCCTGTCTCTTCAGTTGGGTCAGCTAACCAGACGCTGCTGATAAAGATCCTATTTCCCGAATCCCTTCCTAGGCTTTGAGTAACCTTTCAGTCTTCCTGGGCCCTGACAACTATGTCTTAGTTTCAGCTGAGAGTAGTTGCAGGAGGCTACATCATCCCTTATCCCCTAACAGGCTGAAATGCTAAGTCAAAACAAGCTCCCTGGCATAGGGAACAAAATGGATACCTTTAATACCAAGTGGCATACCAGGAAAAGGGGCCCAGATTTAGCAACGGGTTGATTCATTAACTAAAATAGTTCTACAATATGATAGGGTATTTGGCCTGATTTATGTAGAACATGGAGATATTATATGCCTTTAAGAGAAAATGATCATTTCTACAAAAACCATTTGAGATTGTAATCTGGCTACACTCAAAGAAACGTTACAAAAAGGGGACTGAAATGAAAAAAAAATTACAAATGTCCTGTCCATTTCCAGGTAGTAACTGATGTCAGGTATCACAGGGCCTTTGACCCTTCTGTTTCCCATCTGGGTACCATTAAGCTGATGGTTATTATATCCCAATATAAGCAGAGATCCATCACAGAGTCAAGGATTTAACTCAGGATACAACTCAAGCGGGCAATGTAATTGCCAAAGTTAACCTGTGAGTCCAACTTGAGCAAGCACAAGATGATTTCCTGGAAAGCTGGGAGTTGTAGTTCTTGGGACATGGCAAGCCACACGTTTTCACTCCTCTAAACAAGTTTGTTTGACCATCTGCACTGGATGTGCCTGATCACATGTGGGTGGGAGTTTGCTGGCAGGAAAGACATCAATATGTATCCTTGACTCTGATTGGACCAGATGGGAAATGCAGTGAATTGTGGGTTTTGCCTTTTTAAGTCCCTGCAAAATATAACTCTTAGGCATTCCCTGGGAACCCAGGGGTGGACCTGGCCGGAGTTCTTCTTCCTGGCCAGTATCTAATTAAAACTTGGTTCAAGTTTGACTCAGATTTGTGGGACTAGTTTATCTCTCCTGAGTCTCAGGATTAGCACAGGCATGTGCAGCCATGTTTGGCTTTTTTATGTGGGTGCTGGGGATTTGAGCACAGTAAGTGCTCTTGCTCTCTGAACCACTCCATAGTCCCCTTCGGAGAATCTTCATCCCTGTCAGGAAGGCTACAGTAGCAGTGGAGCAGTGACCGTGTGTTAGGTACAGGTCATGGCAGATAGCAGCTTCTCCTGGGGCCTGGGAAATGCAAGGAAACGTGGAGAAGCCATTGCATTACATCAACCTGTGGCAACCAGACACTGAGTGGGCTTGGTCGCCGGGTAGAGGGAAACCTGAGTGCTGCCCACAGGGCTCCGACAGCCTGTGTGGTAGTGCCAACACAGGACACAGGGGTCCACGTCGCTTCCATCTTTAGCTTTGTGATCTGGGAAGGTCATCTTGCAACTAGCCAGACAGAAATGAAGATATTCTTTTTTTTTTTTAGGATTTATTTATCTATTATGGATACAGTGTTCTGTCTATATGCATGCAGGCCAGAAGAGGGCACCAGATCTCATGACAGATGACTGTGAGCCATGATGTGGGTGCTGGGAATTGAACTCAGGACCTCTGGAAGAACAGTCAATGCTCTTAACCTCTGAGCCATCTCTCCAGCCTGAAGATATTCTAAAGAGATATTTGTGTCTCTCTGTCTGATCATCACACTATTGAGACAATGGACCCCAAAGAAATGAGAATTTCCCCAGGCATCTCATGCTGGGAGAAGGAAAGGTCACGAGCCAGGAGAAACTTGTCTTCAGGAGAAGAGATTTCACACAGCTCTAACAGTTTGTCAGACAACGATGGTCAATGGTGAGCTTGACCCTGCCATGACCAGGACAGCTTTGATGCGCATATCCTTGGCCCTCTACTTAAACTTTGATCTCATTTCAAGGCCTTTTTGGGGTTTGCTGGATCTCATTGTCTCTCTTCTCAATATGGCCATGTTGAGTAACTCCCCCTTTTCTGCTTTCTGCTATTCATTTGTCGCTTTTCGGAGGATGGATGGCAAGCCCTGACTTGGAGCACAGGTTGTGGTCCCCGAGTTTGATAACAACCTGATTTTGTTCACCTGTGTTCAGGAAAGCCTGTGGCCTCAGACCCAGCAAGGATGGAGGTCAGTGGCCACGAGCCTTTTTATTCCTGCATCTAGAGGGCAGGGGTGGATGAGGAGGGTTGGTCGCTTCTGCTCCTTGGCCACGAGAGAAAACTAAGTGCCTTTTCCTGGTGAGCCCAGGAGGACTCCAGACCATTTTGTTTGCTCAGGCTGCCTGGGATCTTTAAAGTAAGAGCCTCAAGGCCATTAGTGGAGGAGGCCTGGATACTGTCCCCAAATGCCTAGAGCAGCAACAATCTGGTGTCCCCCTTCTCTATGGCATACATATATCCCTCCCAGGTTCTGGTTCCCCTCCTGGCCCTTCCCTCTCCAGAGACCACCCGAAGGACAGCAGGACCCTTTAAGTGTGGGAGGAGATGCCAAGGGAGCACAATATGCCATTTAGCTAAACGTGTATCTTGCCTACGTATTATATTAAGGAATATGTCCCCAAAGCCTCCCACTCCTATTGGCTGCTTTTAAAATTCTATTGTCTCTGAAGCCTGGTCTGATTTCTTTGTGTTTCAGCCTGATGAATATGAAGAAGGGTGTATGAGAGGTTCAGCACGAATAGAACTTAGTGTGACAACCTGACACAGACAAACTTGAATCTCTCAGACATGTTTTCTCACTGCAGAGGGCTGTTCCATGTGGCAACTGTGCTCCTGAGCCCCACAGCCTGTGGGCACATCACTGTATGCATGGCTAACATATGCCTGGGAGGTCTGGCAACAACACTGGCCCAGGAGGCTGAATTCAACCATATGTAGTAGAGCATGGCTGCAATATGCTTTCCCAGCAACGTCGAGGAAGCTGCCTCACCCCTTCTCAACTTAGAGGCACAAGCTAGCTGGCAGCTATGCACACGAGTGGCTATGCTTTGCAAAGATGTGTATGTTTGCTTATTGAGGTGAAGTCACGCTCACACTATTAGCCTTTTAAAGTGCACATTGGGTAATTGCGTGCATTTACAATGCTTTGCAGTTACCATCTTTCTCTGATTTTAAGATTTTTGTCACCTCAGAGAACACACTGTACCCAAATAACAGTCCCTCCTACTTCTCTCCCTCTCCTATTTCTTAGCAACCATTAATCTGTTTTGCTCCTATGAATTTGCCTATTCTGAGTATTTTATATATAAGCAACGCATAGTGTCTGGCTTCTTTCATTTAGCATATTGTCTTCAAGGTTTAGCCACATTATAAGGTCTGTCTTTCCATCTTTCCATTTGTTTATTGAGACAAGGTCTCACTCTGTGGCCCAGGCTGGCCTTGAACTCATACTGATCCTTCTTCCTCAGCCTCCTAAGTGTTGGGATTACAGATGAGCCATCTTGATTGGCTACTTTTTTTTATTTTAAAACATTGATCTTTATTTTGAAGTGTGTGTGTGTGTGTGTGTGTGTGTGTGTGTGTGTGTGTGTGTGTGTGTGTTCAGGTAGATACCCGACAAGGTTGTGGGAACCTCTGGAGCTAATAACAGGAGACTGAGAGCTACCTGATGTGGGTTGTTAGGAACCAAACTTGTGTTATCAGAAGGAGCAAAAAGTGGCTTAACTGCTGAGCCATCTCTCCAGCCCCTTCTTTTCTATTCATAGTTGAGTAATATTCTACTGTATTTCTAGGAGGTAACATTGGCTCATTCATCTGTGAGTGGACATTCTGGTTGCCGCTACCTTTTGGCTATTGTGAATAATGTTGTAAATGTGTATGAACAAGTATTTGTTTAGGTCTCTGTTTCCAATTCTTTGCAGTATATACACACTTGGAGTGAACTTTCTGGGCCATTGGTAACTCTGTTAACTCTTTGAGGGAATCCGTACTTCATTGGAGCCTCAGAGAACCCCTATGGGACAGACCTGCTTAGTAAAATAGCAGCTGTTACTACTGTTATCATCAGAAGCAGATACAGGCTCAGCACAGACACTGATGAGCTTAAGAATATTCTAAATGATGGATCAGAACCAGACCCAGGTCTTCCAGTTCACAGTCGCTGAACCAGAACCAAACGGTGGTCCTCAAACCCCCAGTCCATTCAGACAGTCTTCTTGGCACTCAGTCCACAGCTTCCCCTAGGAAACAATCAGTGCCTTGGGAGAAGCCAAGCCATACGCACCCTCACTGACCTTCTGCAAGGTGGATCAACCCATTAGACCTTAGCATTGCCCAGAGACTGGAATGTTGCTGGTCCAGAGACTAACTACAATTGACTTTGGGCTATCTTTACCTCTCTTATTAATCATTCTTTTTCTACCTCTATGCTTGATCTAACATCCATGAGACTTTTAGATGAAATCGTTTTAAATTTTGCAGACCACTATTGTCTGCCAGCTCTAAAGCTAAGAGTGCTGTCAGATAGGGGAGGTCTCCCCTGTTTGCTGTAACACACCTACCGGATGCTTCCACTGATGTGGGATGTCCTTCTGTATGCTGCGAATGTGTGCTGCTTTTACTGGCTGAGGAGTAAAGCTACTTTGGCCTGTGGCAGGGCAGAATATAGCTATGCAGGAAAGCCAAACTGAATACAGGGAGAAAGAAGGTGGGGCCAAGAGATATGCCGGCAGCAGCCAGAGGAGGAAGATGCCAGAGCATTACTGGTAAGCTACAGGCCATGCGGTGATACAAGGATCGGTAAAAATGGGCTAATTTATATATAAGAGCTAGCTAGTAAGCCTGAGCCACCAGCCAAACAATTATAGTTAATATTAAACTTCTGAATGATTATCTTATAAGTGGCTTCTGGACCAGGGGGCCTCCATCTACATTTGGCCCCCAACTAACATGGGGAAGAAATTTCCACATAAAACCAGAAAAAAACTTTTAAAAAGGGGGGAGGCAGTTGTAAAACAGGTAAATGGAGCCCCAAACTGCTTCCTATTTGTGTCTCTCATGCATATAGCAGTACAGAGATGCCACAGGGCATCAGGGCTTGACCATAGCATGGTGATTCACTGCAGTGCAGATGCTGTGTGAGAAGATTTGGCTTTTACTCATACAAACAAAAAAGGTTTGTGGGTCAGTGTCATGCTATCTGGTGGCAGCAAGGACCCCAGGGCGGGGGTGAGGGTGGGGGTGGGGGTGGGGGAGTGGGGTGGGGGGGTGGGGTGGGGGGGTGGGTAGCATAACTCTCCTGGGTACCTCTGCCATGTTGGGAAGCCAAACAGGGCAGAGCCATCAGCCAAAGCCACCTTCGGTCCTAGCCATGGCCACACAGCAATTTAAAGCAGTGATCAGAATAAGATTACTGACACACAGTAAAAACAGATTCAGACAAAAAGAAACCTCTAAACATGTCACAATATGTTTTTAAAACGTACATACGCTTGGGAGAGAGAGGAAAGAATATAGGGAGTTATAGAAAAACTGGTTTTAAAAATAAAGTCTTTAAGAGACAATAAAAGTAATAAAAAAGAAATAAGCCATTCAAAGATGAAAATACACAGAGGTTCTGCTTTTTTTCCACAGAAGATGAGAAGCTATGGATTCCTCCCAGATTAATATGGCTTGGTTGAGCCAGACTCTGTGGAAGGTCTCCAATGGGAACAAGGGCCCAGGTGATCCAACGTCCTCAATATCTTCAAGGCTATCGACGGAGATGGACCAACCACACAAAATACCTGTCAGGACTTAACCATAATTCTAAATTTTCTCAGGCTCCCCATAAGATTACCAGCATCCCCCAACCAACAGGAAGTAGTCTAGAAAAGTATGCCCAAATTCCCAAATATTGTTTATAAATGCTTGTTTTCATTTCACGGGGGTTGGTTATAAATGGTTAATGGTCATAGTCAATCTTTTTCTAAAGAAAAAAGGGTGATATGATATAGAAATGAGGAAAAGGTAGATTATTAAGTCTACTTTAATCAAAAAACAACTTTTAATCTCAAATACTTTACATTGGTATGGATTTTGGTTTATTGATATAAATTTAAGGTCAATTTTGTTATACTATATGTATATTTTTATTCTTGTTTAAGATATGTTTATGCTGCTTATTTAAAATGTAATATATAATTAAGAAATACAAATAGTTATTTATAATAATCAAACTTACAGTCATGTTAGTTAGGTTTTCTAGATATGCAGAGATATATTTCAGATGGATAGGTAGTCTTCAAACACTTCAAAGACCTACAGAATATGACATTTAAAATGTTTTAAGAACTTTACTCAACATTGAGACACATCTATTCCTGGCAGCACCAATTTCTTCAAGAGGATGGTGGGCATCAAAGACGTTCCTCATGGAGTTTTCTTTCAATGAAACAAGGCTTGCCATTTCTGCTAGAAGCTGCTCTTGCCTAGACCGGTTGACAATATGCTGTATAAGCTGGACATTCAGGACCCACAGAAAAATGACTGCTAAACCTGCCAAAAGAAAGTGGGGCAGTCCTTCAGGGTTCCTGCTTCATGAAAGTCTGCCAGACATTCTGCAGTACACAGAAAAAAGTGACTGATTAATTTTGCCAAAATAGGTGGGACAATCCTTCAAACTTCCTGCTTCACTGAGAAATCTGCCAGACACTCTAGCCTGTAAGCTAAAGATGGATACGATAACATTACAGAAGAACTTTGGGTGACTGTACAGACAGGCAGATGTCTCTGTCATTTCTAGAATTTTGGAAGTTGCTTGCAATGTACTTCCTGTTTATTCTGGTAATATTATATCCTTCTGAGTCTTTAATGGAGTTGAAGACTAGATAGTTATAATTTTAGTTTTTCTTAGTTATGATAAAAGATAAATTAGATATAAAGCTTTAGACTCACAAAGAATAGGAGAGATGACAGAGTATTTTCTTTAATTTTGCCAAATACAAATAGACTAAATATTGTAACTATAATTCTTACTTGATATCTGCTTTGTTATATGTAATTTTATAATGTTAAAGTTAAAACCTTCCTTTTTAATTAGACAGATAAGGGGAAATGATGTGAGAGTCCTTCTGTACGCTGCGAATGTGTGTTGCTTTTATTGGCTGAGGACTAAAGCTGCTTTGGTCTGTGGCAGGGCAGAATATAGCTAGGCGGGAAAGCCATAATGAACACAGGGAGAAAGAAGGCGGGGTCTAGAGAGACACCAGCAGCCATGGAGGAGGAAGATGTCAGAGCATTACTGGCAAGCCATGAGCCACACAATTATGGTTAATATTAGGCCTCTACGTGATTATATAAGCAGCTGCAGGACTGGGTGGGAAGCAGAAAAGCCTCCGGCTACATTCCACTAATGTACTTGAACAGTGTCTTGATTTGTGACTTGGCTATGTTTTTCTAAAAACCTCATGAAATTGGTATGTCATTGGAACATGGAACTTGGGATAACCTAAATTTTTGTTCTAGGGCCATGGTCACTCATATCTGACTCCCGAATAAACTATTTTTTATCCCTTTGAGGTAAGGATTGTACTTTTCTCTATAATAGATCTAACCCATCTGGTCCGAGGAAAGAGACATGACACTGGAGGACAGAGCCCTGTCACCCAGCCCTCCACTGACCACTTGCCTCGCTCTAGGGCCTCCACTGTTACGGCCCAGACCCCAGACAGAGCATCGCCGATGGCAGCTGACAGCCAGAAGAACAGCCGTGTCCCCTGAGTTCCTGTCACTCCTTCAGCACCCTTGTTTTACTCCCTTGGGCCCCTCTGCTTGTTTTACTCCCTTGGGCCCCTCTGCAGAAGTTGCTAATGGAGTCTCCCCCTTGGTGGCCTGGGCATGTGAACCAGACGCTGGCCTCTTCAGAGAGATCTGTCTCAAGTCTACATCAGCATCACCCAGTCTCCTGAGGCGGAGGAGGGGAGTTGGCTACCCATTCTTTGCCTGGCTTCGGAGGGCAGGATCTGAAGCCCAGGGAGTTAAGCTCAGAAACTCAAGCTCCTGGCTGCAGCTCTGTAAGAGCTCCATTCTCTTCTGCCTTCCTGCTCCACCCTTCAAAAGCAAGAACAGGGCCCCAGAACCCTGAGGAGAGATGGCCAACTCGGTGGGAAAGAGCTAGAGGCTTTGAGGCTTGCTCCTGCCTCTGGGCAAGGCTGAGTGGAATTCCTGATCTTGGAGTGCGGCTTGCTGACTCCAGTCAGGAAAGGAGAACCACCCTGATTGGAGGAAGGCAGGGAAGATGCTACAGAGGACAGGCTGTCCTGGGAAACTTGATACTTGTGTCTTTAACCCATCCTCACACCTACCCTGCCACCCTCCCTTCTCAGGTTTGACCTCTCCAAAAACCCCTGGATTTTATGCTTCTGGAAATGTCACAAGGAGTTGGCAGCTTTGCTTTGTCTTGTTTTTCTCCAAAGAAAAAGGACCCGGAAGAGTTCAGGGACAGCCCAAGCCTCAGATGCCCCCTCCCCCACCCCCCTCCAGGGCTCACACAGGCTTTGCCTCTTTCTGCTGCATCCTCCAGTTCCTAAATCCACTCAAGTCAAAATGGGGTGTGTGGTCTGGTGAAAGGCATTAACCTGATAGAGAATAGCACAGCAGTTACCTTGGAAGGGGCAGGCAGAATGATTGGCAGGAGCACCCAGGAGGCAGGCCAAGTTCTAGTCGTCCCCCTAGGTGGGGTTCTGGGAGTTCTGATGCTTTCCTTGCACTGTTTGTGTTTGTGCACCCTACCTTAAGCATGCTATTATACCTCCCAATCAAAACAGTTAGAAAAGCAACCTGGCTTAAGGATCCGATGGGAACCAGACACAGTGGCACACATCTGTAGTCAGAGCACTCAGGCAGGGTCAGAAGGCTACCAAGTTCAAGGCCAGGCTGATCTATATACAGTACCTGTCTCAGAATAAGTAGGTAGCATGCTTGGGTTCAGTCTTGAACTTATGCTTATTTGTCTCATGATCAGAGGAGAGTTGACCCCTCCTTGCCAGTTTCCACATCTTTCTAAAGTGGAGTCAACAAGAGCATCAGGGTTGTTGTGAGCACAGAGGGAAACTTGGAGTTTGTCCACGATTTGTAAAGGGTAAAGCAGGGTTCACATGGAAACTATTGATTTCCAGCTGAGGGAAGGTCAACAGCCGAGCTCTGGCTTGGGAGAGGTGGCGGAAGTTGCCTAAGGCTTCCCAACAAATTAATATAAACAGAGAAGTTTAACAATGGGGATCTATTTTGGTCTGGTCTAGAGGCCAGGTGTCTGAAATCAAGTTTCTGATAGGGGGATTTGTTCGCAAGGCTCCAGGGAGAAATCCTGCCTTGCTTCCTTCTAGCTTCAAGGGGGCTCCCAGCAGTCTTTGGTATCTCAGCTTCCATTTAACTTGGTTCCATTCCAAATAAAGCCAAGTTCATCGGGACAGGATTTCGGCATCTCTTTCTGGAGGGCACAATTCAGGAAATGCTGACCCAGGCTCCCTTCTATCATCTTATGATGTGTACTTAGGCTTCTCAGCTTGGAGGAAAATTGAACTTGAAGAAAGCTTGAACTCCCTCACTAGATTCATAAGGTGAAAAATTACTGTGAAATTGATGGCATCCATCTTATTTCTCGGCAGGAAAATCCGAGGCTGGGAATGGACATTCAAGTTAGACTGTCACATGCCAGTATGAACAGTTTTCTTAGAGTATGAGAAGTGACAGTGTTCAATAGTACATTCTGAGGGTCAAATTCAATGCCATCTGTAAGATGACTCAGATCTAGGTTAATCCCTGGCCTCCAGCTGAAATGAAGAAAGAAAGAAAAGCTGTAGTTGAAAGTACAAGCCAAGGACGGGGTGGCACACACCTTTGCTTCCAGCTCTTGGGAGGCAGAGGCAGTCAGATCTCTTAAATATGAGACCAGCCTGATCTACAGAGTGAGCTCTAAGACGTCCAGAGATACCTAGGGAGACCCTATCTCAAAAACCAACCAACCAATCAACCAAAGCAGAAGCCAAAACTTTCACTGCTGATGGAGGTGACTAAGCCTGTCAGGCCTCTAGGCAGGGTGCAGGGCTCCATCATTCTCCAGGAGGCTCGAATCTGACAGTTCTGAATCAGATGCAAATTCACATCTCTGCTCTGCCACTGTAGAGTCCTCAGTGCTGGCCCCCAGGTGCCCAGACCCTAGCTGACCTAGGTTGTCATCTTGCTATTAACATCACTATTGGATTGCTGGTGAGTGCCTAATTGTCCACATTGTCCCCCTCTCACTGAGAGTTCCCCAGAGCCCCCATCTGGTGACCAATCATCATAGTCTGGTGCTCAGGGACACACAAAAGCACGGACAGGGCTCCAGATGTGGAAAAATCCTTTCTTTATTCCTGGGACCCATTTCTGGTAGACATTTCCTCTCCTGAACCTACCAGCCAGCTCCTCCATAGAGGCCTGGCTACCCAGAAAGTGAGGATTAACCTTTTTCCTAGTCCCTTTCTTGGTCCACAGCTGCAACTGGCTCTGGTCATAGCTCCGCTTGCAGGGAAAGGAAAATGTAGTTTGTTTGTTCATCAAACAACCTTGAATAGAACCTTTCAGAAAGGACTTAACCCAGCTCTGTGGAGCAGCCAACACAGACTGCTGCCAGGTATGTCACCAGCCTCGGAGAAGTTGTCTCTCCCAGTCTTTTCCTCCCAGTAGGCCAGTGACCTTCAGGAGACTGAAGGTGTCTTTCTGTGTGTTTTCTATTACTTGCACTGGGTTGGTTGTCTCCAAGGGGGCCATAGTTGGACTCTGAATTCCAAAAGCTCTTTGCATCAATCACCCACAAATGACTCAGAATCATACAGCACAGTGGTCCTCAAACATAAGCGTGTCAGCATCACCTGGGAAGTTCTTAAAATGGGAGGTGGGAGCTGCAACTCCACAGTCTCTGCCTCTCATCTAGGGAGGAGACGGGAGGAAGGGAGCATGCATTTTTCCTCCTCCTCCTCCTCTTTGCCTTCCTCTCCCGTGTGTGTGTGTGTGTGTGTGTGTGTGTGTGTGTATGCTCATGTGTGTTCAATCTTGGGTGTTATTTTCACATGTTCTGTCCATTTCTTCACTGGCTAAGTAGGCTAGTCTGTGGCCAGTGAGCCCCAGGGATCCACCTATCTCCTACCTCTCTGTACTTGGAAGGTTGGTACTTGAAGCTGGTAGAGCATCAGTCTACAAACTGGATATTGCAATTGGTTTCAGTGGTGACAATGGAACTATTGACATGTTTGGGAACAGCATCACCACAGTACAACATGCAGCAAGCTATGTATTTACTGTTTTGTTCCATTTTGCCATTTGGTTGGTTGGCTCAAAGCAGGCATGGTGATCTCTGCTATAGAAATCTGCTCATGGTGGGCTTTCTTAGCATTTATAGCAGGGACATGGGACATGTGTGGCCATGTGGATAGTGGCAGTAAGGCACCAGGTGGGTCTGGAATTCTGTCATATCAACATCTAAGGCTTCCTCGAGTCTGAGAGTATTGATGGAGGACTAACCCTGGTGAGTCAGACAGTTAAGATTAGGGTGGTATGGATGGTGAGGATGAAACTACCGGAGTTCAACTACATCTGTGGAAACCTGTGGTCTGGGAATGGAGACAGTCTGCTCTGACTTCTCGCAGTCATCAGCAGAGATGCACATCAGAGGGTTGTGAACCCACAGTCTGTTCTCTCACCAAAGTTATAGAAGCTGAGAAGCCCTGAAGCCCTGGGCATTGCTCAGAAGTTTGTGGATTCTGTCTAAGGTGGCATTAGTGACTTCCTTGCCAACGGTGTCGTCTCAATGCCTATAACCATTGGCAACATTTTCTTTGCCTGAGATGAGCTGCTCAGGGTAGAGGAGCCAACAGGAGCCACCAGTGGAAGCTTCATCAATGACTGTGGGCTCCAAGTCTAAAACACTTCCCTGAGAACACACTAGCATGATCTAACTGCAGAAAGTGCCAGGCTAGCTGCCATGTTCTAGGCAGAATAGCTCCCAGCAGGCATTGCAAATCTGGATACCAACCTAGCCAATGGGGATGGAGATACAATCACATATGATGGCTAAGGTTAGAAGATGAAGGTGATGGGAGAAGACAACGGTCCCAGTTACTATCCCTGAGAAGTGTCAAGGTGATACACTTGAGAACTTGCGTTAATATTCTTAGGGCCCCTGACGCTACTCTGGGGCCACACTTTATAACAACCCCTGGTCCAAGGGGTCCTAAATACAGAGCCTCCTCAGCCCAACCATCTCTGTTTGACAGAAGTCAGCATGACAGAGCTTGTTGCTAACTAGAAGCCGGGGCTGCCCTTATGCCAGACAGAGGCTCACTAATTTGCTTTTACTAGTGGAAGAGAAGTTATTTGTAGCTGGTGGTCCTGGTCATAGTGTGGTACTGAGCTTGGCCTGATTAGGGGATGTCCCCCACTTCCCATGAAGGACCAGAATTAGGGTGGGGGGTATGGTACAGAGTTCTGTGCTCCTTAAAATTCCTCTCTCGTCCATGTGGGTAGAATAATGCAATGCCCCTTTGAGACAGAACAGGAATTGAAACCCTAATTAGCATCCAAAACTCTTTGTCCTATTAGGGCATGCCTATTTTTTTTTTAAGCAGATTCTTTTAACTAGAACAATGAAGGGCAGCCGTCTCCTGTGGGAGTGCAGACTGCTCTGAGGTGCCGGGGAATTGAGGGTTTTATAGCGCAGGTAAGGGAACTTGGGGGATGGAAGGATCCATATGCAGGCCTGGTCTTCTGCAGCCTTTAAAATTTAGAGTCGAAGTGGTAAACACAACAGAAATTAGTATGTTGAGCTTATCAGGAGTGTCCTCAATCCTAACAGCCCCTGGGTGTTATTAAAGTCTAGGACTTCTCAGCCCTCCTGAGGTTTTTGGATTATTGGCCCAGACCCCGAGGACAGATTAAAAACAGGGTGGGAAGTATCTTCTAAGTTTTAGAGCCGCAGCAGCCAGATAATCAAGTTAAGCTCATGTGAGACTTCTTTAAGGTTTTCCCAGAGCTGGCTAGATGGGGTGATTTACTGGTGAAGAAGCTCCCAGTCCAGCTGCTGTAGTTCCGAGTCCTGGGGAAATGCCCAGGGTGGCAAAAAAAGGGATGAGTTGGATGGTTTATTAGTCCCCATGTCAAGGGTCACCCAAACTGCTGCTGGGGTATTTGGGGCACAGATCACTCTAGCTGCTTCATAGCTGGTAAAAGGGGGTGATGCAGAAAGGGCAGCAGTTAGAATGTCTCATAGGGGACTATGGTAAAACTTAACAGATGGTACGAATCCAGAACATAAGATAGCCATATGGTAACAGAAGGCATCCTGCGAGTGTGTTATGTGAGTGAGATTGTGTCTGTAACAGAAAAAAAATGAGACTGTCCAGGCCTGGTGATCCCTGCTGTCTTAGGGTTTCTATTGCTGTGATAAAAAAAATGACCAAGGTAACTTATGAAAGGAAGCAGTCACCTGGGGGTTTGCTTACATTTTCCATCATGGCAGGTCACATGACAGCAGGCCAGCAAGCATGGCAAGGGAGCAGTAGCTGAGAGCTCATATCTAACCCACAAGTTGCAGGCAGAAAGTAAGGAAGGAAGACTGGGCTTGGAAAGCCCTCAAAGCCCACTCCCAGTGACACACCTTCTTCAACAAGGCCACACCTCCTAATCCTTCCTAAATAGTCCACCAACTGGAAACCAAACATTCCAATATATGACCCTATGGGGGTCGTTTTCATTTGAACCACCTCATGTGCCTTTAATACCAGAGATAAAAGATCTCTGTGAGTTTGAAGCCAGTCTAGTCTACATAGTGAGTGCTAGGATATATATATATATATATATATATATATATATATATGTCATATATATATATGTCAAAATAAAACAAAACAAGAAATGAGACTGTTAGTACTATCATAGCTCTTACGGATAGTGTAGTTAAGAACATAGAAATAGAGCAGTTTTGCTCTATTGGAGGAAGAGAATAAGCAAGAAAACTGTCTAAAGAGCCCTTTCTCACCTGCGTTAGCAACACTGATGATATTTGTTACTGTTTCCTGCTATAAGATGAAGGTCATTAGTTTGGTGGAAGAACTCTAAACATTTTTCACTGGCCAGCGTAAGTTCAGAATTGGCCATTAAGGCCATCAGAGTCTCCTCTACTACAATTTGTAGGGAACATTAAGAGACAAAGGTAACAAGGAAAAAATTTAACATCACGATTACCCTAAGTTTTGCTTAGTGAGGAGAAATGCAAACATGCAGTTGAGGGCACATCTTGATGAGATGGACAGAGCAGGAGTCTGCCTTTGCCTGGAGTAGTCCTTGCTAAGGCATTAGCTCCAATGACTGGGAGGGGTCTATCCCAGCAGGCTGGGTGGCGGATGAAGCTGATAAAGGTGCAGCAATCCTTAGAATTGAACATCTGAAATCAAAGTGACAAGGTTGTCCTGCATGGGTTTGGAAATCGTGGCAGTCTCATCCATTAAGGGATCTTAGCCATTTACAATATTCTGGGAGCTAGGGAAAGGTAGAAAAACTGGGAAGCTTTAGCTTCCATCTAGACCTAAAGGATTGATAGTAGCCCTCTAAGGTTCTGTGTCAAGCGAAACTTTAAATCTGCCCTTAGCAGAAAATGGAGGGACGAGTCACACGTGGCTGATTGAAAATGACTATCATGAGCCTCACAAGGGGTTTTGCTATACCTGGTAAAGAGTAAAGACTCAGATTATTAGGCAGCTCCCAGATTCAGGGGTTCAATACTAAGAGTCATTATTATAAGATCTGGGCTCTCACAGTGAAAGGAACAAGAACAAGAAAAAAAAAACTAGATGCCAAGAAAGGGTCTTGAAGACAGGTATATGACAGACACATAGTTCCATAGCTCTGGGCTTGAGCACTTGAAATGACAGGAGCAGGACCATGCCATGAGAACAGGTCTGTGACCCCTGCTGAAATGGGAACCAGGCCAGGCTGCCTACCAGAAAGAGGACAGAGGGGTATCTTTGGGGCTCCTGGGACCTGTTGGTGCTGCTCATCTCTTCACCCTAACGTCTTCCATCCAGGCTCTGCCGAGAAGCCAGCTAGGCCTGGGCAAGTCATTTGGGAAGTGTCTAAAACGAGAAGTAAATAGCCAGGATCTGGGAGAGCCATTAACTTTTCCACCCTCTGTCCCAGCACCTGGCTTTCCATGGGGGAAATTCATGGGCTGCCTCTACCTCTTTGACCTCGGTGCCTGGCTGGACCTCCTGACTCCATTGCTTCATCTGAGGCATCAGAAAGCAACTGTGCATCAACTCAGTCAATGCTGAACAATCTACCCACCCTCCAGCCTTCTGCTCTCATGAAACCCCAAGTTTCTGAGCAGAGCCTGTGCACATTCCTGTCTGAGAACAGAAGGGGTCGCGATGGGTTCACAATTAATTCCCTGGAGCAGCGTGATGTCAGAAGAATGTAAGGCCCAAACAAGTCTTGTATAACAGCCCAGAGTTGGGGAGCTAGCTGGCTGGAGCTTCCCTGATCCGGAGTAGGACCGACAAGGATGAGAAGGCAGTCCCTTCCACCCTCCCATCTCCCTAAACAGCAGAGTTATGTAAAGCAACCACAGACTGGTCGGTGCCAAAGATAGACATATCAACCCCTAGGAGTATTTCTTTTTCTGGGACTCAATCCCTGGGAAACCTCTTATTCTTCCCCAGGGCTCCAGAGTTCTCACTTTCCCCCTCCTACTTTGATAAGTAGTAATTACTTCTATGGAGAGGGGGAAACAAGTTCATCCATGTGAAGTTTGCAGAAGCTGCACCTACACGCACAGTGGATGGCAGGAGCCAGCCACCGGCACTGTGGCCGTCAACTCGCAACACTACAGAATTCTGGTATCTTGGTCTGTCTGGAGCAGCTCTGCTCTCAGATCCCGTAGATTCTGGCCCCTACACCCACAGTCTCAAAACTTGTGTGTACCCAGATTACCTGCAGCCCCCTGCCTCTGCAGATTGGTTAGAGATTCTGGGTCCAATCTCAGCAATTCTGAAATTTTAACAGACATTTCTGATGAACCCAAGGCCTGTGATATTGTATGGGACAAGGCCATTTATTTCCCCTTGGGATTTAGGAACAGAGGTTTCGCCTTCTTACTCCTATCTCTCAGGATTAGCTCAAGAACCCCATTACCTTACAGAAGGGATTTGCATGCATTCGCATAGAGTCTGGAGTCAGGAAGGGAGGTAGGCCATTTACAGTAACAGTACCACTCACCAAGAGCCCCCAAACTTGACTTTTCGTAATCTCAGCTTCCTGCCCCAGTCAGAGTGGCACTCGGGGTGGCAGTGGAGACTTCCACGACTCCTTATTCCCCCTGTTCACTCCACAGGCCACCTCCTTTATCATGGCTGCCTGTGGCCATCAGCCTGCCTTTTCAAGCTGCCTAGACCAGCAGTTTTGTTATCTGATCCTGCTTAAACATTCACTACAGTACTGCTCTACAAACCCCCACGGCCCCCACAAGGGCTGGAGGGGAGTGGTTGAAAAGGATGAAGCACCCAGAGGTGGTGACAGAAAGAGGAGATACAAAGTGATGTTCTTTTGGGCTGGTGGCAACAGGCACGTTTAGTCACTTCTCTTGTTGCTGTAATAACAATTATTAATTATATTACACTAACAATGTAACAATTGTATTAGCAATAGCATATATTGCCATATATATATCAATATGACAATTATATTAGCAATAATGTTTGATATAAAGAACTTAAGGGAGGGAAGATTTACTTGGCCTGGCAGATTTACAAGCTTCCATCTGTCATGGCAAGAATGGTGTAGTGGAGAGAGAGGCTCCTGTCTTGGTGGCCAGGAAGCAGAGAGAGAAAGCGGTGACCTGCTTTCTCCTCTCCCTCCCCGTGTTTATTCCATCTGTGTCCCCAGCCATTCCCAGCCCCACCACGCACATTCAGGCCCACTCTCCATTAATCCTCTCTGGAAACTGACGGATCAGTCCAGAGACTGCTTAATTAACCTCCTAGCTGCTTCTCAGTCCAATCAAGCTGTCAGGTTAACCTCTGCCGCCGCTGAGGCCACACAGACACAAAGGAACCAACCCGGACAATGCTGTAGCGAGCCGTGGCCCAAAGTGGTGCTGCCCTCTCACTCTTGCTGTTCCAGCACCCGAGGCCCTGTGAGGCCGTATGAGTGCCCCGGGGAGCTGCTACCACACTTGAGATCCCTGTGGAGGTGACACCTAGCGATCATCCCAGTCCAGGAAAAGGAGCGGAGCAGCTGAGCCTGCCTATGCAGTAGAGCCAGCCTGGGGAGGTGTCTGCCGGAAGATGCTTACGAGAAGAGTGAGAGGCTCAGGGCTTGGCAAGGACTCCACTAGCCAGGCACACAGGTATTTTACACTTCCCTGCCTTCTTTGCAAACGCCCTCCTGGTCATGAGGTTGGAATCTAACCAATGGGATATGTGGAAACACAGGATTTCCAGGCCCAACCTGCCATTGCCCTTTGAGACTTTCCCTCCTACATTGGGAGCCAGGGAAGATGGTGGAGTCACAGAATAGAATGAGGCTGGATGCCAGCCACTGCCTGAAAGACAGCTGCTTGCCAGTTAAGAAAACCTGAACTTTATGTGAGCAAGAAATAAATACCTCTCATATTTTTAGGTTTCTTTATTATAGCAGGTGGTTACATCTTTGTTGAGGAAGGGAGTGCATCGGGCGTGAAGGACTCCAACCCTGAGAGACCTTGAATAAGGGTAGAGGAGGGTGCAGAACAAAGCCAGAAGTCCAAGAAGGGAAACTCTTTCTTCTTAATAGCTTTTATTTACTCTTTGATAATTTCATGCAGTAATGGATGTTTCCTGACCACACATACCCTCAATTCCTTATTACCTAACATGTCCCCTCCCATCTTCATGTCCTCTCTCTCTTTTTAATAAAAAATGGAAATTCTGTAACCCCGTTGAGTCCGGTTAGTGCTGCCTGCTGGAACGTCCTGGGTACCAGTCTTGACTTATCCCTCTGCAACTCCCCTGCTTGCACCCTTGTTCTGTTGTTGCTTCCCCCATTTCTGCCTAGAGGAAGACCTCTACACCTCTGTGAAGAAGAGGCACCTTCCAGAAACGCCAGCCCCAGGGAGGGAGCAGAAGCAGGTTCAAACGCTGGCTGGCTGGAGGCAGCTGCTTTCATGTTAGTAACAATAAATGTCAAGCAAATCAGTCACCTTTCAGGGCTGCTTCTCAGGGGAGGTGAGGAGGGGAACTTGCGATCAAGGCCAGGAGCCTTGGCAGAGACTCCATCGGTACTTATCAAGGGAGAGCTAAAAGCCAGAAAACATTGATCCAAAGGGAAATGGAGCCAAGCAAACTACAAAGCCATTTGTGACCTTGAGAAAAATGGAAGTCAAAACCGAGCCAGCCTCCAGGCCTGAGGGGAACAGGAGTTTATTAGCATTGTGCCTGCAAGTCTGCACCCTCTAGTGACATGGCATTTAAAGGTATACAGTGTTCACCACGCTGGGGGCTCCAAGGCAGCACTGGACTTCTCTCTTCCCTTCTGGCTGCTTAATAATGACATCCTGGCCTTGTCCGGCCTTTCCTGAAGGAACGCTTTCTGAGTTTCAGCTCTGGGGTTTGGTCAGCCCTACGTCGATGCAAGCCATGAGTTCTCTTCACAGAAATGTTCTGACTTTGGATCCCTTGCAGATGCTTTGTAAGCAAACCATGGTCCTTCCATGTTGATGAACACATCTTAATAGTTCTTTGTTGCTATTAATAATTCCTTCGTATTTATCTTCTAGTTTACTAATTTTATTTTCAGCCAAGTCTGATTTTTTTTTACTTGACCTTTTTGTTTTCTCATGTCTTAAATTTTAACCATTATTTCTCTTACACATGAAATGTCTGACTGCTTTTTTCCTCATACATGCCTGGTTATTTTGGGTAATATGGTATTGTGTTCATATTTGCCATTCCATTGTTTTGAGTATATCTAAACATCTAGTACAATGTGACTTTATGTTCTCTACCTGAAAACTCCTTTTTAAAAATTTGGTGACAGAGTTCACTTTTATTGTATTTCAATATCATAGCTGCTTACCGCATATTTTCTTCATTGAAAAAAATCTAGATTAGCAGTTTCTGGTGTGATTTGGTTGTATCTTGCCCCTCATTTGCCCTCCAACCCCTCACAGACTTCTGATCAAGTCCTCTCCAACCTCATGTCCACTCGCTTTCTGTGTCCTCTATGCTGAGCACATGCGTATGGGTGTCAGGCCACCACTGGGGCATAGGCAGCTACCCAGGGCCCCGCCTCAGAAGAACACTGATTCTCCTTCACCTCAGTTGTCAATAGCTCCTCAACTAGGACGGGGTCCTCATGAAGCCCTCTCCAGCCCATTTAATACCTAAAGCCCTTGCAGGGTGTGGAGTTAAGTTGGCAATAGAAGTTTGTTTCTTTGGTATTTGGCAATCTTTGATAGTGGGCTTATAGTTGGTTGAATTTAACCTTTGAAAATCCCAGCAAAGGTCTGGAGAGATTGCTCAGAAGGTCTGGGTTCAATTTCCAGCAGTTCTAAAAAGAGATAAATTTAAATAAAAAAATACAGCACACTAAAGTAAAAAACGCTTCCCTTGGAGACAATTTGTATTTGCTTCTGCTGCTGGTTAGAGATGTCCCTACTAGTGACCACTTTTTCCCCAAGTGAGTCCTTCAAAGTCTTGGGTTCAGCTTCTGTAATCTGCAGATGCCCAAGATTTAGTCTCCTAGGCGACTGCATGCACAATTCAGAGAGCCTTTATCTTAGCCATTGAAAGCAAACATTTCCCTCAGTTCTCACTTCATTCCTATAAAAGAACTCAGGTCTGCTTTGGAGAAAGGGCATGGGCCTCGTCTGTGAGCCAAGTGGGTCCACAGATTGCCCCATGTGAGTGTGGAGAGGGCCTTGAAGGTGTTCAGAGGCAGAGGTGGCAGAGGCGAGCAGCTGGAGAGGAGCAAGGGAAGCTGGGAGTGTGTGATACCCTGCTTCCTTCCCGGTGCCTCAGCTGGATGGTGGGACTCTACCCTTGCTGAAAGTCAGCCGCCCTTAGCATAAAAAGCAACGCCACTCTTTGGTAGTTTTCTGTTGCTCATAGGAGTAGGGAGAACATAGTGGATCTCAGAAAAGGAATACATTTGGGAGGGTGTAGTTTTGTTTTGTTTTGTTTTGAATCCTTTCTTCAAAGCCTTTCACTTCCTCTATTTTTGGAGCGTGATGGCATTCTCCAAGAGTTCCTCCAGGCTTGCGCTGGATCGTGTCTACGTATCAAGACACAGACAGCACTACTCGTGCAGAGGCACACATCCAAGCACATATGCATCTCAGAAATGGCATATACGTGGGCGCGTGAGTGCGCTCACACACACACACACACACACACACGATTTGTGCACATCAGAATTCACATTAGAATAAATACTGACCAATATGAAAAGCCATATCTGCAGTGTTCCTACATGTTCATTGGTGCACAGCATATTTATGGGAACTTAATCCACTCTCAGGTTTAGGGTAGAAAAGGGAATCATATGTTTTCTGGGAGGGCTGGAAACCTAGCTGGATTCCTAGACTAGGTTAGGAATGCTAGGTTCTGTATGGTGACCAGAGAAGATACATCTGGGGCTTAGAAAGGGGCAGGTTCCTGAGACCACTGGGCTGCAGCCATTTTAACTGACCACTAGCACTCAAGGGGAATGACCAGATTTGGATGGGGTCTCTTCCAGCTCAGGGTGGAAGACCCTTGAACATGGACCTTGGAAGGGCACCCGGAGGTGAGGCGCTGAGCATTCTGGGCGGAGAGGTGAGTGGTTCCACCATGAAGCAAGTGTCCAGGAGCTGTAACTGCGGCCAAGCACAGCCAGGTGCTGCTTCTGACCCCCAGGGAGTAAGGAGAGCAGTGCAGACACAGTTGGGCCTGAGGTAGGAGACGGGAGGGAGGGAAGCGGAGGCGTCTGATCTATACACTTTCTCTTTGTGCAAGCCAGACGCATAAGTTACCTTTTTAATTTTTTTTTCCAGCTGGAACACACTTCACAGCTGCCCTGTTTACTTACTCACCATCTGCGCTCCTCAGAACCAGTTTTGTTCCTGTGGAAAAGGAAGCCAGGCCAGGTTGGACAAATATTTCCTCAGCCAGCTCCTTAGCCTCTCTGTCTGAGGGAGACCATTTGACCGTGGTGTCCTTCAAGCAAAGGCACAGAGAGGACGCTTAGGGCCAAGAAGGGGCAGATTCTAGAGGATGTGGTCACTTTAACTGACCTCCCCCAGGCCCCTGTTGTCCAGCATGGCTGTTTAGCATCTGGGTTCAGAGAACAGGGGGCTGGGTGCTGGCTTCTACGGCCTGTGAAGGCGGGGGAAGTCACCCTTAGTGACCCTCTGTTCATGACATTGCCATTAGGCCCACACCCTCAAGAGCACAGGTACACAGAAAATATAAAATAACTAACAGGCAGCCAGTGTCCTTGTTTTTAGTGTGAGGTAATGGTTAGTTTATGTCATTTAATTTCAAATGATGTATGTCTTTAACAACCAGCTCACAAAGTTCTGGAAAATTTAACAGTCAGCTCTTGTGAGCCAGTATGGACTGACTCCAGTGCTCCACGGCCACAGTCCATCCTTAGCTTCGAGAATGAATGTGTCCATGTTAAATCACTCACATTAGTTGCCAAGGCCACATCACCACAGGCGGGTTTGAGAAGGCTTCTTGTCTTTAAGATCTTGTCTTCAGAGGGCAGAATAGACACCTGCTCAGGCAAGAACAAAGCTAGAGCAACCCTCTGTACTTTTTCCTTCCTTCACCAGCCATGAATTCCTGACCATAACAGCTGGACACGCAGGTCAGCCATTCCCCTTGGCAGGCAGCTTCTCACTGTGTGTGCTTCAGTTCCTGTTGTCAAAATCGACGCTCAGTGGCCGCCTTGTCCACGGAAGGCCTTCGGCTCTCAGGAAGGATTCTCTGCTATTTTAGCTAGAGCACACTAGAGTGTGTGTGGCATGGTTTCCCGGGATCTTCCTGGACCTCATCTGAAGAAGTGGGTACTTTGTGTCTCTCCAAAACTCTGACCCGAGAAAGAACATTTTCCTTGACTGAGGCTGAGGAGGCTGCGCATCCTTCCCTGGTCCCTGACCATCTGAACAATCGATAGGCTTACCAAAAGCATCAAATCCAGATAGTGGAGATTTATAGTGAAGAGAGGACTAGGGCACCAGTGTCACGATCCCGCTGGCACCACGGCACAGTTAAGACTCAGGGCATGTTTTCCAGCGCCAGCACCTTATGAGGGATGCATCGAGTATGCCGGGGCAGGAGGGCAGGAACAGACAGAAATTGTGAGGTTCAAGGGTGGGGAAGGGGATGGGTGTGCTGACAGACTTGTTTCTTCCATTTTAGGGGTGTCTGCGGCAGCTACCGATAAGCTAGACTCCCACAATTCTTCATTCCTGTCAGGATCTTTGACAGTCACATCCTTCCTAACCCAGGTGGATTCTATGGCCTGTCCATACACTCACCTTCTTGTTCTGATCCTCTTCCAACACGTTACCTGAGATCCCTAATGAATAAATACAGCTTTCTGTCTGCTCTACCCCGTCCCCAAGCAAGCAGACCTAGCTATAGGAAAGTCCACTGCATCCCTAGATGCAAGACGATGCATCTCTATGGTGCCCAGAACTCCCTGGAAATCCAGCTACATCCCCAGTCAATCACACACACATACTTCCCAGGTCCTAACTGAACAGCCCCAACTCTCACGGTGGCAGGTACCTTCTCTACTGCATATTGGATGAGCCCATTGCCACCTGTCCACTCAACATCTCTAGCTCTGAATCTGTGCCCCTCACTACTGAGATGTCAGTGATTACTTTTGTTCTGGACCTGAACTCCTTATTTCTTAGAATATTAAAGTGGCCAGAAGCTGCAGGGGATCTGGAGGAACAGCATCTCATGTGTGCTCCCACCCCGGGTTGCGTCTCATCCCCTTGGCCAGGGAGGAGCTGTGAAGGACCGGGAAGGCCTTCCTCAGCGGGTACCATCACAGCAGCATCGGTATCTGTCCTCCCGGGCAGTGTTAAAGCTCGTGTTCTCCCCTCCGTGAGAGCCTTGCGTGGGTTTCTCAGCGATGCCCTTCTGACTTCCAGATGACTGCTTTCTTGATGTAGACCTTGCCCTATGGCCCACTCACCATGCTTCTTCTGGGGTGCACCACACAGATTCGGGTTGGGCCCCTAGTGTCTGTTGGGAGTCACGTCTAAAACTAGGATCATGCAAGGTCAGTAATGGTCTGGGGCAAGGGCCTTTGAGGAGCTACAATTTCAGATATTGGGAACCTGACCTCTCCCCCACTTAAAGGACTGTGGTTATCAGTCGCAGGGCAACTGACTACTAAGTCTGTAGTGCACTTATAGTAACAACAACTTGACATATCTGTGTTATGTTTTTACTCAATTAGCTTCCTGTTGACATGGCCCAATTATATGATAGTTTTATGTTAGATCTGTTCTATTTCTTCCCTATGAACTGTATGTGTGTATATATATATATATATATATATATATATATATATATATATATAAATGTGGTGTTGTGTTTATTTATAAAGTTGCTTGGCATAACCATCAGCTTATGCAAGAATTTCTGGTCCCAGCTTTCCCGTCTTCTTGGTTTTCTTGCTAGAAACTGCCCTCCACATAGATATCGCCTGAGTGCTGAGTGCTGGGATTACAGACCTACACCTGCTTTAAGTTGCTGTACAAGATACACCATGTGTCTTCTCATTACTGAACACTTGAGTTGATTATTTTCACCATGAAAGGCATTGCTCAAATGAAGTACATTTCCATCATGTGAATTTCCTTAGAATCTAGTGGAATAGGATCCCCGCATCTTCAACTCCCTACACACTGCCAAATGATTATTCCAGAATGTGTTTTTTTTTGTTTTTGCAGTTATGTCTCAACCAGGGGTGAATAAGTTCACTGCCTTGCCATTGTCAAGCCTTAAAAAGTGCAGTGTGGTGGGAATTTGGGTGTTGCTGACTTCTGGGACAGTTAGGGATCATTCACAAATATATAGACATGCCTTTCTTTTGTGAATAGGTTGTTTATATTGTTTGTATATTTGTCTCCTGGGCTTATACTTGTATTAATAATTCAGAGGGTTTTTAAAAAATTATGTGTTCAGATCCTTTGCTCAGTTATATAAATGATTTCCTTTTTTGTATAATGATGTCTTTTCATTTGCTGTATTTTTGCCATACAGATTGTAATTTTAAGACAATTAAGTTGATTATTGTTATTATTTTTTAATTTTTTGAGACAGGGTTTCTCTGTGGCTTTGGAAGCTGTCTTGGAACTAGCTCTTGTAGACCAGACTGGTCTTGAACTCACAGAAATCCACCTGCCTCTGCCTCCCGAGTGTCCCGAGTGCTGTGATTAAAGGCGTGCACTATCACTGTCTGGCTCAAGTTTATTAC
This sequence comes from Mesocricetus auratus, assembly GCF_017639785.1. Classification (NCBI taxonomy): domain Eukaryota; kingdom Metazoa; phylum Chordata; class Mammalia; order Rodentia; family Cricetidae; genus Mesocricetus; species Mesocricetus auratus. The sequence continues at coordinate 55,523,126 of NW_024429266.1, forward strand.
TTTTTATAGCTTACAGTTTCTAATTGTCTGCATTTTTGGTATTATTTAAAAAATTCTTCTCAATATGAAAAACATAAAGACACGTCCATATTTCCTCCTAAAAGTTTGGCTGAGAACGCAGTTAAGTGTCTGTTCCACCTGGAATGTATTTTTGTGAGTGCTATAATTTTTTCCATCTGGATGCTGACTTGTGCCCATGTCATTTCCAGCAGCATTCACTCAGAACCCCACCTCTACTGCTAGTCAGGCTTCTACATCTTGCGAGTCTGTTTCTGAGTTCTCAGGCTGTTCCATTGGACCCTTTGTCTCTCCTGTAGGAACAGTCAACTCTTCGTTGAGGAAGATTTCATATGTTCGGATGGTACTTCCTTCCTCTGTCATGGCTGTGTTAATGCTTTGCTTTCCTGTATTCATCTATGATCAGCCAGCCAGGTTTTGTTTGTAAACATTTTACATCTATGGCAATATGCAATAATTGCACATTTCAAACATACACTGTTTTGACATATGTCTATACCCACTTAAGGTCAGCAGCGTCACCAAATGCTGAACTTGCCTGTGGCAGACAGGCGGTGAGATGGAGCTCCATCATCCCACCTCCAGGTGTCTGTCCTGGTGTATTGCCTTGTGTGGATGGGAACTGTGACCTGGTTCGCACCAACTGAATACTGTAGCCTAGGATACTGGGATCCATGTTCATGGCTGTGCCACATAAGACTGTCTTCCATTTTGCTGTACATTCTCCTTTGCTGGCTTTGGGTAAAGCAGGTTGCTGTGTTATGAACTTCTCCCTAGGAGATGCCTATGTGGAGGGCAGTTTCTAGCAAATAATAAGAAACTGAGGCTCCAGCTCCAACAACACCCAAGGGTCTGAACCCCATCAGCAGTCATATAGCCTTGGAAAAAAAGACCCTTTCCCAGTCAGGTCATGAGATGAGTCTATTGCCCCAGGCATCCCCATGGCTGTAGCCGGACAGAGAGCTTGAATCTGGGAAGCCATTCTGTATTCCTAATCCACAGGAATTGTGGTGCAACCAACAGGCATTGTGTAATAGGCTAACTTTGTAGTATCTATCACACAGCAATGAAAATTGGTAACAGCCCATTGTGTAATATGCTAACTTTGTAGTAATCTATTACACAGCAATGAAAATTGGTAACAGCCCATTGTGTAATATGCTAACTTTGTAGTAATCTATTACACAGCAATGAAAATTGGTAACAGCCCATTGCTTCCAGAAGGTTGCTTGTTCCTCCTCTCCTCTCTTCTCCAGCTCCATCTTTAAGCCACTGATTGTTTGCTGTCACTATGGAGCCATTCAATTATTATTAATTGTTTTAGTTACCATGAAAAACAATGGGCCTCATTATGACATTTCCATGCATGCCACTGTACTTTGCTCGTATCTGACCCCTTCACCATCACTTCTAGTCATTTCAAGAATTTGAACAGCACTTAATACAGTCAGGTCTCTTAATGTCATCCATTCTCCAGGATGGTGTGGGGGTGCCTGGGGTCTTTTCTCCTGTGCTTATCTGCCGTCAACATTTTTTCAGAGACACATTTCCCTATATCTTTGCCCATTTTATAATAAAGTTATAATAAAATGCCCATTTATAATAAATCCTGGAAGTAGGCATTGTAAAAATCTCTCCAACTGCTTTTCTTTTCTGCTTCCATATAAATTTCTATAAACCTTCATAGAAACTTGACTCTGCTCAATTTGGAGAAGTTGTAATTTTAGTTATAAGTTGTTTTAAGAGCTAATTGGAAACAAGTCTAAGCTAAGGCCAAGGTCTCATAATTAATAACAAGTCTCGGTGTCATTTTTGGAGAACTGGCACTACAGAGAAATCCATCTGTGGTGGTGGGATCTTTTTTCAGACAGGATCTTGTTACATAGCTCACATTGACCTCAAATCAAGAAGTAGCTCAGGCTGGCCTCCCACCTGAAGAGATCCTCCAGCCTCAGCCTTTGGAGTACTGAGATTATAGGTGTGTATCACCATGCCTGTCAGCAACAATTTTATTATTCTGGTCTTTTGGGGAGTGTTCTCTATGTGAAGAGTTTCTCTTTATGATTAGTGTTAAGAAATTTGAGGGCTGTCAAGATGTCTCAGTGGGTAAGAGCGCTTGCTATGCAAATCTGGTGGCCTTAGTTCAAGCACCAGAACCCACATAAATATGGGAGGAGAAAATGTACTCTCCGAAGTTGTCCTCTGGCCTCCACACACGTGGTATGGCACCTTTATTCACACACCACACCCACACATGTACACATGCACACACCCACACATGTATGCATGCATGCATCCATAATGCACACACACACACCACCCACAATTTAACAGAGACTGAGTTATGGTGCACCCGGATGTAGTTTCTTCCCTTTTTCTTCTGCTTTGGTGTTCATTCAGCTTCCTGATATGTTTATAGTTTTCATCAAATTTCAAATTCTGATCATCTTCAAAACAAAATCTTTTCTGGGATTCTGGTTATATATTTATTTGTTGGCTTGATGTTTTCCATCAGCTTCCCGACACTTTGTGGGTTTGTGTATGTGGATGTGTGTATGTACATACACGAGTGTGTGTGTGTGTGCATGTAGTTGAAATGGGCTTTCTTCCTCAGTCATTCCCCACCTGATTTTAGGGTGCAGGATCCCTTACTGAACGCAGCTGTCCAGAAAACCCTAGGGGACTTCCTGTCTCTGCCTCCCTAGAGTTGAGATTTTAGATGTGAGCCACCACACTCGGCTTTCTGTGTGGGTGCTGGGATCACTTTGGTCCTCATGCTCACATAGCAAGCTCTACACCGACTGAGCTGTCTGCTCAGCCCCAGACTTTCTCTTGGTGTTACTTTTTAAATTGTTTCTATTAGTATGTCTTCAATTCTGCCCTCTTTTCTTCTAGTGGGGTTACCCAATATGTGGTCCATGGCTGCATGTAGCCCCGTGTGGCAGAAGACAGCTGTGAATTCAGCCCACACAAAACTGTACACGTATTTAAAACATTATGAGAATTTATTCTAACTTAGTTGCACAGTTCTTGAGTGTGAACTTTATGAACAACAACGTTGTGTCACAGTGTCTGTGCTGTCAGCTTGACACCAGCTGGAGTCATTTTGGAAAAGAACCTCGTTAAGAAAATGCCTACAGCAGATTCACCTGTAGTGGCAAGTCTGTGGTCCATTTTCTTGATGTAGGAGGGCCCAGCTCCCTATAGATGGCATCTCCCTTGGAATATTAACCCTGAGTGATACATATATCATAAGGAGTGCACCTGTGCGCAACACTCCTCTATGGCTTGTACTTAAGTTCCAGGCTTCAGGCCTTGAGTTCTTCCTGCAGTGATGGACTGTAAACTGAAAGACACCCCTACCCTCCCCAACTTGCTTTTGATCGTGGTGGTTATCACAGAAATAGATACCCTAAGACTATGTCAACAGGTTGAACATGCCTGAAATAGTGTCTAGTCTGCTGTTATTTTCTTTTTTGGGGCGGGGTTTGAGACAGGGTCTCTCTGTGACTTTGGAGTCTTTCCTGGAACTCGCTCTGTAGACCAGGCTGGTCTCAAACTCACAGAGATCCACCTGCAAGGTTCCTTTTATCAACAGCACCAACAAGAACAATATTATTTAAATGTTTTTTAAAACAAGAATATCAGAGAAGAGTGACCCTCAGATGGATCTAAGTTGGTAAGGAATGAAAAGCATCTGTTCACCTGAGAGAACCGAAAGCCTTAAGAAGAGCATGTGCTGGCTCCTGGAAGGTGATGCCGGGATGCACGTCAGGACATCATCTCACAGTCTCTGGGGATTTGACGTAAGACACTTTTCATCTTTCCCAGTTCAACTTTGTGTCTCTGAATCACTTAAAAATTGTATGTATTTTACATATGTCTGTGCACTGTGTGCATGCCTAGTACCCATGGAGGCCAGAAGAAGCATCAGATCCCCTGGAGCTGGAGTTACAGCACCACGTGAGTGCTGGGAATTGAACCCAGGTCCTCTGGAAGAGCAGCCGGTGTTCTTAACTGCTGAGCCATCTCTCCAGCCCCCTATCCATAAGTCTAATTGTACATGCTCAAGGTGTACAACAGACTGTTGTGAGACACACAGATAACCTCTTTCATTTTGTTGGTTAACTTTATTGCTAAGAATTTTATTTTTAATTTTTAAAGATTTGTTTATATCCAAGTGGTGGTGGCACACACCATTAATCCCAGCACTCAGGAGGCAGAGGTAGGCAGATCTCTGAGTTCAGGGCCAGCCTGGTCTATAGAGTGAGTTCTAGAATAGCCAGGGCTGCATAAACCCTGCCTCAATATTTTTAATTTATTTAATTTTATATGTATGAATGTTTTGCTTGCATGCATATATGTGCACTACCTGCATACCTAGTGCCCTTGGGAGTCAGAAGAAGGTGCGGGGCTTCCTAGAACTGGAATTACAGATGGCTGCGAGCTGACTTGTGAGCTTTGGAAATCAAACCAGGATTCTCTGTAAGAGCAGCAAATGCTCTGAACTGCTGAGCCATCTCTCCAGACCCAAGAATTTTATTTTATGTTGTCACACATGGGATTTTCTTTGATTTCTAGACCATTTATGTATAAAAACTTTGTCATTATTCGTATATAAAAGTGAACAGATTTTCATTGTTAATGTTGCTTCCTAAAATTAAAATTTTTCTTTTACATTTGAGTTTTGGTGGTTGGGGTGGGGGGAGAACACCACTCTGTGTGTGTGTGTGTGTGTGTGTGTGTGTGTGTGTGTGTGTGTGTATGTTTGTATGTGTAGGTCAGATAACCTATGAGAGTCTGTTCTCTCCTTCTACCTTTTGGGTTCCAGGGCCCAAACTCAGGTTGGTGGGCTTGACAGAAAGTGTTTTCACTCACTCAGCAGTCTTGACATGTTCTACTGTTTTATGAAATTTATTTATTAGTATTTATTAGTTCTAACAAGTAGAGAGAGGCGAGAGAGAGAGAGAGAGAGAGAGAGAGAGAGAGAGAGAGAGAGAGAGAGAGAGAGAGAGAGAGAGAGGTGTACATGGGAGGAGGTAGGAATGGTGGGATCCCAGGAGATGGACAGGCACTTCAAGGAGGCCCTTGTGTGAGGGTCTCTTGCATGAAGGGATCCCAGGAGATAACTGGGCACTGGAGCCCCTATCTCAGCAGGGTCAGAATAGAGTTCAGAATTGCCACTACCTAGAAAATGTGGGACCAGATTGAATGCAGTCTCTCTCCAGCAGATAGTTTTCTCTTCGTTCTGTCTTTTGCTTCATTCTGTTCTAATGTTTCACCAGAACGGAAAACATTTTGCTAAACAGAATAATTCATCCCATCAACCCCCTTTCTTAAAATCCCATCACAGATAGATCCGGTCAGCAGCAGCTAGGCTCCATTAGCAGTTCAAGTCTCACACCAGGGCCTTCCAAAGCAAAAGGAGATTAATGCTGTGGTCAGTGTCCTCTCCCTTCACTGTTTTATTTCCTGCCTCTAATGGTGAAGCCTAGCAACGCTTCATGAGGTGACAACACTGGGTCACTCCCTGGATGCCTGGCACTCAGCAGCTGCTTTTCTGCCTCATGACACCAATTTCCAGAGTCACATCTGGCTGGAAGACTGGTAGCCTGGCATTCCTTTGTTTATTCTTAGTCCTTTCCATAGACTTCCTTAGGTTTTTGCCAGATTGGTAGCCCTCATCCGTCTTTCATTTATGTGTCTGTGTGACATAGGACTGACAGCCATCCCTTCCTCCAAACGCTGTCTGTTTGGTCTTAGCTAATTTGGAAGGGCAGAGTCCAACCCAGCACATCTAATTCTTTCTTCAGTTTTAGGCATGATTGATCTCGTAGCAGAAGCAGTGCTGTGGCTTCCACTGCCCTTCTGAAGAATGTCCCTAACAGGGACACAGTGTGGCTAAGAAGTTGGACATTCTCCTCCTTTACCATAGACTCGGAGACAAAACTCCCAGGTTCACTGAGACTTTAATAACAGCAGAGATGAAATGAAACCAGGCCAAATGAATGGATAATGGAAATGTGTTACGTGTGCTCAGTGAAATTGTATACAGTGGTAAAGGAGAATGAAAATTTCAGGAAAACGGATTGCCCTGGAAAATGCTATACTGAATGAGGTAATCCAGCCTAAGAAAGACAAAAGCTTGTGTTCTTCCCCATATGTGGATCCTAGAGACACCTTGTTAGAGAACTATGTTTAGCTCTGAGTGTTGGTAAAGGCCAAAGACATAAAGAGGCCCAGTAGAGGGGGGGGGCTTGAGGGATAAGAATAGTATGGCACATTGGACATAAGAGGGGAGGGGGAAATATAAGAGTGGAAAGGAGTGCTGGCCAGTTTTGTCAACTTTACACATGAAGAGGAAACCTCTATTGAGAAAATGCTTCTACTGGGTTGGCCTACGGGCAAGCCTGTGGTGCATTTTCTTGTTTGTGACTGATGTGGGAGAGCCTGTATTACTGTTGGAATGCCATCCCTGGACTAGTGGTCCTGGGTGCTCTAGGAAGCCACGAGGAGTAAGTCAGTAAGCAATGCTCCTCCCTGACTTCTGCTTCAGTTTCTGACTCCAGGTTCCTGCCCTGCTTGGGTTCTTTTTTTGTTTGTTTGTTTGGTTGGTTTTTTTGTTTGTTTGTTTTTGTTTTGTTTTGTTTTTTTTGAGACAGGGTTTCTCTGTGGCTTTGGAAGCTGTCCTGGAACTAGCTTTTGTAGACCAGGCTGGCCTCCAACTCACAGAGATCCTCCTGCCTCTGCCTCCTGAGTGCTGGGATTAAAGGCGAGCGCCACCAATGCCCGGCCTCCTGCTTGGGTTCTTGACCTATTACCTGGAAGTGTAAGATAAACTCCAAGCTGCTTTTGGTCATGGTGTTTCATCATAGCAAAAGAAGCCTAACTAAAGTAAAAGGTCTAAGCAGGTAGTAGACAGAGGATAAAGAAGTGGGAGGGAGTGGTGATCAAAACTAAGGACATATGAAAAAGCTACATGGAGACGGACTCTAGTTTATAAGTGTATTAAAATATAATATTAGAACAGAGGTACTGCCCATGGGTGGATAATGTTCCACTTAGAAACTATGAATTATTAAAGGAAAATATCCATGCTAGGTGTTGGATACCTCCTGAAAAAACGTTGGTCAAGGAAGTTCCAGAGGCCCACAGAATAATGCACTCTATTGCCATCACTCTTGGTTGCCCACCAGAGCTTATTAAGATCCTATTGCTGAAGACAGTACAACTTTTATCACAGTTCACAGGGAGCTGAGCTGAAAGATTCCTCCCTGCTGACTAGCTTTCATAGGCCTAAGAGATGCTATACAGGCTTCTAAGGAAGAGAAAGCTTCAGTATTTACCCAGTTGTGAATCCTGAAAGCTAGAGTAATAACATACTAGGAAAGATATGTACTCCAGTACAATAGTGACATGACTATTAAAGGTGGTAACCAACCACTTTCTGACTGGATTTCATGCTTACTCTACAGGAAAGAACTCATGCCTGATTCTGTAAACCTAGTCTAGGACCTGTGACTGGGATGCAGGGGGGTGGCTCGTAGGCCTTAGGGGAATCTACTAATACTGTTTTGTTAAATGGTCATGTGTCAAGCTGTCTTCTAGATACTCACATTTATACCTATAGGTTTGTACTGTGTCAGACATCTTCCAAGAAGCTTCTTACTGTGACAAAGAGCAATTAATACAGATCATAACTGTTGACATTACTAAGAGTAATGGTGATGGGTGCTCAGCCTTATCTTCCAAGGCACAGGAAGAGGAGGAGAAAAGAATGTAAGAGCCAGAGGATGGGGAGATAAGCAGCAAGAGATGTTTTCTGGACATGATGATGCCTTCACACTCACAGACTCACTGCTCTGTGATTATCTGATTATCTGCACAAGACCTGCACATGATTAAGATTGGGGAGGAGCCCTTGAGACTCTATCCCTCCATGATGGACTGTTGCTCAGGCAAGAAACTCTAAACTCAGTAAGTCACACACAAAAAAGGGACATGAGCATGTTTTTGCAAAAAGCAAAATTTGACCAATGACTAGAAGTGGGCAGCAGCAGTCAATAGAGAAGTGTGTGTGTGTGTGTGTGTGTGTGTGTGTGTGTGTGTGTGTGTGTGTGTAGGGAATATTTGAATGGTGCTCAAAACCAGTTTACCCACAGTGAGTCTGGTCATGACAAATTTTCCTTCTTCTTCCTCTAACCCCAGGAAAAATGAACACAGGGCTAAGTTACAGCCTGGAGGTGGGAAGTGAGGGCATACCTGTGTGGACTTGGAGTAGGGAGTAGCAATGAACTTCATGACTCTTCTCCTCCCCTCAGTCCAGCCATAGAACATCCCTCTGACTGAGTCCTGTCTCTTTACAGTCTACCATAGAGCCTACCTCCAGGTATGGAGACAATCAAATGGAGGGACAGCTCCCGGGCATCAGTCACCAGGGAGGATAGGGATGAAGGAATGCTTCCAGTGCCTGGTATGTTTGTGCTGCTGTGGATTGTGATCCACTCCCTATCTTCCTAAGTTCCATCTTGGTGAAAAGCACAGGTTTGGAAGGGATTGTACTTAGCTGGTGACAGAATCCATGTTACTTTGGATTCTACTCTTTCACCCTACTTGGTGGGACATCAGACTCTCTGGGGTAGCAGCTTCACCCTTTTGTTCCATCATCTTTTGTGCCTCTGTCTGGAAGAAGAAAAGTGGGTATTAATTTAAAAATAAAGTATGGGCAGATGTATATCAAGAGGCCCAGGCTTTCCCTTCTGCAGCTTCCTTATTGGTCAGAGTGGTGTCGCATGGCTACTCCTAGCTGCAAGAGAGCCCAATCAAACTGTCTTGTTTAGGCAACAAATTGTGTTTTTTGTTTTGTCTTATTTTAGTTTTGACTTTTTTTGTCAAGAAGTAGAGAATCAATATTAGGTAAGAAATATTATCCACTGGGAAGATGTAACCAGAATAAAAATGAGCCTTTTGGCTTCCTCTCCTCCAAAATTTGTTGCAGTAGAGCCTATTTAAAGAAACCATTAACCCATCTCCAGAAGCCTTAAGATCACTATGGTCTTTACTGATATAGTACATGTAGTGTATCACTCAGTACACAACTCTCAGCATACCCATGGTCTATAGTCTCAGCCAAACAACTCCCATGTGTGACTCTTGTGCACACCTTTACAGCCTGCTAATGAGTTCTGCCAGATGACCTCTTAGCTCTAAGCCTCACCGGGCTCTAAACCTTGCACTGCACCACTCCTGTAGGAAGCTTTGGTCCTAAGATCTGCATCAGTGGCTACACTGTCTGCTTCAACTTGAACTAGAACTAACCAGAAAGACAGGGTCAAGCCGTTGGCAAGAGGGTTGCTCATTCCTTTTTTTTTTTTTTTTTTTTTTTTTAACTTCAGCTCCTTTCACGTGTCATGCACTGAAGTAGGTGCCGAGGACACAAGACAACCTCTGGCTTCCCTTGGGACCTTCTCTGGTCTCTTAGTGCCCCCAGGATAATGCTGTCCAATAAATGGCAGGTTTGAGCCTGAGGACAAAGGGTCTGGACAAAGATGAGGAAACTGGGATCCGTCCCCAGAGATGAGCCCACCACTGCCTTTTGGACTCCAAGTTCACCCCACCCTGGCAACTCCTCTGAAGCTTCCAGGCCTCCTCCCAGCATCCTGGCATCCGGTGTTACTCTTGGCTCCACTGCCCGCCTGCGGCCAGGGACTGAAGGCGCTCTTATTCCGAATGAGGCCAGTTAGCTGAATTTCCAAAGCAAAGATTGTTCCATTTCTTCTCTTCTTTCCTCTTTTGCCCAAATAACACGCTTATTTTGTAGAAATGGGGCAGGCAAGTCTCACTCTAAGGTTTAAGTCTTCATGGGTCCCGCAGGAGTGATGGATGGAACTTAGGTGCTGGGAGGGAGAAAAGAAGGAGACAACCGAAAGGGCTTTTCAATGCCAGGAAAAGAGAAGGGCTGCTGTCAAATGGGAAGCACGAAGTCTTCCCCCTTCCTGCCGTGTCCTCACCCCACTTCCCCCTTCTTCTGCCCTCCCCATTTCTGTCCCCTCCCTCCCTGTCTCCGTTCCCGCCCCATCTATTCCTACCTCCAGTCCCTCCTTCCCTCCGTCTTCTTATCCTCGCCTCTCTTCCTTCACCCATCCTTCAGTTCATCCATCCATGCATAGTGTTCCCTGACAGGCATTTACCTCACGTCTGTGCTGGGCGCTCTGCCGCATGTGGAGGCTCTGTAGTCTCAGGTCTGGGAAGTGGGGCAGGTGATAACAGGTCTGGGGAGACGCTACGAACGACAAGGTCTTGTTGGTAGATCTCTCGGAGGACATTCAACACGGAAAGCTCCAGGTTGAGGCAATCGCTGCTGTCTCCTCTTGACACCCAGGGGGAAAGAATGCGGACCACCTGAGGAAGCTGCCCTGTATTTAAACCCCAAACCAAGGGCTTGCTATATGGCCATTTAAAAAAAATCTCCTTTTTAAAAGTTTGCTAAAATGCATTTATTGAATGAGCTATTCTTAGAGGGCTTTTAGAAGCAAAATTGACTAGAAAGTACAGAGAGTTCCCCATAAGTCCCTTGACCCTTCATGAACTAATGGCACTGGTGCCTTCCATCACCCCATTTGCAGAGGAGATTGCTCTCTGCTTATCTTCTATGGGCTTGGACAAGTACACCATGGCCTCCAACCTCCACTTTACTGCCACAGAAACAGTAGAATTTTGTCCTAAGAAGCCCACTGTGGTCTGTCTTAGTGTTTCTATCTTTAAGTTTTTTCTTCTTTGAAGTGGAAAAAAATGACTGTCTCATAGGAAGTTCATGACAATAAAACAAGGCCAAGTACTTCAGTCTAGGCGTGGGCTATTCATATTCTGTTCCAGTGAAAAACCAAGGGGCCTCATTACAGGGCTCTCCCATTGCCGTGTGCTACGGGAGGAAAGAGGAAACTGGGAGTGTTGGCTGAGGTTTTTCAAGGGCATCTTGGGCCACTGCTTCATGGGGCCTGGGTGGCAGGAGACCTGGGGAGCAGTTGCATGAAGGAAAGGTGCAGAGACACACCGGAGTTCAACAGACACTCTGAAGTGTCCCTGCTCCTGAACTAAATCGCGCCAGCTTTATCCAGGCAGTCAGTCCTCTAGCTGCTCTTGGCAGGGACTTGGAGAGCTGGCCTGAGTCACATCCACGTGGCTGGTGAGGAGGGGGACAGCCCATGGCCACACTGGGCCACACTGGTTTGAAGAAATTGTTCCTGAAAGTCCCTGGCAGGGAGTGGGCTGCTGTGGGGCTATTAACCTGCCATGCAAATCAACCAGTAAACAATCTGTGATGAGAAGCCCAGATGCTCACTCACTCTGGAACACCAGCCACCCTTCCAGGTCCAGGTGGGAGCCAGCTCCAGGGAGCCCCATCTAGGAGCGGAGCAGGGTGGCTGGTCCTCTGGGACTTACACGGAGTGCTTTCTCAGAGCACCAGGGTTCTATACCTGAACAGGCCATGTCTACATGAGGAGGAGGAGGAGGCCTGTGTACCCATGGTACACATATATCACCTCTCACTTGGGGTGAGAGAAATCACTGGGGGTCTCTGTGTACTGTCTAGACAAAGTAACCCAGGCACAGCATGGTGCTAGAGACATGGGTGGGCCATGCTGTGCACTCCTGTGGGCACCTCAGTCAGGCTTGTTATCAGGCAGGGGGACAGTTGGGGAATGCCAGGTACTTTCTGTAGGTACACTTAGGATTTATTGACTTGTGGTAAGGAGGTCTGAGGAGCCAGAGGATGGAATAGAGCACATCTGGTGACCTTGTTTTTTTGTTTTTATGCTCTTGGTTAAGAGCTGTGGCTGTTCTTGGGGCTGGAGGAAGAGGACAGGGAAACAGGCAGGGACAGGACGGGGGCAGGGAGTGTAGGCAGGGACAGGGCAGGCTTGGTCCTGAGAAAGCCTCTGCTCGTGTGTTGGGAAGGGCTTTAGCGAGGAAGCTAAGTAAGATCATTGGATACTCAGCACCATGTATGTGTAACAAGGACACAGCGTGCTATCCTGTCAATACAGATTCCCACAGAAGTGCAGGCAGTGTAGACAGGCCATCTCTAGGTAGGACTGCCACATAGCTGTCAGCTGTGTAGTGAAAGCCCCATGACACAGACCAGAGGGTCCTATTGACCCGTAAGATCAAAACAAATGTCCCAGGAAGAAATGTCCTTGGGTTTTGACAAGTCTTCCTCACACTTGCAGAGGGCACCCCTGCTTTGGTTGAACAATTCAGTCCAAGCTCACCCTACCACTCCTGGTAGCTGCTTTGTTCCACGCTTCCTCCAGACAGAGAGCACATTAGAAATTCCCCCAGGCTCCGTGATGTGGCAAGCTCTGCAAGCTACTTAAATGACAGTGGATACAAACACATCAACAAGAAACCATTTCTGGCCTTAGCTTTAAGACCCATCAGTCATCTTCACAGCTCAGGACCAGGCTCCCCAGTTACTCAGAAAACATTTCCCTCTCCTCTGTTTGGGGACAAAACCCAAATTCCTCTCATTTCTTAGGTGGAGCAGTTTTGTGCTCTTCATCCTCTGCTGCCGAACTTGGCTCCTGAGCTTGCTCAGCTGAGCCAAACCCCAGGGAGAGCTCTGAAAACAGCCTCTGTGGTTTGCTGATTAAGCCTCTGGGACAGAGGCCATCTGCCTTCCCCATACCCTGCTACCAGGGGTCGCTTACAGTTTTCTCGGGCTGAGTATACACATCAGATACACACGTGTTCACAGAAACACAGAACCCTCTGCGCACCAAATTGCCCAGCAGCCTCCAGTCTAAGCTAAATCCACCCCCCCCATACACACACCAGTCCTGGCCTTCAGAGCACCCAGCATTCCTCTTACCAAAAACTTACTCATCTATAAAGACAGCATTACTGAAACCCCGCCATACACCAAGTGTTCTTCTTGGAGGGTGCAAAGGTGACTGGTACAAGGCCCCTGAACCCAAGGGATCCAAATCATGGGTAGAGGGACAGATAAACAAGTGTGTACATGTGACCTAATGAGGTGAGGTCTGTGGGAAGGGAGGAGACCACGGAGGAGAACTGACTCAGTTTAGAGGGTGTAGGGAGGGTGGAAGGCTGAGTGAGTGCTTCCTCAGTCTCAGAAGAATGGTGGCACGGGGGACCACATCTGACCATCATCAGTCATTTACTTATGAGCATTTCGTATTTCACCAAGCTGTGAGCAACACAGACAGGCTTTTACTAGGTAAAGAAAATGCTATACTTTCTATATCCAGAGTGAACTTCTTGTTCAAATAAAGGTGTCTAAGGAGGTGACACTTAACTGGAGACCTAAAAGAGCAAGAGTTGCTAGGTGTATTAGTTAGGGTTTTCTATTGCTGTGAAGAGACACCATTGCCACCATTACTCTTAGGAAGGAAAAACATTTAATTGGGGTGGCTTACATTTTCAGAGGTTTAGTGCATTATCATTATTGTGCAACATGATGGTGGTGGTGTGTAGGCAGACATGGTGCTGGAGAAGTAGCCAAATATCCTACATCTGGATTTATAGGCCACAGGAAGTGGTCTGTCTCACTAGGTGTGGTTGAGCATATATGTAACCTCAAAACCCAGCTCCACAGTGACATACTTCCTCTAACAAGGCCATACTACTCCAACCAGGCCACATACCCCTAATAGTGTCAGTTCCTATGGGGGCCATTTTTTGTCAAATCACCATACCAGGTGAAGGAGCATGATAATACATGCTTGCAGAGGGAGGAACCAATTTACATTGAAAAATGAGGAAGAACGTGATGGTCTTGATAAAAAAAACATGGAAACTAACATCTCTGGTGTTAAGAAAGAGAGAGAGAGAAAGAGAGAGAGAGAGACAGAGAGACAGAGACAGAGAGAGAGAGGTAGCATAAAAAGAGGCTGGGAAAGCAGGCAGGAATTATTCATGTTCCTATCAGACACACACACACACACACACACACACACACACACACACACACACACACACGATCCTAAAACAGTGACATGCAGGGTCAGGGAGAATTTCTGGAAAGTAAACCTGGTGTTGTTATCTGGTTCTAAGCCTGTGATCCTAAAGAGCTTTGGTGTGAAGATGACTTGGACCAGCACGTACCTGGGCCTGCTAGACCTTGTATGCCCAGTTGCTGAGTACTGAAAATAGGGCTTAGACAGCATAAATGCTTGATGGAGACATAGTCAGTTGGTGGAGTGCCTGCCTAACATGTATGAGGCCCTGGGCCTGATCACCAGCATTGCATAAACCCAGTGTGGTGGAGAAAGCCTATAATCCTAGCATTTGGGAGGTGGAGGCAGAAAGACCATCAATTCCAGATCGTCCCAGCCTACATAGCAAGTTTGAGACCCGGGATACATGAGGCCACACCTTAAAGACAGACAGCAACAACAACAACAACACCCCCAAATGATAAAAACTAAACAAACTCAAACAAAGGAACACGAGTAATGGCTCACAGAACTACCTTAGCCTTAAAGAGCCACCGCCATGGCCAACACAGGGCCCTGTAGCCGCACGGATGTCACTGCATCAGACAGGGACATGGCAGTCCGATGTGAGGCACCTACAGACGAGGCTCTGTATTGGTTACTTTTCTCATGCTGTACCAAAATACACGGCAAAAGCAACTCAAGGGAGGAAGGGTTTACTAGGATTTACAGTTTAAAAGTGCGGCTCAATATAGCCGGGAAGACACGGCAACAGGACTGTGAGTCCCCTGGCCACATTGCATCCACTGCCAGGGAACAAAGAGCTGACTCCTGTGTTTCCCAGGCTTTCTCCTTTCATTCAGTCCAGGACCCCAGCCCATGGGACAGTGACCCACATTCAGGGTGGGGCTTCCCTCCTTGGTTGAACCTTTCTGGAGACACCCTTATAGACACACCCAAAGTTGTGCTTCCATGGAGACTCTAAGTCCAGCCAAACTGAGAGTGGAGATTGTCCATTATCACAGAGTGTCACAGCTGTGGCAGGAGAGCCCACAGTGATGGAAAGAAGGCCCTGGTGGCATCCGGGGGTCATCTTAGTATCTGAGTTTCACATGACTCCTTTGGACCGAGTGCCACTGTGGTCCTTTGGCCTAAAAGGGACAACAGACACCTGCCAACTTGAACAGATTGACGCACAGGTGGTTAGTTATTTTAAATTAACTGGTTATACAAGTGCAATTTATACACCAAAGGATAAGAAGCCGTGGAAAGCACACAGCAGAGGAACTGTCAACACCAGAATTATGTGTGTAAATGAATTAAAGAACAAAATATGACTGAATCCAGAGGGACTAATTAAGGGGTTATATTAGCTAGAAGCCCTTGTAGCATCTACTGAGAGAAAACTTACAGAGCTTAAAACTTTCCCTGGCATTTATTGTTTATCCACAGGGATGAGAAAACAAGGTATCTCTGAAGATACTTGGACCACTCAGTGACGTCATTAGATCCAGGCGTGTTCCATCCTCTGCTTCATCACCCTCCACACATTGGTTGTTTATTCTGCTGATTGCTTCCTCTTGGGGCCTCTGGTCCAGACATAAAAGATCTTAGTCAAAACAAGAAAACAAACAACAAAACCACAAAACTTTTCCAGAAGCCCATTGTAGACAGCTCTTTATACTTTACTGGTCAAAGCTTAGTGGCATTTCCCCTCTGATGGCAAGCAAGGTTAGACAGTTGAATGTGTGACGCAGAGGGACAGGGGCCAGGCACATGGCTGGCCTGAAGGTGTGATAGGTCAAAGAAGCTCTGCTGGGCACGAAATGCCGATGGTCACAGAATCAGGAGATGACGGCCTAGGGTACAAGAATGGAGGCTATTGAGCTTGATAACAGGACGTGGGGAATGAGGGACCAGGGAAGTCATGGGTAAGGGTCATTCACTAAGATGGACATGGGAAAAGTCACAGGGATGGGGAAGACGGAGCCGTTTTTACAATTCAGGTGTCTGTATGATGTCATTCTGGAGTCCACGTGTCAGCGTGTATCCAAGGAGTAACATCTTGTAGGGAGGCGAGTGATGCCTTGGAGTACAGGATAAGAGCTCGAGCATTGTGGAAGCCACAGGGTGTGAGGGTTTGTTAAAGAGGGTGCTTGTGACTGTACAGGGAGGTGTGCAACTTGGACAAGGCTGGAGAGAGAAAACGCACACTCTTGATCAAGCAGCAGGAGGCATGGGTACTTTAGAGGTGAGAGCGCGCTGTGCTCGGCCACGAAGGTGGCGTCCCTCCGCCCCAGCTCCTCTTCTCTTTTTCTTCTGTAGACAAGCCATACTTGTAAACATCATTTCACTGTATCTTCATGAGCATCCTTTGAAGCAAGTCTGTTATTGCCTCTGTTAGAGATGAGAAAACAGCCTAAAAGCGATCCCTCGTCACTCCAGAGAGGAACAGCATTCGGGTAGGCTGTGTACCAGAGCCAATGATGCTGTGACCCGCCCATCTTTTGACCTGTGGCCATAGGCGGGGAGAGCTCTCCGAGTAGCTTCCTCCTTCCTGCTTCCTTGGGGCCACTAAGGCTGATAATTGTCTCTTTTATGAAGCAGCTGATGATGGCCAGCAGGAGCTGGGTGCTGCTTCACTTTTTCATCCCTCGCTTGAGTTACTACTCTGCAGTGAGTTGAGTTCTGAACATGGGCATGGCTTAGAGAAGGAAGAAGGAAGGAAATAGCTTCCTTAGTGACACCAGTGACATCAGAGCTGATGTGGCA
The DNA here is from genome assembly GCF_017639785.1 of Mesocricetus auratus. Lineage (NCBI taxonomy): Eukaryota > Metazoa > Chordata > Mammalia > Rodentia > Cricetidae > Mesocricetus > Mesocricetus auratus. Next base: position 55,539,874 of record NW_024429266.1, read on the forward strand.
CATAACTAAGCATAAACCAGACTGCTGAACTTCACACAGATCTGGGGACACTCTCATCTGGCAGCTGTGGGCTTATAGATGGCAGTTGACTCTGGGGCTCAGTGGAGAAGTGGGTGCTGAGTCAGCAGAACCAGCAGAAGGTTCCCTTTAGGAAGAGTTATGGAGCCAGGGGAACACAGACAAGGATGTGGTGTGGCCAGAAAGGCAGGTGGCTAGCATCTGTTGACGCCTGTCCCAGCCTAAGGCCTGCCATATTCAGCTGTGTGGTGTCTTGGGGCCATCTCAGCTGGGGGTGAAGTTATCAGAACCACAGTGGCTGACAGGCAGACAGGACCAACAAGAAAGACATCCTTCGAGCAGCAGGAGTGTGACATATGGGCTCGGACATACTGGCTTTCATGAGTGACATAAGGAACTTAGAAGCAGACTGGAGACACTTCAACATGGCCCACAGGGGCTCAGAACTCCATCTGGAAAGATTTTGTCTACCAAATTGCATAATCAGGTAATTCATTTCTCTGCAGGGATGTGGTGCTGATAGAATTCTAGCTAAAGGCAAAACATGTAGCGTTTTAATTTATCCTCTGCAATCTTACCACGTGATAAGAATGTTATTAAGTCTTTGAAAATCCTGAAAGTTATCTCTCAGGCTTTCTTTGATTATTCGTGAGAACTCAGAAAGACTGATGAGTGGAGGGGGCTCTCAGGAGCCCTGGTCCCTGCGATCACTGAGGCCTACCTTTTCTCATGTGATGGAGCCCCGCACCCCTGCTGGACAAACGCCCCTAGCTGTTTTGTGGATGCCCAGGCAGCACATTCTTGCCTTGCTTATCTGATAGCCAGCCCTTCTCAAGGACGGCTTCCACACCCACCCACCTCTGCCTTCACCCTTAGTCCTCACCTCAGTTACCTGCTGCGTGGTCTTCTGACCCTCTGGCTGGGAAACCTGTCACTTAGCCTTTGTCCTCAAGTATCTCTGCTTACTAACGAGGAGAAACTCTCAAGTCAGTTGACCAAATGCTGTGGAAGTGATGAGTGATGGTGTGGGCATGGGGATGCCAACGGTTGGGGGAGGCAGGAGAGGAAGAATTGATGGAATTCTACCTGAAGGGCCAAGAGAGAAGCCAGGGAGCATTCCGGGAACAGTCTCCAGGAAGGTGAGCCTGGCATGGGGAGGGGCAGGACTGGCATCCCCCTGGACAGTTAGCTCAACTTAATATAACCTTTCTCACTGCCTTTGTTCCACGTGTATTTATTGAATGTCTTTTCAGTGCCAGGTAACCTAAGAGGGGTGGGAACAAATGTGAATCAGCCATTCTTTGTCTGGAAGGAGCTCATAGGTCAGTGGAAGACGATTCCCACAGACCTTGTCCTTCAAAGTTAAACACTCTGACCCCAGCCTTGCAACTGAATGGCCCCGCCCCTCCCCACCCCACCCCATGACATCAAGCCTAAGAGCAGCTTCAACAAGTCTTACCCAGGCCTCCTCAGCCTGGCCTCTGTTCTATCCTGCTGCCTGAAGATGTCAGTGTTTTCTCTGTCTATTCTGGCAGCTGCGGGGATCTCCTGGGTAAACCTGGAGACTGCACCTGGTGACCTCGTCCACTCCATGGATCTGCAGGAGAATGAGGCTGCGAGGAAGTCTATGTGCTCGCCCTTCCCCTTTTCTGGCAGCCTTAGGAAGGGTAGAAAGGAAGCTAAGCTCATCTGCTTCCCTGGGCTTGCTCCTTCCAGAGAGAGAGAACATGGTTAGTTCTCCAGTGTGCCCTACTGCCCTGCAGGAAGCTAGGTCCAGACAAACTGAAGGGGGTAACTCATGAACCCACAGTGTATGAGCTTCCCAGACACGGGCTCTTGGTCAGATTTACAGCACTAGGTATGTGTGAAGCAGGCCTTAAATCTGATCAGAAACCAGTTGGCTATCCCCCATAACATTCACGCCACTACTGCTACCGTGGGCATATTGCCAATCCAGTCGCTATTGTAGTTTTCAGGGTTCACAGCTAGGTAGCACAACACCTCCCATCAATGTGAACGCTAACCAGCAGAGACGAAGCTTCTCGGTCAGTACCAAATTGATGTCTCCATGTCCAATGTCCAACATACGTGGGGTCTTCAGCAATAGCGTCTCAGGATCACGTTCTGATGGATAGCCAAGAGCAATGGCAATTGCTCATACTGTTTGAGGATTCTGTGGGGAAAATGCACCTGACTAACAGCTTGGAGGGAGGTATCACACATCTGGCACGGGACTGTTTATTTGTCAGCCTATGGCTGTGAGAAGAACATGATTCTCTGTGTAGAATAAACCCAATTAAACTCTTCTAGGCCGGGTGGAAAATGGTTAGATCACGGGGGTGCTGCCCTCAGAAGAGACTAACAGGGTATTCGCAGGACTGCAGTCATTTCCTGAGAGTGAGTTTATTGGGAAAAACAAGACTGCTGCTTTTCCCCACCTGCCTCCTTGTCTGATCTCCCCATCTCACACGCTCTCTCTGATGTGACATAGATGGGGGACTCTCATTAGTGTCACGTCTGCTGCGCGGCCTGTGTCCGAGAACGTGCGGAGGGTGTCGGGGATTGACAACACAGAGACTCGTTCAACAATATAAAGAAAACTTTAAACAGGCTCCAAAAAGGTTCAAGAAAACCTCCTAAGAAAAGCTCCCACCAGAGAAGCTTCTGCTCTCTCCTCTCCCCTGGCTGGTTCTGCTCTGACCCAGAGGTGGATGTGTGTGGGTTTTTAAGGTGCGGTTAGTCTTTGGACAAGGTCGAGGTCAGGGCGGTTTCCGTGGGAAGGCCTTTCCCAGGAACTTATTGTATCGTTTTTAGTAAACATGTTTTTACTAAACATTGTCTTACAGCTGCCTACTCCCAGGCAGAAGGGGAAGTGGGTCTCTGCTCAAGGTCTGGTGTTCCCACAATTCACCCCTTTTTATTTTCAAATGAGGCACTCCTGGCTTAGGTCAAGTAGGGTCACCCTCCCTTTCCCGTCTTTGGGGGACCTTGAACCCCTGTTTTAGGTGGGAGGGGTCTTCCCCACAGGTTGCCCGTCATCAGAGATACCCCAACCTTAAATCATCTGTAACCAACCTTCATGGCTATCGGGATTGCCATGGGCTAAGCTAAGCAATACTTGGTTACGGATCTCTTGTCTCTGGAACAAGGCACGTTTGAGCTCGGCATAAAGCCAGAATGCCTACTGCCACTGCCACCATTTCCAGGACCCCCATCGACATAGTGCCTCTCCATCACCATACCCATCACCAGATCTGGGCCATAACATTCTACCAGCCTTCGTCTGTTACAAGGGTAACCTGCACGTGATTTACATTCTGTTACAAGGGTAACCCGCATGTGATTTACATTTACAATTTGATAAAGTTACAATTGTTCCAAGATCTGCTCAGGAAAGCATTTAGAAAGTGCACTTGCACAGATACATTAGGTACAATCATTGATGTTACACATGTAGCATTATGAAAATATGAACAATAGGCTTGTTGCACTATCCACAGAGCACCAATTTGTTCCTGTGGTGATGTAGTTTGTTGATTTAACGTCAGCTGATTATGAGACTTGAGTTAAAGTCTCCTTTTTGTCGCATTAGGACAAGTTGCATTTCTCCAGAAAAATACATTGGCCTAGGCACGATTCCAGAAACAGGAACCATCAAGTCTGATATTTCAAGTGACCATGTCCTGTTCAATTACTGAAAAGAGGCTTTTGCCCCTCATCACAGTCCATACGAATGTCCAAATGTTTTAAATGGGTCCTTTTTTCTCTGTTGGCTTCACGATGAAAACTCATGGGTCCGGAAGGTTGATGCAGCAGGTCTGTTGAGAAACTGGAAATCTCGAACCGACTGTTTTCTTTCTTTCTTGGGCTCTAGATTCGATGACATCAAGGGTCAAGAACACTGATTTAGGAGATCTCACTCAAACTGGCTTAGGTAGGCTCCCATGGTCTCAGGTCCAGTTTTTCTTTGCTCCATGCATCTCACTAAATGGTCTGACAGCTGCCGAAGCTTTATTCTTTTCCTGCAAGAAAACACAAACATGCCCTCGACCCCAAATTAGGGTCTTCTCCACTGTCTAGTGTATGGATGTCTCCATTTGACCTGAGCAATGATTGCTCAGGTTCCGTTATGCCAGAATCTGTCTGAAGCTCACTGGCATTCACATTATAAAATTTTTAAATGAGGAGTGTATTATTTGATGAGTCATGTGGGGACTGGGGACATTATTCCCCCTTTTATATTTTCTAAAAAATTTTTTTGAACTGTTGAAGCTGGACCATAACAGTAGAAGGATTTGTCTACCCTCCTTGGTTAACTATCTAGGTAAATTGGGATTACTACTTAGATTATTTGTAGATGCCCAATAAAAAGGACATATCCATTAAATATTTCCCAAAAACTTCTGAAAAATCACTCAAAGATTGTAAACTATACTGTGTCCAAATAACTTTTGAAAATTATTTGAAGTCTGTGAGCAGTCTTTCCCAATCTAACCTGTAGAGCTCTCACTAGCTGACAAGGCCTCATTTGCATCTTAAATTTTTCTGTTAAAACATTAACAGACTGGCTGGATGTTCCTTTTGGCTATATTTAAAGCAATTTAGGTAGCTTCTTAACTATTTTTGAAGGGATTTAAGTATCCTTTTAATCATATAAGCAGTTCACACTCATGCATTCACAATCACATTTCATACATACCGGTGTGGCCACACCATACATTCAGAACATACATGCATCTTTCAGTCATCCTTTTTCCCTAGGTCATGATTAGTCTGTTGCAATGAAACTCCCTTAATTGAAATCTATGTAAAAGAACAACTCCAGCCAATCCTTGAACTAAAAGGGTTAAAAAGTCCTGTATGTTCTTTATCATTCCTCCATTTGAGCTACAGTCATGGGGTACAGCTGTACCTACTCCTTGTAACTATGTAGATGCAAGGTGGAGAGGCCAGGCTTTTGGCCAAAAGTTTTTAGAGATGACTCACAAAATAGAACTTAAATGTAAACAAAATTTTCCATTCCATATACCTTTTTCTTTTTCTTTTTCTTTACTTAATACCAGTACCTCTTTACTGGTACCAAAAAAAATTTTTTTTTGAGTCAGGGTTTCTCTGTATTGTTTGGAGGCTGTCCTGGAACTTGCATAAAGGTGTGTTGGGATTAAAGGCGTATGCCGCTGGGAATCTCTTGGATTCCCCTACTTCCTGACCCTGGTATCAGGCTTAGGAGGGGGGAAACTCAGAATGTCTAGTTTCTGACTTTTTAATCTCATTGGCAGCAGCCGCTTCCAATGTATTATTGGTGTTATAAAATGGATGAACAGGGAGCTGGAATGACTAACTGGCATCAACATGGGGGGGGGAATCCTCACCAACGCCCATATTTCCCTTACCTGAGTGTTCAGCAATGGTTGGATCATCTTTAGCATGGTGAGCATTCCTAGTATCCGGAGTAGTATTGGGGTCGACATGCCTGATGCACCGTTCGGGGACCCAAATGGGCTTCTCACTTCCTGGAGGGAAAACACAAACAGCCCCTCGGACCCTAGCTAGTAGGGGAGTGGGTAGCTGCCATTTTCCTGTAATCAAATCCTTCCATCTGACCCATCCCAAGGACTGGGAGGGTTTGTTCCAATGTCTCTCCATAGCAGACAAATTATTATGGTCTATGGTCAAAAAATTTAAAATGTAAAGTATGGTGGATAACTGAATATTGGGGGAGGTAACATACTCCCCCTTTTTTATTTTCTTAAAATACTGTTTGAGAGTGGCATGGGTGCGCTCCACAATAGCCTGTCCCGTGGGGTTGTGAGGAATACCAAAAGAATGGACAATGTGATGTTCCCTGCAAAAGGCAGCAAAGCGATTGCTGGCATAGGCAGGGCCATTGTCCGTTTTTAGGGCATCTGAAACACCCATGTAGGCAAAGGCCTGCAGGCAATGAGAAATAACATCTTTAATCTTCTCTCCTGAGTGGAGAGAGGCAAAAATCAGTTTAGAATACGTATCCACCGAGACATGCGTGTATTTTAATTTCCCTGCCTGTGGCAGGTGAGTGACATCCATTTGCCAGAGATGGTTGGCCCTGAGGCCCCGGGGATTTACCCCCTCATTGGGAGAATTATGATAAGGGGCACAATCAGGGCACTGAGAGGTAATGTGTGTAGCTATGGATAAGGGGCACCCAGTGTGAAATTTAATGGAGCGGGCATTTAGATGATACCTCTCATGGAGCTGGTAGGCCAGCTGCTCCTGAGTAAATAAGACCCTAGGGCGGGTTAAGGAGTCAGCAATTTGATTGCCCTGGGCAAGGGGTCCTGGAAGGTTAGTATGTGCACGAATAAATCCCACATAAGCAGGGTGGATGCGCTGCCAAATAAGATGTTGGAGCTGAACTAATAAGGAACGAACCTGGGAGGTTGGAAGAACATATGGAGAAGTTTCTAAAGGTCTAACAATGTTGGCAACATAAACACTATCAGTATATAAATTAAAGGGCTCTCCCTCAAACATTTGGAAAGCCATCAAGCAAGCAAACAACTCGGCGGCTTGTGCTGACATCTGCCCTATGGGTACCCTCTTCCGTACCTGAGAAGAAACCACCACCGCGAAACCCTTGGAGGAGCCGTCTGTAAAGACTGAGCGAGCTCCAAATAGAGGGTTCTCCTTTAAAATCTTGGGAAAGATCACAGGGTGTTGTTTAAAAAAAGGCATCAAGGGGCTATTAGGATAATGGTTATCAAACTGGGCGCCTGTAGATGTAATAAACAGGGTCCACCCATCATGGAAGATCTGTAGATGTTCCACCTCCTCCTTACCATAAGGAAGGATAATTTTATCAGGACTCTTTCCAAAGGTTTGAATGCTAAACTTGTGTGCCTTCCACAACAATTGTAAAATGAGATCATAGTAAGGGGTCACTACCTTCTTAGGGGGAGGCTGACAAATGTATCCAATAAATAGGACCAGTCTGCCAAAACACGGCAGTGGGCGAAAAGCTAGATGAAAGTACAACCAGAACAAGGGGCTGCCCATAATCTATACGCCGAAGGTGGGCTTGCTCTATACTTCTTAACAACAATTGTAGGGCTTCCCTGGCCTCTGGGGTAATCTGTCTAGGGGAAGTTGGAGCAGGATCCCCAGGAAGAATATCATAAAGCGCTTTAAGAGCCCCTGTTTTAATAGAAAGAGAAGGGCGAAACCATTGCACCTCTCCCAAAAATCTCTGCCAATCATGAAGTGTTTTTAAATTTGAACAATCGATCTGGAGTCTTTGTGGCCAGAGGCCAGTTTGTTGAATTTGATGACCCAAATAAGTATAAGGGGGTCTCTTTTGGATCTTTTCAGGAGCCAAAATAAATCCTCGGGCCTCCAGAAGCTCCTGTAGCTCTGCAAAGGCTATGTTACATTGTCTTTCTTTGGCCGCAGCCAAAAGAATATCATCCATGTAGTGGATAATGTAAAGATCAGGGAACTTGCGTCTGAGGGGATCTAAACAGGCAGCTACATAAATCTGGCATATAGTTGGACTATTAGCCATCCCTTGGGGGGAGCACCACCCATTGGAAGCGAAGGGCAGGCTCCCTAAAGTTAATCGCAGGAAGGCTAAACGCAAACCGAGGACTATCTTGAGAATGCAAGGGAATAGAAAAGAAGCAATCCTTCAAATCAATGACAATCAAATGCCAGTCTTTAGGAATGGCCACAGGCACGGGCAAGCCAGGCTGCAGAGCCCCCATAGGCTGCATGGTCGCATTCACGGCCCTCAAGTCTTGTAGTAACCTCCATTTCCCTGAAGATTTTTTTATTACAAATATAGGGGTATTCCAAGGGGACGTGGAAGGAACCAAATGACCTGCCTCCAATTGTTCTTGAACTAGCTGGTGAGCCGCCCTTAGTTTCTCCGCTGGTAAGGGCCACTGTTCCACCCATACCGGATCATCTGATAGCCATGTGATGGGTATGGGGGCTGGCGGCACAACAGTGACCCTCATCAAAAATGGCCAAAACCCTTCCTATCCCCTGGGGCCCTGGTCTCCAAAGGGAGGGATGCCACAGGGCAAACCTCTCCCTGTTCTAGTTTACCTAGTTCTCTCCCCGGGCTCCAGCCCCTCCCTTGTGTCATCTGGGGGCCCCTGCTTTTGGACTTGGGTGCCTGGGTGGTGAGGACCACTCCCATTTCTTGCATGAGGTCCCATCCTCAGAGGTTAATAGGGAGGCCAGGCAAAACATATGGCTGGAAAAGCCCTGTGTGGCCCTCAGAGTCTTGCCACTTTAGGATTCTGAGGCTTTTTTGGGGCACAGCCTGTCCTATTCCCTGGAGGGTCACTGTCCCTTCCTCTTTCGGCCAGGCGGGGGCCAGAATTTATCTGAGAGGACAGAAAAATCTGCCCCAGAATCTAAGACGCCCCTAAAGGACTTGCCTTCTATCTTTAATGTAAGCTGGGGGCGGTTCTCCATAGTGGCTACCCAAAATGCTGCCGGGCCGGTACTTCCAAAACCTTGGTTGCCCCTTTTCTCTTTAATTTTTCTAGCCTCACAAGGAGCTGTAGGGAGGAGGAGTATCTGAGCAATCCGTTCTCCTGCAGGGATGGCAACAACCCCACTGCCCACTGATGTCATTATTTTAATCTCCCCCTCACTATCCTGGTCTATAACACCGGGGTGTACCTGGATGCCTCGAAGAATAGTACTGGACCATCCCAAGAGTAGTCCGACCGTGCCTGGGGGCAATGGCCCATGCACCCCAGTAGGGAGGGCCTGGATCCCCATTTCTGGTGTTAGGATTGCCCGGGCAGAGGGAGCGAGGTCCAATCCTGCACTCCCTGAGGTGGCTCTAAGGAGGTCTGAGATATGAAGGGGTTGCTCTGGGGGAGAAAATGAATCCTGCCACTGCCCGGAGCAGGGGTCATTGCCCCGTACACATTGGTTTTGGGGCCCTGGGGCGGGGCCCTCCTCCCGTTTCCCTGATTATTATTAGCAGGAAGGAAATTTCCCTCCCGGTCAGTTTTAGAGTAGCAGTTATTGGCCCAATGATATCCCCTTCGACAACGGGGGCATAAACCAGGTCTCTTGAGACCCGTAGTACTATTTTGAGGGCACTCTCTACGGAAGTGTCCCTCCCTGCCACAGCTAAAACATGTTTTTCTCCCTCCCAGGGTAGGTCTTTCTTTCCCCACTTGGGGCCAAATAGCAGTAGCTAACACTTGGCCCTGGATGAAGTTCCCATCAATGTCCCTACAGATCCGGATATAGTCATTTAGACTTTTATTGCGATAGGGGCGAAGGGCTTCCTTACAATATTTATTTGCATTTTCAAATGCCATCTGCTTTATGACTGGCATCGCAGGCCCAATGCCCCCAAATATTCTTTCTGCTACCTTACTGAGACGGTCTACGAAGTCTTGAAAAGGTTCAGAAGGTCCTTGAAGGACTTTGGACAGATGATCCCCTCCTTCCTTGGAAGGCAATGCTTTCCAAGCCCCTTGGGCTGCTGCTGCCACTTGGGCATAGACTGCGATGTCATACTGCATTTGTTGCTGAATGGTGGCATATTGACCACTTCCGGTAAGCATCTCCACATTTCTCTGGAGCTGTCCGGCCTGTGCATTTCTTTGGGCTGTCTGGCTGCATCTTTCCTGAAACTCACCTCTCCAAATCAAATCATCTCCCCCCGACAGAGCTGCTCTGCAAAGCTGCTGCCAATCGCCAGGTGTCAAATTAAGAGACGCAAAAGATTCCATTAAGGAAAGTGTAAAGGGAGCCTGTGCTCCATAATTTAAAGTTGCCTCTTTAAGTTGTTTTATATCCTTAAAATTTAAAGGGTTATGACGCCTAATGACCTGACCAGAATTGTTCGGATCTGGAACTTCCATTACTGGGGCCACCACCGGGCAGCATTGGACCCCTCCTCTGGGTCTTCCCTCCAGGTCCGAGAAGGACTGGGTTTTCTCATAGGAGGAGTCCCTTTTTTCAGAGTATGGGGAAGGGTTTCTCTCCCTGTCCTGTCTTTCCTTAATTAGAATCTTTTTTAGTTCTTTTTTAAGGGCCGCGATCTCAGCAAGTAACTGTTCCTTTTCAGACTGTGACGAGTCTGAGTCTGAGCTACTTCCATTTTCTAGGTCTGATAGAGAAGGATATAACCGATTCTGACCGGAGTCCTTCTTTTTGGGTCGTGCCCGGAGATCTCTACCCGTTTTTTTGTTGTTACTAAGAGACTCCCCCTCATCCTCACTAACAATGGAGCCTCTAGTTTCAGTCACGGTCTCTTCCTCACTCTCTTCCCCTGAACTCATGGAGGCTTGAGTCTCAGTCTCTTGTAACTCTAAAAAAGCCTCTTTTGTGTCCTGAACTACCTGGTGGTGACGAACCTTATCTGTCAAAAGTGCTCCCCTCACTAATCTCCATAAGGAGAATGTCATAGGGGGCAAGGACTCAGATCCCTCTTTTCGTAAAAGTCTATGAAGATCACGGCAAACCTCCTCCCAATCTGGAATATTTAAGCTTCCCCCAGTAATGAACCATGGACTGGCTCGTTCGATGGATTTTAGAAAGCCTTCTAGGGTTTTAGACTTGACTGCAGTCCCATGTTCTTTAAGTAACTTTTTAGTTGATACTGTAATGATTCTAGCTTCCCGGAACTATTCCCCATAGTTTCTTAACCCCGTCCACTTACCTCGCTTTCACGATCTCAGTGGGACCTCCAATTGTCACGTCTGCTGCGCGGCCTGTGTCCGAGAACGTGCGGAGGGTGTCGGGGATTGACAACACAGAGACTCGTTCAACAATATAAAGAAACTTTAAACAGGCTCCAAAAAGGTTCAAGAAAACCTCCTAAGAAAAGCTCCCACCAGAGAAGCTTCTGCTCTCTCCTCTCCCCTGGCTGGTTCTCCTCTGACCCCAGAGGTGGATGTGTGTGGGTTTTTGAAGGTGCGGTTAGTCTTTGGACAAGGTCGAGGTCAGGGCGGTTTCCGTGGGAAGGCCTTTCCCAGGAACTTATTGTATCGTTTTTAGTAAACATGTTTTTACTAAACATTGTCTACAGCTGCCTACTCCCAGGCAGAAGGGGAAGTGGGTCTCTGCTCAAGGTCTGGTGTTCCCACATGTCTGTTTCCTCCAGGCCCCATCTCCCTTTGACCTTCTCCAAGCACGTCGGCTGGAATGTTAATCACGATTTATTTAAGGAATGAGGAACTAGGGAAAGAAGAAACTCCTAGAATTGGTCCCCATTCCTTAGACTAAATAAGTTGGTCCCGTGGGGGGTTTGTGAGCACTGGTGTGGTAGCTAATTCTAGCTGGCTTCCTCTCCACCCCTGCTTGCTGAGTTGTCTACAAAGTAGCTACTGGGGAAATTCAATGCTTCCAAACAGCTACCCCTGAGGAAACCACCTCCCAGCACACATGGCAGACAAGGAGTACATTAACTTGAGAAAGTGGCTGTTGGCAGGAAGTGGACCAGTTCTGGAAGCTGGTACCAAAGGTGTGTTGTTGTGCCTGGCCAGAGAGCAACCACACAGATCTGGCATCCACCATGTCCTTCTACTCTGCCACAGCCTGGGTTGTGTGTGGGGGGGGGGCAGGCGGCAGACAGACTGCATAAGCAGCGGGCTATGACTTCCTGGGTTTCCAGGCTTGGCAGTTTTGTCCAGCCTTTGCTAAGTGCCGGATCACTTCTATAGGCAGAGTGTATCGAGTGCTTAGAAAGCAGAAGGGAGGACCTCCTGGGTATATGACCCTGTCCTTAAAAGGCCGTGGAAGAGGAAACATGTGGGAACCTCACATGGTATTAAGTTCAAACACCAAGGTTACTATATCCGGCCATGAGGAGATCAATTGCAAGATGAAAATGATGACCTTGCAAAGGTCATAGTTGGAGGTGATGAAGGCAGAGTACATCCCCACAACCAGTATGGAGGGGGCTGTGCTGCCTTCACCCCACAGAAAAGCTTGGGGATATTCATCCAGGACGCAACAGGGCGGTAACTCTACTGGGCATGGGGGGCAGTGTTGTGCCTTGTCCTTCTCTCATCAAGGTCAGGGAATGCAACAATGCAGTTTGGAAAGAGATAAGATCTCGAAGTAAAGAGAACCACCCTCCCCCCAGTAGGCAGAGAGCTGGGATGTGGCTGGTGCCTTGGCCTTGTCACTGGTCATTCCACTAAGTGGCTTTCAGCCAATGTCTCCAGTCCTATACCTCAAACTCCCAGGAAAGGCAGCCTTTGACCTGGGAGAAGATGTGGAGGCCTCCCATACTGAACTACACACAAGCTAGAGGGTGCCCGCTGGTTCCCAGGTCCGTTTCAGCTCCAGTCTGCCCTCTCTCACCTCTCCAGAAGGGGCCATTCATCAGATAATAGGGGGTTGGTAAAAGTACCATCCTCGGCCCTTTCTGTAGCCACAAAATTGAACTTAGCATGCATCATATGACCTCTCCCTCCCTCATCAGAACAGGAAGGAGGCTGACAGGCTGGCGCCACAGGCTGCATCTCACAAAGTGAGACTGACCAGAAATCACTGTCAAGGCCTCGGCGTGTGTTTAAAATGCAGCTGCGTGACTCAGAATGGTGGAGGTGAGGTTCGGAGCGGCTTGCACAGATAAGATGTGTGACTTTCCAGTGGGCAGTATAACTCAAAGGCGGCAAAAATGAATACGTATCTTTCTGCCAGACAAACATCAACCCTCACAGTGTGCTAGTCCCTACCCCTAAAGTAACCCGTGGTTGCCATTTTGCACAACACTGGCCACATATTAGTCAGGTGACCACCACTGTGGCCCTATGGTCCAGGCACTGTGATGGCATCTCCTCTATTCATGGTGAGGACGCTGGATTCCCAGACAGCCTGGGGACTTGTTCAAGGCCCACAGTTGGTAAGGTAGGAGCAGGCTGCAAGCCAGAGTCCAAGTTCTGAAGGGCGCATGCAGCTAGTACATGAAAGCTTCTGCAGGTCCTCTCTGGACCAGCGGGGGGACAGTCCCAGAGGCTGTGTTAGGCAGCAAGCAGGGAGTGATTGGGCATGGATGGATGCAGCTGCCCCCTGTGGCCTCCATAGCCAGTGTGTCTAATCCTCAGCTCTGTCCAGGAGAATGAAACAGATAGGAAGGTACTTAAGCACTTGAGCAAGCTTCCCGGATATATCTTCTTGGTATTCTCCGGGCTGGCCAGGGCTAGATAAGCAATGAGGTCCCCAGTTGGCCTGAAAATTGAGGGCACAGCCATAGGTGGTCCACGCTAACCTAAGCCAGTGGTACTTTCCTCTGGCCTGCCTCCCTGCCCTCCCTTGCCGACTCTCCAGTCCCTTCTCAACCCTTCCCACCTCCAGGAAGCAGAGAGGGAAAGGAAAATCCTGAGAGGGAGAGTTGCCAACAGGCAGAAGAAAGAATGCATCACTAAAACAACGACATCCCTTTCTGATTTGTGAGATCCCTTCCAAGTCAGGAGATTGGGGATTAGAATGAAATCTGTGGGCCTCTCTTGTGGTAGCTCTCGGCACCAGGTTTGTCTGCCAGGCGGGCTGCCTCCGCCTGCCCTGGAATTTTTCAAGTCCAAGCCAGCCCAGCTCTGGGATGCGGGTGGTGGTGGGTATTGAACAAGCAGAGCAGAAGACCCCCCACAGAGGCCAGGGGGTCTTCTGGGTGCTTGTTAGAGGGCCTAGGAAGGAAACCTCAACCCCTCTCCCATCTCCTTGTTCCTGGAGCAGCTGTGACTGACAGCCAGCAGGAGAGAACTGCAGACCCTGCAGACTTAAACCAGTCTCACTCTGGCTACAGGAGAGCACGGCGACAGATGCTCAGGCTGCTCATGGTGGCAGGCAGAGGCACCAGCAGAATTTGAACTCAGATACTCCCATCGGGATGCCTCCTGGGGAAAGGCATGAAGGAGGGGCTAGCTCAGTGGCACCCAAGCAAGAACAGCATGGTGTAGCGAGGGGACATTGAGCCTCAGAGGCCAAGAAAAACATCAGGTTCTGATGAGCAAGTGATGTTCAGGGACTTTGAACAAGTCGTTCCAGTGTCCTGGTCTCGGTTTCCTGTCTTGAGTGAGGGCTTGGGCCAGGTGCTCCTCCCACTGTTTGCAGCTGTAAGCATGTGGTGTTCAGTCAGGATCCTGCCCCCCCCAGTTGCTTTGCAGCCTCATTTCCTAGCTCTGCTGCTGTGGATCTGGTGTCATCTCTAGGTGCGAGCACTGTTACTACTGAGGCCAGAGCCTGGGAGCACGGCCTGACGCCATCTCTACACAAGTCTGATCAATTAGTAATCAATTAATGAAACAAAGAAGTGATTACTTACTAAACTTACCATATACGCGACACAGTATTTAACTGGCAATGCAGTTATACAAAGAGAACTAGGCTTGACCCCAGTCCATTCGCTCACAGGCTAATGAGGAACCACCACCCACAAAGGATGCTTCCAAATGTAATCAGAAATTGTTAGTGCTCAATGGGGGCAGAGAAGCTCTCGGGAGCCGTGGCCTCCTCAGCCTTCCCCTTCCACTTAGAGAGCTGGAAGAGCGCCATGTGGAGTGGACACTGGTTTGGGACTGTGGGAACTCTGTTCCCACAGCTCGTCCTTTGGATTCCCGCCGCTTTCGCCATGTTGCTGAAGTCTTGGGCGGCCATATCTGTGCTTCGTGGTCTATTTAAGGACCAAGCAGCTGTTCTGTGATCAAGATGGGATCTGGACACGTGTGTGATACTTCCACATTTCCTCCAAAAAGCTGTCTTAGACAGCCTCATTTCATGCATTCATTCATTCACTCACTCATTCAATAGATGTGTATTGAGACCCCTCCCCAAAGGACAGGTGAGGAACCAAGTGTCGGATGTGATTTAGCAGATGAGGCCCTGTATCATTCAGCCATTGGGGTCCAGTGGTGCAGACCCTCAGTGATGTCACCTCTGAATCCCTTGATGAAGTGTGCAGTTTCTGGGCCATAGCCCCACAGGCAGACATCAGGGCTGTTCCATTGCCTCCCCCTGGGCGGCTGGCACAGTGCTGGGCATTTGTAGGTGCTCAGTGAATGTTTAGACATGTGTGGTTTCCCAGGGGCATTGAGTTAAACATGAAGTTCCCCAGTTTTCCTAGTCCCAGCACAGCCGTCCACCAAGGAGACATGCAGAAATAGAATAGAGACATTTAGAATGGAAAGGACAGGAAACGCCTGGGCTGGCCGCCAGTCCCAGATGCCTCTGGACAAGCAGGGGCCCACGGTCCTCTGTGTTCTGGAATGTGAAAGGCACTTGCCAGGGCATCTTGAAGCAGCTCCTCCCCAAGCCTTTGCTCTTCACCCTGGATAGAGCCACGCTGGCAGCTCCTGCCCGAACCTTCCCTGCAGTGCACGGGTGCCCCTTGGTGGACAAAAAGTCAGCCCTGATCACACTGTTTCTGAGGACGTGTGAGCCCTTAGAGGAGAAGTTTCTGAAGTCTTTGTCCCCACAGCATGCCAGTTTCTCTGTGTCATGACAGTGATCTTGGGCATGGTTTAAGTCTGCACCAGAGCCCTTTCTCCAGCTGTGACTGAAGCCAAGGGCCTGGGTTCTTGGCTGACCGCATAGCATGCTTGCTGTCAGGGTAGGCTGACCTCTACCAGGAAAACACTGTGTCATCCTCTTCCAAACCAAGAGTTGCGTACAATGGAACTTAAGGAGAGGAGCAACGCTTGGATCAGGTGAGGTCTGGGCATGTGTGTAATCCTTCCCCCTCTGCTGGTGATTGGCCGAGATGTCTACCATACCTGAATCTCTCTGGCTGTGGGTGGTCTTGGAAAGTGAAGGACAGAATGAGGACATGGGAACAGAGAAGCTTTTCAGCCTGAAGCATGGGGACAAGGAAGAAGGTTGGGGAGGCAGGGCCCTGGAATGCTGGAGAACTTGGGAGAATCTACTTGTTTTTGCTTTTATTTCCCAGAAGAATATATGCAGAGACCAGAGAGATGTACATTAGCATTCTCTCTCTCTCTCTCTCTCTCTCTCTCTCTCTCTCTCTCTCTCTCTCTCTCTCTCTCTCTCTCTCTCTCTCTCTCTCTCTGTCCCCGTGGCTGATCCTGAGCTCTTAGCTGGCTCCTGGGGAACACTGGCAAGCTCCCTCACCCGCAGGTTGAGCTGGAGGTAGAGATAAATATGCAGAGGGCATAGGCGACCACAGCAGCAGGAACAGAGGCTGGAAAAGCTCAGGAGGCCTCGGGCCAGAGATACTGGGATGGAGTAGGAGGCAGTTGGAGGGACAGCAGCACGAAGAGCTATCTAATCCTGGGATGGGGAGGGTATTGGCATTCCTAGGATGCTGTGAGAGGAGGGCCATGCAGGCTTTTCTACCTTGTTTCCTGAAGCCTTCATTGTATCAGGGACCTCACCTTTGGTTTGGTTTGTTAGAATTTCTTTACAATAATAATAACAACAACCATTATTATTATTTTATTATTATTATTAGTGTGTGTGTGTGTGTGTGTGTGTGTGTGTGTGTGTGTGTGTGTGTGTGTGTGTGTGTAAATGCCCAAGGAAGACAGAGGAGGGGAATGGATCCCCTGGAACTGAGATGCCTGATATGGGTGCTGGCAACCAAACTCAGCAAGGGCCTGTAACCACAGAGCCATCTTTGCAGCCCAACCCTGGCCCCTTCAGTAGCAAACTGGGTCAATGTAAAGTAGTTTAAGCATCCTGACTGAAGTACTGTGGGTAAAGTGGGGGCGGGGATTTGAATACAGGTCTGTCCTTCAGATTCCATACGGTCCCTTAACCCTCAATCAGCCGCTCACCCAAGAATAAAGAGGCTGAAGCAGTGGAGACACCAGGACTTGGGGTCCAGGTTTCCAGAAGCCTTGGATAGAAATGTGCCTACACTGCCTCTGGGGAAAATTAGATTTCAGTTAGAATAATGCCGCGTCTTAATTAGGCAGCCGATTAGTTTTGAGGGGAAGCTAGGGAATCAACAACACCCTTCCCCTTGTCTCTCTTCTTGTAGCATACCCTCCTTCCCTCTGGCATGATTCAGGGAGCAATTACACCCTGTGAGGAATGGTGTGAAGTCTAAAAAATAAACATGTTTAGGAGCCAGCAGCCCCTGTGCTTGGAGCTCACGATTCCTTGAGACGTTCCAGGGAATAGACACCACTTTTCACATTCCTCTTGTCCCATACAGTTTTCCCTTCCTGGCTTTACTTCTACACCCCAGGTCCTGTTAGGCTTGGCTATTCCCCTGCATCTTCCTGAAGCCCCAGCTCCCCTAACTTGGAAACAGAAGGTCAAGATCCTGCCCAATCCTCCCTTCCCAGAGCCACCCTAGGGGCTGTACCAGAGAGGGCAGTGAGCCTTGAACAAAAAGGCCTTGACATGTCTGAGCCTATGGGCTCTACATGTGGACACAGCTAGGCCTGGGGTAGCCCAAATTCTCTAGGTCATAACCGAACTGACTTTGAGTCCTGGAGCAAAGGAACAGTTCCTTGGCTCCCAGTCTTTCTCTCCCATAGCCACTGGCCCAACAAGCTGACCTTGGAGCCAGCCACCACACCCCATCCCTCCCGTGCACCCGCACCAAAGCAATGCTGAGGCTTAGGGCCAGCACCCAAGTCTAGTTCCAATGTGGCTGACTGGCTGCATCTGCTTTCCCAGCAATTTCTCTATGTAGCATATCTGATCATGTCCCCTTCCCTCCCCAATCCCACTCCACTCCAACTGTACACCTCTTCTCCTTCTTCTCCCCCCTTTCTCCCTGATTCTGTAACCCCACATTTTGCCGTAACATCCTCCCTGGAGAGAGGGGAAGGAAAGATATTGACAGGGGAACCTAGACAGGAGAGTGGATGGGCACACTCGGGGCAACGGTGTCCCCTCACTAAGGCTGCCACTCCAGTGAGCCCTTCCCTTGGAACTATTTCAGGGCAGACAGATCATACCTTCCAGATCATTCTGGTTATCTCTTCTTCCAAACACTTTGCTCCAGTGCCAAGCTAAGTGGGCACTATTTGTCAATGACCATAATTTTGAGTTGGGAAATAAGGCTACATATCTCTTCCTCTTAGCACACCTAGTATATTCTGACTGCAATGACTATGTGCCATACAGCCCCCATAGGCAGGAACACACATGATCACACACACACACACACACACACACACACACACACACACACACAAACAAGCAAATGATTCCATTAGTGTCCATTCAGTCCTCTAGACACTATGGGTTTCTGTAGGTCCCAAGCCATATCTGCTCCCATCTTGTCCTAGGCCTCATGAGTAGGTCTGTGTTAGGTAGCTAAGGCAGCATAACAAATCATGGCACTTGCTGTGATAGAAAACGGCAGTTATCATTTATATTGGTTATTTCTATTGTGTGGCTAGGAAGTTCTGCCTCTGGTCTTGAGGTTGTAGTGAAAAATGTCTCTGGGTGTAGGAGGTAGCTCAGTGGTAGAGCATCTGCCTATACTGAGGTGGAGGTAGAGAGAAGGGAAGTCACCAGGACCGCAGTGTCTGAGGGCGTAAGTGGGGCTGGAGATGTAACCTCCAGGGTGGCCTGCTCAAGTGGGAACTGTTTGTGGGTGTGGGAGAAAGCCTCAGGCCCTCTTCAAAGGGTAAGGCCTTTCTTACAATGTGGTGGCTAGGTGCCGAAGCATGCAGACAGAGAAAGTCGGTGACGCTGGTTGTTTTTATGATCTGAAATCTAGATGTCAGCCTGTATCCCTTCTGCTGAGCCCCAGTGAGTAGAGCAACCCCAGCCTCACCAACTAAAAGGGAAGGGCATTAAATCACAGCCCTCCACGGGAGGAGAATCTGTCACAGCTAAGAAGAGCAAATCAAATGGGATAGAAATCAAAGGGAGGCCACAATGTCCCTGACCCCTTTGAGCCTGGAACACACACTCGGTGGTGAACTTGCTGTCACCGTAACAGTCGTCACGGGTCCTGGGCATCAGAAGGAAACAAAGCAAGGTTCCAATTCTTCGTCTCTTTGCCCAGAAGCCCTAGTGCAGCTTTTGCCTTGACTCCTGTTCTGTGATGTCCCTTAGCCAAAGGGACTTTCTCGGCAATGAGCCGGGCAGAGGCTTTCAGAATTCTTGCTGTTTCTTCTTGGGCTTTTGGCACCTCTGCTGTTGCGCTCGCTCCCTCCTTCTGTGGAGGAGGCCATGGTTCCCACAGGCTTCCTGTGTTGAGAGTTATTTATTTCCGTTGTTGAATGTTGAGAGAACGGCAGCTTCTTCGTTCAGTGATGCTTTGGAGGAGGGGGTCTTTGGAGAGAGGTCAGGGTTGGATAGGCTCATTAAGTCAGAGCCCCATGTTTGAGTCCTAGCGTCTTTGCAAGCAGGGGCACACAGATACAGACATGAGCACTCTTCTTTCTTGTTACATCAAACTCAGTGTCACCTCACAACTCTGCTAACAAGATGGCCATTGCCAGATGGAGTCTCTCTACCTTGGACCAGAAATGTGAACTGGAATAAACTTCTCTTTCTTATAAAAATAGCCTGCATTGTGTATTTCATTATAGTAACAAAAAGCAGGCAGGCGCAGGATATGTAGTCAATTAAAGATGGCCACCAGGCTGTGCTCCTCCTTTGGAGGTCTGGGTTGGTCTCCTTAGGTTACTGATCAAAGGAATACAGCAGGTGTGAACTTCTGGAACTTTCAAGGACATTTTAAACTTCCTCTCAGGTCTCTTCACGCACCCAGTGAGAGCACTGGATCTCTGTGTCATGCTAGAGTAAGCATTCCAGGCAGCAATCTCTGTGCCCGACCCTCCAGCCACCCCTGCCAGGTGCTCGCCTTGTGAGGGAAGTCTCCTGCACACCCCTGATCCACCAGCCTGCCACTGCCAAACACTAAAATGACTCAGGCAAAACCATACACAGTAGAGCCATCTAGCCAAGCCCTGCCCTGATTCTTAACCCACAAAATCCAGAAATACAATAAAAGTCACTTCTTTCTCTCTTCCCTCCCCTTTCCTGCCCCCCACCTCCTGCCCGTGCCCTTAGTCTTCCTAGATAGATATTGTTTTATGTATTGGTATAAAATCTAGGAGGTGCAAATGAGATAAAACTGAAACTGGACATTTGTCTTTCTGAAACTTAATTTGCTTAATTATTATCATTATCTCCAGTTGTATCCATTTTCCTGTGAATGGCCCCCACTCGGCTCTGTGTGGTAAGCCACTGAACTCTGAGGTAATGCACAGCTCACTGGCATGACATGACATATCAGTACCCCTCTTGCCTCCCTGCAAGGTAACAAGCAGCCTCTGGTAAATAGTGGAGGACTCTGAAAGCAAGCAGATAGATTATTGCCATCTGGGGCAGACAGCTGGGACAAGGGAGAGCAGGTGAAACCCTGCCTCGTGATGGAGTTAATGAAGTTACTGTGGAGGGACAAAGCTGAGGTCAGAGAGGGTTGCCGGGGACTGATGTGCGTCCCTCTACACGAGTTTATCTGATCCCAACTCCCAAGGTGACTGTATTTGGAGACACAGCATTTAGGAGGTAATGGAGGTTAAATGAGGTTATCTGGGTGGGGCCCTAACACTGTGCGGTTGGTCGGTGGTCTTATTAGGGGAGGAAAAGTGAACTTCTCCAAGTACACCGCTGCCCATGAGCCCTAGCTAGAATATGGCCTTTGGACAAGCCAGGAAGCAAGTTCTCACCAGAACCCAACTAAGCAGACACTTGTCTCCAGCTCTCAGTCTCCAGGTCTCTGGGAAGAAAATGCTGGTCTGTCATTTTGTTACATTGGTGCAGCGTGACTGGGACTGGTGAGGGTCACCGTCCCTCTAAGCAGGCCCGGGGTAGGGAGCAGCCCGTTTTCCTCTGGTCAGCTGCTGTTTTTTGTTTTGTTCATTGGTGGGCATTATTCCTACCCCTGCCGAGCATCTTCTAGGAGATCTGTAACCAAACTGGTGAGTGCCACACATAGGAAGGGACCATGGGGGGCTTCAGCCCCATTCACAGCCCCCCCCCCAATGTGCAGCTGTTTATCCTCAGACGGTCCACACTTCTGCCACCCTGAGTAATTTAGCCCTCCTTGTCCACTTCAGGCCCCTCCAGGGTGTCTAGGAGCAAACCTTTGAACAAGTGCCCGCAGGCTGGAGAGATCGCCCGGCTTCCTCCTGGCCAGCAGCACTGTCGTGAGCCACTCCTTCCACTGGCTTCTGGAGACAGGGTAGTCATGGCAGCTGCTTTGGAGTTGTCATCCAGGCCTCTGCCCCACCCCACTGTTTCCCCGGGAGCTGGTGGGGGCAGCATGGAGTGCGGCAGTTTGGACAGGATGGAAATACGGTTTGGCTGAAGGACTAAGGAGTATAGGTTGGAGTAGGCTGGGACAGAGTGGCTATTGCGCACCCTCCTTTATATGGAGGGAGTTGATATAACCCCGACTTCCCAATCTTTCACACCAACCCTACTTTTCCGCTGTCTTTGTGCAGCCATGGCCTCCAAAACCAGAATTTTCCACATGTAAGAACAGTATCATTTGAACAGTGGAATGGTCAGCCTTTCCCCAGAGATAACATCAACACCTCCACAACAGGTCCCACCTCTCCCCTTCCTGCCATCTGTATGCTGATCTAGCCCTTTTCCCAGCTTTGTAAGAGCCGCCATCTCTCTGCCTTCTCTCTAGAGAGCCGGAGGTGTGTGAGTTCACACTGGAGCTTGGGGGTCAGGCTCTAGCCTGTGTTTTCAGAGCAATGTAACCTGGGTAAGCAGGTATTGGTTCTTGTTTGGAACATGCCCCTCTCTGCCAGGCTGCTGGGGAATTGTATAAGGCAGGCCACATCAAGGGTCTGGCATGCTGGAAGTGCTGGCCGGTGCTATGAAGACTGTCACTGCTTGGTCAGTTCTTGTCATTACAATCAGCTCTTCTGCTTCCTTTACCTAGAAGATGAGAAACCAGAGAGGGAGACTGCATGAATTGCTTCTGTTTTGACCCCCACTCCCAAGATCAAAAGCAGTAAGCCAGTTGGTTCAAAAGAACACTTCCATTTGATAAGAAGCCCAGAGCTACACATGGGCTGTCACCTTCTGTACGCTGTCCATTGGTTGGCTCCAGTGAGGGACTTTCAAGACACTGTTCCCTGCATCCCAGAGTCAGAGAAACTTCTTCAAGGCAAGTTTAAAAATAAAGCCTGTGGAGGCCCTGAGGCATCCTCAGGAGACCCAGGAGAGCAAACATATGCCTGTGTGCAGGCACATGTCCCTGGGTGTGCTTGAGAGTGGAAGGAGCTGGGCAGTGGTGGCGCACAGTACTTGAGAGGCAGAGGCTGGTGGATCTCTGTGAGTTCAAGGCCAGCCTGATCTACTGAATGAGTTCCAGGACAGCCAAGGTTACACAGAGAAATTCTCTCTTGAAAAACCAACAAATAAAAACCAAACCAAAACAACTACAGCAAAAAAGAAAGTGGAAGTCCCTGGAGAAGACCAAGCTGAGAGAAGCATTATTGAAAGCACCACCATGTGCTCCCAGGAGGCCCAGCTCACCCTACACCTGAGCCCGTTTTCCCTGGGGAAGAGAGCGTGTTGTGTGGCGCCCTCTGCCTCGGCCAGAGTAGTTTACACAGCAATGTCTCCAGTGGCAGGAACTCCATGGCTCCACCACACAGCTGTCGACAGGGCAGGGAGAGGTGTCCAGGACTTGCCAGAGCATCCTTCAGGATGAGGTGTCTGTTCCCATCATCAAGGCATCAGGACACTGGATATACAAAGGTCAAGGGAGCCAGTCTCTCTGCTTCTGATCTCTTCCTTCCTGGCTCCCCTTAGCAGCAGCCACCGAAACACACCACCTCCCTGAGCCTTACACCAACAGAGGAATGGACGGAATTGCACAACACTTTCCATCACCAGCCCCGCTCTGGTAATTTCTCTTTCCTTGCTTATTCTTTCAGTTTTTCCACATTTTCCCGAGATGAATGAATGACTAGATTCAGGGGAATTTTTTTAAATATTGGGAAATGACTGCTAGCATTACAGACCCTCTTTTTCCTAGCTTTTTTTTAAGGTGTGGAGTAGGAACAACTTTCTCTTCTTTTCAAAGCCACCTAAAGACTAAGGTTTACAGCATAGTGACCACATGTCTTCTATTCCCCAAATGTCTAGTTATTTTAAAAAACAACAACAAAAAACTTAAACACACACAGAGAGCTTTTATATATATATATATCCTTTTAAAATGTATGTATCTTGGTTGCCAAACATGCCAAGAAATGTAACCCTTTCGTTTTCTTTAAGAAATAAGATTTCTATTTTGATTCTCCAGTTCTTTGGGCTGGCGGCATCTTAGTGAATTCAGGAACCAATCCCACTTCTCCTGGTCCCATCTACTGCAGGGTATGCTAGCCTGGACACCAGGAGGGAGGGACACCTGTTTGCTGAAGCAGACTCTGGGCCCTCCATCTCTGTACTCTGCCTGGGGCACTGGGCTTTCTCAGTTGTTGGGAGCTACCCTGTGGTCCCTTCAGGTTGGTGGTTCCCTCTGTTACCTTCCAGGGAAAATTCTAAGGTTCCACCACACACAGGAATCAACAGGAAGGATATCATGGGACACACACATTCATACACACACTCAAACACACATGAATATATACACACATACACACACATGCACACATACACACATGTACACACACATGCACACACACACACACACACACACACACAGAGTGTGCTACACCCACTGAAGTCCTGGTCCTTTGGAGCGTGTTACCTCTTGCAGCTGTCCTGGTGCAGAAAGCCTTTACGGCCTTGGCCTCTAACATTTTGGTAGTTTTGTTCCTTTTGGAGAATCATCCCAGCCACTGACTGAAGAGCTGGGTGCAGATCCCAGGGCTTTAAACCCTGTCAATATCTGTGTTCTCTGTTTCCCCCTGTTCTCCTTCCCAGTGCACCTGAGTGTTAATTAGACAGGCGGGGGAGGGGTGTCTTTGGTATTTCTCATCTCAATCTTTGCTCTTCTAATCTGTGATCTAGGCAAAGGAATGAAGCCTGGACAGAGAGATTCTTGCTTTGCAGATAAAGCCCTCTCTGAGGTTTGGGAAGGGAACGTAAGAGCAGAAGGAAACACCAGGAAGAAACATAAGTTAGTATTTCAGAAAAATTCCCTGCCCAACATATGGTGACCATATGCCCATTGTTTCCTAGGATAGTCTCCAATTTGAATAATTTTATTCTTAAAAAGGAGACCCCCTGTTAGATCTCTTGCTAAGTATGTTTTGAATTGATTCCCTTAGCTGGTCCTTTCATATAGATACATTTAAAAGTGCAAGGGGACTGAGCTTGCTACCACTAATATAAATATGTGTGGGATGGGTGCATTGTGACAATTTGGGTGTGTTCCTGTGTTACATTAGGCTGACTGGAACAAGGCATTTGTCAGAAAGCCCATCCAAAGGAAGGGGAGTGGCCCTGAGCATTTCCAGTCTTTGCAGGCAGAGGAGAGTGGACACGAGTTTGCTCCCCAGCCTGCCAAGGCAGCCACCCCCTCAACCTACCAGGGCAGCCACCCCCTCAACCAAAAAGCTGTGGACTTCTACTTAGAGGAGTCACAACTGTAGCCTCTGTCCCTCCCCCACCGGGTCCTTGCTCTTGTCCTGGGCCATCCGCCATAGCACCCATGACTGCCCTAGCATGTGAACAGTCAGTGACTAGGCTTTAGCTGCCCTAGCAAAGTGTTCTGGAGACAATAAAGGGAAGTCCGGTGGATCATCTGTCACACTGCAGCCTGACCATTCTCTGCCTTCCTCACCCTAGACTCCCCCAGGGAGCCCCAGTTACCCCCATGGCTTTGCCACTAGCCTGCAGCCCATGCCTGTCAGCCTCCCCAGCCTATATTTTCTCCCTCTGCTCCCAGCCATACTCCCGCCTGCCTGGGAGACAGTTCTTCTTGGGTACTGAATGTGGAACACCTCAAATTCAAACCCAGAGCACCTCCTGCATCCCCCTGAACCAGATCGCATTCTCTGTGTTGCAGACACTGCTGGCTCTCAGCCCACACAAGGCAACGGGTAGACTAGAAGTAAGGGGGAATGCCTGTGACCCTTTTGAGATTGTGGGCAAGACTTTACACACACGCACTTTCTTGCTTCAGAAAAGGGTTTTCGGTGGTGGTGGTGGTTGGTTTTTGGTTGTTGTTGCTTTGTTTTGTTTTTTCGGATCCTGGCTGAAAAACAAAGTGTCCCCTGACCAGAATCATACCTATTGGTTCCTTTATGTCACCTGCTGGCATCTTCCCCCATCTGTCACCCCCTCTTGAATCTATATACCATGGGCACAGACTTGCTCTGACAGTTTCTGGGAAAATCTTCAATTGTTTTAAGATTTTCTGGAGACTGAGTCCAGTCCTTATACATGCTAGGCAAGTGCTCTATCACTGAGCTATGAGTCGCACCTCAGTGTGGTTAGTTTATTGTATGCTGGCCTTCTCCATGAAGGGTAGATCCACTTTGCTTACAGCCTTTGGACGTCACTTCCTCTGTGAAGGCTGATTGACCCAGGCGGGGTCAGTCAGCCACCACCCTAGGCTCCCACGTCCACATGGCATCCACCATAGTGGGAAGCAGTCTCCTGCACCTTGGGTGTGCCCTAAGAATCTCCTGAGCACCTCTAATCGAACACAGATGCTCCAACCCTGCCTCCACCCAGTGGAGAAAATCCAAGCTGTGAGAGAGGAGACCTCAGGGGACTCCCAGGCACACCCTGCATGGCAAACCACAACCCAACCGTAGGGTTTCTCTGTGTCCTTACTTCCTTAACGCATTTGATTAGGAACTCCTTGCATGCCCAGAGCTTCACTCAGTCAACTCTCTAATCCCCACAGAGCCTAGTGCATTCCAAAGGGATAACAACACAAGCAACCACCACACAGTATTCATGATGCATCGGCCATAAGGGCTCTGTGAGTATTTGCTCATTCACTATGGCAACTTCCCAGTGAGGTACACTAGTAATCCTATTTATAGATCAGAACGTTTGATGACTGAATCATAATTTCTGGAAGGCTGACTGTTTTAGGAAATCTAAGTGTTTCATGTCATAGTATGATTTTATGTTCTAATCAATTCAGAATTTACAGCTAGCTAGTTAGCACAAGTTATAGCTACGATTTAAGTTCATTTTATTAAGGGACATCTGTTGTGCAAAAGAACCAGTTTCCTGTGACAGATTTTAATAAATATGTGTACTTTTCTCATAGAAACACCCCATATTATGCTCTCTAAATTTAAAAAAATATTCAATTATTTTGTGTGTATGAGTGTTTTGCTTGTGTGTGTGTGTGCGTGTGTGCGTGCGCACGCGCAGTACATGTGTGGTACTTGTTAAGGGTAAGTGGGTGTCGGGTTCCTTGAACTGGAGTTACAGGCAGTTGTGAACCACCATGTGGGTGCTGGGAACTGAAGCAGGGTCCTCTGCAAAAGCAACAAGTGGTGTTAACCACTCATCTCTCCAGCACGCATTGCTCTCTCTTACCCGCCCCGCCAGTCCCCTCTCCTTCCCTAACAGACCTCCTTCTTCTAAGTCAGGCTTATTTCACCAACCATGATGCTCTCCAGTCCCATCCACTTTCCTGCGAAGGAAATCACTTTGTCCTTCTTTGTGACTGAATGTAAGTCCTGGTTTTCTGACCCACGCATCTAATGATGAGCAGCAAAGCTGCTTCCCTGGCAAGTCACGAAGAGTGACAACGCCACACTCATGGCAAACAGCACCTTCTGTGTGCTAACTTCAGGGTTATACCCAGGACAGGTGCAGCTGGACCACGTGGCAGTTCCAGTTTCAGGGTTTTAAGGAATCTCCATATTTACTTCCACAGTGGCTGTTATAGTGTTGTTTTCTTTCTTTTGTTTTGTTCAATTTGACTTATATTTTGTTTTATTGGGGATTGAAACAAGAGTCTTGTTCTACCATATCCTAAATCCTCCAACTGAAAATATTTTGAGACAGGGCCTTACTTAAATGCCCAGGCTGAAGCCGGGCGTTGGTGGCACACGCCTTTAATCCCAGCACTCGGGAGGCAGAGGCAGGAGTATCTCTGTGAGTTCAAGACCAGCCTGGTCTACAAAGTGAGTTCCAGGACAGCCTCCAAAGCCACAGAGAAACCCTGTCTCTAAAAACCAAAAAAAAAAAAAGCCCAGGCTGGCTTTGAACCAACGTAAACCCAAGGCTGGCCTTGAACTTGTGTTCCTAGCCTGGATTGCAGGTGTGTACCACCACAACTGGTTATTCTGTAGTTGTAGTGTTTGACTCTTTTCTGTCCTTGTTGTTTATCTGCTCTTCTATTGGATTATTCCTTCCTGTGCATTCAAAGCTGTGTTTACCTTCCTCTTTACCATGTAGGTAGGATTCCTCTAAATGTCTTCTAGGTGGTTAGCATACACTTGCCTGACAGTCTTTATTTTTTCCTATGGTTCTGAAAGCTAACTCTGCTGGATATGGTCATCTATGCTGACAATTTTCTTTGGACACTTTCCTGGCCTTTGCAGTTGCTGCTGAAGGGCCACTATGACCCTTTGCCTCTCTTACAGGACTTTCCTATTCTTTTTTCATTCTGCCTCTACACAAGGGAGTTGGTTTTTGATCCACTCTAGATGTCATCCAGGGGTGCCTGGATGTCCACATTGTTCCTAAGATTTGGAAAATGTTCTTCTATTATTTCACTCAAGAAGTTTTCTTTCTTATTAGTTGTTTAAGTTAGCACACAAAATGATGGGTTTTAGGTGGCCTTTTCATGCACACATTCTGTTACGCTTCCTAATAATTCATTGCCCTCCTCTCACCCAATGAGTTTCCTATGATGTTAGTCTGTGCCTCAGATCCATCTTCTCTAACAAAGCATGGAGGTTGGTCTTGTAATGGTGCCTCTGGGTTTTTGCATATTCTCTTTATAGCTTCTTTTCTTTATTACTTTCTAAATGTTATAATGCATGAATCTTATCTTCAAGCAGTAAGGCTTTCTGTTAAGGTAGAGTGTTTTTTGTTTGATTGAGTTTCTTGTTTTGTTTTGAGGGGTTGCAAGGGGATTTGGAGGGAGTTGTTTTGTTCTTTTAGAGACAGGATCTCCCTATGTAGTCCTAACTGATGGTCTGAAACTTGCTAGGTAGACTAGCCTGGTCTTGAACTTGCAGTGAGCCTCTTGTCTCTGTTTCCCAAATGCTAGAATTACAGGCATGTGTCATCATGAATGACTGGATTTGGTTTTGCATTTGGTTTTGATTTCATTTTTTCATTTTGTTAAGACAAGGTTTCTTTGTGTAGCTCTGGCTATCCTGGAACTCACTCTGTGAACCAGGATGGCCTCAAACTCATAGAGATCTACTTGCCTCTGCCTCCCGAGTGCTGGGATTAAAAGTGTGCACCACAGCTACCCAGCTGATTTTTCTTATTGAAGTTCTTTATTTCTAAGATTTCTGTTTGGTTATTTTTCCAAAACCTCTAATTCCTATCTCTTTCTTGAACTTCTTACTTATAGACATCATTGTTTTCTGTAATTTACTTAGTGCTTTTCTGCATTTTCTTGAGACTTGTTGTTGTTTTAAAGCAGTCTTCTGAATTCTTTATGTGACATTTCCTCTACTTCAATGGCTTTGAAGCCAGATGCCTGAGAACTATAGAATGCTGGCACATCCTGTTGCTCTGTTTTCTCCGTATTTTTCGTGTCTCTGTGTGGAGATCGACACGCCTGTTGGATGGACATCTTTTCTGTTTTTACATGAGAATCCTTCTTAGGGAGCAGTATTCTCTTGACAGTATGTCCTGGGATGTCAAACTGTTGTGGAATACCCAATACATTTGCAGTCGTATTGACCAAGTGTGCTGGAGCCTGAAGGCCGTGCTTTCTCTGAAGGCCGTGTGAGAGTGGCATGCTCCTGGCACCTTACAGTGGATCAGGCCAGACAGTTGTGCTGTAGTCAGTGGAGTATGTGAGGTACACCTTCTGTGATTATGTCCCCAGTCTAGCAGAACAGTACAGGAGGGAGCTATCCTGCGGTCTCTTGTGAGTACAGTGTTCACAGTCTTTTGCTGTTTCTCTGTTGAGTGAAGCCTTCCTGCCAGCCTAGTTCCAGAGCCACATCAGTCTCAAATGAACACACAGAGGCTATATTAATTATGAAGCTGTTGGCCATTTGCTTGGTTTCTTACTGGCTATCTCTGACTTAAGTATTTACTCCATAATTGTTAATCTAAGTATTTCTCTTACCGGAAGAAGGGTCCAGATTTCTTACCCCTATGGCAGCTACATCATGACTCCCTGTGTTTCTCCTTCCCAGAGTCCTCCTTAACTCCTAGTCCCACCTATCTTGCTTCTCTATTGGCCAACAGTGCTTTATTCAACAACCAATAAGAGACAGATTTCAGAATAACATCTCCCATCATTTCTCTCTTTTGTTCTTTTGTTGCTATGGAATGGATGTTCAGAGCAGATCATCAGGTGACCCTCACCCCCAGGCCTGCCCACTTAGATGCTGGTTGTATCTGGAGGGCTTGCTTCCCTGTTCTTCAAGTTAAAGTATTTGTGTAAGTATGAATAAAGCAAGATGTATGGACATATATTTTAGCAAAAGAGAACCTCAATAACACTCTCAGGGTGCCATGCTTGATCCTCAGGACCATGTACACGAGTAAGTAATAATGACAAAGGGCAATGAACCAGACACAGACATAATGGAAAAAGCAAGCACCACATATGACAGCCACAACTCTAACAACAATAGGAAGGGTGGGGACAGAAATAATAGAAACCAAAAACATTTGTGGGGATTTTTTATTAATGTGTGGTGTACGTGCACCTGTGTGTGCGCATGCATGTGTGAAGGCCAGGGGTCAACACTGGTGTCTTTGTTGATCACCCTCTACCTTATTTCCTGAGACAGGGTCTCTCACTAACTGCCCACTGATTCTCGGTTAGGCTGACTGACCCCTGAGTTTCCCAGATCTGCCCGCCTCTGCCTCCCAGTTCTGGCTTTAGAGATTCACAGGGCAGTAATCTGCTCTTACATGAGTGCTGGGAATCCAGCCTCAGACCTCACACTCACGTGGAAAGCAATGCACTGACTGAGTCATCTCCCCAGTGTCTAACCAACAAGTTTCAGAGGATGAGAAAAGGAAGAAAACCTTACAAGAGAAGAAAAACCAGAAACAGTCAACAAGTGAAAAGGGAAAGGTGGGAAATGGAAGTTGGGGGGATGGATTTGACTGTTAGAAGGGAAGAGAGAAGAAATAACAAAAAGATACTTTAGAATGTAAAAGATATACATGTATGCATACATATACACAAAGCAATAGGCGAATTAGAAAGTTGAACAGAGGGAAGGAGGGACGGACAGAGGAAAGATAGCTCCCATGTTTCCCCAAGCAGCAAGCTTGGTTCCTCATTATGGTACCACACTTTTTTGCTTTTTGTATTAAAAAACTATTTTTTATCCAGGCAAGGAGGCACACACCTTTAATCCTAGCACTTGGGAAGCAGAGTCAGGAGGATCTCTGTGAGTTCCAGTCTAGCCTGGTTTACATATAACATTCCAGGCTGGCTAAGGCTACCTAGTGAGACCATGTCTTTTTTTTTTTCAGTCTTTGACAGTTTGATACACGTATATGGTGAAGCTTTGTGCTTTTTACCTGCTGTCACCCTGTCTCTCCTCTCCTCTCACTGTAACTCTTGTCCCCTTCTTACCTTCATGTCCTTTTTTGTAGCACTGTACTTTCAGTGGAGAGAAACCGAGTGACTCCTGGATGCCAGCACACCAGGGAATGCCCAAGTTCAGACTGCCCTCCTGTTCTGCGTTTGTTTCTGGGCCACTTTTGTCTATGTCTGTCCTTTCTTTTCTTTCTGTTACTCCTTCTGTCTACTATGCCATCTGGTACCTGTGGACTTAGGGTTATGCACTCTTTCTTGCACTCTGTTCCAGTAACCAACAATTCTAAAAGATTTTTTTTATTCGTGCATGTGTGCATGCGTGCGTGCACACGTGCATGCACACGCTCATTCACACATGCAAGTGACTGTGATGGAATCCATAAGCATCATATGCTCCGGTGATACAGGTGGCTGTGAGCTGCTGGACATGGGTGCTAGGAACTGAAATTGATTGACCACTTATCTGTGTCTTCAGGACCCGTCTGTTCAGTACTGAACTTAAGTGCTATTGATACCCACCTTGCTGAGTAAGCCCCTCTCTGTTTTGAGCCACACAACAAGCTATTCCCTTTCCTTCTCAGAATACAATTACAGTTCTTAGACTCCCTTGCAGCTAGATATGGACCTTGCCCTACATGTGCAATAAATTATAAGCAGTAGAAATATGTACATCTCCCATGGAAAAGGTTCATGCTACACTGCCCTGGGAAGCCTGTACGGTGAGTCCAAAGAAATAAGCAGAGAGTCGTGGCAATTCCTGTGACTGACAGACACCCACTCACCTGACTGCCCTAATATTATTTATCTATTTGCCCTGTGTGCTGGTCCTGGCTTACCCCAGAATTTAGGGGCTTCCCATGGATGCAGGTACCCCACTGGAGCTCAAGAGGCTTAAAATAGCTCAGCTGTGAACCTTGTTGAGGAAAAATCAAATCCCTATTTCCCAGCAAAGCAACTCCCAGCCCTCAGAGAGACTCATGTGCTCTGCCTAAAGGCTTTTAGGGATGTCCCAGCACTGTTTCATATAGAAGTAACATTGTCAGAACTTAAAGAAGTAATGAACTCCATGCCTAGATTTCATGGGTTCAAATCCTGACTCTGCCACTCACTAGGAGTAACTTTACAGTCAATTCCTTAACCTCTGTGCTTCAGCACCCCCATCTGTAAAATGGGGGGTGTTAATAGTCCCATCTCTTTGGGCTGATGTGAGGCATAAATGGGTTGATCTATGTAAAGTGTTCAGGTCATGTCTGCCACACATAGGAACTATGTGATCAAGTGGTTCTCATGATGTCTCCAAATGCCCACAGTGTAGGAAAACACACACACACACACACACACACACACACACACACACACACACACACAGTTCCTTTCACAAGAGAGAAAACCAAACCCAGAGAAGCTGAAGCTGCTTCTCAGGCAACACAGCCAACACTAGCCACGTGGTTACTTGAAGCTGTGACTCCGAGCCCCACAAACGTGGCATACAAGGCCCTGAAAGCTGGCGACTCAGTGTCCCTCCCTTCCCTGGCATTCCTGTGGCTTCCTCACACATTCCCCATGTCTCCCATGAACATCTGTGCTCCTACCCCAAACCTACTGTGGGCATGGTAATGGTCTCCACCTCTCCATATTCTTGCTGCCTAGTGTCAGGCAGGGATCCCCTGGGAAGCACACTGGTTTTTTGGTGGCAATGCTGGTGGTCACTGTGGTAGCAGGACCACACTTTCAAACACCTCTCTAGGACCTGCTGAAAGACCTCCATGCTACAATTGCCAAGGATCAGTACAGGAGCATCTTGTCAGAGGTAGAGGCATAGACCCACGACTGTCCTGGGAGGTGACAGAGAGGGCTTGTGTAGGTGTCCTTGGACACACTGGGGACAGAGGAGCATTGAGCGGACTGCATAGGAACCACATGTTATCTGGGAAGCAGGAAGCCATTGCATGGAGTATCTGGGTGGGCTCCTCGGGCGGGGCACAGAGCTCAGCAGTTGTCCCTAATGAGGTGTTTATGTGAAAGGGTGTGATGTAGCTGCCGACCGCTTCAGGGTGTTCTGGGCTTTGCAGCTCACACGGACCCTTCCCAGATGAGCCTCGTCACCCAGGGTCCTGTCACGTTTAGTCACAGGCAGTACAGGAAACTCACCGCAGACACAAATCAAAGCCAAAGAGACCCGGCGGGTCCAGAGCACGTATGTGAATGATGCTGGCAGGAGCAGGGCCAGCGTGGAGGACAGGCTCTCTAGGCAACCTGATTGCTGCCAACTTGGAACGCAGCCCCAGGACCACAAGATCAGTGGATTTTTCCAGAGAAGCTGAAATCTGGACTTTTAAAATGTGAAGTCTCTTATCCATTAATGTTGACAGCTACTAGACTTTCTATTGCGCTAAACCAAAGTACATTCCTGGGCTGGCCTAGGCTCCAGGATGTCAGCGTGCCAACTGAGGCCCACATGCTGCCTCTAAGATGCCAGCAAGGCTGGAATAAGCCCCTAGCTCCCTTAACCAAACTTAAAAATTTTTGAATACCTCTGGGATGGGTCAGATAAAAGTCAACACAAAGGAATAATTTGTCAAGGGCTTACATGCCAGGTGGAGTTAAGAGGGTATGAACTAACTTGACAAAAACAGGCAAAACCCAACCTCACAGAACACATATTTGAAGTGGAGAATCATATACAGATACGTTTATGGAATTTCCAGTGTGTTAATAGTAATTAACAGGGAGAAAACAAAACCAAATTGGGGGGGTTAAGCATTTCACACGAATATTGCGATTTCAGATTAAGGTGGGCAGAAGGACCCGAGAAGAGGAGGGGGCATCGTGTAGGACAGATGTTATAAGAACAGATGTTGTAAGAGCCAGAGGCGGTGGGTGACTCCAAGGAAACAGGGTCCTCTGACACAACAGGGCTAGTACACATCTAAACTTACAAAGACCGTGACAGCACATACAAGACAAAATGCTCAAAACAAACAAAACCCCAGCGTGGAGAGGGGGAAACACAAAGTCCCACCTTTCACCAAAAAGCTAAGTGCAATTGATTCTTATTGGGTAAGAGAAAACCAGTCTTCTCTGGGTGTACCAACCGTATTCCAGGGCAGGAGTAGTTAGACAATACAAAATGGACTCCATGTATTTTGTGTGGTGTGCGTGTGTGTGTATGTGTGTGTGTGTGCTTTTTGTTTTGATTTGCTATTTTTTGTCTTATTGGGTTTTGTTTTATGTTGTTGTCTTTTTTAATGCATTTCGATTTGCACTTTGTATATTTATTTACATATTTATTTAGAGTACATGGAGATGACTGGCTAGAGAGATGGGAGGATGTGGGAGGGGTTGGGGGCAGCGGAGGAATGTGATAAGATACACTGTATGGAAATTTTTGAAAAGAAATTAATTTTTAAAAAAGAAGACGAAATCAACATTACTGAGGTGAAATATTATGGAAAGTTTTTCCTGCAGGCCAGCAGGCCAAGCTGTCGTCTAGAGGTGGGGACCGAGGCTACATCTCAAACCAGCAGCCAAACTCGGTAATGTGTAAGAGTCTCCCACATGTTACTGATTTTGATGGCATGAGAGCTGCAGGATTTGAAGAAGTCACGTAAAGCAGGTGAGGCTTGGCATTGTGAGAGGCCAGGAGAGGCCACTGGCAAAGGCAGCCTCAGTTGAAGTGGGGACCCCAGGACTGAGTGTGTCATGGAGAGAGGCTGAGGTTGAGTGCCATGTGGCAGGCTGGAGTCCCTGGAGAGAGGCCAGGACAGGCTGTTGGTGAAGGTACAGCCTAGCTGCAGCGGAGGCCCCAGCATGTAGGAGAAGCCAAGACCATGGTACGACCACTAAGGACAGCAGCAGCTATGGAGTGGAGCCAGCCTGAGCCAGGACATAACTATGTGTGCTGCAGAGGACAGCGCCTGAGAACTTGAGCCGTCCAGGTCTTTCAGAGACCACACAATCATAAGTGGGTCCCTGATATCACTGAATTTTTACACAACCGAATTTTAGTTTTGCTTTATTAATTGTGCCTTTGTTCTTCCCTTTTGAAGTATGAAAGTGACTTTCAGCAGGACACAGTGATGCCTGCCGTAAGTCCAGCACTAGGAAAGAAGAGGCAGATGGATCTCTGTGAGTTTTAAGCCAGCCTAGTCTACAAAGAAAGATCCAGGACAGCCAGGGCTGTTACATAGAGAAACCCTGTCAAACCAAAATAAAGGAAGGAAGGAAGAAGGAAGGGAGGGAGGGAGGGAGGGAGGGAGGGAGGAAGGAAGGAAGGAAGGAAGGAAGGAAGGAAGGAAGGAAGGAAGGAAGGAAGGGAGGGAGGGAGGGAGGGAGGGAGGGAGGGAGGGAGGTTAAAACAGCAACCCATAATTTTAAGGTCATGGGTATTATTTTAAAGAGACTTGGGATATTTTAAGGAGATTGGGCTTTTAAATTCTATGTATTTATGTATGTGCTTATTTATTTTATGTGTATTAGTATTTTGCCTGCATATATATGTGTCCTACATGCATGAGTTACATACAGTTGTGAACCACTATGTGGCTGTTGCCAATTGAACCTGGGTCCTCTGAAGAGCAGTCTGCTCATAGCCACCAACTAAGCCCTATGACTGAACTTTTAAGGTCAGAAGTTGGGATATTTTATATATTGTAACATGGTATTAATATGGGATCTTGGGGATATACAAGAAACAAAAAGTTATTATTTAATAGTGTTGTACTGTCAACTTGACAAGAAGGCAACTGTCCTACTTAGATTTTGTTTGTTTTTGTTTTTCATTGTTTTGTTTTGTTTTGTTTTGTTTTGCCAACTTGACACGAGACAGGGTCATCTGGAAGGAGGGGCCTCAACTGAGAAAAATGCTTCCATCAAACTGGCCTGTAGGCAAGTCTGTAGAGCTTTTCTTGATTATTGACTGGCGTGGAGGGACCCAGCCCACTGTGGATGGTGCCACACCTGGGCTGTATAAGAAAGCAGGCTGAATAAGCCACGGGGATTAAGTCAGTAAGCAGCGCCCCTCCGTGGTCTCTCCTTCAGTTCCTGCCGTGAGTGCCTGGCTGGACTTCCCTTCATGTTGGACTACAGCTGTAAGGTAAAGCAAAACCTTTCTGAATCTCCAGATTGCCTTTGGTCATGGTGTTTACCATAGCAATAGAAATCTAACAAAGACACATGACACAGAAGTGTTTGTAGAGACAGAACTATTTTACATCTAATCTTTATATGCGAAACTTTCAACATCATTAGTTGCCCAGGAAATGTAAAACTACAGTGAGCTTTCTCTTACTTCTGTTGGAAAGGTCAAGAACAGAAAGCTGACAGGCAAGAGTGTAGACAGAAGAGGAGAGAAGGAAAGCTTGTCCACTGCTAGTGCACTCCAAGAATTAGTACAGGTGGGAGAGTCTCCTAAATGCTTGGGACCAGAGTGTGCTAGATTTGCTATTATTATTATTATTATTATTATTATTATTATTATTATTAATTTGGAGCTTTTTTATATGTTTGTTCATACAAAATCAGATTTTTTGGAGAAGCAACCCTGTCTGAACACAAAATTCACTTACAGCTCAAGCACGCTTACTTTCTGTGCTCAGCCCAGGGTAATCTGTGCCATGGTTTTAAGGTTTTGGTTGTGAGCCTAGCCTTTAATGGCTGAGCCATCTCTCCAGCCCATGTACCATAGTTTTGTTAATGTTGTGCCTGAAACAGTTTCCAGACACAGAACTCAACACTTGTGGTATCACAGCAGTGCTAAAATGTTTCAAATTTCGGAGCATTTCAAATTTGGGGCTTTGAACTGAGGGTGTTGCTCTCAGTGTGGTAGTGTTATAAGTTATAAACAGTCTGAGGTGGAGGTTCCTAAGAAAGTTAAAAATGAAACCAGCATAGGATACACCAATCCCACAACTGGAAATAAAGTCAGTGTCTATGCAGACCCTATTCCCAACTGCCACAGTGTGGATGAAAACACAGTCAAGGGAAGTACTGAGTAGACTAAATGTTTATCACAAGACATAAGAAATGTGAGGTGGGGCTGGAGAGATGGCCCAATGGTTAAGAGCACTGGCAGCTCTTCTGAGAGGACCCGGGTTCAATTCCCAGCACCCACATGGCAGCTCACAATTGCCTGTGACTCCAGTTCCAGGGGATCTGACATCTTCTCATTTATGCACACAAAATAAAGTTGAATAAATTGTTAAAAAAAGAAATGTGAAGCATTCTGCACATACTAGCTCAGTTCATCAAGTACACAATATACATCATTTTGCAATCCACTATTGGGTATAATCTCGTCTCAAATTTAAAAAGAAAGTGAGCACATCTGATTGGGGTGCTGGTTACGGGTGCACAGACTTGTCAGAGTTCATCCATGTGTACCCGCTCTTTTATGCAAACAACTATAGTTACAGAAATGGTATCTCTTGCCAGTGATGAAGAATGGGTGATAGAGGAGCAGGGAGCACCCTCAATGGTGTCGGGACAGCAGGGTTCAGTGGGTTCCCATCCCAGCCTCTGTGGTGGAGGAGAGCCATTTATGAATGCAGTGTTAAGAAACTCAGTGATTGCTGGACAGGCCAGGAGGCAGGATGCTGGGTGGGGCCGTCAGACTAAATCCAAGCTCAGTGGAAATGAGTGGAAAGAAAAGGATCTAGAAATAGTAGATAAGCCCAGGGATTCCTCTCTCTATAAGAAGGTGGTTGTGGGCAGACCTGTGGAAGCAAGGGTGAAGAGCAGAGTTCCTGAGGGCCAGCCTCCTAGCATGGAGACAGAGTGGGTACAGACAGCATGGGTGAGGGAAGCTGGGTGAGATCCCCCAAGGGACAGAAAGACATCACCCTTGTGACGAACCTCAGGACACCCATTTGTCACCAGCAAGGTTTCCCTGCTCTGTTTGTGGTGTCTTGGGAGTCATGGGGCACACTCCTTAAGGCCATGAAGAAGTATAGGACACAGGTCTTCCCTGGGTGATAGCCATATGACTCTTGATACGTGATTTGGTAGACTCTCTCGGTGCCCTTTTATTTAAAGCAGGAATAAGATTTTTAAATAAGGCAATATGTTAAAATTCTTGGTACATATAGTAATGCATGGGCATTTATTTTTACTGAGATGACAAGATGAATATAAGGAGAGCAAAGTAATGAATAGTTAAGACAGGACATAAGTTATTTTTGGATGGTACAGACTGGACAAGCCTTCAGGCTTGGAAGCAGAGTAGAAAAGGAAATAGGAACAGGGGAAAGGGGTGGCATTCACTCATCCTTCATGCATTCCAAGAATGAAGCATGCGGTGAGGTTGGACTAATGACGACCCTTTCCCCTTTCATAGTGCTGCCCCTGTGTGTAATTTACTTAGATTTGTGTGTGTGCTGATTTTAAAAAGTGATTTAGCGTGCACGTGTGTGTGTGTGTGTGTGTTGTGCATATGAGTGCAGCATCCACAGGGACCAGAAGAGGGTGTGAGATGCCCTAGAACTGGAATTGCAGGTAGTTATAAGTTGTACATGGCTGCTGGGAACAGAACTTGGATCCTCTGGAAGAGAAGCAATCGCTCTAACCACTGAGCCATCTCTCCAGCCCTATGTGTACAGATTTCTGTATCTTCTTCAAGACTGATGGGCAGGTTGGGAGGGAAGGCAGGCACCATGTCTGCTCGCTTGACTGCCATGCCTGCAGAGTCCAGCATGGCGCCCGGCAGGGAGAAGACACCCAATCAAAATTAGTGTTGCCGAGGGCGTGAGGCGATCTCAAAGCCCTCAATTTTCAGACTAAGGGAGAAGCTGGAGTCTAAATAGCAGGTTGTTTTCTGAGGTCCATTTCAAGACTTTGTGAGAAAAGAAACCAGGGAAGTTGCCATGGTGAGCTTAGAGAAGTGAAGCAAGCTTGGGTAAAGGGAGTAAGCAAGAGAGGCTGATGTAGGAGTTTGGGGCCTAATGCAGGGACCAGAGGCTGTGAGAATGGGGATGCACCCAGATCCAGGAAATGGGGCTCTGTGGGACTGGAGACCAGGATCTGGGGAACTTCTGGGTCCTAGAGGCCCGGAGCTCAGAAGGGCATCACCATTGCTTAACGGATGGCTTTACCCACTGCAGGGATGCCACAGCCTGCTCAGGGAGGAAGCAGGAAACAGTAAGATGGGCAGGGAAGGGAAATGAGGACAGGCTGAGGAATGAGGGGAAGAGGATAGAAGGAATGCTGGAAGAATGGGGGAAAAGGGGGGCAGGGTAGAGGAGGGGTCTTCATCCACAGTAAACACGGCATGAGGGCCTCATGCACCCGAGCCCCTTTTCCCACCCTGGCTCTAGAAGAGCTCTCCATGGAGGTCCATGGTTGTCTCCATTCCCGGTCCTTTCCTGCTACCATATGCTCACTGCTCTCTGTCTCTCCACACCCCTTCATTCTTCCTTGGAGGGGTGCTTGCTTGCCCAGAACGCTACAGCTTTCATGGAGTCACACTGGTGATATGAGTCACACATGAGTCACACTGATGATATAATGGCCCTAATGACAATAGCCTGACATTTACCCAGGACCTGTGTCCCAGTCCAACACTCGCTTCAAAGCCAAATTCGTCTAGGACTGGGGAAGGTGTCTGCAACAGACCATGACAGTCTGGGTCTCCAGGAAGAGGGCAAGGTAGGCAAACATAAGACCTTCCGGACAGGCCCTTTCATCCGGAAGAACTAGGCTGACACCAATACGAGAAACAATTAGAAGCCAGAGAACTTTCCATTCTGGGGTCTCAGTGGAAGCAGAGCCACCATACTGAGCCATCTACCCACAGGCCACACATTGCTTTGTAGCTGTACAGCCATTTGTCAAACCCTGGCCCATGAGGCAGACAGCCGCAGCTGCCAGCCACCTTCCAAAACATGTTGTGCCTTTTTGCCTTCCTTCTGTGGCTTGGCTCACCAAGCCTGAAAATTCCACACAC
Source organism: Mesocricetus auratus (assembly GCF_017639785.1). Classification (NCBI taxonomy): domain Eukaryota; kingdom Metazoa; phylum Chordata; class Mammalia; order Rodentia; family Cricetidae; genus Mesocricetus; species Mesocricetus auratus. The sequence continues at coordinate 55,579,431 of NW_024429266.1, forward strand.
CTGGGGTGGGCCAAGTTGGGACACTCAATCAGTAGCGTCACTGTTTCCAGCCCAAACACCCTGCACAGCGTCGTGGATGGGTCAGGCAGGCCCAAGGAACACTTCCAGGTTGCACACGGCAGGAGAACACCAGGAGGAAAAAAAGAAGCCCAGAATAACCTCCTATGTCCTGATGAGAGTACTTGCTGTAGAGAAGTGACTGTCTTTTGCCCAGCTCATAGCCCAGGGCCAGATCGCTCTTGGGCGGACTCCCTCTTGCCAGAGCCACGGCCAGTATAAACAGTGTGAGAGAACCATGGTGTCTCCTGGCAGAGATGCTACCTAACAATGCTCTGGATTCCTTCACAGCCCTCAGCAGTGCGGCTGGAAAAGGCATTGACCTTTCACTCATACCCCCAGCCAGACAGCTGCTGTCTCGGTGCCCTGAGATCATCCTGTCCATCTGTCCAGCCCATGTAGATGGTGGATCGATGATGGAGGCGAGCTCACTTCACAGGACCCTTGAGCACTCCCTGGACACTGACTGGAGTGAAGGAATGACGCTAGCTTTGCTTTTCCTCTCACCACCACTGCCCTTGAGAAGTGCCTAGCCCTACTGGAGGACAAGCAACGTCACAAGAGCCTCCAGGAAACGCCATTCTAAAGATGACAGGGTCTGAGGGCCAGGAGCAGCCCCTCGCAAGGGAGTGGGTGTGGGAACAAAGGGTTTGCTCAGGAGGGTCACACTCCTAGAGGAGGCACAATGTGACATGGTAAACAGGATAATGGCTCTGCTCTCTAGAGGCCAAGCCTGGGCGTGGGGCAGCTGTGACAGCTACAAAATGACTATGACCTCTCTCCCTCTGTCCCAGCTCATCCAGTGTCAGCTGTCCCAGGTTCTACGGCGGCCACTGTGAGTCTGGAGGTTGGAGCAGGAGTAGGGGCCTCACCTACAGGCAGCCTGAATTCTCTGTAGCCTGCACTCACTTGAGTTTGTTTGTTTGTTTGTGTTTCCTCTTTGCTCTGCCTGGAGCCTACCCTTTAGGTAGAGCAGCCATGGGGAAACTCACAGGCAAACATGGTGACAAACGGTCACTGTTCTGTGGCCTAGGGGGGACAAAGGCAAGATTAAGCTGATGCCTACTGAAAGAATTTTATACACATTAACATTTGAGTTGGGCTTTGCAGGGTGAATAGGAGTTCCCCAGATGGAGACTAGAAGGAAGAGGGACATGGAAACTTAGATTGGGCAAGGACCCAAAGACATAAAAATCCAGGGACCATGATTCCCAAGAATCTGGTTTTCAAAGGATGATAGGAATGGAATGTTGGTTCAGGCTGCAGGAGCCAACGATTTTGATTTCATTCTGTAAACAGGTGAGAGATATTACAGAATTTTAAGCAAGGGACCCACATAGTCAGGTTTACATTTGGGAAGACAACATACTTGCTGGGTCATAAAAGATGAGAGAGCAAGAAACTACAGCAAAAATAAAGGATGTTTTATAACAACTCCTGAAAACAAAACAGAGAGGAAAGCCAACCCTGGCCTCCAGAGGCTCATTGCCCATGCATAGCTATTCCCAGACTCTGCCCAAGCACCACTAGACAGAGACCAAGACTGCTGCCTATCAGACCTGAGCTGGCTCTGGGGCCCCAAAAGGTGAATCAGGCTTAGCACCAACTGTGGAGATAGGTAGACCAGATAGATAGGACAGCAGTGATCGGTAGTAGTATGGATTTTGGGCAGCACTCACTAGAGTGCTGCTGGAACACATGAGGGCTCTGGGGAGTTGTTGATACCCTGGTGGAGACGGATGTCCTGGAAGGGGTACCACTTGGGATGAAGGACCTTCTAGACAGAAGGAACACTGAGCAAAGGCATTGCAGGGGAAGTGTTCTGGAATGCTCTGTGACACAGCCAACGTTTGTAGTCTAGAGGGGGGCCACAGGAGGAGTTCAGGCTGCATTCCGTGGTCTAAGACTCACAGCCAAGGAGGCAGATCACAACTATGCATTCTGAAGGCCTCTGAAGCGGAGGTCTAGGGTGAGTGGAGCCAGCCTTCCTAGCACATCCAGATTCCACCCCCAGCACCTCACAAGCAAACCTCACAGATGTGCCTGAGTGGGCGCGTGCAGGGTGGGCTTCTGGAACCTTGCACCCATCCTTGGAGCTCCAAACTATTGCCACAGGGACAAAGAGCCACAAGAAGATGGCCTGGCCAGGCTCACCACTTGGAACTGAACAGACGGCGGAGGACACGTGGGGACTCATCAGGACACCACAGCAAGGACAATGTCTGGAGGAATTGGTGCCCTCCAGAGAGAAAAAAGCAGCCTTAAAAAGTCACAGAAGACAGACCCTGATAGAATTTGGGGTCTAAGAATGCTGGGACAGGAATGATGATGGGCAGAGAGGCACTCCTGTCAATAGGAGAATCTAAAACCAGGTAGTGGCTCCTCGCAGCCTTAAGGGCAAGGATTTCTTTTCAATATTGACAAAAAGTATGTGGGGTTAAGAAGATAGTTCAGTGAGTAAGAGCTTTGCTCTGCAAACATGAGGGTCTGAGTTCAGATCTCCAGTACTTGTGAAAGAGATCGGGCTTGGCTATGTGTGCCTGTGATTCCAGCATTGTCAGGTGGAGACTGATGGATCCCGAGAGCTTGCTGGCCAGCCAGCCTAGCCCAGTAGGTAAGTTTCCGGTTCAGTGAGAGACCTTGCTTCAAGGCAATAATGTGGAGAGCAATAGAGAAAGACACGAGACACCTGCTCTGACCTCTGAACACAGCTGAGCGCGTCCAGACACTCACATGCATGTACTCCCACACACACATGCATGCACATGTCCTGATAGTTGATAGTAAGACAGACTTACAAGAACAGAAAATTCCCAGTGACCCAAGCCCTGGGGCTTCTGAAGAGGGTTTAGACCCCTCCCTGTATGTACCACAGCGGCACAGGTACATACAAGATGCAGAGCAGATGGGCAGGTCCTGACGATGGATCTGGTCTCACTGGTATGTGACCTTGGACTTACGGACTAAATGAGTAGTGTTGACCAATGGGGTCTGACGCAGCTTTTGCCCCTGGAGACACGTGTATGCAGAGGACTGGAAGATACCTGCCATGTAAGAACTCCTGGGAGGCCTCTCTAGGATTGCTGCTCCTGGCAGGTGTGAGGACCCCCGGGTCATGGGTGGTGGTCTTTGGCAGGGACACCTTGTTGTTGACCTCCTAGATTGTAACATGGGACATAGCTGACAAAAACATGTCCACAGACTGATCATTGTCCCATCACTAACCTGCATTGTGCCCTTGTGAGGCAGTGATTCTTTGACCCCAAGGCATAGAGCTAAGTACCTGTCCCTACTGTGACTTTTACTACATTAAAGTTAGACCGGAGTTTCAGTATGATGCAACTGAACTATCTGGGAACCTGGGAGGCCCTTACCTTGGCATGCAGATGTTGGGAGACCCCACTGCTCAGAGGTTGCAGTCTACCCTAGCTTAGCAGCTCTCCCCGGGCTTGGCACAATATAAAAGAACTCCCACCCCCAAGTGGGGACTTCCTGCTCTCTACCTATCCTTATCTGGAAGATATCTCTACCCAGGATGTCTGACTTATCTCAAGGATGACTCTTGACACAGTTCCTTGCTAATGCTCTTCCCTCGCTGCCTACATGGTAATTAAATAGCATGCTCTAGCTATTTTCATAGGGCCATGCTGTCACTAGTCCAGCTATGATAGGAGTTTGCCACATAATGCAAATTAGGGTTTGCCCCAGCTAACACCTGAATCCTATATATCCCCTATACTTTGAAATAAAGTTGGGCTGTCTCATTGAATCTGTTTCCCAGAATGTTATTTCCACTGTGTTTGCAGGCCATCTAAGTCTCTCTGTCCTCGCCTCTGCCCCTTTGTTTGTCCTTGCTGGCCAATGGGCTTCAAGGAAAAAGGAGACCCCACATGCAGAATGCTGTCATCACCCGCCTGAGCCTGGCTTCTTGAGGGCCTGGGACTCAGGGCATGGCTCACTGAGGCTGCTGTCCAGCCATGGTGGCTGGCCGCTTTGCACACGTGGCTGGAGCGGTCAGATTGCCGTGCACGAGTGCCCCCTCACCACTCCCACCCCGCCTCCTCTGCAGGACTGCTGGGACAGTGGGCAAGCTGATGAGCCCTACGCAGGATTCCTGACAAGCAAGGGAAAGGGACTTAGGGATCCTCAGCCTGGCTGTGTCCCTGATGGCATGGTTACCTCTTCCTTCCTGGCCTTTGCCCTGCCTCCTTCTGTTGAAACGAGCAAGGGAGGAGAGAGTGGAAATAGTCTACAAAGTGCCTTTGCACCACTTTGCACAAGCTGAAGCCCTTGGGGGATTCTGGGTATAGACTGGTGCCAGGGCCAGAAGTAAAGGAGTTAAGGAAACTCCTTGGCTGGGGACTGGGCAAGGGAGAAGAAGGGAGATCAGTAGGATCAAGAAGGCCGCTGGTCTCTCTGATACAATGCCGGGCAGCTAGTGCATCCCTCAAAAGGAGACGGTCACCCTACAAAGGGCTTCTGTGCCTCACAGACAGCTGTCCAGGAAGGGATCAAAGAGCTGCTGGGGTAGACCAAGGCTGGATGTGCCCTGCAGCATGGTTAATAGGGAGCAGGAGGCATGTCCCCACACAGCCCTGCTAAGTCTGTCTTCGTGAAGCTGCAGATGAGCCCAGAGTGGGGATGCCAAGAAGGAAATGGAGTGTTTGCCACTGTGCTGAGGTAAGCTCTCTGTCCCAGTGCTGTAGGGCAAAGGTAAGTAATGGGGCAGGGTTCTTTGCCCTTGCTGAGTTCAGACTATAATTAATACCTGTACACGAGGACACAGAAACTTGGGAGGGACCTGAGTAGCCCAAGAGCTCCTGGTCAGTATGGAGAGAAAGCAGGATCAGGGCTGGTACCACACATGTGAGCCTCTAAGCCTAGTTCTGTTGACCTCAAAATGAGGGACCCAAGGCAGGCATGGTGGTACACAACTATGACCCCAGCATTTGGAAGGTTAGGCAGGAAGACCAGGGGTGCAAAGCCATCCTTGGCTCTATCATGACATGAAGCCAGCCCGGACTATGTATTAGCTGGGGTTCTCTGGAGGAAGAGATCCTATGGGTTGAATATATATATATATGTACATATATATATTAAAGAATTTATTAAATCAGCTTACATTAAAATAGCAACAACAACTGAATCACACCTGAGAGGCTGGGAGCCTGGTGGCTGCTTGGGCCTTGAGACTGCATGCCTCAGCTGTTGGAGTAACCCCATGGTAGATTTCTCTCACTGTGGCAACTTGGAAGATGCTCAGTCCACGAGGCTGGGTGCCTCCTGCAGTCCCATGCTGACTCGGAAGCCTGAAAGCTTCCGCAGTCCATGACAACAGACTGGGGATGCTGCTTCTATCTTCAGTGGAGGAATCAGCCTCAAGGGCAACAAGGTAAAGGGACTCAGCATGTGGGAAGGCCTGTGAGCAGCAGGAGACCACCTTCCCTCTGCAGGCCTTTTAAACTGGACTGCTACCAGGAGGTGCCACCCACATACGGGCAATGGGGCAATGGGGACAGTTCTTTAGGAGAGGCTCCCCTTTCCAGGTGTCCCTAATTTTTGACAAGTCGACATCCAAATCAACCATAATAGGCTTTCTGAGACCCTATCTCAATGCAAAAACAATAAAATGATAAAAAAAATCAAGAGCCCAAATGTTCAACAGAAGGCACTGTCAAATGCACTTGAAGTAGGAGAAACACACAGAGAAAGAACTGTGTGCCAACATGGGGTAGCTGGCAAGGAGTCCTTGGAGGGGAAACTTGAAGAGCAAAAGCAGGTACTGGTGTGGACTAGCCAGCAGCCCTCAGGAAGCTGAAGCAGGAGGATTGCAACCTGCCCGGACTACAAAGTGGAACTCTGTCTTTAAAAAGAGAGGGGATGGGGTGGAGAGGAAGGGAAGGAGGGGGGAGAGGGGGAAGAGAAGAGGGAGGGAGAGCAATTGAAAGAGAAGGAGGGGAAGAAGGGGAGGGGAGAGAAGAGAAGGAAGAAGAGAGGAAGAGGATAAAGAGGAAGATGGAGAAGCAGATGGGTCTGGGGAGGAACACTCTGGGGCCGCAGGGGAGTCTGGTGACACAGGCTTGTAGTTCCAACAACTCAGGGGGACAAGGCGGGAAGGAATACAAGCCCAAGGGCAGTCTAGGCCACTTAGTGAGACCCTGTCTTGAGAAACATCTTTTTAATTAAAAAGAAAGCTGGAGAAGCAGTTCGGTGACAGAGTGCTTGTCTAGCGTGGGCCAGGGCCTAGGTTGGATCCTGAGTATCAGAGAATGGCAGGGGGGCAAAGAAACTTCACACTGGAGCCTCCTGGGTGGAGACGGGCATGGACCCACAATCAAATGATTATGACGCATTAAAAAATAACATTTTTATAAGACGTGAGTGACAGAGACTGTCCTTGTTCAATACACTTAAACCCAACCAAACAGACCCTGTGCTGAGCACCCAGACATGCCAAGCCTTTGGTGGGTGCTGTGGCTTCCCAACAAGGGACAGGCTGCTGGTCTTCTCCCAGCAGGAGCCCAGGCCCCCCAGCCAGACTGAAGGATGGATGCCCCCAGGATTCCCATAACCTCTCCCCTGCTGTGCACCCTAGCCTGAGAGCCTCTAGGAGGGGTGAGGAGTGGCTAGCCTCTGTGGGTCCTGGTGACCATCCTAAGGTCTGAGCCAAAACCCCTAAAGTCTACCCTGCCCGGCTGGGCCCCTGCTCGCTGGGCTTGGAGGAATAGGATGTCATCTTGCACAATCTGCCCTTTCTTCTCCGGCTATAGTGTGCCCTGTAGCATCCAAGGCAGCCATTACCATGAGGGGGAGAGAACAGTGAGCCCCCGAGTGATGCCGGGCTTGGTGGGCAGGCAAAGTCTCCAGGAAAGCAGCTGAAACCCACCGCTTGGGGGCTCCCTCTGGCCTAGGTCTGGCCTCTGCATTCCCTCTCAGCCATGCTGCTAGCCTTTCCCTGCTGGTGGCAGCCTGGATACACTTCTTTCCTAGCATTCCAGAAATGTCCATGAGTGCCACATGAGGAAGAAATGAGTATGTCACCCATTGTGTGTTTCCGACGTCCTGCGAGCAGGGCTGCTCAGTCTGGAGAAGTCCTGGCGGAGTGAACGATGCTCCCTGCTCTGGCAAGCCTTCCCGGATCCTGGGTTACTCTAATACATACATACACCTGAGGGAGCAGAACCATGACAGGAGCAGAACCAGCGTTTTAACCCAGGTGTCCTAATGCCGCCTTCGAGGCTCTTCACAATGTTGGAATGCAAGGGAGTTCAAAGTCCAGTTAGTATAACCTGGAGTTTTACAAATGATGAAGAGGAGGGAAAGTGACACAGCGTGCAGAGCCAAAGCCGGATGGCAACAGCTTAGGCCTCTGTCCCGTTGGTGCCCCCTAGCACCAAAGGGGGTGCAGTGGGGAGAAAGACAGCCTGGAATGCAAATGTGTATGTTTTCAAATTTCTATAAAGACCACTTTTGGAATGGTACATCATGTCATGGTCACAAGGGCACCAACTTGCAAAGTGTGCCCTTGACCTTCCTGGATGGCCCTGGTGGTCCTTGGCCTTCTTTCCCCCTGTATCTGTGTGGCTGGAGCCAAGGAGATAAGAAGGGGACAAGGAGATAATAGCTTGAGAAGGGACTGGAAGCTGGTGGCCATCGCTCCCAAGAGGGCAGGCTTTGGGGGTGTGGATGGATCCCCACTAGTGGGCACCCCACCTGCACACTCTGCCAGCACGATGGGAAGGCGGGGAGCCAGGCCGTGAGTGAGGGTTGCGTCCCTCCTCTTCTCGGGCTATTCTTCGCCACAGTCCCCGCCGAAGCCCCACTGTCTTGCCAGTCTCTAACTTGCCTGACACAGTTATTTATCTTCCAGTACTCCCTGAGACACAGGTGAGAAACAGGCATCTCAGGATCAAGCGACTTGCCCAAGACCACACTTCATTTCCTGTGAGTGGAAGGAAGAGCTGAGGGCGGGGTGGGGTGGCGTAGCGCGGTGGGGTGAGGTGGGGGGGCTGCAGGTCTCTGTTGACTTAATGATGACTGAGTGAGTGTCTCCCTGAGGTCCTGGGCAGGAAGCTGTGCTGGATGCTCCTCTGAGCCACGTGTCCCTGGTTTTCATCTGGGGAGTATTGTTCAGTTAACAGAGATCCTGGAATTGGTTTCCAAGAAGTAGATATGCATTAGGGAGGCTGGGATCTCCTTGTTACTGTCTCATGACCACACAGTCCCCAAATCTCACCTGAGTGTGACACAAAGCTGAAAGGAGACCCCCAACATTGTCCTCAAGAGCTAGGAACGATGACCTGATGACTTACATTTGGAAATCTATTTTAACTTTGCTGTGTGATCCTCAGGCCAGACTTTGCCTGATCTTCAGACCAGCCTTCTGGCCACCAAACCAGTCACCTCTTATGTCAGCTCACTGAACAGCGAGGCTCCACTCCCTTAGCAAGCTCCTGGAGAAGACGCTCTGAAAAGCATCCTATGAGGAGTTGAAGAATGAACACCACGGCCCTAAGCAAGGCTCGTGTTGGGAATTGAACATGCTGGACCCAGCAACCCCACCCGCCTGCTCAGAAGCAGCGGCTCATTTCCAAGAGCTTCCCTCCCTTGATTTGGCCTGTTTTCCAAACACGGGTCAAACGGTCCCTCTCCAGAGTGGCAGGAGCAGGAAAACGTTATTAAAAGTGAGCCGTTAGTGGGCATCGGGTGTGGATGAGGTCTATGCAGTTTTGGCTGCCAAATAAAGACTGTATTGTTGTCATTCCTCCTTTCCCAAGCGCCCTCCCTCTCTTCTGTTCCCTCCTCCTCCCCTCTGCCCCCCCCACTCCCATCTGCCCCTCCCTCCCCCTAACCTACCCTCCCCACCCCAATAGGATCTGGTGGAAGAAAGTCAGGCAGACACACGCAGACACCAGGCACGCACTACTGGGATACCAGAACTCCTAGCTGGCTCTCTGCTGCCACGGCTCCACCAAAAGGTGGGGAGGAAGAGAGGAGTGCCCCAGAGTCCAGAGGAGAGGCAGGTGTGTGCAGGTAAGCCGGACAGAGGGGGAAGACTAGAGACGAGAGGGCTCCTTCCTCCAAGGGCTCCCTCTAGCTCTGTCCAGTCTTTTTTCCTCCCCCACTTCCCTTCTTCCTCCCTTTTTTCCTCTCCACAGAGCTCAGGCTGTCTTCCTCATCTCTTGCTGACACCCTCACGTCTCTTCAGCATCCTATGCCCTTGTGTTTGCTTGCTGCTGAAGTTAAACTTTCTTCAAGAGCAGATGTTTGTTGAACACACAGAGCTGTGTCGCACACAGAATTTCAACAGAGCAGATGTTGCCATAGAAACTGGACACTAGAACCCAGTTCTCTGCACCTTTCATGTACTGTCACACATCACAGAAGACAGACAGACAGACAGACAGACAGACACACACACACACACACACACACACACACACACACTGTCTCTTGCCCTCTCACTGCCTCTCAGCTGCAAGACCAGAGAGAAAGTATCCATCCTCCCGCTGAGAACACAGACCCAGAAGACAATCATGTCTTGGCTGAGCAGGGAGGACATGAGCAATTGAGTGATTTTCTCTTTTCTTTGGAGCTTAATTAGGTAGGAGGGAGAGAGAGAGAAGTGGCTCTCGGGCCTACACAGTATCTTCTCAGCAGCCTGAATTCCTGCCTGCCTGGTCCAAACCACTTGGCTTTTGCAAAGAGAAGTCAACAGAGCCTGCAAGTCTTGGAGGCCCTATGTCCAAGTTAACAGTTTTCTTCTCTCTGCAGGTAGTCACAAACACATTTCTCTCTGAAGTTACTCTGAGATTATCCTGACCATTCAGTTGGTAAGGGAGCTTCTAGTAGAGAAGGGGGGAGGGGAACCTGAGAACCTTATTTGCATAACTCCCTCCCTTCCAGCTATAGAGGGGCACAGCAGGGGAAGCTTTGCTATAAACATAGCCAGACCCATCAAACAGGGCCCAAGGAGCCCCGAGCTGTTTTATTGCACCCTGAGACTCCCCTAGTGTTCAAGGCACAGAGGGCTGTGTGACTTCCTGAAGAAGGAGCCCCACTGTCCTAACAGTGGAGGTGACTGCATATGATTGCCCCCACCCCGCCTCCGCACCATCAGCAGCAGCCCGGGCAACCATATTCCCAGAGAACATTCTAGCAAGAAAGGAAGTTACCTCAAGACAGCTTCTATTACCTGCTAGGCTACCTATCCCAGGCACCCAAGAACTGGTATTGGGCACTGTCTCCATCCCTTTTAGACCCCCTCTCCCTAGGCTCCACAGCCCTGTTCTGCTTGACTCTCTCAGAGGACAGACCAGATGATAATAAGTCCCATACCCACCCATACTCCCCAGGAGAGCATGTGAGTAGAGCCTCTCCAGGCAAAAGAAACAAAAATGACAGGCTGGGAGAAGCCACAACCAGCAGAAAAGAGTGACGTCCCTTTGCTGGCTAGGGTCCCCATCTGCTGCAGAAAGCAGAGAGCCAGGCTAGACAGTCAGGATGATGATAAGATGAGCTTTGCCCAGGTGTCTGGGAGAGTTCCAGCCAGCTGATTCTGAATGCCAAATGTGGTCTTCTTCACCTCAACGGACATGAAGTTCCTGTGAGTGGAAAATCTAGTATCTATACTGCAAGTAAGACCCCTGCCTTCCAGCAGCAGAGGGAACCAGGCTGATAGGAAAACAAAACAAACAACAAACAAAAAAACCTATTCATTCAAAGTGGTACCGGGGACCCCTTGACATACACTGAGCACACACTTTGCACATCAATGTCCTGGATGGGAAAGCAGCCCAGTGGTAGAGTGCTTGTATAATACCCACAGAGCGCTTGTTTTGGTCTTTAGCAACTCAGAGTTGCCCAGCATGCCCACTTTACAGATGAGAAAACTGAGCTTGTGAAGTGGTACCCAGCTAAAATAAGTTGCAGGGTGGAATCTGTACCTATACCACATTCCATCTTCTTGCTTTAGTCAAGGATCAAAGATGTTGGGGAGAGAAGCAGGAAGGCAGATATACGGGGCAGTGGGCTGTTAGGGATTGCCTGTCTATCTGATTTCTTCCCCATCCCACCCCCACCCCTCACCCCCTCAATGGAGAGCTTGCCCTTTCAGATTAGTTCCTAAAACCATAAAACCTCCACTCTGTTTATATTCGCCCGTTGAACCAGGAACATGATGGTTCCTCTGCAAATAGCGTCACACTTGTTTTTAGCACATTTTGATCTGCATTTCATTTTAAAATTGCTTGTGCTGTTTACATCTGATAGCTGGGTAGGCTTCATCCAACCCTAGTTTACACTGTGCATTTAGAAGGACTACTCTCCCTGGGCTGTCCTGGCCCACAGTACCTCAGACCCATGCTGCAGGAGTCCAAATGTGGACAACCCCTGGGCTCTTAGCACAGATAAACAGGGCAGGTAGGAAAGAGGACTGTCTCCCTTTAAACTCAGGGAGCCTCTCCCAGAGCCTGCGTCTATGCATGAGCTCATCCCATCCTCACACAGATGTCAAGCCTGCGGCCCAACAGAAGAGTCAGAGCCAGGTCCACGCTGTCAGAGCTGAAATTTGAGTTGTAAGACCTCTTAGTAAAGGCGTCTACAGGTAGATTGTGAACTGGGATTGGGTGAAGCCACTGCTCCCTCTGGGAAGCCCCAGCCCTCTGAGCCAGCCCTGGAGAGCCAGGCTACATGAGTTTGATGAGGGGCGGTCAACAAGTGCTCATTGATTGAGGGTGAGCAGGGCCAATAGGGTGTGGGACTGGATGGGACTTGGGGAGGTATGCGTTCAGAAGCATAAGTGATTTTAAGTACAGACACCCCGCCCTAAGGGAGCTAATGACTTAGAGGATGGGATCATAGGACCCTGGCTCTGGGCTTTGTTGGTGAGACTACAAACCCCTCTGGAGAGAGGCTACCTCCAGTCTGTCTCAGCTCTCCTCTACAGAATGATAGAGCAGCAGAAGAACACGGCTAGAGAGAACTGCTCTGCAGTGAGACCTTCCCAGAAGCCCAGCACAGCCCTGCTCAGCAGGAAGGGGTGTGCCTGAGAGGAAGGCCTTGGAAATGAATACAGCTTCCTTGTGCACTCTGCACACAGATCTCTGGTTCAGCCAGAGGCCTGAAAGAGGGGAGGACTGGTCCTCTTCCCCCACGGAACTCCTCACTTCAGATCCAGCTTGTTTTGGGGGAGCCTCCTGGGGAAGAAAGGGTTCGAAAAGACTCTGACCTGGAGATGAGGATGAGTAATGCCTGGTGACCCCATGCCTGAGCCAGGCAGGTAGAAGTGAGTGGGATTCCCATTGGGATAGCCTTGACAGTGGAGCCAGGACTGCCCAGCACACTGACATGAGACCCGTTGCCATCCCCAGCAACAGAAGCCAGCTGTCCCTGATACCGTGCCTCCTAAGGCAGGCTCTGCTGGGTCTCCTGGAAAGTTTGTTTGGCTAACTTGGGGTCCATTACTTCACCTTGGAAGTGCCTTTGGCCACAAGGGCAATAAAGAGAACTAGGGAACTTCAGTCAGACCAAATTTTGGCCTTGGGGCAAGGTTTCTCACAGCACAGGGGTAATTTTTCCTACAGACTTCTGGGTAATTCATAAACAAAGAGATTCAAAAAGAACAGAAAAACAAATCAGGGTTGCAAAGACCAGCACTTTAAACATGTTTTTGGAATAGTAATGCCTCACTTTCCTCATTTCTATGTAATATGACTGTTCTATTTTCAAGAAAATTACACGCCTTATAAAAATGTGAGTTCCTACACACCAGTTAGAAAGTGATTGGAATCTAGCAACAAGACTCAAGCTCAAGTGCTGCAAGGGACACGTCATCTATTTAGTCCTTTCAGAGGAGCCTCGGTGCCCACCAACCACCATCTAACCGCAGGCTCCTTGTCACAGAAGGCCCAGGGAAAATGACCTTCTAAACGTACCTGAGAGGTCTGTCTGAGAAACCCACCCCAGGCAGGAGAGAGAAGCACCAGGCAGGATGGCCTCTGCCCTCCCAGTCCTACCCTCCTTCTCACACAGACCAACATACAAAGCTCAAACGTGCATACAGGGCCCTGAGAATGTGTGTTTGCCCATGTGTACGTGAGAGGGCTCAGTGTATGTACAGAGTGATACAGGCTGGGTGGGGCAAAGAGGTGTGTGTGTGTGAGTGTGCATGTGTGTGAGTGTGTGTGTGTTGTGTGTGTATGCGTGTGTGTGTGTTGTGTATGTGTGTTGTGTGTGTGTGTGTGTCGTGTGTCTGTGTGTGCGTATGTGTGTGCATGCCTGTGTGTGTATGTATGCGAGTGTGTTGTGTGCATGCCTGTGTGTGTATGTATGCGTGTGTGTTGTGTGTCTGTGTGTGTATTTGTGTGTGTTGTGTGTATGTGTGTTGTGTATGTATGCGTGTGTGTTGTGTGTCTGTGTGTGTATTTGTGTGTGTTGTGTGTATGTGTGTTGTGTATGTATGCGTGTGTGTTGTGTGTCTGTGTGTTGTGTTGTGTGTATTCGTGTGTATGTGTATGTATGATGTTTATATATGGCTGGGGACAGGCATAGTCAGCTTCTGCCCACTAGGGGCTGAGCTCTGCCTTCTTTTCTGCTATTTGTCACACTCAGCTCTGCCTGAGCTTCTGACACACAACTTGGGGGCCCCCACCCCATGCTCCTTTCCTTTGATTAAAGCATGCAGAAGGTAGCCCCTAGAAAAAGCAAAGGAAGATCTGATATGGACTTAGGGTTAGGGGGGATAGAGACCTAGACCAGAGGCTGTGAGCACAGGGTTCAATTACAAGCTAGGGACACAGTTAGCCCATTCTGCCTCTGAGAACTCCAAGAAGCCTGCATTCCAGATCGACAATGGTGAGGAAGATTTGAGGTGAGCCAGTGACGAGCTATGGAAAGTATCAGGGGTGAGGAGGATACAAAGTACAGGCCTTCTCCCTGTGCCCTTCCCACCCCTGGCTGGAGAGGGGAACCCATGGGAGTGGCCACTCTAGCTAGTATGGATCATTTGCTATTCCCCTCTTTCAACTGAGCTTCAACCACAGAAGGCAGCAGAGCCACCCAAAAGCCCCTTCAGCTCTTGACCCCTGTGTTCCTGAGGCTACCAAGAAGTTCTTCCTAATAATCCATTTTAACACAACCGATTCCAAAGTAACCCGAGTGACAACACCAGCTCTAAAGAAAGGAAAGTGTTTTCCCCTTTCTTTCTGTTCCTTTCCTGTTTATTTTCCCAAGGGCCTCTACATCTGGGGAGGAATTCTTGGCATGGCTCATGTTGGCAAAGGCCAGCTCTCTCCGAGCCAAGTGCAGGGGAGGGGACAGAGCATGGGTGAGTGGGTGAGTGTCTGAGCATTTCCCTTTCAGGAGACCTCCTGCATTTTTTCCCCTGTGCACACCGTCAAGCAGCCTCCTGACCCCCACAAGCCACTTCTTTCCTCCAGTCTCAACTGTATAAATAGTGGGGACTGGCCATGGTGGATTGCAGACCCTTGTTAGCAATGACTTTTTTTTCTTCAAATGCTTTGACTAACCACCCTCGGTGTGTGTGTGTGTGTGTGTGTGTGTGTGTGTTCTTATCTTTCTTAGTATTTCTATCTGTCTATAACAGATTCAAACAGGAAGCCTGTTCATGATAGCAGAGGAGTCACCTTGGGGGCCTCCTCAAGGGATGCATAGGAACAGAGCTTCACAGTTTGAAAACCACTGTCATAAGGGATTTGTAAGGAATCTTCCAGACCCACTGGACCATATCCTAGCTTCTCCCCTAAAAGGGTCGGGAACTTTTCTTGGGGGAGGGGTGATATAAAAAGTGTCCAGTGGATTTTGACATCACTCCATGGCAGAGCACTACTCCTTAGAGGAGTGGATTGATCGTTTTATGTTACAGCCGGGGAGAGCCTCGCACCCCTAGTGAAGGGTCTCCAACATGCCCTGGGGTCCCAGAACCTTGTGCTTTCTATCAACAGATTCCTTCCCACCAGGGGGGCAGGACTCCTTGAAGAGTTCCAAAGCCCCAGGAGGTCCCCACCTGCTCTTCAAGTCCCTGGCCCTGCCTCTCTCCCCAGGATTTAGTTCAGGAGGAGCCCTGCTACACAGACTTGCCTTCTATTCCTGAGGCCCAGCAGGCTAATTATCCCCAGTTTCCTCCCTGCAGGTACATCACCTGAATTATGAGGGCATCCTTCTTCTGGCTCCTCCCACTTCTCCTCATCTTGGCCTCAGTGGCCCAAGGCCAACCAAGACCAAAACCTGGGATCAGGCGGAAACCCAAGCCAAGGCCCACACCCAGCTTTCCTCAGCCCCATGAGCCGGCAGAGCCTACAGACCTACCTCCACCCCTACCTCCCGGCCCTCCATCTGTCTTCCCTGACTGTCCTAGAGAATGCTACTGCCCTGCTGACTTCCCATCAGCCCTCTACTGTGACAGCCGAAACCTTCGCAAGGTCCCTGTCATCCCGCCGCGCATCCATTACCTTTACCTGCAGAACAACTTCATCACCGAGCTCCCTCTGGAGTCTTTCAAGAATGCCACAGGCCTGAGGTGGATCAACCTGGACAACAACCGCATCCGCAAGGTGGACCAGAGGGTGCTGGAGAAGCTCCCCAGCCTGGCGTTCCTCTACATGGAGAAGAACCAGCTGGAGGAGGTGCCGGCAGCTCTGCCCAAGAACCTGGAACAGCTGAGGCTGAGCCAGAACCACATCTCCAGGATTCCACCGGGCGTGTTCAGCAAGCTCGAGAACCTGCTGCTCCTGGATCTGCAGCACAATCGGCTGAGTGACGGCGTCTTCAGGGCCGACACCTTCCAGGGCCTCAAGAGCCTCATGCAGCTCAACCTGGCCCACAACATCCTGAGAAAGATGCCACCCAAGGTCCCCCCGGCCATCCACCAGCTCTACCTGGACAGCAACAAGATCGAGACCATCCCTAATGGCTACTTCAAGGGCTTCCCCAACCTCGCCTTCATCCGCATGAACTACAACAAGCTGTCAGACCGAGGGCTCCCCAAGAACTCCTTCAACATCTCCAACCTGCTGGTGCTCCACCTGTCGCACAACAAGATCAGCAATGTGCCGGCCATCAGCAACAAGCTGGAGCACCTGTACCTCAACAACAACAGCATTGAGAGTGAGTGGGATGGGGCCGGGGCCAGCCACAGGGAGAGCAGACACTCGGGAGCACGGGTAGGGGTGACAAGAAGTAACTACTGGGACAGGGGTGTAGCCTTCTAGAGTTCATTCTCTGTGTAGCCCTGGCTGTCTTGGAACTTGCTCTGTAGATCAGGATGGCCTCAAACTCAGAGATCCGCCCGCCTCTGTCTCCAGAGTGCACCACCACTGCCTGGCTTAGAGTTCTTTTTAACATGCATAAGACCTTACCTTCCATACTTAGCACTGAAGAAAGGGGAGGGAGGGGGGAAACTACTTGTTTTGACTGTGGTCTCACTATCTGCTGCATCTGTGTGACCTGGAAGAGATATTCTACCCCTATGGAACATTCCCTTACCTGTAAAATGAGGATGGCAGTAGTATCTTCCGACACAAAGTCAATAGGACGAACTGATTGTGTGTGTGTCAAGTGTCCTGAACACCATGCTTGACAGGCATGAGGTTTCCTTCCTGCATCCTTCTCATCTGCATCAGCTTTTCAGGCCACTGGACTTATAAACAGGATGGACACAGAAATTCTGATGGGTGTTTTCCTGAGAGTAGAATAGAGATGATACAAAGTGCCCGATTCTGGGCCTGCCACTGCACATGATGTCAGCAGCAGCCTTGGCAGGGGACTTCCCAAATCTAAGCGGTGGTTATAAGAAGTCACTGAGGAGGACTCAGAGGAAGCTATGTAGTCAGGAGGTAGAGCTCGTGAAGATGGGACAGGGGATGTCTATCAGATTCCTGATTCTAGACCGGAAGGTTGCGTGTGTTCAGCCGGCACAGTTTTCCTAAGGAACACTTACAGGGTCCTGAGCTTGCTGTGTCAACTGTAGCCCAGGACTTGAGGCTGGAGCTCAGTTTTGCTTCAGTCAAAAATATCAGGCCAGACATAAGGGTATGTGTGTGTAGCCCCAGAACGTGGGGGAGGAGGCAAGAGAATTGGGAGTTCAAAGCAGTCTTGGACTCCATGAGACCCTGTTTCAAAAACTAAACATAAATAAATAAATAAACAAATAAATAAATAAAATAACAAAGCTCTGTCAACTGGATATGGTGGCGCACACCTGTAATTCTGGGTTTTGGGAGACTGAGGCACAAGGATGGAGAGTTCAAGGTCAGCCTGGGGGTACAACGGCTCTGAGTAGAGCACCAACAAAAGGCTCAGAAAGAGATGAGTGTTAGCCAGGCGTTGGTGGCGCACGCCTTTAATTCCAGCCCTCGGGAGGCAGAGGCAGGTGGATCTCTGTGAGTTCGAGGCCAGCCTGGTCTACTGAGCGAGTTCCAGGACAGTCTCCAAAGCCACAGAGAAACCCTTTCTCAAAAACAACAACAACAACAAAAAAGAGATGAGTGTTTTTCAGCCTTGAACAAACCATTCGTGCAAGAAACACACAGCCCATCGTCCCCAACTGAAGCCATTTGACTGACTGTAGAGGCTAGGTGATCTACAGCCACACCATCCCAAAGCCACCCTGCCCAGAGAGGAGAACTGTAGAGTCCACACTCTTGGTTGTCATCCCCCCTTTCCTCATCCATGCTGCAGGTTCCTCTGTGGCTGATTTCTCCCCTTCTTTCTCCGTAGAAATCAACGGGACCCAGATTTGCCCCAACAACCTAGTGGCTTTCCATGACTTCTCCTCGGATCTGGAAAACGTGCCGCACCTGCGCTACCTGCGGCTGGATGGGAATTTCCTGAAGCCACCCATACCGCTGGACCTTATGATGTGTTTCCGCCTCCTCCAGTCTGTGGTCATCTAGGCTGTGCCCAGAGCTGGACTCCCTCTGACAGCACTTGAAGGCCGGTGGCCCGTGCTCTGGTGTCCACCATTTTTCTCTGTCTCCCTCTTGCTCCCAGCCCTGACTCTCTTCCCACCCCTTTCTGAGGACGGGAAATGCCATGTGCCCCGCTCCAGCTCTAAGCCAGATTCCCCGCCGAGTCCAAAGACAGCCTGACAGCCGAAACCTCTGGTCTTCTTTGGTCTCCCTTTGCTTCAGAAACATAGGCGTATGCCAACAGACGCATCCCCTCCCTCCCTGGGTAAGGCCATGGACTGATACCTTTTCTTAGTCTTAGTCAAGCAAGAATCGGAAGCCATCCCAGAGGTGCACACTGGAAAGTTCTGCTGAGAGCTCCTCCACCTTGGCCATCTCTGCCCAGGTCTCCTGGGCCAAGATCCCTTCTTCTAAAGCTATCGCTCTGCCTCCCTGTTTCCTGACACCAGACATCACCCGTCTCTCGGCTGCCTCGCAGTGTCCAGGAAGGAAGTGTGTGGGAGTGACTGAGGCGGTCATGGCTCCTCACACACTTCTCCCCATCAGCCCTTCCTCCTCTCCTCTCCTTTCTCCTTCGGGTCAAGCACAGCACACACCCTCTTGGCTTTGCCTCAGAGAGGAACAGCCAGGGAGAAGAGTGGTTCAAGGAACTAGAATTTAGCTAATGGGTGGTGGCTAGGAGTCAGAGTCCCAGAATGGGCCTGTGTGGATGTAGATGAGTCCTACAGTTTCCCTGACCCAAACTTGACAAGAGACCCAAAGCCCTGGAGGACAGTGCTCACAAGGGAAGGCCAAGAGGCAGCATCCCAGACTCTCTCTATTATGTGTGTGACCCAGCCCCTGCCCCAAAGGCAGTTCCTAAGAAACAGGGAAAAGGAGGGTGGAGCACCTGGAAATCTCCCAGAAGCCTCTTTCACACTGGGGATTAGCCTCCGCCTCTAAAGCAGACTCATCGGTGACATCTGGTGGCTGGTGAAGGCCACAGCCGACTCCACTCTCCTTGCAAACGGCTTCCTTGGGGGAAGAGGCCAGCCGTGCATGACTGACTGTGTGTCTGTCTCCTTACCGGTGTAAAGGCAAGGGCAGAGGTGGGGGATCATTCCCATCATGAGTGAGTGTGAATGGGGAAGCTTTGGGAGTCGAAGGGAAGCTAGTTTGACCTCAGCCTTGTCAGGTCTCTAGCTCTCAGCCTCAGGCGGTAGGTGGGATGTTCCCCCAAGTTCCCTCAGAGCTGTGTTGCATGCCTGTGCATGTTCTTCCAGAGCACACCTAACGCAGGACAAGTGGTGTCACCTGCCCCCCTGCAGTAATTTATTCCCTGGGCAAGTGCCCCTCCCCCAAAGGCTTCCCTGCCCTCCCTTCCCAGCCCAGCCCAGCAACTTGGCAGGTTTCCAAGAGCCTGGGCTTCTGGCCTTTTCATTCTCTTCACCTCCCTCTTAGGAGGCTGCCCCTACCCCACCACAGTTTCCCAAGTATATGATGGAAAGGACTGTGGGGAGATGAATGTTCTAGAAGTGAGTGAAGCACAGAGCCCCACCCCCTCATTAGGATGGGGAAGGCTCTGGAGGCTTTTGCATCGCCCCAGGAATAGTGTCACACAACTGTTTTTAAGACATTGGATTATGCTGGGCCTGATAGTCCAGAAATCCCATTTATATTCTTGATCACATTTCTCATCTGCTCATGATTGAAAATAGAGCTCACTTCACACAACTTCTTTTCCCCTTGCCATGAAATTTCCTTTCTTCCTAATTGCAGCTGGTTTCTCCAAGGCTCCTGCTTAAGTCAATACAGTATTACAGCTGAAGCAACCTGGTGCTATGGCCTGGACAAGCCCCTTCTGCATCTATGCACAACCTGCAGCCCCTTTGTTGGGGACCTTCAGGAGCTCCTGGCTGCTAGGTGGGCACTGATCCTGCATACCTGAACTAGCAGTCACACCATCAGCATCTCATTATCCCACCTAGAACATGCCAGCTTGCCCTACTGGTCTCTGCAGCTGTCGGCTAGAAGGGCTAGAGTTAAACTGACTTTACAGGCGACAGACAGATGCACACATACATATACTGTGTGTGTGTGCACACGCGCATGCGCGCTCACACGAGTGCGTGCACGCACATACATGCTAGTTACCTTTGGGTTTAGAAAGCCCCTTCTCACACAAGCTCATTTGCTCGGGACCATTGGAATCTATACATGCAGATGCATGCGTAGGTGTGTGTATGTGTATGTGCTCTGTACATATTATCTATTTTCTTAAAGACCATGCTAACTCTGATACAGCTTTCACATTTCAACAAGCTTCATAACAGAGGAAATAAAGTCATATGGAAAATACCCAGCATGCACCTGACCGTGTGGATGGGTCAAATGCTGTATGCCACCCGTCTCCCTACATCTTGCTGAGAAGACAGGTGAAGAAAATATCTTTCTTAAAAAGTGCTTTTTAGGTTTATGCTTAGCCAGCACGCATGTACGTGTGTGTGTGTGCGCTTGGTGCTTGCAGAGGTTAGAAGATGACACTGGATCCCCTGGCACTGGAATTATGAATGGCTGAGAGCCTCCATGTGGGTGCTGAGAACTGAACCCGAGTCCTCTAAATGAGCAGTAAATGCTCTTAATTTCTGAGTCACGTATTCAGCCCCAAAAATGTCTTAAGAAACTCCTAAGAGCCAGGAGTGGTGGTGCACACCTTTAATCCCAGCACTGAGATAACAGAGGCAGACAGATCTCTAGGAGTTTGAGAACAGCCAAAGTTACATAGTAAGACCTTGTCAAAATAAATGAACAATTTATAGGAGAGATATCCCAGAGCCTATTCTTAGAGAATTTCCCCCAATTCATAACCTTCATGAAAAATTATTCCTCAAGTCAGACTAGAAATCAAATAGCTCCATTTGTAACCGAGTCAGCCAGGCTCTTTCAACCCACAGATATCAAACTATGAAGTTTCTCGACGCTCAGAACCAAGGCAGACACTGGAAGACTCATGGTCACCTTTTCTACCCAGGAAAGATTGTAGACTAATTGGGGACATGCAGTATGAGCTGGAAATGCCCAGGGCAGACAGCCAAGAACCAAATGATCCAGAAAGGTCTACAAGTCACGCAGAAGTTCGAAAAGACAACAGTTACCAGGGCTATCTTTAGAGGAAATTTGACTACAGCAGAGGATTTGTGACCCTCCCAACCTAGGCTATCTTGTGTAGGATGAAAACAGACAGATGCCCTAGTCCCGCCCTCCCTGCCGGATAAGTGCCTGCTTCAGATCAACTGTACGCCAAGCAGGTCTGGGTTAAGAATTCAAGGGTGGACAATACATGCTCCATGCCTTTGGGGAATTAATAACTTGATAAAAGGGGTGGGGTGCATCCACGAATTCATTTTTTTCTTAATTGTGATGACATTAACTATAAGCAACTCAGAGGGGACCTACTCTCTGCCTAGGAAGTCTCATAGGAGCGGGCTCTAGTTTTGCCAGATAAGAGATAGAGAAAGCATATGACTTGGAGGAAAACAGCGGGAGCAAAAAGGTAGCCAGCTAGGCTGGGATCCAGTCCATGTCAGGGGTGGGGGTGGGGTGGTAGGGATTCTCAGTCCTCAGCGGTGAATACCAAAAGGCAGGCGGGTCCTTGAACCTTCTAACCATGTCTCCCTGCCCACAATAGAGCAGCAGCAGGGTCAGCTGGCCAGACTTCTGTCCACATGGCCTCTGTTCCATCCGCATGCCTCGTGTCTCTCCTAAAGGGCAGCGCTTGCCGGGCTCGCGGATCAGGGACAGATCCGGCCCACCTGCCGCTTCCACGCAGGTCCACGTTCCCGTCCACCAACGCCCCCGAAATCCATGGGAACAATCCCAAACTTGCGAAGGCAGGAATAGAAGCTAGGAGAAAGTGTAGGAAGAGAGCCTACACCGCAAAGAATTTGCCGGGGGGGGGGGAGTGCGGGGGGAATAGGGGAGGAAAGAGCGTGGGAGCCGACGCGTGCGCAGTGCAGAGCTGGCTGCGCCTGCCCGCCTCAAAGTGCGGGGGCGGATGCTCAGGGAAGGCGGTGGGACGATGGGGGGGTGGTGATGGACGAGCCGGCGGGAATGTGGAGGGTGGGGGAGAAGGGTGGGAGCAGGTGGCAGGGGGAATGAATGAACAGTCTCATCTGCATTCCTTGCAGGGACAAATGGCGTGGAGGTGGGAGGGGAGCATGCCCTCTGCTGTCTGAAGGGTCCGAGGGTCTCTGGAAGAAAAGAATGGAGGAGCAGAGCCAGCCAAATGTGCCATCTGCTTCGAGGGCATCCTCTTGGCTTAGGACTCTTATCTCCCTCTACCAAGCTGAGCTTCTGAAGGCTGTCACTCCCCAAAAGGGGGATCTCCCAAACAAAACAGCCTTGTTCTGGCAGGTGGCTTCTTGGGTTGCCATAAGCCCCTTCCCACACCAGCTGAGACCGCCTCGAGGTCTGGCTATTAGGTATGCCCACTCACCTGACATCACAAGCTGGGCATGGGTTTTGCCGTGGCCATCTGTTCTGGGGGCACAGAGTCACCATGTTCTTAGGATTCCTGGGATGAGGTTGAAAGAAGGTAATCCTTGTGAACCCAGAAGACACTCAAAAGGTGGTGTTGCCTTAGCTGTGGGTGACCTTGGACCAATCACCTCCTCTCTTTGGCCCTCCTCTACAGTAAGGAGTAGATAGATGATCTTCAGGGGCCTCCCAACAGAGATTCAGGTATGTCCAGAGAAGAGGCGGGAGTGGAGAGCGTCAGTGAAGAACGTGGGCAGCAGAATCAGGATGACATTCTCCAGCCCCTGCCCTCCTCTGGGGATACAGGGGGCATATCCCAAGGAAAGATGGGACCCTTGGAAGTAGGGTGGGAAGGTTCTAGGCCAGAGGTCATGCACAATGGCATGTTGTAAACCAAAGCTCCGAGGCTGTCCTTGTCCTTCCTTCCTTCAGGAGTTAGGGAACTTCCTGTCTTGGACTTGGTGACCACCATCTGTGAACTTGACGTTGGTCTTCAAATTCTATTCCACTCCCTGTTTCCCTTTGCGTCGCCAAAGCCCTAAAACCTTCCTTGGTGATCTTGCTTAATATGATCCCCAGTGCTCTAGGGGTAGGACTGGTTGGGGTGCCCCAGCCAGATTCTTTTCCCTTTGGGTTCCAACTATGAAGTCAAGTGTCGTCATTACTGGGGGAGCAGGCTCCATCCTTCCAGAATACCCCAGTTCAGCCTTCTGGAAAACTAATCTGACCGACCAACCCCCAAAGACCAGAGAAGGCCATAGTGTGTGTGTGTGTGTGTGTGTGTGTGTGTGTGTGTGTACAAGGAATTCCTATTCATTAAGTGAAGAAATCGGATTGGGGACCCCCTGAGGAAAAAGGAAGGGAAACAGCAGGACATCTCAAAGAATGGAAAATCTAATTAGACACATGGCTCCCTGGGCCAACTACCTGATTTCCTCCTAGCCAATAGATGAGGGTCTGTCTAGCTGTCCCCTAGTCAGGCAGGCAGCCATCCTCTCCATCAGAGCCTTTATCTCCTTGGAAGCTGCAGGGGCAGACAGATCCAAAAGCACCTAAAAGGTAAGGTCCAGGGTTGGAGGCCTCACACATATTGGCATGCCAACAAAGGGACAGAGTCTGGGCTGGGGCAGTGACTAGGCAGAAAGAACGGGGAGTCCAAGACACTAATCAGAGAAGCTGGAAGAGGCTTCTGAGTGGTCAGTAAACTTGGAAATTGTTTTAAAGAGAAGACATTTTGGTTTGGAGTGGGGGCAGGGAAGAAAGAGATACCATTTTTTACTACTACCGGGAACTTACCCCTCAGTCCAGCTGAACTTAAGAAGAAACCTGAGCGGCTGGCTTTAGAACTGTGTGGTCAGGCACATACTGTCTACAAAGGTACAAGCGCTTCAGCGCTCATAGCACACACAGCCCTCCACCCGTGTGCACAGATGTCTGTGCTCATATGCACATCATGTAGACGAAGTTATCCATGTGCACACACATATGTACATAGATATGCACATGGATAGCTCCCGAGCTTTCCTGATGGGAAAACACTCCCACAAGCACACACAGGCTCTCTGGTTTCTACAATGTTTCTAAAATGTTCCATTGTCTAAGTCTATTTTATGAGCCAACATCCTTCTTTTATACTGTATGTCAAGTTATAAGGCTTGCCTCCAAGTTAACTGGTTGCTCCTAAAATGGGCTGGGCCTTATTCATTTCTGCACTTCCAGAGGCAAGTCCAGAGACTACAACTCAGTAGACACCCTGTGAATGTTAAAGCGACTGTCTGAATGAGTGATTTTAGACTAATCACAAATAGGGTTAGGGAGAGGGCTCACTTGGTATCGAGCTTGCCTAACATGCCCGAAGCTCTGAACTTGGTACCCAGCATCTCATACACCAGTCATGATGGTGCACACCTGTAATCCCAGCACTTGGAACAGGAGGATCAGAAGTTTAAGGAAATTTGAGGCCAATTTAGGGTACATCAGGCCCTATCATGTACCAAGCCAAAGAAAACAAAAGACTCTCTAGTGCAGTTTCTCTGAAGCTAGTTTTTTTTTTCAGGAAGACTTGTTCTGGATATGTGGTCATTAGCTAGAGAATATTTGTACAAATGCATGAGTGTGTCCAGTGCACAGGGGAGTGGACAGGGGACTTTTGTAAGCACGTCTGTGGTGAGATGAGTAAGCCGGCCTGTGGAAGCTGTCATGGGAGCCTGAGTGACTGATGACCACATTGTGAGCTGCAGTGAGTGATAGCTCAGGATGCCTCCAGACACAGCCCGGCCTTTAAGGGGCTGTAGTGTAAGATAAGATGCTGAGTGAGCAAGTGTGGAGAGGTCAGAGGTTGGGTGCCTTTGTGGGCCATTCCTGCAAAACACTAGAGAGCTCAGATACCGGCCCTTTCTACCACCTGCGCCCAGGATGGACATTAGTGGGATTCGGTCATTTCCACTCCTATTCCTCCACCAGAACCCCATGAGGCTCCTGGCTTTCCTGAGTCTGCTGGCCCTAGTGCTGCATGAGGCAGGGACAGCTTCACTCCCAGAGGAGAGGAAAAGAGAAGAGCAGAGCCCCGAGGAGGGAGACACTTACGCATTTCTACATATGGGAGACTATGCCTTGAACCTAGAGGACTACAGCGAAGTCATTGACCTGAGCAGCTATGAGGAACCTGCCGACAATGGGGACCAGATCTCTGAGGTGAAAGGACACAGTTGACTTGGAGTCCTTGATTAAAGCCAACTCCCTTTCCACCTGCCCTGTAATACAAGTCTCTCAAGCCCTCAACTCTTTCTCTGTATGATGCAACTCGTGTGTGTGTGTGTGTGTGTGTGTGTGTGTGTGTGTGTGTTCATTAATACGTATGCAGGTATACATGCATGTGTGCATGTGTGCACATGTGTGGGGAACCCAAAGGACAGACTTAGATGTTGTTCCTCTGGAGCTGCCCATCTTGTTTTGTATAAGACAGGATATCTCACTGGCCCAGAGCTTGTCAAGTAAGCTAGGCTGACTGGCCAGCAAGCCTCCCCAGCATTGAGATTTTGAGCATTAATTGCTGATCCTGGCAAAACAAACAAACAACAAACAAACAAACCACGGTTCAGGGCATCAAGCTCATGCCCTCATCTTGCAAGGGAAACTCTATCCAACAGTGCTATCTTCCAATGCATGAGGTACAAATTCTAATCCCTCCTTAGGAACTTGTCACTTACTACAGAAGAGGACACTAACCTCCGTTGTCTTAGTCCATGTGCCACACATGGTAGGACCCCTCACAGAAGGGGACCTCATACATACCTCCCCATGTGGTCAAATACAATGAGCCATGTCATGGGGTGAGAGTTAGCTGTGTCTTCATGATCTCCCTAAAAAGTGGGGGGGATGCTAACTTGTTAATTCCAGTCTGAAGTTCTTCCCTGTCCTCTGCAAGGATTGGCCTGTACAGTGTGGCACATGAGCCCGGAAGCCTCTGCCCATTGTGATGTGACCAGGGTTGGGGTAGAGAAAGGGTTAGTGCTGGTTTGAACAATGCAGAGAAGAAGGGAGTGAGTACCAGCCTGGATGACCCAGAGATTGACTTCAGCTCTGTGCTGGGACCTTCTGGGTACCTGACCCTCACCCTCTCCTCCTCTGAACTCAGTTTCCTCATTTGCGTGTGGAAGACGCTGGATGCCACGTTCTCCAAAGTCCCTTTCTTGCCCTCTCTTTCTGCTCTCTCGCCCTCCTCTTATTCCATGTTTGAACTTGGTCACTGCGGTTTCCAGAGGCCACAGTTAAGTCCTTCTCAGGCATATACCGACCTATGGTATGCTGTATGCTGTGTCTCCAGGCTAAAGTGGACAGCCTGACTCTCCCAACAAGAACTAGCCCCTCCCAGAGCACCGTGGTTCCAAAGACATCATCATCAAACCTCACAGTGACAGGGCCTACCAGCAGTGACCTACTGACCTCCCAGAGCAGTCGCGGTAAGTGAATGCAATCAGGTCACGGTATACATAAACCACAGACCAAGCAACCTCAAGCTAGCACCAGGCAGTTCTAAAGTGGGGTGTGGTGAGGGCTAAGGCCAGAGAGTCCTGGGTCTGGGTTAGCTTCTGCCAGAAGAAAAGGAAGGGCAGGTTGCCATGGGGGTGGGGGAACCAAGCACCGCCACCATCAAGGGGAGTGGCTGGCTGCCTCTGATACCTTTGCATGAATATTATGCACACATTGAGTGGGAGGCAAGGCGAGCAAGAACTCCTACACCCTATCAAGGCCACCCTACCTTAATTAGCAGCATCACTTGGGGAGCAGTTTGAGTGGTAATTAGATTAGAGATGATTAAGAGCCTGGGAAGCTGAATAAGTAAGTGTGGCTGTCACTTGGCATGGCAGTAAATGAAGCAGTGACACTGACTTCAGTTTCACATTCACCTTTGTTAGCAGCCCTCCCCCAGGGCCTTCCTGTGGGGGGCACAGCATCAGTAACTCTGACGGGATCAGAGACTGAAACACAGGAGGAACGCAGCTTACTCTGGACTCGCTGGCACTTGGTATCCTGTTTTCTCAGATGTTTGCCAGCGGGGACCTGGGGTACTGAGATCAGCTGAGATGTCCCATGGGGAGTTCATGAACTCTCACAGCTGCAATCTTGACTTGAAAAGGCCATGAAGGGTCTCAGCTGCCCCTGCCTTTCTCAGCCTTGGGAAAAGGGCATAGGGTCTCTGCCCCCTGACCCTGCTGTCGATTCTGCTGCTTCATCTCCGGGCTGTGAACTTTCTTCCAGTGCCTTTTGGATACGAGCCTCCCTCTCACTAATCTCTGTGACTTGTGATAGCAAGTGGCATGAACATTGCTCAGCTGTCTGAATTTCTTGACCACTCTGTGCAGAGAGAGCAATGGGCAGAGAATGGAGGAGGGATGTTTCCCGCTGCAAAATCAGGGTGCTGACAACCTCCCAAGAGGACATGGATGTGGGCAGGCCCTGTCCTTTCCACCCTGACTCTTCTGTGCTTCCTGGGGCCAATTCCTCCTCCTAAGACAGAAGCAGCAACCGTTGGCTATTTCATATAATCCCGGCTCCCTGCCCCCATCCACACTGTACCTTTTGGCACTAAGGAAGGATCCTCTGGGAAAGAGACAGACAGGGTTCCTAGAAGCAGCCACAATAACTCAGGAGAGCCTACAAAGCATCAGTGGGACTTGCACTGAGTGGTAGTGAGGTGAGTCCTCTTTTAGGCCAGGGCTGAGTGACAGGCTGAGAGCAACTATGAGTATGGTCTGGGTGCATTGTGCTGGGTGGTTCTGGGCAAAAAACCCACTGGCAGTGTAAAAGCCACCGATGCCCAGGCTTAGGCATCCACTGAAGAGAAGACCACTGGCCACAGAGGCTGGAGGGAGGCTGACAGAGGTGTCCCCCTGTTCTGTCTTCTACCTGGCCAGGCCTGCCTACCTGCCTGGCGTGTGTGTGCCTTGGCTCTTCCGTGTACTGTGATGATGCAGACCTGGAGCATCCCTCCCCTTCCCCAGATGACCACCTACCTGTATGCTCGCTTCAAACACGTCAGCCACATCCAGGCCGGAGACTTCAAAGGGCTGAGTGAGTTATGCTTTGAGGAAAGGTCGTGGCAAGGCAGAAAGGACTGCCACACACAGCCATGAGCTCACAGGCTGTCAAAGGGACAGACGCCCCAGTCCTTCTATATCCTTACGAGTGTAAAGGAGTGGACGCAGCCAGTTCTTCTCATGAAGGGTCTGGGGTATGGGAAAGGAAGGTATGATCAAGGCAACATTCCCAGGGTGTTCCAGAAGCTGCACCTGTTAGGCTGTGGGCTAGACCCCCCTAAGCCTCCTCTCTGTGGCCCTGATCTACTCAAAGAGCTGCTTGCTGTTTCTTTGTTTTGCTACTTCATGCCGTATTCCCTGCTTGAGGCAGGATGGCTAGGCATGCCTCCAGCTTGTGTTGCTGGTGACCTTTCCCGTCCTTGCTGTCTGCCATGTAAAGTTAAGTTGTGCAGAGGGTGGGGGGAGGTGAATTCAGCCATTCTGGAACATTGTTAGTTCTTGTTCTGAGCTCTTCTAAGGTGGGTAACATAACCAAGGCTCTGGAGGAAGCTGTTGAGGAATGCCAGTTTTTGAAGGAGAGCTGGTTTAGCCTCGTTTCTGTGCTTTGGACCTGGTGCAGGTAGTGAGCTAGTTAGAGCCCCTGGAGAAGGGCGGACAAGGCATGGAGGCAAGCATGTGCCACACAGGGCCAGCAGATGCATGGTCCAGTTTCACCCTTTGCTCTCTCCCAACACCCTTCAGCAAACCTGAAGAGGATTGACCTCTCCAGCAACTCCATCTCCTCCATCCACAACGATGCCTTCCGCCTGCTGCCTGCGCTGCAGGATCTGATCCTCCCAGAGAACCAGCTGGCAGCTCTGCCTGTGCTGCCCAGTGGCATTGAGTTCCTGGACATCCGCCTGAATCGGCTGCAGAGCTCGGGGATACCGCCTGAGGCCTTTGTGGTGAGTCAGGATCTCGGCCCACCACACAATACCCACCCTACCTATATACCACACAACCCAACACCCACCCACCACACAACACCCACCTACCCACGTGCCACACAACACAACACTCATTACACAATCCCTACCCTACCCATTTACCCTAACCTCACAGCATTTCGTGCTCAGTCCTGGTCTGGAGCCTAAAAACCAATTCCCATTTTCTCTTCTTTTCCTATTTATGACTTGTTAAACATTCTTCTTGAGAAAATGGTATTTTTACATCATACTATCATGGTAGCCTCTATAGTCTGTGGGAATAGAAAACACGCAGCTATCGGGCCTCAGGATCCTGTTAGTCAGGACAGAACACAGGAAACCAATACTGGCAACTCTCCCATGCCTCTGGGAGGACACCACTGTAGTACTGGCCTTTTTCTACGTATCTGCTCCACTCACTCTCTTTGTTCCAGACCTGCTCACCCCAGCCCTGCTCACCCCAGCCCTGCTCACCCCAGCCCTGCTCACCCCAGACCTGACCACCCCAGACCTGCTCACCTCAGACCTGACCACACCAGACCTGCTCACCCCAGACCTGCTCACCCCAGACCTGACCACCCCACACCTGCTCACCCCAGACCTGCTCACCCCAGACCTGCTCACCACAGACCTGCTCACCCCAGACCTGCTCACCCCAGACCTGCTCACCACAGACCTGACCACCCCAGACCTGCTCACCCCAGACCTGCTCACCACAGCCCTGACCACCCCAGACCTGCTCACCCCAGACCTGACCACCCCAGACCTGCTCACCACAGACCTGACCACCACCAGACCTGCTCACCCCAGACCTGACCACCCCAGACCTGCTCACACCAGACCTGACCACACCAGACCTGCTTACCCCAGACCTGACCACCCCACACCTGCTCACACCAGACCTGCTCACCCCAGACCTGCTCACCCCACCCCAGACCTGCTCACCCCAGACCTGCTCACCCCAGACCTGACCACCCCAGACCTGCTCACCCCAGACCTGTTCACACCAGACCTGCTCACCCCAGACCTGACCACCCCAGACCTGCTCACCCCAGACCTGACCACCCAGACCTGCTCACCACAGACCTGCTCACACCAGACCTGACCACTCCAGACCTGCTCACACCAGACCTGCTCACCCCAGACCTGACCACCCAGACCTGCTCATCCCAGACCTGACCACCCCAGACCTACTCACCACAGACCTGCTCACACCAGACCTGCTCACACCAGACCTGCTCACACCAGACCTGACCACCCAGACCTGCTCACCCCAGACCTGACCACCCCAGACCTGCTCACCCCAGACCTGCTCACCCCAGACCTGTTCACACCAGACCTGCTCACCACAGACCTGCTCACCCCAGACCTGCTCACCCCAGACCTGCTCACCACAGACCTGCTCACCACAGACCTGCTCACCACAGACCTGACCACCCCAGACCTGCTCACCCCAGACCTGCTCACCACAGCCCTGCTCACCACAGACCTGCTCACCACAGACCTGACCACCCCAGACCTGCTCACCACAGACCTGCTCACACCAGACCTGACCACCCCAGACCTGCTCACACCAGACCTGACCACCCACACCTGCTCACCCCAGACCTGCTCACACCAGACCTGACCACCCCAGACCTGCTCACACCAGACCTGACCACCCACACCTGCTCACCCCAGACCTGCTCACACCAGACCTGACCACCCCAGACCTGCTCACCACAGATCTGCTCACCACAGACCTGCTCACCCCAGACTTGCTCACCCAGACCTGACCACCCAGACCTGCTCACCACAGACCTGCTCACACCAGGTCTGCTCACCCCAGACCTGCTCACTCCAGACCTGCTCATCCCAGACCTGCTCACCCCAGACCTGCTCACACCAGGTCTGCTCACCCCAGACCTGACCACCCAGACCTGCTCACCCCAGACCTGACCACCCAGACCTGCTCACCCCAGACCTGCTCACTCCAGACCTGCTCATCCCAGACCTGCTCACCCCAGACCTGCTCACCACAGACCTGCTCATCCCAGACCTGCTCACCACAGACCTGCTCAACTGTTCTGCCCTTGAGAACTCCAATTTGTCTATGGTGCTAACCCTGACTCCAACTCCTACAAATTATCATAATGGTTTAATGGTTTTGAAATCTACCACCAAGTAACTGGTTGCTGTCTCTCTATTGTCTGATTCTCAAGACACAATTTGATGGGTTACTGGCCAGATTCGATAGAAAGAGTTAAATCATTTGATACAAATATGATCCTGTGGGGCTGCCCAAGGAGCAGACTGGCAAGAGCCCAGGATACATTCCATTGAAGACAAGGAGAGAGTGACAAGGCTGACACCTCCCAGCATGCTGGCCGCCATACTAGAAAGGGCCTTCAAGGCTGGTGGCTCTTGTGCAGTCTCTGTCTCTCTCAAATACAGTTCAAACCATATGGCAACATTTCTATCAGTACTGAACTATAGGCTTGGTGCTGGCCCCCTAAGATTGAGTCACCTAGTAACTTCATAGCCCTCTTGGTTTGTGTAAGCAATTTCACAATGACACATTTCTCAGAATGCATCCCTGTCCTTAAGCAATGCTCAATTGTAGCAGACTCCTTTTTGCAAAGTCATATGTAGAAGCATCAAATAAAGTAAAAATGGCAATATATATAGCCACATACATATATCTTATTGTATATTATTGTAGATGGAGTTTTTCATTGGGACTGCCATTCATCTCCCAAATAACTACACAGAGACTATCATTAATTATAAATGCTTGACCAATAGCTTAGGCTAATTATTTACTAACTAGCTCTTACAACTTAAATTAATCCGTATTCGTTATCTAAGTTCTACCACGTGCCTCATAGATTGTTACCTCATTGTGTACACATCCTGCTTCCTCTTTGTCTGGCTGGAGATTTCTTAGACCCCACCCTTCTTCTTCCCAGCATCCTCCCAGTTTGGCCTTCCCACCTAACCTCTTTTTGCCTAGCTGCTGGCCAGTCAGCACTCTATTAATCCCATCAGAAGGCACCTTGGCAAGACACATCTTTACAGTGTACAAAAAGATTATTCCATAGCATTATGCTATATATAAACATATAATCATAGACAACGGTCTTGTTATGTAGTCCAGGATGCCCTCAAACTCATCCTCCTCCCTCGGCTTCCTGAGTCTTGAGATAACAACGGTGCATCACCGTGGTCACCAAGAGCTGGGTGTTTGCACTGTTGCTACTCTTCTTCACAAACATCTCCCACCCTCCCAGTCTGCTGTTTGCTGTGGGTCTACAGAGGGTACAGAGGACAGTATCCACGCCGCTGGTTGATGGAATGCAAACCCTGCGCATGCTGGTTTTCTCAGCTGTGCAGGAAGCACTGGGATTGTCTACACCAGGAGGTCCCTGGCTGTTCCAGCCCTCAGCAACATCCTGACTGTTTCCATATTAGGAGGTGCTTCTCTGCCTTCACAGGGCTGTTTGCTTGGTCCAGAAAAGGCAGGGGCCTTGGAGCCAAAGGACCTGAGCTCATTGAATGAGTCACCTCTGCTCTTGTTTCCTCGTTTAGAGAACAAGGGTGACAATGCTCCCTTGACACAGCTGCTGCAGGATTGAACACAAGGTTTGCCCGGATCACGGGCTGACCAAATGTAGGTAGTGGACGCTCCATTAAGTGGGAGCTTACTCCTCACTGTTCTCTGGGCAGCCTGCAGGCTGGTTCCTAGCCCATAGCCCTCCCTGGTTCTGATGGTGCTGTTACACTCACATGCTCCGTGCGCCTGCGTGCCTTGGGTTCTGTTCTGCCACTCCGGCATCCTTGAGCATGCTCTCCATAGCCCCACTGAGTGGAGCGTTTGGGAGACTTCACTGGTGGCAGGGCAGTTGAGACTGAGCTGAAATGCCCCCTGGTACTTCCGTCTACCTGTTCCTGCCTTCGTCTGCTCCTCCCAGCCAGTACCAACAGCTCCTTTGTGCCCCCCAGCTGCTAGCACACAATGCAGCAGCTTTCTTCGGGCATCAAATGGAGTTAGTATCTGCAAGCTCCTTAAAGAACTGGCATCCTTACCTGAGCTTGTTAGTGCATGTAGGACTCAGAAGGATGAAGTAGGACTAAAGATTGAGGCCAACCTAGGCCATATAGAGAATTCTAGGTAGAGGGTAAGATTCTGGAGAGGGAGGGAAGATAGATAGACACAGAGAGACAGAGAGACAGACAGACAGACAGACAGACAGACAGACAGACAGAGACAGGCCCACCCCATGAGTGGGACCAACCTGACACTGTCCTCCTGGGACCCGAGCCTGACAGGACCCCCCCAGTCTCCCTCGCTTGTGTCCCCACAGGCGCTGGAGAAGCTTCAGTTTCTCTACCTGGCAGACAACCTGCTGGACTCGATCCCTGGGCCTCTGCCCCTGAGCCTGCGTTCCCTGCACCTGCAGGTGAGGAGCCTTGATCAGACCAAGGGCAAAAGATAGTGAGTGGGGTAGAAGGCAGATGACGGGGAACTCCGGGCAGTGAGGACCAGCGTGGTCTGTATAAACGATGTTCTCCACTCCTCTTTAAAGCATTTCCTTCCCTTGCGCGTCAATATTTCACCTGCTTTTGTGTCCTCACTTTACCTGCCTCCTGCCTCCTCTCATCCCCTCAGGGTCTCCCCGCTTCTCCTCCCAGCTTTTCTAATTTCTTCTCCCCTCTCTTCATTCTCCACAAGTGTCCTCTTCTTATCCCCCGAGTGGCCTCGGCTCTCCCTGCTTCCATTTCTCCAGCCATGCAGGAGGCTGTGAGCCTTCAGTGTATGCTGTTCCTTCATGATCCACACCATGGAAAGAGACACTTTCTGTGACACCAGGGAACACAGACACGAGCACCGGCGGCAGCTCGAAGACATCCGCCTGGATGGGAACCCCATCGACCTGAGCCTTTTCCCAGAGGCCTATTTCTGCCTGCCGAGGCTTCCTGTGGGCCGCTTCACCTAGATGCCCACAGCCCTCTCTTCCCAGGTACCATGCTCAGAGGTTCACTGAGCTAGTGCTCCCTCATGTAATAGTGGTCTGTAGTCTGAGTGCCAGGCAGCTGAGAGCCACAGCTGCAAAAATTTCACACCAGACACACATATGGGGTGGAGGGGGAGACAGAGAGGGAGGGAGGGAAGGAGGGAGGGAGAGAGAGGGAGGGAGGGGAGGGAGGGAGGGAGGGAGAGAGAGGGAGGGAGGGAGGGAGGGAGGGAGACAGGGAGGGAGGGAGGGAGGGAGGGAGGAGAGGCAGAGAGAGAGAGGGGGGGAGGGAGGGAGGGAGAGAGAGAGCTCCTTCAGCCACCAAATTTGCATTTCCCTCTCCTCTCCTCATACCTTATGGCTCCTGACTCAGAGAACAGCCACAGCAGAGATCTTTTCCACACTCTCCATCCCTGTCTTCCCACACAGAATTCCAGGAGAACCATGGAAGAAAGAGGGGGCAGAGGAGGCAGAGGAGGGACAGAAGCAGGGCTGGAAGGAGGGCGGGAGACGAGAGTCTTTGGTGTGCTGGAGCCTCTTCTTCACTGATTGATTGGCTGGCGAGGTTGATAATTGCGTTTTCCAGAATTTCGCCGTTCAGTTGTTAAACACAGCCATTATGAAAAATTAAATTATATAACCTCACGGTTAAAATATATTCTACTGGAAACAACTGGAATGAACACTCAAAATTCATCACTTCCCCATGATTCTACCCTGTCTTGAAGTTGTTTGTGTCCATGGTAGCTTCGTGGTATATATTCTGGATAATGGAGAACCACAGGACGATCCTCCCAACTCATTTGGTGACATTGTGTTGGTAGTTTGAAATGGGCCATAGTGGGAGATTTACAATCTATGGATGTTGCAAATGGTGTGTGTGTGTGTGTGTGTGTGTGTGTGTGTGAGAGAGAGAGAGAGAGAGAGAGAGAGAGAGAATGTATCTCTGCATGAGTGTGTCTGTGTATTTCTGTGTGTCTAAATTTGTCTGTCTGTGTGTGTTGAGATCTAGCTGTTAAAGACCTACCAGCACATCACTGAGGACATCGAGCTATATTTAAAACTACCCCCCCACTACCCAATGAGTGGTGAGTACAGTCCCTATGGTACATCCCTTCCTTTCTTGCTTCTCCTAGGTTCTCCTGTTCCATTTGGAGAGGATCATCCCCGAGGAGGGAAACCTGGCCTGGCTTCTCACCTGCAAGCCCTCTGGCTGGGGCTCACCTCTTCCCTGGCTCTGCGTCAGCCTCCTGGTTTCTGACCACCGATTTCCATCCTTTCTAGTCGCTCCTGCATGTGCAGCCAGCAGAGGGCAGCCTTGTGCAAAGATAAATAAATAAATAGAGCAATTACCTACAGGCTTTATTTAGATCATGGTCAGGGCCTGGAGTTTGGAGAGAAGGGAAAGAGCTGCTGTCACTGGGTTAACTTCTTTGTTGACTACAGAGGGGAGAAAGAACCAAGCTTCCCCTGTTGCCATTTTTTGTTTTTGTTTTTGTTTTTTATGTTTTTTGTTTTTTGTTACCCTCCTTAATCAGCCTCCTCACTGCTGGGATAACAAGCATATATCACCATGCCCTGCTACCATGGTTTTTATAAGGGGGGTGGTAATGGATGGCCCTGGGCATTGCCTCTCCCAGGCGTTGCCTGAGACATGGAAAGGGCCTGAGACAGACAAGGCCTTGGCTTGCTTGGTAGGATTTTCATGACAATCCTGTCTGCCACGTGCCTGAGACACTGTTCCTGGTGATAAGACGGGTCGGTGTGCAACAGAAACGTCTCTTTCCTGGTGGAACTTAAGATCTAGTACAGAAAGTAAATCATCACTCAGTCAACTGTGCTGTTCAGCTCAGACATGCTGCAAAGGGAATTACAGGATGTGACAGGAGCTGGTAAGAAGGGATGCGTCTCAGAGTCTGGGAGACCTCTTTGCAGGACTAGCATTTAAGCTGACACTGATGATGGAGTGGGGGGGGGTCAACCAAGCTGTGTATTGTTAAGGTAACCACTCAAGGTCCCAGGTGGTCTCTGACCCCAAGGGATAGCTGCTTATAGGGGCCCATGGGGATGGGGAACCATTTATCTGCCTTCCTCCACCCCTGGGTAGCACCTCATCAAGCGCTTGGGATGCTCAGCACGGTCCTAGGAGCAGACATTCCCATTCTTCGGATGAAGAAACTGAGTCTTGAAGAAGATAAATCAATTGCCCATCTCTTATGTTTACTGAAATTTGGACCAAGACTTTTCCTACTGACTCTAGGATGGCAAGGAGGAGTCTTAGAGATGTTGGGAGGCACCCTCATAGCCTGGCTAAGGCTTCTGTCTTCTCTTTCAGAGACTTAGGTCCTAGCACACCTCATCCCAGGGAAGGTCTGGAGGGCAGAAGTCTAAGAGCTCCTAGAGATGCTAAAGCCGCCTCTGTGTGTGTGTGTGTGTGTGTGTGTGTGTGTGTGTGCGCACACATGTGTGTTTCTGTCTCTTGCCTGTGTTCATGTTTGTGCACATGTGTGGATGGGTATGTATATACACATGTATTGATGGTACTCATGAAGTCTAGAAAATGATGTCTAATAGCTTCCTTAGTTGTTCTCCACCTTATGTTTTGAGGCAGTGTCTCTCACTGAACTTGGAACTCGCCAGTTCAATTAGACTGGCTGGCCAGCAAGTCCCAGGGATGCTTCACACACACACACACACACACACACACACACACACACACACACACACACACGTCTCCAGCACTAGGAATACAGGTACATGTCCCCCTGCTATACCCAGTTTTTAAAAACTGATTTATGTATATGGGTGTTTTGTCTGCATATATGTCTGTGCACTATGTGTGAGTTTGGTGCCCATGGAGGCTAGAAAAGGTTGTTGGAATCCCTAAGACTGGAGTTATAGACAGTTATGAGTTGCCATGTGGGTTCTGGAAATTAAACCCAAGTCCTCTTGAAGAACACCCAGTACTCTTAACCACTGAGCCATCTCTTCAGCCTGGGCTGCGTCCACACTGCTCATGAGTGTTGTAGATACGAACTCAGGTCTTCAGGCTTGTACATCAAGCGTTTTCCTGACTGATCCCTCTTCCCAGCCTCTGACCCCTGAGCTTCCTTTGTGTGCCCCCAACCTCCCTGTCTTTGCCACTCCGACACCAATTCACATGCCGTATCCACCTCCCTTTACTGGATTTTGAAAAGGCTTAGGTGTCCAAGCTGAAGTTTCAAAATTGTAAGAAACACTGTATTGAAGGAACCCACTGATAATTAATATTTATATGTATAATAGAGCATATATATATATACATATACAGAGAGAGAGAGCATATATATAGTTTCCCAGAACTAGGGCTCCCATGTGCTGAAGCCAGGTCACACCTAGATGCTTACACACCTGTGATGAGTTTGTACTGCCAGAAAATCCTCTAACCACCGTTTTTCTATAAGAGGAGGGGGCTGGCAATTACTGGGCTCTGGAGTTCGCTCTTGGCACCATAGGCGCTTCAAATAAGCACCTCACTTAATTAATCCCAAAGGCAGTGCTAGGTAAGAGGGAAGTGCATCCCCTCTTGGCCGCAGATGTGGAAACCAGCCTCTAAAAGGAAGTAGCCACACCCACACTGCAAAGAAGTAGTTCAATCGAATCTCAACCCAGGTCCATCCACTCAGGGTCCCAAGCCCAGCTCTTAGGTCACACTGTCACACTCTTGAGCAGACAGTGTG
Source organism: Mesocricetus auratus (assembly GCF_017639785.1). Taxonomy (NCBI): domain Eukaryota; kingdom Metazoa; phylum Chordata; class Mammalia; order Rodentia; family Cricetidae; genus Mesocricetus; species Mesocricetus auratus. Next base: position 55,617,148 of record NW_024429266.1, read on the forward strand.
GTCTGCAAACTGTTTTCCCTGAGGCCATCCTGTGCACTGGATAGGATTTCCCCAAGGCCACACCTCTGCAGCTGTCTCCTAACTAATCCCTCATTTTGGCTAGGCAAGCTCAGAAAACAAAAAGAATGCCTTTATTGACTCACTGAGGCATTTTAAACAGAGCATCTGTCCCTCCCTCTGTAGCAGAGAAGGTTACAGGGATCAACTTGCTCCCAGCAGCTGTGCATGTCTTACGTGAAATAGCCAGGCTGGCATTTCTCAGGACCAAAAGGAGTTGGGTTGGACCATGGCAGGGCAAACAGAGCATCCCACCCCTCCTGTCAAACAGACGATCAGTGCCAGCCAGCCATGAGGGAACAAAGGAAGGGTCCTTAATGTCCCCACAGGCATGGCAAACAGCCTGCATGCCTAGTAGACTACACCAGAGTGATCTAGCTGTCTCTTTCAGGAGGCGCGGTGCCTACCTGACTCCCTGGGTAAACTGAACTCCAGGCTGCCCTGGGCAAAGGCATTCAGTGAAGCACCTCCCTCCTTTGCCCACAGCCTTCAGGAGGGTCTAACTTCAGGAAATCCACCTCTGTCAGCTCTTCCAATACGGAGGAAAGAGGCAGAGGGAAAGGGGCAGCGCCTCTCCTTCCTCAGTGAGGGTGAAGCTTGTGGTACCCTCCTCTTCCTCCTGAACCACCCTGTCCTCAACTCCACAGTCCTGTTTTTTCCCCCAAATCTCACCCAGCAGGACCCAGGGGCAGAGGAGGAAGGGAGGAGGACAGAGACTGCAAGGGGCTGGGGCCAACTTGAGCTGAGGAGGCTGGGAGGGTTCAGCCCTGACCCCGCCTGTGTTTCCTTCCTGTTTCCCTTTCCTTTAGCCTTCTCCCTTGTGAGTCATTCATGCTGCAAATGTCAACTTTGCAAAGTTCTTTTACATATGGGCTCTAACGCCATAGTCTGGCTCTGTGAGGGACAGATTGCTGTTCCTACTCTTCGAGGCCATGTGCTGTACTGACAAAAACATGACAAACAACGCTGGGTTTATGAAAACAAGATAGGAAGTCAGGCTTAATGGTCCATGCCTGTCATCCTAGGACTCAGGAGGGAGATTAAGAGTTCATGCCTTTTAATGACAGCTCTGTGTGGGGTTCGGGGAGGAGGCAGGTAGGTCTCTGTGAGTGCAAAGCCAGCCTGGTCTACTAGCAAGTTCCAGGCCAACCAAAGCTGTGTAGTGAGACCCAGCTACAGAGAGGGAGGGTCAAGACATGGAGACAGAGACAGAGAAAGAAGAGTTCAAGGTCACAGAGTGAGTTTGAGGCCAGCCTGGGCTGCATGAAACACTGTCCCAAAAAACAAACAACAAAAAGATAGGTGGGCTTCAGGGTAAACAATCACGTCTCGGAAGCTCCTCTACCCGAGCCTCGTGTGGTTCAAATCCACTCCCTGCCCCCATCTCACAAAGCCCTTTGCTGCTATTGGTGTTTACACACTGGGGATCAAATCCAGGACAAGCGTACTACCAAGTGAGCCATATCCCCAATGCCTTTAAAGAGCAAAGACTGAGGACTGCATCCCTCAGACTGGACAAGGGGTGCACAGTGAGGGGCTACATCCCCAGGGAGCACAATGAGGGATCTCACCTCAGGAGAACCCGGTGGCTCAAGGACACCCTGACCCAACCGCCCACTATCACATGCCTGTGTCTGTGTCAGTCTCTCTCTTGGCCAGGAGGAAGGCAGACAGATGCAAATGGCCTGGCTCTACCCTGCCCCCTCCCATCTGCATCCTCTCCGCTGCTCCTCCTTCCTGCCCCCTCCTCTCCAGCACACCGGCTCTCTCAAGGTCATCTCCAGCCTGGCCAGCAGCCTCCAAGTCTCCACCAGCTCCCAGGCCCACCTCGATGATGCAGCTTGAAGCATTTCCCTAGGGAGTGACGGTGCCTGTGTGTCCCCCACGTGTCCTTCTTTCCTCCATCAAAGCTGAGGGCTGCCTGGCTACCACAGCAATGCCCACACTTAGACCTCCTCTTCTGCCTTCATCCTTGTCCAGGGCCAGCCTTTCCAGCCTCCATCTGGCTTTACAGCAGACCTTATTACCCATCTCTAGCCTGTGCTGAAGAGGAAACAATCCAAACTCCACTGCTGTTCCTGACAACCCCGGAAACAGTGCCTGCACACCCCAGGGTTAAAACAGAGCCTGGGAAGAGGGACCCTACAGCCCAGCCCAGGCTCCCAAGCCCACGCACATACAGAAGCAGCTATGTCTCTCTGGAGAGCCAGAGAAATCCCTGGGGACTGGAAATGGGGAAAACGAGCACCTGGTTTTAGGAGAGTTCAGGATTGGAGGGGGCCACGGGAATTGGGTGGGTAGAGAAGAGAGGGCACCGGAGGTGAGAGGAGCCCTTGGCTATGGATAATCCTGAAAAAGACAAGCTGAGAATGTTCTGCAAAAATAGGAAAGTGTTACGTGGCTGTCCAGATGTTTCAAGCCAAAGCTCCCCAGAGAGGAAAATTCTGGACTACTTAAGTCTTCCGGATCAGCTCTGTACTTAGGATGAAATCACATTGCCAATTTCAATGCTAAGTGTTTGAAACAGTGAGTCTAAAAACAGGGTCCTTGTCATTGTCACCAGACCAGGACATCATCCTGCAGATTCAAGAAGAGAGAAAGAAGCAGAATTCAGTATTCCAAAGAACCCAACAGCTCGAGTCCTTTGTCCCATGTCCAGACCAGCCTTTACCTACTGCAGGGCGGGATCTCCACTTGGGTGTTAGGCAGGGCCACAGGGCCAGGCTGCAGAGAGGAACCTGTGCTTGTCCTTTGCATTTCTCCAGAGGAGTTCGGTGTGGTGGGCCTCACCTGCATTTTATAGAAAACTCCATTCCTCGCCCAAGGTCATAGAGCAAGTAAGAGTCAGAATGTCACCAAAGCCTTCTAGGCCTCCTGGATTGGAACTAGGTGTCTGGCACACATGCTGGACTGTGTCTCACCACCCTTCCCATAGGAACCTTGCTCCAGGCACATGTAATAAACACTGCCAGGCAGACTCCACAGCAGGCACAGAAGGACAGAGACACGTGACAAAAACCTGACTGTTATGACCTTTCCCTTCCCCCACCTTCCAGAGGTCTCCAACTGGGTTTCCCCTCTAAGCCTCTCTGGTCTCAATCATTCTCCCCCCACTCCCCTCCCCATCTGTTGTCCCTGGTCCCAGTGTCTGGGCTCCTCCTCACCCATTCACCAGTCCCTTTCCACTTCCCTGTCTACGACCGGCTCCTTCCTGGTAAACAGAACCGCAAGGCGGCCCAGTGGGGCTGTTCCAAGCCAGGCTTCATCTCCCTCTGGAGTCTTGCTCACTGCAGTCTCCAGTGGGGAGTAGCAGCCTGTCCCACTATGCCTCTCTGCTGCACTTCGGAAGGCAAGTGAGCACAGCTTCAGATGGCTGCCTCTTTCTTTTCTCTTGAGTCCAGGAAGAGCACATTCCTTCTGTCAAAAGAAATGTAAGAAAGGGAAAGATGATTTTTGCCACAACCAGGCATGTGCCCATCACCCTGAGGTCTGAAGCGCAGTCTCTAAGTGAAGCCCGTGGAGACACAATCCTGCCCTAGCTGAGACACCAATACCTGCCAATGTACCAAGCTTCAAGTGAGTGCACACGGCCCCGCCCCAAGCAGAGCAGCCACCCTGAGCTCCCTTGTCTCACACCAAAGGGAAGCTGCTCATTCTTGACCAAGAAGATGACTCACTTCACGAGGATCTTGAGTCTCTGTTTTCTGAGCTGCAGAGGAGCTGGAGTGTGCAAGAGCCCAGCCCAAGAGATTCCCGCAGATCCAGACCCTACCTCAGCCTCAAGTGTCTCTCCTTTCCTTCCTTGATTCTCTGAAGTGTTCTTCATTAAGTTCGCAGCACCAGGGACTTCATCATAACAAAGACAGGCAAGGCCTTATCACTGTGGGGGAGAAAATAAACACTAACAAAAGATAAAGCACATAGTTCACAAAGGGAATATTCCAGTTACAAGGGGACGAGGGGGACAGACAATCTGTGAGCCCACGGGTGTTTCTGTCTCTTACATATTAACGCCACAAGGGAATGTGGGCGAGAACAGAAGGTAGACACTAGTGCCATTAGATGAGAGAGTCTTCTCAGGTGGCGACGGTTGAGCAGAGACACCCCAAGAAGGCACAGTCTCAAGAGTGGGCAGGAACTACTCTCCAGCCAGAGGGATCGGTAGGGCCAAAGCCCTGAGCAGAAGAAAGCATGGCAAATTTCAGGAAGGGAGAGGTTATCTGTGTGGGTAGCCATAGCTGGCTGGAGGTAACAGGACCCTGAATGGGAAGAGCTCATAGAATGCTATGGTGTGTGAGATCCTTCTCTGAGAAACACAAATGCCCTCAACCCCTTCTATTCCCTCTAGCCACGCTAAAAACGTAAGGCAGGGGAGAAGGAGTGTTACTCACAAGCCAGAGGGTGACAGTCACCAGAGCTGTTATTCACAAACCAGAGGGTGACAGTGACCAGAGCAAACATGACCTTTTAAGAAAGGAAGAGTGTGCTGCTTGCCTACCAGGCCTGGGTATGCGAACTGGAAGAACTGACAAGGAGGAGAGGACCCCCCCCAGGCTGCTCTTTGAGGGTGGTAGCAGAAGAGGAGCAATGCCAGCAGCTTCCAAAGGGTGTAGGACCTTGAGAAGGGGTAGCAAGAATATTTTGAGGGTATTTTACAGGTTTAATACAGTATAACCTTCCCTAGGTCACTGTCCCAAGAAGACACTGTTTGGAAATAGGCATCAAGGAGGTTTGCCTCCCTGGGCCACAGCAGTAGGAGAGGCCCTGACACTGTCCCTGCTTCTCCTCACTGAACTGCTATGTGGCTTTACACGGGACTTTTGTCCTCTTTCCCTACTCCAACCAGGAGCACATTGGAGTCCATGAACAGAGGGACCAGACAGTCTGGGCCTCTGTGACCATGTAGATCTATGCTTTCTTTCTATGTTTAAAGATTTATTCATTCATTTTAATTGGTGTGTGTGTGTTGCACAATTTTATGTATATCACATGTATGCAGGTGCCTGCAGAAGCCAGAAGACATTGGAACCCCTGGAGGTGGAATTACAGGCACTGGTAAGCCACCTAATATGGGTTCTGGGAATCGAATTTGTATCTTATGAAAGATCAGCAAATGCTCTTAACCCCTGAGTCATCTCTCCAACCTGTTTCTGCTTTCTTAAGGAGGTGGAGGGGGCTCTGCGGGGACTCAAAGATAATGGGCCAAGAGACCAACTACTGATCCCCAGAGCAAGCTGCAGAAATTTCCCCAAAGACAAGTGTGTTGGGCTTGCCATCCTGGGACAAAATATTGGACCTGAACAACCTAAAGGAAGGAAGATTCATCAGAAGTTTTAATCAAAGGTCAGCTGTCCCCATCGCCTGAGGTGAGGCACAATGGCAGTGGCAATGCATGGAGGGAGCTGCCAGCAGAGAGAGAGAGAGAGAGAGAGAGAGAGAGAGAGAGAGAGAGAGAGAGAGAGAGAGAGAGAGAGAGAGAGGAACAGGAAAAGTCAGGGCGGAGACAAGCTCTTCAACAATGCATCTCCTGTGACACACTTCCTTCAGCCAGACCTCACCTTCACAGAGTCACCATCTCCTAACTGTCAACACTAAGGATGGTAATCTGATTAGAAGGTCAAACCAGGCAACACGTCAGAACCATCCTGGTCTAACTGTCTCTGGGAACACCCTCACAGACACACCCGAATCTTGCAATCCAGCAATCCAGTTAAGGTGCAAGCAAGAGTTCAGAGTAATCGTCCAACTCAGTGGTCAAGCATGAGCCCAGCGGGCAATGGCCCTGGGTTCTGTCTCCAGCACTGCAGGAAACAGGGTGAGATGAGAGATTAGCCTGACTTCCCAAGGGTGGAAGCTGCGTGACTCAGGTCCAGTTACCTCGAAGGCACATTCACTGGGGCTGGGGCCTCTCAGTTACCTCCGAAAGCTACTGTATGAGTGCCAGTAGAGGGCACAGGAAAGCAAACCAAAGGACAAGTGCCCACACAAAACCTCCCCAGGGGAAGCAGTCGTGGGCTCCATGGGTGCAATCACCTTGAAATACAGAAAAGCCCCCTTCCACCCCGGTGACTGTGGCGCCCGGGAGATCCAACAGTTCTAGTCCCTCTGACCCTTCCCACCCGGCAGCTGCAGAGCAGAGCAGTCCCCTGCCCTGTGGGGCCCCAGACTCCCTCTCCTCCCCTCCAGCTTAGCTGCAGACTGGAGGTAGCTTTTTAACAGGCAGCTTGCTTTCTCTTGCGCAATAAATGCCTCCCAGCAGAACCTGCTGTGCCGCCTTCCCACATCAGTAATCGGCGCACAGAACAAGCCGGCGATTTCTCTCGCGCTCCTCCCCCCACCCCACCCCTCCCCCGCCTCCTCTCTCTCTCTCTCTCTCTCTCTCTCTCTCTCTCTCTCTCTCTCTCTCTCTCTCTCTCTCTCTCTCTCTCTCTCTCTCTCTGTCTCTCTGTCTCTGTCTCTGTCTCTGTCTCTGTCTCTGTCTCTCTCTCTCTCTCTCTCTCTCTCTCTCTCTCTCTCTCCCTCTTCCCTTACTCTTCCCTCCTTCTCCCCTCCAATCAAAGTCACTATCACCTCTTGGGGAAGCTGGGATGGTTTATCAGCAGACCAAGGTTGTCATAAGGAAAACAGTTTTATATTCCTCACTTTGAGAAGGTGCTGTGGGGAGCAGCAAGGAGGGTGTTTATGCCTTGCCCCCTGTGGCTGAATCTGCCACTATCTGCTAGCTTATCTGCTCTGACTCACCTGCCTAGTCCTTATCTATGGATGTCGGTTCACTCAACCTGTCCACTCCAAGTCCTTCCTTCATTCTCGTTCAGTAATTTGGAGTCATTCTGTTTGTGTGCCAGGAATCCCAGGGGCTGGGGATATGAGACACATGGGGAGGGATGTGCCGCGGAGGCATGAATAAACCATTAAGACACAACGTGGTAACTGAGGCGACAGAGGTGCTCACACAGCCTCCTGGTGGCGGCACCCGGGGGAGCAGCCAGTCCTTGTGGGCGTAGCGATGATGGCGTGCTGGAGCACAGGACCCAGGGTGCAATGCTCTCAAACTCCTGACCCTGTGAAATCGTGGCATCAGCACCAAGGAGCACAGCAGCAGGGGCAGGGTACAGCCAGAGCCAGTCTGGGGGTGTGGGGATATTCCTAGGGGGAGGCAGAAGAAGGGACAGAGACTGGTGAGCTTCATGAGGTTGGCATTAGGTCCTGTGGGTATTTGGGGAAATTCTGGAGAAGTGGATTTAAGGAGAAGAGCTGTAGTAACTGGCTAGGAGGCACAGCCCTTGGGGAAGACCAAGGCAGCGACATTGGTTGCCACTGGCTGCACAAACGGTAGCAGCCACCCTTTGTAGTAGCACCCCAAGAACCTCTATGGTTTCACAGATGTGGGATTCTTCAGCAGCAGGGTCGGTTGACTTCAGGGAAGGATGAGGTCAGAGGCAGAAACACTCTGTGGGAGGAACACGTGGCCAGAGACAGGCCAGGGGATGCCACAGAGGTCTGTGAGCAGAAGAGAAACCATGGAGGCAAGAGCAGCTGGGAAAACCTAGCCACCAGCTAGGTAGGAAGAGGGCAGTGGCAGTGCTCTTGGAGCAGAGTTTTGCAGACTGCCACTTACTGTGGGCAGGCACTGCTCCTGGTGACAGTGTTGTGTGCACTCCGGGCTCACCGCTGCCTACCTATGTCGCCTCATTCACTCACGCACTGGGTCTTCCTAGGGATGAACCTGTCTTTGCTCTGTCACCCATCAGGGTCACGGTGTCTGCTCTACACTGAGGACCCACTGGATGTGGCTGACCATCAGCTCTCTCTGACTGGGCTCTAAATAATAGAAGGGACAGAACCTTCATGCTCGGGGAACTCCTAATTTGAGGCAAAGGGCTTCACAAAACCCTATCCACTAAAACATTAAAATTAAAATAATAATAAAAAAAGCATCCAGCAAGCAACATCAACACAGGAACGGGTCCCACGTAAAATGAATGCAGAAATGCATTCTAAAGGAACTGTAGAGAGGAGAGACGCCTGTGGATGGAGAGGCAGGGACATTCTCCATGGTTCCTGAACACTGAGACCAATTGGGACGTGACATCCATAATTCGTAGCCATCAATCCTAGAGGGCCTGGTGCTCTGACCCTTTTGGAAGGCAGTCTCCTCGCTGACAGCTGAGCCCTCCTCCTTGGAGGCCCAGAGCAGGAGGCTTTCTCTGTGAGATGGACTCCGGTGCCCCATGGCCAAATGATGGACGAGGAGGCGAGAGCAGCTGGGGTGGCACAGGCCAGCAGGGAGCATCAGGGGGAGAAATATGGTAGCAGAATAATCCAGACACAAGAGAGACTAGGGGGCTGGATGAGAGAGGGAAGGTGGGTTCTGCTCTCTGCCACCTTTATTGCCCTGCCCCGCCCTCATCTGGACCCTCTATTCTGCAACACAGAGAGGTGGGGGGATGGGTGGGAAAAAGGTGAAAAATCAAGGGTCTGAAGGACCAGCCCTCCTGTCTCTTTGGGGCCACGGATTTGGGAAGCCCTCAGGCTCTTCTGAGGAGTCATCACCCACAGGCAGCTCTGCTTCCTGTCTAGTGGCCCAGTGCCTCAGAAACAGTCCCAGCTCCCGGCTTTCCTGCGCAGATCCAGGCTTCCATCCAACCCAGCTTCTCTGGCAGCACGGGCAGACACTGGGCCAGCAGAGCAAAGGACTCTCTCTGCGATTCTGCCCATTCAGGACTCCATCCCAGGGCCAGTGTCTCAGAGTCAGAGCCTGCAATTCCAGCTCCCCGGCAGGGCCAGGAGTGTGTAGGTGTGATGGGCTCAGCCTACTCGTCCCAGCCCGCGAATTCCATTTGTCCATTATTTCCATGTGCACACAGGACATCAGGGAAACTGACAGGGTAGCATTGGCCTCCCACTCGCTCCTGTCAGCTGCTGGGAGCAGAGGAGGAGCAAAGGAGCACAAAGCCATAGGAGCCCCACTTCTTACAGTCAGCTAAGAGGATGGGAGGCTGGGTTTCTGGGGCCCTCTGGTAGTACTATTGATCTCTCCTTCCCAACAGACACGGGTGGGAGAAAGGGCAGTTTGGCTGGGTCATTGAGCAGTCTCTCTGAAAGTGAACACGGGGCGGTTAGGATTATAGACCATCTCAGACGTGGGCCTCAGCCCCTGTGGCTCCCGTAAGTGTAGGCATGGGGCTTATAGTAACGGATCAAACATGGACGCTGTCCTGGGAGCTTCGACTCTGGAGCAGCGGTGGCAGGCTGTAACACTAACAGTAGGATAGGCTGGAAGAGCAGGTGGAGAAGACAGCAAGCACACCAGCCAAATGAAGCAGGCAGGGCCTCCCTGTGCGGACGGCTGGTTAGCAAAAGGCTCTGCAGGGCAGGAAGGGGCCCTGCACAGCACAATATACAACTGTAGGAAGATAAGAGGCTGCCCACAGCGAATGTGTTTCCAAAGGTGAGAAGCAGGAAGGTGGCTTCCATGAGGGACTAGCCTTTTCTCTCTCTTCGTCCTTCACAGGCTGGGGCTTGCTTATCTAACACTTCTCCACCTTCAACTAGCTCCCCTGCAGTACTCCAGAGAGACTTCTGTTCAAGGCTGGGCAGTTCTCTGGACACCTCCATGCCTGAGCCCTGGTGATCACCGCGTGTGGTGCTGGGTCAGAGAAACTGAGGAACAGTTGTCTTCAGCTGGTAGGGATAACACCAGGCCCTTATCAGAGAGAGACCCAGCGTGACCTCACCCTCTTCTCAGGTCCCTGCAGAGGCAGCCTGCTCAGAGCCCACTCTGCTTGCCCCTCCAATTTCCCGTTTTCCCTGTTCCTCCCAGATCTGTGCCTTACCAGGCTGCCAAGGCCACCTATCTGGCAAGTGCCTCTGGGAAGTCAGGAAGGGAGACCTGACTGGAGGGCCCAAACCCTTCAGAAGCTTCTCTACTTCCCGCCAGGCCTGAGTCTGTGCTGTGGGGTGGTGCTTGTCCTTCAAGGCCAGAAACCCAGGGGTCCCGCAGGGCAGCCCCTGTACTGCCTGGGGTCTCTCCGGGTCTTAGAAACCAAAGCTTCTACTCCACTTTCTTCTCAGGGCCCCTCCTTTCCCTTAGCCCTACCCAGCCACGTTTCAACCCTGTCTTCTGCTAGACAGACACCGACTGTCTTAGTTAGGGTTTTCTTGTGAATAGATGGCATGGCCGCAACAATATCTTGCCTGGGATGTCACTTGTCCCAGCCCCTCTAGCATGAGCAAGCATGTGAGGACCCAGTTGGACCTCAAGTTCACCAGTGTCACCCACCAAGGTCTGTAGTCATTTTTAACTGGGAAAGCACAAGCTGCTTCGAGCTGGAAACATTCACATTATACATCCATTTGTTTGTGGCTGTATGCAATCCATTTTCATAATGTTTAATATTTTTGATTTATTGATTTCTCACTTGACTCTTTTATTGCCTGCTCATTCCTCTGCACTCGGTATAGGACTATATGTGACTATGACTTGCAGGAACACGGCTGGGGACGGGATGACATCCTAGGCAAGAAGAGGTGCCAGAACAGGATCCCAGGTCTGACAACACCTCTGGGGTATAATGGACAAGACTTTCAGCCCGCCAGCGTTGCTTTACCTCAGCACACAAATGGAAAGAGGACCCAGAGGGCACACAGGAGCCAGAGCTGAGGCACAAGACATTCCTAGGCAGGCGTCTACACCAGTGCACTGGCATACCTCTCTAGCCAGGTGTGGTAGTTTAATCCTTTAATCCCAGCACTTGGGAGGCAGAGAAAAGGCAGGAGGAACTCCCAGGCCAGCCTGGCCTATATAGTGAATTTCAGGACAGCCAGTACTACTTAAAAAGACCCTGTCTCAAAAGACAAAAACAAGCAAACAAACAAAAAGAGTCTAGACTGCATGTGGTGTAGGACTCATGACACAAAGATCTGGAAGATTCTTCACCATGTGTAAAATGGCCCTTTTATCTCCTACAGAAACATTAGACCCTAACTAAGTCCAACTCTGGCTCTGTGCAAACCTAGCTGAGTAAATTTGGGCAAGCCTCTTTGTGGGTCTCCATGTCTATAGGATATATTCAGTGATTTTGAAGAAAGACTGATGGGTCTGAGGACCAATGGGGATGCTAGGAGGAATTCAACAACAAGCCTGACATGTGATAAGGATTTGGCAGAAATAAATTCATTCTCACCCCTGCCTTAACCCTGGTCAGAATGTCATGGTTACATCCTAGCCAGGCTACAGTGTCACCCTGCAGTGATCCTTCTGATCTCCACAGACATATTCAGCTCACTCACTGTCCCAGCTGCCAGGAACATGTTGTAGGGAGGCCAGGTAACTGTGAAGGGGCAGAGACCCTTCCCAGGCTACAGGGAGGTTGGCAGTGTGCCAATAGCCAACTCCAGCTGGGAGCACAGCCAGTCCAGCCTAGGAGATGCCAGTGCCTCTTCTGCTGCCAGACAGAATCTAGATGTGTCTGAGTTGAGTGCCCTGTGTGACACCAGAAGCCTAGGGACCTTGCCTGCCTGGCTGAAAAGGTCCCTGTGTCCTGCTCTGCACCTGTCCTGGGGCCCTCAGAGGCTTGTGTTACCAACAATAGCTCCAGATTCCTATTAAAACGCCAGCAGGGAGAATCAATAGTCATTGGCAGCTGAACCTCTAATAAGTATAATAATCACCATTAGGGAAGAGTGGGGAGTGAGTGAGTGGGGCTGGTAATACAGTGATTATATTAATCTGCCTCTGTGGCACTCTGTATCCGCCTGCTCTTGGCATGCCTTTGCTTTTGACCCCACCAGGAGCACATAGGCTGCACACACACACACACACACACACACACACACACACACACACACACACACACACCCCGAGGCTCCCATCTACCCCTACCCCAGCGGCCCCGCCATCACCTTATCTATCAGTGAGAACAAAAGCTCCCTGCTGGGTGAGAGGAGCTGATTAGTGGGGAGGAGAGGCTGCAGCTTAGATAAGGGGAAGAGGACTGGAGAGCCCCAGTCTGGGCTTCAAGGCTTCTCGCTGTTCGAGCTTCATGGACCTCACTTAAAAGCAACGTCCATAGTTCTTGTCACCTGCTCTAAGCACTTTGCAATTCTGAGTTCTTCTAGTTCTTACTGCAAACCACAAGGCAGATGAGAATTTTCACTATGTAGATGAGACACTGAGTCACAGAGGTGGTTAAATAATTCAGCCTTGCCAGACGGTGGTGGCACAGGCCTTTAATCCTGGGAGGTAGAGGCAGTCAGATCTCCATGAGTTCAAGGCCAGCCTGATCTAATGAGAGAGTTCCAGGACAGCCAAGGCTACAGTGAAACCTTGCCTCAAAAAACAAACAAACAAACAAAATTAGCCCAAAGTAACCCTTTACAGGGGAGATCCCCACCTGAACTAGGTACCCTCCCCATTGTCTTCACTCGACCATGCTCCTACACTGCCTCTGTAACCTTAAGCCCGGCCCCCAGCAGACCCGGATGAACAGGACTGACTAGGGAAAGTCCCTCGTCCAAGTTTCATGTTCCCATCCCCAGTCCCTCCCAATTATTTTTGGTTCTTCCCCTTTCTTGTATTTGAGTCCCTTCCAGAATTGGAAGGTATTTTTAAACAATTCATTTGCTTTTTACTTGTTACAGAGAGACAGAGTCTTGTTATGTAACCCAGGAAGGCCTAGAAATCCCTATGTAGCCTGGGCTCTCCTCAGACTCTTAGTGATCTTCCTGTTTCAGCATTCTAAATGGAGATTGAGTGATTTTAAGCCAGCGCTGGCAAGCATGAAGGAGGCCCTAGCCTGTCTGTGAGAGAGCATCCGTCATGCCCACTTCAGCAAAATCTTGAACATAGACAATGCCCTCCTTGTAGTCGTGAGACTATGATACCAGCCCAGTGTGCTTCTCTGGAGGCATACTTGGATAATTGACATGTGTCCTGTGGCTCTCAAAGGCCTAAAAATAAGTGAACCAGTTTGCTCAGCTACTCCCTTCCAGAAGAAGAGTTTCCTTGGGTAAGGCGACAGATCTGGTGAAGAGTTCATTAGGACGATTGCGCTCACAGCATCTACACAGGGCCCAGCCACCTGTCCATCAGAGAAACCCAGACCCAGCATGCAAAATCCCGGCACGTCTGTAAGGACTCAGGCATTATGCTGACCTGCCCCTGTCTCCTGGCAGAGAGCACTCAGGCAATACTCTAGCCAGCCCAAGTTTCCGTGGCTATGTAGTCTGCGCTCAGGTGCAAAGGGTCCTTTAAAAGAAAGACCCCTGCCCACTTCACTGTCTTCCTGCTGTTCCCCTGGGGCAGACAGGCGTTTTCCTGTCTCCCTCTTCCTTCGGTCCTCTCTCTGTGTCTCTTTACCTCTTTTCTCTTTCCTCTCCCCCGCTACACCCCCTCCCCTTTCTAATAAAACTTCTCATTTAAGCTCCGTCTGTCTGGCATGTTTATCCCCCGCCTCGGTCACCCTCGCCTGCCATGGAATTTGCCAAGGTCCCCCACGATTTATCATAACAACATCTGTCTGGATTATCTCAGACAAATTAATAGATTCTACAGGACTGCAAGCCCCAGTTCAGATCAACACTGAAAGGATGGATTAGGGTTCTCTTATCTAGCTCTGTATCCTGTACCAAGACAAAACTTACACATATGTATTTGTTTCATGACCTGAATGAACGCATGCTCTTGGTTTCATTCATGTCTCCTATTCCATACTCCAGATGACTTCTAGTTAAGTGAATTAAATTTCAGAAAAGGGAATTTTTATTTCTATTTATTTAACTGATTATTTTCAAGACAAGGTTTCTTTGTGTAGCTTTTGCTGCTCCGGAATTCACTCTAAACACCAGGCTGACCTCACACTCATAGAGATGTGCCAACCTCTGCCTCCCAAGTGCTGAGATTAAAGTGTGCCACCACTGCCTGGTGAAAAGGGAATTTTTGAGACTTCTTCAGTACACACGCAGCCCAATGTATAGTTCTTTAATCGTGCAAAATTTACAGAGCATAAAGTTTGCCCCTTCTGTTTTGAGGCAAGGCCTTGTTACATGGCTTATCTTCAGGCTCCCAATCTTCTGTTTCCCAAATTCTGGAGGCTACCACTGCTCCCAGATCTTCGTTTTTGCATTTTAAAGTGTGCAGTTGGCTTCATTTGCATCACAAGTACATGCACAGCGTGTGGCCATCACTACCACCCACTCCCAGAACTCTGTGTCTATCAAACAGTATCCCCTTGGCTGCCCTCCTCCACTCTTTCTTCTCTCTTGTGAATTGGATGGCCCCAAGTACCTCACAAGCTTGAAGAGGCAGCTCCCTCATTAGTTAACTAGTGTCTTACTAGGACTGAATGTACAGACTTCCCCCATCCTTATCCATAGCAAGACGACAAACTTGTGCAAACTCACTTCTGTGTATATGAAGGACTCTTTCCTTGGGTTTGATTGTCATGATGAAGGATGCATTGGGCCAGAGAATAGAGCTGGGAGCTGTCGCATTTAACTAGCATGGGCATGTCTCAGCTCCATCTCCAGCACTGGTGAAGGAGTTACTAGGGAAAACATGCATTAACATTCCTATATTTTTCATATGTATTGTCATTCAGTTATCCTAAGGGATTTTAGCAGTTTGTATATTCAGTCTGAAATGGTATCTTAACAATGTGTAAAAAGGCCCATTCTTAACACCACTAGGCTCTCTTAAGAGCACAGCTAGTTCGTTAAGCAGATCTATATGGCATTGCTAGACTGAATGCAGGTTGTGGCAAAGAAAGGTTGGGTGGAAAGCACCCTGATGTGGAGACAGGTCTATTTTTCAGAAGCCGAGTGGAGGGCAGAGAGCACAAAGGAAAACAAATGGTTGCCTCCCTTCAAGAGCAAGTGTCCTCTACGAGGGACCAAGAGGGTGAAAAGGAAGTGAAGAGGCCCTGGTCTGCTACACGTCTGCCTTAGGAGAGGAGTCAAGGTCAGCCTCTCCATCCGCTCCAAAAAGACATTGTCAAAACCCTCGCTTTACAGACAAAGGGAGCTCAGAGTGGCAGCTGCAAGTAACACTTGCAAGGTCTGCTCTCACCATGACAGGCTAGCCGTGCTGAAGAACTCTTGTGGTGTTCCTTGCAATGACTCTGGTTCCAAGAGCCCACCATCATCCTGCCTCTGGAATTTGACCCCTAGACCTGCCCATGTGCCCCATGACATCTCAGAACACCAGGTACCCAGATGCAAACATCGCACGACTGCCTAAGAGAGTCCTCCTCTCTTTGCTCCATGCTGGTTCCTTTCTCTGTTTGGGGTTTTGTTGTTGTCTGTGTGTGTGTGTGTGTGTGTGTGTGTGTGTGTGTGAGAGAGAGAGAGAGAGAGAGAGAGAGAGAGAGAGAGAGAGAGAGAGAGAGAGAGAGAGCTTTTTGTGGTATATGTGAGTGTGCCTGTGTCTGAATGTGCATGTAGAGTCATGAGGACGATATCACCTTTCTCTCTTTCAGCCTGTTCCCTTGAGACTTGGACTCTGAGTTTTCAGCTACCCTGACTGGCCAGCAAGTCCCAGAGATTCCTCTGTCTGTCTCTGAAGCACTCAAGTTACAGGCATGCATGACCACACCAGGCTTTTGTATTGGTGCTGGAGATCCAAGCGCAGGTCTCCATGCTTAAGGATGAGTGTGCTTATGCACCGAGCTATGTCCCAGGCCCTGTTTTTTACCTAGAGCTCTTTTCCTCTAGTCTCAGTTATTTGGGGGACTGGCTAACCATCCGTAAATACAAGCTCTGAGTCAGCCCTGGCTGGCTGCACCTGCGTGTGCCACCTAGGGCGTATTGCACTGCTAACAGAGGCCGGGAGCTGCAGCCAGCAGCTTGGAAACCACAGGCTGTTGGTTTTGTCCTTGTTGTTGTTTGTATATTTGTTTGTTTTAACCTCCACACGACCTTATGTCCCACCTCAGGCATACAATTGGTTAGACAGAGTCAGGAGTGCAGTGAACACATACAATCACTGCCATTCAAAGCCAGACGTGGCCTACATCACAGAGTCCAGCGTGGGTGACCAAAACACAAAGCATACAAGCCCAGGGCCCTGCAGTCTCCTCTTGAATACACCCAACTCTGAAATGAATCTCAGAGACCAGCCTGTGACTTTCTTTCCATCTTCACCTTGACCCCCACCCCCACCCCCTCTCCATTAGCTCAAGAAGGAGACTCTGTAGAGACAGGGCCTTCAGCCTAGTGAGAGGGCAGTAATTAAATTTCTCTGCTAACAAGGGCATCCCGGAACTGCCTCCTCTCCAGATGCGGCCTCTGGGAGCAGGGAGTTACCTGTTTTCTTTCTCTGCTGCCAGAGCTGGTAGCTGACTTTCTCACTGAAAGTTCAGAAAGCCCGGTGGTGCTGGTGCCCAGAGGAAAGAGAGTGGGTGCTGGGGTGGCAGAGAATGCCATGCTGCCTCTAGCCTGAACGTGAAGTTCTCGGGGTAGGCTGGGGAGGTCCTGGTTCAAGTATAGCAGGCTTCTAGTCTCTCCTCAGAAATGACTCTGCCACTGACAGAAACCCAACAAAGCAGAAATTCATGTTGCACACGAATGGAGGCACATGTAGTAATCTTTACAAACCTCAGGACCTCATAAATATCTTACTGTGGCTCTGGTAAGTCCAGAGGAGATGCAGAAAAGTGGGGGAGGACTTGGTTTGGGGGTCTGGATCAAAGAAGGTTACTTGAAGAATAAAGAGAGCTGGGAGCATCCCAAGCACTTGGCAAGGCCCAGTCTGTGTCTCTCGTTTGGACTGTGTGGCGCCACACCCTCCCTTCTGGGACTCGATGTCCAAGCCCGGGGCATCGGAGGCGGATGGCTGCCCTTTGCCCAGCCACAGCCCCGTGGGCTGATGACAGACAGTCGTGTTCTTATGAGCCCCTCCTCCCACTTACCGACATTTCATCGTGGAGAGGAAAGTCACCAGAGAGGGCGGGAGTGGGGGCGAGCAAGGTGGGCTCCAGGGTACCATGCTTCCCCTTGCAGAATCTCAGCAACAAAGTGTTTAAGGATGGGATGAAAAATTAAAAAGCCAAAAACAAAAGCAGCAAGCCCATTACTCTCGAGAAACTTCCTTGAAAGGAAAGGGGAATCAATATTTAATTCTGAATGCATTGATTTGCAATTTGGGGACCGCATTCAGCTCTCAATTCTGTCCAGGTTTCTCAGGAGAGATTATGGAGTTCTCAGCAATGGATACTGAGTGTCTTGGGGAAGAGGGGTGATACAGAGAAGCAGAGGGATCTGTCTCAGTCTCCCCACAAGCACCTTCTCCAGGACCAGGAGAATGCCCCACCCAAGCCTGGGGACACTGAGGCAGAGTAAGAGGTGAATGTAAATAAAGCAAACATAGCTTCTCCCTCATTTCCTCTAAGAAAAACAGCCAGCAACACCTCCCTACACACACACACATACACACACACACCTTTATTCATGCCACATATAAATTGCACATATGTATCACACACATAAATTATATTATACACTTGTGCCACAACTTATACTGTACATATGTGCATGCAATACAGACACACACCACACACATGCAGACATAAACCACTGTGCACACATACCAAATATACAGTGCACAAGTACACACTGCATACATTATATGAACCATACAGCGTGCACTGGCACACACAACACACACACACACACACACACACACACACACACACACACACACACATACACCTTCATCAAAAGAACTCTAAGGCCACACCTTTAAGCCCAGCACTCAGGCAGAGGCAGGTGGTCTCTAGTTCTTTACACAATGAGACCTCATCTCAAAAAATATACAAAAAATGCCCAGCTCTAATGGCAGCTGTCTTTTGTTTGTTATTTTTAGAAATAATGTTTGTCTCTAATGTTTTGGAGACAAACTGATATAGAAATGAAAAAAATCACATTTACAATTTACTCTGACATACCTAAGAAAAACAAAAACAAAAGCAAAACAAAAAAATCTTAAAACTTCAGTCTGCCCCCACCCCCACCCTTTTCATTTATCAGGCCTCCTATCTAATTTAATCAGTGTGAAGTCTAACTTAAATCTATATTGCTGCAAATAAGACATGCACTTCTAACATTCCATAGCCTAGACAATGGTGGCTCACCCTCCACTCCAGGCCCAATTCCCCAACAGAAGGCAATGAATACATGCTTAAGAAAAACTGGAGGTAGTCACAAACATGCAGCCTAGCCTTGGCCAGCACTCCACCCAGGCTGGGCACCACTGCTTTGCAGGATCCGAGGGGAGGGGCAGGAATGGAAAAGAGAAGTGGCAGCTGAGCTCTAGTCCTCTGCCTGGGAGTCCAGATGGGGAGTAAACAGCGTGTTTAAGATCAGTGAGCTCCAAATCAGTATGGCAGCACAGCTGACTCAGACAGATACAAAATAACAAGGTATCACACGAAATTCCCTTCCAGACCTCCAGCGCTTGTCACGCTCTGCTCCTCAGTGCTCTTTGATATCTATGACCTTAGGTGGTTCTTGTTCAGAATATCATGAAATGCTCCCATTTCACAAATGAAGAGTTGGAGACCCAGGACTAGCACAGGATAGTGTGGGGACTAGGACCCATGCAACTCTATAGTACTGTGACTGTATGCAATGCGTTTGTCGCATAGGGGGCTTCTGCGGGTCCCTCTGTGCCCACCAGTCCTTCAGATACGATCTGCAGTCTGTTCTTCTAGCCCAGTGCAGACGCTGCTTCTCGGGGCTTCTGTGAGAGCTCACCTCCAGTCTTCCTCTGCTCCCCTCTCTAAGCTAGGATCACATAGGACTGAGTGGGGCCGTGGAGGGTCTGGACTCCCTGGCTCACTTCTCAGTTTGGCTCCACACAAGGAGTCTGGGAATTTGTTTTGTTCTGAAGCCCTGAGGTGGGGCCTCACTAGTTTCTGTGTTTTTCCTACCTCCTTTCCAGCATCTAGAACAGTGGTTCTCAGTCTGTGGGTCTTGACCCTTTTGTATAGCAGATATTTACATTATGATTCATAACAGCAGCAAAATGCAGTTATGAAGTAGGAATGAAAATAATTGTATGGTTGAGGGGGCGGGGTCACCACAACACAAGGAACTGTATTAAAGGGCTACAGCTTTAGGAAGGTGAGAACCCCTGCTCTAGAGTGGATGAGCAATTAATTCAGCAGCTGCCTGTGCCCTGAAAGGTTGCCACCACCCCGTCTCCTGGGGTACTCCTCTTTCCATATACAGAGCATTGTCCTCCCAGTTCTTAGGTCCTGGCTTGCCCCAAACCATGAAGACAGCTGATCTTCCTTGTAGGGAGCTCATTTTTCATCACTTGACACTGAATGGCAGACAGTGAGGAGAAAGGACGAAGCTTGAAGTCTGTGACCAGCAGTGTCGACTTGGTCACCCTGCCTGTCTCTTTCCTGAGACAGTAAGAGAATTCAGCAGGCACTTCCTCCATTCTGTGACTCCTGTCCTGTGCCCCAAGCAGGCTCCACAGCCTCCCCACCCTCTGCCTACCCCACTGCCACGGGTCAGCTGATCCCTTCCAGGTCATCGCTTTCTTCATCACTACGACAGCACGCCTGGCAGAAGCAATGGAAGGGAGAAGAGGCTTATTTTGGCTCACAGGGTTCAGAGGGATTTCAAACCCAACATGAGAAGGCAAGAACTCAGGTCTCGGTAATGGAAGCGTGTGGTGGGTGCTGCTCATGTCACAGCAGACCAGGTGACTCGGAACGCAACCGGAAACTCAGGCATGTGCAACCTGCAAGTTCCACGTCTACTGACCTAATTGCGCCAACCAGGTCTCACTTCCTAAAAGTTCCACAGCCCTCAAAATAGCACCACAAGCTGGGGACTGAGAGCACAAAATATAAACCCATTGGTGACACTCCTGACTCAGTCATGGCACCTCCCTCCCCACCTCTGCCCCTCTTTCTCAGCCCTGGGGCTCGAAGGCACCGTGATGTAGAAGGGTCCCTGGCCTCTGGGTGACATTAGTCATTATCTCCTGTCTTGCCCTAGCTCGATTCCTTCTCAGCCATTCTATTCTAGCTGTGTGGCCTTGGCTAAGGCCTTACCACTTTCAGCCACAGATCTCTCACGGCTATAAAGAGCCAAAAATACCTCCCTGCTTCTCAGGGTTCAGATAATGGATCTGAAAGTGCCTTATACATTATTACAAAGGGCAATTCTATGATGAGCTATTTTGTTGCAGCTAGATTTAAAAAACATCAATGTCTCTCATTAATAGCTATAATTTATTAAGTGCCAACTAGGTGCCAGCCCCTATATTGAGTATGACAGATACATTATCCAATAGTCACAGAACCATAAAGAAGACACTTGACCCCATTTTAGAAATAAGTGACAGAGCTGAAATCTGACACTGGTGTAGCTGCTTACACCCTTTGAATGGTTTGCTCTCCCGTTCTAACTTACAAACGACCCCTTACATCATGCATGCGTTTCCGTTGATGTGTTTATCTCATTGTATTTGTGATTTGCTTGTTGGTTGGTTTTCTCTTAGACGACTATGGACTTCTAAGAGACCAAGTATGTCTTGGCCATTTTTGTGGCATCAGTTGTTACCTTGTCCATTCCAAACAGCAAATATTCACTAGACACTGGCTGACTGGTTATTCTCTGTGGGTCTCCTCTCACCCTCTTCAATAAGCCTGTGTGGGCATGGGGAAACTGGGTGAAAGACGGGGCTTGTAAGACTTCTGGATTCTCCAGCAACCAAGCTCTCAATCCAGAAGCTGTGCCACCAGCCTTTCATTCCCCAACATTCTAAGAGCTCATACATATTCATAAGGAGGCAAACTACTGAGAAGAGATATTTGTTTTCTTTATTAAACTGACATCTCAGCAAATTTACAGCAGAAAATGAATAGTCTGTTTCCTCCTATGCGTTTGTAGTCTGAGAGCTGAGATCACAGTGCCTCCTAGGCTGGTGGTGGAGGGAGCAAAGTGATTTAGGCCATCTCCCAGCCAGAGGAAGCCTGAGTGGATGTGGACACATGATCACGCTAGCACATGGAGTGAAGCGCAGGGAGCATGCTCACTGGGGTGTGAGGGGCTGGAGAAATAACACCCTGGGGTAGAGTGCTTCCTTGCTTAGCATGTAAAAAGCCCTGAGCTTGACCTGAGCACTGAAAAACAAAATCAACAGTTTTTAAAACTCGTTCTAAAAAGAGTGTGATGGTGACTGTTTGGTGCTTGGCTTCTGCATGGCATAATGAATGATGGTCTAACAGGCCCACCAAGATGTCCCTGGTCTCCTCCTTGAAGAACCAGGTTTTGCTTGTCTTCATGCAGGCCATGTATTAGGGCCCAGAACTAGGAACATTCATCATGTGTTAATTCACAGATTCTTGTTTGGTGGAAATGCAAATGATTTCTGTCTAGAACAACAAATAATGCAAAGGCTACAGTTTCATTGTGCTGTAGGATAATAACTGGTTTTGCATCTAATTTAATAAATTTGCTTCTGCCTTTCTTTTCTAGCTAACTATGTAAGTTTCTGTTCACCAGATGTTCCTTTCTTTTTTTTTTTTTTTTGGTTTTTCGAGACAGGGTTTCTCTGTATTGTTTTGGAGGCTGTCCTGGAACTCGCTCTGTAGACCAGGCTGGCCTCGAACTCACAGAGATTCACCTGCCTCTGCCTCCCGAGTGCTGGGATTAAAGATGTGTGCCACCAACACCCAGCCAGATGCTCCTTTTAATCACTTAAAATTTTTAAAATTTCTTTTCATTTATGTAGCTGCTTGTCTGTGCACCATGTGTTTGCCATGCCCAAGGGGGCCACCAGAGGGCAGCAGATCCACAGGAGTTGGAGTTATAGATGGTTCTGAGTCACCATATAGGTGCTAGGAACTGAACCTGGGTCCTCTGCTAAAGCAGCAAGTGCTCCTAACCCATAAGCCATCTCTCTAGCCCCACATTAGACACATAATCAGCCTTAATACACTATCAGTTCCCTTGTTGATAAGTTAAGACAGATCTTTGACCCACATTCTTTCTGTATTGGTAAATTTGTTTGATACTGGTTTGTTTTTTCCTTTCACAACTGGGGATCAAATCCATGGCTTTGTACATACAACACAAACATTCTACTACCTTACTGAGTTATAGCCCCAACCCTGGAAGCAATGTTTGCAACTTCCTTGAAAATTATAATTAACCCACTTCTTCTCCATAAACAACCTATTCCAGAACACACTCTTGATGAGCTCCCAACACAGCAGAGGGAGCAGTTTATAACAACAGAACGCAAGGTGAAGCCCAGCAGGAGCAGTCTTCAAAACCATAACACGGAGGCCAAGAGGGACCAAACTAGTGGAAGGACATAGAGAATGCTGATGGTAGCACCAAACCTCACTACCTCAGTTGAGAGAGGAATTCACCGGTCTGCAGGTGCAGCCCTAGCACCCCAATACTGTATCCCATCTCCGTCACTGTCACTGGGATGCTGCTTAGCCACATCAGCTTCCGTTTACTGCAGGATACGGTTAGATGCGCCCTGCCAACTTTACAGGATGTCCAGAGGCTGAAACAAGAGAATATGTGGAGAAAGTGTCAGGGAACTGCCAGCTCTTTGCTGGTGAAAGGAAGCCCAAGACCCAGGGTGGTGAGAAGGAGCCTGTGCTGGGGCTGTGAGCAGGGCTGACACATCAGCAGAGGCCGTGCCCTCTGGCTCCATGCCGATAAAGGAATCCAGGGCCCAATGCGTGTTAGGCAAATGTTCTACCGCCGACCTCCATAGCTCTTGTCTCCTTGCTTCACCCTGTTAATTTTCTCCACAAGATGTGCCAAGTGGGCAAGTCGCAAGGGAGTGTTGGCTGCCCATGGTTTGGGTTTGGTCCCTGGCCGGCAGAAGTGGCTTCTCCGGCACGTAACTAGTGGCCTTGTGTTTGGGCACTTGTGAGCTCTTAGAAGGAAAGAAAGGAACTGTAGGGGTAAGTATGGGGGTCAGGTCTGAAAGTGAATTCTGTCTCTGCCACTTGCTGGCCATATGACCTGGGGAGGTCACCTTGTCTATGCAGAGCTTCATTTCCTCAGTTGTAAAATGGAAGAACACCAGAAGCCGCACTCTGTGGGGCCAGGACGAGTGGTATAAGAGCCAGGTCAATAACTTTTTAAAAAATATATGTTTTTACTTTACAGCCAGGCGGTGGTGGCACGTGCCTTTAATCCCAGCACTCGGGAGGCAGAGACAGGTGGATCTCTGTGAGTTCAAGGCCAGCCTGGTCTACAAAGCTAAACAGAAACTGTGTCTCGAAAAACCAATACATATATACATATATATATATATATATGTATATATGTATATATATGTATGTTATATATATTCTAAGTTGAAACTAAATATGTAATATATATATACATATATAACATACATATATATTACATATTTAGTTTCAACTTAGAATTGCTTGGGCTATAGAACACTTTCCTAGCACATATGAGGCCCTGGGTTTGATCCTCAAGACTGCAAAATGAAGAAAGGGAATGTTGTTTATAAGTGATGGGTATGGTGACACACACACCTACAGTACCAAGGAATCTGAAGCAAGAAGACCACAAGTTCCAGGGCAGTCTGGACTCATAACTAGACCCTGGGTCAAAAGCCAAACAAAATAATGACAGCGAAAAAAATAGTAATAAGAGAAAGTAGTAGGGAGTAGGTCTGGTACCCGCAAAGTCCTCAATATAGGCCAAACTCTTTTTGTTTGTTTGATTTGGATTTTGTTTTTGTTTGGGGGATTTTTGTTTGTTTTTTTTTGTTTTGTCTTTTGTTTTTTGAGTCAGAATCTGACCATGAAGCCCAGTCTGGACTCAGACTCACTGTAATCCTCCTGCCTCTGCTTCCCAAGTACTGGATTCCAGGCTTGTGCTACCATGCCCAGCTAGATCGATCTTTTGATAAAGATAACACACTTTAGAGTTTGCTGTTTTGATTTCAAGATTATTTTCTTAAATGAACCATGTCAGCAATTTAAAGTCTGAGATGTCGTCAAAACAAAATAAGAGCTTAAAAACTCTTCAAAAGAAATATGACCAGGGTGGAAGATGGCCTAGCATGTACTACTCTTACAGAGAACCCAAATTTGGTTCCCAGTGCCCACATCAGATAGCTCACAAGTGCTTATAACTCCAGCTCCATGGAATGTGACACCTCCCCGAACACCACCAGTCACATACACATGCCAACACATAGATGTACACACCTACACACAGTTTCAAAGAATAAAAATGGGGCCTGGAGAGATGGCTCAGCAGTTAAGCGCACTGACTGCTCTTCCAGAGGACCCAGGTTCAATTCTCAGCACCCACTTGGTAGGTCACAATCATCTGTAATGCCAGTTCCAGGGGAGCCAATTACCTCTTCTGGCTTCCTCAGGCACCAAATACAGATGTCACACACAGACAAACATGCAGGCACATATAATAATTTTTGAGTTAAAAATAATAAGTAAAAAATGAGCATTCAAAGCATGCCTGGCTTTTTACATGAGTGCTGGGGGAATATGGAGTCTTAGTTAACATTCTATTGCTGTGAAGAGATACCATGACCACAGCAACTAACTCTTGGAAAGGAAAAACATTTAATGGGGTGACTCGCTTACATTTTCAGAGGTTCAGTCCATTATCACGGTGGGACATGGTGGCATGCAGGCAGACATGGTGCAGGCTACATCTTGATATGCAGGCAACAGGAAGTGGACTGAGACACTGGGTGTATCTTGAGCATACATGAGACCTCAAAGCTGGCCTCCACAGTGACACACTTCCTCCAATGAGACCACACCTACTCCAATAAGGTCATACCTTCCAATAGTGCCACTCTCTTTGGAGGAATTTTTCTTTCAAACAACCACATTCGGCAAGCACTCTTACCACTGAGCCACCTCTTCAGCCCCCGGTTTTGTTTTCAGATAAGATCGCATGTAGCCCAGGCTGGCCTTGACCTTCGGACCCTCTTGCCTCTATCTCTCCTTCCAGGTGCTGGGTTTATAGGCATGCACCATACCTGGGTTTCACAGCAAGTTTTGAGGAACTCTTACAAGTATTTCTGAAATTGTCAATCAGTAATATTAGTTAAAGAGACACTATCTGCTCCAGTACTGAAGGCCAAAACTGTCAACGGTTCAAGAACAATAGATGTTGTGGGGAGTTTGTGCCCAAAAGCCATGGAGTTGCTGCCAATTAGCAAGTGGCCACTTGGGATTTCCAAGGCACTGGCCCTTTTTGAGATAAGGTCTTCCTAGGCAACCCTGGAACTCTATGTAGACTAGGCTGCCCTCGAACTCACACCAGTCCTGCTGCTGCCTCCCAAGTGCTGGAGATGCAGGGCTGTGCCACCACACCTAATTCAAGCTCCTGCTTTTGGATTAGTCAAATGAGAAGAGGAGAGAGGAGAGCGTGAAAAAGGCACTCTACTCTGGAAGTGGCACAGATGACTTCTGCTCACACTCCAGTGGCGAGAAGCAGTTGAGTTCCCTTCCAGCCCAAATTTCTGAGAATTGTCCAGCTGCGAGCCTAGGAATCACAGGAGCCAAATTTGTGAGGACACAGCCAGTCTCTGCCAAGTCTGCTGTCACAGTCGGTTCCTTTATCTTTGTAGTCACATTTCACTGATCAATGTCAATACCAAGATTGAGAAAGTCTGATTTATGTAATATATGGCCAACTTACATAATGGCGGTAATAAGAACATTTCCAAGTCCGTAGACAAAAGCAGCTTGGTGAGCGCAGCTCCGGGAAAGATGTAAACAGCTTTGGAGAGCAGCCAGTCTCCAGTGGCTCCTTTACCGCGGACATCATTCCAGGGGATCTACTGGAGGCTATCTGGGTTAGTGAGTCATTACTGGGCATCAGGCACTTTCTACTGTTTTTACCTTGTAGAGTTGTACTGTTTTTTTTGTTTTTGTTTTTGTTTTTGAGTTGTACTGTTAAGATAATCCACACAAGGGTCTTTGTACCAGAATATACCAGTAGGCAATGTCAGGACTGTTTGTTACTGCCAGTCTGTCTGTCCTGACTATTTGTTTGGGGTGGGGGGGTGGCTGCCCTGCTGTCCTGTGCATTGTAGGATGCTCAGCAGCCTCGATGTCTTCTACCTATTCCATGTCAGTGGTAGACTCCTACATATGACAGCCAAAAAACAGGGTCATGTAGACTTCTAATTGTCTGTGTGTGTGCATGGTATGAAGGTGTGTGTGTGTGTGCATGGTATGTAGGGGTGTGTTTGTGTGTGCATGGTATGTAGGGGTGTGTTTGTGTGTGCATGGTATGTAGGGGTGTGTTTGTGTGTGCATGGTATGTAGGGGTGTGTTTGTGTGTGCATGGTATGTAGGGGTGTGTTTGTGTATGTGCATTGTATGTAGGGATATGTGTGTGTGTGCACTTACACAGTATGTACAGGTGTGTGTGTGTGTGTGTGTGTATTTGGGTACACTTGCCTGGGTGATGATAGGTGTCTTCCTCCACTGTTGCCCATCTTATTTGTTTGAGCTAGAGCCCCTCACTGAACCTGGAGCTCACCATTTTGGCTAGACCCTAGGATCTGACTCTCTGTCCTCCCACTGCTAGGCTTATAGACCTAGCTTTTACATGGGTCCTGGAGATCCGAACTCAGGTCTTCATGCTTGCTCAGCAAGCACTTTACCCATTGAGCCGTCTCCCAAGCACCGAGTTCCATGCTTCTTATGGTGCCAAGGCACTCAGTCATAATTGCTATCTTCATTTCCTTTTCTGCATCTCCCCACCTCCATAATCCACTCAGGATTCCTTGGACTCATCCATTTTCCACGAAATTGGGAAATGAAGCTAATAATAGTCTGAATTCATGAGGCATTCTGCCATGTTTTTTTTGATTGCTCATATATGAGAAATTAAAAGTAAAATTGCCCCCTGACAATTTAAGAAGAAAAACACATATACAGTGAAGGCAGAATGCTCTTTGGAAAACGTGACTGAAGAGCTTGGTACTGCCTTGGGCTTTCATTCGGATAAACTGGATGCAATTTCAGGTAGATCTATATCTGTCTGAAGAAAGATGGACAGAAAGAAAGACTAAGCTTTTTTGTAAAGTACCAAAAGAAATAGTCAGGGGCCAGTAACAGTGCCTTGGTCACCAATAAAAAATGTATACACCACACCCACTTACTTAAGAGAGTGTGTCTTTAGGAAAGAAATTAAAGTATAATAGGTACTAGAAGCTGAGCACAATGGACATAATTTAATCCCAGCACTCTGGAGGTAGAGGTGGGAGAATAGTAAAATCAAGACTAGCCTGGATTACACAGTAAGATACTGTCTCAAAAAAAAAAAAGACCCCAAACACTTATATGTAATACACATGCATACATACATACATACATACTTACATATATACATACTACAACCTAATGTGTGTGTATAGTGACTACTGTACATAGCCTTCCAAACCTTGCTATTAAGTTATATTTCCACTCATAACAAGGATGTATGTGTGAACCGGGCATGGTGGTACATGACTAAATTCCCAGCACTCAGGGGGACTAGGAGGTTTGCTATTTTATTTCTGTTGTAGCCGCTGTCATTTGAGACAAGGTCTTGCTGTGTGGCCTCAGCTGGCCTCTGAAGCTCTGTCCCCCCCTAAGCCCCACCCATGCTGGGATTACAGGAGGATGAAGCAGCCTACAGACCCTGTCTCAAGAAGGGGGAGGAGCTAAGGAGATGACTCAGACACTAACGTGCTTGCAAAGCAAGGATGTGGACCTCAGCTTATATTCCCAGGAACAATGTAAAAAGCTGTGAGTCACAGCGCGTGTCTGTCACCCCAGCAGTACAGGGAACAGAGACAGGCAGATCCTTGGAGCTGACTGGTCAACCAGCCTAGGTGTTTCAGTGAGCTATAGGTTCAGTGAGAGAACCTTTCTAAAAGCACAAGGTACTGAACTCCTGAAGAAGATGTCTAAGGTCAAGTTCTGGCCTCCAAACAAATGTGCACACATACGCATGTGTGTCTACACACACACACACACACACACACACACACACACACACACACACAGAGTAAATGAATAAATATAAAGGGATATGTGTGTGAACTCATTTCCCAAAGCCTTGAAAACATAATATCTCCATTTGATCTTAAACCAGTATGATGGATGGTATAAACTATCTTTGAAGTACATTGTTCTTACTAATTCATAAAAAACTTTTACATATCACTGATGGTAACCTATTTTCTAGGCTACATATTCCAGACACTTTATTTGCTGCTTGTATTTTGATTTCCTTTGTTGTTTTTATGTCTGGTTTTGTTTGTGCTTTTGAGATAGGCTCTCCCCTTGTAGCCCTGGAGGATCTCAGACTGGCAATCCTTCCTTGCCACAAGTGTTGGTTTCAGTATTTGTCATTTGTCATTACATTTTTAATTTATTACGCTTACTATGTGTGTGCACACGTGTGGAGGCCAGGGAACCATCAGGAGTTGGTTCTCTCCTTCCACTCTACGGGTCCCCAGAGACTGAACTTAGCTCATCAGCCTTGGTAGCAGGCACCTTTGCCTACTGAGACACCCCTTTGCCTACTGAGACACCCCTTTGCCTACTGAGACACCCCTTTGCCTACTGAGACACCCCTTTGCCTACTGAGACACCCCTTTGCCTACTGAGACACCCCTTTGCCTACTGAGACACCCCTTTGCCTACTGAGACACCCCTTTGCCTACTGAGACACCTCGCCAGCCATTTGTTTTGTTTTTGTTTCTTACTGTTGTTGTTCTTTGATAATGTCTTTCTCCCAAAAGAAGTTTAGTACCTCTATACCATAAAATCTGACGAACTCTACTTTATTATTCCTTATATTTATGATTGAACCCTCCATATTTCAATGTTATTTTCTTACACTGCTTTAATATTTGGGGGATTTTTTCCTCCCTATATATTTGGCTCTATAATTCACTTGGAATTATAGGAGTATGAGAAATAAGTCATATGCAACTTTATTTTTAAATTAAACTTTATTATTTTTATTGTTTGATGGTGATATTATACTTTCCATTATTATTAACACAATAATTGTCTATACTTATGGGGTCCAGGATATTTTGATACACAATCTATATTTGGCAAATGGGGTAATTAGCATACCCATCAATTGTAGTGTTCATCATTGGGAATATCCAGAATCATTGAATTATTTTGTATTAGCTATAGTCAGTCTACTGTAGAAGGCTAGAACTTGGTTTTGCAGTTCTGGGCAAAAAGCTCCCGGACCCCATCACACAAGGTAAACACTCCATTACTGAGTGACATCCCTTCTCCCCTTTCAACAGTCGTGTCTCAATGACCCACCGTCTTCTCTTCTCAGCTTCAGCTAATCACTCCTCTAACCCCGTTTCTATGAAACAGCCTCTGTAAGAGTCCACCACTATAAATCAAGCATTCGCTGTCTGTCTTCTGATAGCTGCCTCATCTCACTTCAACATATCATCCTCCAGACCTGTGCACACTGCCGCCAACAACAGGATCTCATTCCTGTTTAAAGCTGAGCAGTATCCCATCCCGTGTGCCTCGTTTTCTTTATGCACTCATTGGTTGGCAAACCCATAGGTTGTCTTGGCTGCTGTGAATGGTACCACAGTACACTTGAGAACACAGTCACCCTTTGTGCCCCTTGGTGGGACTGTTGGTCCCAATGCCACACCATTTTAGTTCTGGGGCTTTAGCGTAGCTTTGGAGGGCTTCTGCCATTTTGCTCTCCCGTTTCTTGATTACTCGTGCACATTTTCTCCTCCAACTTTCACATTTGTGTGCTGTATTTTATGTTGCACACAGATGCTGTATTTTATGTTGCGCAACAGATGCGTTAATGCTCTGCTTTCAGAAGAGGAGTCGTTCACTTCTGCCGGGTGCCTGGCCAGCATTGGGAAGGTGGGGTGCTGCACCAGATTCATTTGAACATGGTGGACTATCTGGCAGTTCTGCTCACAGAATTCTGCTGATTGTAAGAAATAACTAGCTAGTTGTTTAGAAACAGGACCTAATTAATCTGGAACAATCGCTTTCGCCAGATCTCTGTTGCTTAGCAGCGACTGGGCTGCACCCAACTTTACCTTTGTTTCTTGTTCTACCGCAGGAGCCAGACTTCCTTTCTCACGTTTGCATCCAAGCTCAACACCCTGCCCTCTCCACACGCTTGTCCCAGTCCAAGAAGATATTTATGGTGGAAAGCATCTGACACTTATTTGGGGCCCGGGCAGTGGGGAGCTCTCTGGAGAGGCCCCCATCTCCCACTTCTCACACACATTCCCAGCTAACAGATTTCTCCTTTTCCTAATCGGGGCATTACTTTGAGCCACAGAAAGAGCCTGGCAGAGAATTCAACTGTTGCAACTTAGTGAAATGAATAAATGATTTCTCAGAGTGGCCTGTGTGGCCTCGAGGATTGACAGTAGCAAAGGGAAAGGTGTTCTACAGAGGGACTGACCAGGCTTTCACCCTGCCATTTGGTGCTTCCAGCTGGCAGCCTAGTCCAGAGCCTGCGCTTTCTTTCTTGCTGCATTCAGTGCAAGGCTGCAGGGAAGAAGCATCATGGCAATTCCCCTGCTGTTCTGCAGTGATGCATCTCCTACCCTCAAAGCTCTGACCTCAGGGAGTTAGAGCAGGAGGCAGAAGAGGACTCTGGGCTGCCTGTCACTGGCTCCCTGGCCTTGAAGGAAAGCATCTCTGCATATAAGTTCCCGTCAGCACGCGCTCACACGCCACCTCCACTCACAGCCCTTCCAGCTTTCCAGCAGTTTGCAGGCTCCAAATATCTTCCTTGTGCTATTTTGCCTTAGAGTAAAACTCCCCAAATACGATGGCATGAATGACATGTGTGCATGTGCCATGTGCTTGTGCAAGATGATGCCGTATAGTGGAGACGTCTGGAAAGCACTGCCGTCAAGAGTCACTGGATTGTGGGGAACAAAATTCAGCTGAGCTCAAATTAGCAGAAAAGAGGCTTCACACACAGATTCTGAAGGTTTCTTAAAACCAAGAACAGAAGCCAATGGAGCTCTAGGGAGAGGGGAAGAGGCAACTTCTCCCTCCCAGGCCCACTCCCTGACAGACCCGCTCTCTTCCATAGAAAACCCACAGGGAAATAATAAAAATAATACATTACTTTTAATTTTTTTAAAGATCTGTGAGATGTCCTAGCAAATAAAGGCACTTGCTGGGCAAGCCTAATGACCTGAGTTTGATCCCTGGTTGTCCTCTGACCGCCACACATGTGCCATGACACACACACCATCCACGCCCACGCAAATCCACAGAGCTGCCTCTGCCCCAAAGTCACAGAATTTCTCAGTTGAGGAAGGAGACTCTGAGTGTCCCTGTTCCAAAAGCTTGAGAGGGAGGGCAGGAAGGGGAGAATCTCTCTCTCTCTCTCTCTCTCTCTCTCTCTCTCTCTCTCTCTCTCTCTCTCTCTCTCTCTCTCTCTCTCTCTTGCGCGACAGAGGAAAGGGAGAAAAGAAAGAGGGAACAGGAGGGAGAGAGGGAGGGAGGAGACAGAGAGAGAGAGAGAGAGAGAGAATATGCTTGGTCTTAGATGCAATAAGATTCATCTGTTTTTGCATCCCAACAGCTTCCTTTCAGGAATATGAAAGGAAACAAATAGGGTTAAGTCATCCTGGACAGGACAGGAAAAAAAAGTTTGCCATGGAAGTTGTAGAACCTGTAAGTCTGAGGTTGCCTCCTGCCCCTTGGTGGACTTACGACCACAAGGACCCTCTATGAAGCCCCTGTGTTGAGTGCCACTGCCCTAGCCAAGGGGCTCCCTACCCAAGGGGCTCGCCATGAGTGCTCAGTGACGTGTGCAGCTTCTGAATCTCCAGTCATGCTAACGTCATTAGTAAAGAACAGGAAGAGGACAGCAACAATCACCTCAGTGTCCCCAGTGGAGCAGAGTGAAGATTGCTCTGGGGAGATGGAATCTCAGGACTTCCCTCTGACAGCACCCAACTATCTGCACATTTCCATTGGGACACAGTCTCAGTTTCTGTGGTTTGTCCTGGTTCTCTGGATCTCATCTCACTACGAGCACAGCCTGGCTTCCCAGAGTCTGGAAGGTTTTTGGTCTTTACCTTGACTGAGCCACGTAGAGGCTGTGGGACATCAATCAAGTGGCCTACCGTCACTAGGACTCAGTTTCTTGTCTGCTGAGCGGGAAAAGCATCATAACATCTTCTGGCATGGTTGTACAGAGTCTTTAATGAGATAGCATATGTGGAGTAGTATGGATAACACTCACCATATTGTTCATGGGGAAGAAGTGTTGCTGAACAGTTAGAGATGGAGCTCACAAATAGAGAAGACGCCAAAGCCCCAGGCCCCGTGTGATCCCCAACACCATGCGGGGTGGTGGTAGTGACACTGATTTTTTTTTGTCAGTCAGCAAGTCACTAAATGATTATTCTTCCAAGGGACAAGGCGAGATGTCTGCACTGCTCTGTGCTGGTTAGGGGTAAATTCCCAGAGACGAGGCAGCTGGGAGGGAGAAGCCCACAAATCATGGCAGGACACCGAGCCCTTGCTCTGCATCTGCACCTTGCTGCAAAATGCGACATGCAGACTTGACAAGCACAGCACAAACAAGCCAGGGGACAAAGAGACGCAGTAAGAGGGCAGAGAAAACACAAGGAAAACGGGAAAGAAGCTGGAAGCCTGCAGAAGAGCCTTGTGAGGGGCCTCGGGAATTCCCAACAAGCCTTTGTTAACAGAAACTTTTGGAAGCCTTTCCCCCACTCCCTACATCTCTTCACATTTTGCCAAAGGTAATATTCACTTTGATGTTGGGAAGCCTTGGTTTGTTTTGTGTTTCCTCTCTCCAAAATTGAACGGTAGGCCATCCTTTTGTATTGCAAATTGGCCTGACAAAAAGGAACATTATAACTTGTGAAAAGGCAAACAAATTCTCCCAGCTCTGAGATTTTCCGACTGAAATGCCTCAAGAATGGGCTGGCAGTGGGAACAACATGTAGAGAGTTCTTCTGTTTCCCATGGTTTGGGATGCAGGCCCACTGCTCTCTGGGGATCTTGAGTCCCCTGGTGGGGCATACAGGGCCACTGATCTCCAGGGACACTGGGGCCTTTGATGGGCCCATCCTTTCAGCCTGGCTGACACTCAGCTGACTGATCTTCCTGCAGGGCTGGAGACTGAGGCTTGTGTGTCTTGCTTCCAAGTGCTATGAATTCGATGCAGCCTGAGCCTGGATCCTTCAACTTCACAGAGTATTGTGGGGTTTGAGGGCCAGCATGCTGTGCTAGTGCACACACCCAAACCATGATTTCCACAGCTGGAACAGCAGCACCCTGGGAAAGCCCATCCGGGTCCCTTTCCCAGTCTTCTCTGCTCCATCCGTGACCATCCCGGGCATGGACACCAAGGGACTGGACCTCATTGGAAGGCTCCAATTGGACTTCCTTCTTGAGTGCCTTCTGTCTAAAAAGGGAAGAAAGCAGCCACGGTACACAGGGGCAGCATGGGAAACAGGCCGTTTCAGGGATCCATAGCCTACCAAGAAATCTCCTGATGAATGCGCATTCCCAGGCACAGCCTTGCCCTCTTTCAGGCCATTTGGGGGTGTGGGTGTGGGGAGGGCTTCCAGT
The DNA here is from genome assembly GCF_017639785.1 of Mesocricetus auratus. Taxonomy (NCBI): domain Eukaryota; kingdom Metazoa; phylum Chordata; class Mammalia; order Rodentia; family Cricetidae; genus Mesocricetus; species Mesocricetus auratus. The sequence continues at coordinate 55,650,840 of NW_024429266.1, forward strand.
GAGCTGCTTAGAAGGGGTAAGAAAATCAGCTGAGTGCAGGCTGCTGACCCCTCCTCCCAAGACTGCCGAGTCATTCATTAACTTACCTCCAACTCCACTGGGCTTTTGCCACGCTGCTGTGCTGGGGACGGGAGGGTGGTCAGGCTGACACAAGGCAATGCCCTGCTCAACCCTGAGAAAATGAGCATCTGCACTAACACAGTGAAGGAAGGCTTGCGACTTGCATTGCTTTGGTTTCAGCCCTTGGGCAGAAAAGAACTTAGTCCGTGGAATCTGAGAAAACATATCAAAGCACAGTAAACACAGGCAGGCCTTGAGAATAACTGGAATTAGGAATCCGAGTGCTGGTCAGAACCGGCTCCCTCTCTGTTTTCTAATACGCGCTATTCTTTCCATAAAGCCTAGCTCCGTCTGGTTTGGTGACACACTGCTAGGACCCCAGCCCCACCCCCACACTTGAAATGCTGAGACAGGATGATCATAAGTTCTAGGCTAGCCCAAGCTATGCTGTAATAGCTTTTTAAAGAAAAAAAATTAAAAAGAAAAAGAAAATTGAGAAAGACTAGTTCTGCCCACACGCAGGAAATCCAGACAGCAGCTCCAAGGTCTAAGAGTACTCAACCCTTTCTTCCTGCTTAGAAAAGCCGGGTGAAGTTCCGTTGGTTGGTGTACTTTGTGTGGATGCCTTTATTGGATCAATCTTCTGGTAAATTATCTGCCTTCTAATGAAACCATTTACTCAAGGGGAGGATAGAGAGACAACAGAATAAAGACAGGCAGATACCCACAAGGTCAAAGAGGTGGGAGGAACACCTTCTGTCTTGGGTAAGGTTGCCAGGTACTCAATATGTAGTCAGTGCATAGGGCATGCTCATACAGAGTTATGCGCTCACATTTATCTGATATTCAAATGTGCCGGGGTGGCCTGCATTTTTATTTACTCATTTTTGGCAGGCCTATTCCTGGGGCTGTAATAAGGGAGATAGGTCCAGCTTCTGGATTGTTTGATAGCAACATTGCTCAGTACTAGGGGAGAGGCTAAAATCTCCAGTTGGTTTATTGGACTGTAACCCCTATGGCTAAATGATGGAATAACAGGGATTTTGCTAGAAAGTCATAACTTTACATAGTTGTGGGGACAGGATCCCAGAATGCAACCTTCATGCAAGAGATGTCAGGGTTCCTGCCTGTTACCTGCAATCCAAATCCTTTTCTTGCCTCTTCAGAGCAAGGTCAATATATGAGAAATAACCTTCACCCTGCCCTAACGTGTTAATCATATAAGCCCTACTCAGAATTAACCCTGTGCAGAATTCAGAGTAGCACGAACTCACAGAACAAGACAACAAAGTCCGAACCGCTGTCCATCTTCATAGCTGGGGCACCGTACTAGTTTCCAGAACAGTCGTTCTGGGTCACACACCTAATCGTTGGAGAGATGGACATTAGGATGGAAAAGGCAGCAGGCATTTCCCGGAAAGTCAATCAAGGCACTGCTAGCAGGAGCAGGTAGAAGGAGACACGGAGAGCCAAGCAAGCTCCCCAAACGCTGCTCTGATGAGTCTGTGTCCCTGCTGGTGTTGTTAATTATGGAATAAGGACGGCGCGATGGATGGAGCACAAGCCATGGAGAGCATATTAACCATAGTTTATTATAGCGAGACTGAAAGGGGGGAGACAGACATGACAGAGAGAGAAGATGAGAGAGGATGAGATAGAAAGACGAGAGTAAGAGAGGATGAGATGATGAGAGTAAGAGAGAGGAGTAAAAGAGTAAAAGACAGTGTAAGCGGGCAGGGGTCAGCCCTTTAAAGGGGTCCTTTGCACCTGTGTGGTTCTCACAGAACTCTAGGCTTGCCAGAGTGCATCCTGCAAGGTAACAGGGCAGGCCAGCGTAATGCCTGAACCTTTCAGCTGTCCTGTCCATGATGAGGAATGACACTTATCCTTTCTCCACGCCACTGCAGAGCACAGGGGGGAAGCCGCCAGGCCAGAGGCTTGACAGTCATGAAGCTGACCTTGAGCCTGGTGGCTGGTTACTAACAATGCTCAAAACCTTTGGGAAAGCCCACACATTCAAGAGTACAGAGGACAAATCCTCAACAACATCACTCTGACCAGGCATGGTGGCCCCCTTCCGTCCCTAGTTCAGCTGACTTCTGTCCAGCCTCCTTCCGTCCCTTCCATGTACAGTTTCTAGTGCAGACCCCTGTCCCCAGCACATCTCTGAAGAATCCAGGTCCTTGGAATGCTGGCCTCAGCTTACCTTGGAAAGAGATGGTTTGCTTGGACTCTGGCCCCAGCAGGCCCCTCAAAGACACAGGTCTCTTTCCAGTTGTACATGTCCCTGCCTCTCCCGTCCCTCTGCCCAAAGAGCCCCCAAGTGACAGCAAGGGGGACAGTAGGCTTAGTGCCAGCATCCAGCTGGAGGCAGCTGACCTGAGGAAAAAAGTCACTTCTCTTTGGCCTTCCTTTCCAGTATGGCCCACTGGGACGGCAGCCATGTCACCTCCACACGTTCCCTTCCAAAGCCAGCCCTCCCCCTTGCTTGCCCAGTCTTTCCCCACTGCCTCAGGCTGGTCTCACGCCTGCTGAAGACCCCCACCCCCGCTTCTGGCTGGGACCCCACAGGGCTGGGTAACCCTGGGCCTTCCTGGGAACCCATAACTAGGCAGCAGCAGCCTTGTTCTGCTTTGATGAACTGACGCTGCTTTTTCCAGTCACAAGGGCAGGTAGAGGCCAAAATTCCATCAGGAAGTAAGGAGCAGGCAGAGAGGAGGGGAAAAGGAGGAGAGGGTGGAGGATAAAGGGTGGGCCCAAAGGCCAGGATGCTTTCTGCCCTGTTTGGTTTGACTTGGTGGATGGCTTAACGGAGAGCAGATACAGCCAGGGAAAGCCAGATTAGGGGCGCCTCTGAAATCGAGGCAGAAAGAAGAAATGTCCCTTTTTAATGGGAACCAGACTCAAGATAGGGGTGGGGATTATACAGCAACAATGAAACTGCAGCAGCTCTTATGTGACCTCCCACAAAGGCCCTGAGCAGCTCACACAGCTGGGTCGTGTCTGTGACTGGAGGTCCCGGCGGGAGGGAACTCTGGCTGGGTGACTCAGAAGATAGGGATCCCCAAGTCCACAGGGGATTTGCATGCATTTGCCTAAGTTATGCATCAGCACAGACTCACGCTCTAAATTTAGTCTTAAGGAAACAACTTCATCCTTTCTCAAACTGAAAGGGGTGCTGTCTTAAGGTGGTCAGAGGTCTCCACTCAATTGTGCTGCACTCTCGGGACAGACAGTAATTTGAACAATTGAACAGCCCCAGGGCATCCCGGAAAGTTTCCTATCCCTCTCCCACTGACGAAGTTTCCCAGCTTGTTAAGGGAGGAAATGAAACCCCTCCCAACTTTACAAGGTGAGAAAGTGCCGGGGTGGGGGTGGGGGTGTCTCAGAAATGAATCCCTAAGCCTGCTGTATTTGCTGTGAGAAGGTGGGGGAGGGGCACACGGGACAACTCCACCGAGAAAATCAAGCAGAGGTTCTGTCTGCTAAAATTCAGCCTCTTCCTTTCCCTTCCTGGTCCCTTTACTTACAGCTTGCAAGTCGTCTGCAGGTGGGAGGTTCTGGGTGCAGGGCACTGTGTAAGGTCAGGGGCACTAATAGAGCCATTCATCACCACATGCCTTAAAGTGCTTTTAACAAGGGCGGTGTGATCAGGTCAAAACAACAAGGCGGAATCGTGCAGGGCGCTGCGGGAGCACAGAGAGGAAGCATCCTCGGCCCAGAGAGTAGGTGTGAGCGCTGAGTGTTTCCAGAAAGAGAGAGGAGAGGGAGGGAGGGAGGGAGGGAGGGAGGGAGGGAGGGAGAGAGAGAGAGAGAGAGAGAGAGAGAGAGAGAGAGAGAGGGAGGGAGGGAGGGAGGGAGGGAGGGAGGGAGGGAGGGAGGGAGGGAGGGAGGGAGGGAGGGAGGGAGGGAGGGAGGGAGGGAGGGAGGGAGGGAGGGAGGGAGGGAGAGAGAGAGAGAGAGAGAGAGAGAGAGAGAGAGAGAGAGAGAGAGAGAGAGAGAGAGAGAGAGAGAGAGGAAAATGAGCGCGCTTGAAGAGTAACAGTAGAAGGTGGGGGAGGAGGTGCCGGGAGTGTTCAGGTTGAGGGAAATGCGTGAGCAAGCATGGAGGCTGGAAATAGCACGGCAGAACCAAGCCTGGCTACCCAGGCAGCGCCGGCAACTGAGGAGGACCATGTGCGGGGCCATATACATCCCCCCGGGTTTGACGTCATCCTGCAGGCAGGTCTAAGCTAACAGAAGCTTGGTGCTGTTGAGCATGGTGTCTCTGGCTCTTGGTGTAGGGTTGGCAGGCTGGAGGCCAGCGAGGAGGCTGTTTCAAGCACTCAGAAACGTGAAGCATGCAAGCAAGGGCACGGGCAGGAGGGAAAAGGAAGAGAGAGAAACCTAGAAGGTGCTTCAGTAGGACCCGGCGAGTGAGTGGGTGGAGACCAGAGAGATGGGAGGGTCCAGGCCACCTCTTGAGGTCCCTGCTGCAAACACTGTTTTGTTTTGTTTTGCTCTTATGCGGAGAGACTGAACGCCAGGGAGGAGGCGGCTACCAGGAGAACAGAAGGGAAGGGCAGATTTTCTTTTCTTTTCTTTTTCTTTTTTTTTTTTAACAGCCAAATAGAGCTGTTAGGCGCCACTCAGGCTGAGAAACCTCCTGATTGGTGATTCGGCAGCTCCTTGCTGCTTTCAAACTCAGGCAGCATCCTGCAGCCTCTAGAGGACTTAATTCAATTCAGCAAATGCTATTGAGCACCTATTCCTAACAGGGAGAGGGAAGGGAGAGTTCCAACAATTACTGACTACTTAAATTGTATTAGCAGAGTGTTAAGTGCATTTACACGTAATTTTATCTCCAGCCACAGCTGCCTCAAGACCCTGTCATTTACCTGCAAGGATCTGAGAGGCCAAGTGGCTTATCCAAGTGTGAGGAGTGGTGCCAGGATGCAGCCAGGAGTTCGAAGCTTCCCTCTCTCTAAGACCAGTCATTCCACAACAAATTCAGATGGTTGCAAGTGACTGCCGTGCAAACTATTTTAAGCGAAACAGGGAATGCATTGGCTTACTTAACTAGAAAACACAGTCAGCTGACTCCAGGCTCGCCCAGAGCCAGGTACTCCTACCATGCTGTCGGTTCTCACACTTGCTCATGGATGAGTAAAGCCTTCAGCTTCCTTAGCGTTCATCTCGGCTTATAAGGCAGCATAGCTTGACAGCTTTGGAATCCCACAGCCTGAGTTCAAATCTTGGCTCCAGCAACCTTCGTAGGTGGGTGGTGTTAAACCCATTGCTTAACTCTTGAGTCTCCTGCTTGATTTTCTTCATCCCTTGGTTGGAGTCAGCACTTTTCTCAAATACAGCAAGCCTTGGGGTTCAACCCTGGGGGCCCAGGGTCATTTCTCACCTTGTGAAGCAGGGAGAAATCTCGCATTCTCACCTTATAGCAATGCAGGGTTTCATGTATGCTAGGCAACCCCCCCCCCACTGCTCCCTTTCTGTGAGATGGCATCCATAGTCAGCTCACCTCAGAGGGCCCTTGTGGGGAGTAAAGATTCCCCATACAAAGTGTAATAGGATCTAGCCTGAAGTCAGCACCCCAACATGTCAACTCTGATTCTTTCTACCCCTGCACAGTTTAGGGTGGGTTTTATTCCCTTCTATTACATAACCCTTCCTCCATGCAGAGAGAGATGGACAGAGGAACTCCCTGGCTATAACATCCTTATAGCTTCCAGGCTCAGTAGAACGACTTCTCTCTTTGTCCACAAAGGTAGCAAATCTCCAAGTGGTCTAGTCAGTTCTGGGTAAGTATGTGCTTGTCCCAGCAACCCTCTCTGAAGCCAGAAGATGGAGAATTCCCACTAGCCAGCCTCCCACAGCCCCACTCTGAGGGAAGGGGGGCAAGACACCACCATTCACAGCTCCATTGGGCCATAGAGAAGGAGGAGAATTCCTTAGAGATGAGCTATGCTGGGTGTGATGGATGGTGCAGGCTTGTAATCCAGCTACTTAGGAGGCTGAGGCACGGGTATCCAGAATTCTTGGAAAGCCTAGGTTATATAGCAAAGCTCTGTCTCAAAGTGGGGTTGGTTTTAGGATGCTGTGACGATGAAACAACTTACTCTGTGTTAGGGAGTGTTGTAAACATGTAACAGGAAGTGAGGGAGGCGGAGCTTCCTGTCTGTGAAAATGTTCATCACACAAGAGAAGATGAGGGCGGGTCATATTTGACTAGAAGCCGCAATCAGTGGGACACACACCTAAGGTAAGGGCCACTTAGAGCCTGAGGCCTGGTTTGTGAAGTTTCAAAGGAAAGACTCTGGAAGGGCAGTTGGAGAGATGTTTGGAATTAAAACTCAGTGGTTCTGGTCAGTAGGGGCTGAAAAATCAGCAAAACCAAAATTCAGTGTTGTAAAAAGTTGAATACTAGGTGTCTGGACCTACTCATGATCCTGGGGGCTCCAAAGAGTCTTGGCAGCAATCATACCACAGCACGCACAGCTTGTCTTGTAGGCTCAGGCCTGCTCCAACCATAGTACTGGTATCTCCAGTATCCCCGGGTCTCCTCTACAACTGGACTTCGTCTCCTACAGCCTCTCCTAGGCTCTCTGCTGGGACTCCAGCCCTGCCATATAGTGCCAAGCCTCAGCTGCTCTCCATGATGCCTCATGCCTACAGAGCTAGTACCTCCTAGGTGACTCTTAAACTTTACCAAGTTCAACTGCCTGCATGAGATGAAGCCCTGGCCCCTTCTGGACCACAGCTTCTGTGTGCTAACCCTGGGGAAACATTCCCAGAAGATCTCACTGCAGTGATGCTGGCCTCTTCTTCTTCTTCTTCTTCTTCTTCTTCTTCTTCTTCTTCTTCTTCTTCTTCTTCTTCTTCTTCTTCTTCTTTTGAAAGTGAGGAGAAACTGAGAGAAATTGTCCTCTGGCCTTTTTTCAAGTTTTTTAAAAATATTTTATTTATTGTGCATACAGCCTTCTGTCTGCAGGCCAGCAGAGGGTACCAGATTTCATTCAAGGTGGTTGTGAGCCACCATGTGGTTGCTGGGAATTGAACTCAGGACCTCTGGAAGAAGTTAGTGCTCTTAACCGCTGAGCCATCTCTCCAGCCCTGCTGGCCTCTTCCTCTTCTTAACCATCCCCAGCTGACAGCATCAATTGTCATAGCAAAACAAAGGTTTCACTTTGATTTAGTTGTGACTATGTTATGGTTTTTTTCTTGGGAGAATAAGAAAGCATGTAGCTTATGTTTGACTTTACAGGAGCCATCATTGAGAAGTTTTTGAACTTGGAAGGAAACTTTGGGTGTTTTAAAGAGATAGAACTTTTAAAGCCTGAATTTTTAAAGACCATGAGACTTTTAGAAGTTGGAATGTGGGGCTGTTAAGCGCACTTGCTGCTTTTACAGAGAACCCAGGTTCTGTTCCCAGTTCCCACAACTGCTTGTAACTCCAGTTTCAGGAGCTCTATTGCCCTCTTCTGACTTCCATGGACCTCTGAACTATGAGATCTTAAGAGTCAACAAGAAAGGAAAGTTTATGGCTTAACAGTGGTGTGTCTGTATGTCAAGTTGACAGGGGGTCAATTGTACCAGCTAGTTTTAAAGTCAACTTAACACGTGCTAGCATCATTTGGGAAGAAAGAATCTCGGTTGAAAAAATAATCCCACCATATTGACCTATGGGCAAGCCTGTGGAGCATTTTCTTAATTAACGATTGATATGGGTGGGTCCATATTACAATGGGCAACGCCATTCCTGGGTCGATGGTTCCGGTGGGCGAGGCCTTGGAGAGCAAGCCAGTAGTGCTCCTTGTGACCTCTGCTTCCGTTGCTGCCTCCAGGTTCCTGCCACAAGTTCTTGGACTGACTTCTTAGTTTACAAATTATAAGATGATGTAAACCCTTTCCTCCCTAAGGAGGTTTTAGTCACCCTTTCATCACAGCAATAGAAACCTTAGCTAAGACAGAGTAGAAAACATAATCTGCAGAATGAAGCTGGGGTAACAGCACACTCAGAAAGCAATTTGAGGTGAAGAGTTGTCTAACTAGTGACCCGGAAAATAAGCAGCTATACAAAGATATTGAATTATCAGAACTGGGAAGAGGGCACTCATAGTGCTGAGGAACACCGTAAATCAGACACTGAGGTCACTTAGATTCCTGCAGTTAGGCAAACTGTCATCTGGGAAGGGATAAGCCAGTGTAAGCATTCAGCCGGAAGGCAAAAAATAAATTAATTAATAAAAATAAAATAAAGAAGGCTCCTTAGCTCTTGATTCCCAAAACCCTTCAGAGATGTCTATATGACTCATGTGACCTCCAGTTCATCTAAGTCAAGAGAAGTTCACCTTTTGAAAGTAATTTTAATCTATGACAAAAATGCAACCCAACCCTTCATGATATACATTCACTCCTTCACTCAACACTTAGCATTTGTTGGGCCAGATATGGAATCTTCAATTCCAGCACACTAACATTTGCTGAGTGTTGTGCTGAGTTCTGAGGACTTGAGGAGCTCAGCCAGTGGTGCAAATCCCCATTCTGTTCATAACTGTTGATCACTGAAGTTTTCCATTATGAAGAAAAAAACAACTGAAGCCTTGCTTTTTTCCAGTCCTAGAAATGAAACCTAGGGCCTCGTGCTTGTTAAACATGCTCTCTAACCATTAAGCTATATCCCAAGCCTGATTTATGTCCCCAGATTGAGATACTTTTTAGAAAATGTTTTTGAGACAAAGTTTCATTTATCCTAGACTTGCCTAGAACTTTCTAGATAATAGAGAAGGACCTTGAACTCCTGATTCTCCTGCTTCCATCTCCCAGTGGTAGGATCTCAAGGGTGAGCCGCTGTGCCTGGCTTTGTGTGATGCTAGGGGTACAAATTTCGAACTTAGCAAAGCACGAGCCAAGTGACCTAGACATTTTTAGGTTGGTTGGTTCTTTGGCTGGCTAACTGGATGGGTGGATGGATGGATGGGTGGATGGGTGGATGGATGGATGGATGGATGGATGGATGGATGGATGGATGGATAGATGGGTGGTTGCTTAGTTATTTGGTTGAGTCTCTGGCTGGTTGTTTGGTTGGTTGGCTGGCTGGTTAGTTGGTTGGTTGGTTTTCTTGAATCAGAGTCTTGTCGTGTGGCTCAGGCCTTAAACTCAAGACCTCCCTGCTGTTTCCTCCTCTGTTCAGATTCAGACACCCACCACCATACCGAGCTCACCAGGCAGCATTTAATAAGAAGGAAAGGACTTATTTTCACAGTTTGGGGGGTTTTATTGGGTCTGTGTCAACATAGTACATGATGATATGAACACATGGGAGACAAAGTGGGAACTGGGAACTAAAGAGAGAGGAGGGGAGCCTGGGATCCCATTTCCCTTTTGCAGGGACAGTCCCAATGGCTGATTTCCTTCTATCAGGCTCCAGTTCTTAAAGGTTCCACCCCTGCCCCAACTGCCACTCTTTGGAACAAAGTTCTAAACACATGCCTTTAGGACCCAAGCTATAACTGAATGTGGTGAAACACACCTGCAATCCTAGTTCCTTGGGAGGCTGCAACAGAAGGATTTTTAAAAATAATTTATTTATTTTTATTTTATGTGCATTGATGTTTTGCCTGCATATATGTCTGTGTGAGGATGCCATATCTGCTGGAACTGGAGTTACAGACAGTTGTGAGCCGCCATGTGGGTGCTGGGAATTGAACTCGGGTCCTCTGGAAGAGCAGTCAGTGCTCTTAACCACTGAGCCGTCTCTCCAGCCCACAACAGAAGGATTAAAAAGTTTGAGGTCATCCTGGACAACTTCGCAAAAATTTCCACTCAAAATAAAATTAACAGGGCTGGAGAGACAGCTTGGCACCTAGAAGCATTGGCTGTTCTTCCAGAGGACCCAAGATCAGTTCCTAACCCCTCACGATGGTTTACAAGCAACTGTAATTCCAGTCCCAGGGGCTCTAGCATCCTCCTCTGGACTTCTTGGATACCAGGCATGCACATGGCACGTAGACATACTTGTAGGCAAAACACCAACATACATATAATAAAAAAGAATAACTAAAATACTTTTAAAAAACAACCCGGGAACCGGGCGTTGGTGGCACAGGCCTTTAATCCCAGCACTCGGGAGGCAGAGGCAGGCTGATCTCTGTGAGTTCAAGACCAGCCTGGTCTACAAAGTGAGTTTCAGGAAAGCCAGGGAAATCATATCTTAAAAAATATTAAAATTAAAAAAGGGAGCTTTGGATGACTGTAGTAATGGCTCCAGGGGTAAAGCACTTGATTTGTAAACAGGTTTGTAGATCCAATATCATCATAGAAGCTGGGCATTGCTTCTATGTATCTGCAGTTGCAGAGCTAGGAGACAGAGGCAGGCAGATCCTGGGAGGTAGGGGTTGGAGGTAGAGATGGTTTCCTAGCCAGCCAGTCTAGGTGAACTAGGGATCTCCAGGCTCAGTGGGAGACCCTGTATCAAAGAAGTAAGGCAGATAAGTGTTGGGAGCATGGAGGTTCATGCACCCACAGATCTCCAGGAAACTAGGAATGTTAAGCACACGGGATTGTCCTGGAAAAAGAATGGATGTATAAGCTGCTCTTTCACCCAGACAGCTGGGAATTGGAGGTGACTAACAGCCTGGTGATGTTATCTGATGAGCCAGGCCATACCAAGCTCTCACAACCACGACCATTGGTGGCTAGTTATCTAAATGACCCTTATACTGCCTGTAGCTAGGGACTCCCCCAAGCTCCCAAAACCAGAAACAGAGATATCTAATAGTCTAAATGACACTTACATAGTCTGTATAGTCAGGGGCTTTCCCAAGCTCCCACACCCAAATGACCTCTATGCTATCTGTATGACTGAGAACAGGCTGGACCCTTGCTTAAACCTTTAAGCTTGTACAGGTAACCGATCTCTAGAACCCTTCTTCATGGAAAAAATGACATGTACCCTGAGTTGAGTTTTTATGTAATTATGTGTTCTTCTGCACCGGGATGGTATTACACCAGGAAACTTTTTTTCCAAGTTACACTGGGTTTAAATATGGCAGCAATAAACTGCCTGGTATCAGACTCCCTGAAGTTTGATTGCCAATCAGAACTGAGTTTCCTTCTCACCTCTCCACGGTTCTCTGCCTGCCTTGACACCTGCAGACACCTGTTGGATACATGACTGAGGAAGATATTCTGATGCCAACTTCTGTCTTCCACATGTGTCTACACAGTCAAGTACACACACACACACACACACACACACACACACACACATTCAGGCAAATGCTGAAGTCTGGGGAAGCCACTCATTAAGATGTGAATGGATCATTAGGTCTGTGATTAAACCAATGGATTAATCCACTTATAGATTAATAATTTGATGGCATTATTAGGATGTGGTGGGAAACTTCAGAGGTGGAGCCTAGTTAAGGAAGTAGGTCATTGATGGCGTGTTTTAGGGACTACATATTGTCCTGGGTCCTTTCCTTCCCTCACACCCCATCCCCGCCTCACCCTTTCTTTCTATGACTCTTGGCCACCATGAACTGAGAAATTCTGCTCTGCCAAGTCATTTTTCATTTCTATCAGTTACCTATGACTCGCCCAACCACAGCCCATTGGCTGAACCCTCTGAAACCGTGAGTGGAAATAGTCTTTCATTCTTTTAAGTGATTCATTTTAGGTATTTATCACATGTCTCAGATGTTGCGGCACAGGTGTGGGTTCATGCAGGTCTATCAAAAGAAGACTCAGAGATACTTGAAGAAAGAATTTAGCCTTTTGTGGCTGCATGGGTCCCTAGTCTCCAGGACTGAAGCACTTTCCCTACATCCAGGGCATTTTTATTTTTCTCAATATTTACACTTTAGCCAGTTGATTACCATATAATCAGACAACTTGAATGAGGCTTCCAAAAATGCAATGCCAAGTGTCAAGTCTCTATTCATCAGGTACCACAGCTTTCTGGGTTTCCTGAACCATGTTTTGCATAGGCCTTTGTATCCTTGGGGAACTCTCAAACAAAGTTCACATAGGGGAACAAAAGGTATCCAATCAACAAAGGATGGATTAGACTAAGTGCTGGCTCTCCTGAGTGAGGCCAGGTACGGCCCAGCGGGAGTTAGGACTAATTGCTATCACTCTGGCACTACAATATAGCAGGATATTGCTACAATCACAGCATCAAAAAGCTGACTAATTCATAAGAGTGTTGTCTTAGTCAGTGCTCTATCACTGACCAATAGCCAACTCTTAGAAACCACAACATTTCATTGGGGCTGGCTTACATTTTCATCATGGTGGCATATAGACAGGCATGGTGCAGGAGAAGTAGCTGAGAGTTCTATATCTGGAACTGAAGGCAGCAGGAAGAGATTTTGGGGCCTGGTGTGGACTTTTGAAACCTCAAAGCCCACCTCTAGGGACATAGTTCCCCCAACAAGGCCACACTCCCTAGTCCTTTTCAAATAGTGCCACTCCCTCCACTCCCTCCTTCAAATGTGTAAGCCTGTGGGTGTCCTTTTTTTTTTTTTTTTTTTTTTTTTGGTTTTTCCAGACAGGGTTTCTCTGTGGCACTCTGGGGTCCATGGGGAGAGAAGCATTGCTGCTCCCTCTGGCATCAGATCTTGGCATCATCCAGGCAGTGCTGCTTTTCTTTTGCAGGCATGCAGAATGTAAGAGTTGTGGGGTTCCAGAAGCTTCCACTCAGATTTCAAAGGAAAGCCCGGGGAAGCAGGCAATGTGTAACAGCATCAGAGTTCCAGGTAGGCAGCCCCTGAGAAGGTGATGTAGAAAGCTTTGAGAGTGAAGCTGATGGAACTCAAGGGTACCAGATATGTCAGCAATCAGGAACACTTTCCAAGGAAAGCCACAGACAGCAGTCAGAGTCAGCCCTGCAGAGAGCCATATGGACTACAACTGGGAGCACGGGAGTGGAGATGCCCCAACCCTTTGGAGCTCACACTGCTCCCATTGCTCGGATTGCTGTGGAATGTAACACTTGTCCTCATGAGCTGTGGTCTTACTTTTGGTCCCATCTCTTACATTCTGTATTCCCATTTCTCCCTTTTAGAATGGGAATGTGGCCTAATAGGTGGCTCGGTGGATAAATTGCTTGCCATGCAAGTGTGGAGACTGGAGTTCAGATCCCCAGAATCCACACTAAAGCTAGGCAGGCATAGCAGCTGTCTGCAATGCAGGAGGCAGAGGCATAGCATCCCTGGGACAAGTTGGCTAGCTGAACCAGGTAGTTAGTGAACTCTAGGTTCAGTAAGAGATCCTGCCTCTCAACAAATAGAATGGGAAGGGATGAAGGAAGACACATGACATCAAGGATGGGCGTCCACAAGCACACGTATACATGCACCTACACATGTGCATGAATTCATATACATACGTATGCACACCACACAATACATATCTAAAAACAAAGCAAAAGATGGGGCTGTTTAACCCTCTGCCATTGCATGTTGGGATTGTGGGACCCACATTTTTAATTTTTCAGGATCTCAAAGCTAAGAGTTTGCCTTGACTTTCAGAGACTTTGAGATTCAACTTTTACTATTATTATTATTACAATTTTTTGTGACAGGTTTTTTTTTTCAGGCTGTCCAGGAACTTGCTCTGTGGGCCTGGTTGTCCTCAAACTGCCTCTGCCTCCTGAGTGCTGGGATGAAAAGGGTGCACCAGGGCCGCCTGGTGTGAAATTTGACTTTTCAGCAATATCGGAACTGTTGAGACTTTTGGGAGGGAATGAGTGCATCATTTTGCATTATGAGAAGAGCATCAGCCTTTTGGAGAGTGGAATGTTACAGGATGGGTATGACCCTCAAAAAGGGTCTGAAAATGAGCTGAAATAAGTCTTACCCCTTTTTAAATTTTTGTCTCGGGTATTTGTCAGTGATGGGAATTTAATATAGTAACACATAAAATTCATATCACAGAGCCTGACAAAAATGACTATTGCTTGTTTCTTTTTTTGTTTTGTTTTGTTTTTTCAAGACAGGGTTTCTCTGTGGCTTTGGAAGTTGTCCTGGAACTAGCTCTTGTAGAACAGGCTGGCCTCGAACTCACAGAAATCCTCCTGCCTCTGCCTCCCGAGTGCTGGGATTAAAGGCGTGCGCCACTAACGCCTGCCTGCTTGTTTCGTGTGCGGCCTTTTGTTTTGTTTTGTTTTTCTTTCTTCTTTTTGTAGTGCTGGGGGTCATAATGTATTAGAGAAGTACCCCACCACTGAGCTACATTCTGGCCTCCAGGTGAAATCTGTGTCTGGAAAGGACGCACAGCATTCAGAGTCTGGACGTCTGGAGCACAGCTCCTGGTCTGTGGCATGCCACTCACCACTTACTCTCACTTCCCGCTCCCCAGGCCATGTTCCTGCTTCCTCCATTTTCATCTGCCCTTGAGCAGTGCCCAGCCAGAACAGGTTTTTATCACCAGAGTCCTCAGCTCTACAACTATAGAGACCTGATAGATGAGAGCCGTTCAGACCTTCCAGTACAGGGTCTCCCACCCCTTCAACTCCTTGTCGCCCTTATTCTGAAAGAAAAATCGAATCGAACCACACCATGCTGGGATCCATCTGCTTTAAAATGCCAATAGGAGGTGAACACACGAGGCACTCCTGGCTAACTCCAACTTCTTCCTGCTCTGCTGTCTGTGATTGGAACTTGAAAGCAGTTTATCACAGTAATGACTGCTGATGCCAACACTCCGGTGACTGATGGCCATGTTACCTGGAGCATGTCTTCCTGGCTGGCTCTTCACTGAAGAGTAATTGTGGAGGGTTGGTGCAGATGGGGCCAGCTAAAGGCTGAGGCTGGGAGAATCTCAGCTCAACTTCTCACCAGCCCTCAGGCAGGAGAGGTGGGAGGGGCAGAAACTGAGAGGTCTGAGAGAGAGAATGGCAAATCCGTCCGTTTAGAAGGGCATTTCGTCTCTGCCTTTCTAATGGCCTCTGACATGCTTTCTCTAGAAAAATTCATCGCTGTAGACTCTGGAAAGATGGATCAATGCCAAGTGAGTACTGCTAAAGCAGCCAACTAGGAAGAGGTTGTGCGTGTCCACCTCAAGGGCAGCCCAAAAGGAGGGACACAGAGCCGCAGCAAGACGGATTGACGTAGGCTGAAGGGAGACATCCCTCCACCTAACTAAAGCAGTTCAGGGGACAATTTCTTTTCTAAAGAAACACTCCAGAAAGCTGCCGTGTGTGTGTGTGTGTGTGTGTGTGTGTGTGTGTGTGTGTGTGTACATGCGCGCATCTGTGGTGTCCATTTATGCCTACGCCTGGAGAAGGGGGCTCAATCGTTTTAACTATACAGTCTTTTAGAAAGCCCAGGATGGATAGGGGTGGAAGTGGTGGATTAGGCTGTCCAGTGCTGGTGCGTTCTCAGGACATCCTGACCAGCCTTGACTTGTGACCAAAATAAAGGTCTTCACATCCTACCCCATCATCACAGCAAGGTGTAAATTAAGGATGCCATGGGTAGCAAGCTGTCCTCTCTTCCCCAGGCCCTGGTGGGGGCATATGAGGATGAATGGAACCTGCCCTAGTTAACTTTTGACCAAAAGCACCTTCGGGAGCAAAGGGTTTATTTCAGCTTATAGGCCATAGTCCTTAATGGAGGGAAGTCAGCGCAGGAACTCAAGACAGGAGCCTGAAGCAGAAACTAAAGCAGAGACTACAGAAAAACACTACTCACTGGCTTGCTCAGCCTGCTTTCTTACCCATTCAGGACTACCCACCCAGGGTGGCCTACACACAGTAGGATGGAATGGGTCCTCCCATGTTAACCAGTTATCAAGAAAATGCCCCACAGATTTAGTTTTCTCTTCCCAGATAACTCTGTGAAGAGCTCTCTCTCTCTCTCTCTCTCTCTCTCTCTCTCTCTCTCTCTCTCTCTCTCTCTCTCTCTCTCTCTCTCTCTCACACACACACACACACACACACACACCGGTGTAACCAGGACAGCAGCCCTTGGAAGGGGCTAGCTGATGCCATGTTGGAAAAACAAAGACATTGCAGAGATAAAGCAGAGACAACTGGACTTGGTCCCTTCACTCAGTTGTGATGCATGGGGCAACTGATGAGGGAGGGGGGAAGAGTAACCCTGCCCTGAGATCCTTGGTTTCCTGGAAGAAAAACCAAATAGGTCTTAGCCATCACATCTTGGGAGGAATGGCTGAGGAGATATGGAGAAGGAACGGCCAAGCACAGGACAGAAGAGCATCATGGTCACAGCCGTGTGTCTCATGCCCCATCTCCTGCTCCATACCCCAAAGCTTGTCAGACTGCCTGTCCCAAACCTTGGCCTAGGAATGTGGGCCCCAACTGCTTGGCTGTAGTCCCTAACCCCACGGCTGCTCAGATTTGATGTGAGACTTGATTCTGACCCTTCTGTCGCCCAGGCCTTTCTTCCCTGCAGCAGTAGCCTGGAGGCTGGGAAAACACTGGGTTCACAGACTGCAAGCTCTTAGCTCCCTTTTGCCTTCACCTGCTCCTTGAGAGTAGAAACCCCAGCAGAGGTCTCCTTCCTTGTCTGTACCACACTAAGGTCACGGTCTCTGTGGAAGTAGTAACAGGACTAGTAGGGTGATGGGTTATTTGATTTTGAAAAAAAAATATTGTAGCACATCTTCTGAAACTCCTGGCTGTTCTGGCACAGGAATTCTAGAGGGGCCAGGGACCAGGTCTAGCCGGGTCCAGTGGTTTATTCTCCAAGAAGAGGACATGAGTTGTCTAGAATTGCTGGGCCTGGGTATTGCCTGGATCTGCTTTGAGGGCTGGTGCCTTGGGCCCATTTTCTAGGAAGGGGACCTGCTAGAGGGGAGGCAGCTCCACTAATTACTAATAAATGTCTTTTGTTCTTAATGAACAGTCTGTCTTCTGCCCCCAACTTGGTTCAGCCTCTTGCTTTCTAGGAATGGAATGGCCCGAGGTTCGGTGGGGGTGGGAACACCCACTCCTTGCTCTCCTGCCAATGGTATCCTTTCAAAGAACCTGGAAGCCTGAGCTCCGGTTTTCCCTGGGGGAATTCGTGGGGACAGCGGTCCTGGAAGCTTCGGGCATAAGAAAAGGAGGTATATGGAGGAGGGAGACATGTCATCTTGGTAAGAATGGTGAGCCAGTGTTGCCAGACTCCTGCAGGGAGCACGCTCTTGAGCCTGCCTCTTGCTTTTTTCCCTCTGAGGCATCATTGCCCTCATTACTCCTTCGTCTCTCTCCTTCCCAATGGCTCAGAAAGGAGAATTCTGGAACTGGCTTACATTTTATTCTGGAGTAATTTGAGGGGCAGAAGGTGGCAGAGAGAGATAGCGATGGGTGGTTAGAGCTCAGACACTCCCTCCCTCTGGTGCCCACTCTGCCCTCCGCCACTGTGTTTTGAGGTTGCCAAGGAAACCACACAACCAATCTGTGATCTGCATCTTCTATTTTGTTGCCCCCCCAATCAAACTTTATGAGGTCAAATCAGTGGGAGTGCTGTCAGAGCCCAAGATGGTAGACAAGGAGAGGTTACTGAAGTCCTCCCACACAGCTGTACATGCATGAGTACCCCCCCACACACACGCGCACACACACGAGCGTGCACACACACATGCGCACACACACACACATGCGCACGCACGCGCGCACACAGACAGGTCTGCACATACAAGCTATACCATCCCCTAAATGCCCTCCCTCCAACACACACGTGGTACCAATCACCCAGCTCTGTCTGCTTTAGGTAGAAAAGAAAAAGAAAAACAAACTGGAAAGTGATCCACCCTGCCCAGCCCAGACACGCTCCTCATGCTCCACCTCCTCTCCTCTGAACCTGCTGGGCTGATAGGGCACAGGTGGCACCCAACAGACCACCCTAGGGATGAAACCTGGGGAGCCAAAAAAAGCAAGAGGATGATCCAGAAGGTTCCTTCGGGAGTCACATGTGTGACCCTGAGAAGGGCACTGAGATTTGCTTAGTGTCACAGCTGCTCCATGGCCTGGTAAGTACAAGCATTTTCTGGGTGCCATCTGACAAGCTCAAGTGACCTGAGGTTCTGCTTGTCAGTTGTTGAGGTGCTGAGGACAAAGGGCCACTTTCCACATCAACCACAAAGCCTGGTGACTGTTGCAGTTCGTGTGTGTGTGTGTGTGTGTGTGCATGCGTGTGCATGCATGCATGTGTGTGTGTTCATGCATGTGTGTGTATGTGCACGCGTGTGTGTGTGCGTGTGTTGTGTATACATTCTGTATGTGTGTGTGTGTGTGTGTGTGTTTACATAGGAGGGTGAGAATGCATGTGGAGACCCCAGGTTGATTTCTGGAATCATCTTCCATTGCTCTCCCACCTTACTCATTGAGACATGGTCTCTAGGTCATACCCAGAGTTCAAGGAAATAGCTAGTCTTCCTAGACAGCTTGCTCTGGGGATCCCCCACCTCTGCTCTCCAAATCTAGAACTACAGGTGGTTTCTGGGAACCCAAACTTTAACCACTGAGCCATCTTCCCAGCCCCTGGTGGTTGTTTTTCTGGGAGGCCTGAGGGTGTGATGTGTGGACACCTGGGGAACAGTTGTTGGCATCTGACGTGAAGTAAGAGGTTTGCAAAGCCAGCCTGTGGTGGATCCTGTCTAGAAGGCCAAGACCTGTTTAAAATTAAGTGGTAGGACAGGCAAGGTGACACACACCTTTAATCTCAACACTCATAAGGTAGAAGCAGGAGGATCTCAGTGAGTTCCAGGCTAACCTGGTCTACACAATGAACTCCAGAACAGCCAGGGCTACATGGTGAGACTCTATGTCAAACAAACAAACAAACAAACAAACAAGTCTTAGGCATCAGCTTCTAAAGTCAGGAAAGGGGATGCTGTGAAGGGAAGGAGCTCTCTGTTATGTGACAGGGCTTCATGACAGGGTGACCAGGCTGGACCTGTTCCTCACTGCCCACATCCTACCTACAATAGGTAACTGTTGCCCGGGTGTGCACCACTTCCCAGAGGCCGGGTGTGTTTAATCTCTACCCAGGCATTTGTTGAGTTACCTTATCTTCATGTTTGTGTTCCTCAAGGGACTGAGAGTTTCTTTTGGGGGTCTCCCCTATTCCCTGACCCACAGTGGGTGGTCCTAGTGGGAGCTCAGGAAATCTGTGAGTTACTGAATGAACGAGTCTGCTCTGCATGTCTGGGTGAGACTCCTCCCATGGTAGAAGCTTGGTTTATACCCTGTCAATGCCTGCTTGAGTGGGCTGCATGGGAGCCTCACCATGGAGACGAGGCTGAAAACCAAGGAGTGAAGCCAGCTTAACAGTGTTAGAGAGAAAGGCAGTTAGCAGATGACCCTGTTCACAAAAGGGCTGTGAGGTCCATCTCGTTCAAGTCTCTGCAGAGAGGGCCTGCTGGGGTGCACACCCCAACAGGAACCCCAGAATCACATCTGCTTTACAGTCATTAAGCCCCATTGTGAAGGCAGTGATACAAAGGCCTGCTGCAGACACCTGAGCCAGGAGTGGGCTGGAGCTTCCTGGCGTGCTCCACCTCCCTTTTGGGAGAGGCATCTAGGAAGATACAGGAGGGCAGCAAGAGCTACTTAAAATAGAAGGAAAGAAGCAGAGTGAAGAGAGAGGAGACCCAGGAGGATGTGTGGGGGCCAAACCTTGGCATGGTGACAGAGCAGGGACGGAAGAGCAGGGCTGAAGCTAAGGAGCCGGAGGCTGGAACGGAAATACTGGTAGAGAAATCAAAGGCACAGAATAAGGCTTGCTGTCACCACAGAGGGGTAGCTAAGCAGAGAGTTAATCAAACACTTATTACATGCTTTCTGCCTGTCCCAGGCACTGTGCTAGACCATCAGGAATCTGAAAGCACATGACACGCAAACCCTTGCCTTCCAGGGTATATAGCATAGTGACAGAGATCCATACAAAATCCGCAGTCATGGGCATTGAGTTGGTAGATGTATTTAATGCAACAAGCACACCATAGAGGGGCTTCCACAGCCTGGAGGAAAGGGACACTCAGTAGAGCTCAGTGTTGAAGGACACACACCAAAAAGTGGTACATGCAACTAGAGGCCTGGGCGATGGGGAACAGAGCACGGACGCAGAGACAGGAGGCGAGATGGAGGAGAGGAGCAGGGAACAGGGAGTCGCACGCGCTCAGCCTGGGAGTCTGGATTTCAGTCCATAGGCGATGGAGAGTCATTGGTGGTGGTTTTTCTACAGGTGTGACGTGTTAAGATTTGAGTATTGGGATTGTCACGTTGACCACTGTACATGAAGGAAAACCGCAGTCAGGGAGACTAACTAGGAACTGATTGCCCCTGTCCAGGTGACAGATGTGCGTGCCGTTATTTGACATGGAGGACTCAAGAGGTGTATGGTTAGCAGGATGGGGGGGGGTGGTTACTCATTTGTGCATTACCTAAAGGCTTAGGCACCTGAAACAGAGGGAGCAAGAAGACCAGGAGTTCAGGGCTCGGGCTCCCCCAGCAAACAAATCTGGTTTTGGTAAATGAAAGTGGACAGGCAGTCCTCAAAAGAAAATATCCAAGGCCACACTGGAGTCAGAGGCACCCAGGGCAAAAGGGCTCTGGAGAGGAGAACTGTTAAGGGGGGACTGCCGAGGATGAGAGGCACAGGAAGAGAAACAGGAGGCTCAAGGTCACCGAGGCCAGCCCACTGAGGAGAAGGGGAAAGCAGGGTCATCAGCAGCAGAATGGTCCAGAAAACTAAAAAGTGGCCATTGGGGTTGGCAAAAAAAAGGAGGTAATGAATGGATTTTTCTTTAAAAGCAAAAAACAAACAAAAAAAAACAAAATAAATTGTGTGTGTTTTGGGCAAAATATTAGTAAGTGTTGTCTAGGTTGAGCGCACAGAAATTGCTTTATTCTTTTTACAATGTTTCTATAACTTTGAAATTCCATTGAAATAGATGCACCCTGGGGCTGCAGTAAAGCTCTGTGGTAGAACCCTCACCTAGCACATGTAAGACTCAGAATTCCAATCCAGCATCGCAAATTAACTGGAAGAGAAGCAAAGCTACTCCTGAAAAAGCGGTGACACTGAGCTGCTGAGCTCCAGCAATCCTCTTGCTTCAGTGTCCCGAGTAGCTGGGACAACAAGACTGTGCCACTGCAGTGAGGGGGTTGTTTTAAAATCCTAGGAGCCTGGGCTACAGTGGATGCAGCTCTGTTGGCAGGGAACCTGCACGGTGTGCAGGAAGCTGGGGGCTCAGTGCCCAGTACCACACAAGCAGGATGCAGCAGTGCATGCCTGTAATCTCAACACGTGGGAAGTAGAGGCAAGGAGACAAGCTCAAGGTCACCCTTAGCTACCCAGGGGTTCAAGGTCAGCCTGGATACACCAGACCCTGTTCCCAAAATAATAAGACAAACTCCTTGCTGAGATTCACTTGGGCGTTGTCTTAGTCACTGTTCTATTGCTGTGAAGAGACACACCAGAACCAAGGCAACTCATAAAATAAAACATTTAACTAGAGCTTGTAGACGGATTTTCTTTGGGCTGCCAGCTCACAAAGAGTGACATGGAGACTTATTATTAATTATGAAAGATCGACCTATAGCTTAGACTTGTCCCAGTAGCTCTTACAAGTTAAATTCACCCTTTTCTATTCATCTACATGCTTCCACCTGACTCATGGCTTTTACCTCTCCTCCTTATGTCTTCCTCCCTCTGCGTTCAGCTGGTGACCCTGCTTTTTTGCTTCCCAGAGCTCTCTCTGTCTAGAAGTCCCAGCTATACTTCCTGCCTAGCTATTGGTCAGTTAGCTTTTTATTAAATCATTCACAGTGACTTATCTTTACACAGTGTAATCAAATATCTCTCAACAGGGACTTGCTTACAGTTTCAGAGGCTTAGTCCATTATCATCATGGCAGGAAGCACAAGGTAGACATGGTGTTGGAGACATAACTGAGAACTATATCTTGACCCCCAAGCAGAGAGAGAGAGACTGGGTCTGGTATGGGCCTTTGAAACCTCAAAGCCCACCCCCAGTGACACTCTTCCTCTAACAAGCCACACCTACTTTAACAAGGCCACACCTCCTAATCCCTCTAAAGTTGTGCCACTCCCCTCCCTGATGATCAAGCATTCAAATATAAGAACCAATGGGGGCCATTCTCATTCAATTTACCACAGGCATAGCGGCTTATCCCTTTAGAGCCTGGCACTCAGGAAGCAGAGCCAGGCAGATCTCTGTGAGTTTGAAGCCAGTTTGGTTGACATAGTGGATTCTAAGCTAGCCTTGGCTACATGAGACCTTGTCTAAAGCAAAGCAAAACAAAACAAACTGCCACAGAAAGAGTCATTTTTATCATGTTAGTGATTTGGTGTGTTTCCTTCCAGATCCATTCTCTCTAGTTGCTGCTGCAGCAAAAGCAGAATCAAGCCAACACACTGCTATAAATGCAGCTTGAAAACATATCTCAGAAAGAACATATACTTCAACTTCATTCATAGTTCTTTATCTAGGGTTCTCCGGGTCTTGTTTAGACACCCATGTTGTTGACATATCACAGGACAAGCTTTCCTATTATGTCTAAGAAACACAATGGAACAGCAGATTTCCTGGGCCTCTGGCTCTTACACGTTTTCTACTCTTTCTTCCATGATATTCCCAAGCCTTGCAGGTAGGAGTTGTGCTATAAATGTATCCACTGGAGCTGGTCACCCCATGATCAGTTGTTCTCTGCATTTTGGCCAGTTATGATTTTCTATAACTCACTGTCTATTGCAAAGACAAGCTTCTTATGTGAGTGTTGGGAGCTACATTTATATGCAGGCATAAGGATAAGTAATCAGAATGCTGTTAGGAATTATTCTGGCTTAGCAGAGTGGTTGCAGTAGGTTCTCCTCTAAGATCCATGACCTCAATGGTCCCAGGCAGTTGGCTAGGTTTCCCTCTCGTTGAGCGGGCCTTAAGACTAATTAGATATCTGTTGGTTACAGCCAAGGTGAATGCCACCCTTAAGGCTATCTTGCCATGCTGGTCAATGTGATTTATAAGCTTCACAGCTAAGTAGGACTGTTGGTTGTTTTCTGTCCTTGGAAGCTGGCATAGCAACCTCCAAGACTATGAAGGTTAGTCCTCAGATCAGATCAGCTCAGGTGTTCTAAGTCCTGCATCCCAAGTGCATGGTGTCCAGCAATAGGGACTTACCTTTAACATGCAGGAGGCAACCAGGGGCAACAGCAATAGCCTGTACTGTTTTAGGCACTGATTGTAGGAGAGATCTTAGTGCTCATAGTACCCAGAGTGCTCAGCATCACTTGAGTTTCCATCACCAACATCTTGAAAGGGGGTTTCTCATGCCTGGAACTAGGAATTTTATTAGGTAGTCTATGGCTCTTGGGGGAAGGTATGGTCAACCCAAGGGTCTTAACTACTTCATTTAAAGTATATATTGTTTAATTCGTTCATTTAAACTCTTTCTCTCCCCCTCTGTGTGTGTGTTTGTGTATGAGAAGAGAGAGAGAGAGAGAGAGAGAGAGAGAGATAGAGAGAGAGAGAGAGAGTTACATGTATTATAAATGATTTGGGGCAAATAAAAATAATTAAATTTCTTTTAGTCTTTTCAAACAACCTTCCTGTAACTTTTCCTTCTTCCTTCCCTCTCTCCCACTTGTTTTACTTTTTGAGGCATGGTTTCTCTATGTTGCCTAGCCTGGTCTCAAACTCTTGGGTTCAAGTTACCTTCTTTGGCCCAGCCTCCTGGATAGCTGGGATTACTGGTACATACCAAAGTTTCATCATTACTAAACTTTAAAAACATAACTGAAAATGGTGGCATATACCTGCTATCCTAGAACTTGGGATGTGGAGGCAGGAATTCACATATCAAGTTTAAAGCCAATCTCAGCTACACAAAACCTTAAAAAAATGAAAACAGAGTCTCTGAGATGGCTTGGCAGGTAGAGAGAGGGGCTTGCCTCCGAGTCTGCCAACCTGAGTTCTGCCAGATCCCTAGAAGCCACAAGAAAAATGACTCCACAAAGCGATCTCTGACCTCTGCATTCACACCATGTGTGTGCTCGCCTCTCTCTCTCTCTCTCTCTCTCTCTCTCTCTCTCTCTCTCTCTCTCTCTCTCTCTCTCTCTCTCTCTCTCTCTCAATAACAATAAAAGTTTTTTAATTAAATAAAATCATAGAGAAAACAATGGAAAATAAAACAGCATATAGCCATTTGCCTGCTTCCTTTTAAAAATAAATGTGAACAAACTGACATACACATTTCAAATTCTGTTTTACACTCTATGTGCTTCTCCAGATGGACCTCACTGAAAAGGGGCCTAGAAGTTGCCTAAAACTGCAAGCTGGCCTCATTTCACCCTGGCTTAAGGTTCCCTGGACTCCAGAGTCAATGTCTCCTTATCATGACACCCCCTAGCTTCCTGAACTGACCTACCTCTACCAAAGCCCTCCCCAAGCCAAAGTAGGCAGCTGGAGTTACAATGATTTCACACAGATCTTTTGTGTTCCATCCTGCTGTCCTCCCCCACTCTACCTGGAAAGGGAGGTCACAGTCATTCTTAGGACCCAGCACAAGAAAGTCATTTTCTTGTCTATTCCACTCACTACAAGGTTGGTCCAACCTCTGCCCACTTCAGGCCTCCACCATGGTCTTGCTCTCCTATGCCAATCTGCAGACCTGCACACCACCCAGCCCAGATGAGATGCCTGTCTTGTTCTTTGTGGACTCCAGAGCCTGGCACCCATTGTGGCAGGCACACTCAATGATTGCTCTTAAGTTACCTAGGGTTAGGTGTGGTGGCTCACACCTGCAAACCCAGCATTTGGGAGGCTGAGACAGGAGGATCACTGTGAATTCAGATCAGCCTGGGCTACAGAGAGAGACCCTTTACTGTAAGCCTTGAACAAATGAATGAATAAATGAATGAATTACCCAGTGGTAGAGCACGGAAATTGGGTATCCTAAGACTGTTTTCTAGGGGTCTCCATTAACAAGGATACTCAGGACTACTGGGGACTTCCAAGGTCACAACCGCCAGGAGCTTCCTAACTGCTGAGCAGCCTGGTCTCTTTGGCCCTCCCTTGGCTCTCCTGCTGGTTGTGCCCGCCAGATCCCCCCTCAGAGGAGTCATCAGGGAGCACTCAAAGCACTCCTTAGTTAATGGTCAATGGCCCAGACTCATCGGCCCACTGATCGCATGCAGGCTGCTTGGAGCCCAGCCCCAATTCCCATAAATGGAAAGCGATTTGCTCTCATTCCCAAGATGAATCATTTTTGTTTTAATAGCCTGTCCTTTGCTGGCACCGCCACAGCTGTCTGCTCTGCCTTTTGGCCGTCTGCTGGCAGGATGCCCTTCTAGGCCCTGTGAATTACCAAAAAGGGGGGGTATAAGGAGGAGGAAGCCCCTCAAGGAGGAGGGCAATGGTAAGCAGTGGGACAAAGTCAATGAAAATGACATGACTGTCCTTCCTGGGCCCAGGCAAGGCAAAGAACCGCTCCAAGCATTTTGGGTTACAAGACGGAGCTAATGGGATGGAAAATTCAACCAACCTGTGCTGGCTAGTTTTATGTCAACTCAGTGGGGGCCAGAATCATTTGGCCTGTGGGAAAGCCCGTGGGACATTTCATTGATTAATGATTGATATGCAAGAGCCCAACTCTCTGTGGTCAGTGCTATCACTGGGCTGGGGGTCCTGGGTGCTTACTATGAGAAAGCAGGCTAAGCAAGCCATGAAGAGCAAGGCAGTAAGCAGCACTCCTCCTGAGGTGTGTCAGCTCCTGCCTTGAGCGGCTGGTCTGGCTTCCCTGGATAGACGGCTGTACATCGGGAATCAACACTCTCCTCCTCAAGTTGCTTTTGGTCATGGTGTCTCATCACAGAGAAAGAAAGCTGAGGATGCTACCTGAGCCCCTAGGGAAAGCTTCCAGCACAGAACTCCTCTGAGATGGACAATCTGCTGGTATAGAGACCAGAGGATTGGGGCAGGGGTGGGGAGAGGATTCTGCATGCTGAAAAGGAATGCCAAGCTTCAGGATCCAGACTTAGTTTTCACATTTGCTATAAAATGTGTACCATGGAGAGAAAATCCCGTCAAGGCCTGCATTCCTTCTGAGGTGACTATTCCGGGCCACCATGAAGGAAAACAGCCATATAGTCTCCCTCTGCATAAGAGGGCTGGTACTACAGTTGGGGGAACGGGGTGGGCATCTGGCCATTAGCTAAAAAGAGTTGCTTCTGGTCCCAATCTCTGGCGTCTACCCATGATGCTGGTTCTGGTATCCAAAAGCTATGTTGCTAATGCCCAGGGTCTGTCTCCAGGGCCAGGATCACAAGAAATCCAGGAGTGTGCTTCCTCTTCCACAGTGGGGGACTTATTGCTTGTATCATGACCTGGCCAGAAAGACCTACCTTAGAGGACAGTGACCTTCCTACCTGCCAGACTGGCAAGTAAGGACGTGCTGTGTGTATATGTTGGGAGGGGGGGTTCTGACGCACAGGAATGACATGTGGCTTTTAAGAGATCACCTCTTGCCTACAGGACCTTGAACTTGAGAAGTTCACAAGCTATATAGCCTAGCAGGGAGGAAGAGGGAACCATGGCCTCTCCCCAGTGAACAGCTGGGCCTGTGGGAGGTTTTGTGTACCCCACCAGTCCATTGCTAAAGAGTCTGTGGGGTGGAGGGGAAACATCTGTTTTGGATAATACACAGCCTCCATGGAAGATGGCAAGCTGTGCCGTACCTTACTCCTCTCTCACTTCCTCTCTCTGCCTCAGGCAGCCGGCCTCCCCACCACACCTGCTTTGTCCTGTGACTACTGACTCTCAGAAGCCCAGCCACCCATGACCTTGGCAGAATTTTTCTTACAAGAGCCTTTCCTCACCCTCCTGCATGCTGACGCCCTGGAACTTCCTCAGCAGTATGGTGAGGAGAGCCAGGACCCCAGGGAAACTGAGTGAGAATTCCTTCCTCTCCATCCAATCCCACATTACAGCCTCAAGCAAAGCACAAGGGCAGAGAGACACAGGTTTCCTCGACAAGTATGTCTCTGCAGAAGAAAGGGCCCATGGCCCATTCAGTGGGTATTTTCTGGGTGCCTACTGTGTGTTAAGCATGTTCCAGAACAGACATGCACAAAATGGGAAGATCCCAGCTCTCCCGGAGCTTGCACTGTACAGCTCCTCTTCCAGCAGGATCAGCTGAGGCCTGAGAGAGAAAGTAAGAGAGGCTGGCAGAGCCAGGGTGAGGCCTGAGCACCACGCTCCCAGATGCACCCTGGGGAGGGGCGAGTGGGCAATTGAGTGACGACTGCTGATTAGAGGGTCTGCCAACCATGAAAGTAAGAACAGAGGCTGTATAGCTCAGCGGTAGAGTGCCTGCCTGCCATCTGCAAGGCCCTGGGTTCTGTCATCGCAGCACCACAGCAAGTAAGGGAAATGAAATTTGAAAATTAAAAAAAAAAAACCAATGAGAAAGAAAAAAAGAAGAGTAAAGACCCCTGGGCTGATGGGAAAGGTGACCAGAGGAAGTGTCACCATGCCTGTCATTGATTCTCCCTCCTTGTCCTTTTTCTCTTCACCCTCCTCTTCCTCCTCCTCCGGGCCTGTCCCCATAAGCCTCCAGCTGACTATTTGCTCCAGTACAACTTGGTGTCATGAACTCATGCTCCTGGGAACAAAAATTAACAGGGGATCCAGCCTTTCTTACAAAGGCCCAGATGGATCAGAGATAAAGGAGAAGCTGTGGGAGGCAAGGGGTTAACCCCACCAGGTTAAACTGTGAGATAATGTATGTGAGCATTCCAGAGACCCCGATGCATGTCATTCTTAAGAAATACTAATCTTCTTGCCTCCCTTGTCTCCACTGAACAATCCAAATGCTTTATTAATCATTTATAACACCCCTGTAGTAATAAGATTCATAAAAATTCAAATTGTAGGAGCTTGGTTCTGCTCTTCTGGCTTCAGCTCAGAAAGTCACATAACTTGCCCTCTGCTGGGAAAGGGGAGGCATCATCCCCTGGAATTTTCTCACTCCATTAAATTCTGAGCATGCCCCTGCTCTAGATGACTTTGGGAAAGGCAAGCGTCTCAGGTCTTGTCTGCCAGGAACAAGCTGAGATAAGGGTGAGGAAGGCGGCCATGTCTAGCTGGCTCCCACATCCTGGCCTTCTTCTGGGTGTGGTTCCAAAGGCCTTGTCTCACAGGCCTCAGACATAATGCCAGGGACCTCACTGCACCTGCCTTAGATTCTGGCTGCTGATCACAGGCCCTGGTCTTAGCTGGCTCCTCCATCCTTCTTATCAGTCCCTCGTTTGTCACTAATGGATCTTTCCTCCATGAAGTCACTCACACACACTGGTCTGGAAGGAGTCTTTATGTCCACCAAAAGAAAGGAAGGGAGGGAGGGAAGGAGGAAAGGGTTGTTTGTTTTTTAGGTAGAGTCATGCCAATTGAACAACAGGACTGTGTTCTGAGAAATGCAGATTTACTCACTGTGGGAACATCATCGAGTATTTACACAAACCTAAGTATAGGTCAGTCACTTCACAAGGTCTCTGCTAGCAGCAATTTTTGAGGCAGAGCCTAACTCTACAGCCCCAGCTAATCCTTCCTTTTAAGATTTGTGTGTGTGTGTGTGTGTGTGCTTGCACACATGTGTATGGCATCTCATAAAGACCAAAAGAAGGCCTCTGATCCCCTGGACTTGCAAGAGGTTGTGAGCCACCTGATATGATGGCTGAGAACCAAACCCAGGTCCTGGCTTGAGAATACAGCTCAGTGGAAGAGCACTTGCTTAATATATGAGAGGCCCTAAGCTCAATCTCCAGTATTGGGGGTGGGGTGGGGTAAATTCCAGAACCAAACCCAAGTCCTCTGCAAGCCCAGGACATGTTCTTAACTGCTGAGCCATCTCTCCAGCCTCCAGACTAATCTTGAACTCACTAGGCAGCCTCAACTGGCCTTGAACTGCTACGATTCTCTGGCCTCAGCCTCCTGACTGCTAGGCTAGAAGATGTCCGCCACTATGCCCACAAAACACGGCCTCTTTTTATTCTGTCAAGCAATAAAGCATATGTGGTGGCGCCCACCTTTAATCCCAGCACTCGGGAGGCAGAGGCAGGTGGATCTCTGTGAGTTCAAGGCCAGCCTGGTCTACAGAGTGAGGTTCTAGGACAGCCAGGGCCACACAGAGAAACTCTGTCTTGGAGAAAGAAAGAAAGAAAGAAAGAAAGAAAGAAAGAAAGGAGGGAGGGAGGGAGGGAGGGAGGGAGGGAGGGAGGGAGGGAGGGAGGGAGGGAGGGAGGGAGGGAGGGAGGGTATGATGGTACATTTATGTAATCCCAACATTCAAGAGACGAAGGCAACAAGACTGAATGTTC
The DNA here is from genome assembly GCF_017639785.1 of Mesocricetus auratus. NCBI lineage: Eukaryota > Metazoa > Chordata > Mammalia > Rodentia > Cricetidae > Mesocricetus > Mesocricetus auratus. Next base: position 55,680,241 of record NW_024429266.1, read on the forward strand.
AGGGCCAGCCTGAGCTACAGGATAAGATTCCATCTCAACAAACAAAAACAGGGCTGGAGATGTAACTCGCTTGGCAGAGTGCTTACCCAGCATGTTTGAGGCCCAATCCCCAACACCATACAAACCAGCTCATACATGTAGCCCTAAACTCAGGAGGATCAGAAATTCAAGGTCATCCTTGACTACAGTAGGGAAGCCAGTCTGAGCGACAAAAGACACCGTCTCATAACAAAACAAAACAAACAAAAAATAGGAGAGTGACTACACAAATGGTCGAGTCAGCTGTTGCTCCCAAGTGTTCTGTACTGTGTGTACTATACATGGCTGTGTCCGATTGGCAGCCTGGGAGGTTTGCACATACCAGCATCATCACAAGGATGAACATGCACTGTGTTGTGCCCTCTCTAGACATCAGGGCTCTTTCCACCGTAGTCTTGTGGAACTTCTCCTATGTGCAGCCCCTCATTATCCAGGCATGCATCACACTGTACATGACTGCACGGTGAATGCCCCCACCTTCACGGAGGCCACCCAGCTCTGCCATCAGTTGACATGAATGGGGATCCTGCCTTCCAGTGCCGCCTCACCCAGGGGCTGAGTCCGTGGTGGAAAGACAAGGGCTCAGAACTTCTCCAAGCACACCCAAATACGCCTTCCATGTCTCACTGGATTCCTAGCTGTGTCTGTCCCTTCCCTGCTGTCCTTCCCCATCCTCCTCAGCACCAATTTGCCTCCTTCTTTCTGAATTCCAACCCCTGTAAAGCCTCCTATAAAGGCTGACAGTCACTCTCAGCAGTTAAAGACTGAGTGGCCGGTCATACCAACCCTCCATGCACTGCTCGATCAGGCCTCTTCCATTGCCTTTTGCTTTTCAGAGTCTCCCCATTCTTTTCAATGACAGGCCTTCCCACCTGCGGCCCAGCTACCCAGTCAACCTACCGTCACTCTTGTCACCCGCCACTACCTTGTAATCTCGCTCTGGTCTTAACAAGAAGTGGCCTGTCCTCCTCGGGCTGGAGCTCACTCTCCATCCCTGAAGACCCTCCCCCAGCCTTCCCTGCCTGCCCCTCAGTACCACTTCCGCTTCTCAAGGCTGGTGTTTTATCTCCCTTTGGAGTGTTTGGAAACTTGCCTGGGTTAGAGCAGCAGCTCTCTCTCATGTACACAGCCCTTGTCTGACCTGTCTCACTACACAGACAAACTGAATTATTCATCAGCAGGAGCGAGAGCTGCTAAAACCACCTGCCAGGGTCTGGTGAGGCTGTTTCTGTTCCTCTTATTGATGCATCGAGCTATTTTTCCAAGTTGCTAAAATTCCATCAAATAGGAGTGGGGGCCAAGCTGATGGCCAGAGATAAAAGCCCTGTGCTTTTGAAGCCTGACTTCACCATTTCCAGGTTTGTGATTTGTGTGTCTGGCCAAAATGCTTGATTTCCCAGGGGTTCCCGACTCCGATGCATGGGTAAGGGGATTGTTTTCTCCTCTGGTGTCACTGATGCCTTTGCCCCTGAAGAAAGGTCTTCCTAAAGTGCTTTGGAGGATCTGGAGAAGGAGCCTGGTGGTTTTACCCAGGGTTCTCACCAACAATTGGCCAAGGGACATGGCATACACACCCAGTTCTGAAGATGTGACACAGGGAGCAGGCAGGCAGTCCTCAGAAGGCCTCATGCTAGACACACCATTCTGCGCTTAGGAATTTCTATTCTGGAAGGGTAGACAGGTCTGAGAGAGACACATCCATAAAACACTAACTGCGGCTCCCCAAAACAAGTCCAATGTGGTGACACACTCTTCCGTGGAGAATGCTTAGACAGAAACAGGAAAAAATACATGTGAGCGCCTGTCGGACCACCGTTCTTGGTCACTGACTCCCAGCCCTGTCTGGCTTAATAGCTGAAAACCCGCACATATTGGGCTCTGGGCCAGACCTCTTCCCCAAGGGAAGAGAGGAAAAGTCCATGACCACAGATCCAGGGCTCCGGTCACTGCTTTATGAAGCTGCTGCATGTTGAGAATCAAGAGCCTCCAAAGGCCAGAGTCCTGTCCTAGATCATCCAGGACAAACAAGTCTTCTTCAGAAAGAAACATGAGATGACCACAGTGACCTGGGGTTCTAGGTGTGTGTTTGCCCCCTCCCTCTAGGCTAATGGTCTCCCCACCCTAGTACGCTCACAGAGATCTGACAGCCCTGTTCTGCCGGCCTCAGATGAGCTAGGGGCAGTAGACAGGAAGGGGATGGGAAGGAAAGAGGGTGGTACCAACCTGGTGATTTCCATCTTAGTCACTGAACTTGTGGATGTGGGTAGGAAGCCAGAGAAATGCATAAAACCAAAGCAACGGCTGTACATATTAATTTACTCTTATTTTATGTGTGAGTGCTTTGCCTGCATGTATGTATGTGTACAATGTGTCTGCAGTACCCACAGAGGTCAGACAAGGTGGATGGATCCCTTGCAACTAGAATTGTAGGGGTTTGTGAGCCACCATGTGGGTGCTGGGAATTGATCCCAGTCCTCGGTGAGAACAAGTGCTCTTAACCTCCACGCCATCTCTCTGGTCCCTTTTAAAACGTCTGGCATGTGGGCTGGTGAGATGGCTTCGTGGGTAAAGGAAGGCATTTGCTGGCAAACCCGAGGACCTTAGTTCAGTCCCCAAGACCATACGGCAGAAGGAGAGGATCAGCTCCTGCAACTTGTCCTCTGGACTCCACGTGTGTGTCATGTTGCATGCACACGCACAGACACACAGGCACACAGACACATGCGTGCACAAGAGAGAGAGAGAGAATATAAATCAAATATAGTTTCTAAGTGTTTAAATAAAAATGTTTTATAAGTAAAGAAAAAAGAAATTTCAAAGCTTCCCTGGGCAACTTAGCAAGACTCAGCCTCAAAATTAAAATATCAAGGTGCCTGGCATGCCATCTCCAACTGTAATCCCAGAACTCATGGTATCAGGCAAGAGGACTATTTCCAAGTTTGAGGCCAGTCTGATCTACAGAGAGTTCCAGGCCTGCCATGGCTTCTCCTTTTCCTTCCATTCTGAGACAGAGGTACCACTAGGTTGCCCAGGCTGACCTTGAACTCCTGGAGCTTAATCCACCTCAGCCCCCTGAGCAGCTGAGACTGAGAGTGTGTACCACCACACCTGGCAGCTTAACCTCTTAAAATGTTCAGTGGGCTGAGGGTGTAGCTCAGTGACAGAGCCCTAGCCTTGCCTATGTGGGACCTGAAAAAAAAGGGACACTTTCTAAGGGCAATCTTAGCTTGTTCCTAATCCCTTCATAATGTGTTTGTTTGGGAATAACCAACAGCGAAAATGAGAACAAACAAAACCCAGTAGAGTGGGAAGGTCATCTTCACCAAAACCCGATCACCCCACCCCTTGCCAGTAGCTCAGCCTATGGGGTGAGTGGGGTCGGTGATAGAAATGGAGGTACAGGGGTTATAGGAATGCAGCAGAGATCATTGAAGGAGGCTTGAATGCTGTGAGGACAGTGCCCAGAGCCATGCCAAATGTCTTTCCTCCTTACTCTTAGGATGTTTTGTCTGAATTAAGGAAAGAACGCCCTCCCTTGGCTCAAGGAAGGGAAAACAACCAGTCGGAGCCTGCCTCCTCCTGGGGACTTGGGAACCAAGACTGGCATGCAAATTCCATTCTTTGTTGGTCTCTCAAATCCTGAGATTTACATGTTTGTGTCACCAGACCCCAATGTCTACCATCCCGAATACACGTGTTTTTATTATTGAGTGTTTCAGTTTGGTTTTTTTTTTGAACCAAGGTGTCAATCTGTAGCCATGCTCACCGTGTAGCCAGCCGACGTTGGCCACAAACTCACGATCTCACCTCCGTCTCCCAAATGCTGGAATTAAGGGTATGCGCCCCTAGTCTCAGTTTGGGAATCCCTCTTGGTAGCGTCTCATGCTCACTAGGGCAGCTCCAGACTCCAGGGGATAACTTAAGTCTTTCTTGAGGCTGGGGTAGGGTCCCATGACCTCTCAAGTCACCAGACGAAACTGTCATGAATGGTGCATCCACACAAGGAGGAGATATTGAGGATTGTTCAACGGCCTGTAAGCCTTTCTTAGCTTACAGACAATTCTGCTGGAGCCGCTGCTTATGCGGATGCTCCATGAACCCTGGGCAGCTGGCAACCGCTCCAGATCCTCGGGGGGTGGGTACTCACCGCCCTAGGACACCTGCCGCTCCTCTCAGCCTTTGGCCCCGCCCAACTCCCTCACATCAGGACCGCCTGATAGGCTCCCACTCCTGCCCAGCCTCTCTGGTTCTCTGCACGGATGGCTGAGCAGACAATCAATATTTATCTGACTCTGCCAGGCTTGGCTCCCGGGAGGCCCAGCACGTCCCGGCGTGGGCGGGCTTTAATGCAGACACAAAGCTCGGGAAGAGACCAGCCAGGCCTCGGTTCCTTGCTTTCCGGACTAGGCTGAGGTCCGCAAAAGCCAGGTGGCCACAGTCTGACATTCTAGTGACCAGTCCCTCACAACTGTCAGGACTTATCTGTGCCCTTATCTCACTGTGGCACCTGCTGTTGTCCCTGCCCAGGGCTTACGGCTCCCATTCACTCTGATGTTGACCAGACAAAATGCCTGAGTAAAGCAAGGGAAGAATAGCAAGCAGCTGATTCGATACCAGGTGCACAGCAGGGTACAGCTGCCTGGCTAGAGGGGGTTTGGGGGAGAGTCCATCTGCTCCCTGGCTCCAGTCCCTTTACCAACTCCCCTCCTGTTTACCTCATCCTCTGTTCTGCATGTTCTATGGGGTCGCCCACACCTCTGCATGGCCCCCTGCTTCTCCAGGCTAGCTGCTTCCTCCTCCCGAAGTCCCCCCTGGCTTAGCCTTCCCAGCCCTGACCACTTGCCGGTTCCCTTAGTTCCCACACAAGCAGCCGTCACAACGGTAATTTCCTCTTGTGAAGAATCGAGCCTGGTATGCTGGGAATCGTCTCTCCTGCACCTGGAGAGCAGACACTGTGACTAACCCACCCTGGGCATCTGTCAGAGCCTTTCACAAGTGGCTCGGTAAGTGTTTGTCTGTTGACTGAATGATCTCTGCCCTTCCACACAAGCCAGACAGTTTCTCAAGGACAAGATAGGACCACCTATGTCTTATTTCTTCTTGGACTCTCCCAGTAGAGTCAATAAAAGAATATCCATGCCTAATTGCTCAGTGAATGGAGAAAAATCCAGAAACATGTTTGTGGTTTCTCACTGAGTATTCCTTCCCTGCCCACTGCTCAGCTGCCTACTCCTGCACCCCTTAAACAGCTGAAACAGCACCTGTTCTATCCAGGTCAGATTCCTTTGAAACCCCAGATGGGTCTTAGCATGGTTTGAGAGTAGTTTGTCTACCGATCCATTTGTCAGTCTCCACAGTATTTATATCAAAGCCATTCCAAGGTTCAGAGAATGGAACTCAGGGGGGTAGAGCCTTTGCCTAACCCTGTGAGGCCTTATTTGATACCTAGTACTGAGAAAATATATTAAGATCCTAAGATGAAAAAGCAAGTTTCACACAGCCATCATTAATGCCTCCACATTAACACCATGCACATGATCTTCACGTATGCGGAATTTCTCCTTGCACTCGACCCCGTGGGTGGGTCTGCACTCAGCAGGGGAGGAAGTTGATTCTGACAGGTATAAAGTAATAGATGTGGATTCCCTGTTTGGACCATGTTGTTCTGACTCAAGCCTCCCATGTCGCCCCACCACGGCTCCGCCCTTGTTTGCTCTATGTGGCCCTTCCAAATCACACTCTCCAGACAGCAGCAGTGCCTCTGGTCCTTGGGGACGGCGGGAAGCCACTTAAAGAGGCTGATGTAGCCTCCTCAGAGATGGGTGGGACTTGGGTTTCCTGTGGGTGGTAGGGTGGGGGGACGCAGGTCAGAGGGCTTTTGATGCTAAGCAAGGTCTCCCTACATAGTGAATTCCACATCTCCTCATCCATGCAACTCAGACAGTAGATCTTAGCAGCAGGGTGTACTCACAACGCTCCTGAGACCCAGGAAGCCCAGGAGCTGTCTTCCTCTCAGTCAGCTCTGTGAGGCCCTGTGTCGAGCTCTGTTTCAGCAAAAGACCCACAAGAAAGGAGAATCCCTGATGGCAGATGGCAAAGGGACTCAAAGGGTTAACCAGTGTATCTTAGCACTTGAGGAAAATAATGGTGTGTACTCTATCCCTTCTCCATTTTATTTTTATTTTTTTATTTTGAGACAGAGTCTCAGTGAGGTTCCAGGTTGGCCTTGAACTTGCTCAGTAGCCCAGGCTGGCCTTGAACTTATCCTGCTTCTGCCTCCCAAGTACTGCAAGTTGGTGTCCAGTCTCGTGGCCCTTTTGAGAAGCAGAAGATGCATCAGGCAAGTTAGTAACTGTATAGAAATACTGCTCCTCTCCCCTTCACACAGATGGCGGGATGTCATACATGTTGCTATGTGCTTGCACTTATTTTTACTAAACAATATGTTCTATGGATCACTCTGTCTTCCAAGTGCTCTCATTTCTCCTGAGAACTGGCAGAGAGTCCATTGTCTATAAATCCATGCAACCAGTCCCCTCAAAGGTTGTTTGCATTTTTGTAGTTGTTGTTTGCAAGTCTTCCTTTGTGACTGGGCTGGTCTCAAACATGTTCCTCCTGGCCCAGCGGTGCCGTTGCGCTACCCCCGGGCCAGCCTCCAGTCTCTTTCCCTTTAGAAGGTAAAGGGTGCTGGAGACAGGGTCCAGGACCTCGTTGATGCCAGCCCATCGTGCACTGTGCCACCCAGATCCCTGCCTCGCTCTGCACTGGGTGTGACGCAGTTTGCAGATGTTGGAGGTCACCCTCAGGTAGAACCCTAGATAGGAAATGGCTGCTGGAACTCCAAATGTGAAGCGGCATGGGGCAGAGAGTACAGACTCGCTGCCACGTCCCTCTGTGACCCCTGGTGAACTCTCCTCGTTGACCTCTTGACTGGTGAAAGAGTGCGCCCCACAAGGGCTGAGCAGAGAAGTTTTATCTGCTGGCACAGAGCCCTCAGGGAAGGCTACTGAGCAAAGGGGCCGGATTCCCAAGCAGGAGCTTTCTCCCCAGCCCAGCCCTCCTTCCTCCTTTCCCTCCCTCCTTTCCTCCCCACTATTGCTGGACTGGGCTTTCCTCATTTGTTTGAATCAGTCTCACTCTATAGACCAGGCTAGCTTCTCAGGGCCATCCTTCTGTCTCAGCCTCGTAAGTGCCAGGATCACAGGTATAAGCCAAACGGCCACCCCAAGCTTTCTATTGGCCTCCCAACGTCCCCTTACTGGCAACTGCACAGCCACCCAGGTCTCTGAAAGGGCTGCCCATCCGCCAGTCACGTGCTGCAGGGCCGACCGGCCTCTGTTCTGTGGTAAAGCAGCTTTACCACAGGCAGTGGGCCCTGATGTACTGCCGTGGTTCAGCAAAGGTCTAAAATGAATGGTACCCTCCTCAGCCTACCAGACTCTTGGCCTTTCAGCAAAGAGAAACAAAAATCCTCTCCAACCAGCAGGTTGATGAGGCCCAGCCCCCCCCCCACCTCTCCCTGTGAGGCTTGGTAATCAGAAAAGGGTTTTGACTACGTATTTAAAATCCCCAGCCTCTGCGTACCCCATCTCCCCACAGCCACCCACACTCTGGAGGAGCCTGGTATAAAACATTCAGCTATTCCGCCTTCAGGGAGAGAGGGGTGGAGAGTATTCTCTGGCCCCTTTCCATCCCCTCCCTCGTGTGTCCCCAGTTTGGACACACCACCAGGGAAATCATCACTAGGGACTGTTGCTGGAGAGTGGAGGGCGGGTGGGAGGAATCATTCCGATTTCTCTCTGGGAGCATAAATGCTTTTTTAATTGCTGTCAAAGGAGGCTCCTTGGGAATGCATTATTGATAGCAATTGAAATGAAGGGGGGGAGCAGTACTCTTCCCTCTGCCGGCTCTCCCTCTGTAGCCGCGCACCCACGCCTCCTTCCCTCCCCACCAGACCCCAGGCCTCTGGCAGCCTTTCTCTCCCGTGTTCCGTTTGCCAGCTAGGCCTTCTCACCTACCTACTCATCTTTCCCCATTTTCCTGAGCCTGGCCCTCCTCCTCCTCCTCTGCCTCCTCCTCCTCCTCTGCCTCCTCCTCCTCTGCCTCCTCTGCCTTCTCCTCCTCCTCCTCCTCCTCCTAGCCCCCCAGTGTGTCCCTTCCCCCACCTGGCAGGAGCTGCGTGGCACTCACCTGTCTCCCGGCCCTATCTCAGATGTCACCACCTAGCCAGTGCCTTCTGCTCCCTCCACCCCACCCCACACCTCCCCCCCACCCAACCTTCTCTTCCCAGGCTCTTTCTCTTATGGCCTTCAGTGCTCAGGGTTTCCACCCCAACCCAGAACAGCTGGGGTGCTTTCTCATGTCCAAACCCGGGAGGCGACAGTCCTATCCCATCCCCTTAGACAGGTCTCCGACCACAGTACAAATCCCCAGGGTTTACGGGTGTGTGTTGACTGGTCAGGGCTTTCGTCTGTCCTGCTGGCTCTGGACTCTGGATAGGTCAGCACTAGCAGAGGCATGGTAATCTGTCTCTGATGACACAGGTGTCAGAAAGCGCATGTTCCTTCCTGCTCTTAACTACCTCTCTCTCTCTGTCTCTCTCTGTCTGTCTGTCTGTCTGTCTGTCTGTTTTTCTCTCCCTCCCTCTTTCTCTGTGTCTCTGTCTCTCTCTCTGTCTTTCCCTCCTTCCCTTTCTCTGTGTCTCTCTGTGTCTCTGTGTCTCTCTGTGTCTCTGTCTCTCTCTGTGTCTCTGTCTCTCTCTCTGTGTCTCTCTGTGTCTCTGTCTCTGTCTCTCTGTCTTTCCCTCCTTCCCTTTCTCTGTGTCTCTGTCCCTCTCTCTGTCTCTGTCTGTGTCTCTGTCTTTGTCTCTCTCTGTGTCTCTGTCTCTCTCTGTGTCTCTGTCTCTCTCTGTGTCTCTGTGTCTCTGTGTGTCTGTCTGTCTGTCTGTCTGTCTGTCTCTCTCTCTCTCTCCCTCTCAGCCTCTCCAGACTGAGCATCTCAGACTTCTCAGTGCAGTAGATCTCTTTCCTTCCTATTTCCTCTACCTGGAAAGGTGTCCCTTGACCCTTCAATTCCCCAGCAGGGCCTCGTGTGCCTTTAAGAAGACTCACCCTGTTCTTCCCCATGTGGAGCCCCACTTCAACAGACTCATAAATGATACTTGGTCCTCCCATGTGGGAGAGGGACTGTTCCGCTCTTGTGGAGCCTGGGTAAAAGGGGACAGGACTCATTTATCTCCCCTTGTTCTCTAACTGGACTCCCCTCATCCATTTCTCCCCTCCCCAGCCCCAGCCTCTAGGAAAGGGGAAGGTAGACAGACAGACAGACAGACAGACAGACAGACAGACAGACAAGAGCGCGGTCCAGGCCATCCTCTGTCCCCAGGGCTCTCAGCCCACTTGCTCTGTGTCACCGCCCACAAGTGTTGACTGAGCAGTTACTTCGCACTGATCCTCTACTAACAGCTACAAAGCCTGCCAGAACCTTCTCCCTGCCCCAGGTCCCCCAGGTCCCTCCTTCACAGGCGCAGCCAAGAGCCCTGATCATGTACAACCAGACTCTACCTCCAAAGAGGGCTGGTAGTTGCTGGGAAAGCACATATTCTGGTCTTAAATGGAGATAAGTGACTTGCCCAAGCCTGGAAATCCCCAAGTGCTGCTTCTCCTGCCAGGTGACTGTCTCTTCAGAGATCCCCTCCTGCCAGGTGACTGTCTCTTCAGAGATCCCCTGTCTTCCCAGAACCATCCCCTGGCAGGTGCAGCCACAGCACTGCCAGGTGACTGTCTTCAGAGATCCCCTCCTGCCAGGTGACTGTCTTCAGAGATCCCCTCCTGCCAGGTGACTGTCTTCAGAGATCCCCTGCCTTCCCAGAACCATCCCCTGGCAGGTACAGTCACAGCACAGCTCATAGCACAGCCCGAGGTGGCCCAATGCAGCCGACTGACACGGCCTCCTGAGACCGAGGGAGGCAGGCATTTGAAGCCTTGGGAGCAGGTTCTCTCAGTGCCAGCAGCTTGCCTTTCTTGCTAGGATCTACCACACTCCCACTCTCACTCTGGCCAGGCCTGCTTTGACCCTTCCTGTGGTGGCCATCACCACACAACCTTGGAAAAGCTCATCCAGTCTGGAAGCAGGCTGGGTCCAGTCTGCAGGGGTCCCTAATGAAGGTGTGGGGACAGACTGGGAGCAGCAGAGTTGTGTCATTTCCAGTCAGTCATTGCTGCAGCATGTAAGTTCTAACAGAGGGCTCCCAGCTTGCTAGCCACATGGGGGCCTGGCCTCGGGATCCTTCAGTCTCCACTGTGGGTGTCCTCACCCCACTGACACCTGTGCTGAGCTTCGCTTCCAGGTGGGAGCACAGTCTGCATTCTCCCCCCCCTCTCCCTCCCTCCCTCCCTCCCTCTCTCTCTCTCTCTCTCTCTCCTCATCCTGCCTACCTTCGTTTCCTGCACTCTTCTACAGGGCTTCTAATCTCTTTAGCATCTTTTCTTCCTTTCTCTCCCTTTTGACATCATCTCTGTCTCCTTCCTTTCTCCCGCCTCTCTTCCCTTTCCATTCTCCTCCCTACTCCCTGTCTCTCTGCTTAGATTCCCCCCCAAATCCACACCACCTTCCATCCTGCCACTATATTTAGCACAAAGCTGGGGGTTTAGAACGGCGCCCGCTGCTGCTGAGGCTGGCGTCTAGTCTTAAGGGTCTGTGGCATTTCTGTGAGAGGCTCTTGGGGGCTGACTATAAAACTGGGCATTTTTCCTCTGCCAGCACCAGGCCCCGGGCTGAAACTGGGCAGAGAAGGGGCCTCCCAGGTACAGTAGAGGATTCTCCCTAGCAAGATCTTAGGAGAAGACACTGCAGGTCAGTTCTGGGAGTGGATCTAGAACCTGTGACCTACAATCAAGAGGGCACAGCAGGTTAGGACCAGCTAGGCATGGGCGTCAGAGTCACAGAGATGAAGCTGACAGTTCTCCAAGTTCTTCATGGAACCATGGAGACCCTTCCCCCAAAGCAGTCTATGGACTGTAATCCCCAGGACCACAGCTGTGTGTGCCTGCGTGCCTGTGTGTTTTCATAATGATGAGCAACAACCTGGTCCCTTGGATGTGTGGAATGTTTGTGTGCACACATGTGTGGGTGCACATGGAGAGGAGAGATCGGCGTCAGTTGTCTCTCTCAATCATCCTCTGCCTCATGTTTTGAGGCAGTCTCTCATTGACTCTGATGAGACAGGGCTGGCTACTCAGTAAACCTCGGGGATCCGCCTGTCTCCACCTCCCCAGTCTGGCATCACAGGTGAGTGCTTCCCCATCTGCCTTTCTACAAGGACTAGAACCCCGGTCCTTGAGCCTAGATGGCCATCACTTTACCAACTGAACCATCACCCCAGCCATATAGCCACTTCTTGGTGTTAAATCGGTACTTCTAGAAGAGCTTCAATAAAAATCACATCCAAAGCTAGGCAAGGTGGGCACAGCCTGTAGTCAGAGCACTTGGGAGGCTGAGACAGAGGATTGCAAGTCTGAGACCATCCTAAGCTACTTAGTGAGATCCTGTCTAAAGGAGAAAAAAATGTATCTAAGCTAGAAGCCTATAGCCACATCTACTTGTGATGTTGTAACAAATAGACTATTTGAGCCAGGCTGGCCAGCACACCAAGATCACATCTTAAAAAAAAATCATTCAGGACCAGCAAAATGGCTCAGTGGGCAAAGGCTCTTGCTGCCAACTTGAGTTCAGCTTCTAGGACTCTACTCACATGGTAGAAGTCCTACACGCTGTCCTCTTGCCTGCAAACATGCGCACGCAGACACACAGACACATATGCACATGCCCCCCAATATATGCACGCTCCCATCCACAGATAGACACATACATGTGCACACACACAGACTCACACAGGCACATGCATACACACACACACACACACACAAACATACACACAAATGTAATTTTAAAAATTTAATCCTATTCAGTATTTGAGGGATACTTTTTGGTTAGTTAAATTAGGTGGTTTACCTGTAAGTTTTGATTTTCATTTTGTTTTGAAACAGGTTCTTGTTGTATAATAGCCCTGAATATCCTGGAATTTACTATGTAGACCAGGCTAGCCTTGAACTCCCAGTAATCCTCCTTCTGTCTCTGCCTTCCAAGTGCTGAGGTTACCGGTGTGTGCTACCATACCCAACACACCATTGCATTTGATCCTCACAGTTACCATCAGTTGTGCTGTGCTCCCTGACCTGTCTGGGCCTAGAACTCTGGTATCCACACACCATTTGTAATTATCCATTTATTTACTCTTAGAGGTCTGAGGATGCCTAAGGGAGAGATCACCATAATTCCAAACTTGTAGACATAGAAACCAAGATTATGAGTGGAGTAATGGTTGCCAAGGTGATAGAGAGTTATTTCATTCATTCTTTCATCCACTCCTTCATCAGTTATTCAGTTACTTACTGTAGGCTGGTGCTATGCTCTATAGCAGACATTCTCAACAGAGTGAGAACTAGAATCCAGTGTTGTGACACCCCAGTCCCAGCGAGTTCAACATGGTAAGACCACTAAGAGTCTTAAGGTCAAAATTACTACTAATTCTACTGGTGTAACTGGGTTAGGGTGGGCCTGGACAGGCAATGAAGACACCGTCCAGTTTGGATCACACCCAACTCTTTGGCCCTACCCTACCCTTCCCAGTTGCTTGAGAGCATCCATATTGCAATGTTTCTATGGAAGCTTGGTAGAGTAAATAGACCTTGAACAAACTCCATTATTAGCTCTTGAGTCCTTCCAGGTACTGTGCCACAAAAGCTACTTTGTCCACTCCATGGAAAGGTACCTGTCCTCTCTAACAAGGACATTTTGAACTTCTTCAGGGCCTGAGTCTGAGGAAACCTGACTCAGTGGCGACAAGACTTTGGAGATGTTGATGAACTGGACAGTCAGTCAACTTCATCTACCATCTTGGACTTCTTAACCTCTCTGTGTACCATACGGACTTCTTCCTCCTGGTAGGAAAGTCATTTATGACATGAAATACAGAGAAAGGCTAAAATGGAAAGGACGGGATAACCTCAGGAAGTAAAAAAGAGGACCCTGGAGTGGAAAAGTTGTTGCCTGAGCCAATGTGTAATTTTTCTAAATCTTATCCCTGCAAACATCCTTCCACTCTGTCACCTTCTCTCTACCCATCAATCCATCTATCTACCCACTCATCTATCTATCCATCTACCCACCTACTCACCCAGTTACCCACCCCTCCACCCACTTATCTACTAACCTACCTATCCACCTACCCACCCACCCACCCATCCACCCACCCACCCATCCATCCACCCACCCACCCACCCATCCATCCATCCATCCATCCACTCACCCATCAACCCATCAGTCCTCCACTCAACTGTTCATTTATCCTACCCTCTACTTACCCACTTAGCTCACCCACCCATCTGCTCATCATCCATCCTTTCATCCACTGGTGTAACTGGGTTAGGGTGGGCCTGGGCTTCTCAGAGACAATGCACACATGTCATCCTTATCCTCTTTCTCTTGCTTCTTTTGTCGTCACAACGTCCACAAGTGAGAAGTGGGGACTTTTGTCCCAGAGGCTTCTCCTGTGAATTCCCCCTCTAGTAAGAACTGTGAAAATGTCCCAGGCAGATAAAACAACTTTCCTCATATCCCTATCTGGCTTCCTAGGAACACTCATGAAGTTTAACCCTAACCCTCAGCACCCACCATGCTGCGCCACCTTCCTTGGAGCCTTCTGCTTCTCCTCTTTGTTGCTCTAGATTTCATTTGCTTTTCTTGCCATAGCCTCCTTGAAAAAGTACAGGCTTAGAGTCAGAAAACCTTGTCCTAAGCCAGGAATGATGTCTCACTTCTGTAATACCAGAACTTGGGAAGCCGAGGCAGGAGTATGGCCGTGAGTTCAAGGCTAGTCTGTGTTATAGAGTGAGACCTTGTCTCCAAAAAGAAAGAAAGAAAGGGAGGCAGTACAAAAGGAGGGAAATTGTTATCTAGAATTATAGTTCTACTACTCATGGTTGAATGACCACAGCCTCCAATAATCGGGCCTCAGTTTCTCCATCTGCAAAGTGAGTATATAATAATAATAATACAATGCTTTGAGGATCCAATGGGATAATGGATGGGAAGCAGTTTTGTAAACTGTAAGCTGCCCCACTCCTGGGAAGCTTATCATTACTTCCCTCACTTCTCCAAAACCAAAGACAGAAGAGCTGTGGACAGCAGTCAGAACTGGGACTGAGACATTAAATCTGAACCCTGCCCTCTGGCCTTCCAGGCAACCATGGGAAAGAGGCCCTGGAGCCTGAGAGCCTCAGTGTCTTCATCAGGAAAGGAGGAGTCACCCAGTCTGCCATGGCAGCCCAGGACAAGAGGCACTCATCAACAGTGATGGCTCATATCTAGTCCAAATCCATTCCTTAGCTTCCCACAGCCATTTACTATTTATTGAGCGCACTCAGTGTGGTGGCATGAGCCTGGTCCCCAGGAGGAGAAGACAGCCCTGCTAAAGAGTACAGAAGTCCCCATCCCCACCCCTACCGCCAGATTTCCCATCCATACTGCCCCAAGTAGAGTGGCATCTGGTGTCATCCCTGTAGTCCATACACCCCTGGCAGGGCCCTAAACGACAGCATAAGGAAGGACGTTCTGGGCAAAGGCTGTCTTGTTCCTGTCACTGACTGTCTACTTCTATCTGCTTCCTGGTTAAGACTGCAGCTGACACTGTGGTCCCCTTTACCAGCCCTCACAGCTTTGGACTCCTTTCTCTCCCATCCATTCCACTCCCTGCTGTCAGTCAATCTCCTTACAGCAAGACTTTAGTCTCTCAGCTTCCTGCTAGACACTTCCAATGACTCTCTGTCACCTGTAGGTTAAAGTGCAATCTAAACAGCAACTTCAGAATCAAACTGGCCAGGAGCAAGTACCAGATCTTGGAATCTGTGGGCAGGCTCCTTCGGCCTTGCTGAGTACCTGTGTCTCCCTGGCAATGATGCCAAGAGTTCTGGTATATTACTGTGATGAAATTTAAGGTACAAGTAAGGCGCTCTACCTGGCTTGGAGAATCTGCTCAGTATTTGTCACCTCTTCTTCGTTCACACTGCTCTTCACTCAGTGTCACATGCCTCTACAGTCCCCTCTCACAAGGGGCACAAGGTGGAGGCTAATTGCACGTCCACCAATGGAATTCTGGGGCACTGACGCTGGTCACTCCCTACGTCACACAGACAAGGCACCGAGGGAGCTGAGGAAAAGATAAAAGAAATGGCTTTGAGACGGAGGATTGTCACAGCGGGTTTTAAGTCTCAGAGGAGAAAGAAGGTGAGGCTGGCCTGAGAACAGAGTGCGGGAACCCTGAGAGGGCCGGGTGAGCACAAGACAGAGATAGCGCAGAGCAGAGCCCTAAGGAGGCTTCTGCTCAGTCTCCGGGGAACCCACATTCTTTCAAAGACAGTGTACAGCCAGGGAACCATGCTTCCCACCACGTCCAGGGCACTCTCGGCAGCACAGGGAATAGGGCCAGTAGGTGGCCCGAGAACCAGCCCATACAAGGACGATGACAACAACAGCATGACGACTTCATTTACCGAGTTATCAAAACCCACAATGTCTGCAAACCACAGCATCTGCCAAGAAAGAATGAGTCACCAGGAGGCACAGGAAGGAGGGACTGGCTGAGCGGGTGGGTGGGATGGGGTGGGCAGCACGGCAGAGGATAAAGCAAGTATTTGACAACACACTGGTTCAAATCCTGACATGACTCTGGGGCCTGAGTTCTCAGGCTCAGTTTCCTTTCTTGACAAATGGGGGATGATGAGAGCGTCTATTTCACAGGGTTATTCTCTGTCTGTCTGTCTGTCTGTCTGTCTGTCTCTGTCTCTCTCTCTGTCTCATATAATTTGAGACAGGATCTTATCATGTAGTCAAGATAGATCTCCAATTCACAATCCTCCTGCCTCAGCCTCCCAGGTATTGGGATGGAAGAACTAATCTCTCCATGGCCAGCCAGAGATCAGCCTGATCCACTTTTGTTTCTTGGTCTTGACTGCTGCTTGAGCCAGACATGGTAGCATACCCATCTTTAGTCTCGACACTCAGGAGGAGGCAGAGGCTGGTGGGTCTCTCTGAGTTCAAGACCAGCCTGATCTACATACCCTGTCTCAAAAAGAGAGACATGACATCAGAACACTGACAGAACTACTCCCAGGACATTTGAGGAACTTGTGAATTCAAGAAAAATGAACCATATTTAGCCAATATAAGATCTCCTTTCTCCTGGGTGTTCAAAAGAGGCAGAACCTACTTGGAAATTTCTAGTTTTCAAAATCTGAGAGATCCTCTGATACTTGGATTAAGGAGCCTGTGATTACTGGGCATGGTGTCACATTTCAGCAGTCACAGAACTCTGGAGGTTGAAGCAGGAGGGTAGTGAGTTCAAGGCCAGCCTGGGCTACATAGTGAGATCCTGACACAAACAGCTGTGTTGAAAGCCAAGGTGATTTGGTGCCCAGGCAGAAGAGGGTTTGCCTCTAGTGTTATAGAAGAAGGAGAGAGGAATCTCCCTGGCCTCGGGCTGAATGGAAAGAATGGGAATCCGGGAGATGGAACTGGAAATGTGGCTATGGAAGGCTACGCCCACCCATTACAGGTGCTGGGAATATCAGACCTCTCGGGAATGAGGGTTGAGCTTCTCCACCAAGAGGCTAGACCCAGTGATAAAGTATTTTGGGATCTTTGGTCAAGGAAACTTGCGTTAAGTGTAAGAGAAGACCAGAAGTATGGGAATGAAGAGGAGTCAGGTGCCAGGGACTCAGGTGCCCAGGTGTCATGAACACCAGAAAAGAACAAAAGGGCCTCAGAGTTAAAAAAAAAAAAAAGTAGTACATCTAAGGTGAATGAATTTGGCTAAACTGCTGAACATTCTGGCCTTTATTTAGGGCATAATGGCATACTCAATATGGGCTTCAAATTCAAGGACATAACCAAGACCTGTAGTATAGTACTAGAAACTTTGGAGGCATCTGGCCAGTGCTGGGCTGCACTTAAGACTCCATTTCAACATTTTTCTTGCTACAGACAGATTCAAAAACAGATGGGAGAAGAGGGTCTGTTCCTAGACAGAACCATACACACTCTTCACTTCTTTGTGGGGAGTCACTCATGGCTCTGCCCAGGTCAGTTCAAGCCAGGCAGGTAGCCTGATGCGCCTTCTTAAAGACCCCTGCCTTTGAATTGTCGGGGTTCTCTTTCTTGTAACCAGCACCTCCACTTCCAGTGCCAGAAGCTTTTACATTCATTCTACTGTTGACTCAGGCTTTCGTTCTTACTGTCACTGTTACTGAACTCTTGTTGTACCATGTCAGCCACTGAAAGTTCAGAAAAGCCTAAGATATATTCACCTTCAAGGAAACTGAGGCCCAGTGGAACCAGGCTAATAAACAGACCTTCATACCAGTGAACAGTGAGAACCTTCACAGATGGAAGCCTGGAACACTCTGGAATCCCTGAGGTTCCCGAGCAAGGGGACTTAAGGAAGACTTCACAGAGGAGCTGTGTCTTACAGAACTCCCAATCAAGCAGATCTGCACCTGAGTTAGCTCAGCGCTGTTCCTCAGCCCTCATTTCACAAGAAGCTCATTGGAGATCACGTGCTGCTCTGCACCTGGTAGCTATGAGCAGCAGTTACAGCCAACACCTAGACCACTTGGGGTTAATGCAGTTCTCTGGTCTGAAGCCTGTGATCCAAGCAGGATGGACCCTCTGAAGCCTCTATGTTCAATCCAAAATACAGGAACGGAAGTCTATACCTCACAGAGCAAGGTAGAGTTGCAGTCTGTTGGGAAAGTATGGCCACACAAAGCCATTAAAAGTCATGTTTTCCAGAAATATCTCCTGATCCACAATCAGGTACTGTTCGGTAAAGGCAAGGACACTGCCTGGAATGTGAAGGAGAACAAACAGAGGGTTTCTGGAGGACCCTTCTTCCTGGAGGAGCCTGTAGTTTAGGATCTGGGTGGGCCTGTGCTTGTAACCAATCCCAATGACCCTGACTCAAGGTGCTGCTCTTGGCTTTCCCTGAAGCTAATTAGTCAAGCTTCACACTACCAGAAAAGTCCCTCTCCTGGCTGTGTTGCCACAGCTGGAGAAGCCCAGAGAAGCTGACCAGTTTGTCAGAGGACACTCAGCAAACCAGGAACGGGGGTCTGTAGCCATCTACATTCCTCATGTAAACCACATTCCTCCACAGCCTCAACTAAAATTAGCTTTTTCTTTCTACAACTTTCTCCCTGTGCCCAACCACCAAATCCAGAACAAACCAAGAAGGCAGACAAGTATGTGGTGGGATCAAGCCACCCGAGCAACCAGGCCCCCCTTGCCTCTGTGGTTGTGGGGTGTCTCTCTCACTGCCACATGTACCTCTAAGAGATGACGATGGCTCTAAGGTAGACCCAAGGCCACTACGAAGTCTGGAATAGGGAAAGCCTACAGAAAAGCCCTCTTGTTGTTTCAGGTAGGTTCTTAGATGAATTAGCAATGAAAAAGACAAAGACACAGTGGCATCTGCAAAGTTAATGCTGCAAAAGCATACACTTGAGTTATGAGAGAGAGAGAGAGAGAGAGAGAGAGAGAGAGAGAGAGAGAGAGAGAGAGAGAGAGAGAGAGAGAGAGAGAGAGAGAGAGAGAAACTTAATGTTTCTAAGTTTAGGATCCTGTGTTGGGATGCATTCATGGCTATCTTATGTACCCTGTGGCTGAAGGTTGGACACACCTGGTAGACCCTCTAAAGATTATTTTACCTCCCTCAGCTTGGCCTGATGGCACATGTCTGGAATTTCAGTGCTTAGGAGGAGCAGCAGGAAGATCTGGAGGTTAGAGTCATCCTCACCTACATAGAGACTTTGAGTCAGTTTGGGCTGCATGAGATCGTGTCTCAAAACAAAACCAAGTGGGAATTGTCCTTTCTCTGCAAGGAGTCTTCGATTTTTGAGCCACATGTAGCTAATTCTGATTGGAGTCAGGGGTTGGGACCAATTAATTTCCCACAGACTGAGGATATCTCCATTCCCCAAAGGTTAGCAGATAGCCAGGAGGGCTGAGAGCAGAGCTGGGCAGGCAGCAGACAGGAAGTGATAAGACTGAGGTTTTGTTTGGTTTTTTTAAGCATTTCTATTCTTATGAGAAACTACAGTCTGAATGTCTTTTCCTCCAAAACTCTCACCTAATCTCTAATGCAATAGGTACTGGGACCTAGGATGTAACTGGTTCCCTGAACAAAGATAAAGCCTGGGCTGGGGCGGGGCTTAGTGGGAGAGTACTTGCCTGGCATGTATCTGGCTCAGAATTCATTCCCCACCACTAAGGACACTGGGGTGATGACACAGCAAGAAGGAACCATCTAAGAAGTTGGAGTGGGTGCTCAGCAGACACTGAGTCTGTAGGCACAGTGACTTCCCAGTGTCTAGAACTCCAAGGATTAAATTTCTGTTTATAGATACCTGTGCTAGCTGGGCATGGTAGTGTCCACCTGTAATACCAGCACTCAGGAGGCTGAGTCAGGAGGATCAAGAATCAAAGGCAACCTGAGCTCCAGAGCGAGACCCTGTCACAATAAAAGCCCAAACCAAACATATAAACAGATACCTCATGGTGGATCCCAACCATCCTTAATTCCAGTTTGAGGGGATCCCACAACCTCTTCTGACCTTCTTGGACTCTAGGCATGCATATTTATGCACAGACAGACATACATGTGGGTAAAACACTCACCCACATAAAATAGGTCTAAAGCAAACAAATAAATAAGCAAAACACAGAAAGCAAAGCAGGAACATGTCCAGTAGTTTGTGGGCCAGCTAGCTTGCATACTCAACAGCAAGTGAACAAAGAGGTCCTGTCTCAATTAAGATGGAAGGTAGTGTGGGGGCAGGGCCCACACTCCCATGAATCCATGCGCATACACCTGTGCATGCATGTCATACACACAAAGAACAAAATAAGGGAAGGAGGGAGGGAGGAAGGGAGGGAAGAAATAAGGAAAAAAGAAAGGCCTTGCAAACCACAAAGAGCCCAGAAGTCTTTTACAGCCCCTGGAACAGCGTGTGTGATGGGGGACAGGTAGCAAATACTTCCTGTTTAGCATGGAAGCAGGAAGGACAGTTCCAATGGGCTTCTTTTGATCTTTATTTGAGACTTAATGAGCACTCAGGGCATTGCTGACACTCTAATTAGGATTAAAAATTAAATGCAGACTCATCACGTGTTCCCTCCCCTACACATCACTTCCTTAGCTCTACTGATCACAGCCATTAAACAAAAACTATTTTTAAATGGCACTAATTTGCTGTGTCCTAAAACAAATGAGAGACAAATATTTTGTTAGAAAAACAAATCATGAGCTAAACTGGAGTTTAGAGGGGAAAAGAACCAACAAAACAATAACCTAGTTAATGAGTTCAAAGTTAAAACTGAACCACTGGAACTTCAAAAACAGTTGAACCAGAATGAAATTTGAACAGCAGTATGTTCCCAAGGAAATCAAACTAATTCTGCTTAGCATC
Organism: Mesocricetus auratus; assembly: GCF_017639785.1. Taxonomy (NCBI): domain Eukaryota; kingdom Metazoa; phylum Chordata; class Mammalia; order Rodentia; family Cricetidae; genus Mesocricetus; species Mesocricetus auratus. Next base: position 55,700,862 of record NW_024429266.1, read on the forward strand.
CAAGGCCTTGACTCAGAAAGATACTCCTGCCCCTTACGTCTTAGATCTTCCAAGCCCGGCATGGTGACGCATACCTGTAAACTCAGTTCAGGAGGTGAAGACAGGGGAATTACAAGTTAGAAGTCAGACTAGGCTGCATAGCAAGACCCTGTCTCAAACTTGCAAAATAGATAAACTAACCAATAAAAAGAAACTAAAGTCTGTCTCCCTTCATTCCACAGATGTACCAAATGTCTTAGATGTGCCACTGCTGGTATCAGAGAGAGGAAAAGACAGTCCCTTCCCTCCCAGAACAGCCCAGTGCAGGATTCTCCTGTGAAACCTATAGCCCCTGACCAGCTCTGTCCTCTTCCAGTATTCATCTGTCAAGACAATGATCCCAAGAAAATGGGACTTGGCACGCCCACTTAAACTTCAACACTACCGTAATCAGAGCGTGAAACTAGCAGTGTTACAAAAAGGAAAAAAAAAAAAAAACCAGCAAACACAGCCACAGAGGGCTCCCTGGTGACAGTGTCTAAGTCAGAGTTTCTCAACCTGTGGGGAGAGACCCCTTGCAGGGTCGCCTAAGTCTATCAGAAAACACAGGTATTTATATTACTGTTCATAACAATAGCTAAATCACAGTTATGACATAGCAACGAAAATCATTTTATGGTTGGGGGTCACCACAACATGAGGAATTGTATTAAAGGGTGGCAGCATTAGGAAGGGTGAGAACCACTGCTCCAGGTGGTTCTCCTAGACCAGCTCCTCAAGCCATCGTAGGACATGTCCTTTGAATTCCACATCCCATCCTTGTTGATGCACACTTGCTTTCTAATGATCTCAGCAGAGACTGCCCCCTTCAATTCTCTCCACAGGAATCCCAGGAAGTGGGAAAATGAAATTGTTGCCTGTGGCGGAGTGGAGTGGAGATGGCCACCCACTCACACTAAAGGGCAAGCTGGAAGCCAGGCCCCCTGTGGAGGGCCCAGCAAGATGCCAGTGGTGAAGTAGCCTATCTGGAAGCTGCATTTTCTGGGTTGCAGCTGCCGCTCTTCAATCATTTCTCATGTGAACACAACCAGAACCGCCCACCCATCTTCAGCCTTTGCCTATAAGCTAAAGCCATGTGTACAGTCTTCAGTGGGTCCTGAAGCCATCTTCACGTGGACTTGTTGTGTTTACGGATGAAGAAGGCGTGGAGGGTGCCCTCTGGCTATCTGAGTACCCCTCTAGTTGTGTAGGTTCCCCGTCTCCTGCTGTCTTAACTCGGGCCAAGCTCAGGGACTCATGCATGGTGTGCGTGCCTAGAATTGATTGTCTGGGCTTCTAGTTGGTGCTTACCAGTGTCGTCCTGCCTTTGGGGCTAGGCCAAGATTAAGTTAGCATCTTGAGCAGTCTTCCAATTCTGGTTTCTTCCTCATCAAATCCCTTCACCCTGATGACATTTGGGAAGAACAGACACAGGACATGAGCTTAGTGACGCCTGATGGAACAGGCTGTCCTGTCTTCAGCCCACACCAGGTTCATTCTACAGAAGGGTTGAAAGAAAGCTTTAGGCTGGGTATCCTGCTGAACATCTATAATCCCATCACTCAAGAAGTTGAAGCAGGAAGATTGCTGCTATTCATTCCAGTCCAGCCAGGGGCTCATAGTGAGAGCAAAAACAAAAACAAGAATGTCCAAGTTCAGCAAGCGTACCAGGGAGTCTAAGGAAGCTTCTTGGTAATTTCCAGTCGACTTTTCTCTTCTCCTCCATAAAGCTTTCTCAGAGCTTTTCAACTAGGGCCAAGTTTTAGACTTAACCAAAAACTCCATCCTGACTTTACCTGTTTTAAAGAAGCCTCTGGAAGGCAGGGACTCTATGGTATAATTTAGCTAGCTGTAAGATTCTGATTGACTGTATTTGGCAATTCCAGAATTGGGCGACATTTCATTCTGTAAATACCCCACCCATCTGTCCAGAGAGGGTGAATTTTATAGGCAGAGAACAGAGACAGAACAACAGAAAAACAACTCATTAGTTAATTTGTTGTATAAGGATTTTGCTGTCTAGTCTTATGTCAACTTGACACAAGCCAGAGTTATCTGTAAGGAGGGAGCCTTAATCAAGAAAATGCCTCCATAAGATCTGGCTGTAGGGCATTTTATTAATTAGTGATTAATGGGGAAGGGCCAACCCTGGGATGGTAGTCCTGGGTTCTATAAGAAAGCAGATTGAGCAAGCCATGCTGATCAAGCCTGCAGCAAGCAGCTCTCCTCCATGGCCTCTGCATCAGCTCCTGCTTCCAGGTTCCCGCCTTGCTTGAGCTCCCGTCCTGACTTTCTTCAGTGAAGGACTACGGTTGAGAAGTATAAGTCCTCCCCAACATCCTGGTGTGTCATCACAGCAATAGTAACTCTAGCTAGGACAAGATTAAAGTCTTTAAAATAACTTCATTTCCTTAACATTGGAAGGACTCATGTAGCCAGGCTGACCTTGAATTTACTATGCAGCAAAGGATGATCTTGAACTCCTGATTCTCCTGCCTCCACCCCCATGCTTAGTGTATGGCATGTACACTACACCCAACCTTTTCCCCTTTTTTAGAGGGTCTGGCAACAATTGAGTTGTTGGCAACATGGAACTTCAGCATGGGTGACTCCATTTTGATTTTCAGCCTGGTCTGTTGTGGCCCAATGCAGGAACTTAGTCCAAAACAGTTTCATTTAGCATACATAACTTTGCAGTATGAAAATGCTCAGCAGTCAACACTGTGTCTTGCAGGTTCCCCCATTCACCCCACACACTGCTATCTCAATTCTTAGGTCAGACAGAGACGCACTGACACTGCTTGGGGCCTGTTGTACACTAGATAAAAACCATCTCCACCTTTACTCTCTATTCTTTCTACTTTCGACCCTGTGTTCCTGGCCACCTTGACTGCCCCGCCTCATCCTGATCCTATCCCAAACCGCCTAAAGGTTTTTTGTATACTTCCAAACAGTCTCCACGCCTGTACCTATCTAGTATTCCCACCAAAAGCAAATTATTCCTTGGAATTTCCAAGCAAGTATTTTCATGAACTACCCAACACACAATGCACACTCAGCAAATGCATTTGAAAGAACAACCACAGCATCCTCTGCTGTAACTATTCACGGTACTAGCACATCTTCCCTACCCCTGTTGCCTCCGGGCCCAGTAGATGGGGAAACAGAAAGCATTCAACGTATGCACACTGCATTGGGCTGCAGGTATTCAGTAATTCTGAAGGGATACATGTGATGAATAAGTGCATCAGAAGGGAGAGCCACCTCAGGGGGTTTCTATATTAGTACAAATGACTAAACACCTCAGTTTCACATAGCTGTGCTTGGACAGTAAGTGGTGGAACTTATCTGTCGGAAAGGAAGGGTGTGATAGTGCAGGAGATATCTCTCACTCAGTAGGCTCAGATCTCTTTGTGTGTGTGTGTGTGTGTGTGTGTGTGTGTGTGTGTATGTGTGTGTGTGTGTGTGTGTTGTTAGGTTTGGTTTTGTATATGTTTGAGATGAGGTTTCCATGGTTCTGGTTGACTTTAAATTTGTCATGTAGTCTAGGCTAGCCTTGAACTAATGATCCTCCTGCCTCTGATTTTTTTTTAATGACACAGGGTTTCTCTGTGTGGCCCCTGACTGTCCTGGAACTCCATAAACCAGTCTTGCCTGGAACCCAAAGATCCACCTGCCTTTTCCTCCCACCCCCACCCTGCCCCGGGTGCTGGGATCAAGGGCATGCACCACTACCACCCAGCTGTGCCTCTGGTTTCTGAGAGCTGTGATAAGGCCAGCCCTCTTCAGCTTCCTTCTCTGCCTCTCTTTGCGTGTGACCATTTCTCTTCCTACTGGTGAGCTTCTTCCACATGACAGGGAGCAAGGCTGCTGACACTTCCAGAGTCTCCTGACTCACTATGAATTGAGCCTTGTTCTCTCTCTTTTGATTTTACATTCAAACATCTCGGTGAAGAGACACAGCAAAATGGCACTGTGGGTAAGGGCTTTTATTGCCAAGCCTACCACCTGAATTCATTCCTGAGTCCCACATGATGGAAAAAGACAATAGATTCTTATAAGTTGTCCTCTGACCTCCACACATGCTCTGTGGCACACATGTGGCCCCCACACACAAATAAATGCGATTTTAAAAAGAATTTTAAGGGCTGGAGAGATGCCTCAGTGGTTAAGAACACTACCTGCTCTTCCAAAGATCCTGAATTCAATTCCCAGCAACTATATGGTGGCTCACAACCATCTGTAAGGAAAGTACCCTCTTCTGCCCTGCAAGCATACATGTAGGCAAACACTGTATACATAATAAATAAATCTTAAAAACTTTTTTAAATCTCAGGGAAGAATGTAATTGGCTACGCGTGGATCCTGAGGGGCAGGGACACTAGTGAAATGATAGTTCTTATCTTAAGAAGAAAGCATCTTGAAGCAGCCTTGATGGCTGGAGAGATGACTCAGTGGTTAAGAGTACTTACTGTGTAACCATGAGTCCCTGAGTTCCCATCCCAGCACCCATGTAACATGTCAGATGTAGTCTACCATTGCCCTGTAACCCCAGTGCTGGGATTATGGAGATGGGCCCACAAAAGCTTGCCAGCTGCTAGTCTAGCCAAAAGATGTGAATGCTAGGTTTAGGGAGAGACCTGCCTTGGAGGAGTTAGGCAGAGAATGAATGAAGATACCAGACACCCTCCTTTGGCCTCTGCCTGTATACACAGGTATATACCCCTGCATACCTGTGCACATACAATTCTCTCTCTTACACACACAGAGAGGCACAAAGAAGTAAATACTGAATTGTGGAGATTTTCTTTTTAAGAAGAACCCTGGATCTGGGTGTAGGGAAGATGGCTACGGTAGATATCCAAATAGGAGCGGTACAGTCTGCACTGGAGAGATGCAGAGGAATGATGAGGGGCCTGGGGAATGCAAGACAGAGCTCCCAAGACTCGGAGTTCTGAGAAACACCAAGGGTGAGATCATTAGCTGCATTCTCTTCAGCTGAGGGATGTGGACAGCCTGACTATGAACACTGAGGGCCGTGCTCCACCCCTTGCCCCAGAGAGGCAGCTCTACTTTCCCACATCTAGTGGTTATTTTTATGGATAGATTTATTTTTACCCATTCTAGACCTCAAACCTGCAGCTGGAAGAAACAAGACACCAAGGCTTCTAGGTTTCTAGAAAACACAGGCTGCAGTGGCTGGGTCAGCTACAGACTTCAGGCTGAAGCTTCCTCTAAAATCACCTGGAAAAGAAGTAGAAAGGGGAAAGGGGTGCCCTTTTCTCTCAGCTCACAAGCCCAGCTAAGAGAGAGCACTGCTTCAAGAGAAGGACCTACAGCCCCTGCAGGCACCAGTATCCTGGCCCTCCAGCCCCGGCTGGGGACAGCAGAGCCGCTTTCCCTGGAAACCCCCCTTCTGCCATGCCCACAGCCTATCTTCCTATAGCCCAGAGAGCTCTAGGAGAGGATCTTGCTTTCCACCTACTAGCAAGCTATGACCAGGCATCATCCGTAGCCCATGGAGGCCAGACAGCCAAAGCACACTTCTCCTTTCCTAAGACCACACCTAGGTCTACGTTGTTATTCCTCCAAGACAAGTCTACTCAACAGTTAGGCAACGCTGAAAGCTGAAAATATACTTTCATACATTTAAGGAGCCATGATAAAGATGCAGCTGTCACTCACTTGGGCACTGGAATGTCAAACTGTTGTCATCCAGCGTGGAGCCTGACAAGCTCTTAAATCAGGCTCTGTCCAGCTGACTCCTCTCCTTTCCTTTCCCAACAACCAATGTGTGCCCCTGAAGCTGACATTTTGGTAGGACCTACCACACCTAATAAGGTACCTTCTGTCTTTCAGTGAAATGCCTAGGGAGAGGAGAGAGACCAGAGGAGTTGGAGGTGTGGGGACATATGAAAGTGATACCATCTTTGGTGTCTTCTAAGTGCCCCCAGTGTGAGAGCTAAAATCCCAGGAAGAGCTACTGTTGAGGGCATACTCCTTGGTTTCTTTCAGCAGAGGATGCTTCTAGATTCTCTCCTTACCTCGCAGCTGGGTGGGCCTCAGGAGGAAAGACATGGACAGGGCAGGGGCTGATCATGGATCTTTTCCCCACCTTAGACAGGTGACAGGTAATCTCTTCTACAAAGAGGAAACTCCGGGGTTCTGAGCCCAACTGCGCTAAATGACCCCTGTACTTTTGCTGTTAAACTTCTCCCTAGTTCTTAAATAGGATGTAGACGAGTTGTTGAAAAATAGTAGAATATGTTAGGAGTGGTCATACATGAGTATGATCCCAGCACTTAGGCAGTGGAGGAGGATCAAGGCCACCTTCAGTTACATCGTGAGTTTGAGGCCAGCCTGAAATTCATGAGACTGTCTCCAAACACAAAACAAACAAAAAGAAATCAATGAGACTAGGAAGTAAAAAAGAAAGGACCAAGTGGTAGGAAGTTGGGAAGTGCTCTTAGTCTTCTTCTAGACTTGTTTCTTCTTGCACACAAATCTTTGCTTATTTGTTTAAGATGGGCTCTTGCTTCCTGTGTAGTTATAGCTGGCCTGGCTCTCACTGTGTAGCCCAGGCTGGCTTCAAACTCCTGATAGTCCTTCTGTCTCAGCCTTCTGTTTGCTAGGATAACAGGTGTACTCCACCATGCCTGGTTAGGTATGGGAGCATTTTGAAGCTCTATTAATAGGTTGGGGGAACCCTGATAATCCTCTTCTTCCCAGTATACAGTCAGTGCTCTATAACCTGTGAGGTTGCGTTAGGCTGCCTTTCATAAGCATGTAAACATGAGCAAGTATGCCTGCTGAGGTAGGTGTGGGAATGTAATCCGTCAATGAAGACATGTTGTGTGAGCCAGCTGATGGTGCATGTTTGTACTTGAAAGCCATAAGGTTCCATGCAAAAGCTATGGGTGGCACTGTTGCACAATGCTGGTGGGTGTGCGGCACGGGGGCGTGATTAACAGCTTATAGGCTGTGTCTACGTGTGTATGGATGTCTCAGTGTGTACTCGCTAGGATGGAAATGTGTGGCATAGTAGCATGCAGGCATAGAAAAGCACATCGTCTCTGGAATGGGTCTGATCTGACTTGCCCCTGGATCCTGACTGTCATTAACCAGATGTTTAACCTTGAGCAAGTCACTCAATCTTTAATTTCCTCAATCATGAACCGAGAACAGTAATGAGTACCTTTTGAGACTGCCACGATGGCTAGAAACCATATTGTAGATGCAAAGGTTTGGGTGTACAGCCACACACAGGCAAGCAGCCATTCTGTGCCCTGTGGACATGCCTTTGGTTGAGTACACAAGCAAGTGAGAGGGCAAGATGTGACCTGTATCTGAAGGGTCAGGAGGCACATATGTATATGGGTACCCTGAGCAACCGATTCGTCTTTGACAGTGAACTCCTAGTTCATACTGGGTCAGTAGGGCAGGCTCCCACAGTCTCCTGAGGTTTCTTGGTCCAGAGACTAAATCAGTATGAGAATGAGAGGCTTGGAGGAGCTGCAGGAAGCAAAATGACTTGCAGACACTTCCTTTATTTCCCCTCCACAGCAACGGTTGAAGACCGCTGCCCACATCCATTCCCACCTCCACCCACACCCATGCCTGCTCTGCTCCTCTTTCAACAAGTAAGAACCAGCGCTGGGAGAAAGTCAAGAGGGCAGAGGATTCCTCCTACCCTTCCCCATTCCGCCTTAAGACCGACCAAGAAGCATCATCCCGCCGCGCTCTGCACTCGGGCCACCTTAAGAGCTGAGCAATGCTTTGGCCTCCCGCCAAGCCCCACCCCCGCCGGCTCGCGCTCCGCCCCTTTCTCCTCCCGCTCTGCTGGGGGAGAGCTGGGGAGTCCCAGTCTGGCCGGAGTTGGCTGGAGCTGTTGCCATGACAAGCATTTTCTTAAGACAGCTCTGCTGTTGAGACCGTCCTAGGCTGGGGATAGGGTGGGGGCACGAACTTCCTGGGGGACCATCCCTCCGAAGACGGCGAGGTCAGACACCCGCCCAGCTCCCTGCACCCATTTTCTTCCAGGAAGGTCCTTCTCGTGGAAGGGCTGGGGAAGAAGACCCAGCCCACTCCCCCAGCTGTTGCTCAAAGGCCAGAGCGCAAAGCCAGCATCACTAGGTGGTTTTCCACACTGGGGAGAGCGGTGGGTGGTCACCCCACCCTACTCGGTCCATGGAAACGCGGAGGGAGAGTCCCGCTTGGAGGCACCTGAATCTTTGCTAACAAGAGAGGTAGGTTTGCAGAGAATGAATTGACGCTGGGATTTGCAAACTTTGTTTCTTTCTTTCCTCTCAATGGCTTCTCAAAGTATCCGAATTTCCTGATGCTGGCAAATTCTGGGAGGGTGGGGTAGTGGAATAGGAGAGGTGGGGGGGGGGAGAAAATGAGATTTTCTTCAACACTATATTTTTCCCTGGGTTCTGAAGAATCATCTAATCAAACAAGTGATCTCTTTGCGTTTTCCTCTGGATCATGGGATGGGTGGGGAAATGGAGGGACTGCTTTTTTTCTCACCCAAATTAAGCTCTCGGAACGAGTATTTATTCCAGCCGACCCCCATCCGCTCCTGCTCTCCCCCTCCCCCTCGGCTTGGGAACCAGCCGCAGAATGGAAAACTGTTGCGGAAAAAAATATTTTCCGCGTCTGTTCCCTTTCTCGAAAGCCCCAAAGAGAGATGGGAAAAATAGAACCAAATAAATCTTCAGCGGGAAGGAAGGCCTTAGCGCCAAGGAGGGGGCTCACTGGGGGCATAAGGTGGAGATAGGCTGTGAGAAGTTGGACGGTGAGAACCAGGAGTGCACAAATTAAATTTCTTTGGCTTTGCATAGAAACCTCAGCAGTTTCTCTCTGCGGCTTACAAAACATCCTCAGACTTTGACGTCTATAATTAGCTGTGGAAAAAGCTGGGAGTTCCCTCTCACTGCTGTTGTTCGAGTGAGCGTAAGCGTCCAGAACCAACTGTAGGAGTGTCTCTGAGGGCACCGCCCCACGCATCTCTGCTTCTAATGGGAAGGGATGAAGGGGTACACTGAAAAGTTTTCAGTTTCAAGCCCCAGGCTGTGGGGGTGGCTGGCTTGGGCCTCTGGCATCTTGAGAGGGTCCCTGAACAGATCGCTTAAGAGATAGAGACTGAGCCTAGGGTTGCTCCCCTCTTCCTCCTCTCCCTGTTTGGTAGTGCCGCTGCCTGGCATCTTTCCCTGAGATGAGTCCAGCCTATACTCTGGTCCACCTCTACAAGAATGCCTACTTGCTTGTTTGCAGCTGCGTGGGGGAGACGGGAGGAGGGGCCCAGCAAATCCTGGGAGCAGAGAGAGCATGCCCTGGCCGCAGGCATCTTCTTCATGGGTACTCCTGCAGGACTCACGGTGCCCTCCAGATCTGAGGCTGGCACGTGCTGGCCAGGTGGTGCTGTCAGGGTGTCAGGTGAAGAAATCAGCTGCTGTGATGCTGAGAGAGGGAATGCAAACTGGAGAGGGAGGGAAAAGGAATTCCTGTTCTCAGGCCATCTTCTCCTCCAGTGGGGTGTCTGGGGGGGGAGTTTTCACGTCCACTCCCTTCCATGCTTGACACCCCCACCCACCCACATGCGCTCCCCTTGTTCCTGGCTCTTCCCACCTAAGAGACTCTTTCCCACAGCCCCCCTTGCTCTGAGATCTCCTTATCTGGAAGGGAGGAGACCAGGATTATTCCAGGCTGGGACCAGCATGGCAAGGGGCCTAGGGAAACGGAGAATTTCAAAAGAGGAGGACCCTATGATGTGGACAGGCTAGCTTAGTTATCTTCCGAAGCTATGAGAACAGTCTTGCTGAGACCCGGGGGAGAAATAGGAGGAGAGTTTAAAAGGTAGCCAGGGAAGCCACCAGAGCGAGCTTTCATTTGCAGGTATCTGGTGATGGAGCAGACTGTACCCCTTGGCCACTTTACCCTACCTGTGGTCTGATCCCAACAAGAATTGATGCCCTTCTCCTATAGGAAGTGGAGGCAGGAATGGGGGGGGGGCAGATACTGGTAGATAAGGATGTCTGCTTCTTGAGATGCCTGCTTACATGCTCTAGGGTGCCTGTTCTAATGGGTCTTGGGGGCCCTGTGTGTCCTGGGTCTTGGGCAGCTGGGGAGACTGCTTTTCAGCCCAGCTGTGCCCCCATCTCTCCCAGCCGTGAGACCGCAGGGCTGGTAATACTGCAGCAGAAGCTGGATGCCTCCTGTCTAGCAGCCTCTGTGACCTGCCCTATTGTCAGCCTCTCAGCAGTCTCCACCCTCCTGCCTGGCTCTGCCCTAGTCTGAGTACTCAGAGGAGAACGGGCTTAGATGGAGTAGAGGCTCCTAGCCTTCCGGTCCCTGCTGGAGCCTCTGTCCCTTCACTCCTCTGTCCCTGGATCCTTGGATCCAAGGTCAACTTGAAGGGGCTTAGCTTGCCTCATCCCCGAGATTCCCAGCCCCTAGCACTCTGTCAACACTTACGAGAAGGGGCAATTTAATTAAAAAAAACCTTTTATTGGGGGACCACATCTGGAGGTCAGGGGACAATGTGTTCTCTCTTTCCACCATGAGGGTCCATGGGGACCAAACTCAGGTCATCAGAGGCTTCAAGGCAGGAGGCCTTATAGATCCATCTTGCTAGTCCCAAGGGGTGGAGTAATAGCACGTGGGAATCAATTGCACGGGGAGGTGCAGGAAGGGGCCCCTAGTTTGCCCTCTGGTCTATAGCCCCTCCTAGCTCTGGGAACCCTGCTTACCACAGAAACGGTGGGAGGGAGTGGCTGAGTCAGATTTGTCACATTGCTATGGTCTTTGATGTCAGAAGAGAATCTAAATGAGGGCACTATGTGGGGAGTGGGGGGCAAACTAGTCAGGATCTGCCCAAGGAGTAGTAAGGCGTGGGGGGAGTGGAGGTCACCCAGCAGGAATATCAGACAGCCTTACATCCCGTCACTCTCCATAAGATCTGGAGAGGAAGGGGGGCTGCTCTGCCAGCACCCAACAGCAGTTCCAACTGCCCCCTGAGACTATTGAGTTGACTTCTCTCAGTACCACTGGCCCTTCGCTCTTTATTCAGTGCTCTGGGCCTCTGGACCAGCACCCACCGAACTTCTGAAGGAGATGAGGAATATGTTTATTTGGGGTGCCTAGAATCCTAAGAAGCGTATTTGATGTTACTTTACAGGTAAATGCCCCACCCTGAGCCTGCCCTTCCTTGGAGGGATATTTGCCAGGCCATCTGTGTGCCTTCCCTACAGGTGACTCCTCAGACACACTGCCCACCAAGCCTGCTGCCTGCTCCTAGGAGGGCATTGATTCCTTCTCTCCCTATTGTCAGGAGGGAGGGAGGGGTCAGGAAGATGGGGTGGGGCAGGCACCCTCTAAATGCAGTCTAACTGGGCTAACAGCATTTCTCCACTCCTTTCTCTCTGAAAAATGGAAAATATACTCTTTTAAATTGGCGCAGAGTACGTATTTATAGATGCCATGTTTTGATATATGTGCATACTATATAACGTTCAATTCAAATCTCAAACATTTATCATTTCCTTGTGGTTAAAAACAATCCAAAGGTGTTTTCAGGCAGATTGTTTAGAGTGCACAGCATGCTATCATTCTCTCCAGTCATATCATAGAACAACAGAACTTATTACTCCTTTCCAACTCCAGCTAGGTGGTGTCCATCATCCTATCTCCATCCCTCCTCCCCAGCTTGGCAACCGACATTCCACTCTCGGCTTTGTAAAATCATCGTTTCCAGATTCCACATGAGGTCATCTGCTATTTGTCTTACTGTGTGAGGCTAGTTTTGCTTAACATAATGCCCTCCAGCTCCTTCCATGTTGTTGCAAACGTCAGGTTGCCTTTCTTCTCGCGGTTGATACGTTTCCTTTGCCAGTCCCTCAGCTGCTGGACGCTTTGGCTATTTTGAATAGTGCTGCTGCCATAGACACAAATGGCAGATGTCTCTATTATGACTTTTTTCTTCTACATATATACCCAGTAATGGGATTGCTGGATCATATGGCACGTTTGTTTTTTAATTCTGTTTGTTTGTGTAGTGCTGGGACTCGAACCTGGAACCTCTTGCATGCCAGGCAAGTGCTCAGCCACTGGATACCCCAGCTCTATTTTTTTAAAAATATTTTGATGAACCTGCCTAATGTTTTCCATAATGACCGTATTGTTTCCCCTTTTCTGTAGGTCATAGAAGTAAGTGTGCCCCCGGGCTAGAGTCTAAGAGAGCTGTGTAGAGTGTTTTATACTCTGCTTCCTCTCCGGAATCTGTTTGTCTTCTCCCTTCCTAGGATGAGCCGCTCTTGTTCCACTGACTTATTTTCTTCGCACATGTTCCAGCAGAAATGACAAGGTCTCTCTTCTGCCTCCCCCGTCAGCCCACGTGGTAAACGTAGTGGAAGAGAGAAACCAAGAAGGAACTAGTTAGTCAGAGCCAAGGACTTCTGGTCAGAAAAGTGTCTGCTGGTCGGTGTGGCCTGGGGAGAAAAGGGGACAAGGACGTAGGCACCGAGGAATTGGGTCCCTGCCTCCCTGTCACCGTTCTCATGCTGCCTTCTCTCAGGCCAAAGTGTAACTTCAGCTCTTTTCTCCTGGCTGAGCAAGTGTCAAACGCAAATCCCAACAGTTTGGGAAAATGAACTGGCATGCTATCAGCAAGGCCACCTTCTGCCTGCCTTCCTGCCATCACTTAGGGTGGGCACAGGCATTTGAGGCAGTGTGCTTACTGCTAGACATGTCTGGGACTCTGGCCGGGTTCAAAGAAATTCAGTTCAGGGCTCTAGAGTGAGGTCAGGCCAGTCTGTAGAGTCAGTGTCAGGAGGGCAAAGACATACAACCCCGAAAGGAAGGGCACTTGCAATGCCTCACAGGCCACATACTCAATTACACAGCAACCCAAGTCATCATCCCAAAGAGTCACACTCACAAATAAAGAGACATGTGTGCATAAAGTGAGTCGGATTGTATTTGTAATAGGAAACCATGGCAAACTGTCCTACTGCCCATTCTTAAGTGTATAGCTAAAGCTAGGTATGATGGTATGCACCTCTAATCCCAGCATGTGGGAAATTGAGGCAGGAGAAGTGCTATGAATTAGAGGCCAAAAAGAGAAAGGCACGCGCGCGCGCGCGCGTGTGTGTGTGTGTGTGTGTGTGTGTACACACATGCACACTAGCATGAGCGCGCCCATGCACATATATGCATGCACACACAAATAATAAATTTGAAATAAGAAAATGGTTTCCTATAGAAGGCAGATGAGGTGACAGGAAAAATCAGACTTTTTTGGCTATACTTTTTCAGACAGTTTTGATTAAAGTACTTACATATTTCAACAACTTAATTAGATCCAAAAATCCAACTAAATATGCCTACAGCAGAAACACTGACTAATGAAGTAATAATTTCATTGCAAAGAATTAATTCAAGTAAAAAAATTTAAGGGCTTATTTTTAAAGGCAAGTTTAGACTAATCTTAAACTTGCAGTAGTCCTCCCTGCCTCATCCTCAGGAGTGTTGGAGCTGCAGGCATGTGCCCCACATCTGGCCAACTAGAGTATTTTTCAGTGTCAGTGCTCTGACTCTGTATCCTTGGTAGAATATATAGTCCACCAAGAACTGAGAGAAACTTCAGACTGTACTTCATAGGTATTTATTATTCATGATATTGGTCTTGTGAATAGAAAACCATCATTCCACTTCTTGTAGGGCAGATGGGACGTGTGTCTGTGCCTGGAACTTAGATGTCTAAAAGTCGGGTCTGAGCATGGAAAGAGATAGAGAAGAACACGGGTGGAGAAGCGGGGAAGCGCAGGGCTCTTTGCTTCTTTGTCTGTTTTGTTGGTCTAAACACCAAAAGCGTTTAGAAGCAAAGCTACATCCAGTGCCTGATTTTTATTTATCCGTTTTTACTGCATGCATGTGTGTACAAGATGTGTGTGGAGAGGGTACGTAAGAGAGGGGGTGGTCAGAAAAGAACTTTGTGGGGCCCACGCGTCGGGTTCAACTCGCCAGACTTGCACACCAAGCGCCCTTACCTGCTGAGCCGCCCATCTTATCTGCCCCTGGATTTTTATTTCTGGGTACCACATCCCCTATTAGAAGCCAGCATCATTTGACTGTTATCAGGTCTGAGACTGACCAAGGACAGTGAACTGTGCTGTGCCAGGAAGCCGGAGCACGCTTACTCCCGTGCCTGCATACAGGGGCTTCCTAGTGGATGTGAGACACTGAGAAACAAAAATGAGAAGCAACCCTCGCGATAAAAAGGGCTTCACAAATCCAGTCTGACAGCTGAAGGGGCAAGGAAGAGCAGGAAGGAAAACTCTTCGCAGAAATGCCAGCTAACCTGATGCAGAAGTGTTGGAGCTCTTTACATTTCGATTTAGGCTGGCCTGGTGGCTGCCTGGGAGGCTGAGGCAGGAAGATCACAAGTTCAAGGCCTGCCTGTGTAACTTAGAAAGGCCTTGTCTCAAATAAATTTGTAAAAAAAAAAAAAAGAAAGAAAGAAAGAAAAAAAGAAAAAAAGCTTGGAATTTAGCTTAATAGTAGATCACTTGCCTAGAGCATACTAGACCCTGACTCAGCCCTTTAGACCACAACAAATGAACGTATTTAAATAAGTTAATTCATTAAATAATTACTTGATTTTATTTATTTATTTATCTGGGCCTAGTGGTAGATGCCTGCAGTCTTAGTTGCTTGCAACACTATGGGGTGGTGTCTTGGTTAAGTTTTTTTTGCTGTGAAGAGACACTGTGACCACAGAAACTCTTACAAAGGAAAGCATTTAATTGGGGCTGGCTTACAGTTCAGAGATTTTGTCCATGATGATGGTGGGAAGCATGGTGGCACGCAGGCAGACATGGCGCTGGAGAAGTAACTGATAGCTCTACATCTGGATGTGCAGGCAGCAGGAAGAGAGAGACACTGGGCCTGGCTTGAGCTACAGAAACTTTAAAGCCCACCCCCCAGTGGCACACTTCCTCCAACAAAGCCATGCTACCTGGTGGCCAAGCATTCACACACACGAGTCTATAGTGGCCATTCCTATTCTAACCACCATGGTTAGTGAGTTCTTGGACAGCATGGGTTCTAACTTAAAATTGTTTAAATTTGAAAAAAGAAAAAACATTTTTTGAGATAAGGTCTTACCTTGTAGCCCGGACTAGTTTGGAGCTCATTCTATAGACCTCAAACTCACAGAGATTCACCTGCCTCTGCCTCCTGAGTGTTGGAATTAAAAGTGTGTGCCACCATGCCTGCCCTTAAGTTTGATTTTTAGTTGAAAAATAATTGTATGTGGAATAAACAATGAGATATCTTGATATATATTATGGAATAAGTAAATTAAGATGACTAGCGTATCCAGGACCACATATTTATCTTTTCAATTTTGTGGCAGTTTTGAAATATACTTTATAATTAACTGCAGACTCCACACTAGACTGATCACAAAGACTTATCCCTTCTAAATGAAACTGTGTCTCTTGGCCAGCATCTCCCAACCTGCCTTTTCCTTCGGAATTTCCCCAACAAAAAGCTGATTCAGGCTAGGCTCATTAATAGATGATAAAATTATTGAGCAGGGAGTGGGGAGCACTGTTAGGTAAAAGGTCGGTCCCAGCATGCCCTGCAGAGTGACTGGCTTTACAGAAATTGCTTTTTCACAGTTCTGGAAGCCTAAGGGCAGACACCAGCAAACCTGGAGGCAAGTGAAAATGATTAGGCCATTTTCTCCTTGTACCCTCAGGAGAGGGGGTGGGACAGAGACCACAAAACTCACTTGTGTCTCTTGGGAAGACACTAACCCTATTCACCAGGTTCCTCCAGATGTCTCATGCCATCACTTGTGAGGATTTAACCTCTATGAATTTGGGACCACAAAAGCACTCAGGCCATAGCACAACAGATCCCCTCACAGATTGCTCTTCATCTAAGTGTGTGTGGGGGGTGGACCTGCCTTTGGCAAGACCATGCACTTGCCACCTTAATAAGTAATCAAGCATCTTCAATAGTGGGGACTCCCCACCCCGAAATGGGAAAGCTTCCCTGAGCCTTGCAATAGGAATCTCAACCCATTCTGTGGTCTAGTCGAAACTGCTTAGCCAGATCCAGTTTCAAAGAGGTGACAGAGACATCTGAAGCAGGGGCCAGCAGCCAAGACTCTCCCCATACCCCCCAAATGTCATAAAAACATAAAAATTGGTGGTGGGGGTGCTGACGAGCTGGCCCAGCAGGAAAGGTGCCTGCTACCAAAGCTGGAGACCTGAGTCCAGCTCGGGGACATACAGGGTGGGAGAAGAGAACCACTTCTGGAAGTTGTCCCTGACATCCCTATGTGCACGCCCCCACACAAAGTAAGTTAGTAAATGAAAAGGAAATTGCTGCTACAAAAGGCTGAAGGTGGAACCCAGCATAGATGATAAGAAACAGAAGAAGAGCTGGAGATGGGGGTAATTCATTAAGAATACTTACTGTTCCCTGCTTCTGTAAAGAACCTGTTCAGTCCCCAACACCAACATCAGATGACTTAACACCATCTGGCCTTTCCGTGGGACTCTTACGTATGTGGCACACATAAACTCACACAGACACACATATATACTCATAAATAAAAATCATAAATCTCTTAAAGTAGAAAATGAAAGAGATAAAAGATAAAAGTCTATCCCTATACAATGTATGAATTTTAATTTCTTTTTACAGTTTTTAAAACTTTAGTATCTGTGTGTATGTGCTTCTCAAGTGTGCATCCTTGGCATGCATGTGGAGGTCAGAGGCCACTGTGGGAGTTATTTCTCTCCTTACACCATATGGGTACCATGGATCAGAGTCAGGCTTGGTGGCAAGTACCTTTACTCACTGAGCCATCTCACTGGCTGAATGTATACATTTTAAAAATTAATTTTATATCTTTAAGTAGATGAATGTTCTGCCTTGCATGCATGTCTGCTAATTACATGTGTGCCTGGTCCCTGTATAGTCAAAAGAGGATATTAGATCCCTTAAAACAGGAATTACGGGCAACTGTGAGTCACTGTGTGGATGCTGGGAATCAAATTTGGGTCTTCAGCAAGAGTGACCAGTGCTCTTAACCTCTGAGACATCTCTCCATCTCGAATGTATACATTTTAATTGCATAGGGTGGCATGTATATTGAAAAACAACTTCTGGGACAATTGGGAATACTTTAGTCTAGATTTTAGGTGATATATAATTACATGTTTTAGATTTGAAAGTGGTAATGCAGTTTTATGTGGTAGTATCCTTTTTATGTAAAATATTTAAGGCAAAGTGTTTGAAGTTATTTTCAAATGGTTCAGCAAAAATGTGTGTGCAATCACACATGCACATACCAAAGGGGAAGGCAGTGACAACAGTTGGTAAATCTACGGAGAGTAAGACTTCTTCCTTAGTATATGCAGAGCCTAAAGTCCAACTCCAGTACTACAAGAAAACAAGGCAAAAGCAATAGAGGAATCTAAGTGTAATAGTCTGTATAGCTGATTGTTGTATGGTTTGTCATTTTTTGTTGTTGTTGTTGTTTTCCTTCACTATTTCAGGTCTGATATGTTTAACAGGTAGGGAGGGACCTGAATACAGAAAGGCCAGAAAGGGCCCCTAGATTCCTAGACTCCTGGCCCCATCTTCCTAAGCACCCAGCAGGGGCTTCCCACACGAGGGACTTCCCTTAGGTCCTCTGTCTCAGTTATTCGTCCAGTGAGTAGGCAAGTGAGCCAAGCAATGCACAGGAGACACAATGACACTGTGCCTTTGCTTAGAAGAAGCCTAGGGGCTTCACCATTTGAGGAGGAAACCAGGTTGCAAGAGGAAGAACGTGCCCCCAGCCCCAGAGTTGTCACCTCTTGTGACTCCTTCACATAGTCTAATAAGGCGATTCTGAGGAAACCCGCTCTGCCTGCTCTGACTGGGCTAAGCGAGGCCTTCCACACTCCCTTGTCTGACTCAAATCACAGTGCAGCCACCCCTACCTTCCTAGCCTGGTCCTGGCTCTGGAGAGAGATCCAGTTTCTGGGGCTGCTCATCTTTCTCTCCCTGGAAACCATGGGCTAGGCCCCGTGCCACTCAGGGCTCTTTTCACATAGGAAAGAGCTATTGATCCTGCCTTCAATTCCTCTTCTGTCTTTTCGGAAGCCTGGGGAAGCAGGAGCCAGGAAGCTGAAAATGGGCAGATAGGGAGGGGTTTGTTCTAGGCGCCACTGGGCCTATCAGAGGAGCACAGAGCTAGGAGCCAGAGGCCTAGGAGATGCTGTCTGCATGACCTTGACTGAGGCAGCCATCCCCCTGAGCCTTCATCTCCCTCACTGGACCATGAAACCAAGTTCAGTCATTCAGAAAC
Source organism: Mesocricetus auratus (assembly GCF_017639785.1). Classification (NCBI taxonomy): domain Eukaryota; kingdom Metazoa; phylum Chordata; class Mammalia; order Rodentia; family Cricetidae; genus Mesocricetus; species Mesocricetus auratus. Next base: position 55,719,253 of record NW_024429266.1, read on the forward strand.
TGGATGCTACAACCTGCAGCTAAATCCCATCATCTACTTGACATGACCACAAGAAAGGAGACTGGACAGGTTCTGGCTTGGACAGCTACCCTTGGAGTTAGAAGTTAAGACAGGTTTTAGGTTCCCACCCCCAGAACTTCAGTTAGCAAGGACTTAGTATTAATACTTTCCCAGTGTCCTATTGCTGTGAAGAGATGGTCAAGGAACCCTTAGAAAAGAAAGTATTTAATTAGGATTTGCTAACAGTTTCAGAGGCTTAGTTCATTGTTATCACGGAAGGGACCACATCAGTAACTGAGGGCTACATCTTGATCCTTAGGGAAAGAAGAGGGGACATTAGGACTATCGTGGGCTTTTAAAACCTCAAAGTCCACCCCCAATGACACACGTCCTCCAACAAGTCCACAACTCCTAATTCTTCTAACTCTCTCCAAGAGTTCCACTCCCTGGTGACTAAGCATTCAAACATATGAGCCTATGGGGCCTTCTCATTCAGACCGCCACACCCAGCCATGATTATGTCAAAAGCTGCCAACACTGACTAGAGGTAGAGATATCCAAGTCTTCAAGGACTTACTGTCTCCCATGGGTCAAAAATCCCAAGAGACCCATTAGATTGAAATGACCAATGTGCAACCACTTTGACCCACAAAAGTTAGTTTCTTGTTTTTCAGCCTAAATATTAGTATTGAATGTTGGAAATCAGGGATTGTATACTTAGTGCCATGGGCCAGTGGGGTTAGCAAACTTTGGGTAAGCTATCATTTGCTAGGCCAGCTTGGCATCTCTCTCAGTATTTTTGACCTTGGGGGTGGTGCACGTATTGGCTAAGTCTTTTTCCAAAGTTCCATTGAAATTCTTACATTAACCTTCCTGGAATTGGCCAAAGCAGCTTACCATGGAGAGAAGAAATTGCCACCTACCTCCACAAGACTGCCTGTATGTCCCTAGTGCCTGGCTTGACACTTGAGGATGGAAGAACCCTCAAGGCAACAGAAAGGAACTACTCTTCCCCCTTACTCGTGGCAGAGAGGGGGACACACACTTAAAGGGGATCTGACTAGGCTGGAACTTACTATGGAGTTGGTCTAGAACTCACAGCTATCCCCCTGCCTCTGACTCCCAAGTGCTAGGATTACAGGTGTGTGCCACCATGCCTGGATAATTATTTGTTTTGTGGTCCTAGAACTTGCACCTCGAGTCTTGACAAGCATACTACTACTACTACTATGGAGCTATGCAAACACTGCCTGCCTTTTACTTTGAGACAGGGCCTCACTAACTTGACAAAATTCCTGTAGCCCAGGCTGGCCTTGGGCTTTCAACTCTGCGGCCTAAACCTAGAAAATAGCTGGGATTATAGGCCTGTGCCACCACACGCTTCTCAACGGAAAATAATTTTGAAGGGAGGCAGTTGCTAGACAGGATTTGAAGGGGTAGAAAGGGCAGCATAGGAGCTGGGCAGAGGGGAGGTGGGGAGGGTAAAGCTGGAGGAAGGACTGTGGGGCAGAGGGGAGGTGGGGAGGGCATCCTTACTGCAGACATGAGAGCCGGAGAGTCCGTTGCTTTGGCAGGTGAAGGAGGCTGTCTGCGCCCACCCACTGGCATGCCTCCAGCCTTGTCTGAGCCAGCACCAGTGTCGCAGGCAGGGTGACATCTGGCCTCGACAGCAGCTGCTGTCTACCTGCTCCCCTGGTCCCGGGGACCATTTGGATGATCTTGATGTTTCCTCCCCACAGTCTGTACTACACAGCCTTCTTTGTGGGGAGCCCTCGTCGCACATCTGTTAGGATGCTAGGACAGACACAGCTGGAACCCACACTTCCAGGAGCTCTCTGACCTCGTACAGGGAGGACTTGGGGTTGCCAGAGCCTGTGAGGCAGATGGAGTTAGGGAAATAGTCCATTTTCCTTCTTTGGCAAAGGAGAAAACAGAAATCTAGAGACTTACCCAAGGACACCTGGCTCATTTGAGGCAGAGCCAGAGTCAAAATCCAGTTCTCCCCGCTCCAAGTTTGCCACTGAGTGTCCAACCCCCACCGTGTCATCACTGCTCATCAATGACTCTCCCTGGTCCCAGGATCTCTCCTCATATAACAGAGAGAGCCATTCCTGTACGGGAGAAAATGATGTGCCACGCCGCGAGATCGTGTACTAGAAGCACTTTGGAAGAAAGATGCTAGAGACCATGAAGCCACTGTGCTATGGATAGCCAGGAAAGTTAGCACTAGAGGAAATGCAGAGCAGTGCTCTTGGGAGCACCACCCTCATCCACACAGCGGCTAATGGAGCCAGGCTCTCCTCTTCACAGTTCTGTATACAGTGGGGCCTTGAGCTGGAAGAGGCAGGACAGTCTTGAGGGGAAACGGAAGTCACGGCAGGGGTAGGCAGAGCTTTCCTTCTCCTGCCTGGGTATCCCTGGGCCCGCCCTTTCCTTGGTGCAGGCTCCATGAGAGATCAGAGGAGGCACAGAGAGAGGAAACTATGAGATCTCTACTTCTTCCAGGGCAGCTGACTAAGCCAGATTAGCCTGTGACCTCTGACTTGGGGGCCTAAGAGCTAACAAGCAGGGTCACTATAGCTTGACAGTGTATGCTGGTTTTGTAGAAGGAACCAATCCGTCATTCATTGAACAAACAGGAAGTGAGTGCAAACCATATGCCAACTCCTATGTTGTGGGTGGGAAAGTGGTACCCAGGGGACAGAACGGGCCCAGAGTGGCTGACCTGAAGCCCAGAGAAGCTTTTTCTGAATCAGGTACGTGTAGAAAGCCCTGACTGTGGCAGTGTTTCCAGGGAATGTGCCTTTGTCTCCCTACAAGGGGCTTCAGATAAGGAACCTCTGAGCTGGGAAAGATGGGAGACACCATGGCAGTCCTTGGGGTTATCAATGAGCTGTGACTTTAGGGTAAAGGACTTGCTCCCGTCACTTGAAGCTGTGCTGGGACAAGGTGTGGTGATAACTGGAGGTTCCCCCAATCTGGTGGATTCAGACCTCTGGGCATCTCAGCCTTGCCTGACTTTATATGCGTGTGTGCATCCTGAGACCCCTGCTTAGATGGAGGCAAAGATGCTACATCACTTTGTAGCCAGGCAAGATCCAAGTGGCAGTGACGGATAAAGCGGGAAACACTGTTTCCTCGCTAGCCCTGCCTTCACGCTTCGGTCCCTCTACCCACTTTTCAGAGGCAGTAGATTCAGCTTCAGATGGTGCATACTATACACACGTTTATTGAGTCTCTGGGAAACATATGTGCCGTCTGTCCTGTGTGCCCTGTAGTGTTTTTACGGCCAAATGAGCTATGATGAAGAGCGCTGTGCAGACGTGGAAGCACCTGTGGGGCTTACTATGCCTGCTCCTCCCTCTCCATTTCACCCCTTCCCTCCACTGCCCAGCTCTCTGGACCCCACAGCTTCCTTCCTGTGCTGCTGTCATTGTGTCCTCTCCCCTGGCCTAAGGCAACAACTGTTGCATCTTGGAAAAACAACAACAGCAGTGGACACAGTAGTCCAAGCTAATTTATCAGCTGTGCGTTCAGTATCTAACTTGGAGTACTCATTCAACATCCCCCAAGAGATGAGTACCGGGAGTCTCCATTTTACAGGTTAATGAAGGTATTTCTAAACCAGAAGGCTGAGAAGCAACCTTAGTCTGATGTATTTACAGGCTTCCTCTTTCTGTGCTGAGTGACTGACTAGTTGACAGGAGAATGGAGAGACTCAACAGCATCTATTGAATGTCAGCTGAGTGCTGGCTTCTTTCTAATTATGTCACAACAGCCACCTTCTGAGGCAGGTATAGGATTTGTCTTCCAGCACCTGGGAGCTCACTCAGAAGAGCAGGAGGAAAAGGAACAGAGGGGTTTTATTAAAAGGTTACCGGGAAATGTTACAGAACTTGGGTGTGGGAGGGTAGCCCTGGAGGGGCTTCTCCTAGGCCTCAAGAACTCCTTCCACAGCAGGCTCTCTCCTCCCTCATTCACATGCACGAGCCTCAAGCAGCAGGCTCAGCCTAGGTCTCTAAATAAATTAGCTCAGGCTCTCAGTCCAAATGCCAAAAGGTGCTGGTTCCAGCTGAGCTCTGATGTCTTCCCATTATCTGAGGCCTTCTGGAAGTGTGAAGTGCAGTCAGACATGGCTACCCGGCCCTGTCTTATCCAGAGGCCATCTGGCTGGTTGGCGTTGGGACTCATCTTTGGTCTGACATAACTCTGTGCCCCTTCTACTCAGGACTGCCTGCTGAACTCTGATTCTCTGAAGTGTTTTGTTCTCTTTCACTACCCTCTCTGATACTGGGGATTGAACCCAGGGTCTTGCCCACACTAGACAAGTGCTGTATCAGTAAGGTACACTCTCAGCCCTGACTCTCCCGAGTGTGTGTTCCATCAGTACAAAGATCTTAGCTGGTTTTGTTCAGTGATGTCTTCCAAGCATGTCATAACTACTCAATAAAAAGACTGTTACAGGACTGCAGTGTAGCTCTGGGATAGGACATTTGTCAAGCTCTCATGAAAACCTGGGTTTTATCTATTTACAACATGGCAAAAACAAAACAAAAATACAGGTGGGCAGGGGGGACTTACAGCTTCTGCTTGGGAAACATTTGACCTCTGAATTCTCCAAAATCAGAGGGAAAGGGGTTATTTTCTAAGCCTTGAAGAATGGCCCCTGAAATAAGTGCAACATTCCTGTGGCATGCGTCGGGTCCCTAGCTTTTATGAGGAAGTGTTAGGACCCATCTCCTAATGTGGAAAGGTCTAGAGGAAAGTATACCTTAGATCTGTTCCTTTCTTCATGCATATGACCTAGGATGTTAGCTATATGAGGAAAACAAGTGATGAGAGATTTTCCCTAACACTGAAAAATCCATTTACTGGGACTAGGAAATAGGGTACAGAGGTCCTGAGTGGAGAGGGAAAGAATGCTAATTTCCACTGGGTTTTTAGCCCAAAGACCAGAGTTAACCAGATCTTTTATCCCCTCTAATGCCTTTCTTTATAGCAGTTTCCTGTGTCCCAGAACATCCAGGCCATCTTGATCCCAGAAGATGATTACAAATGAGAGCACAGGTTTAGGGAGTCTTCACCTTTGTCTGGCCAGTTCTGTGGCCATGTGCAAATATTCTAAGGGCCTAGCCCATAGTAGGTGTACAACAAGTTTTAGTTTTCCTTCTTCTGTCTCTTTATTTCTCCCCTCTCCATCTATCCAGGCGTCTGTCATTGTCATAGCCCATAATCTCTCAATGACTAAAATGTCCCCCTCCTGCGTCTCTGCAGCAAAGCACTTCAGGGAGTGGCCCAGGAAGGAGCTCTATCATTACCACGTCATAGGTTCGCTTCTTGGCGCCAACACTAGGACTTGCTTGGTGTTTAAGCAGTGGGAATCCTAGCAAGAGCTGAAGGTGGGGTATCTCAGCCACTTTGCTGTGTTTGTTTTTTCTCTGCATTTTCTTTTGCCATAAGAGACAATGCTGGGAAAACTCTTTCCCATAGAGGGAATCAAACTGGATGGCAATGTTTCTTTTTAGAAACTGTGATGACCCACGGGAATCATCACTATTTGGTCACCCAGGTCAGCTTACTGGAATTGTGCAGACCACTGAGTACACAGGCAGGGAGTCTAGGCTGGGCTCTCCTTTGCTTTCTCCCATATGCACTCACAGAGAATTCAGCGGTCAAGGTAATGCATGAGCCACTCTGCCTTCCTTGCCCTGGGAGGGGCTTGGCACTGAGCGCATCTTGCTCTCACTTCCTGTGGGTTGCTCCAGCGCTCTGGGCTCTGGGTGGAGGAGAGCCTACAGTCCCCCCTCAGTCCATGAGGATAGTGTCAGGCACTGGGAGGTACTCTCAGAGGACGTGGCTTACAGATACAGGTGTGAGTATTAGCTGAGAGTTCACAGGTTACTGCAGTGCAGTGGCTGGGGCACAGCGTTCTCACGAAGCCCACTAGGCAGCCTGGGAACTGCTTTAAAGGAGGAGTGATGCTTTAGTCATCTCTGGGTAGCCAGTATTAAATATAGCACAGACGCTGCCTCATAGTGTGATGATCAGTGAAGGATTCGTGGATGCATGGGTAGATGAATTAAATCTTTAAAACTGAGTCAAGACTGTAGTAAATTTACCCATTTCCTTTCCAGATTCAGCATCCCTCCCCAGTAGTTTGTCACCCCATGCCTGTATAATTAATTGCAAAGAACTCCTAATGACAGGTGGGGTGGTCTAGAGCAGGGTTGTTTAAGCTTTTTCCAGTTATGACCCCTTTTGTCAGAGAAATTTTCACATTTTATATAGGTATATAAAATAAGTATATAAATCAAAGTTTACTGATAATAAATGATAAAGAAATTTATTTAAAAACATCCCTTTGGTTGGTATACTTATAATTTTGCCATTTGTAAAAAACAAAAGCAAATGTGCATGCTAATGAGGCATGCTTGTTTATTTTTAGATAAACAATTAAATCTTGGCTGCTGATTTGATACTAGAGGACACAGAACATCTTCAATGGTTTTCAGAATTGACTAATATTTTGATTTTATAATTGTCAATTCTGAGAACACTGCCTCTTATAAATGCGAAGCACAAAATGGCAGAAGTATGTTTAGAGACAGCTCAGAAATTGTTATCAATTCTTCTTACGCACAAAGTTCAACTTAACTATTCTTTAACGCTTATTTATTTACTTATTTTGTGTCTGTGCTGAATATATGGGGTGCTCTTGTCACAGTGCAAGACCAGAGGCCAACCTGAGGCAGGTGGGTCCTGTGGACCACACTCAGAGCATCAGGCTGGGCAGCAAGTGCCCTTACAAGCTGAGCCATCTCATTGGTCCACACATTTGGGGGGGATGGGGACATATATGAACACAAGTCAAACAGCATTTTTTAAAATCAAACATTTTGTGAGTTTGAGGCCAGCCTGATCCAATTCAGAGCAGCCAGAGCTATACAGTAAAGAGACCCTCCCTGCCTTAAAAACAAAATCAAATAAAACATCCTTTTTGTTTCTTTTTGCTGTTTTGAGACAGAGTATATAGCCCTGGCTGTCCTGGAACTCACTATGTAGACTAGGCTGGCCTCAAACTCGTATCTGCCACCTATGGAGTGCTGGGAGTAAACGTTTGTGTGCCTCTATGCCCTGGATAAATTGAAACATTCTAACAATGTAATCCCAGAATGTACTACCTTGATATGTACTGATATTAAAAATCTTTATCTTCTGTAATTAAGCCATTATGTTTCTCTAAGAAGGGGAAACATTGCAGTTCACACATACAGTAGCTGAACTCTGAGATGAGGTGCTTCATAGCGTGTTCTCTGACTGTTGAATGTTACGACAGCATGCATGGTCCAGAGTGCTTACGTTGTGTGTTAAGAACCACGGCTGCGGTGAAGTCCCACAATGCAACACAGGCAAGCGTGGCCAGACCCTCCCTTAGAAATACACTTGATTTTGGATTAATTCTGGGCCATTGCATGTTCAGAAACCTTCAGCTGTTGCCAGATTTTTCAAGAAGTGCACAGTCCCATGTGGATCAACAAAACCCACTAAGAATCTGGGCTCTAGATGAGCCCATTTTAGAGCAAACATTTGGAGACCAGGCTTTGAGTCATTTGAGTTGCTTTCTGGCCTCTGGAATTCATGAAAACTTCCCAGGCTTCAAAGTGTTCGTGGCTAAAATAAAGTTTGCTCTGAATGTACTTCAGGGACATTACAACTCTCAAATTCTCTGCTTCCTCCTACCTTAACAACCCTGCAGACTAATTATAGCTGGCTACCAAAATTTAAAAGTAAGAAAATTTCACATAGATCCAAATGTCTTGTTTTTTTCCCCCAAGCCAGAAGCCCAGACAATATCAGCCTACCTTTCCCCATGGCAACGGTCAGCAGGAGCTAAGTTACCACTGCCCTGTTGGGACTGGTGATGGGCAGTGTGAATCTTCTGCCTGTGTCCTCTCTCTCCCATTGCTGAAGGCTCGGCCCTGCTTCACTGGGTTTTGTCTTCTGCCTGATCTCAGCGTCCATTTGAATGTGGGGACCTAGAATGGGGAAAACAGCTCTGAGGGGTAACCACGGGGCACAGAATAGGGTGAGGTCTGTAAATCTGCCCTTTCTCACTTAGCTTCAGACAATGGAGACTGGGGGAGTCGTCCTGGAAAGTTAGTATAGGGCAATGAGAAACGACCAAAGCCCCGGGAAAAGTTACTTTGGGTCTTGGTCCCCCCCCAGCATTGTGAAACCCTTAGGAGAGTTTTTTTTTTGTTGTTTGTTTGTATGCTTGCTTGTCTTGTTCTATTGTCCTTGCCGACCTGGAACTCACAATGCAAGCCAGACTTGCCTTGAGCTCCTGGCAGTCTTCCTGCCTCTGCCTCCCAAGTGCTGGGATTTTAGGCGTGACCTGCCATGGCTGGCTGAGCCTTGTTTGAGCAAACGTCACCCTCCCGTGTCTCAGCTTCCTCAGACCCCGTGCTAGGAGTCTGTGAGTCCCCGACCACATGCCCCCGGCTCGCTTTAGGTGGTCATCCTCTCGGGGAGTGAGAGCTCCTCAGGAGAACTGAAGTCATGATGATGAGTCCCTTTTTGTTTCTGGTGTCCAACCTGCACCTGCCCTCTTGGCACAGAGCAGGTGAGGCGGTTGCAAGGTCAGATTGTTACAAATCAACATAAGGAAACTGGGGGATCCCAGCTCTGCTCTGCATGGTACTCCCCCCTGCCCACCCTGCTCAGCATCTCACTCCCACCCAGGCACCTGCTCCTGTCAACAGCTGCTTTTCAGAGGCCTTTGGGCTGGCCCCTTTTCATTCCCTCAACTCCAAAAGACCCATGCCTAACTTGGGGCTAACCTCAGACCCAGTTTAAGACAGAGCCGTTTCTCACTAAGTCCCTTAGTCATCTTGCTAGGAGCCCCAGGCAACAAGGCTTTAAACACCATACCGGAGCACAACATTCCCTTACTCAGCCCACAGGCACTTCTCGTCCCTCCTTGCTGCTTTGTCTGTGTTTCTGCTACCGTTTTCCTTTGCAATCTTGGTTTGGTTTGAGGATTCTGTTTGTTATGTTTGAGACATGGTCTCTGTGTAACCCAGGCCGGATGACCCTGAAGGCTCCATCCTCCTGCCTCAGCCTCCAGTCCTGAGATTACAGGTGCTGTGTAGAGTGGCTGGTATGCTAATTTGAAATCTTATTGCTTGATCATTTGATCGGTTACTCTGTGGTCTGCTCTAGCTAGTTTTAGGAGGTTGGGTTTTTTTGTTGTTGTTGTTTTGTTTTTTTCTTCAAAAACCATCTTGAGCTAGAGTGCAGCTTAGTGGCAGAGTGAATCCTTAGCCCCGGGTTCAACCTGCTGCACTAAAAGAAAAGGAAACAGCATCTTCGCTTTGGTTTCATGAATCTTGTGTCTGTCTCAGTCTCGGATCCTTCTGACGCCCTCTTCCCCTCCTGACTGTCTCTTTTCATGTGACCGTTTACACATCTACACCATGCTTTGTGCTTATTCCTGCTCTAGTCTCTGTCAGAGACGCCTTTTGAAGAAGGTGACAGTTCTTGTTGGTTTCTAAGTATCTCTTAATGTGAATGGTGTATTTTTAGAAAAGTGACTTTTTTAAAGACAGGGTCTCGTATCTGGGGGTAGCATTGAGTCAAAATGTTGTTTCTAAGGATGTTTACTTTCCCTCTAAGAATAACGATAATGGGGTTTACTATCACCCACCAAGACAGATGCTAATTGTGATGACCTCATTTCCTCAATAAGGAAGGTGTTGTGCCCATCCTCCCTTTCAAAGAGACACCAAGGCAAAGAGATAAAATAATGCTTTGTCCAAGTTCCCCTGAGCACTAAGGGAAGGCTGTGGATGCCATAGTCTGAGTTCTGTTCTGCTTCTACTCAGGATCATTCCAGAAAGCATATAAAATTGGTGGGGGAGCCTAAAAAGAAGATTTATAATATATTCAAATTTGTAGCTATTAATATGTTTAGACAGACAGACAGATACACTCTTGATTCTGTTGCCCAGGCTGGCTTCCGATTCCTTAGCAGTCCTCTGAGTAGCTAGGATTATAGGCATGCACCCCGTACCCAGGTTAGCATATACATTTTTAAAACAAATTTGGAACACATTAAATAGTGAGTTATTGACTTAAATATTTCCCTCCTTGATAGTATAATGAGCATCGGTCCTGCCTCATAAGGAACTGGTTACACGTTCCAACAGAAGCAGATAGAAGGGAAAGATCAATATGATTCTACAAAAGGAAATGTAGAGGCTGAGGCCCGCAGCCCTTGCTTTGAGAGCTGTGATCTGGAGCCAGCTGGGCAGGGTGTGGAGTCTGAGCTGTGGCGACAAGTCAGGGATGCAGGAAGGCTTGGGACTCTTAGACTGCCTTTAGGGAAGTTCCTTCCTCAGCATGTCTGGATCCCACATGAAAGTGTGAGAGGAGCAGACCAACTTGTGTTTGAAGTAGGAGTTAGAAACACAGAGTGGCTCCTGCCCGGGCTCAGCTCAAGGCCAGGCATTCTGACAGAAGAGCATCCTAAATAAAGCCCGCTATAAGCTTATGAGTAGGTTTACCCGCTAATGACCAAGACTGGTCCCTCCTGCAGGGTTGGGCTTCCACCCTGGCTCCTGACTGTTGAGAGCTATGAGGTTTTCCTGCCTTCATTCTGTTACATGTTCATGTGTAAAGACAAGCTAAGTATATTCTATCTGCAGCTATATTTTTAAAGAAAAGAAACTTTAAAATATCATCCAAGAATAGAGCAGAGAGAGACAGAGAAAAAGGAATTAGGAAAACCAAAGGGGCTGTCTACATCAAAGGGATAATGAGCAAACGTGTGGCCAGAAACAAAGACTTAGTTCAGTGTATGGTGGGGACAGAGAGGCCCCCTGATAACCTAAAGCAGTTAGGATAGTTTGGAATCAGTCTGGATGCCAGCCACTTGGAGGTTTTACCAAATGGTTTCCGTAAACTCGAGAGTGCTGAAGAATCCCTGTGGCCTCTGTGGCTTCTGGCTAATACTGGCCAAAGAATGCTGGCACGTTCAGCACAGGGCCACGGATTGGACCATGAAGTCTTGTGTTCATTCACAAGCTGTGTGGCTCCGGATAGACACACAGAGACTAGAACATGTCACTTAGTTCTAAATTCCACCCTTTGTCTTTTTAAAGTATCAGATGATATAATTCTGAATGCCTTACAAGGTTGTTGCAAAAACCCTGTGAAGGTGCCTTGCACGCCGTTAGAATGCCCACAGATGATTGGTGATTGTTTTGAAGGCTGGAAGGAGAAAGCCTGTCCAGTGAGTGTCCTGGGCCCCCTATTCCCCAGAAGCCGAGGAGATATTTCTCCAGCTTCTTGAAGTTGAATGCTCCTCGAGCACAGTGGGCCTTCTTTATGCTGTGGGTGAGAGAGTGGTCTCAGTGGAATGGCCTACTCCAAGTGGGTGAGGGACCTGAGAATCCTGGGGGACAACAGAGAATCTGGAGACAGAATTCCACTCTTGACCTTGCCCCTAGCTAGAGTAAGTCACTTAACCCCTGAGCCCTATTTGTCATCTGCTTCTAACCACAAAGAGTTGTCATGATAATCTAGAATATGCAATCTAAATTGACATCCTCTGGGAAGTTTAAAAACACTGTGATTTGCAGGCAGAATTTTTTTTTTAAATCAGACTGCAAAAATTGAGATCATAGAAAGTGGTGCTTCCCACTGGTAACCAAGAAAGTTAGTTTCCACTCTGGGATCTCCCCACATACTCAGTAGGTGCTATCCAGTTTGCCTGGCTTTCTCCCTGCTGTCTCCCAGGCCCACATCCCAGAGTCACCCCGGTTTTTAGCACCTGTCCTCTCACATCATGCATCCCTTGATTTATCAGCGTTGATTGTGCATGCTGGTGGGCGAAATGTGGAGCTGTGTTCCCAAGAGTCTTGGGCCTGCACGGGGGCCCTCCAGAGAAAACCTTGCTAGAGCCGCTGCCATCATTGGGTTTTGTTTAAGGTTTGTTCAGGTAAGAGGAAGGCGGGGTGGGGCCTTCCCAGAGTTTGGAGGGGGAAGGACAGGCAGTGGGTGGGGTGGTAGAGAGGGAGGGGCCTGGGCCGCTAGGTTAGCTGCACTCCTGTGAGTCACAGGCCCCCTTCTTGAGCAATCGCTGCTGCCAGGGTGGAGCTAGTCTCGTTATTTTAGGTTTCTGGGCTGAGGCAGTCCTCAGGGGCTTTAGGTCCTTGTTTCTCCAGCTGCTCACCATCCTCGGCAGTGCTGGGAGCCAGCTGCTCCGGGCGCCTGCGGCGGAGGGCGGGGAGCGGCAGGTCCAGACGCTGAGCGCCCAGGGCAAGGGCGGCGGCGAGGTCCATTTAGGGCAAGTCTCCTGCACCAGTCACTGCACACGGACTTCCGGGGCCCACAGCTACCATTCCAGGCTGGGTGGGGTTGGCCTCCAATTAGAACCCAGCAAGTCTGGCCTGGAAGGGCATTGGGTTCTGCCCTAGGTTGTTTTATTGTGGGTCCCAGAGGAGATGCACACTCAGGCCTGTGGGGACATCTCCTCTCATTGTGAAGTATGACTCTCTGCAGTCCTCACCCAAAGAGGGAGGGAGACCAGGCCTCTGCAATTCGCTGGCACCCTGCTTCAGTGCCTCTAACTCAGTAATGGACAGGTTCTGCTCAGCTCGCCTTGACTGCCTTCGCCAGCCCTCATCATGCTCGAGGGAGAAGTTCCTTCATTGGTAAAGTCTCTCGTTAGGCTCGAGTGTTCAAAGCTGCGTGCTGACAGTAGGAGTTCTTGTCTGAGGGCCTTTTCATGGTTGGTAACTTTCACTACCAAGTGGAAACCGCCCCTTTCTCCTCCCCCTCCCTTGTTTGCCTCCCCCTACACTTGAGAATGCTACTTTGTACCCCAAGCTGACCTGAAGCTCACAGTGGATTCTTGAATTCTTGTGCCTCCTGAGTACTGAGTGTTCCTGTCTCTTCCTGCGTTTCCCTGATTGCCAATGAGGTTGAACAGTACAGATGATTCAGACCAGACTCGCAGAAATGGCAGATAATCAGAGTCAGCAGAGTACTGAAAGCAGTTTGCCAGGCAGATATGATGAAGACCCAAATAAAATAAAGGAAATTCATATTCATTATTATTATTATTGGCTTTTAGAGGCACGATCTCACTCCGTAGCCCAGGTTGACCTTGAACTCATGGTAATACTCCTGCCTCAGCCTTTAAATACTGGAATTACTGAAATGAGCCACCATACTTGCAACATGTATTTTTTAGGACCTTCCCACTTTAAGGGTACTTAGGACTGAACCCCAAAGCAAGTGCTGTACCACGGACCTACAACCCCAGGCTCTCAGAAATTAACATGTAAGTGCCTAGTTTAAATAGTATAATATAGCTAAGGACAAAATCAGTAAATATGATTTTTCTGAAGAAATCAATATGGTAGATGGAAGAGATGAAGATTTAGAAATGGAAGAAATATAGAGGGTTAGAGAATAGAGTCAAACTGCCAAATGTTTTAGGCCTTGTGGCCATATGATCTCTTTATAACGACTAGTTGTGCAATTATGGTGTGGAAGAGTCACAGAGGATGTTTAAATGGTAGTTGTGGCTTTGTGTCAAAAAACCTTTATTTACAAAAACAGGCGGCTCTCCTTCATCTTGGCCATGTGCTATAATTTGCCAACACCTAGAAAAGACCCTGATATGTTTGAAGACAATGCTCAAAAATTGATGAAATTCAATCTTATATATATAATTTATCTCAACAGACAGGTTAAATTTGTTCATTAATGCAGCATAACTAAAACTGCAAAAAGCCAAGGCCAAGTAAGCCCAAAGAAGCCCTACCCCATAGACTGGTTTGAGAAGGACAATAGTGACAGCTATTTTCTTTCTTATTTTTGTTTTGCTTTTTTGAGATAGGGTCTCTATATAGCCCTGGCTATCCTGGAACTCACTATGTAGACCAGGCTGACCTCTAACTCACAGGGATCTGCCTGTCTGGAGTGCCGGGATCAAAGGTGTGTGGCACCATGCCCAGCTGACAGCTGTTTTCTTAAAACTTAGAAGACAGTGAAAATAATTGCTAATTCAAAATTCTGTCATCAGTAAAAATCTTTTCATGAATGTGGGTAGGGTAAAGCCCTTGAGAGACAGATGAAAACAGGTTTCTAACAAATAAGCCCCTCCCCCAACGCAAACACCAAAGAAACTTCTACAGGACATAGTTCAAGAAGACAAATGACTTAAGGAAAAGATCTAAAATTCCAGAAGAAATGATTAACTGAAGAAATGGTAAGCACAGTGCTAAATCTAAATATTGATAGTAAAGACAATAAAAATAGTGTCTAGTGTGTTGGGATAAAAAAATGAAGTTGTAATTGATGGTAAAGACAATAAAGATAACAATGTTTAGGGTGTCAGGTTAAAAAATGAAGTTGTAATTTCAGCTATGGTATATAAACAGGAAAGTGAATCATTGGCGTTTAAGTGCTGGGAGATCCTTGTGTAATTCAGGAAGAGTTTGAAGATGCTATCAGTTACAGGCTCTTAGTGAGAGCTGGAGAGATGCTTCAGCAGGTTAGCACTTGCCCAGCAAGCCTAACCATCAGAGTTTGATCCCCACGACCAGTGAAGGTAGACAGAGCTGACTTCCAGAAGTTGTCCTCCAACCTCCACACAACGTGCCTCGGCACATGCATGCCCCTCCCCCCACTAAAGTAAATAAAAATTTTATAAATGCTTTTTTAAAAATCTAGATTAAAACTGTACCTTACAAGCTAGTAAGGGAAAGGAAACACAAACAAAGACTATAAACATGGCAGTTAAAAAAATATATATAGCCGGGCGTTGGTGGCGCACGCCTTTAATCCCAGCACTTGGGGGGAGGCAGAGGCAGGTGGATCTCTGTGAGTTCGAGGCCAGCCTGGTCTACAGAGCGAGTTCCAGGACAGCCTCCAAAACAATACAGAGAAACTCTGTCTCGAAAAACAAAACAAATTATATATATATATATATATATATATATATATATATAAGATCTTGAGGCTGGAGAGATGGCTCAGCTGTTAAGAGCACCAGCTGCTCTTGTAGAAGACTGGGGTCCAGTTCCTGGCACTCACACTGTAGTTTGGAGTCATCTACAGCTCCATTTCCAGAGGATCAACTTCTGTCTCCACAGGCAGTGCACGTATGTGGTGCACAGACACATACCCAGGCAAAACACTCACACACATTAAAATATATATATATATGCTAAGGCTCTGATCCAAAAGAAAAACAGCAATAACGGTTTCTGGGGGTAGCTGCTGTGTTAGTCCCTTTAATCATTAATATGCATAATGTTATGTAATAGATACACTAGAGCAATAGGCATTAAACACAATTGCGCCTTTTACTATACCGAAACCAAGGCAAACTCGTATTGATTTTAGAAGGATTTAAGTGGACATGAGTATATTTCTGCCTAAAACTTTTCAACATGATCATAAGTCAGTGAGGTGAGAGCAAATGTGCCTCTCTGTTGAGGAACTTGGTGATCGTAAGCAAAGTGCTTTTCTACAGAAATAAGTCAAAGGATGCTCGGCACATGCCAGCGCCCTCACGTTACATGATCACTGACTGGTGGATGTTGGGGGGAAGTTATCTAAAATCAGAGCATGGATTCCAGTCCAGGTCATGAGAATTCAACAAAAATTCCTTTCCTTCTACCACATAGTATATAGTTTTTCTCGCCTTCTGACTGAAGTAGGGGCCTACTGGCTCCAGACCCAACAAGAGAAGTAGACTAGTCTGTCAGCCACAGGGCTGAGGATGCACTCCAAGAGTAAAGCCCACGTTTAGCATGCCTGAGGCCCTGGGCTTGGTCTCCAGCACCATCAAACAATAGTACCAACTTAACCTACCCCACGCATGGGTGCGTGCATGCGTACGTGCATGCATGTGTCACGACTGCTGCGCGGCCTGTGTCCGAGAACGTGCGGAGGGTGTCGGGTATTGATAACACAGAGACTCGTTCAATGATATAAAGAGAACTTTAAACAGGCTCCAAAAAGGTTCAAGAAAAACTTCCTAAGAAAGGCTCCCACCAGAGAAGCCTCTGCTCTCTCCTCTCCCCTGGCTGGTTCTGCTCTGACACCAGAGGTGGATGTGTGTGGGTTTTTGAAGGTGCGGTTAGTCTCTGGACAAGGTCGAGGTCAGGGCGGTTTCCGTGGGAAGGCCTTTCCCAGGAACTTATTGTATCATTTTTAGTAAACAGGTTTTTACTAAACATTGTCTTACAGCTGCCTACTCCCAGGCAGAAGGGGAAGTGGCCAGGAACTTATTGTATCGTTTTTAGTAAACATGTTTTTACTAAACATTGTCTTATAGCTACCTACTCCCAGGCAGAAGGGGAAGTGGGTCTCTGCTCAAGGTCTGGTGTTCCCACAATTCACCCCTTTTTATTTTCAAATGAGGCACTCCTGGCTTAGGTCAAGTAGGGTCACCCTCCCTTTCCCGTCTTTGGGGGACCTTGAACCCCTGTTTTAGGTGGGAGGGGTCTTCCCCACAGGTTGCCCGTCATCGGAGATACCCCAACCTTAAATCATCTGTAACCAACCTTCATGGCTATCGGGATTGCCATGGGCTAAGCTAAGCAATACTTGGTTACGGATCTCTTGTCTCTGGAACAAGGCACGTTTGAGCTTGGCATAAAGCCAGAATGCCTACCGCCACTGCCACCATTTCCAGGACCCCCATTGACATAGCGCCTCTCCATCACCATACCCATCACCAGATCTGGGCCATAACATTCTACCAGCCTTCATCTGTTACAAGGGTAACCCGCATGTGATTTACATTTACAATTTGATAAAGTTTCCAATCGTTTTAAGATCTGCTCAGGAAAGCATTTAGAAAGTGCACTTGCACAGATACATTGGGCACAATCATTGATGTTACACATGTAGCATTATGAAAAATATGAACAATAGTTGTCACATTAGGACAAGTTGCATTTCTCCAGAAAAATACACTGGCCTAGTCGTGATTCCAGAAACAGGAACCATCAAGTCTGGTATTTCAAGTGACCATGTCCTGTTCAAATACTGAAAAGAGGCTTTTGCCACTCATAGTCCATATCAATGTCCAAATATTTTAAATGGGTCCTTTTTTCCCCTAAAGGGAAAACTGGCAAAATGAATTCTGTTGTTTCAAGGTGTGTCAAGGGCAGACAGTTAGTCTTTCCAGTTCTTTGTTGGCTTCGGGATGAAAACTCACGGGTCCGGAAGGTTAATGCAGCAGGTCTGTTGAGAAACTGGAAATCTCGAACTGACTGTTTTCTTTCTTTCTTGGGCTGTAGATTCGATGACATCAAGGGTCAGGAACACTGATTTAGGAGATCTCACTCAAACTGGCTTAGGTAGGCTCCCATGGTCTCAGGTCCAGTTTTTCTCTGCTCCATGCATCTCACTAATTGGTCTGACAGCTGCCGAAGCTTTATTCTTTTCCTGCAAGAAAACACAAACATGCCCTCGACCCCAAATTAGGGTCTTCTCCACTGTCTAGTGTATGGATGTCTCCATTTGACCTGAGCAATGGTTGCTCAAGTTCCATCATGCCAGAATCTGTCTGAAACTCACTGGCATTCACATTATAAAATTTTTAAATGAGGAGTGTATTATTTGATGAGTCATGTGGGGACTGGGGGCATTATTTCTCCTTTTTTATTTTCTAAAAAAATTTTTTTTGAACTGTTGAAGCTGGGCCATAACAGTAGAAGGATTTGTCTACCCTCCTTGGTTAACTATCTAGGTAAATTGGGCTTATTACTTAGATTATTTGTAGATGTCCATTAAAAAGGACATATCCTTTGAATATTTCCCAAAAACTTCTGAAAAATCACTCAAAGATTGTAAACTATACTGTGTCCAAATAACTTTTTGAAAATTATTTGAAGTCTGTGAGCAGTCTTTCCCAATCTAACCTGTAGAGCTCTCACTAGCTGACAAGGCCTCATTTGCATCTTAAATTTTTCTGTTAAAACATTAACAGACTGGCTGGATGTTCCTTTTGGCTATATTTAACGCAATCTAGGTAGCTTCTTAACTATTTTTGAAGGGATTTAAGTATCCTTTTAATCATATAAGCAGTTCACACTCACACATTCGCAATCACATTTCATACATACCGGTGTGGCCACACCATACATTCAGAACATACATGCATCTTTCAGTCATCCTTTTTCCCTAGGTCATGATTAGTCTGTTGCAATGAAGCTTCCTTAATTGAAATCTATGTAAAAGAACAACTCCAGCCAATCCTTGAACTAAAAAGGTTAAAAAGTCCTATATGTTTTTATCATTCCTCCATTTGAGCTACAGTCATGGGGTACAGCCGTACCTACTCCTTGTAACTCTGTAGATGCAAGGTAGAGAGGCCAGGATTTTGGCCAAAAGTTTTTAGAGATGACTCACAAAATAGAACTTAAATGTAAACAAAATTTTCCATTCCATATACCTTTGTCTTTGTCTTTTTCTTTAATTAATACCAGTACCAATTTTTTTTTTTTTTTTGAGTCAGGGTTTCTCTGTATTGTTTGGAGGCTGTCCTGGGACTTGCATAAAGGTGTGTTGGGATTAAAAGCGTATGCCGCTGGGAATCTCTTGGATTCCCCTACTTCCTGACCCTGGTATCAGGCTTAGGAGGGGAAACTCAGAATGTCTAGTTTCTGACTTTTTAATCTCATTGGCAGCAGCCGCTTCCAATGTATTATTGGTGTTATAAAAATTGATGAACAGGGAGCTGGAATGACTAACTGGCATCAACATGGGGGGGAATCCTCACCAACGCCCATATTTCACTTACCTGAGTGTTCAGCAATGGTTGGATCTTTATCATGGTGAGCATTCCTAGTATCCGGAGTAGTATTGGGGTCGACATGCCTGATGCACCGTTCGGGGACCCAAATGGGCTTCTCACTTCCTGGAGGGAAAACACAAACAGCCCCTCGGACCCTAGCTAGTAGGGGAGTGGGTGGCTGCCATTTTCCTGTAATCAAATCCTTCCATCTGACCCATCCCAAGGACTGGGAGGGTTTGTTCCAATGTCTCTCCATAGCAGACAAATTATTACAGTCTACGGTCAAAAAATTTAAAATGTAAAGTATGGTGGATAACTGAATATTGGGGGAGGTAACATACTCCCCCTTTTTTATTTTCTTAAAATACTGTTTGAGAGTGGCATGGGTGCGCTCCACAATAGCCTGTCCCGTGGGGTTGTGAGGAATACCAAAAGAATGGACAATGTGATGTTCCCTGCAAAAGGCAGCAAAGCGATTGCTGGCATAGGCAGGGCCATTGTCCGTTTTCAGGGCATCGGGTACGCCCATGTAGGCAAAGGCCTGCAGGCAATGAGAAATAACATCTTTAATCTTCTCTCCTGAGTGGAGAGAGGCAAAAATCAGTTTAGAATACGTATCCACAGAGACATGCATATATTTTAATTTCCCTGCCTGCGGCAGGTGAGTGACATCCATTTGCCAGAGATGGTTGGCCCTGAGGCCCCGGGGATTTACCCCCTCATTGGGAGAATTATGATAAGGGGCACAATCAGGGCACTGAGAGGTAATCTGTGTAGCTATGGATAAGGGGCACCCAGTGTGAAATTTAATGGAGCGGGCATTTAGATGATACCTCTCATGGAGCTGGTGGGCCAGCTGCTCCTGAGTAAATAAGACCCTAGGGCGGGTCAAGGAGTCAGCAATTTCATTGCCCTGGGCAAGGGGTCCTGGAAGGTTAGTATGTGCACGAATAAATCCCACATAAGCAGGGTGGATGCGCTGCCAAATAAGATGTTGGAGCTGAACTAATAAGGAACGAACCTGGGAGGTTGGAAGAACATATGGAGAAGTTTCTAAAGGTCTAACAATGTTGGCAACATAAACACTATCAGTATATAAATTAAAGGGCTCTCCCTCAAACATTTGGAAAGCCATCAAGCAAGCAAACAACTCGGCGGCTTGTGCTGACATCTGTCCTGTGGGTACCCTCTTCTGCACCTGAGAAGAAACCACCACCGCGAAACCCTTGGAGGAGCCGTCTGTAAAGACTGAGCGAGCTCCAACTAGAGGGTTCTCCTTTAAAATCTTGGGAAAGATCACAGGGTGTTGTTTGAAAAAAGACATCAAGGGGCTGTTGGGATATTGGTTATCAAACTGTGCGCCTGTAGATGTAATAAACAGGGTCCACCCATCATGGAAGATCTGTAGATGTTCCACCTCCTCCTTACCATAAGGAAGGATAATTTTATCAGGACTCTTTCCAAAGGTTTGAATGCTAAACTTGTGTGCCTTCCACAACAATTGTAAAATGAGATCATAGTAAGGGGTCACTACCTTCTTAGGGAGGCTGACAAATGTACCCAATAAATAGGACCAGTCTGCCAAAACACGGCCGTGGGCGAAAAGCTAGATGAAAGTACAACCAGAACAAGGGGCTGCCCATAATCTATACGCCAAAGGTGGGCTTGCTCTATACTTCTTAACAGCAATTGTAGGGCTTCCCTGGCCTCTGGGGTAATCTGTCTAGGGGAAGTTGGAGCAGGATCTCCAGGAAGAATATCATAAAGCGCTTTAAGGGCCCCTGTTTTAATAGAAAGAGAAGGGCGAAACCATTGCACCTCTCCCAAGAATCTCTGCCAATCATGAAGTGTTTTTAAATTTGAACAATCAATTTGGAGTCTTTGTGGCCGGAGGCCAGTTTGTTGAATTTGATGACCCAAATAAGTATAAGGGGGTCTCTTTTGGATCTTTTCAGGAGCCAAAATAAATCCGCGGGCCTCCAGAAGTTCCTGTAGCTCTGCAAAGGCTATGTAACATTGTCTTTCTTCGGCCGCGGCCAAAAGAATATCATCCATGTAGTGGATAATGTAAAGATCAGGAAACTTACGTCTGAGGGGATCTAAACAGGCAGCTACATAAATCTGGCATATAGTTGGACTATTAGCCATCCCTTGGGGGAGCACCACCCATTGGAAGCGAAGGGCAGGCTCCCTAAAGTTAATCGCAGGAAGGCTAAATGCAAACCGAGGACTATCTTGAGAATGCAAGGGAATAGAAAAGAAGCAATCCTTCAAGTCAATAACAATCAAATGCCAGTCTTTAGGAATGGCCACAGGCACGGGCAAGCCAGGCTGCAGAGCCCCCATAGGCTGCATGGTCGCATTCACTGCCCTCAAGTCTTGTAGTAACCTCCATTTCCCTGAAGATTTTTTTATTACAAATATAGGGGTATTCCAAGGGGACGTGGAAGGAACCAAATGACCTGCCTCCAATTGTTCTTGAACTAGCTGGTGAGCCGCCCTTAGTTTCTCCGCTGGTAAGGGCCATTGTTCCACCCATACCGGATCATCTGATAGCCATGTGATGGGTATGGGGGCTGGCGGCGCAACAGTGACCCTCATCAAAAATGGCCAAAACCCTTCCTATCCCCTGGGGCCCTGGTCTCCAAAGGGAGGGATGCCACAGGGCAAACCTCTCCCTGTTCTAGTTTACCTAGTTCCCTCCCCGGGCTCCAGCCCCTCCCTTGCGTCATCTGGGGGCCCCTGCTTTTGGACTTGGGTGCCTGGGTGGTGAGGACCACTCCCATTTCTTGCATGAGGTCCCGTCCCCAGAGGTTAATAGGGAGGCCAGGCAAAACATATGGCTGGAAAAGCCCTGTGTGGCCTTCAGAGTCTTGCCACTTTAAGATCCTGAGGCTTTTTTGGGGCACAGCCTGTCCTATTCCCTGGAGGGTCACTGTCCCTTCCTCTTTCGGCCAGGCGGGGGCCAGAATTTATCTGAGAGGACAGAGAAATCTGCCCCAGAATCTAAGACGCCCCTAAAGGACTTGCCTTCTATCTTTAATGTAAGCTGGGGGCGGTTCTCCATAGTGGCTACCCAAAATGCTGCCGGGCCGGTACTTCCAAAACCTTGGTTGCCCCTTTTCTCTTTAATTTTTCTAGCCTCACAAGGAGCTGTAGGGAGAAGGAGTATCTGAGCAATCCGTTCTCCTGCAGGGATGGCAACAACCCCACTGCCCACTGATGTCATTATTTTAATCTCCCCCTCACTATCCTGGTCTATAACACCGGGGTGTACCTGGATGCCTCGAAGAATAGTACTGGACCGTCCCAAAAGTAGTCCGACCGTGCCTGGGGGCAATGGCCCATGCACCCCAGTAGGGAGGGCCTGGATCCCCATTTCCGGTGTTAGGATTGCCCGGGCAGAGGGAGCGAGGTCCAATCCTGCACTCCCGAGGTGGCTCTAAGGAGGTCTGAGATATGAAGGGGTTGCTCTGGGGGAGAAAATGAGTCCTGCCACTGCCCAGAGCAGGGGTCATTGCCCCGTACACATTGGTTTTGGGGCCCTGGGGCGGGGCCCTCCTCCCGTTTCCCTGATTATTATTAGCAGAAAGGAAATTTCCCTCCCTGTCAGTTTTAGAGTAGCAGTTATTGGCCCAATGATATCCCCTTCGACAACGGGGCATAAACCAGGTCTCTTGAGACCCGCAGTACTATTTTGAGGGCACTCTCTACGGAAGTGTCCCTCCCTACCGCAGCTGAAACATGTTTTTCTCCCTCCCAGAGTAGGTCTTTCTTTCCCCACTTGGGGCCGAATAGCAGCAGCTAACACTTGGCCCTGGATGAAGTTCCCATCAATGTCCCTACAGATCCGGATATAGTCATTTAGACTTTTATTGCGATAGGGGCGAAGGGCTTCCTTACAATATTTATTTGCATTTTCAAATGCCATCTGCTTTATGACTGGCATCGCAGGCCCAATGCCCCCAAATATTCTTTCTGCTACCTGACTGAGACGGTCTACGAAGTCTTGAAAAGGTTCGGAAGGTCCTTGAAGGACTTTGGACAGATGATCCCCTCCTTCCTTGGAAGGCAATGCTTTCAAGCCCCTTGGGCTGCTGCTGCCACTTGGGCATAGACTGCGATGTCATATTGCATTTGTTGCTGAATGGTGGCGTATTGACCACTTCCGGTAAGCATCTCCACATTTCTCTGGGGCTGTCCGGCCTGTGCATTTCTTTGGGCTGTCTGGCTGCATCTTTCCTGAAACTCACCTCTCCAAATCAAATAATCTCCCCCCGACAGAGCTGCTCTGCAAAGCTGCTGCCAATCGCCAGGTGTCAAATTAAGAGACGCAAAAGATTCCATTAAGGAAAGTGTAAAGGGAGCCTGTGCTCCATAATTTAAAGTTGCCTCTTTCAGTTGTTTTATATCTTTGAAACTTAAAGGGTCATGGCGCCGAATGACCTGTCGAGAATTGTTCGGGTCTGGAACTTCCATTACCGGGGCCACCACCGGGCAGCATTGGACCCCTCCTCTGGGTCTTCCCTCCAGGTCTGAGAAGGACTGGGTTATCTCATAGGAGGAGTCCCTTTTTTCAGAGTATGGGGAAGGGTTTCTCTCCCTGTCCTGTCTTTCCTTAATTAGAATCTTTTTTAGTTCTTTTTTAAGGGCCGCGATCTCAGCAAGTAACCGTTCCTTTTCAGACTGTGACGAGTCTGAGTCTGAGCTACTTCCATTTTCTAGGTCTGATAGAGAAGGATATAACCGATTCTGACCGGAGTCCTTCTTTTTGGGTCGCGCCCGGAGATGTCTACCCGTTTTTTTGTTGTTACTAAGAGACTCCTCCTCATCCTCACTAACAATGGAGCCTCTAGTTTCAGTCACGGTCTCTTCCTCACTCTCTTCCCCTGAACTCAAGGAGGCTTGAGTCTCAGTCTCTTGTAACTCTAAAAAAAGCCTCTTTTGTGTCCTGAACTACCTGGTGGTGACGAACCTTATCTGTCAAAAGTGCTCCCCTCACTAATCTCCATAAGGAGAATGTCGTAGGGGGCAAGGACTCAGATCCCTCTTTTCGTAAAAGTCTATGAAGATCACGGCGAACCTCCTCCCAATCTGGAATATTTAAGCTTCCCCCAGTAATGAACCATGGACTGGCTCGTTCGATCGATTTTAGAAAGCCTTCTAGGGTTTTAGACTTGACTGCAGTCCCATGTTCTTTAAGTAACTTTTTTAGTTGATACTGCAATGATTCTAGCTTCCCGGAACTATTCCCCATAGTTTCTTAACCCCGTCCACTTACCTCGCTTTCACGATCTCGGTGGGACCTCCAATTGTCACGACTGCTGCGCGGCCTGTGTCCGAGAACGTGCGGAGGGTGTCGGGTATTGATAACACAGAGACTCGTTCAATGATATAAAGAGAACTTTAAACAGGCTCCAAAAAGGTTCAAGAAAAACTTCCTAAGAAAGGCTCCCACCAGAGAAGCCTCTGCTCTCTCCTCTCCCCTGGCTGGTTCTGCTCTGACACCAGAGGTGGATGTGTGTGGGTTTTTTGAAGGTGCGGTTAGTCTCTGGACAAGGTCGAGGTCAGGGCGGTTTCCGTGGGAAGGCCTTTCCCAGGAACTTATTGTATCATTTTTAGTAAACAGGTTTTTACTAAACATTGTCTTACAGCTGCCTACTCCCAGGCAGAAGGGGAAGTGGCCAGGAACTTATTGTATCGTTTTTAGTAAACATGTTTTTACTAAACATTGTCTTATAGCTACCTACTCCCAGGCAGAAGGGGAAGTGGGTCTCTGCTCAAGGTCTGGTGTTCCCACATGCATGTGCCTTTTCCATGTCCGAACTTTGAAGCCAGAAGCTTTAACTATACCAAGGTCAAACAGGTAGCTGCTGGCTCTGGGCCAGCTGTACGCAGACTACCCATGTCCTTGTCCATTTCACAATGCTGTTAATGGACTGGTACCTCGGAAAGAGTCTCCATGCCTAGAAGATATTTCAAAGGCAAGATTGTTGGCGGAAATGGGACCCTTTGTCAACCTCAGATGTGGATGCTGGGTCTGCTCCTCTCTGTGTGTCCCTAGGAGAGTGTCTAACAGTTTTCTCCTTATAACCCTGAAGTGGTAGTAGCCTCTCTCCCAAGGCTGTTGTGGATCCAGTGAGATAATGTAGGAGGAGCTTAAAAACCCAGAGACTCTCTGCCTTGGGGCAGGAAGCCCTCTCTTCCACCAGGTCTGTGTACTCTAAGGACATGGTGATGTGACTCTGGAGGTGAGAGTAGGTGAAGCCTGACTCCTTCCTCCTTGCCCCTTCAGGTGATTGGTTACTTTTTTTTCTTTTTTCGAGACAGGGTTTCTCTGTGTAGCCCTGGCTGTCCTGGGACTAGCTCTGTAGATCAAGTTGGCCTTGAACTCAGAGCTCCATGCCTCTGCTGGCATTAAGGAGATGTTCCACCCCTCCCCCACCCCCACCCCCTCAACCCCACCCTCACGGCTAGGTCACCCAGCCTCACCAGGTTACCGCTGAGCTGTTCACCAAGCCCTCGGTCTCCCAGGCCTGAGCATGTCAGAGGCCACTGCCTATGGTGATGCCCTTTGTACCTCTGGCTCTTTACTTCTATGACCATGGTGGCCCCCGTCCTGAACTTGAGTTCTGCAATACCCGTATACACAACATGCCCTCAACAGTGCTGCTGCTCTTGTATTTGTGTGTGTGTGTGTGTGTGTGTGTGTTGAAATATAAAAGCATGAAGCTTACCCTTTTCGCTGGCATTAAGTACATTCACACTGTTGGGCAACCATTAATCATCATCCATCCGCAGAAATTTTCATCCACTCAACTGTTCCTACTGAACAATGGCCGCACCTTCTCCCTCACCCCAACCCTTGGTAATCAGCACCCTCCTTCCTGTCTCTATTCCAGGTCCCTCGTAAGAATAGAATCTGCAGCACTTGTCCTTTTGTGTCTGGCTTATTTCGCCTAGTATCATGGTTTGGAGACTCTGTATTGTAATGTGTCAGAGTTTCCTTCCTTGAATAACAGAATAACAGTTCTATTGTGTGAGTGTGCAGTGCATTGTGCTAACCCGTTCCTCGGCAACGGGGCTGTGGACAAGCACAGTCTGCAGTAATTTAGAAGCAGGAAACTAGGGGCCTGCTCTTGCAGATAGTGAGGGTAGGTGTAAAACCTAAGTTTCACCTTCCAGAAATCCCTTCCCTTCCCTTCCCTTCCCTTTCCCTTTCCCTTTCCCTTTCCCTTTCCCTTTCCCTTTCCCTTTCCCTTTCCCTTCCCTTCCCTTCCCTTCCCTTCCCTTCCCTTCCCTTCCCTTTCCTTTGCTTTCTTTTTCTAGACAGGGAGGTTCTCATATAGCTATGGCTGTCCTGGAATTCACTCTGTAGATCAGGTTGGCCTTGAACTCAACAGAGATCCACCTTTGTCTCCCAAGTGCTGGGATTAAAGGTGAACTCTACTATGCCTGACTCCAGAAATCTCTTTTCAACAACGTATACGACATCCCATAGGCTCCAGAGGGTTACTTAGAGAGAAGTGGTTGCCTGGGACCCTAAAGTTGCTCTAACCTGCCTGTCCCAGGCAGCCCAGGGATCGTGTTTTCTAGAGTCTGGGGACTCCACTGCAACCTGTTCTCTTTGCTTTTAAAAACATCTGGGGTATTTTGTTTTTATTTTCCCCCCATTTCTTCCCCTTCTCTGCCTGTATCATATCAACACTCCACATTGGCCTCCATGCCTCCAGAATCCCTGTGTGCACACTGTACTGAAACCACAGGCTCTCTTCAGGTGGTGTGCCTTGGCCCCTTCCTTCAGACTTCTCCAGACTGGGAGTGCCCCTCAGAAAGAGAGCCCACTCACTTCCTTTTCCTGACTCTTCCTCTGTAGCGCCCCCTTTATACCCCCCACACCCAGCGCAGCAGTAGCTGCATAGCCTCTGTCTCACAATCCGTACCCTTAAGGTGTCCATGGCCAACGATGACGATGACACACTCCGACATCACACATACACCCAGCATGCCTCACATGCTGGGAGGAAGTCAGAGAAACATGTACTAATCCTCTGAGCTCTCCAAGACAGGAATCCCCCAGCTCTAGTATACCGTCTGAAACTACCCTTTTCGTATGTGGCGCTCCCCTTTTTTCTCTCTACCTCCTTCTCTCCACTCTCCCGTGTGTGTGTTTGTGTGTGTGGGGGGCAGTGTTCCCGGTACTGGCCATGGAACAAGAGCCTCACGCATGCTAGACAAGCGCTCTACCACTGAGCTACATCTCTGATATCCTTTGATTGTTGAGATCGGATCTCATGTAGCCCAGATGGCCTTGAACTCTGAATCCTCCTGCTTCCACCTCCCAAGTGCTGAGTTAACCAGCAATACCATGCCTTGCTTTTCTATGTATCTTGAGGTAGGCTCTCATTGAGTTTGATCAGGGATGCACTTGAAACACAGCTGAAGAAAAAACAGCGGGTCTTATAAGATCCTGGTCCCAGTCCCACCTCCAACTGGTTTTCTGCCCAGGCCAACTTTAAACTCCCTCTGCAACCCAACCAAGTAAGACTGGATCTTCTTGGACTTCAAAACTCGCTGACGTTGGTATGTTCTCCCGACTCAGTCTCCAAGTAGGAGGGATTATAGGCCTGTGCCCCAGGCCTGGCTCCCTCTACTTTCTTGATAGGACCATGGAGCATCTTCTATATCTCAATTGCTTCTAGATTCTTCCTGTGGGTGTGTGACTGCTTGTATGGTTTTAATTAGTGAGTCACTTTGCCATTGAGACCCATATGTAATTAAAATCTGCCCTTTCTTAAAAGACTGTCACAAAGACCAGCTGGCAGAGTGCTTTAAAACGCGGGAAGTGATCGCTCAGTACCTTTTCTGCCCCTCCCGAGTCTAGCTAACACTGCTTAACAAGCAGCAGACAGATTCCTCAGACAGTTGCAAAAATTGGAGATCTGGGAGGAGTCTGAAGACAGGGAACTCTGGTGTCTTCCTGATATGTGGATGGACCCAGGGTCAGATCCAGGATGGGGTGGGGTGGGGGGGAGGGGAGAGGGGAAGGGGCACACATGGGAACAAGGCTGCCAGAGAAGGGAGGAGCCCCTGGCAGAAGGACAGGCATTCGCTTCTGTTATCCAGTAGTTCTTACTGTAGTCCTTCTTCATCCCATGGCCATGCGCCCTCATACCCAGAGGAGTCACCCTTAAAACACACCAACTTCTATGTGGTGGATTGCCTTGTTTTGAGGTTGGTCTGTATAACCCAGGGTAGCCTCAAAAACATGACCCTCCTGCCTCAGCCTCCTGGGTGTAGATTACTTTGTGATCTGTATTGTTCAGGAAAGGACAAGACAGACTGGGAAAGACTGTTGTGAATCTGAGCTCCAGCAGTAGCATGGTAGGGGTGGTAGCCCTGGTCTCCTGTGCAGAGAGGTCTTGGGCTAGGAGGCTGATGTCCCTGATGCTTTGGCATCCTAAGTGCTGCTTCCAGTATATAACTGGTCAAACTGGATTTGCTTCTGGTTTTCACTTAATTGATTAAGGTCTGATGGGTCCAGAGAATGTCCCAGGACAAGAGTCAAGAACAGCTGTTAGTCTTCTTTGTAAAGATTTCAGAAAGATGAATATAGCCCATGATTGAAAGTTCATTTGAAAAAAACAAAAAACAAAAATTTAGTGTAGATTTTGTGTCCTAATCACCTCCTTACTTGATACTTGTGTGCATGGCACACTACACAACTGTAGGTGGCATCCAGGTTTAAAAAGCAGAACGGTCCCCTTTGCCCAGGTTACAGGGCTGAACCCATAAGGGGAGGCCCAGGCTATGAATGAGTTCTCCTTCAGGAGACTTGACTGCCACAAGTAACATGGTTCCAGAGATGCTAGATACGTGTGTGTGAACAGGTGAAGACGTGTAGTGCTAGCCTTCAGCTCATGCCTCATACAGACTACCCCATCAGACTCCTCTGCCTCTACCCTGCTTTTACATCCAGACTGTGCAACATGTTTGTCCAATGCCTGGGCCCATGCTAGACTCACAAGCTGTGTAAAGCTGTGAGGTTTATATCAGTTTCCCCACTGATATAAACTTTAGTTCAGTGGTTCTCAACCTTTCTAATGCCGTAACCCCTTTGTACACAGCTCCTCATGATGTGATGACCCCTAACCATACAGTTATCTTCATTGCTGCTTCTTAACTGTAATTTTGCTACTGTTAGGAATCCTGACACAAATATCTGATATGCAGATGATCTTAGGTGACTCCTTTGAAAATACTATTCAACCCACAAGGGAGTCGTGACCCACAGGTTGAGAATCACTGTTCTGGTTGGTTGGGAAAGCAGGGATCTGTTTCCAGAAAAGGCCAGGAACGTCCTGGTACCTTTGCCACCAAGTGAATTGTGTTTTGTTGAACTTGGCTGTGGTCAGCTGAGGACAGCCTGTGTCCTGTGGTACCCAAGTCACTGTTTTGGAAGATGACAGGACCCTCAGCGACTCCATCTTTTTGTTACCTCTCCAGGAGGAGGCAAGTTGACATGAGCTCTTTGTTTGAAGGGAAATCTCAGAAACAGCAGTTTCCCATGCCCTAAAAGGGAATTCCTTGGCCAGGTGACTGCATTCAGCTGACAGCTCCTGCTAGGGGACATGGTAGCAAGCTGGCACTTGGCACCCGCCCATCCTATTCTTTTTGCATTGAGAGTCAGAAGGTGAAGCATCCGGGAGACTTGGGAAGACCATGTGTTAGTGCCATATGGGGTGGGAAGACCTTAATTTGGGGCACTGTGCCTTCGTGCACCGTTTTGGGCTGTTGGCCTCGCTTGTCTTCTCCAGGTTCAGGGTCTCCCAAGGCTGCTCAGCTCTGTGCTCTCTGCCTCTAGGCTTGGGTGAGAAGTGCTCATCTTCTGGGCCTTCTGAAGTGATCTCCTACAAAGACCTTCTCTCTCTTGCTCGAAGGAAAATTGGGACTGTTGGGGCTGCACACATTTTTGTTCTGTGTCCTGTAACCTTCTCCTCAGTCTGCACACACCCTCCTCTCTTGAAACTATTCCCATAGGAAGAAAAGGGCAGTTCCCCTCCTACCCCTCTTTTGGGCCAAATCTCTATTTGTCCTCCTGGAAACCATAGCAACCTGGCCTCTGAGGCCACTTGTACCATCTTAGAAGCTAGTATTTCAGACCTATGAGTGCTCCAACACTTATTTCTTTTCCCAAAAGGCCACAAAAGCCTGATTTTTCAGATCTGCTAAAAGGAGAAAGTTTCCAAAAACTAACCAAACAATCTCCACCAGCTGTTAGCTGTTCTTTCTCTGGGTAGGTTTATAATGGGAGCAAAATTCTCCGTGGAGTCAAGAATGTGGGTACAGGAGATGTTCAAAGGGGGTCTGGAAGCCATCTCTGCCATGCAGTCTATGCCTGGTTTGTTTGGGTTTTCTTGCAGGGGGGACTTTCCCTTGTCAGAGTGCCTTGGTTACCCCGGAGCCTGTGTTGGAGATGCTTACACCAGCCCGTCTTCTCCCTGACATGTTTGTCTTTCTCGCTGCGGGCTACCTTTTAAAGCTCCAAGTTGGGGATATAGCGGAGCTACAATGATTAAGGAGGAACCCAGTGGGAGAATTCCACAGCCTTAGACGGCAAAGTTTCTCCCAGCCTGCTGCCTGCATGCCCTGGGTCTGCCCCTTCTCTCCCTCGCCCCCGCCCCCAGGAGAGTCCTCTGAGGCTGGCTGGGGAGGGGGGCGGGGAGGCTGGCTGTCCTCAGCTTCTCTTTGGCTGGCTGCTCACAGGGACAGGGAGGTACAAGCTTTCCCAACACCTAAAAGGGTTGTTCCCTGGTGATGAAGATCTTACTAATTCCAAACAGCTGCCCGGGGAGCATGAGGCTGGAGAAGCCTGGGGGAAGCTCGCTCCGGCAAACCCCAGCAAATGTTCCGCAGACTGGGTGAGATACCTATGAGAATTAGAAACTTGGCTATGCTATGGGAGGGTGTTACTCCGCTTCCTCCCGTTCCTCTCTGAATCCTTGCATAGTAATGGGAGACCCTCCATCTGTTCCTTACTCGAATACCATAGGGACAGCGGGAGCCATTTTGTAATGTGCAGCTGGATAGCAAAAGCCTACCATCCTCAGGGCTTCCTTGGGATCCTTGAGAGAGCACCTTGGAGTGTGTCATCCATCCTTCCAGTGTTCCAGCCTCTTCCACCATCAGCCCACTCCCTATTTCAAGGTTGGCACAGCACACAAAATTCTGACTTTGGGTTTTAATCTGTAGGGATGTCTCTCTCCTCTTTGTCTTTCCCTGTTAGCATCCTTCACTCATCAGCCCTTAGTGGCAACAGCTTGCTTCTGCTTCAAGCAGTCAGAGGCCACACAAGTAGCTGACCTGGCCGGGCAAGCTCTGATGGATTTGGGAGAATGCAAAGTAGGCATACAGTCCCATCCTCTGTGACTCCTGCTGCGGAGAGCCCCGTGTTGGTGCCAGTGATGGGGTCCCTACAGTTCCTCGGTGCCTCTCAGTGTATCTCTGCTGCATTTACTGCCTTCATCGACTGGCGTGGGGATGATTGGGCTCAGAGATTATCCAGGTGTGGAGAATGAAGTTCTGCATAGCTAGACTGTCCAAAATGGACAGATGGGGTGGTGCTGTACCTAGATAAGGAAGAATAGAGCCCAGGCTTTGGGGTGATGTGTAATTAGAGTGATGCTAGATATCCCCTGCCCCATGATTTCTGATAACTTGGTACTTCTGAAATAAAACAATCTGGAAGACATCTCCCCCCACCTTTCTATTCCCGCCCCTACCCACAGTTCTCTCCAGTTCTTCTTGGAGGTGTTACAGAGCTCTGGGGAACACTGGGTGTCTGTCGTGGGTGTGGGAACTTTGTGTCAAATGAGTTACATTCCCTTCGCTTCTTACTACATAGTGCTGATGGCCCACATGTCCCCTGCATCCAAATCCCAGAGACAAAGGAGTGGTTCCTCCAATCCATTCAGTCTGAGCATTCAAAGGGAGCATGGGCCAGTGCAGCAGGCATGATGCTGGGGCTTACGAGGACTGACTCTCTGGAGATGCGGTACCCTACCCTCCTCCAGGACCTGTCTACTGTTCCTTAACTTGGAAGCGACGTCCCACAGGATCGCTCTTATTCATGACTTCCAAGCACTAGGCTGCACCTGGGATACAGAAGCAACATAACCTTCGGCTCACTTGGAAGAAAAATACACACGCTCTCTCTGCTGAGAGATCATCAACAGTGACCAGCTGTGGCTGAGTCACCTCTCTGCCTGCCCTTTGTCTCATTCGACAATGAAGTCTGTGTCCATCACTGTGGAGCTGAGAGCCTTTTGGCACAGGTGTTCTTTGCAGGCCATGATTTTGGAAGCTCATTCCACCCGGGGATTCTGAGACAGGTCGATGTCAGCATCTGTTTCATTTTATGAGTTCCTGAGTAGTGTCCACCCACCTCAGACCCAGGAGACACATGCTGGTTTTCAGGAGTGTGAGCAGTCACAGTTGTTACCTTCTAACTGACTTATGCTCAGCTGTCCAGAGCAATACCCACTCCTGCCGCTACTGCCTGCTATACATCTTCCCTTCACCCTCCAGGAACTGGGGAGCTGATGACAGTTGGTTTGGCATGCTTAGAAACTCGGTCCACTCTGCTCTTTTGACCTCAAGGTGCTGCCAAGACTGATATGTGTCCCAAGTTCTGATTTTTGCAATGCCACTTTATCAGCTAACAGGGGCTGTCAGTCAGACTTTGACCTCTCCAGAGGCAGCAGAAGGGGGCTTTCCTCCAGGGGGTTGCCATCCTCCACTAACCCCTCCTGCCCTGCCCTCTCTTCCCCCTATGGGGCTTGTTTCCTGTGTCCTTTCCCAGCCTTGGTGGCATCCCAAAGGATTCCAGTCAGTTATCTTTCAATATGGAGGCAACTGGGACAGTCTAGCATGTGTACCTTCACCTGTCCTCGTTGTGTTTTGAGCTAGTTAATGTGCCTAACACAGTGGAAGTGTCTTCCTACTAATAAGAGTGTAGCAGTCAGAAAGGAACTGGGATAAGGTGGGAAAAGGGGTGCCAAGACCCTGAAATAAGTCTCTCCTCTCTCTCTCTCTCTCTCTCTCTCTCTCTCTCTCTCTCTCTCTCTCTCTCTCTCTCTCTCTCTCTCTCTCTCTCATTCCTTTGTTACTTTGTGGTACTGAGAATTGAACACAGGGCCTATCTACCACTGAGCTGTTTCTCCAACCAGCAGTATCTTTTAAATTCTAACCAGTGGCCTCTGGAAGGTGACTACAGAATGTTTAACAAAGTCAATACACACTTTCATCATAGATCTGTGTATGTGTGCATACATGCACGTGCATACATTTACCCAGTAATACACACTTTCATCATAGATCTGTGTATGTGTGCATGTATGCACATGCATACATTTACCCAGTAACTACTGCCCCCTCTCTTGCTCCTCTTGAGCTGCCTCCCTCCCTCTCTCCCTCCCTCCCTCCCTCCCTTCCTCTCCCTCTCTCTCTCTCTCTCTTACCTTCTCATTATTTATTTTATTTTGGGGGTGGGAGACTGGACAAGGGAAAGAGCTGTAGTACTTAGAAAGGTATTCTAATGAGCCTGATTTCTGTCACTCCCTGCCTCTATCAAAAATTCCCTCTATGCTCAGTGGCCGGGAGACACAAGTGTCTAAGCAAAAATTAAGCTGTTTAATCCACTGTAGCATTTGAAGGTCCATACTCAGTAGTGTGGCTGGGATCCTCACCACCTCTGCTAATATCACACAAACACACACACACTCACACACACACTCACTCACACTCACACACACACTCACTCACACACTCACTCACACACACTCACACACACTCACTCACACACTCTCACACTCACACACACTCACTCTCACACACTCACACACACTCACTCACACACTCACACACTCACTCACACAACACACTCACACACACACACACACACACACACACACACACACTCCCTGGAGATGACAAGTAGAGGAATGCATGTCCCCTCAGAGGTACCCGAAGAGAACATGGCCCTGCTGCTCAGGCAAAGGTGCGGTTGCTTTGAGGCCCGCCACCCTGAGGAGATCTTCAGTGTTTTCATCCCCAGGGACAGGACATGGGAGAGTAAAGAATGCTGTGACTGGAGAACAAAGACAAAGGGACTTTTCTTTCTCAGTGTTAGAAGTTTATAGAAAGGTGACAGAACCTGGAATTTGCCCTTCTCCCTGATGAACTGGGGCTGAGGTAAGGCACACTTGTGGCTGGAAGCATTCCTTCCTAGAGCACTTACGTGCTCTCACTTCGGGTTTCCCCTTCCCAGCTCAAGGTACAAGCTTTGTTTAATGACTCTATTCCTTTGGTTCCTGAGAAAGTTGTGGTCCCTCCTCTTTCCTTCTTTCTTTCCTTCTTTCTTTCTTCTTTCTTTCTTTCTTTCTTTCTTTCTTAAGGCCATTCTAGGGGATCGGGAAAGGAAAACTTTCAAAGTAAAATAATAAAAAACATACCACTCTGCCATTTCAGGCACATAAATAGCTTCACCGTAGCCAGGCTACACACTCTCTTTGCCATAGCAACCTAAAACGAGTGTTTATAACAGCCTGTCAGCCAGCCTGGAAAACAGCAGCTGCTGCCCCCACCAGCACGCTGAGGTCCTTGGCCTGAGAGCAGTGGGCAGGCTCCTGGGAGCAGTGGGCAGGCTCCTGGGGAGGTGTCATGGAGACAGTGGACCTGGCCCTCAGGCAGGGGGGCCCTTGGTGGGATGGGGGGGCTGTTTCACCCTCACCTGAGCTCAGGTTCTTAAATAACCCAGGCTCCTGCTGTAGCCTATAAAAAGAGGCTGTTCTCCTTGAAAAGCTCACAGGGCTCTTCGATGAAGAAAAAGGATACAGCATCCAAAGAGCACTGGAGGAGGAGAGGACAAGAGCAGGGAGGGGACATGGCCCTGTCTTCCCCCACTGCCTGGAGCTAGTACCGTGTTCTGACTGCTCGGACCTCCAAAGCCTTGTGTCCCTGAGGTGCTGCTGACCCCCATGGGTGGATGGTGGCAAGCATCAGAACCCCTGAGGGTCTCTCAACTGCTTCATTATCCACTTGTTAGAGATGTCTATTCCCAGACGGGCAGTGGTGGCGCACTCCTTTAATCCCAGCACTTGTTAGACAGCAGCAGGTAGATCTCTGGGTTTGAGGCCAGCCTGGTCTACAGGGTGAGTTCCAGGACAGCCAGAGCTACACAGAGAAACTTTATCTCTTAAACAAAAGCAAAAAACAAACAGAAGGGAGGGAGGGAGGGAGGGAGGGAGGGAGGGAGGGAGGGAGGGAGGGAGGGAGGGAGGCAGGAAAAGTCCATTCCCAGCCCGGCTTCAGTCCTGATCTGAAAGCTGGGGGAGGTCAGCTCCCAGGAGACCTGGTGTCCCTCCCATTCCCAGAACCTTCTTTTGCCTCTCTCTCTCCTGACTCCTGTCTCCCCACTCCTTCTTCTTTCTCTCCTTTCTGTTTTTTAAGACAGGGTCTTGCCACGTAGCCACAAACTCATGGTGATCCTCCTGCTTCATCCTCTTAAGTACTGGGGTAATAGATGTATGCTACCACACCCAGCTTTGTCTTGGGGTTTTGCTGTTGTTGTTGTTCCTTTTATTAATAAACATCTTTTTAGCAAGCTGACCTCACTCCTTTGCCAGTGTCTTTTGGGAACTAGTTGGGCTGAGAAATCCAGGAAGGCCAGGGTGGCGAGAGCTCTTTGTCTATGTGTAGGTAGGACTCATGGGACTGAAAGGGGTAAGCAGATGGCCACCGTGTGATCCTCTAGTGAGTGTCTACGTGACGCAGCAATGTCACTTTGTTGTCTTTCCTATGCAGACCCTAGGCACACAGCAGCTGCTGTGGTACTCCTCTGTGGTAGATAAGGGAGACATCACTTGGGAGCATACAAGCCCATACTCCCACAACCAAGAGAGATTCACCCTGTACTTCTCTCCTCGAACAGGACAGATTCTGATGAAATTTGTTTCTAAAAATAGCCCCAGAGGCAATCCAGCTGTTAAAGAGCCCCTTTGTTCCCTTGGAACCAATGTGTGGAAAAACCATAGCAGCCCCAGGAAGGGCAATCTATGTCATCCAAGAACGTGTATATACTGAGTGCTTGAATGTCACTGCCCTTGAGTGCTGAGTGTGGCCCAGCAGCTTCCTGCCTCAGTTCTGGGGCATGAGAAGCAAGCACTCCAGCTGACTGTTTTCCCAGGCATCTCTCATGACCAGGGGGCAGGGGCAGCCAGGCTGCCCATTCCCCAGATGCCAGACCTTCTAGATCAGCAGTTCTCAACCTGTGGGTCAAATATCAGATATCCTGCATATAGATTCTTACACCACAATTCATAACAATAGGAAAATCACAGTTATGAAGTAACAAAGAAATAATTTTATTGTTAGAGGTCGTCATAACATGAGGAACTGTATTAAAGAGTTGCAGCATTAGGAAAGTTGAGAACCACCGCCTCTCCACTCTCAACCTCCTTAACCAACATAACATTATGCTTTTTCCTCTTCATACCCCAACACACACAGAGAGAGAGAGAGAGAGAGAGAGAGAGAGAGAGAGAGAGAGAGAGAGAGAGAGAGAGAGAGAGAGAGAGAGAGAGAGAGAGAGAAAGAGAAAGTTATCTAGTTACAAGAGCATGAAGATGACCCAGGCCAGTGTATCCCGAATGATTTGGAAGAGAGTACCTTCCCTTAGCCCTGGGTCCCAGGGAATCACCTATTCATGTCCTGCTGATATTAGTGCTGTTATAGGACGGAGCTGGGAGTGGAGGTAGAGCTGCAAAGAAGACACATTCTACTCCCACATGCTGTTCCC
This sequence comes from Mesocricetus auratus, assembly GCF_017639785.1. NCBI lineage: Eukaryota > Metazoa > Chordata > Mammalia > Rodentia > Cricetidae > Mesocricetus > Mesocricetus auratus. Next base: position 55,755,936 of record NW_024429266.1, read on the forward strand.
TGCCCATACCACAGAGCTATGTTGTCATCTAATGTATCCTGATGTCTCTGACACAGGCTGGATCTGAGGAGCAAGTGATCAGTCATGGATCAACTCATGGTATCGCTCAGGCTACCTCTTTCCTGCCTCCCACAGACCTGGTGAGGTTTGCTGTCGCTGTACGGCATCGCCAGACAACACAGCCATTCCACAATTCCTCCTGCCTCAGCTTCTCAAGTGCTAGGAATTACAGATGGAATCCATCATGCTAAATAGTGTGGTTTATAGTTTTGGCCCTTGGGGGTGAATTGGGGTTGGCTATTAACCTGTGGATTCCTGGCCCACTGCTAGCATCAGTCTGTCTGAGGCCCCTTTCTGCTCAATCTCTCCCCAGTTCCTGTTCTCTTCTCTGCCTGTGGACAGCATTCTAATGGTCTAAGATATCTTTTTGTACACATATGTCCCTTAGAATGTATAGAATTGTTTTGGGGCGCATGCCTTTTAACTCTTGTAAAAAGCTATGTAACTATTAGCTTCTTCCACCCATCATAATGTTTTTGTATCCCCAGTGTTGCCAGTATAGTTGTGTGTGTGTCTAATGTGTTTCTGATGGAAAGTCACATTCTGAGTCACCTAGTGGGTGTCATTTAGCTATCCATTACCAAGTGCTTCCCAGGTGACTTCCCACTCCCTGTCACAACAGATGGCATGCCAGGGAAGTCATGGTGCTTGCCCTCTTCCAGGCCCTGTTTGAGAACTTCCTTAAGTGGTGCACCCAGGCTTAGTTTGCTGCGTCCAGGATGTACTTTATGCTTACTGTAACTTGGAAATACCTGCTGGCTTTGGGGAGGAGGATGGAGTCTGGATCTCTGAGGTCACTTTCTCCAGGTGACTAACCTCATTCATGCTGACTCTCAGGTTGACCTTAAACCCCCCCCCGTCTCCTTGCTGAGTGCTGGGGTGGGATTAGAGGCATGCACTACCACACCTAACCAGAAAGCAGCATTCTCCTTTAGGGAGGACTGGCCTACTACACCCCAGGTCTAGGAACTAACTGAGCACAGCATCAGGCTCCTGGGTCTGGCCATGGAGGGCTAGCCTGTGACCAGTGTCCCTGCCCTCACTTGAGTGTAGCTATTGGGAAATGATGAAAAGCTGTACCACTGCCATCTAAATGTTCCCATCACACTGGCAAAGTCCTGCGTTCTGCCTCTGACCTCCTTCCCATGTGTCTCTAAAAGAGGGAGTGTGTTCTGATCAGCCTGCCTGAGAACTGTATGAAGGCCCAACTCAGGATAACTCAGACACAGCAGCCTGATGTGGCAGGTTCCTGTTTTGTTTTTGAGATTCTCAATGTGTAGCTTTTGATGGCTGAGACTGTCTGTGTAGCCCCAGCTAGCCTTGAACTCTCCATCCTCCTCCAGCCTCAGGTCCCCAAGAACTAGAAGGATCTGTATGACCAGGCTCTTGCCCACTTTCTCCTTTTTCCTAAAAACAAAAACAAAACTTTAAAAATTATATTTACTTATTTGTATCGGGGATTGTGTGTATGGAGGCATGTGTGCAGAGGCCAGTGTGTGGATGTCAGAGGACAACTTGTGGGGCTCATTCTCTCTTTACACCATGTGTCCCCAGAGATCAAACTCGGGTCATCAGTCTTGGCAGCAAGTGCCTATGTCCTCTGAGCTATCTCATTGGCCCTCTTTTGTTCTTGTTTAGGCAGGGTCTCAGGCAGACCAGGATGACTTCAAACTCAGCATATAAGCTAGACTTGAACTCCTGATCTCCTGCCTCTACTGAGTACTGGTATTGCAGGTGTTTGCCGCCACTCTGGCTCTGGCTTACAATGTGGTGCTGTGGGTGGAACTCAGGGCCTCGTACATGCTAGGCAAGCATGCTACCAGCTGAGCTACATACCCAGCCTATTTGACAGCTTTCCTTTTTTTAATATTTTATTTGTTTATTGTGTATACAGTCTTCTGCCTGCATGCTGGCGGAGGGCTCCAGATCTCATTCAAGGTGGTTGTGAGCCACCATGTGGTTGCCGGGAATTGAACTCAGGACCTCTGGAAGAACAGTCAGTGCTCTTAACTGTTGAGCCATCTCTCCAGCCCCTTGACAGCTTTCTTGACAGGGAGCAGTTCTTTGGAAAGTATTGGAATGTCAGAGAGGAGCAGACCTGAGCAGGACCTCTCAGTGCAGGTCACTGGTGGGGTTTAATGGCCAAGAGATGTGGAGGCAGGAGGTGTGGAGGCAGGAGGAGTGGAGGCAGGAGGTGTGGAGGCAGGAAGAGTGGAGGCAGGAGGAGTGGAGGCAGGAGGTGTGGAGGCAGGAGGAGTGGAGGCAGGAGGAGTGGAGGCAGGAGGAGTGGAGGCAGGAGGAGTGGAGGCATGGGTATCCACACTCCTGGGCTCTTCTCCGGTGGGGCCTACAGGCCCCTATAGCCATGCCAGTCTGGAGCCAGTCCATTCTGCTCTGGGATGGTGTCAGAGTGGTGCCGTGGGATGGAGGAGAGGAAGATCTGGGCAGTGTCTTCCCATGGTGAGCTTTGAGTCTACTACTGCTTAGAAAGGACAAAAGGTGTGCCATCTACTTCAAAACCCTTATCGGTCATGAGCAAGGGAACAATAGGTTTCTGTGGGCCTTTGAGGTTTAGAGAGAAGATCTATAGCTTTGTTTTCATTTTCCTGTAGCTTTGGTCTTGTTTTTGAGGTAGAGTGACTTTGGATTCGGGTTAGAGCTGAAACCCTGGCTCTCTGGAGCCATATTTGTCTGCTGTAAAATAAGGCTGTTGAGCATTCAGTGACACAGTGTAGTAATAATGGTAATAGCTACTGGGTACACAGCAGCCCTTGTCAGCGGCTGTACTAGGTACTGTGTAATATTTGAATTCATATTGCAGATACTTGGTATCCATCTCATTTTCAATGAAGTCTCAAGTATAGTGCCTAACACATTGAATGTACTAAAAAATAGTGTTTCCCCCTTCCCCATCTCTCCTCACTCCCACTCTGCTCCTGAATGTGAGAACACTGGAGCCTCATTTGGGATGAGGGGGACTCATTAGAGAAGTGACAGGTGCTTCTGGGGACCTTGGAAGCAGCTTTCAGACCTTAGGCTGGTGCAGCCCATAGACAGGGCCAGCCTTCTCGCCTACCCCCGCCCCAGAGCTCTCTTCCATAGCCTCACACCATGCTTGATAGTGACTCAGGAGTGTCCCCAAGAGCTATCCACTTGCCCTAATGCAAAAGCTCCTGGCCCAGAGAAAAGAGCAGAGCAGGGTAGGACATGAAAGTCCGCTGTCCTGAGCAGCCCCAGTAGAATGACCCACGTCATCTATTATCCTAGACAACCCTGTCTGCAGTGCTGCACCATCCTAAAGCCTGACTCCAAGCCCGCTGCCCCTTTTCTCCATGTCCAAGCAAGCTTGTTGCCTGTGCCCCATCCAGTTTCAGAGCCATAGGAGGATGGGGGATGGGTTCCTTCCATCAGAGGTGACCTGATGGTCTGGGGACAAATGCCTCCTTCAGTACCCCAGGAGAGCCTCGGGGAGTAAAGAGTTCCGGGGACAGAACTGAAGGGCAGATGGTCAGGTGTTGCCACTTGGGTCATAGGTTTTCTCTTCATTTGGGGTACTCACTGATGAGCCTCACGACACTCAGCTTATCGGGAAGTGTGGAGTGGCATACTGTTCAGGTACATCCGGAAGCAAGGCTGGGTGATCACATGAAGTAATGTGATTTCTGCCCCCAGGAAGAAAGGATGGTACTTCAGTCTTCTAGCCTATCATCCTCCAGGATGGAGAACACGCCTAGCCCAGAATGCTCCAAGTGACTGACTATCCTGACCTGACCTTCCTGACTGGAAAACTGTAAGGTTAACAGAGTCTTCTTCGGCAAGCTCAGCATTCTAGAGACCTTACATGTCCCTCAGTGCAGCAGGACTTGCGTAGAAAGAACCACTGAAACTTGAGGTCTCTATCACACACTGCTCCTTGGTCTCTGTACCCATGGCTGGATACCTGGCCTGCTGTGTAAACGTCTCTGCCTCTCCTGGAGCAGTTCAGTAGCATTCTGCCTTCTAATCATCTGTACCCTCCTCTGTGGGTTGTCTCTGTGACAGGAAGACTTTCTCCCTCTTAAACCCGAGGAGAGGTTTTAAGTAAGGAGTCTAGACTTAAACGGTCCTTTCTTACTCTTTTGAGACCCAGGACCATAGATGCTGATGACTATTACTGGTGGCTGCAACCCAGCTCATGGTATTGTTAAGGAAATTGCCCAGCTGGGCGTTGGTGGCGCACGCCTTTAATCCCAGCACCCGGGAGGCAGAGGTAGATGGGTCTCTGTGAGTTCGAGGTCAGCCTGGTCTACAAGAGCTAGTACCAGAACAACTTCCAAAGCCACAGAGAAACCCTGTCTTGAAAAAAAAAAAAAAAAAAAAAGAAAAGAAAAGAAAGAAAACCAAGAAAGCTGCCCTAGAACTTTCTTTTTCTGGAGAGGAAGATGGGGAGGTTCATGGAGCAATTGTCCTTCTACTTAAAGGACAAGGAAACAAAAGTTCACTCAGATCAAGTGAGGTTTTCTCCCATCACTTGAATGCCTTGTGCTGAACACTGAGCATCCAACATGTTGAAATGCTCATTTATTAAATCAAGAGTCCCATTCCTTTATTGTGCCCCTAGCACGATATGTTATGTGGGACTGGTTCTCCTCCCAGTTCAAGGTCCTAAACTGGCTAAGTGACTCACCAAAGATGACTTGGAAAGAAGCAGGTATGTTTCTGAATGTGCTACCGGTGCATTCAGCAATAAAACATCAGCTGAGTGCCACTATATACAAGCTCTCTCCTAGGCAATGGGGAGCAAGCAGTGAGTAAAATGGGTAAAAGAATCCCTGGCGCCACAGAGTAACCACTGTATGGGCAGGGACGGAAAAAATAAAAACCTTCTGTCAAGAGTAGTGGCTCACACCTGTAATCCCAGCACTTGAGAGGCAACAGCTGAAGAATCATGAGTTTATAGCCAGACTGGACTGGATAGTGAGTCTCAGGTCAGCCTGGGCTCCGTTGAAAGACATTCTTTTAAAAAAAGAAACACAAAAACAGAGGCTGGAGAGATGGCAACTAAGAGCACTGGCTGCTTTTCTTTTCCCAGCACACGTCAGCTCAAAACCATACACAACTTAAGCTCCAGGGCATCTGACACCCTCACCTAGTCTCCTCGGATATCTTCTGAGATGCAAGTGGTCCACAGACATGCAGGCAGGCAAAATATCTATATACATAAAATAATAAAATAAAAATTTTAAATTTAAAAAAAGTAAAATCTGCTGGGTAATGGTGATGCACACCTTTAATCCCAGCACGTGGGAAGCAGAGGCAGGCAGATCTCAGAGTTTGAGGCCATCCTGGTCTACAGAGCGCGTGCCAGAACAATCAAGGCTACACAGAGAAACCCTGTCTCAAATAAGAGATGGGGTGGCGAGAGAGAAGAATAAAATCTGACTCCCAGCTCCATGCTCATCAGCGTTGTCTTGGACATCCTCTGCAAGATTAAGGGTCTTTGCCTAAGGGTCGAGATGGGTCTCTTGCTGCTATAGCCCCCTCACTCCTTGCAGACTTGGAGAACTAAACTGGGAGAAAGTCCTGTGACAGTTGGTGGGGAAAGACACATTCCAGATACCCACTGCAGCCCTGGGTAGGACAGAACCTTATGCACACTCATATACATACAAAAACTTTCCCTAAAAGAAAATACTCATTATAACATTTAATTTTAGAGACAGGACCTTGCTTTATAGCTCAGAATAAGCCTCAAACTTGTAACAACTCTACCTCAGCCTCTTGAGTGATGGCATTATAGGCATGGACCATGTACTTGGTGATAATGTTTAATTTAGAGATTAGGCACAGAAAATGGAGAGATAGCCCAACTGGTAAAGTGTTTGCTATGCAAACATGAAGATCTGAGTTCAATCCCTATCACCTACATAAAAAACCAGGGTGGTGGCATGTGCTTCTAATCCCAGCTCTGGGTAGGCAAAGACAAAGAGGATCTCTGGGGATCTCTGGTTGGCCAGCCTAGTCTAACTGGGGAGTTGTAGATCAATGAGAGACCCTGGCACAAAATTACCTCTGTCTTCTAAACAACATGTATACATACAAACATATGCATATAACTGTGTGTGCACAGAAGTGCAGGTGTTCCCACGTACACACACAGACACACACACACACAGAATAGATGCAGTAAGAAATTAACAGAAATAATTAATAACAAAATTGGGCAATTATGGCAGCACAGTTATGTGAATGCATGCTCCCTTTCTTGTACCATCCTCAATTCTCCTTTCCACAGGATTTGAATAGGAAGGGACTACTAGTGTTGGCCCTGCTCCTACATCAGTCTGAGAGAGGGAGTTAGACCCACTGCCTCCGGCCCTTTTCAGACCACGTTTCCCAGGATTCCCTGCTTGCTTAACTTACTGTAAGTCAGAGTATTGAGAAGACTGACTGGGCATGCTAGCTGAGGGAGGGGTGTAACAACCTCCATCCCAGAGGAACCTGCTTGAAGCAGGGTTGCTTGGGATCAGCAGGGGCTTTGATCAACAGGAACCAAGTTCTTATCTGATGACTCTTGAGTTTTGTTCTCCTTCTGGAAGCAAGAACGGCATCTGTTTATCACCCTGCCAATTGGAGTGCCTTGCCAGCCCCTGGCGGCATAACCCAACTGCAGGATGGGTATTTAACATGTGCCCTCTATGTTTGGGTGCTAAGTTCAGTGAGAACCCCTCACATTGGAGCGGCTGACATGTAGGGCTCAGCTCAGTCTCTGTGTCACCTTCAACCCTGCTCATCCTTACTTACACTTAGCTGTGCCCACACACTCAGCCAGCGTGTGCTCCGGGTAACATCCTTCTCGATGACGGAGAAATGCCTGCCTCTCTCTGATGTGTCACTATACTAACATGAGACCCTCCAGTGTTGCTTCCTCACACTGATGGCTGTTAGGGCCTGTACACTGGCTGAACTTATTTCTCCTGCATCGGAGAACCTTGAACACTCATATCCTTCAAACTTACTATCTTTCTTCCTCAGAGGTCTATCTGCCTTTTATAGGAAGAAAAATTATTCCACTCTGTATCATAACTGCCAGAACATTTTAGTCTTTCATTACCTTGGAAAGCTGCTGGGAGGACTTAGCCCTAAGACCAAAATCTGGTGTCAGATAATAGCCATAGTTTGCCAAATTTTCATACCACCGAAGGCTGAATGTTTTTAAGGGGCCTTTTATCAGCCCATCTTCCTGGTTTGTAAACGTCTGTGTATAGAGAAGAATGTGGCACATAGGAGCGGATGGTGTGTGGACAAGCCATCCTCCTGCCCCCGTGGATCTAGATTCATTGCCTGATTCTTCTCTCATCTTACAGGTAAAGCCAGACTAAAGCATCCTATAATCAGTTATTGCCTGGAGAGTGGGAGGGACTTTAGGGGCAGTAGCCTTTTATATGCAAGTTTCTTAAGTTAATTTGTATGCTTTAGTTTGGAAGAAGTGAGACTTAAAGATGGTGTTTCTGAGATAAATTCCCTACCCTACCAGTTGACAGGCCCGCCCAGGGCCTCCCATGAGTCTGGCCACTCAGCTTAGGCCTCAGCTATCAGTTCCGTTCAGACACCAACTGTCATTTAAACCTTTGTGCTGGAGAGTACCTTGCAGATTCTGGATCCTCATGGCTGTTCTAATTGTTTCTTTTTGTCTTTTTCTGCATCTCTATTCCAGAGACCTAGCTGTCATCGTTATCCAGGGAGCCCTCCTCTTCCTCCTGACGACGCTGCTCTACCATCGCAGTTGCTGGTTGTTGCTAAGGTTGCCTCCATGGTAACATGCTTATCCTGTTTACACTTTTATATGGGCAAGTAGTCTAAGCTAGGAATCAATCTACTCTGGACAACTATTTCCATCATCACCCAGAGGACACCAATCAGCGTGACGCCAAATCCATCTTCTACTAAGTTCCTCCAACGTCTTCCTCCTCTCACTAGTAGACTTGATACAGAAGAAAGGATCTAGGCTTGGTGTTGCCACTCTGAAGCTTGTTGCACAAGATATTGTCAATTTAACCCCTATCTGGGCCCCAAGAGAGAAAAGAAGTGGGAGAAACGGGGAAGAGAAGGCAAAAGACATTGATCAGTTGGAGGGAAATCTACATCTTCTCTGTTTGAGAGTCTGGTAACCGGAGGCAAAATGACGAACCCATCAGGACATAGCTTGGCAGGCAACTCGGTGTCTGAGAACTATGAAGGGGAGTTTGGCTGCACATTAATGGACCTTAGAAAGCTCATGGAGCTTCGTTCGGCTGATGCAGTCACCCAAATCAGTACCCACTATGGAGGTGTACAGGACATCTGCGCTAGACTGAAAACCTCCCCTGTAGAAGGTAAAGGCCATTTCAAGGGCTGGGGATTGGAGGACAGTGACTAGGATTTTGAAATATTATTTCCAAGCTTCTGGAGAAGGTACATTTCTGGAGACCCAGTGGGTTGGTTTTCATCTTGTGGGAAGAGTTCTGTCATCTAAAGTGTTGGAAGGAGGGAGGTCACAAAGAGCTGTTTCTTCCCCTGGTGTGTTTAGGAACTATGATTCTCTAAAGTTTTCTTTCCTCCTGTTTCTATAGCAGTCTTACTTATTTGTGATTTAAATCTACTTATCAGTATATAATTAATTCTCCCCATTCTATCAGTCTTTGATTACAAAAGAACTTGAGATAGAATTCTTCCTCACACACATCTTAAAGTTCAATGGCTGAGAAAGGGCTACAGGAAGTAGTATTCCAGCCATCTGAGTATCTCATTGTACACAATTAGAAATGGGATGGCATATCATAAGTACATCTTTGGATCAGTCTTTAGTTACTGATTTTTTTTAAAACCCTGTCTGATAAACTTTTGCCTCCACCATATAGGGATCAAACCCAGGGCTTTGCACAAGTCCACCCACCACTAAGCTGTAGCCTCAGCCCTCTTTTTTACATTTTTTATGTAAGACAGATTCTTACTACATTGCCCAGGCTGGACGTGAGCTTACTCTGTAGTGTAGGCAGGCTTTGAGTTCATAATTCTTCTGCCTCAGTCTCCAAAGTAGATGGGATTACAGGCCTGGTATTATATCTCATAAGCTTTGGGTTCAGACGTTTGAAATAATGTTTATACCTAACCCATACAGTTGTTAAGATTAAATAGCACTGTGTATGTGTGTTTGTGTGTGTATGTGAAAACTGATAATAGGTATTTAATAAATTAAACAGAGCTTGTGTACCTGGGGATTTTGTTGGAATATGATTGCCCATATCTTTCCTAGAATCATAATCTCTAATGTGGCTAAGGTATGTGTGACTGCAGCCGCTGTCTCCCATGCTCCCTGTCACCTCAGAGGCTAAAGATGGCAGTGCTTGGTTGCCTTCAGGCCCCCCCCCAGCCTTCTGTCTTGGGTTCCATACTACCTTCTGAACACTGTCGACTTCCTGCCAGCTAAAAGTTTTTTGTTTTCATTTTTATTTATTTATTGAAACAAGATATTGATTTGGAGCCCAGGGTGATCTTGAACCCACACCAGTTATCTTGCTTCAGCCTCCCAAGTGCTGACATTTACAGGCACCACCATCACTTTCTCTGAGATAGTATCACTGTGTTCCAGGCTGACCTGGAACCTGTGATCCTTCTGCTTCAGCCTTTCTACATGCCAGGCATGCACCAGCAAGCCTGTCCTCTGAGCTTCTTTTCAGTGACTGTTACAGCAGTGTGGGCTCTAAGGAGAGGATGTACCTTGTGCTTTTCCGAGACAGTCAGGATTTGCTTCACAGACACACAGCAGAACTGAAGCTGGGTCTCTCTGTTTGCCTTCTTTCATTGTTCAGGTCAGATGTTTCTTTCACAAAGTGGGTCTCAGGGATCCAATGAACTAGCACCCAGGGGCTCATCAGAGCAGGATCCAGACTTTCCTCCTGTTTCTTAATCCTTTCATGGAGCTATGACAATTTACCTTCTATAAAAATTATCAGAAGGCTACTCTCACATGCTTCTCAGCCTCATGTGGCTTTGTCGCCTGTGGGAGGCTCCTGCAGAGTAATAATGGGAATAAAGATAAGAGAGTGAGTTCAAATTCTAGTCAAAAACCAAGATGAAATAAGTTTGAGTAGATCAGAGTGGGGGAGCATTTGCCTGAAGTTCTGGTTACTCGGGAGCTAAGAGGATCTATCTCATGAGCCTGGGAGTTCAAAGCTAGCTTAGCTCCTAGGGTGGGGGGTTACGGCGGTAGTGGTAAGAGAAATAGAGTGTGACCCTTTTTCTTTTATTTTTTGCTTGGATTAACAGCATGTTTAGTGTTGACACAACTTTTCAAATTATAGATAATAAGGAGGCTTAAGGGAACTTGGGATTTTTGACACTAATGTGTCGTTGTTAGCCTCTATTTATACAATCCTAGAAACAGACAGAACTTAGGTTTTTTATTATTTTTTCTTCCTTTTAGTTGATTGAGTTTGTTGTTTGACCAGCACTTAATTTTAATATTCTCTGTCTAAGCTAAAGGGTTTTAATGACACAACTGAGGTCTTTGTACTAGTAGAGCAGCTTCCATTTTCTGGCTCACAGCCTATTAATGTTCTGTGGCCTCTTGTTCAGAAGTGCAGAGGACTTAAAGTTGGTCATGTATGTGCATGAATGAATTTATGTGCATCATGTAAGCTGGTGCCAGAATATGCTCAAAGTTAATGTCATGGATACACTTGAACTAGAGTATCTTAGTTTGGGTTTCTATTGCTGAGTAGAGACACCATAACCACTGCAACTCTTACAAAGGAAAGCATTTAATTGGGGCTGGCTTACCATTTCAGAGGTTTAGTCCATTATCATCATGGTGGAAACTATGACAGCGTGCAGGCAGACATGGTGATGGAGAAGGAGCTGAGAGTTCTACATCTTGATCTATAGGCAGCCACAAAAGAACTGTGTGCCACTGAGCCCAGGCTTAAGCATCTGAGACCTCTAAGCCCTCCCCCACAGTGACACACTTTCTCTAACAAGGCCACACCTACTCCAAAAAAGCCACACCTCCTAATAGTGCCACTCCCTATGGGCCAAGCAGTCAAACACATGAGTCTATGGGGGCCATTCCTATCCAAACCACCACATATGGTTACATGTAATTGTGAGATGTGGTACTGGAAACTGAACCCAGATCCCCTGCAAGAGCAGTAAGTTCTTTAAATTGCTGAGCCATCTTCCCAGCCTCTGATTTTGCATTTTAATGTCTGATAAAATGTGGAATTGGGCCCAATGCACATGCTAATAATGCTCCTGCATTGTGTTAATGTGTTGGAGTAGCAGTTGCTCCTCAGCCTGCAGTAGATTAGAATAAGGAGGACCTGGGGTGGGGAGTTGATGCTGGACAACCTCAGCATTCAACAGTGACTGACAACGAAGAGGAAAGAGTGACCAGAAAAGAGGAGGAACATTTAGAGTAGTAAAATGGAGCAAGGAATGTTGTTTGAGTTTCTTGCCCCATCAGGTCATGCCACCGCTTCAGCCCCAAGTAAACACACAGAGACGCTAGTGCTTCTTATTGGCCAGCTCTCTCTTAATTATTAACCCATAACTACTAATCTATGTATTTCTACACGGCCTTATCTTAACTAGAGAATGCCTGGAGTGTCCTGATTTCCTGATCTCTACATGGCATCTCTTCAAGGTCTTTGCCTACCTTTCCCTGAATTCTCCTCGTCTCCTAGTCCCACCTATCTTCCTGCCTCTATTGACCAAACAACATTTTATTCATCAACCAATAAGAGAAACATATATACAGAAGGGCATCCCCCATCAAGGGAAGATATGTAAGAAGCCACAGGCTCCAGTCTAAATTTATTTATTTGATGTTATGTGTTCAGTGTTTTGTTTGCATATTGTGTGTATGCACCATGTACAAACCTGTTGCCTATGGCATTCAAATTGAGCATCAGATTCCCTAAAGCTGGAGTTACAGATGGTTGTGAGCCACCATGTGGGTGCTGGGGGCCAAACCCAGTTTCTTTGGAAGAGCAGTGCTAGTCATCATCCCAGTCCCGAGTTATCTGTCTTTATGGTTTTGTAGAAACAAAAGCTAACACACAGGGCTAGGAGTTAATAGGACACTTTGTCGATTTGGGCTTATCAGTAGAGGGACTCAGCATTTTGCATCAGTGGAGGATCCCTTTTCATTTTCTTGCTTGTTTCCCAGTTCCAATTCCCTTCTTTAACAAAAAAGGTTTATAATACTATATTATTAATGATATCTAATAATGGACTTCATTACAACATTTCATACATGTGCACAGGCATTTTGATCACATTCACCATGACCTTTGCTGTCCCATCTCACTCCCCCTGATGACTTGTCCCCAACTCTTCACCCTTCTGCTTTGTTGTCATGTGCTCTTCCTCCCCCTAATGGCCCTGAATTCCACTAGAGTCTGTTAAGAGTGAAAGGTCATTTACAGGAGCATGGGTGCCTTACCAGCGGGTTACACCCCTTGGGGGGAGGAGTCTCTTTTCTCCAGAAATCATTACCGGCCTGCAGACCCTCAGGGAGGGCTGGGCCTCCTGCGCCCCTCCCCCATTCCAGTTCTTCCTCTTGACAGAGCCTCACTGTGTCATTCAGGCTATCTTCAAGTTTTCAACCCTAATTCCTCCAGTCCCCCTCTTATTTTCTCGTCTTCTCTCTCTGCTCCATTTCCAGAAATCTCTCCAAGTCCCATAGAGCAGAGCAGCTCAGGAGACTAGGGCTAGAAGAGATAGGTCTCTTATCCTCTGAGCTGTCCCTCCCATCTCAGGGCTTCCTGAAGAGGGGATATTTGGTTAGTCTGGAGTGATGGAGTGAGGATCCCCTGATCTTGAGGAGGAGAGGAGGCAGGTCCTCAGTCTCAGTGCTCCTTAGTGTGGAAGGAGGATCCTGGGTGAGAGACTCTTTGGACTAGATAGAAGGTTGTATTCTTTCTTCCTCATAAGGACTGTTTACTGGGGAGCAGGTGGGCTGGCAGATGGGAGGAAGCCCTGGGCACAGAGAAAAGGGAGCCTTAAATGAACTATAAGTCACCGGCATAGGGCTTCTTTCAAATGGCTAAAGACAATTTCTGTAGAATTTGGGTGTAGATAAATGTTGGTAGGACTTATATCTCATGTTCCATCCCTAGCCTTTCCTATCATTCCTCCCTACAGGATGGGGTATGGCAGCACAGCAATTAAGGTCCTCTGATATACCTCCAACAACATGTAACAGCTAGTGCCTACTCTGTAGATGACCTTCCATTGGTGACCATGACAGCACACACTGTCTCTCCTTCCCCAGAGCTCACAAGTCAATAGAAGTTGCATACAGAATACTGTTTGAAGGGAGAACAGCGTTGAAGTGGCACACAGCACAGGGACTGATAGAGAAGGAAGGGGCTGCAGAGCTTGAGCTCGCCCCTGCTTCTCTGTGTCATCTAAGGCTTGCCTAGAGATGCTCCAGCATGGCCATGCTGTGTCCTGAATGCTCCCTTTCTAGAAAGTTCCCAGTTTACAATGCAGGCGTCTTTGCCCTCCCTATCTACCGAGTAGCTGTTGAGTTAGGAAGATGAAATTCTTTTGGGAAATGGCCAGAAGGAGGCGAACTTGCTTGAAGACAGATCAAATTCTGATTAAGAGTTTACTAATTTCAAGATTTAGATTAACAGCTCCTGTCACCTTAAGATCCCTGAGGTTTTTACTGTGTTCTTGTCACCATGTACTACTACCTAGACATGGCCATCTTCTCACTATGTGGAACATACTAGGATTGGGCTCTTCCTCCACAGGGCAGACTGAAATCAATAAGCACCACCCCACCCCCTGCTCCACCCCCACCCTCAGAAAGGTGCTGGGGATCAAACTGAAGGTCTGCTAATTCTAGACAAGTGCTCATTTCTAAGTTGTACCCTCAGACCTGAAATTTCTAGTACCATTATCAATCTGGAAAAAAATTGATACATGCCCAGCAAATGTTCATTTGTGACACATCTGAGTTGCTATTAGTCCTCTTCTGACACTAAACTTATTTATTTGATAAATATACAGACATAGAAAATGGATGAGGGTCTGGGCAGTGGTAGCACATGCCTTTAATCCCAGCCCTCAGGAGGCAGAGGCAGGCTGATCTCTGTGAGTTCAAGGACAGCCTGGTCTATAGAGCAAGTTCCAGCATAGGCAGAACTGTTAAACAGAGAAACACTGTCTCGAGAAACCAAAAAAAAAAAAAAAAAAAGAAAAGAAAAAAGAAAAAATGAAGAAAAGAAAAAAGGAATACTTTTTCCTCAACAGGTAGAAGCATAGAAGCATGACCCCCCCCCCAGCCCCACACACACACACTTAAATACCACCATTTTAGGGAATGTTATTGTTGGGGAAAGTGAAAAACTAGGTGAGTGGTATAGGTGTGACAGGAAGGCAGGGGCCTGCCTTCTTTGGCTTCCTTTCCTCTCTGAGGTGTATAGTCCATTCTGGAATATCAGTTTGGCAGAGCTCATGAATCTGAAAGGCACAGCCTCTCACCATGGCCTCTGCCCGTAGCCTTCTCCTTGGACTCTTGTCCCACCTCTCCTAGGGCTGCCAGGTTCCTTCCTAGCAATTTATCTGGGCCCAGCTGCAGAGACTAGCGATCTGTGGTCCAACACACCTCAGGTAAATCTGCTAGTGCTCATTTAAGGTGTGAGCCTCACACTGGAGTCTTGGAGGGAGGGAATGGGACACACGTGCACAGCCTGATTCAAACAGCTAGGAAGGGACTAGCTGCCCTGGGTGTGGGCCAGTGTGAGCAGTGTGGGCCAGGGCTCCCTTGATAGGAGAGTACAATGAGGTCCTCTGGACCTGAGAGCATCCCTGCCTTTTTCCTCTCCCCCAGGCTTGGCACCTCTGTGCTGGGAGACTCAGCAGCAACTCTTGTTCTTGAGTTTGGTTTGTCTTTTTTGTCTAATTAGTGTGTGAATGGCAGTCTCCTATTCCTTCTTCCTCTGAATTACACCCAGCCTCCAATTCTAAGTGAATGGGGTTTTGATTGGTTGGGTGGGTGGGTGGGTGGTTGGGTGGTTGGTTGGTTGGTTGGGTGGGTGGTTGATTGGCTTTGCATTCTCAGTTATCCTCCTGCCTCAACCTCTCAAGTGCTGGAATGATAATGATTCTCCATTCCTGGTCTACTTTGATTTTTTCTTTTCTTTTTAAATTTATTTTATGTGTATAAGTGTTTTGCCAGCATGTATGTATGTGTACCATATGTGTGTTCGGTGTTAGAGGAGGTCAGAAGAGGCCATCAGATCTGCAGGAACTGGGGCTAGTATGTGCTGGGAACTGAACCCAAGTCCTCAGCAAGAGCAACAAGGGCTCTTAACCACTGAGCCATCTCTCTAGTCCTTTCTTTTGTTTTCTTTTGAGACAGGGTCTCATGTAGGCTAGGCTGGCCTCAGACTTGCTATGTAGCTTTGGTTGACTTTGAACTCCTGATCCTCCTATCTATACTTCCTAAATGTTCAGATTATAACATTGTACTTTGTTGGAGAAGTCTTATGTCAATAAAGCACTGTTGGGCCAATAGGAATCTAGATAGGTGGGACTAGGAGTCCAGGAGAACTCGGGGAAGGAGAAAAAAAAAGAGTCAAGATGTAATGCCATGGGGTAGGAAGCCAGGAAAGTTCTCCGGTAAGAGACATACTTAGATTAACAATTATGGGGTAATTACTTAAAGCAGAGCTAGCCAGTAAGAAACAAGCAAGGCCAACAGCTTCATAATTAATATAGCCTCCTGTGTGTTTATTTGGGACTGATGCGGCTCTGGAACCAGGCTGGCAGGAAGGCTTCTCTCAAAGAAAAAGGCTTCTCTTTACAGTACTTCTTTGTCTTTGTTTTATATGGTGCTGGGAATTGAACCCACAGCTTTTGTTTCTTTTGGTTTTTCGAGACAGGGTTTCTCTGTATTGTTTTGGAGGCTGTCCTGGAACTCACTCTGTAGACCAGGCTGGTCTTGAACTCACAGAGATCCACCTGTCTCTGCCTCCCGAGTGCTGGGATTAAAGGCATGCGCTACAGCTTTGTATGCATTAGGCAAGTGCCCTACCCACTGAGCTACCTCCCCAGCACCTCAGTTGTGTTGCCGTGAGCCTTCAGCAATAGGGAAAGAAAACTGGTGTTCCCTCCTTGGCTGAGGCAGACAGCTGCGTCTACCCTTAGAAGCAGGGCTTTCGCTCTTTTTATTTAGCTCAGAGGTGTGAGCACTGGGACTATGACACTGGTTAGATGGAAGCGCATGCGTGCGGTGCCGGAAGGTGACAGAGCAGAGTGAGGGAGAGGGTAGAGGCTCTGGGGAACTTCCTCTTCCCTCTGTCAGAGCTGGGATGGAGTAAGGGTGGGGGATTGGTAAAGACAGACCCCCGGGGAAGCTCCAGGGAAGCTGCCACTCTGGGGGGGAATATTGTTGTCCAGCCCAGTGTCTTTTTTGTTTGTTTGTTTTTGATTTTTCGAGACAGGGTTTCTCTCTGTAGCCCTGGCTGTCCTTGGACTTACTCTATAGACCAGGCTGGCCTCGAACTCACAGAGACCCACCTGCCTCTGCCTCCCGAGTGCTGGGATTAAAGGTGTGCTCTGCTGCCGCCACCCTGTCAGTGCTCTTTTTCTTTGGCCTCGTGTGTGTCCCTCCAGCTCAGGGCTGGGGTCCAGGACATCACATCTCCTAGTTGTATCTGTGTTGAGCTGGGGGTGTTGAAACAGGAAGTGTTCTACACTGCTTGAGAGTACAGCATTTGGCTAGGAGCAGGAGCTGGGCCTGCCCCACAAACCCTCTCATCTTAGGCTAGTCCTCTCCTTAGAGGCCTGTCCAGCATTTTAGGAAGGACTTGAAGATACATTTTTATTTTAGAAATGAGGACTGAGAATAGAACCCGGGTTGTCTGTAAGTCAGGCAAGCTCTCTACCCATGAGCTACAGGCCCAGATCCTGAAATGTACCCAGTGTTTGTTCTCATGCACCAAAAGAAACTTCTCCCTCACACTATCTGTATGGGAGAGGCCTTTCTTCCACCTCCTTTGGCAAAGTATCATAATTCAGACATCTGGGAAGTGCCTCATGATGTCTGACCTAGACCCACCCTTTCTGGAACTGAGCCTGCTCTGATAAGAGGCGCCTCTGCCCACACCATCTTTGGTGTCAACAGGCGTCCTACCCAGGCCCTTTGCTGCCAGAGTCACACCGCTTCAGGTTGGACACCATTCCTCCTGGCCGGGGTCCTGCATAGGCTTACAGCAGACACCAGTGCTCAGTGTTGCTGACTCTGGCTTGCATACCTTGGGCAGGGACCCTACAACTCCCAGCATGCGCACGGGGCAGTGACTTCACAGACACACGTTCTCTTTGCCTCTCCCAGCTCATGTGCTCTGCCTGGCTCTAAGGGCTACAAGCACTCTCAGTTTGGGTGGAGCCATGTCTCTCATGGTCTCAGAGACAAATTTTCCTCATGAATTTCTCGGGGAACCCCCTTTTCCTGTGTTTTCCGAGTAGGCAGTCTTCTTGCCAAGTCCTCCTTCCCCTCTCCAGGAGGCTGTGTAAGTATCTGAGAAGCCACTGCGGAGATCAGGGCCCAAAGCATATTTCTGAGCTGGACAACTATTTGTGTGAAGTTGCAGCCGCTGAGATCAGGCCTGGGAAGCCTCTCTGGGGTGGAAAGAATGGAGTGGAAAGCCCAAAAGTGGGGATTGGCAGCGCTCCCAGCCCCACATGGCTTTCCTGTGCAACACCACATGTCCGAGAGGATTCCCAGGCTAACATCCAGGGCCCTCCCTGCCCTCCTGCGGAGCACTCTGGGAACCTGGACAGCCACTTGACTTCTTAAGGGAGCTATTGTACAGTCTGTGTGTGACTGAAGGTGGGGCAGATAGATGAACAGAAAATAGCTAATGGGTGTGGGGTGGGCACAATGGCTCAGTGAGTAAGGTGCCTGATGCCAAGTCTGATGACCTGAATTTGATCCCCCAGACTACATAGTGGAAGGAGAGAACCAACTTCTACATATGCAGCATGCGTGTGTGCACAAGCTCGAATGTGCATACACACACACACACACACACACACACACACACACAGTCTCTCTCTCTCTCTCTCTCTCTCTCTCTCTCTCTCTCTCTCTCTCTCTCTCTCTCTCTCTCTCTCTCTCTCCTGTGTGGAAAAAGGACAAGAGGGGACAGGCGTGTTCCTTTGAGGGATCATCTAGGTGAGACCAAGTTTCACCTTTTATATCATCTAGTGTGTATTTTGTTTCATTTGCTTGAGTCCAGAGAAGGCAATAGGAGCCTTTTAGTGAGCACAGGCTTCCTAGGCTGGGCCATGATAGTGAAGCCACCAGCCCTGAGGGCAGGAAAAAACGTAGGAACCAACCCCTCTAGTCATAGCCCATAGGGGCAGCGCTGGCTTGCTCAGAGGCACAGAGGTGTTTGAGCCAACTCTGTGGCCTACGAAATGAGGTGGCCACCTGCCCATTCGCTGCCAGTGCTGAAACCTGGGCAGTCCCAGCAAACAGGTTAAGTCTGTCACACTAGAATAGAGTCATAGTTGAGCCCTACTGCCCTCATGTCCCAAGACCCTTTGGGTATGGGTTGGCAGCCAGCTGCCTCCTATGGGTGATACAGACCCTGCCATTGCTAACGCAAGGAGCCCATCACCTCTTTCAAGCCTTGGTTGTCTTGCACATCAAATGGGGTTCATAACTGCCCCTCCTGACTTCTGGTATTTGAATGAGAAGCAAAGCATGCCTGGTGAAGTGCCTGTCACACAACAATCGCTCAAATGTTAGTAACTTTGTCCATTACTCATCCTCTCCGTCATTCAGCAGGCTTGAGTGTGTGTGTTTGCACCAGGTGCTGCCTTAGGCCTCCAGAACAGAAACAAACATGTGCTCTTAGGGGGATGGGGACTCAAGCAATAGGTGAATCAGGCCTATTATGGACGAGAAGACTGTGGCGGGAAGCTGGAGAGTGCCCTGGGGAGTGGGGAGTGCCACAGCTGAAGGCTGCTTTAGAAGCCTCACTGGGATGGGCACAGAGACCCGCAGGATGGGAGGGGCAGCTCAGGAGAAGGCTCTGTTGGGGAAAGAGGAAGCAGAAGCATGTGCAGAGACTGAAGCAGGGATGGAGGACATGTTCAGAGAGTAAAGAAAGGGATGCTGAGCCAGAGATGGGAAATAGGAAAAGATAATTGCTGGGGGCTCCTAAGTGCCCTTGGAGGCCATCGGAGGTCTTAGTGCCCCGTTTCACTCCACGGAAAAGATTCATAGGGTTTTGGAAAGGAGAGTGGCATGTGCTGCCTTGCATATTTCAAAAGATATTTGTGGGGCAGACAGAACTGGAGCGCAAGGGTGGAGAAGAGGGGTGGGGGAGACAGACAGAGACAGAGAGCCCGGTGATTGTTAGCTGTTAGTATGACAGCCTGGTAGGATAATGGTCACCTTGCCCCGCACACTGAGAAAGGTTGGTTGCTCAAGTAGACTCACTTTGGAGAGAGTGTTAGTAGGTTTTTTGGGGGTGTCCCTTAAAATGGTCTTTAGTAACTCTTTAGGTTTTATAAAGACAGGGTTCTGTAGACAGGCTGTCCTGGAACTCACTATGTGATCCAGGTTGACCTTGAATTTGTCATCATCCCCCTGTTTAACCCCTTGAGTGCTAAGAATACAGGTTTGAGTCACTACACCAACTCTGATGTTTAACACCTTGGTCACCCTCACAACACCCTAGTGACCCTTACCAAAGGAAGGGAGGGAGGGCACTTTCTCCCAGTGAGTTGTGGATCCCATATCTTTGCAAAACATCCCAAGTTGATTAACAAAACATCTGAACTCCTGTCTCCCTCAAGCCACTCTGTCCATCCAGAGCAGTAGTCGTCAGCTGGCACAGCCCTGCCCTTCCTGGTCCCCTAGGGCAAAGGACCAGCAAGCCTTGCCTCCTGGCCACCCTGCCCCTGCTTGCCTGGGATCCAGATGCCCTGCCCAGAACACTCTTTTCCCAGGCCCTCCCCTGCCGTTCTGACTGGGAACCTGACTTCCCAGGGCAGGGCAGGCTGAGGAGGCTGGGGACATATGAGAAGAAGCTCAGCTTGGCTTCCAGTGCTTCAAACCCAGCGTCGCTCCCCTGTGGAGGCCCACTGGCTGCTCAGCTGCAGTGAGGGACTTAATACTGGATGGCGGGGCCCTGAATTATAGTCTCAGGCACCATGTCCCCAAACAGCCCCCTGCCCCTTGCTTTGGATCAAATGAAAATGGCTTGCCTCCATGCCCTCCGGTCTCTGCACAGAATGACAGGAAATCATGCCATCCTGCCCAACTTTACCTCCAGCCTGTTTCCGAGTCTTCCCTCTGGGAACCCGAGGGCTCTCCACTCCAGCTGTTGTGGAGTTTGTGAGCCTGGGACATGGTAGCCACCTCCCACCCTGCAGGCAGCATTCCCTGTGGGCTTATTTGCCCATTTTCAAGCTCTTTCTCTGTCTTGAGGTCTTCCTAAGGCATAGCCCCCTTCCTTCCTCCCGTCAGTCACACCGCTCTGTGCTGTTGAGTGGGAGGGAAGAATGCTTGTCCTCACACAGGGCCCATCCCTTTCCTCGTCGTTGGAAGGCCTCCATGATGACCGAGTGTGGAGTCCGTGACATCCTGGATTCCATGCTGTCCTTGCTCCTGCCAGGCACACACATTTCCTTGCTTTGTGTGAAGCTCAGTAGAGTATCCTCTGCCCCGATACTGAGTTTCCTCAGCTGGCCTGTTTTCAAGACAAAGATTGCCCCACCCTACCTGTAGAGGAACCCACCAGACAGGCAGCCAACAGCATCCAGTGCCAAACCCAAAGCCAAAAAAAAGTAATTTGCTGCAATATGTAAACAACTTAATGATTGCCAACTGGTGTTTACTGTTGTGTAAGGTTTCCCTCTACCTGGGACCCCTCTAGGGTCCAGAAGAGGGACCAAAATTCTTGGGAACCTACTGAGTATAATTCTGTCTTCCCACCCCCACCCTGGGAGTGGGCAGGTATTACATGGTCTGTTTTAGTGGGGGAAATGCTGGTTGTCAAGAACTGTGTAGTATCTGGAACCTTCATGATCTTGCTTGGTTCTTACTCAGCCTGAGCTGTAATAGTTTATCTAGTTCATACCAAGTACTTAGCGGTAAGTAAAACAGCCAGACTTTAGTTGGAGGTTCTGATAGACAGAAAAGCAGGGGTGATGCACCGAAGGCTACTCTGCCTCGAGGGTTCTACTTCAGTGATCTACAGCTCCTACTACTTGGAATGAAGACACATGGATAGCCCCTGCCTTTGCCTTGCATGACCTGGTTCTTCCTGGCCCTCATGAGTCAGTCAGCGAGTTCAGGTCATGGCCAGAATTTGCATGCTCCTTCGAGAGAAGAGTTCTGTGCATCCCGAGAACATTCCAGTACTTCTGTTCTTAGAGCTAGAGCCTGGGACACAGCCCCTGAGGAAGAGGACTATACTTAGCCTGGTCTCCAGAAACAGAAGGCCCCATCCTGAAGCCATCTTGTCACCCTTTGCCCATTTTTAAACTTTCAAAGGTTCCATAGTCCCAGATTCCTGAGCAAACTAGGGTGGTCGGCCACATTCCCACTGCACCCCCACTCCGGGTCTCATAGCTGGACAAGAGATCTTTTTATTTGTATTTGTTTTTTAGTCCATGTCTTTTATTAACACATGTATGGTCTTCTGATTTGTAAGTCAGACAATGCCTGGCACATAGACGTCTGTCAAAGTGGCTGGCATACAATACCCCTTTGAAGGGCCCTCTTGATCAAGGTGATTCATTTTGCCATTTTCGTCTGCTTCGTAGTATTTCAAGTCAGTCAACTTAACCTTTTTCTCTCTTCTGCTTCTTGAGAGTAGTTTTAGACCCTCCACCACTTCTTAGCACCGAGAAGTCTCAACACAAGATCAAGTGTTGCTCCTTTGGAATGTCTTGCTCAAAGTGTAAACATCTTCCGGTTTGTTTCAGCAAAGATCCACTTTCGCTGGTCAGGACTTCCTTCCTTGTGCTAGATTCTGGCTTTGCATTTTCTGTGGTATAGAAATAGGCCTTTAACTTGGCTTCTGATATCACCCACCACCCCCTCTAATCTCTGTTTTCCTTCTCAGGTCTATCTGGGAACCCTACAGATCTGGAGAAACGTAGACTTGTTTTTGGACAGAACGTGATACCTCCAAAAAAGCCCAAGACTTTCTTAGAATTAGTATGGGAAGCCCTGCAGGATGTCACTCTCATCATCCTGGAGATTGCAGCCATCATCTCCCTGGTCCTGTCCTTCTATCGACCCCCTGGCGGAGACAATGAAAGTGAGTGTCTGACTGAGCTGCTCCACACGGCAGACCTGGGCCCTTTCCATACTTAGTACTAGGGGCTGACAGGTTATAGTACGCAATGTTCCTATTACCCAGCAACCCTAGTTAGTGCTGGAAGTTGACAGGTTGTAGTACACATGTTTCTGTTATCCAGCAACCATACTTAGTACCAGGAGCTGACAGGTGGCAGTATACAATGTTCCCGTTGCCCAGCAGGCTCTGCAAAGGAGAGCAGCCAGCAGCTAGTAAACCATTCTCCTAACCGTTCCCCTTCCCCTACCACACCCTCACTCAGAACACCACCCATCCTGTGTCCTTACATCTGCATCTCAGAGTGTCCTAACCATAGTGCTTGGCATTACGGTAAGTAGCAGTGAGCGCTGACTGCGCTCTGTGTGACTTGCATGGGCATATTTTGTGCTGTTTGGTAATTAACACAAATAGACCTGTGGATGACGAGAGGACAGTCCATCTGCTATCCTCACAGCTGTATTTTCTATTGCTCGCTCTCTCCGTGACCTTTCGTCTTGTGGAGGTTGTGGAGGCTCCACCCTCATCTCAATTGCTCTTTCTCCCCTCCCTGGATAGTGTGTGGTCAGGCTTCAAGTGGCCCAGATGAAGAGGAGGAAGCAGAAACCGGCTGGATTGAGGGGGCAGCCATCCTTACCTCGGTGATCATTGTGGTGTTAGTGACGGCCTTCAATGACTGGAGCAAAGAGAAGCAGTTCCGGGGGCTGCAGAGTCGCATTGAGCTTGAGCAAAAATTCTGCATCATCCGGAATGGGCAGCTCATCCAACTGCCAGTGGCTGAGATTGTGGTGGGAGATATTGCCCAGATCAAATACGGTGAGAGCACCATGTTTCTCTGGCCTGTACTCCCAGCACACATTTGAGGAGGGGGTCCACTGACATGAGGCGCTGGGAGTTTCTGAAACACTCTTCCCAGTAATCCCCAGCTTGTGTTGAGTTATCAGGTAGAATTTAAGGAGATTGTGGGAAGGAATTCTGGAGAAAGCTAAATCTCCCAAGAGACTGTCATACTTGTGCTCTGTATGGCTTAGCAGTAAAGGTACATACTATTTAGGGCACAGGAAAGTGTCCATTTGAGATATGTGTGACCCTAGGGATCAAGCCCAGGACCCTTTGTAGTGTAGGTAGGCCCTTTAACTGAGCCCCACCCCAGCTCTAGATTTACCATAGAGGCTCTTCAGCTTCTCGTGGGACCCATAGGTTTTGCCAGGAGAGCAGTCCTGAGGTACAATGGAAGAGTTGTCTCTTACCCGCTTGGTCTTACTGTTACCCTTCCCCCTTATGCACCAGGTGACCTGCTGCCTGCAGATGGAATCCTAATCCAGGGAAATGACCTGAAGATTGATGAGAGCTCTCTGACAGGAGAATCAGACCATGTCAAGAAGTCTCTGGACAAAGATCCCATGTTGCTCTCAGGTACAGCCTCTGGTTGCCCAGGTTATCATCCCATGGCCTCCAGTAGTCAGGCCATGGGTTCTGGGCTCTATTCCCTTCAGATGGAGTAGAAACATGTGGGTGGTCCTGATGCAGGGATGTCAGTAGCCTGACAGAAGTGTTTCCTACAGTGTTATAGGAGCACTGCTGTTTGGAAGATGGTGTAAAATTAATACATGAACCTTACTTAACCTCTGTTTGCTTGGTCCGTTTTAGAAGGGCTCATCTCTTGGCTTTCTCTCACTGCCTTCTAACTAAATTACTGTCCATAAAGATAAGGAAGCACTGTGCTTTTATGTTTGTATTTCATACCAAATCACAGCTGAGAATATCAAACAGCACTCAACTCCATCTTCTCACTTCCCTTTTGTAGGTACTCACGTGATGGAAGGTTCTGGCCGGATGGTAGTGACTGCTGTGGGAATCAACTCCCAGACTGGAATCATCTTCACCCTCTTAGGGGCTAGTGAGGAAGATGAGGAGGAAAATAAGAAGAAAGGTAAGGGGCATGCCAAACGAGAGTGAAATTCTCTTTCATCTCTGCAAATGAACTAGATGTCAGAGAGCAGACCCAGACGGGAACCTATTAGAAAAGTCTGCTGGGACGAAGTGACAGATACCCAAGCTCCTTGCCAAGATGAGGTGCCACTTGTGGGGCTGGGGAGATGGCTCAGTGGTTTAAGAGCACTGGCTGTTCTTTTGTTTGTTTGTTTTTTGAGACAGGGTTTCTCTGTGTAACAGCTCTGGCTGTTCTGGAACTTTACTTTGTAGACCAGGCTGGCCTCAAACTCACAGACATCCACTGCCTCTGCCTCCCCAGTGCTGGGATTAAAGGCATGGGCCACTACCCAGCTGCTCTTGCTATTTTTGCAAAGGACCTGGGTTTGATTTTCAGTGCTCATGTGGCTGCTAATAACCATCTACAGCTCCATTTCCAGGGGATCCCATGCCCTCTTCTGGCCTGTGTGGACACCAGGCACACACAGGGTATATAGACCTATATACAACCAGACAGCATACACATGGTATATAGACAGACAGACAGACAGGCACGCGCGCACGCGCGCGCGCACACACACACACACACACACACACACACACACGCATCAACCTTGTCTCTGAGGAGCACTGACGAAACCCACCGAATCCTGACTCAAAGCCTTCATGTCAGATTGCATTTGAACCTTAATTCCTGTATCTTTAGTGGATTATGACGGGCTGAGTTAGCCCTACTCTGGATGAGCTGGAAGGGCCCCGCAACCTCCTCCTCTCCCCTTCCTGTCTTCCTCGTGGATTAAGGAATAAATGAACCATCGCACCTAAGAGGGAGGTGACTTGGAGAAAACGTGGGTCCCTCGGAAACTGCGGGCTGTCTGCGGACGAGAAGCACAGCTTGGAGAGTGGGACCAGAGAGGCAGTTAGACTAGTCTTGGTCACTCTTGTTCCTGGAGCAGGAATCGTAGGAGAAAGAGACCCAGATGTCAGAGCCAAGCTCACACCCTTTTCTGAGCATTCCTTCTTCCTGTGGGGAGAGAACAGTTTTTACCACTTGGCCAAGGATCATCTCAGGTTCTTAGCAGAGAGCAGTGTATGAATAAGAAACAAATATCCATTTCCACAGCTGCCCTCTGATGAACACTTAGGAAGCTTGCCTGGTGCTATTGAGTTGACCCCGAGATGCCTTTCAGGGCCTGTCCACAGGCAGAAACATTTCCTGCCTCTCTCTCCCTAACTCCCACCCCCATTTTCTCGAGAGATTCGCCTCAAGCCCAGAGCATCCTCCCTCCTAGCAGCAAGAGCAGCTCAGCCGTGGCCTTGTGCGCGCATGTCTGAGCACTCAGCTGCGATCCCGAGGAAGGACGGATGAACAGAGACATGAGCCACCTTTACACGTATCTCCCTGCCCTACAGCTCACCTCCTTCGCTGCAGCCCTCCTGTGCTGTGAGAGGACCAACAAGATGGTATCTGGTCATCTCTTACTAGTCACTTTGGGTCTCCACCCCACTTTTCTCTTTCTTGTTCAAACAGGTAAAAAACAAGGAGTCTCTGAAAATCGCAACAAAGGTAACCTCTCCACCCACTCATGTGCCATCTCTACCTGCCCACGCTCAAATCAGACCTTTCCAGGCCATCTGTCTCCCTGTCCTCTCCATAATGTTACCTGCTGCTGTGGCCCAGTGCCTCATCCTGAGGACGGTGCAGAGATCCGGGGGTGGGCTCAAGGCAGAACAGCAGCACCCTCTGCTGTTGACTTGAGGAAGCACATGTCCAGAATTCTTTGGGTGTGGGACACAGATCTGCTTTTCCCAGAGCACTGAGCTCTGCTTCACTGTCCACACCGGCAGGCAGTTTCTGGGTTGGAAGTCATGGTGGAGGACATTGGCTGGGCCGTCCCTGCACCCTCCTCTGCTAGCTGCCTCCTCGGTGTCTTCTGGTCTGTTATTTCTTCTCTGCTCATCTGCTCAGAGGCCTTGGAGAGAGACTTTTCTCTCTGCCTCTCTGCCCACATCTTTCTTTGTTCTCGCCACAGTTGTGTTGTTCCTCCTGATACGGTTTGTGTTTCTCTTGGTGGCTGTGTCTACATCCCATCTCTGTCTTGTTTGTGCATCAGACAGGAGAGACTGTATCTCGAGAGAGACTTCCTAAGCAAACAGTGACGTTGGAGGGATGTTGAGGAGCAACAAGAAGTAGTCCTGAGACAGTTCCTAAAATTGTTCTTTTTCCTTGTTACACACATCATAGTACTCTTTAGAAATAAAATCACCCTATCAGAGCACCAGAGCTTAAGCAGAAAGAGCTGGAATTTCAGGTCTCTTTGTTCTTCTTCTAAGGGGGAAATAAATGGGTTCTGCTTTCTCCTTACTCTCTTTATGGTAGCTTCTTTTCTCTCCCCTAGAATATTCAACTCAGGTCCTGCTGTGTACCTACTTCGTTCCCTTATCCTTCGACCTATATAATAAGTAGTTGAAGAATAACTTGGGGAGAGGGTCTGTATTTCTTCCCTGATTGGGGGAAAGACGGCTTTAACAGAATAGGCTAGGACCCTTATGTTCTAGAAACATCTGCTAGACTCCCCCTTTGGTCCCTTTCTACAGTAAACATTCACTGTTTTAAGCTCCGGATTCCAGAAGGATGCTTGTGGTGATAGCCTTAGTGGTGTGATTAATCCCCTTGTTGCTGTTAACCTGGCATGTGGCTCTGGGAGATGCCAGGAAGTTGTCATGAAGAGGAAATGCAAGCCAAAAAGGCGTCCTCCACTTCATCTCCAGTTGCTAGATTTGTCCCAAAGACTCTAGTGGAGTCCTGCGTCTGGCACGAGTGAGAGGTGGTCAGAACTGAGCTCAGGGGCCTAAGCAACATTCCAGGAAGAAGACAGAAGGGCATCTCGCCTTCCGCCGCCCGGCATTCGCTGCTACATCCTTGCCTGTTCACCTGTCCCCTTTGTGTGTCTACCCTAGCAAAGACCCAAGATGGAGTGGCCTTGGAAATCCAGCCACTCAACAGCCAGGAGGGCATCGACATTGAGGAAAGGGAGAAGAAAGTAAACAAGATGCCTAAGAAGGAGAAGTCGGTGCTGCAGGGCAAGCTCACACGGCTGGCTGTGCAGATCGGGAAGGCGGGTGAGTAGCTAAGCCTGCCTCCCATTTCAGATTCAAAGTGCTGCCCTGTGTGCCGACTACTACAGTCCCCTTCCTGCCACACCAAGCAGGACTGACAGAAAGAAGCTGGAACTTCAGACTGGCTCCTGGAGTCTAGATAGCTGTTTCTTTGCCACTCCTTGGGCTTTGGAAGAGAAATACTTCTTCCTGTGTATGAAGGTTAATAGCCCCAAGGTCTCTTTTATCCAAACAGCAGGGGAGGGTCATGCTAGCCAGAAGGAAATTAAGAACTCTCACCTGCCATGTTATCCCTCAAGGACATTGGAGGCTGCAGCTTGCTGTAGGGAGTTCCCCCCATGGTGGTAGACTCTTGTGGCCCAGCATGGAGCAATAAATCTGCTGTAAAGACTGGAGGACAAGGAAGACCCGGTTAGAGACTCTATTCAGAAGGGAGCTAGGGTGACAAGTGGTTTCTCCCTACACTTTCCTGCCATCTTCTACTGGCTGAGGGGAGCAGCAGGAAGGGGGACAAAAGGATAACTCCTTTGCTCTCTGAAAGTCCCAGAAATTGTTGAGTCTCAGGCAATCCAAACTGGCCACCCTACCTGTATCAGAAGCTTCGCTGACCCCTGGTTTTCCCTCCTTTGGAACAGGAGTGATAATAGTAACCTATGTCCTAGGGCTGTTGTAAAGTGGTTATGAAGGCTTGACTGGCCTGTGGCAGGCACTATGTAAGTCATTGCTGTCCTTGTCGTCTTCATGGTGTGCTACAATAGGAGAAATCATGCCAGCACTGTGGGGACATCCTGTAACCAGGGTATGGGGAATTCACAGAGCAGTGGAGGGAACGTCAAAGTTGGTAAACTCCTAAGTGGACAGATGCCCTTGCTACTAGGTAAACTATGACATGTAATCATGAATGCCTTGTTAATACAACAGAAGTTCCAATAAAGCAGTGGCAGCAGTCCACACATGGAGCTGGTCCCCCAACCCTCTTAGAAGTTGCAGTTTATTAGGAGAAAGGGCCTCAAGGAAGCCCGTATTCTAACATACTTCCCTTTATGGATTGGTTTGGTTTGGTTTTTTGTAGATCAGACTGGCCTGACCTCATGATCTTCCTACCTCGACCTCTCAAGTGCTAAAAGTACAGGTGTGTGCCACCATACCCAGCTACCCTCGTATTTATAAATGAAGTAAAGTAGAAGTTCAACCCATAGAGACTTAACAACTAATTCAAGGGTTTGAGGGTTGGCGGCATGCCGAGAACATCTATAACCTTGGAACCACTGTTTTTAGAGCCTTTGTTTTGTTAAAACACACACATACACACACACACCACCACCACCACCACAACAACAACAACAAAAACCACAACCTCTGTCATTGTGTACAAGCAACAGAGAATGGAGGAAAGGTTTTAATACAACTTTCTAAAGCTTATAGTTTTAAAAACTCTAGAAAGCACCAGCCGCAGCACTCAGGAAAGTGGCCCTCCACCCTGCCTAGACAACACAGCACAGCTGGCCCCAAAGGTGTAGGTGAGGGAGAGCTGACCCTGAGGTGTGAAAGAGGGAGAACTGGCCCCGCCCCTTACTCATGCTCAAGGGGTGAAGTAGCCAGAGCAATGCAGGAGGGCTCACCCTGATGGGGAGGACAAGGGAGAGCTGGCAGGCTGACCAACCCTGCAACTACCAGAGCCAGGGTTATGTGTTGGCCCAACCCAGCATCCATCCCTTCTGTGACCTACTGGAGCACAGGTGAGGGAGGGGGTTGGTCCTTGGACCCAGGGCTGCAGGATCTCCACGACACAAGCCAGCAACAGTAAGTATATCCAGGAAGAGTCCCAGTGAGGACCCAGTGTTGATGGTGTAGCAAGGACCTCAAATCAGACCAATGATTCTTTTCATTGAACTCCTACACGTAAAAATATATGGATAAAGGGGTTTACCGTGTGACTCGCTGTGTCATACTGCAGCTTCCATGATTTTTCCCTTTCTCCCTTTTTTTTTTTCTTCTTAAATTTTATTTGGAGAATGGGCGGGGAATGGGTGGGATCAGGAGGCATGATGTGAAAGACATAAAAAAGGAAATAAAGGAAAGTTAGAAAAAAAACTACAGAAAGGGAATAGCAAGCTAACCCCTGTGCATGTGCCTTGCTGCCCTGGACAGGTCTGATCATGTCTGCCCTCACAGTGGTCATCTTGATTCTCTACTTTGTGATTGACAATTTCGTGATACAAGGCAGAGCATGGCTACCTGAGTGCACTCCCGTCTACATCCAGTATTTTGTCAAGTTCTTCATCATCGGCGTCACTGTATTGGTAGTGGCTGTGCCAGAGGGGCTGCCACTGGCTGTCACCATCTCGCTGGCCTACTCTGTGAAGGTAAGATTGGAAAAATACTGTGTGTTACTTAAGGACAGAGATGCAAAGGGAGGGTTCCATAAGCTCTTCTGTCCTTTATACCTTTAGGTGGCTCCCCAAGAGCACTGGTCCCCCGCTCTAGGAAATGACCACTCAGTTGTTTAAATAGATCAGTAGAATCGTAAAGCCTACAAAAACAGTACCCTGTATTTTTGTGTAGACTAGAAAACAAAGTGAGAAATGTTGGCTAGGACTTAGCCTCTGATCTATGTTTTGGGAGCTCTGTTGGTTCTCTTTCAACTCCTTTCTCTTTTCTTTTGTAGAAAATGATGAAGGACAACAACTTGGTACGGCACTTGGACGCTTGTGAGACAATGGGCAACGCCACAGCCATTTGCTCTGATAAGACAGGAACACTGACTATGAACCGCATGACAGTGGTACAAGCTTATGTTGGGAACACTCATTACCGCCAGATCCCAAGCCCTGATGTCTTCCCGCCCAAGGTTCTGGACCTCATAGTCAATGGCATTTCTATTAACAGTGCTTATACTTCTAAGATTCTGGTAAGCTTTCCCATTGCCTGGGGACCTGGAATAGGTGACTGGGAGCAATATTCATTTTGCCAGAGATAACTCTCTGTCCTGGTTACTTTTCTATGCCTGTGCTAAACTCCATGACCAAGGCAACTTATAGAAGAATTTATTGGGGGCTTATAGTTTCAAAGGGTTAGAGCCCATGACTGTCATGGCAGGGAACATGGTGGCAGGCAGGCATAGTGTGGGAGCAGTAGCTGAGAGCCCACATCTCCGTCCACAAGCAGGAGGCAGGGAGCACACTGGGGATGACATCAGGTTTTGAAACCCCCTAATGACACACCGCCTCCAATAAGGCCTCACCTCCTAATGCTTTCCAAGCAGTTCTGCCAACCGGGAACCCAGTATTCAAATCTATGAGTCTCTGGGGGCCAATGTCACTCAAACCACCACATCCTCCATTATCACCCCATCTAAATTGCCATTCCACATTCTGTGCTCAGGATGAACCTATGGCAGTGACTCTGAGAAGGAACCTCATGCCTGCAGCAGACTTACAAGTATCCAGAATTTATTACTCACTTTCCAGAAACAGAGAGCATTTGATTAAGACTTCCAGAGGACTGGGTGGTGATGGCACACATCTTTATTCCTAGCACTCAGGAGGCAGAGGCAGGAAGATCTCTGAGTTTGAGGCCAGCCTGGTCTACAATGCCACTTCCAGGACAGTCAGAACTGTTGCACAAAAAAAGTGGGGGAGAAAGGGGCTGGAGAGATGGCTTAGTGGTTAAGAGCACTGGCTGCTCTTCCAGAAGTCCTGAGTTTGGTTCCCAGAAACCACATAGTGGCTCACAACTATCCATAATGAGATCTGGCACCTTCTTCTGGCCTGCAGGCAGAACACTGTATTCATGATAGATAGATAGATAGATAGATAGATAGATAGATAGATAGATAGATAGATAGACAGACAGACAGACATTTAAAAACTCCCAGAGGATGAGACAACTCATTACCATAAATCAACTATAAGATCCCAAGACCCAGAAGGCCATCAGTCAAGGTCACAAAAGCAAATGCTATGGCCCTGTGGGCACTGAGTTGCCTACCAAATTTGCCTGCCCAACTTCTCTCTCTGGTTCATATATCTCACTCATTAGTTCCATGTCTGCTTTTGTTTCTGCTTTTCTTTTCTCTCTCAGCCTTCAGAAAAAGAGGGAGGCCTACCCCGGCAGGTAGGCAACAAGACAGAGTGTGCCCTGCTGGGCTTTGTCACAGATCTGAAGCAGGATTACCAAGCAGTTCGAAACGAAATGCCTGAGGAGAAGCTCTTCAAAGTGTACACCTTCAACTCAGTGCGCAAGTCCATGAGCACCATCATCAGGAAGCCGGAAGGGGGCTTCCGCATGTTCAGCAAAGGCGCCTCTGAGATAATGCTGCGCAAGTGAGCCCCCTTCCTCCCATTTCCCCCTTTGAGATCCCCCCTCAGGAAGGTCTGAGGGCCCATGCCGAACCAGTCTGAAGGACGAGTGACCCTCCAGCCAGGTAGTGACACTTGAGCTTTTACTAAGGACAGGCATTGCTTTTAAGAACCTTGCTGGTTCCTTTTATTTAATCCTTGAAACTCGGCAAGGTGGGTACTCTTTTGACCCATTTTGCAGATGAGAAAATCTGTGCAGTGAATTTGTGTAACTTGCTTATAGAGAGAGTAGTTAACTGCCACAGCCAGGATTCAGTCTGGAGCAGCCCAGACTTCCCAGAAAGCTCCCCATCTGACTGTGCTAGAGGGAGTCGGTGAGCATAAGATGCCTTGCACATACCAAGAGCTAACCATGCTGCTCCTCTGTTCCCTCTCTTTCTTTCTCATTCTCAATGCTGATTACACTTTAAATACCTTCAAAAGCAGCTAAGCTACCTATAGGTTGTTACAGTCAACCCAACAAGTACTTTGCCAGCAGGGCACTTGGCAGGCTAAGACAGGAGGGTTACAAGTTCAGGATCATTCTAGGGTACTTTGTCTCAAAAAACAAAACAATAGCAACAACCAAAAGAAGCTGGGCATAGTTTTACCTTCCTTTAATCCCAACACTCAGGAGGCAGAGACAGGAGAATCTCTGTGAGTTTGAGGTCAGCCTGTTCTGCATAGCAAGTTTCAGTAAAGCCAGGATGAGAGATTTGTCCAGAAGCTCAAGGTCAACCTATAAAGCAAGTTTGAGGCTACATGTAGCTTGAGCTACATGAGACTCTTATCTCGTGTAGGAGGTAGAAGGGTGGGGGAGAGGGAAAGACTCAGCTAGGAAACACATAAAAGACGTATTAAGCATGGACTAGTGTCTGTAGGAATAATACAGGATCTCCATAATGCCTGTGATTATTAGAACGTGTTATGTGGGATGGCAGACACTGATTTCTGACTATGCATCTGCCCAGGTGTAATCGAATCCTGAACAAGGAAGGAGAAACCATACCGTTCAAAAGTAAGGACCGAGATGACATGGTACATAATGTCATTGAGCCCATGGCCAATGAAGGACTCCGGACTATCTGCATAGCTTACCGGGATTTTGATGACACAGAGCCCATGTGGGACAATGAGAATGAAATACTCACTGAGCTGACCTGCATTGCCGTGGTGGGCATTGAGGACCCTGTGCGCCCAGAGGTGAGGCTTGTCAGCTTCAAAACTGAAGAGAAGGGGCAAGGACGCAGGGCACTGGTCTCCCATTGGCCACTGGGTAGGGTACATATCCTGTGTAACCTATGGAGCCAACTGGGAGTCACAGAGAGCCAGTGCAAGTTTCTGGCCTGGCTGTGACCCTAACGTGTTGCCTAACTGCGTGTCACAAAGACAAACGACTCTCCAAGACATGCTTCCCACCTCAGCTGTGGAGAGCCAGGTAGGGAGAAGGCAGCATCCCTAGGGTTCATGCTATCTGAGGGACAGGCAGTGATGATTTCATGGATTTGTTACTTGGTGCTTGGGAGTGGTCAGGAGCAGAATTAACCAGAAGGCAGCTTACTCTTTAGCCACCTTCTTTCAATGGCATACTCTTTTCCAACAATCTCAGTGTGCCGAACGCTGTTCCAGGCACGAGGAGATTCAAAAAACTGAAAGACTCAGATACACAGACCAGTGCTTGTCAAGGCCAAGATGGGGAGAGTATCCAGCCACTACAGTGAGCTCGTGGGTTGGACCCTGGACGGGGTGGCCACATCACCAGATGCTGCCTAAGCTTCCGCAGGGAACCTGGAGGAAAGGAAGACACAAGCATTCCCCTTCAACCTGTGAGATCATGAGTGAAGGGCACTGAGTGCTATATAAAAATGACCAGACATAGCCTCGGTCCTATTTTTACGTAAGGGAGCTGAACCAGGGCAGTCTGCCGTGTATCATCAATCTCATGACTTGGCTTCTTTCTCCACTCTCCTCAGGTACCCGATGCAATTAACAAATGCAAACGGGCTGGCATTACTGTCAGAATGGTGACAGGTGATAATGTCAACACAGCACGGGCCATTGCCACCAAATGTGGCATTCTGACCCCTGGAGATGACTTCTTGTGCTTAGAAGGAAAAGAGTTCAACAGGCTTATCCGCAATGAGAAGGGTGAGGTACGTCCACAGAGGAAGCAGCCAGGGGACCACTTACAAGGGAACGGCTGGTTCTCGTGTGCAGTAGTAGGGCTCGTGGGAGCAAGTGGGGGGCTTCTAAACTGGAGTCTGTTCGTAGTGAAACAGCCCTTCCCACCACAGCTGCTCTCGTGGTGAATGAGGAGCTGTCTCATCTTCATTCAATTACCTGTGGGTTCAGAATCACTAACTTCACTATCCTTCTGCTTTTAAACTCATGGAATGGTTTTTGTGCTGCTCCCCCCCATCCTACCCTTCCAGTATCACTGCCCTGTGGCTGTGGGTGTCACAGGCTGGTTGCAATCTGAATAAGGGGCAGACTAAAGCTTCTAAGTCTACGTGGAAATCAGACCTAAGACCCCAGAAGCTCCTTGGAAGCCCCTGAGCCAGCTGTTAACCCTGACCTCCCCCTATATTGGGTTAAGAAATAAGGACTGGCTCCCAGATAGGAAGTTGTGATGGAAAAGAAAAAAGGGTCTGCATGGTCACCATCAGTGAAGCCATATTGTCTATTCCATCTCCCCAGAGGCCGGGGGCTAAGGGTTCCTCTGGGGCTGTGAAGTTCTAGCACTCTTGGAAACGAGTAAGATTTCACCAAACAGTGGCCCTGAGTTTGACTGATTTGGGTGCCTCTGGTATTGGCAGGTTGAACAAGAAAAGCTGGACAAGATCTGGCCCAAGCTTCGGGTGCTGGCACGATCTTCTCCCACGGACAAGCACACACTGGTGAAAGGTGAGGCCAGCCTGTGAGTATGTGCCTGCCATGGATGAGGGCAGGCCAGGGTAAAGACAGATAAGGAGCCATCCTTGGCCACTGAGTATATGGCCAGTAGCAGAAAGCTTGCTTAGTGTGCTCAAGGCCCTGAGTTCAATTCCCAACACTGCTCCTATCCCCCTAAAAAAAGAACAGAAAAAGCATACCCATTGCAAAGTTAGGCAT
Source organism: Mesocricetus auratus (assembly GCF_017639785.1). Taxonomy (NCBI): domain Eukaryota; kingdom Metazoa; phylum Chordata; class Mammalia; order Rodentia; family Cricetidae; genus Mesocricetus; species Mesocricetus auratus. The sequence continues at coordinate 55,790,857 of NW_024429266.1, forward strand.
GGAGACATACACTTGTAATCCTAGATTTTAGGAGGTGAAGACAGAAGGATCCAAAGTTCAAGGTCATCTTTGGCTGCATAGTGAGTTTGAGGCCAGCCTGAGCTGTGTAGGACCTTGTCTCAAACAAAAAGAGACATTAGCCTAACTACTCTCCTGTCCCCAGCAAGGAAGTCCTGGGAGAGATCCCAGGCCGATGGGAAGGACACTGAATTTAGCAAACATCGAACCCCTGGCAAGTGTGTGATATAATAGAGTTGAGATTTTTGGTTTGGGGTTTATTAGAGTTTGGGGGGATTCTTTGTTGTTTCTGAAACAAAATGCCTCTTTGTATATATACATTTATATGGGTTTTTGTTGTTGTTGTTCTAAAGACAGAGTTTCTCTGCGTAGCCACTGGAACTCACTTGGTAGACCAGGCTGACCTTGAATTCAGAGATCCACCTGCTTCTGCCTCCCAAGTGCTGGAACTAAAGGCATGTATCACCATGCCTGGCTTTGGAATGGTTCACTTTTTTCTTTCTTTTTTTTTTTTTTTGGAATACTTGACTTTTAAAGGAACTTGCCAAGAGGCTCTGATACTCATGGCCTCACATGTGAAGAGCACAGCACTGAGCACACTCTGTTTCCTGTGATTCACACAGGCAAACAGCACGACCACAGAGCTCTTTTCTTCTCTGGGTGAGGTACTTTGTGATTTCCCCAACAGCCACCATATGGGGATGGGTGGGGGTAGTTCTTGAGACAGGTTTTCATGTAACCCAGATTGGCCTCAAATTCCTCCTAGAGCTGAAGATGACCTTGAACTGACTCCTATTCCTCCTGTCTTTGCTTCCCAAGTACTGGGGTGAAGGGGTAGGCTATCACAGCTGTCTAGAGCTGGGGTGGGGATGTTAGTCCCTAGCTAGGCTGCAGTGGTACACTTGAACCCAGATGTCTGCCTTCAAAGCCACTGTGTGCTTTCCCAGCTACCTAGTGGCTGTGTAAGGAAGACACTGGATGAAGGCTGCCTTCTCAGGTCAGAGTGACCTTGGTGAATCATTGCCCTCGGATGGTTGCTGTAGATCCCACAGTAGCGAGGAAAAAGGAAGGAGAACGAACAGAGACAGAATGGAGGAGATGGGGGAGGGGACTAAAAGTGTCCCTTTCATAGGAAACAGTACTTGCCACATGACCTCTGTCTTAGGGTTTTTAGTGCTGTGAAGGATACCATGGCCACGTCAACTCTTACAAAGGAAAACATTTAATTATGGTGGCTTACAGTTCAGAGGTTCAGTCCATTATCTCTATAGTGGGACATGGTGGCAGGCAGGCAGAGTGGTGTTGGAGAGGCAGCTGAGAGTCCTACATCTTGCAGGGAACTGGAAGTGGTCTCTATGCTGGGAGCAGCTTGAGCATAGGAGACCTCAAAGCCCTCCCCCACAATGACACACTTCCTCCAACAAGGCCAAACCTCCTCCTAGTGCCACTACCTTTGGGGGCCATTTTCTTTAAACCACCACAATCTCAGATGGCGTCTGTGTATTCACTGTTGTGTGTGTCTTTTTCCCAGGTATCATTGACAGCACTGTTGGGGAACAGCGGCAGGTGGTGGCTGTCACCGGCGATGGGACAAATGATGGACCTGCTCTGAAGAAAGCAGATGTTGGTTTTGCCATGGTAAGCTCCCCAGGGTCTCCCCATGGGTCACCTTTTCCATCAGGAGCCAGAACAGGCTTCAGTCTCTGTGCCTTCTCATCCCTCCGGCACTCCTGGTCCCACCGCCATCTCTCCCACCGGCCTGGTCATTACTGTGTGTGAAAAGCAATGGTGTCTGTCGGGGAAATCACAAAGCACCTCATCCAGAAAAACAAGAGTGCTGTGGTCATGCTGTTTGCCTGTGTGAATCACAGGAAACTCGGCTTCCACATAGAGCGTGGCCGTTACCATGCTCTTCACATGTGAGGCCATGAGTATCAGAACCCGTGGCAAACTCAAATATCCCATCTTGCTTCAGTAAGGTTGGGTGGGTGCTCAAGTGTGTGGGGGTTGGGTTTGGTTTGAGGTTTTTGGTGGTGGTGATAGAGTTGGGATCTAGACAGGAAGATGTGTGGTGTGTGTGTGTGCGTGTGTGTGTGTGTCATATTAGCCAGATTTGGAGATGCACACCTATAATCTCAACATTTGGGGCATTGACCTCAGGCTCAAGACCAGTCTGGTCTATATAGGCAGTTCCAGACCAGCTTGTATACATAGTAAGGCTCTGTCCCAAAAAGAAAGAAAATAGCAGCCTATCTTTGTGGAGCTCCTTTTTTGTAATTTCGTGCATGTGTGTGTGTGTCTGTGTGTGAGCATATGCGCAAGTATGTTGATGCCCATGAAGGCCAGAGACAGTTGTGAGCCACCCAACATGGGTGCTGGAACTCAAACTCTAGTCCTCTCGAAGGGCAGTGTGTGCTTTTAACCACCGAGCCATTTCTCTAGTCCCTAGGGGGCTCTAAAAAAAAGTTTTAATTCTAAGAAGCTTTAAAAGCATGCCTAGGAAGTTAGCATCATATAATGGATCCCCATAGGCCTGTCACTCTACTTCAATAATTATCAGCCTGGCCCATCTTGCTTCATAAGCCATCTACATCTTCCTCTATCCAGCCAAATTATTTTATAGTCAGTCTAAGACATTTTATCATTTATATTCATCAAATTTTGAATATATATCTAAACAATACATATCAATAAAATAGACATAAATAATTATAATAGAATTTCTCACTTTTAAAACCTGAAGTTCCTTCCTATTCCCAAATTCTAGTCAGTGTTTAAAACTCCCTCACTGACTCATAAATGGTTTTATGGCTTATCTGTTGAAGCCAGAATCCAAACAGGATCCGCACATCATGGCTGTCTGAGGCATCCGTGGAGGCTCTGAATCCACAGCAGTGGCTCTTAAAGTGGGTACTATCTGGACCCAGAGAGGCAGTTCAGTGGCCAAGAGCACGGTCTGCTCTAACAGGATGAAGGTTCAATTCCCAGTACCCACAAAGCAATTCACAACCATCTGTTACTCCAGTCCCAGGGGATCTGACTCCCTCTCTGGCAGGCAAAACAACCATACACATAAAATGAATTTAAAAAAAAACTGTATCCACCCAATTTCCAATGCACCAGCAGTTACCTGGAAACCTATGGAAATGCAAACTCTCAGAAACCATTGGAGCCTACTGAACCACATGGTCTGGAGTTGGGGGTTCTAATATGCCCTAATGTTTGAGAACCACTGATTTTATAGCCTGTGTCCTAATGGCTACCCTTACAGTCGCAAATTTATTAGGACTCATGGAACCTGACCCATGTACTCTGTGTGCACATGGCTAGTATTTGTTACAGATAGAAGCTGAGGATACAGTTAGATCACAAGAGAAAGATGCTGCAGAATCCAGAGGAATCCACATGCAGCCTTCTTGTGCTCTCCCTGCCAAAAGGGGAGTCCTTTCTTCCATTTTTGTAACACTTTGGCAGCGTATATGATGCCTCCAACAGGGAGACCCATCACACTCAGCTCCCACAGCTTTTATTAATATTGGCCTTCTGGGTACTTCCTAACACAAATCAAAATCCCAGACTCGTAAAGGGAAGTGGAAGCCAGATTATTTCAGCAGTCTGCCAGGTGTGTCCAACCTGCAGTCAGTGGCTACATGCAGCCGAGGATAGCTATGAATGAGGCCCAGCAGAAAACTGTAAAACATGCCCACATCCATGTTTGGGGCGCTGGGTGGGGGCGGTGATGGTCGTCGTTTGTTGTTGTAACTCCATCGCACCCTTTTTAAGTGTAAACTTCATAGATGACAGTGTTGTCACATGTCAAAAGGTTGGACACACCCACCGTGTGTGAGTGAGCTGCCTTGTCTCAGTTAAGTGCTGACCAGGGTGTTCTGAGAGCCAAGTTCCCAGGAGCCAGCCTTGCAAGTGAGCCTTTCTAAGGATGGTGGTCTGAGGGCCACCGTGCTGAGGTTCCGCCCAGTCCTTTTCCACCTTTGCCCTAGCTGTTTTATGTTGACGGAATTGGGTTTATTGTTTGCACAGGCAGTTCCAGTAGCGAATGTGCTCACTGCATTTCTGTAGTTTCCTGCAACAGTGTTATTGTTGGTCCCTTGCATTTGGTTTGAGTGGGGTTTTGTGTTTTTGTTTTTGTCTGCATCACCCCCACCTGTGTCTGTGTGTGTGTGTGTCTGTGTGTGTGTGTCTGTGTGTGTGTGTCTGTGTCTGTGTGTGTGTGTCTGTGTCTGTGTGTGTCTGTGTCTGTGTGTGTGTCTGTGTGTGTCTGTGTCTGTGTGTGTGTGTCTGTGTCTGTGTGTGTGTGTGTGTGTGTGTGTGTGTACCCACCAGGGTATGAGTGTGGAGGTCAGAGAACAATTTTTGAAAGTGGGAAAGTGGGTTGTCTTCCACTATGGGACCCTAGGATCAAACTCAAGTCATCAGATCTGCATGACAAGTGCTTCTTGTGAGATGGGGTCCTACTATGTACCCCGATTGACCTGGAACTGGCTACATAGAACTGCCTCTGTCTCAGGTTCTGGGGTAAGGTGTCCTGCCCCGCCACATCTGGTTTAGTTTTTAGCTTTCTGTTTGTTTTTGTTTTGTTTTTCTGCCTCATTTGGGTTTTGAGATATGCACTGGCCTTCCCCTCAGTCTGTAGCCCAGGCTATCCTCATGCTTGAAGCAGCCCTCCTGCCTCAACCTCCTGAGGGCTGGAGTCACAAGTATACACCACTATGCCTGCTTTGTCCCTTGTATTTTCTATACATTAGTTCTAGAAGCAACCAGATCGTATGTCTCCTTGGGGATTGTGAAATGACAGTATGCTGAATTTTTTTATTATTAACTTGGATTGTTGCACAAAAGGAGATTTCCCCTCACCTCTGTTTGTACTCAGTGACGCAGTCCCCACATGAAAAGCAGGTTAAATGCTTGATTCTTTTCCTTTCCTGCCCAGTGACTTACTTTATTTTTTTTAAGTAGTGTTACAAACACAAGATTTGCCTCCCCTCCCCCATACTGGGATTAAACCTATGGCCTCAAGCATATCAGACAAATGCTCTACCACTGAGGTACACCTCAGCCCAAACAAGGGAATTTGAGATAGATATAGATAGATAGATAGATAGATAGATAGATAGATAGATAGATAGATATGATGTGTTTCAATGCATTGCTCTTGCTTTTGTCTTGAAGCTCAAATGGATTCATCACTAGCCAGGAGAAGTCTCTTCTTCAGTGTCTCTGGGTCCTTTTAATGTAGCCAACCCTAGGTGTCTTTTATTGCTTTCTTGGTTTCTTGCCCAGTAAGACACTGCAGAGAGATTGGGAGTTCTCATTTATTAGTTTTGTTTCTTTGGTGGGTGTGGCGGGAGTGGGGGGATGAGTGGCGTGTTACATTCTGTTTTTCAAGACAGGGTTTCTCTGTAGCTTTGGAGCCTGTCTGGAACTCACTCCGAAGGCCAGGCTGGTCTCAGACTCACAGAGATCCACCTGCCTCTGCCTCCCGAGCACTGGCATTACAGGCGTGCGCCACCACTGCCCATCTGAACCTATTCTTAGGTCTGGCATCGTGCATGCCTTCAGTGTGCTCTGCTGCATTTTGGTGACAGGCTGTATTAGGGAGCACGAGTGGTTCATGAGGGGCATATTCCCTCTGAGCACACACTGTTTCTGTAGCCAAGCTAACATGTGAGCTTCACAGCCTAGATTTGTTTCTATACCTGCTTCTAAGATTAAATACTTCCTAAATTCGTGTTCATGTTTCTCACTCAAATTTAAAATGCTAACCTCCTGTTTATTTCTTATTCTCTACTTTGTTCCTAGCTTCCCTAATTTAATATTTGTAGTTCTTAAGATAAAAACTTTTTAATGCTATTAACATAATTATTGACTTGCTCTAAAACATATGTAGTGGTTATAAAATAACAATAAAAATAATTACTAAAAATATTCTTTCATCATTTTTTTTGTTTTGTTTTTCGAGACAGGGTTTCTCTTGTAGCCCTCGAAGTCCTAGAACTCACTCTGTAGACCAGGCTGGCCTTGAACTCACAGAGATTTACCTGCCTCTGCCTCCCGAATGCTGGGATTAAAGGTGTGCCCTACCATTGCCTGCTTTGACCCCTACTTTTTAGTTAAAAATTAAATTATTTCATTTTATATGCATGAGCGTCTCACCTGCATTTATGTCTGTGCACTGAGCATATGTGTGGTGCCTCCACAGACTGGGAGAGGACATCAGATCCCCTGCAAGTAGAGTGACAGGCAGTTGTGAGTCACCGTGTGGGTGCTGGGAATAGAACTTTGGTCCTCTGGAAGAGCAGCCTGTGTTATTAATCTCTGACCAATCTTTCCAGCCTATATACATAGACATACACATACACATACATATGCTTGTCTTGAGTTCAAGGCCAGCCCGAGCTACAGAGTGAGTTCCAGGACAGCCAGGGCTACACAGAGAAACCCTGTTTCAAAAATTCCCCCCCAAAGGGGGTAGAGAGTTGGCTCAGTGGTTAAGAGCACTGGCTGCTCTCCCAGACATCCTTGAGTTCAGTTCCCAACAATCACATGACAACTCACAACCATCAATAAGGGGATTTGATTCCCTCTTTGGCGTGCATGAAGAGAAGACAACACTCATATACATAAAATACACAAATAAGTGAATCCTAAAAAAAGTAACACGAATTACTGAAAACTCATTGGAGCCACTTTTGTTTCTGAGAAGTTCATTATGTCAAGCGTTTTCCATTTTAGAGAATGACTTCTGATTGAATTATATGTTCTAATTGCACAAAATAGTTTGTTGTAAAAGAAGTACACAAAACAGGCTCATGGCCCTGTGAAAACATGGTCCTCAGAAAACATTTGATCTTAAGTTTTGTATTGATCTTCTTTTGCTTCTTTTAAATACAATCAAATAAGCCAGGCAGTGATGGTGTACACCTTTAATCCCAGCACTTGGGAAGCAAAGGCAGACAGATCTCTGCAAGTTCAAGGCCAGCCTGGTCTACATAGTGAGTTCTAGAACAGCCAGGGCTACATAGTAAAATGCTGTCTCGAAAAACCAACCAACCAAAACAAACAACAACAAAAATTATGGCTTAGCAGTTAAGAGCACTGGCTGCCTGTCTGGAAGACCTGATTTGGGTTCCAGCACCTACATGACAGCTCACAGACATCTGTAACTCCAGTTCCAGGGATTCGGTGCTCTCTTCTGGTTTTCACAGGCACCGGGCATGCCTGTGGTGCACAGACATGCAGGCAAAGTACCCATACACACAAAATAAAAATAAATCTCTTTTAACTACAATATATTCCTACTCCATCCCCCTAGATAAGTGGTAGCATCCGTATGTTCTTTCCCACCTTTCTTCTCCTCAGTTAGCAGTGAAGCCTGAAGATTATTTCACAGTAGTGAGTGGATGCAAACGTACTATTCTCCCTGTTTCTTTTCACAGTGCACCAGATGGCAGCAAGTAACTGTGTTGAGGATTGACGGGAAGGGGCAGGATCGTCTAGCTAATCTCAAACTGTGCATCTTCCTGCTTTAGGATTATAGGCGTACTACCATGCCCTGCACTGTAGAACTTTTTGATAGAAAAACTGTCGAGCTGTGTTTTTTGGGGCTGTGGTTGGAACCAGCCGAGCAGCCCTGGTCTGTTCCTGAGTGGGGGAGTGTGGATGAGGGAAAGGCTAGCTAAGAGAGTTAAGAGTCAGAGACACAGGATAGTGGTCAGGAGGGCAGATTCAATCCATACTGAATGCACCTCAGGTTATTCATACACCACCTTATGTATTCAACCAACAGTAAGGACAAAAAGCAGAAGACTTCTATTATCATATATAAGGCACAAGGAGTCATTACTTCCCTTAATCCTTCAGGTACTTCATAGCATGTACCACCCAGCCTTCAGGGTGAGAGTAACTCACCAGGGCCCAAGTCTATTGTTTCTCAGATAGGAGAGGTTCCTACCAAGGCCATGACATCCTGCAGCCATTAAGCTAATGTCTTAAGGACAATAGGAGTGATTTGAGCTCTCTGAACTCGTGGCAAGACGGAATGGGCTCCCATTTATGGGTCCCATCAAAAAACTGAGTTATGTGCTCTTATCTAGACAGTCTTCATTTGCTATAATCTAGTTGGTAAAATAATATTAGCGGATAATCAGAATGATCTAGTACACACCAAAATACAGAATGAGTTCTTGGGGCTAGAGAGGTGGCTCAGCAGTTAAGAGCAGTTGCTGCTCTTGCAAAGGACCTGAGTTCAGTTTCCAGCACCCACGTTGGGTGGCTCACAACCACCTGTAACTTCTGCTCCAGGAAACCCAGCGCCCTCCTCTGGCTTCTGCAGGTACCTGCATACATGGGCACATACACGCAGAGAAGAGACACGGAAATAAAAATTAAAAGCTTTTTAAAAAAGAATAAGCTCCTGTGGATTAGGAGTTGCAGGATGTGTGAAAGGAGTGCAGATTGATAATGTGCACCAGAGCTTGGGAAGCAGAGACAGGAAAACCAGGAATCTGAGGCCAGCCTTGGCCACCTGGTAAATTTGAGACTAGCCTAGATTGCATGAGACCCTGTCTCAAAGAAGAAGAGGATGAGGAGGAAAACCGGGCACAACAGTAACATATGTGCTGGGATGTTAGGATTTAATTGAATTGGATAACAAAGATCGGTAGGATTCAAATATATAGTGAAAGAGATGTTTCAGGCTTAGAGAAATGATGGGAATAAAAGCCCAGACTCTAAAAGGGAATGAGTGATTCAGGGGACTTTTAATAAACCAGTAAGTCTTGATCTGAAAGCTTGCCCGAGAGTAAGTTGGAACATGAATCCAGAGTCACTGTAAAGACATGGACTGTCCTCCTAGAAAGTTTCCAGCCATTGACATATCTATTCAAAAGCCCTTTATAGGTCCCCAGAGACAAGGTTTTGAACAAGGACAGAACATAAGACCGCTTTTCCTAGAACAAACTGCACAGTTTCAAAAGGGTGCTGGGGGAGACATGGACTTCAGTCCTGCTTGTGTTAAAAGAAATGTAGGAATTTGGAGATAGAATACATCGGACTTTCCCCCTCACTTTCAAGGCTAAGACTGAGGGAGTAGTAGGATGAGAGAGAGAGGACTGTTAAACGATGCCTAATTCCTCATCTGGGGCAGCAGTTAGTCAATTATGTCAGACTCCAGATGTGTAATAGTCTCTCTTCAACCACCAAGCAGCCGTGGACCCAGTGGCCACAGTGGGAGCCTAGCCAGGCTGACCACTTCCAACACCTACGCATCAACCCATCACTTCTCTGCCTTTTCAAACCAGGGTCTCCTGAGAACAAACCTCACAGGTGGTGAGGCATGCTCAGCTCCGTGTGCACACACCTCTCATGGGTGCTGGCAAGAGGCTCTGAGAAGGACTAGGGGATGACAGTCCTTATCTTGATCGCTTGAGGGATTCTTTTTCCGTTGAGCAGCAGGCAAGTGGAGCCCCTTTGTTTCCTGTTGTGGCTATAGTGCCCTCTAGTGCCTATGCCTGGTTCTGCGGTCAGAGTTTTTAGACCCTGGGTTTCAGAGTGTGCCACATGCTCTATTTAGCTGCTCACTGTCTGTCTGCCTTCCTCTCCCTCCTCAGGGTATTGCAGGCACAGATGTGGCTAAGGAGGCGTCAGACATCATCCTGACCGATGACAACTTCACCAGCATTGTGAAGGCAGTGATGTGGGGACGGAACGTGTACGACAGCATTTCCAAGTTCCTGCAGTTCCAGCTCACTGTCAATGTGGTAGCTGTGATCGTGGCTTTCACTGGAGCCTGTATCACTCAGGTTGGGCCGGGCTTGGATGTCAGGGATGACTTAAGGACTGAGGAGCGTGGGTAGGGAGTATAGTGTACCTACTCGGGAGTTAAGGACAGGTGTTTCCCAACACTACTTGGACAGTTAGCTATACCAGGTTTACAGACTCCACTGTAATGGTTTACTTACCATTAATTTAACATTTTTATGTGGTGATATCTTGCATGTACAAGTAAAGCCTGTCTGAAGGTCAGAAAATGGAGCTTGCAACTAGCTAACCATAGGGGCCTGGAGGAAGTGAAATGTACTTATGTGGGTTATCTTTGTCTTTTCGAAGCAAGCTTGCTAGACAGATGTTATTTTCCCCTTATAGAGCTGAGCTTGGAGTTATATAAATATGTCAAAGTCCCTGTGTACCTAGGTAACCAAATTCAAGGTCTGGTGGGTAGCAGGAGCTAAGCCACCTGAAGGGAATGGTGGCACTGGAGAGTGAGTCAGGCTGGTTTTCTGGAACAACTTGTAAGGCCTGGTTCTTTTTCCTACAGGATTCTCCATTGAAAGCAGTGCAGATGTTGTGGGTTAACCTGATCATGGACACTTTTGCTTCCCTGGCCCTGGCCACAGAGCCCCCTACGGATTCTCTGCTGAGGCGTCGCCCCTACGGGCGAAACAAGCCCCTGATCTCACGTACCATGATGAAGAACATCTTGGGCCATGCAGTGTATCAGCTCACAGTCGTCTTTTTCCTTGTCTTTGCTGGTGAGCCACAATTTGGGGAGAGGGGCAACTGCTGGGTGCTATATCTGTTAGGGACAGAGGATGGCTGAGAGGAGAATGCAGTATGGGAGACGGTGAAGGACTGACTGACGTAATAGCAGCTTCCCCCACACGTGCTGCCTGTGTATTCCCAGCACACGGCCACAGTGCGCAGCCACAGGGATATAAGTACCAGTGGGGCCAACTGACAGACAAGACCAGATATGTTGAGACCAGAAGCAACATTTAAGATATTTCATTAATGGGGCCTGGAGAAAGAGTTCTGCAATTAAAAGCACTTGTTGCTTTTACAGAGGACTCAGGATCAGACCCCAACACCTACATGGTGGTTCACAACCGTCTGTAAATTCAGTTCCAAAGGATCTGATGCCAACTCTGACCTTCAGCAACACCACACACACACACGTGACATACAGACATACATACAGACAAACACTCATACACATAAAATAAAGTACATATGCCTGAAGTAATTTCTAAATGTTTTATTTTTAAAAATAAAATGTTCTGCTGGGTGGTGGTGGCACATGCCTTTAATCCCAGCAGGTGGATCTCTGTGAGTTTGAGGCCAGCCTGGTTTACAGAGTAAGTTCCAGGACAGGCTCCAAAGCTACACAGAGAAATCCTGTCTCAAAAAATCAAAAATAAATAAAAATAAGATGTTCAATGGCTAGTGTAACTCAGAAGCTGACCAATTAGAATGAACTTTGTAATGTTCACAAGCCACCAGCATGGCTGTCCCAAACTGTTCCCTCTCAACCTGAACCCTAACTGAGGCCACAGGCATCCTCTAATACTGGCCCCTCCCCCACCAGGTGAGCGGCTGTTTGACATTGATAGCGGAAGGAAGGCGCCTCTCCACTCGCCACCCAGCCAGCACTATACCATTGTTTTCAACACCTTTGTGCTGATGCAGCTCTTCAACGAAATCAACTCCCGGAAGATCCACGGTGAGAAGAATGTCTTTGCAGGCATCTACCACAACGCCATTTTCTGCTCTGTGGTTTTAGGCACATTCTTCTGCCAGGTGAGATTCTATCTGGAGTTGGGGTCGGAGGGCTGGGGGATGGAGGGCAGAAGCTGGGAGCCAGGATGAGGAGAGAGGGAGTCCTGGGGACCAAGGCTGTGAGTAAACACTTTGGGTTTCCCGGTTTGCTTCCATGTGCACCTTGTTCTAGAACTGGGCCCAGTCAGGTGCTCCAGGGCAAGGTAGCATGGTACCTACAAATTTGACTTGTAGAATACTTTCATGATCTTTCCAAATGTGCAGAGAAGTTCCACACAGTGACTAAGAAGAGGGCCACTTGCTTCTGCCTCCTTCCCATGCCAGCACATATGGAATGTGTATGTACTGGTAGCGCAGGCTCCTCGCCCCCAAGCCCTTCCCCATCCCTGCCCTTCAGTTCTGAATGGACTTATGCTTGAGAATGTTGCACAGTTCACGGAGAAGAGTGATGGATTGGTGCACACGCTGAGCTCCTGTTGCTAGGAACTAGGGCCAAGAGCACAGTTGCCTGGTGGTGAAAAGATGAGTTCCTCCCTTGTTGTTGTAGTCAGAGGGTTGCCAAGGCATGTGACTACAAAGGATTATAAGCAGGCCACAGCACAAAAGACCATCTTCTGGAGCTGGAGACGTGGCTCAGCAGTAAGAGAGACCAGTGTTTGAATTCCAGCTCCCACATCATTTGACTCATCATCATTCATAACTCAGCTCTTCTGGCTTCTGTGGCTCATGGATGAGAGCAGAGACCCCCACACAGACACATGTGCAGATATACACACAGACACACACATGCACACACGATTTTAAAAATAAACCTTAGAAACAAGCTGGCTTTTTCCCAGCAGAACCCCTCCCTCCAGCCCCATCCGCCACCCCCATTCCTAGCTCTGCTCCTCTTCTGCTGTCCCTTCCCTCTGGCACCTTTTGGCCTCAGTCAGTCACAGGAAGCCTCCAACTTCCTCTGCTGCATATTAATACCGTCACAATAGTCACAGTGGCTGCATGATTCCCATTGAAGTGCTCTATAAAGATTGTATCTGTCACCTTTCTTCACTTCTAGAGTCTTTTCTGTTCCAGAAGAGAATCAGGACTTGCCCCACTCTGGCCCTGCAGGGGGCGCTGTGGCATTGACCACCCTGTCAGTCCTGGTGGGTGGAAGGCCGACTCTGGAGATGCTTCCATCATGGCGGGCTGCCCTTTGCTCTGTTTCAGATTTTCATCGTGGAGTTCGGGGGTAAGCCCTTCAGCTGTACAAGCCTCACCCTGGAGCAGTGGTTGTGGTGTGTTTTCATAGGGATTGGAGAACTTTTGTGGGGCCAGGTGAGTGTGGGGTGCCCTCTGCAGATCCTCAAGGCTGTAGACCGTTCCTCTCACAATGAGAGGGACAAGTGGCTACAGATACCAGTGTCTCATCCCGTCTTACCTCCCGTCCCCTTCCCTCCATCACGGCTTCAGGCTCCTTCCGACTTGGGGTGCGGGGGGACCACTGCCTTCACTTCAGGGGGTTATGTTCTCTGCAAAAACTTAGCTTTTTTTTTGAAACAGAAATAGAAATTTTCCATTAAAAGTTGAAGAGTTCGGAGTCGATATCACTCTGATGAAGCAACGGTCTAGCCAGGGCTATTGCGATGCTGTAGTTCAGGGTTCCCTGCCTCTTCGGTGTGGTGTCACCGTGGCTTTCTCTGGTTGAATGCCCAGCTCCTACCTAAGATAAATCAGTACTGCACATGCGCAACAGAGGGGGAGTGACACAGATCAGCACAGCCTCTGGAATTTACTGGAAGGGCCTGAACCACCCTTCTCCTTTTCACAAGCTGAGTAGCCATGGGCACGTTACCTAACCACTCCATTTATTGGGGGTCTCAACATAGGATAACAGAATCATCACTAATTGTCACTAAACAAAAAATACGACAGTACCTATTATAAGTACTTAGTGGGTGTCAGTATTAATTACAAGAATGTCAGCTTAGCTAAGAGTTTCATCCTTCCCTTAATACCATCCTTTATTCTGGCCTGGGCGATTCTTTGCAGCTCTCAAGTCTCAGCTGAGAACGCTTTAGTGCCCCTTCACAAGATAAAGATGGGATTAAGGAAGGAGGGACTCTTAGCTAATTGTCTTCCTATTCCTTTCCCAGCCCTCAACTCCCTAAGTACAAGTGCCCTTCTCCTCCTCCTCCTCCTCCTCCTCCTCTTCCTCCTCCTCCTCCCAGTGTGGTTTGCCCCAGCCCTACTTCCTCCCCCTGTGTGCCAGCTCGGCAGTTTGTGTTGTCTCAAAAGACAAGGATCCCACTGGGAAGGAAGAACCAAACGGAGACAGAGTGAGTGTAGGAAGGCCCATGCTGAGAGATGATGGGAATTGAGTTCCCTTCTGTGTGTCCGTGAACACCAGCACCTTCCTAAGAGCTGGCAGTTAGAACAACTGGCTAATCTTCTGGGCAGTTTGGTGCTTGTTGGTGCTGTCCTGGTGGGAAAGGCGTAGGCAGAGGAGCCCCCAGGACCAGGCCAGCTAACGTCTCTTCTCCAATTTGGCTGTCGCCCTCTTTGCTGCGACTGCTCTCAGGTGATCTCTGCCATTCCTACCAAGTCTCTGAAGTTCCTGAAGGAGGCTGGACATGGCGCTGACAAGGAGGAGATCACCAAGGATGCTGAGGGAATGGAAGAGATTGATCTTGCTGAGATGGAACTGCGCAGAGGCCAGATCCTCTGGTTCCGTGGCCTGAACCGGATTCAGACTCAGGTACTCTGTAGTGACTTGTCCTTACCCTGAAAGAAGAGATCTCCCCATCCTGGGTAGGGGTAGGAAAGGGGCGATTCCCAGCAGCCAGCAAGCACCCTTACCCCCATCCTAAGGCTCACTGCTCCTTAGCTTCAAGGTCAACAAGGCCAGAGGTCTCTGTGGAACTGCTCTGGGAGGTAACAGACTGGACCGTGGGTCACTATTCTGTGGTTTGCCCTACAGCCCACCCATCATGTCTGTCAGTGGAGCTGTCTTCCCACATGAGGTCTGTTCCAACACCAGTCTTGAATGCAGGAGAGGGACTGTGTAGTCCTTCCCTGGTCCCAAAGAAGGAAAAGAGACCCTATTTTTATAAAATTTGAATGAATAGTGGGCTTCCCTGAGTCACTTGGTATGGCCTTCTCGCAGCTGTTGTGATAAAAGCTGTTATCTGGGGAGGTCTTTGTTAAAGAAACTCACTGGCCTCTCTGGGAAACCTGGTGATTAAGTTGATATCTTTGGAAAGGCTCAGACTTGCTTCCTAAAGAGGAAGAGACTGTCCTTTCTCCTAACCCCTTCTTGTGATTTCTGACATGGAGTACCAGTGAGTTCCCGCTTGTAGCCCTGACAGTAACTCTTGTTTTCTCCACTTTCCTTGCATGACTACCTCTGGGTGAGTGGGCTAGCCTTAGCATTGACAGTGCTTTTCCTCTGTTCCACCCCTCAATCCTTTACTGTTTTATTCCCAAGATTCCTGAACAAACCATCAGTTCCAAGATCTCGAGGGGACTTTCTAGAGCAAAGCCTGTTTCCTACTCCTTGGCTAAAGATCCCCAAAATAATCATTTTCAAAAAACTGGCCTTCGACTGATTTAGAAAATTGTCTGACCAACACTCCCCGTTTTGGTGCACAGGGAAGATAAATGAATGCACACTCAAAACTGTGTACCCCGTCCTTCCCTGAGCAACGAGTCAGGTAGAAAAGGGGGCAAGACACAGGTGGGGAACTCTGGGCTCCTTTCCTCTCTCTGCCAGGAAGGGAATCAACCTGTGACCTGCAGATGGCCTCACGCCCCTTCCACTGAGCCCTTGGGTGACTGTAGATCTTAGCGTCTTGACTCCCGCCCCCAAGGCCCCCGCTGCTGTCCTTTGGGTCTGCTCTTTTCAAACTAATCTCTTTGCTTTTCTTCCCTTCAGGATCACCCGCCTCCTCTTCTACTGTGTGATTGTTTTATTTTTTTCCCTGGCCAGGATCCCTGCTTCCAGAGCCTCCTTGCTTCTTGCCAGTCTTCCTCTGGGGAGCTGAGATTCATGGACCTCCCCCCCACTGCCCTCCCCTACACTCCTCTGTTTGATCTCCCTGCACATGTGGCTTTAGGCATACTTCTTTCCCTGCTAGAACATAAGATAGCTGGGTCAGAATGACCTTAAAACCTCAATTTGAGATCAAGCTTGGTAGTACATGTCTATAATCTCAGCACTCAGGAAGATGAGGGTTCCTAGTTCCAGGCCAGCCTGGGCTATATAGCTAGATCTTACCTCCAAGACAAAGAAGCAAAAGCCTTAACTTGGGCTCCAAAGGCAGCCTATTAAAGACGCCATTGACGAGTCAAGGTCAGCCTGGTCTATAGAGTCCCAGGATGGGCTTCAAAGCTACACAGAAACCCTGTCTCAAAAAAAACAAATAAACAACAAATAAAAAAAACAAGCACCATTGACAAGATCCATCCATACCATTGTAATTGGCACCTGACTGGTGGTACCAAGGCAGTGTTGAGTGCACCTTCCATATCTGAGTCCTCCCACCCCCATCAACTGCTCAGCCTCAGGGTCCTAACAAAACCCCTTATTGTCGTGGCTGGAATTTCCCTTTTCCTGGTTCTAGGCAGTTCTTCCCTTTCCCTTCCCCTTTAGTTTAGGGGAGGTAAAAGCACTAGAAAGCAAATATTTGAAGAATTAAAGGGCTGAACAGTAAACATGGAGTATAATTTCATTGTGGAAGTTGGACCTTGTAACACTATAAGCACCTAGAAAACAGATTCTACCATCTCCATGGGCTGCAACCTTCCCAAGAGCTGCAACCTTCCCAAGAGCTGCAACCTTCCCAAGGGCAGCCCTCACCTACAGCCCTCAGTCCACTGAAACAGAAGAGCGCATGAATCAGAGAAGGGTGGTGTTTTAACCTTGGTCTCCACTTGGAGGTACCCCTAAAGTATTGTATGGCCTACCTGGAGGTTTGCTACACAAAAGTGGCATAGGCCTCATCTTCTGGGAATCAGTGGCAGGACAAAGACAGTGCCTTTCCTGTCCTCCTAGGCCGTTGCTAAGGGGAATCGCAAAGGATCTCAGAAGGATAAAAAAACCCCTTTCTATTTGTTCCTTATGACTTAGGGGTCAAAAAAAAGGATAATAGATTGATTAAGACCCCAGATCACAGTCACAGTGGGAAATTGATGCTATTAATTGCCTCTGTCCTTGAGGTTGAGCAAGCTGAAAGCCAGAGACCTGCTCTGTTCGGCAGGAAGACTTTGAGAGTTGTAGCTTCCAGGCACCACCAACCACTGGGGTGCCAGTTCTTAGGAAACTGGTGACCTCTCGTCAGCAGGTCTGCCAGGGCAGGTCTCCAGTTCTTACGTAATGCAATGAGTAGAATTCTAATTGGCCACCTGAACTCCACTCATGACAAACACCTCATCCAAACTAAGCAGCTCAGTCTAGCAGCCTTTCCACCATGGCCACCCATGTGTTATTTTCCTGGGAAATTTTGTAAAAATAACTGGTTGACTTAGTTGGTTTTGAGGCTCCTGAGCCTTAAATTTCACTAATATATACTTTGCTTCCAGTATGTCAGTTTATCTGCCTTATCTTTAAGAGTACAGGTCAAAATGGTGAATGAGCTACTTACTGCCTAGCTGTTAGTGGTAGGGAGACATCCTTTACATTTTAAAGGCCTTTTGACACATGTCCATCGTAGGCTACAGGGGAAAGAAACGTGAATCGCAGCTGGGGTTTGAAAATGCATAGCAAATTGTCCTTAAATGAAGTATGATGTGCAATTAACGCCCTCCCCAACCCCATCCTCACCGGCTGCTCTGGGTTTGTGGGAATATCTCTTGCTTTCCATCCCCGCCCCCCCTGCCCTCCTGATCATGCCTTCCTCTTCCTCCCTCCTCTCTGACTGTGGAGCAATGCTGTCTCACTCTCTGATTCTTTGCAGATTGAAGTAATTAACACATTCCAGACGGGAGCCTCTTTTAAGGGAGTCCTAAAGCGACAGAACATGAGCCAGCACCTTGATGTAAAACTGGTTCCTAGCTCCTATTCAACTGCAGTTGCACCAGTCAAATCTCCCCCTTCCACCTCTTCCGCTGTTACAGCTCCTCCTATGGGCAGTGAGTGAGAGTCTGTTCAATGCATGATTTGCTAAGGCGACCACAAGAGAGCATGTGACATCCACTTTAACCAGCCGTGGTTACTTATCCTTTTCATTTTTCCCCTTTGAGCTTTGGACTTAAAGAAAAGACAAAAACAAAAAACAAAAAACCTCCCCCCAACCCTGGTTAAAACCAGGCTGTATAACCTTTCATTTGATTTTTTTGTTTGTTTGTTTTTCGAGACAGGGTTTCTCTGTGGCTTTGGAGGCTGTCCTGGAACTTGCTCTGTAGACCAGGCTGGTCTCAAACTCACAGAGATCCGCCTGCCTCTGCCTCCCGATTAAAGACGTGTGCCACCAATGCCGGGCTCATTTGTTTGTTTGTTTGTTTTTTTTTAATGTTGGAAAGTTATTAAACCTTAATAACTTAAAGACAATAATGCTGTTTTCTGACTTTCCCTCTGCATTGCTGCTGCTTCTTTTCTTGAATTGTTTTGCTGTGTCTTGCCTCTCCTCCTCTTCTGAGTCTAACTTCACCTGTTTAGATATAAGGTCAGTCCCAGTGAAGACCTAGGAAGTCTCTTTACCAGGGGCGAGGGAGCCTCTAACCACGGGTTAACCAGGACCTGTCCTGATGGAGCCAATGCTGAACTTGTTCAATAATTGCAGCCTTTTTGGCTACCACTGCACTGTTAGCTGGCAACAAGATTGGAGAGGGGAAGTTAGTTCAACCTGTATTGTCTCACCTCTCAGACATGACCGTAAACAGAACTGTAGTTCAAGAACCAATTCATTCACAATGTGTAGGAGAAATGTAACTTCTCTGACCCATGTGGTGGCGTGTGTCACCCCAGCACCCCAGATTGTTGACCGCTTGCTAATGCCTTCCTGTTTCTGGTCCTGTACTGTCCCTGAATTGGGAGCAGAGGGAGGCAGTCACTATGGTGAGCGAAGGTCCTCCACCTTCACATCCTATGGACTTTAGATACTCGAGTGCCAAGTCCATCCCTCCCCACAGCCAGCCCTAGGTTGCATTGCCTGTGGTTCCCATGGCTGTGAAGCAGGTTTTCCAAGCTTGAGCTTCCTTTTGCCTTTTAGCTACCCATAACAGACCAGGTCTGAGTTGGAAATAAGGGTGTAAGTGCAGTGATATCTGCTGTTTCTTCAAGGCCCAAAGGCAGGCCTGAAGGCACTAAATAAGCCTAGTCCTGCAAAGTGCAAAGAAACCTCTCCCTCTAGTCCTTCCTCATTCCTCACTTAATCTCTTTTCTTTCTGCATTTATTCCTGCTTAGTCATTCACTTCTCTGGTAGAAAGGGCCAGTGCTGGCTGCCCCCAGAGACTTGATGGCGGAGAGAGACCAGGGAGTCCAGAGGAGCTGGTAGGCCCCATGCCCTGAGCCCCTAAAAGTTCAGACCAAAGGAGACAGACCACACCTGCTTTCTCTAGCTTGCCCATTTCAGAGCACTTAAGATTACTTCAGCTGTGTGTCGGATCTCCCTAAGGTCCCTCGGCTTCCATCCAGAAGGACGCCCTAGACTTCTCTACTCCTAGCCTATGAATAGGGAGTAGAAGAGTACAGTGTTCCCGTGGAGAAATCATCAGAGCTCCAAAGTATGCTCCACACTCACCTGAGGTTCAGCCTACTTTGGGCTTCTGCCTCATGAAGGAATTACCCTTCAATCAGCCCCTCAGGAAGCATTTCCCCGAAGTTTTAAAAAATGACGTGTGGAGAGGAAAGCTTTGGCTGGCTAAGTGAGGGATGTGCGAAGCTCCGATAGCCCTCCCTTGTTCCCACCCCAGACCCTGTGCTCCAGGCACAGAAGATGCCAGCCCTGGATCAGGTGGTGACACACTGTGTGGCTGTCCATCAGCACATGTTCTCTGAGCCAGTGTTGGAGTTGAGCATTCCCGCATAGCCCCAAGCCTCTATCGCTCACCCTTTCCCTCACCCCCTGGGCCCAGGCCCTGACTCCAAGCTTGAGCTCCCTTACAGGCAGCTGGTTCCCCATGGTCTCCAGAAGTCCTGAACTCTAACTGAATGATTGTTCTTGGCTTCCCCCAAAGGTTTCCCTTTTTTTCACCTGCTCATCCCTCTTCACTTATATCTTCTTCATTTGTTTACCCTTAAGAGTGTTATTAATTGCCCCCACAGGGGAAAGGAAAAGTCATAAAATAGGCTCAGACCCTCTGACCCTAACTTTCACAAATCGACTCCTTTTATAATGGACTTCACATAAAATTGTTGCAATCAAGTGTCCAGTTGCTTAAAAAAGAAAAAAGAAAAAACCCTAGAAGCAACAAATTTAAAAATCACTAGTCTAGAAGACAGTAAACTAGTGGCATAAAGGTACCTGCCCTCCTATATGACTCTGTGAAGATGACAATAGCAGATAAAAATACTGCTACAATACAATAGGCGGTTTTCCACCTATTCCTTGGTCATACTATTTATACCAGGGCTAAGGGAGAGGGTGTTGAGTTTGAGCTCGCTTAACCTAACTTGTCTTGCTCAAATATTTCAAGTATAGATTACAGAAAACTTGGGACCACACAGAGGTTAGAGGTAGGCTCCACTCTGCCTGTTCTCGCACAGATCTGAGCAGGGCAACCAGACTGGTGAAATTCGCCAGCAGATGGTGAGCAGAACCACAGAATAGAAAGTGGACCCTCACTGTCACTCCACCAGGTCCCTGACGCCTTTACATTTTGTAGACAGTTGGACTGACTGTTCAGTGGCAGAGTCCCTTGCCTTCTAAGCTCTGATGGTGAGGCTGCTGTAGGCAACATCTTTGCAGGATCTTAAAATGAGAAGTCCTAGGACAGAAAACCCAGCTGGTTTATTTGCCTGTTTGTGTGTGCTCCACGATTTTTTTTTTTTTTTTTTTTTTTGGTCTTTGGAGACAGGGTTTCTCTGTATTGCTTTGGAAGTTGTCCTGGAACTCACTCTGTAGACCAGGCTGGCCTCGAACTCACAGAGGTCCGCCTGCCTCTGCCTCCTGAGTACTTGGATTAAAGGCGTGAGCCACCAACGCCCGGCATGCTCCACGATCTTGCTTCTTCTCCAGGGATATATATTTTTTTATTTAAACAGCAGAAGACTAAAAGAGACACTGTTAACCCACCACCCATTACTCCTTAACCTTCTCCCAACCTTAACAATTTGTGCATCCCCCTCGTTTCTTTTCTGAGGGAGACTGTATCTGAACCAGAGTAGAACTGACCACTTCCCCCAACAACAAAAAACAATCCTATAACCATCTGACTTTCCTGGTCTCCCTTCTCAGTTCCCTCTGGCACACAACTCCCCCCACACACTGAACCCCGAACTACCAGCCCAGATTCTAAGCCACACTTGAGTAACACAGTTCAGAAATGTAAAATTAGCAAAGCAAAACAACAGCAAAAACAGCAAATAAGTTGATGCCCTGATTACGCAAAAGCTTCTCCAGAGATTTATTGCAATTGGTCTTCTCTGGACTCCTGACAGCTTGAGTCCCTTCTTCTATGTAGTAAAATGAAGATTGACAGGGCAATATGTTTGCCCGTTTACCCAGGGACACTGCAAAGTGTCTCCTTTCTTCATTCTTTTCAACTGTCCTGTCAGAGAAGTCAGTTATTGGTAGCCGGCTTCCTGGATCAAGTTTCTCTCCTGGTCCTCCGCTTCTTCACACAAGGTCATATTCTCTGCCCAATATGCACATGGCTGGGCAAACAGCATGAATTTACTTGTTGGGTTTGGGCAACATGGCTGTGGATCAGACATGGATGTACACTTGAATGGTGAACCCCGGACCTTCTTCAGTAGGCAGGGCAAGGCTTCTTTTGACACCCTGTGTTGTATCTGCGTCTTCTAGGAGAGGGTATGGAGAGGAGGAGCTCTGCTTTTGAGGGGTAGGAGACACAGTTGAGGTTGTGGGGTTACAAACATGTGCATGTCTTCTGACTGAACAGTTAGGGACTTTTAATTTCCTGCATGCTGTGGAATGAAGATTGATTTGTCTGCCTGGCTGCACAGTACCCACGGTCACTTGTCACCCAGTGTTTATTGTGTGCAGATTGGTGAATGTTGGCTCTTTGATGGGGCTTAACAGATAACAAAGCCACAGTGTGCAATTCTCCCCTCCCACACTCACAAAAGGTTTGGCTTCAACACAGAAAGCCACCTGTGTGGATTGTCTTTTAAGTTTGCCCATTAATGTAACCTAGTTCTGACACACTGGCCTCTATCAAAAAGAACTAATGAGTCTCTTGGTTTGATTTCATTTTCAGAGTGGATTGTTTGGGAATGCTAAATTTGCTTTGTGCTACCTTTTTGAATGCACCCTTTGAAATGCCCTACTGTCTGCCTCACTCACTCACACCTTGTGCTTGAGATTTGAGGCCTGTGGTGGTTTGGGTTGTTGAGCCATTGTGTTTCATAGTTGGGGTTTTGTTTCTTTCCTTAAACCACTCATTTTTCTTGTTCTGCTTGCCAGTTCTCACCTCCCTGTCTTCTCATCCTCTTTCTCGTTCCCCTGGTATAGATCAAAGTGGTCAGAGTGTTCCATAATTTCCATCAAGTCGTTCATAAACCCAGGAACCAACTCTCCATCCACCACTTCATGACCCAGCCTGGATACAATGCAGATGATGAGTTTCCACAGTCATTCCAGGATGATCAAGAGGGAGATCCTGAATCGGCTCCTAAGGCGGAGACTAGGGTGCCTCTGTTAGATGGTGAGGCCACTCCATATGACAACAAAAACAACAGTGCCGTGGATTGCAACCAAGTGCAAATCGTTGCCTCCCATTCCGACAGCCCTCTGCAAAGCCTGGAGACATCAGTTTGAACTCCCATTCTCTGATTCCCGTCCCTGCGTTCCCTAATTCTTTTATCATTTATCCCGTCTATAAAGTGATGATGGGACTTGTCACTGTTATGTCAGCCGTTCCTAAGTGTGTGAGAACCCCCACCTGGCCATGAAGAAACAAGAACACAGACTACAAGGATTCGGTCAAACCCTGATCTGCTCCTTAGGTATACCAGTTCTCATTTTTAAAGAAATGATGACAATCCTCCTGGCATCACCCAACCCAGAGTCTCCACAGCATTCCCACATGTGTCACCACTTCCTGACTTGGAGACTTCAGGAGTTTCTGCCATTTACAAGCTAAGTTGTGGGCTCAGGGAGAGACAAATGCCCTGTGTTTGTGTTTCAGTAGACTGGTAATTCTTAGAACATATTTTCCTATTTTGAAAATGCATATCCTAAGGCCGCTAGCTCTCCCTGCCCTTCAGTCTGACCTCCCCAGGGTTCTTTGGTTCTTATATGACCCTTATCATCCTTCCTCTTACTTTTTTTTTAAGTTGTGGTAATTAAGAGAATGGAAAGGACATGTACAAGTTGAGTCGACTTTGGCCCCTTCTGGCCCCAATAGAACCTTTCATTTTGTTCTAGAGGCAGGCTAAAATGGTCTTTTTGAAGCAAATGAACTGATGAAATATTTCCCTATTCTCATCAGGTCAGCTCCAACTTCTGAATGTCCATCTGTCTTCTTGGGTGTGTCAGGGTTTTTAAGTGCCAGGGAAATCAGCCATGACCATGACGCTTGCATATGTATAATGTATAGTTTTTACCATAGGCCTGAGCTTCCTCCTTGCCTAAGGTGGTAGCAAAAGAATCAATGGGACATGACCCTGTCTCCTAGCTGGATGAGAAGTTTCAGGACCAACCTGGAGCAGGCCTAGGACCAGAAATCACTGAAGCAGACTATTTTCAAGGGTATTTGCCAAGGCTCTCCCAGGGCAGGAGCTGACTGTTGGGGGAATGAGTATCAAGAAGCCTTGGGAAGGGCTAAAGAACCAATCCACCGGATCTGAGGAACCTCCCCACAGGTTGGGCGCCTGAGTACCAGCTTTGACATTCTCTTCACTTTACTAATTCTATGCTTTGTTGTGCCCCATATTTTCCACCTCAAAGGAGGTCCCCAACTTTTGAAAATATTCCATTGTTGAAAATACACATCCAAAAGAGGAGGTTTCCTGACAGTGTTCTGTCAAGGAGCAAAGGGCCCTTCCCGGAAAGCTCCTGCCTCCTCTCTCCTCGCTTTCATACCCCCTCCTCCAGCCTTCAGCATTGAGCATCTCCACTGCTACCCAGGAAAGCCCGTGCCTTTTCACCCGGACACATCCTCTGCCCACCCACCTCTCAGGAGCTGGGAATGTCACCAAAAGGGACTTCGCCTTACTGGGACAAGCTGGAGGCACATTCCCAGGTGCTCCATCTGTATCCCTACTTTGCTGATCTAATCTTGTTTGTGCAGGTGGACCAAATTTATGTCCCCAAGTCCCATCTCCTGTTACGTCAGTGAAGCCTGCCTCCCACTCTCCATGGTGATGGGAATAGAAAAGGATGCATGAGGCTCATGAGAACTGCCAGGTTTCCACGTGGGAGGGAAAGGCAAGATGAACTTGTCTACTCCTAGCCTTTCTTCTAGAGATCTTCCTCCCTCCCCACTTTTCACCCAGGCTGCCAAGGTAGGGTGAGTGTAGAAACAACCACCATTCTACACTCAATACAGCATAATCCATCGTTATAGGAGACAGGGAGAAGGCTTTCACTTGGGTTTTGTAAAGCTTACACACTTCAGCAGTCTTTCCTCATGGAAAAAAAACAGCTCACTTGAGTTGTTAATTACACACACACACACATGCACACACACACATACACACATGTTTAGTACATTAGAAGATTTGAATTTGTCAACTGTTTTATTACCTCAGATCATTTTTTAAAAGCAAGCCAATAACAAGCTCCGAAGGCCATTTTACCATCCTTGCTCCTAAGAGACTTTTGTGGTGCCTGGCAGGTCTCTCTCGAGGGCTTTATGTCTACTTTTTCAAAGTCAATAGTTGTTGTGTATGTGTGTGTATGTTTGAGTGTGTTTGAGTGTGTGTGCGCGCATGTTCTAGTTTCCGTAGTGAGAGAGAAAAATATAGAAATATTATGCAAAAATAGTTTTCTTTAGATCAGAAACTAATATTTTTGAGTCAGCCATATATATATTTAAAGAATTTCAAATAAAGTGCCATCATGAAGCACCATAGAGGGGAGCACACACCCAGCTGTTTGACATGACAAGTGGCTCAGTATATTTGCAGTTGGTTAAAAAAAATATACCATACTTCCTTTCTCCAAACAGCCATCTTTATATTTAGGGGGAAAATGTTGGTTATAGACTTTTTTAATTATAAATTTTGTTGATATGGAATTGAGTAAGTTCAAGTATTTCTGTGCATATGTTTTTATATGTTTTTTCTATTCAGTTTCAGTGATCCAGGTGGCAGTGAGTACCTATGACAGAAGTTAATAATAGTTTCCCCTAAATGGTGCTTTGGATTTGAAAGAGGTCTGGTGGGGAGAAAGAGAACATATTCTAGAGCTGTCTTTTGATAAACCTAGAAAAACGGGTAAGAACCTGCAGGTAGTGAGGGAACCACTGGAAGAGGCTTCTCGACTGTCAGGACATGGATGTGTGCTGCCATGGAGGAGTGCCAGGCTTGTTGGTAACCAGGGGTGAGGGCCAGTTGGACTTCTGTTTCGAAGGAGTTCGCTGGCAGAGTGTTGTCAGTGACAGTCTCTCCTGGTCAGCAAGGGAACTCTGACGTGGGGCTTGCATTTCTTTATGCTTCCTGCACTCCCTTTTTCCCCTAGAGTGATCCCATTAGTGAGTTTTTGTGCATGAATCTGAGTTGAGACACCTTCCTATTTTGTATAATACAGCAGATGGGAGACTGAGCTCCAAATTGGAAAAGACAAATACAGCAATGGCTGCTTCTAGCTCTGTCTGGCAGTCTGAGGACTAGGTCCTTCTCAACAGCCCTTCACTGTCCTTTAAAGTGCTTCTCCCATCCCAAAAGATGTAAGAGAGACCAGCTAGACTCCCTCTGGGCACACGTGAATTCCTCAGGTTTGGAATTCTGTTTTCCTTCAAGCTTTAGGGGAGAGTTACACAGGTCAATCAGAGTGATTACCTCACTGCCGAAAATCCAGAGGAGCATGCAAGCTTGAATATGCCTGGATCCTCTCCTGTATCCTTCCCTTTCTCCCCATCCCTCGCCTTACCCTTACTGTGGTACCATTGCAGTCCGCACATTCAGCCACCTTCTACGTCTGGGGTCTACCCATGGCACCAGTGGGGGTGGGCAGTTACAATGCCTGCTGTCCTGAAGCCATCCCAGCCTCCTCCTCAGTAGACCAGACACCCTCCCTCCTCTCCATTCAGCTCAGAGCCAGAACGTTTGCCTTCCCAGCTCTGCAGTTAGGTCTGCTATCCCCTTTCTTCTTCTTGGGGGAGGCAAAGGGAGGTGAGCTCCCTGCAACTGAATCGGCCTTTGGTTTGTGTTTTCTCCCCATGTGTATATATGCCATATGTAAATATGCCATATATATGTGCCAACAAATGGATCTATGCCATCTTTTCTAATCGGCATGCAGATAGGAATTTTGAGTTTCTTCTCAGTAACTAGTATAATGAGCACTGGTATTTTTGTACAAAAGGAAAAAAAAAACAGAAAATTGACTGTTGTAGTCTGCATGACAGACATGATGATAGCAAAGCAATGTATATCTTAGCGTGTGTTGCCATAGTTTGCAGTTCATCTTAACAGTGCACCCAATCTGTATTTGCATTTATATTATTTAAGCTCTATGTATAATGTTTTGCATGTATTTATATGGTTCTTGGGGGGGATGCTATAAACTGACAAATGTGTAATGCAACTGTATCGTCTCACTGACACGGGAAGAGGAGTTTTAAAAGGGTTAATTTTTTTGAACCAATAAAGCTTTTTGCTGATGAGAAGAAACTAATGTCATGCACTGAGAATAAAAACCCATGCCCACTTGTTAATGTTCTGTCTTCCATGTGTCTCCACTTTTGGGTCTCACCCCTGGACCTGTGGGGGCTGAGGAGCAAACACAGGGCCCAAGCTTGTCCCTTCCTGTGACATGCTTCCTTCAGGGCCCACAGCCCTGGGGACCAGCCTCTTGCCTTGAAGAACTAGTTTTTCTGTACACTCCACAGTTGGAGTTGGGTAGAGCTTGCTATCCAGGTCCTGGAAAGCTGGGTCCCTGGGAAGGATAAGCAAGAGGACACCTCCCCCACTCCCTGTTCCCTCCTCCTCCTCACCTTCCATCCTCCTTTTCTTAAAATGCCTTTCGACAAGGTTAGTCCCCATTATAGTAACTGCTTTTCCTACAGACATTCTCCACTACTTCTTCCCATAGCTGTTTTGTTTTTAATGTTCCATTCATTACATTTGAGCATCATGGCTGGTATCCGTCTCCAATTTCTGATCAGAGAAGATAAGTCATTTACCTTCTGGACCGTCATATCTCTCAGATGACTCCTTGTAGCTCACAGTCAGATGTACAACAAAGTTCTCTGTTCCCTTTTAAGTCACCCCCTTTAGAAAAGAACCCTGTCTCTTGCCCAGGATTCCTTAAGAAAAGTATGTTGGTGAAAGTCAGCCAGGTGGTCTCTCTGAAGGTGCTGGTTCAAAAGCAGGGACCGGCCTGGATGGAAAAAACTCTTTCAGGCTACATCTTTAAAGACAATTTTTTGACGTGTATGAGTTTTGCCTGCATGTATGTCTGTGTTTCTCATGCCTGGTGCCCAAGGAGGTCAGAAGATGTCTTTGGCTACCCTGGAACTAGACTCAGGATGTTTGGGAGCCTCCATGTGTGTGCTGGGAGCAGCAAGTGCTCTTAACCACTGAGCCATCTCTCCAGCCCTCAGCCTAGGGATTATTCCCAGCTTTCTTGCCAGTCCCAGATTGCTCTCCATAGGCATGGACACACTGACCGCTTGGTTTCTTTAAAATGGAGGCTGGGAAGTAACTAATTTAAATAAATTTAAACTTTGAAGGAGTTAGGGCCTTATTGATAACAGAAGCCATAAAACAGTCATAGTAGCACTTGCTTTTTCCCCATTGTAAGTGCCCTTCTAATGCACTTTCTAGAAAGGATGTCCACACATACCCCTAGTCCCATGCCCCACACACACCTGTAAGATCCTTTCTGAAGCATGACCCCATATTTCTCCTTTTATTCTCCTATCTTATCCTCATTGGGCCTCTATCTTCTCTGTTAATACATCAGATTTTTATTGGTGGTGGTGGGTTTTTGTTGTTGTTTGAGACAGGTTCTCTCTGTCCTAAAATTAGCTCTGTAGACCAGACTGGCCTCAAACTCACGCCACCACTGGCCGTCTAAGAATTAGATCTTAAAAGTACAACCAACTAATCCAGCATGTGGTAGGGAATGCTGTCTGACTAAGATTGCTATATCTTAAGACATTGGTTCAATGGGATGTAAAGGCCAGTTGGGTCCCTTGGGCCCAAGTGAACATGAAAAAGAGCATGCTCAACTGAGTGGTGGTGGCGGCACTTGCCTTTAATCCCAGCACTCAGGAGGCAGAGGCAGGCAGATCTCTGTGAGTTCAAGGCCAGCCTGGTCTACAGAGTGAGTTGCAGGATGGGCAGGGGTATGTAGAGAGCCCTGTCTCAAATAAATAACAACAACAAAATGATGGAGGATGTCCTTTTGTATGCTGTGAATATATGTTTCTCTTATTGGTTGATGAATAAAGCTGTTTTGGCCAATGGACAGGCAGGATGTAGCCAGGCAGGAAGTATTGGCAGGGCTACCAGACTAGGAGAAGTCTAGGAAGAGGAACGCAGAGAGTGAGTCACAAGGGAGCAAGAGGGCCGGCATCACCAGTAAGCCAAGACAACGTGGAGATACACAGATTAATAGAAATGGGTTAATAATTAAGAGAGAGCCAATAAGAAGCCTTAGCCATTGGCCAAACAGTTTACAATTAATATAAACCTCTGTGTGTTTATTTGGGACTAGATGTTTACAACAAAAAGAAAGAGCCTGATATGTGTGTAGAGCAGAAAATGTTCATCTTGGAAACTGGTGCTTTCTGGCTCTGACTCCTAGCTTGTCTTCTCTCATGAGACTGTTTTCAGCAATACCTCCCTGGGGTAGCTCCATTCCCCACCCTGAAAACACGAGATGCTCCTTGAAATAATGACCTCACTGCCATCTCCAAAAAGACCATGCCACACACACAACGGGCCACCTCTAAGAGAAAGATGTCTCACACATACAGTGTGCCATCTCTACACTTAAACTAAGGAGTTAATAATTTGTGTGTTTGAGAAGTCAAAAAACAACCAGAAATTAAGCTTTTTGCTTTATCTATTTTGCTTTGTTTTCTGAGACACGGTTTCTTTGTGCAACCCTAGCTATTCTGGAACTCTCTGTGGACCAAGCTGACCCTGAACTCACAAAGATCCACCTGCCTCTACCTCCCAAGTGCTGGGATTAAAGGTGTGCATCATCACCGCCAGACTGAAATTAAGCAACTTTTCATGACATTTAAGAAAAGCAAATACTTGAACTGTCTGCATGGCTCAGTGGTTCTCAACTTTCCTAATTCTATGACCTTTTAATACAATTCCTCATGTTGAGGTAACTCCCAACCATAAAATGATTTTCATTGCCAGTTCATAACTGTAATTTTGCTACTGTGAGGAATCATAATGTAAATATCTGATATTTCTGATGGTCTTAAGCAACACCTATAACCCCCAAAGGATTTGTAACCCAACAGGTTGAGAAGCTCTGGCATTGCTGGTGCCTCCACACTCCGAGGGATCTATCTGTCTCTTACTCCACAGCAGATCTAGGCCCTGTGTACAAACTCAGCTACTACTTAGTTTTCTCCATGTCCCTACAACAGAAAACCATCTCCCTTTGCACAGACTTCTTCCCAACACAGCACAAGTGGTTAGGTTGGTTCAACTACTGTGTTAGGACTACTGCTCTAGAAGTGACTTGTTCTAAATTGCAGGTGTTCACACTAGGACTATTTAAATTTTTGATTATGATATTGATTACAGAGATCCCTCTGTCTCTCTGTCCCTCTCTGTCTCTCTATCAACAAGTGCTGTACTACAGAGCTACATGCTCAGTCCTTTAGACCCAGGGATGTCCTTTAGTCCTTTAGCTCAGTTTGTTAAGGGCTTGACTGGTCCCCTCCACCATATAAACTGATACAGTAGTGCATGCTTGTAATCCCAGTACTTAGGGAGAGGCAGGGGAATCAGAAGTTCAAGGTCATTCTCAGCTACCATAGTAAGGTTTGATGCTTAGAATACATAAGATACTATTTCACAAAAACAACTATATGAAGACTTACTTGAAAGAGAGAACTAGTATACTAGTTACTTTTCTATTGCTGTGAAGAGACATCATGGCCAAGACAACTCATAAATAAAAGCATTTAATCTGGGCTTCGTGGTTCCAGATACTTAGAGTTCATGAGTCCATGATCACAGCAGGGAGCATGTCAGCAGGAGGCAAGCAAGTGTGACATGGAGCAGTAGCTGAGAGTTTACATCTTTTTTTTTTTTTTTTTTCCGAGACAGGGTTTCTCTGTGGCTTTGGAGGCTGTCCTGGAACTAGCTCTTGTAGACCAGGCTGTCCTCAAACTCACAGAGATCCGATTGCCTCTGCCTCCCAAGTGCTGGGATTAAAGGCATGCGCCTCCATGAAGCAGAGAGAGTGCTAACTGGGAATGGCACAAGTTTTTGGAAACCTCAAGCCTCCCAGTGACACACCTCCTCCACCAAGGCCTTATCTCCTAACCCTTCCCAAACAGTTAGACCAACTGGGGACCAAGCATCCAGACATGAACTTATGGGGGCCATTGTCATTCAGACCACATGAATTTATGGGGGCCATTCTCATTCAGACCACATGGCTGGGGAGGAAGAGCAAAAAACGTGCAGTTGCCTTCATGCCTAAGAGAAAGAACAGAAACCTCTCTGGTCATCTCTCTATTTGGAGACTAGCGACATGGCTCAGCAGTCAAGAGTGCTTGCTACTCTTACAGAAGACCCGGGTTCAGTTCCCAGCACCCACATCAGGCAGCTCACAACCACCAATAACCAGTTCATGAACTCACACAGACATATGCACTGAACTAGCTTATCCAGAAGTGATGCTACAACGATAAACGGCACACTTACTGAAAGTAAAAATAAGTATTTATTGTAGAAATTACTCACAAGAGACCAAACAAGTAACCCAGATGAGCCGAGTAGTTTTCCACCGCCGAACTGGAAGCCAAAAGCCGGAAAAAGAGACCGAGACTTCCGTTGTTCAGTCTTTTATACCTTCCTCTGTAACGCCCCTAGCCATGCCCAAAAGTGGGCCTGGCTAGTGACGTAGTTCACCGCCTAGGTCCGTATTTAGTCTTTAGTCATGCCTAAAGTGGGTGTGTTTAGCAGCGTGGTAAACTGCCCATTATTACCTCATCTGTATGCGCACACGGTTTCCTCCTACACAGACAGTCTCTACCAGCTCTAAAATTCGGATGCTAACTTAACAACAATGAAAGTTAAACAGAGGTCTGAGGAGTTGGTAAAGTGCTTGCCATGGAAGCAAAAGGGCCTGAGTTCCATCCCCAGAATTCATGTGAAAAAGCCAGGCTTAGTGATGCGTTCTTGTAATCCCAGATAAGACGGGCAGAACACAAGGACGTGCCAGAGACCCTCTCTCAAAATGAGAACACCATCCAAGAGTGACCTCTGACCTGCACAGATCCATGTGCACATAGGATTGCGCACGCGAGCACTCACGCATGCACACACACACACACACACATACACACACCACACAGCTGTGTGTGTACATATACAACAATACATGTTTGAAGACACAAGCCTAATTTTGGGCACCTCAAGTATCCCCCTCTTTTTTAAACAAACGTATGCACAAATAAAATCTAATAAAACTTAGTGATTGGAGCACAGACTGTTGATAGTATTATCTAGCTGATAGTATAATAGAATGGAAAACTGTTTTGGAATTTGATGTAGAAAGAACAGTTGTTTGGAAACCCAGAGTTGTAAGCCCCTGGAATGGTGTAAGTTTGAAAGAATCGAGGTACCCTTTGTGGCAAGGTGGAAAGCACCTGCCCTGGGAAGTAAGAGGCCCGTGTCAGATCCTGACCCTGCTGCCCACTTGCTGGGTTGACTTTAGGGTCTTTCCAACTCTGACACTCTTTCCATCTCTCCTCTAGTCTTTAGTTGTTATTAATAACTATCGGAGCCTGGATGGAATTTCTCTCCCACTGTCTATCTCCCTGGAATGCAGCATAGTTGTGTGCTTTGAACGTTACCGCATACCAGGACATGTGCCAGCAGGCTTCCCCTCAGGCCCAGCCACCTGTATCCGTATCAAAGACAAATGCTCCTCATCCCTCAAGTGTGCGGCTTCTTTTCTAAATCAGCTCAGGCATTGACCACGATTGTGTCTAGCAAAGTCTGTGAGAGGATTATGGTACCCTTGTCTCCCGCCTTTGGACAAGTACAGTATTGATCATGCCAGGCATGTGTGCACTGAAGTTGAATTCTGCGAAGCACCCCCCATCACCACCACCAGCCTTTCAGAATTTAGTGTCGTGGGAAAAAGACAAAGCAAGTATGTAGCATGCTAAGGGGTGATTAGGGCCAGGGTAGAAAGTGAGGTGAGATAAACGGTCAAGGGAGCACGAGACAGATGGGTGAACAGAACAGCCCTGAGGCGGCGGTCTCATTTGTTTGGGGGCCTCAGTGACTCACTGGAAAAGTGAAAATGGCTAATTCAGAGCCTGGAGGCCTCTATGCGATCAAAGTTCATTGGAGAATCTTAACAGAGGGTGCCATGATCTGCAGCTTAAAGGGGTTCCACTGTTATGTCTAATATGTGGCTGTGATCTAGAAAACAAGAAAAGCTTTACCTTGGGTGACCTAACCTCCTAAGAGTACAGAAGGATCCAAGTTCCATTGCCATGCCTTTGTCCTATGGCACACAAAATAATAAAAAGGAAATGCCACCCTCATGTGTTTGGAACATCCAGTCAATGAAATGACACAATGGCTATTGAAGGGACACTAGCTGGCCCGAGCATAGCAACATGGCTCTGGCAGGCCTTGTCCTTCTCCCCCATTCCCTCTGCCTTGCTAAAAACCATTAGATGACATCCCTAAAGCTAGCCACTGAGGTCTATTCCCTTATTCGGCCACTTCCTCCTCCTGAGGCTGACTACCAAAGTCCAGCAATCAAAAGGCCCCTTTGGCTCACCTAATTAACATGTCCAATTAAAATTAAACAATTAGTCCTAACAGGAGGTTCCCCTTTTACTCTAATAAACCACCGTTTGCCTGTGGGTCACACCTGTCTCCTCTGACCAGAGGCAGTCCTTTGTGGCAGCTGTCATCCTTTCCCCTAGCCAACATCCCTTCTCCCTCGTCCCTTTCCCCTTCTTTGTCCTCTATCTCCTGCCTTTGTCTCTAACTGCCTGCCTTTTTGTCCCCCTGGGACAAATAAATCTTAGTGCTACCAATTTGGTCTTGGGGGTCTTGAGCCAATACTGGCCCTTCAGTTATTGCTAGGAGTTTCCCTCTCATCAGAGACACAAGGACAAAAGCCTAGCCAGGCCTTGGTGGTACACACCTTTAATCCCAGCATTTGGGAGGCAGGAGCGGGCGGATATCTGAGTCTGAGGCCAGCCTGGTCTACAGAACTAGTTCTAGGACAGCCAGGGCTACACAAAGGAACCCTGTCTTGAAATAGAAGAGAAAGGAAACAGCCTTGCCCTACACCTTCCATCTTCTGGCTCTCGCTGTCACATTTAGCATCTGGACCACAAGCAGGTGTTGTGCCCCACTCAGCTCCCCCGAGAGGTGCTACAGCCATCTGATTCCTACTATGACTGCCATTGTTTCCTGTGCTGGCCGCCACCCTTTCCTGTCAGGGCCCAGAGGTCAGCAGTCTGCTTGTCCTCTTAGAGGCAGGCTCTCTGGCACTTGCACCTTGGGGGCCTGAGGAAACGGAGTTGTTCTTAGCAGCGCCCCCTCCTCAGGCCACACCTCCTCACCACTGTTCCGTGGCTCTCAGGCTGGTGGGTCTCTAGGGACACTGTAGAGGCTGCTAGATAGAAAATCCCAGAAGAACCAAGAAGGCAGAGGCCTGGTCTGTCCTTGGAACTTTCTTATCTGTCTACAATACCAATCACCTCCCCCACCAGGGCCCTGAGCGTGCAGCAACCGCCCCCATCCTGGCCTTCTGAAAGTTCCGCAAACAGCTCAAAGGTGTTGGGTGCAGTGGAGGTGGGGAGCAGAGAAGGGAGGGAGCTGTACCAGTTTTCTCACATCTTTAGCTCAAAAGGAAGGTGTTTGCTGCCTTTGTTCTGTTTCAGACCTGTCTGTACTGGAAAGGCCTCAGGGATGGCAAACGAATGGGGAGGGACGCCTCCATAGACTGTTCTTGTCATCGAAGATCTGCCCAGCCCCAAAACTTCCAAAAAAGGAAGTCTGGTTTGGCTTGTTTTTTCATTCTTTCACACAAGGCAATTTGGACCCCCCCCCCCCAGTATCAGAGCCACTGTTAACACCTTTGCAGGGCAAAGACCAGGCACGAGAGACCAGGCTTCCTTCCTGTGAGGGCTCCGTCCTTGTCCCTTGGTACCAGTGCCCAGCAGGAAGAATGAAAAGCCACTGAGCAGTCCCAGTATCTCAGCCATCTGTGCATCACGGACTGAGCATCAAGAAACACTGAAGAAAACCAGTGAGAGGCCCAGTTAGCTCCAGGAGGAGAGAATTCCACTCTCCTGCCCCCAGCGCTTCAGAGGCCACTCAGGGAGACAGACACACACCAAAGACAGGAAGGCATCCCCACAACAGGAGCAAGACCATGTCACACAGAGCTGTGGAGGCAGACACAGGAGAATGCCCAGTCCCTAGAGGAAAAGCTCACAGAAGTGGTAATTCTCGGGCCACATTTTCCTTTTATTTAAAACAAAATGG